>NC_073358.2:7645000-9022500 GCF_027580225.2 Misgurnus anguillicaudatus
ACTGCATTAAAACCGTTAAGTGTTGGGGTCCATTAAAGTCTATTAAAATGAGAAAAATCCTGGAATGTTTTCCTCAAAAAATATAATTTCTTCTCGACTGAACAAAGAAAAACATCAACATTTTGGATGACATGGTGGTGAGTAAATTATACTGATTAAAAAAAAACATATAGTTAAATCATTGCTAACTTGGCTAATAAAGACTATATATGTCCTTTCAACCCATTTTCCCCCTTCATTATTCTTCATCTGGCTCTGATTTAGATGACCTGTGTTTGTTTTCAGGACCATGGACAGTTCTTCAAATCAATCTGTTTGTAAAGGTGGGGGTTAGCAGGGTCTCGTGTATCCCACTCCATTCCAAAATTTTTACAGAGGGGTGATTGTAGGGCAACGCTGCAGAAACACACGGATCATAAGGTTTCCAGATTTCCCGGCCTATTTCAACAAGCTCTGAACACTGTGAGCTTTGTATGCTGTGGTTTTGCTTGCACAAGCCCCAATAAAGTAAACGGTGACAGAATGCTATGAGGTTTCAACAGTAACGTCCGGTGACCCCTCATAAACCTACATTGTTATTCGGCAAGGTCTTCTTCACTTTGTATTTTTGGTCACGCTACACAAGCTCTGTACACTAAAGCGCCTGTCAAGCCGGTCAGTCACAAACTGCTCTATTGAATGGCAGTACAATGCTCAGAGCTGTTACAAGATGGGACTTTGCGATGGTGAATGAGAACGGCTGTGCCTTGTGTGCTTAAACTAACAGTTTACATTCAAAAGATGCTTGCTGATGTCATACTTGCTGATTTTGGGACTGATGAATAAGTGATGTGTGTTATAGTGTTGAACGAACATGATGGTATCCACGCTGACACTCGTGGTGCATATGTTATTATGCATAGTGTATGTCCGAATGAGACATAGCCTTTAAGCTTCCTCGCTGATGTGCTGATATGATCATTATTTATGTGACAGGGCAGTTTGGTGGAAAGCAGCAGGATATAACAGCTGTTGTGTGACTGTCATAACATCGCTTGTTAGAAGCAGATGTTACTTCAATGTATTAAAAGTGCCAAAGAATGCATTGAAATGATAGGTTTAATTGTTCTCTGATCTCTACATAAAAGGTATGTGGCTTTATTAAAGGAATAGTCCAAAAAAAAATCTCACAACACAAAATGTACTCACCACATGTCATCCAAAATGTTGATGTCTTTCTTTGTTTAGTCGAGAAGAAATTATGTTTTTTGAGGAAAACATTGCAGGATTTTTCTCATTTTAATGGACTTTAATAGACACCAACAATTAATACTTAACTTAACAGTTTTTTCAACGGAGTTTCAAAGGACTATAAACAATCCCAAAAGAGGGATAAGGGTCTTACTTAGCAAAACGATTGTAATTTTTGACAAGAAAAATAAAAAAATATGTACTTTAAAACCAACTTCTTGTGTAGGTCCTTTCCTGCGTGACCTAACGTAAATGCGTAGTGACGTAGGGAGGTCACGTGTTACATATATAAAACACATATTTGCGGACCATTGTAAACAATAAACTGACACAAAGACATTAATTAGTATCATTCAACATACAACAACGTCGGAACGGTCCTCTTTCTCAACACTTGTAAACACTGGGGCGGAGTTTCGCGTTCGTCCTCTCTGACCTCTTGACGTCATGACGTATTGCGTGGGATCACGCTGGCGCATCACGACCGGATCTAGACGAGAAGTTGTGCTTTAAAAGTGCATATTTTTTATTTTTCTTGTCAAAAATTACAATCGTTTTGCTAGATAAGACCCTTATGCCTCGTTTGGGATCGTTTATAGTCCTTTAAAACTCCGTTGAAAAAAACTGTTAAGTGTTGAGTTAAGTGTTAAGTGTTGGACTCTATTAAAGCTCACGTAACACACGCTGTTTCTGCATTTCTGATATTAATCTGGAGTACCTATAGAGTAGTATGACATCCTGTATATCTCCGAAGAGTCTTTAGTTTAATCAGATTTATAAAAGAAAGATTAGCTTTACCGAATCTTTCCGATAACGTACGAAAAAATGAAGGAGGAGTTATAACACGGGAGGAGCGAGTACGAGTCATACAACACTATACAACACTGTTTAACTTATGATTCACTACATGTTCGTGTCATTTATATAATATACACGCGCCTATTTCCAACATAAGACAGAAGTCTTAGTTACCACGTGTAACTCGTCATGACCCGGTTCTGAAAATCCACCGCATCAAACGCACATGCAAAACTCTGCTGCTAATCCGGATAATAAACTATATCCATTGTTTCCATAAGGCTGGATGTCTTCTCCTTACATCCAAAAACACACTTCTTGTTGTGCCATTGTTGACTTTTGAAATTAAACAAAGCTGAGTGGCGTGATAAGCTGTTAGCAAGCTCTAGCGTCTCCCGCTGACGGCTGGGCGGGGTTTTCCGGGGGAAGTTTTCCGGCGGAAGCCCATATAAAGAAGTGATACGTATCGAAAACCCCTGAAACGTCAGTTAGAACTGTAATCGAAAAAAAATAGCCGAAACTTGTATGAACCCTGGCGAAGTGCATTCGGCACAGAAATACTCTGAAACACGCCCAACTGCGGTTTTGACACTTTGCCTACGTTTAGCATGAGGAAACAACTCTATAACTGTGTTAATAAGTCAGAATGCTTGAAATACCATTAAACCCCCCCTTTAAAGTCCATTAAAATGAGAAAAATCCTGCAATGTTTTTCTCAAAAAACATAATTTCTTTTTGCCTGAACAAAGAAAGACATCAACATTTTGGATGACATGGTGGTGAGTAAATTATCTGGATTTTTCTTTTAAGAAAATGGAATATTCCTTTAAGTGCAAAAATTATCCAGAAACGGTTTTACATGTCACTTTACAACCCTACGATTTTACTTTAGAATGAAATGGTCTATTGTTACCTTTATTGAAAGGGTCATGAATAATAATGTTGAGCTCTTCTCTGATTGGCTGTTTCACGGAGCAGCTCCTTTCAGTAGTTCTGTGTGCGTGTAAACAGACCTTATGTTTGAGCCTGTATCAGACAAAGATACGGAAGATGAGGGATAAACAATTGTTTGGAGGTTGTTAATGGACTCAAATATTTTTTGAGTAGTAAGTTTGTGTTTTTTCAGTATGGACCTGCAAAACATAACTGTAATGTAGGCCTGGGCGATATGGCAAAAAAAAATCAAGAAAAATGTCATGGTAAATAACAAATCTTTATTCCTGTTAAATTTAAATGCAGATTTTTGCTCCTGAATGAAAAGTGTAAAAACCAGACAGTTAATAATTGTTTTAAACTACTTTTTATTCAGAACATGACAAATACAAATACTAAAATCTTGTTTTAATGTTCAGGCATCTGTATTAAATGTAAATAAATATGTTATGAAATCAACACATTTCTGACACAGAAAACAGCAGGCTACTGTCACTTTAAGACCCAAGACAGACTGCTTTAAGTTTCAATATACTCTGTAACATCCAGCTGTTTATGTTCACTTAAACAAGAAAGAAAACTTAGTTCAGTGATCACACGTGTGTGATAGACTACATATAGGAGCTTTAAACGCTGATAAATGAATGTCAAGAGCGTCACGTTGCTGTTGGAGCGCACACCATAGACTGTAAAAAAAGATGGACGACGCGACGTCGCCTCCCACCATTGTAATGAATTGAAGCCAAAAATGTCCGACCATGGTTGCCCCCATTTTACGCCCAAACGCTCGCGCGACCAATTCAACCTTCGCTAATCATAACGACACGCCCCGTTTCTATAGCATTAAATGACTAGCTAAAATGAAACTTATCACAAAAATGAACAATTGAACATATATCAGCGTGATAACAACTACTTTAAAGGACCAAAACCATCTTTCGGAAACTTTTATTGGAAGTGTAAATAATTTTTTTATTTAGAGCAGAGTCCCATTCGTTTCAATGGAGAGGGCGGAGTTTATGACTTGTACTGCAGCCAGCCACCGGGGGGCGATACACCAGAGGCTTCACTTTTCAAGGCTTATGAGGCACACCCGGCGCACACTCATAAAGTATATTCACTGCAGTGGTGGATCTGCTATTTTTCCTCAGTTTCCTGAATTTGTGAATGTCCTGTAAATATACTTTTAAAGCTGTGCGGACGTGTGCGCGCGTAAGGTGTACGCTAAAAGAAAGTACAGTATAATGTACCTATTTTGTCTGCTGTGTTACGGGCTTTGGTGAACCCTGTTTGCACGTCCAACATTACACAAAAAGCTAAAATGTTTCCGCGCATTTGGATTCCGTGATTCCGTCTGCATTATCCACATCGCAAAAATCATAGGGCTCTACTAATAAATGAATAACTTACCTCATCTTACACTCCTTCAAGTCTAACTGACACTGCGATTGTAAACCAAGAGCGCGTGCCGCATCCGGAAGTGCTTGCGCAACATTACGCACAGTGCGTAAACATTATTTATCGGTAAAATTATCGTTATCGATTTTTTGCCCAGCACTACTGTAACATCAATAGCAAAACTTTAGCCTAAACACTAGCATATAGCATTAACTAGCATATAGCGCTAACTCAGCAGTCACAACTTTGTTTTTAGCATTATAAGAACATTCTACATAATTTAATGTGTAATTTAATGTTGGGTTTTTTATCTCAACTGTAACGTCACAGTCAGTGTTATATTGAGATTGGCCTGTTATCAAGCGGGTTTTCGCATGCACAAGGTTTACATAAGAAGGAGGAAGCAATCGTGTTTGAGGCTTACGATATGTCATTACAATGTACAGAACTCTTATTATTCATCTAGGTAAATAGAGTTTTCCATTCTACGGCACCTTTAAGTCATTGCGTGTGCGTCAATAAATTGGCTGTGGTGAATTAAGCTGGTCGTGTAGTGTTGGCAGCATCTGCTTTAGAGGGGATGTCTTCAGAGGCCGTAGATACTTTGTGGACATAAATTAATTTGCCAAAATGACTGTAGGTAATGTTTGCTTCTTGTCCCACCAAGAAATGGTAAAGAACCAATCATCAATCATTTCACGGTTCTCTGAGGGAGGGGCTCTATACAGAGTCACACAGGGCATTCGCATACCTGTGTGCATGCACACTATGACACAACTTCAAATATGGTTTTTATAAGTGCAATTTGAGCTTACGAGACAAAGTTATGGTACAGTTGATGTCAGAGTTAATTGTTGGTCTAAAATATATTGTTTAATTGTGATTTTAAATTGTGATTTTACCATACAATTTTAGATATACATGTCATGTAATAATAATTACTATATATACTATTAAGGTAAGCAATCTGCATGTGAAGTAGTAGTTTATCTTTCTTCTGCAGAGCTGTACGGATATAGAGCACATCATTTATTCACAGCGATCTTAAAATAAACAGCGTATGACCTTATTTTACTTTTAGCAAGTCATGTACAGTTTAGCACAAATAACCTTTATTACTACTAACACATAATAAAGAGTTGAGAAGCAGTTTTCTCAGTCAAAGAAGAAAATCAAGCCTGGTAAGAGATGATGATAATATATCAGCCTATCATGAATAGAAGATTGTATTACATCACAATTTTAATTGATTATATTCTCGCACGAAATTTGATTATATTATAGGCTTTCACCTACCCAAAATAAACAAGATTAAATTATGTAACTCTTAAAACCCAGTTTAGATCAGTTGTGGTCAGTAATGCAATGCAATTACTCATTTTGTCTTTCCAAACATTATGAGGAGGTCTGCTTAAAGAGATAATTTACCCAAAAATGAAACTTCTCTCCTCATTTACTCACACAGCTGACGGTACCCATTGATTTCCATCACATTTTTTTTTTACCAATGGGTACCGTCAACTGTGTGGTACCATCATTTATCTCCATTTGTGTTAAACAGAATAAAGAAACTCATACAGGTTTGTCACAACATGAAGGTGATTAAATGATGACAGAATGTTTAAAGAGAATTAAAGCTATGGTTCACCCTAAAATGGAAAATATTTTATAATTTACTTACCCTCATTTTGTTACAAACCTATATAAATTTCTTTGTTCTGCTGAACACAGAGGAATATATTTTTTATGAATTAGGAAACAGAAGCAGCCAGCCGATCTTAGCCCCGCCCACAAGATTTTGAAAACGGGAAGATCGGTCTGGGGTTTCTGCGTTGAGGAGCTACTATGCTAGGACAAATGCTGGTCGAACCAATCAAATTGTCAGGGCAGGCTTTATACGATGATGGACAGATAATCAACAGTAACGTAAGGAACCTCGTCACCAAAGAGCGCGTGTGTTGAATGGCTGCCGCTGTAGAGTTCAGATGTGTGGATTCTGACATTGAGTCTGTTCTAAAAGATATCGACAGAGCATTGATTTTAAAAGAGGAACAGAGAAACGCGAGCAGGGCATTTGTTGATGTTTTTGCCGTCCTTCCTATTTGGCAAAAGTTGGTCGCAACTGAAATGGCTAACGTTATCACGGCGATGCAACTCAGCGTGCCCGACGAGATGGATATAATTAGCGGTCGTTGCCAGCTTCTTTTCGGAAGCCCGGAATCGTGGTTGCTGAATAAGTGGAGGGACATGCTAGGCTCCAATATTTTCAAGCAAATGTAATGGGTATCGTCGTGGATGAAGTTCACCTAACGTACAAATGGTAAGAGATAGTCTTACTCTATGACTTAGTAAATACTTCATGTTGTGATATAAACGAAATGTTGTAAACATAATAGGTGTCGATGTACATTCGCTAACTCAGTATAATCACAATGTTAGTGTCATTGTAACGAAATAACTAGCAGTTCGGTCAGGCTGCAAAGACGTAATTTCAACATACGTCAAACACTCCGTTGCTCTGATTGGTCGTAGGTCTATCCAATTGAGTGCAGAGGCATTTTTCGGTTGAGACACGCCTCATAATTATAGCTCAATGGAGCGGTATCAGACTCAAATTCTGACTAGAATTGAGTATGGCAATGTCAGGCTACCATTGACTTCCATAGTAGAAAAAAATACTACTATGGAAGTCAATGGTGCTCTAAAATGGTTTGGTTACAAAATAGCTTTGCATTCAGCAGAACAAAGAAATAATGTGTTTGTAACAAAATGAGGGTAAAATGAGAGTAAATGATTAGCATTTTTTGGTTGAACTATCCCTTTAATGACCCCATATTGTGTTTCTCACATGGTCTTCCTCCTGCTCTGTTAATGAAGCCATCTCTTATGAAACACAAAGACAACAGACATGCTGTTAAAATTGCACTAAGGCTACAAAAGAGTGTAGAAGAGTGGAGAAATGTGTCACGCATGACTAGCAATGACAGGTTTTTCTAATTAAATCTGTACATCTGTTCGTTATGAGCTGTTTTAGTATTAACATACACACCCAACGCTAAATACTGATGCTTTCTTATTCACAATATTTATGTATTTTCCTCGTATTAACATATTAAAGCAATGACTGCCTCACAGCAAGAAGGTCCCTGCTGGGATGTTCCAATCCATCGTCTGCAGATTGGCATTGGTCGATCATCGAATTAAATGACTCGATCGGTACTCGCTAAATTTGCCCGATCCTACGAACTGATCTTTTTTTATGTATTTTTTGTTATGAAAGGGCTTAGACGGGTGCATTTTGAGACCGTTTTCAGGGCTTTGAACCAGATTCGGTTCGTTCCAAACAGAAACAGTATTTTAACGCTTACGGTTTTCGGTTCAACCCTAAAATTAACATTCCTGAACCGGTTAGAACAAAAAATAAAGTTCCCGAACTGGTTAATAACGTTCCATGTCAGCTGTGGGACATACAAATAAGTAGGCTGATCATTAGGACATTAAACTTAAATTATTAGTCTACATAATTTTCCTTAAGTCTCTATCTTGTCACAAACATTAAAAAAGGCTACATTATGTAAACGGCATAACTGTAATTCTGACATGCCTACATTTGTTGAGTGCACTTAAACACACGCACACGAACATACGTGGCGGACAAATTCCAAACGGCGTTTCGGGAAGAAGATGCAGCATAAAATGTCAACATAAAGTGAAAATTACGTTGTTTTTTAGTGCTTTATTCACCAAATGTATTTTGGACTACAGTATGAGACACAGTAGCGCAACTCTCTCTCAAGTTTATACATCAAGAGTTCTGCTCTTTAAAGGGTATAGGGATAATAACGTTTGATTGGAGTTGGACCGGACAAATTCAACCACACATGCGTCTGTGAGTACAGAAAATTCCTCACTTTAGCGCCTTTTTGCGGTTACATTGTTTAAAATCTCTTATTACACGGCTCTCTGGAATGCTTGATTGTGATTGGTCAGTTGAGACATTTGCAGGTTTGTTCTTTTCAAATAATAACCGCTCCAAAGTAATAACGCATATGGTACTACTTTTACGAGTAAAATCGCTCCGCACCAATAAAGATTACTGTTTGGCGCCATCTTGTAACAAACACTGGACAACCACAATTAAGAATGGAAAATTTTGACATTAATTTTAACATGTACGGAAAAAAACAAAACATTTAAACAGTGGATAGAAGAACGGACAACGACAAGACACAGAGAGCTTACTGAGACTGAACTTGACAAAATAGAGCATGACAGCTAAGAAGCCAACACACAAAAAAATACAGAACGGGCATTAAAACTTCTCAAAGACTGGCTAAAAGAGAAAAAAATGGAGACAGACAAGTATGAAGCAGAGGATATTAATAAGGTATTACGATCATTTAATGCATCTGTGCAAAGTTTCGCGGAAGGATAAAAATGTTAATTTAAAACAAATATGCCAATAAAATGTTTCAAATTCATATTCGTGTCCAGTTTTTTTCTTATTTCTCCGCTTTGCGTCGGGCCTGATCACACTTTCGGGGCTTATTTCCCGATAACTACCGGCTGCCTCTACATTATCCCTTACTTAAGTGTTAACATTTGCAAGTTTTTGAAACACGTGCAAAAGATCAACTTTCACCCTAAATTTGCGTATTAATCGGCGAATCGCATGCGAGCCGAACCGTGGGTCGTGATCTGTACGAATCAACTGCGATCCGTTACACCTCTAATTAGTATTAAAAAAACTAACTTCTTGAGATACTTGGTAGCCTACAATATTTACCTCTTATGATTGAGCATTAGAGACTTGGGCTTGAGTAGACTACTTGCTGGTAGCAAGCTTCTCATTTCTCCGATGAGTCAACGACGACCGGAAGTGAACTTCACCGAGTCATATTGCACAGAAATCTTGTCAAAGAATAAAAAAATAACTGTATTAACCGGTTACCATTATTTTAAATAAATTATTCTGTTTCTTTTTTGAAAGTTTCTGGTTTCGTTTCTGTTCCTTGCAAAACATCAAAAGTTTTTGGTTTTCGTTCCGTGAACCGGTTTAAAGCCTTGCTGTTTTTACACAGTGCTAGCATTTTCACAATTTCACCCGTAGGTTTGATGCCGTCGCCATCTTGGCAGCGCTTCACCGCACATTACTCACGGATAACCAAAAATAGGCAAAGAGGAGAGACATGGGAGGAGCTCAGTTGGCTGGATGCTAAAACCACACCCACCTAGCTCAGCAGTAGTGAAAGCAGCATCAGTTCACCTGTCATTCAAATCTTAAAGGAATAGTCTACTCATTTTCAATATTAAAATATGTTATTACCTTAACTAAGAATTGTTGATACATCCCTCTATCATCTGTGTGCCTGCACGTAAGCGCTGGAGCGCACTGCGACGCTTCGATAGCATTTAGCTTAGCCCCATTCATTCAATGCTACCATTTAGAGATAAAGTTAGAAGTGACCAAACACATCAACGTTTTTCCTATTTAAGACGAGTAGTTATACGAGCAAGTTTGGTGGTACAAAATAAAACGTAGCGCTTTTCTAAGCGGATTTAAAAGAGGAACTATATTTTATGGCGTAATATCACTTTTGGGAGTACTTCGACTCGCCTGAAAAGTCCGCTCCCCTTCTCACTCTCATAATGGGAGAGGGAGGGTGTTACTGCGCCGAGTCGAAGTACTCCCAAAAGTGATATTACGCCATAAAATATAGTTCCTCTTTTAAATCCGCTTAGAAAAGCGCTACGTTTTATTTTGTACCACCAAACTTGCTCGTATAACTACTCGTCTTAAATAGGAAAAACGTTGATGTGTTTGGTCTCTTCTAACTTTATCTCTAAATGGTACCATTGAATGAATGGGGCTAAGCTAAATGCTATCGAAGCGTCGCAGTGCGCTCCAGCGCTTACGTGCACGCACACAGATGATAGAGGGATGTATCAACAATTCTTAGTTAAGGTAATAACATATTTTAATATTGAAAATGAGTAGACTTTTCCTTTTGCAAAACTTTAAGGCTTAATATATCTTAAACGGATGAGTTACAAAAAATTCACCCCATCAAAGTTGTCATGAAGGCAAAATTTGCTATATAGAAACACTTTTTGTACCAGGCTGTAAACATATTTATTTCTGCTGTAAAGTTAGGCATTTTAACATGGTGGCTCTATGGGATTACCTCCCTTTTGTAATCAGTATCTAGCGGCCAGTCGAAGAAACTGCAGTTTAAGTCACTACCGTGTTGGATTCACGATAGAGACTTGAAGGTTGTCACTTGGTTGATGAGTAGGTACTTTATCTAATTCAGTGTGTACTGTCACAGCATGCGGTGGGACTCATTTTCATTTCATTCTCTTTTAGGGACTTTCTGCCCCGTGGCTCTGGTATTGTCACTCGGCGCCCCCTGGTGCTGCAGCTCATCAACTCCCCTACTGGTAACAGAAATCTTGCTTTTGCACAATAATATTTACATGCATGCACGCAATACTTAACTGAACATTTTAAACATACTTCCTATTTGCAGAATATGCAGAGTTTTTGCATTGCAAGGGGAAGAAGTTTACTGATTTTGATGAGGTACGTCAGGAAATTGAGGCGGAGACAGATCGCATCACCGGCCAGAACAAAGGCATCTCGCCGGTCCCGATCAATCTGCGAGTCTACTCACCTAATGGTACTTTTGCTTTTATGCATATACAGTACAGTCACAAATTAAATGTGGCCAGTTCAGTTGAGTCACAGATCTTTGTAACACCTATGTGACTACAAAGTTGGCAAAAGGAATTTTTAATGCTTATTTCATAAACCTATTTTAATGCTCCACATAAGCGGGTGCATGAAAGCACGTAATATAAGCATCTTGAGCAATGCAATGCTTCTTTTCTTCACCAGTCCTGAATCTTACCCTCGTGGATCTGCCTGGTATGACCAAAGTGCCCGTCGGTGACCAGCCGGCTGATATAGAGTCCCAGATCAGAGATATGCTGATGCAGTTTGTGACGAAGGAGAATTGCCTGCTGCTGGCCGTGTCTCCTGCCAACTCTGACCTGGCCAACTCGGATGCCCTCAAGATTGCCAAAGAGGTGGACCCTCAGGGTGTGTCATCATCACTTACTAAAAAAACACGTTTAAAAATCCAAAAGTGTAATTTGCACTATATTCACTTCTTTTAGCTCATAATTGCATATACAATGAACTTGATGTGTGATTTTCCAAATAGCTTTCTGCTTTAAAATTTGAGCACACCTTTATATGTATGTGTTTTTGTTCAGGCTTGAGAACTATAGGAGTGATCACTAAATTGGATCTGATGGACGAAGGAACTGACGCACGTGACATCCTGGAGAACAAACTGCTTCCCTTACGTAGAGGTACAACACTTAAATGTTATCAAATGTAATCGCAAAATAATAATTCATTTGTA
The DNA here is from genome assembly GCF_027580225.2 of Misgurnus anguillicaudatus. Lineage (NCBI taxonomy): Eukaryota > Metazoa > Chordata > Actinopteri > Cypriniformes > Cobitidae > Misgurnus > Misgurnus anguillicaudatus. The sequence continues at coordinate 7,656,790 of NC_073358.2, forward strand.
TGCCATTTTCTACAATGTAAAGGTTATTTGAAAAAGTTTGATTTAACAAAGAGGAGCATGATCAATGAACCAATCATCGGCATATTAACAGCCACCCCTCACCTCTCTCGGTTCTGCGTTTTGGCTGGACCACGCTTGGTTCTGCAGTTTGGCAAAAATAATCTCGATTCTGTGGTTCAACAGGAACACGCTCGATTCTGCGCTTTGGCTGAAACACGCTTGTTTCTATGATTTAACCAGAACATGCTCTTTTCTGCGGTTCGGCTAGAACACACTGGGTTCTGTCTTTCAGCTAGAACATGCTTGGTTCTTTGTTTTGGCTAAATAATAGCTGAGTTCTGTGTTCTAGATAGAACATGCTTGGTTCTTTGTTTGGATAGAACTTCCTCAGCTCTGTGTTATAGAACATGCTTGGTTCTGTGTTTTAGCTAATAATCACTTGATTTTGTGTTTCAGCTAGTAATCACTCAACTCTGTGTTTTAGCTAGAACCGAACGTGTTCCTGTCAAAGCGCAGAACCGAACGTGTTCCTGTCAAAGCGCAGAACCGAGCGTGTTCTAGCCAAAATGCAGAACCGAGCGTGTTCCACCTGAACCGCAGAAGCGAGTGTGTTCCAGCCGAACAGCAGAACCGTGAGTGTTCCAGCTGAAATGCAGAACCAAGTATTTATGGGTTACCATACCTTCCAGCTGAGACCCAGATCTGAGCGTGTTCCAGCCAAAACGCAGTAGCGAGAGTGTTCCAGCCGAAACCAGAGCCGAGTGTGTTCCAGCTGAACCGCAGAACCAAGCGTGTTCCAGACGAAACACAGAACCAGGCGTGTTCCAGCTGAACCGCAAAACCGAGTATTTATGGGATACCATACCTTCCAGCTGAAACCCAGATCTGAGCGTGTTACAGACAAAACGCAGTAGCGAGAGTGTTCCAGCCAAAACCAGAGCCAAGCGCGTTCCAGCCAAAACGCAGAACCCAGCGTGTTCCAGCCAAAACGCAGTACTGAGCAGGTTCCAGCCAAAACGCAGTACTGAGCAGGTTCCAGCCAAAACACAGAAGGGATCGTGTTCCACCTGAACCGCAGAAGCGAGTGTGTTCCAGCCGAACCGCAGAACCGTGAGTGTTCCAGCTGAAATGCAGAACCAAGCGTGTTCCAGCTGAACCGCAAAACCGAGTATTTATGGGTTACCATACCTTCCAGCTGAAACCCAGATCTGAGCGTGTTCCAGCCAAAACGCAGTAGCGAGAGTGTTCCAGCCGAAACCAGAGCCGAGCATGTTCCAGCCACATCGCAGAACCAAGCGTGTTCCAGACGAAACACAGAACCAGGCGTGTTCCAGCTGAACAGCAAAACCGAGTATTTATGGGTTACCATACCTTCCAGCTGAAACCAAGATCTGAGCGTGTTCCAGCCAAAACGCAGTAGCGAGAGTGTTCCAGCTAAAACCAGAGCCGAGCGCGTTCCAGCCAAAACGCAGAACCCAGAGTGTTCCAGCCAAAAAGCAGAACTGTGCAGGTTCCAGCCAAAACGCAGAAGTGAGCGTGTTCCACCTGAACCGCAGAAGCGAGTGTGTTCCAGCCGAACCACAGAACCGTGAGTGTTCCAGCTGAAATGCAGAACCAAGCATGTTCCAGCTGAACCGCAAAACCGAGTATTTATGGGTTACCATACCTTCCAGCTGAAACCCAGATCTGAGCGTGTTCCAGCCAAAACGCAGTAGCGAGCCTGTTCCAGCCGAAACCAGAGCCGAGCGTGTTCCAGCCACAACGCAGAACCAAGCGTGTTCCAGACGAAACACAGTACCAGGCCTGTTCCAGCTGAACCGCAAAACTGAGTATTTATGGGTTACCATACCTACCAGCTGAAACCAAGAACTGAGCGTGTTCCAGCCAAAAGGCAGTAGCGAGCGTGTTCCAGCCGAAAAACGCAGAATCTAGCATGTTCCAGCCGAAACAGAGAACCGAGCATGTTCCAGCCGAAACGCAGAACCGAGCGTTTTCCAGCCGAAACCAGAACCGAACGTGTTCCAGCCAAAATGCAGAACCAAGCGTGTTGCAGCTGAACCGCAAAACAGAGTATTTATGGGTTACCATACCTACCATCTGAAACCAAGAACTAAGCGTATTCCAGCCTGAAACGCAGTAACTTACGTTTTCTAGCCCAAAGGCAGAACGGAGTGTGTTCCAGTCGAAACACAGAACCGAGCAGGTTCCAGCCGAAAAACGCTAAACCGAGCATGTTCCAGCCGAAACGCAGAACCGAACGTGTTCCAGCCAAAATGCAGAACCAAGCGTGTGGCAGCTGAACCACAAAACCGAGTATTTATGGGTTACCATACCTTCCAGCTGAAATCCAGATCTGAGCGTGTTCCACCCAAAACGCAGTAGCGAGCGTGTTCCAGCCGAAACCAGAGCCGAGCGCGTTCCAGCCAAAACGCAGAACCCAGCGTGTTCCAGCCAAAATGCAGTACTGAGCAGGTTCCAGCAAAACGCAGAAGTGAGCGTGTTCCACCTGAACCGCAGAAGCGAGTGTGTTCCTGCCGAACCGCAGAACCGTGAGTGTTCCAGCTGAAATGCAGAACCAAGCGTGTTCCAGCTGAACCGCAAAACCGAGTATTTATGGGTTAACATACCTTTCAGCTGAAACCCAGATCTGAGCGTGTTCCAGCAAAAACGCAGTAGCGAGCATGTTCGAGCCGAAACCAGAGCCGAGCGTGTTCCAGCCACAATGCAGAACCCAGCGTGTTCCAGCCAAAACGCAGAACTGAGCAGGTTCCAGCCAAAACGCAGAAGTGAGCGTGTTCCACCTGAACCGCAGAAGCGAGTGTGTTCCAGCCGAAGCGCAGAACCGTGAGTGTTCCAGCTGAAATGCAGAACCAAGCGTGTTCCAGCTGAACCGCAAAACCGAGTATTTATGGGTTACCATACCTACCAGCTGAAACCCAGATCTGAGCGTGTTCCAGCCAAAACGCAGTACCGAGCGTGTTCCAGCCGAAACCAGAGAAGAGCGTGTTCCAGCCACAACGCAGAACCAAGCATGTTCCAGATGAAACACAGTACCAGGCGTGTTCCAGCTGAACCGCAAAACTGAGTATTTATGGGTTACCATACCTACCAGCTGAAACCAAGAACTGAGCGTGTTCCAGCCAAAAGGCAGTAGCGAGCGTGTTCCAGCCGAAAAACGCAGAATCTAGCATGTTCCAGCCGAAACAGAGAACCGAGCATGTTCCAGCCGAAACGCAGAACCGAGCGTGTTCCAGCCAAAACCAGAACCGAACGTGTTCCAGCCAAAATGCAGAACCAAGCGTGTTGCAGCTGAACCGCAAAACAGAGTATTTATGGGTTACCATACCTACCAGCTGAAACCAAGAACGAAGCGTATTCCAGCCTGAAACGGAGTAACTTACGTTTTCTAGCCCAAAGGCAGAACGGAGTGTGTTCCAGTCGAAACGCAGAACCGAGCAGGTTCCAGCCGAAAAACGCTGAACCGAGCATGTTCCAGCCGAAACGCAGAACCGAGCATGTTCCAGCCGAAACCAGAACCGAACGTGTTCCAGCCAAAATGCAGAACCAAGCGTGTGGCAGCTGAACCGCAAAACCGAGTATTTATGGGTTACCATACCTTCCAGCTGAAACCCAGATCTGAGCGTGTTCCACCCAAAACGCAGTAGCGAGAGTGTTCCAGCCGAAACCAGAGCCGAGCGCGTTCCAGCCAAAACGCAGAACCCAGCGTGTTCCAGCCAAAATGCAGTACTGAGCAGGTTCCAGCAAAACGCAGAAGTGAGCGTGTTCCACCTGAACCGCAGAAGCGAGTGTGTTCCTGCCGAACCGCAGAACCGTGAGTGTTCCAGCTGAAATGCAGAACCAAGCGTGTTCCAGCTGAACCGCAAAACCGAGTATTTATGGGTTACCATACCTTCCAGCTGAAACCCAGATCTGAGCGTGTTCCAGCAAAAACGCAGTAGCGAGCGTGTTCCAGCCGAAACCAGAGCCGAGCGTGTTCCAGCCACAACGCAGAACCAAGAGTGTTCCAGACGAAACACAGTACCAGGGGTGTTACAGCCGAACCGCAAAACTGAGTATTTATGGGTTACAATACTTACCAGCTGGAACCAAGAACTGAGCGTGTTCCAGACAAAACGCAGTAGCGAGAGTGTTCCAGCCGAAACCAGAGTCAAGCGCGTTCCAGCCAAAACGCAGAACCCAGCGTGTTCCAGCCAAAACGCAGTACTGAGCAGGTTCCAGCCAAAACGCAGAAGTGAGCGTGTTCCACCTGAACCGCAGAAGCGAGTGTGTTCCAGCCGAACAGCAGAACCGTGAGTGTTCCAGCTGAAATGCAGAACCAAGCATGTTCCAGCTGAACCGCAAAACCGAGTATTTATGGGTTACTATACCTTCCAGCTGAAACCCAGATCTGAGCGTGTTCCAGCCAAAACGCAGTAGCGAGCCTGTTCCAGCCGAAACCAGAGCCGAGCGTGTTCCAGCCACAACGCAGAACCAAGCGTGTTCCAGACGAAACACAGTACCAGGCCTGTTCCAGCTGAACCGCAAAACTGAGTATTTATGGGTTACCATACCTACCAGCTGAAACGAAGAACTGAGCGTGTTCCAGCCAAAACGCAGTAGCAAGCGTGTTCCAGCCGAAAAACGCAGAACCGAGCATGTTCCAACCGAAACGCAGAACCGAACGTGTTCCAGCCAAAATGCAGTTGCTGAACCGCAAAACCAAGTATTTATGGGTTACCATACCTACCACCTGAAACCAAGAACTAAGCATATTCCAGCCCGAAACGCAGTTACTTACGTGTTCTAGCCCAAAGGCAGAACGGAGCGTGTTCCAGTCGAAACGCAGAACCGAGCAGGTTCCAGCCGAAAAACGCTGAACCAAGCATGTTCCAGTCGAAACGCAGAACCGAGCATGTTCCAGTCGAACCCAGAACCGAACGTGTTCCAGCCAAAATGCAGAACCAAACGTGTGGCAGCTGAACCGCAAAACCGAGTATTTATGGGTTACCATACCTTCCAGCTGAAACCCAGATCTGAGCGTGTTCCAGCCAGAACGCAGTAGCGAGAGTGTTCCAGCCGAAACCAGAGCCGAGCTCGTTCCAGCCAAAACGCAGAACCCAGCGTGTTCCAGCCAAAACGCAGAACTGAGCAGGTTCCAGATAAAACGCTGAAGTGAGCGTGTTCCACCTGAACCACAGAAGCGAGTGTGTTCCAGCCGAACAGCAGAACCGTGAGTGTTCCAGCTGAAATGCAGAACCAAGCATGTTCCAGCTGAACCGCAAAACCGAGTGTTTATGGGTTACTATACCTTCCAGCTGAAACCCAGATCTGAGCGTGTTCCAGCCAAAACGCAGTAGCGAGCCTGTTCCAGCCGAAACCAGAGCCGAGCGTGTTCCAGCCACAACGCAGAACCAAGCGTGTTCCAGACGAAACACAGTACCAGGCCTGTTCCAGCTGAACCGCAAAACTGAGTATTTATGGGTTACCATACCTACCAGCTGAAACGAAGAACTGAGCGTGTTCCAGCCAAAACGCAGTAGCAAGCGTGTTCCAGCCGAAAAACGCAGAACCGAGCATGTTCCAACCGAAACGCAGAACCGAACGTGTTCCAGCCAAAATGCAGTTGCTGAACCGCAAAACCAAGTATTTATGGGTTACCATACCTACCACCTGAAACCAAGAACTAAGCATATTCCAGCCCGAAATGCAGTTACTTACGTGTTCTAGCCCAAAGGCAGAACGGAGCGTGTTCCAGTCAAAACGCAGAACCGAGCAGGTTCCAGCCGAAAAACGCTGAACCAAGCATGTTCCAGCCGAAACGCAGAACCGAGCATGTTCCAGTCGAACCCAGAACCGAATGTGTTCCAGCCAAAATGCAGAACCAAACGTGTGGCAGCTGAACCGCAAAACCGAGTATTTATGGGTTACCATACCGTCCAGCTGAAACCCAGAACTGAGCGTGTTCCAGACAAAATGCAGTAGCGAGCGTGTTCCAGCCGAAAAACACAGAACTGAGCCGAAAAACGCAGAACCGAGTGTGTTTCAGCAGAAAAGCAGAACCGAACACTTTCCAGCCGAAATGCAGAACTGAGCGTGATCCAGCTGAAACCAGAACCGAATAGGTTCTAGTCGAAATGCAAACCCGTGCATATTCCTGCCGAAACGCAATAGCGAGCTTTTTAATGTCGAAGCTTATAACCGCGCGTATTCCATCCGAATTGCAGAAGCAAGCATATGCCAGCCAAAACACAGAACATGCCGAGTTCTGTTTTTTCATTCTGGTATTTAGCTAGAACATGCTAGGTTCTATGTTTCGGCTGGAGTGTGCTCGATTCTGTGCTGATTGCCTGTAACTGTGTCAAACTTACTGTCCGACCGATGCTCTCTTTAGGTTACATCGGAGTGGTTAATCGCAGTCAGAAGGACATTGATGGCAAGAAGGACATCACTGCTGCTATGGCGGCAGAGAGGAAGTTCTTCCTCACCCACCCAGCCTATCGACACCTGGCTGATCGCATGGGCACTCCATACCTGCAGAAGGTTCTCAATCAGGTAAAATAGCACTTGGAACTTGTTAAAGCCACATCTGCTTTCATTTTGTATTTTTATTATGTGAAATGTTCATCATTATGTGTTACTTATGCGACAAAGTTGAGTTTCATTGATTTGCTGCTGATAACCACTGTGAATATTTCAACCTCTTACTCAGTATGTGAAGACATGTAAAAATATCTTTCGATTTTTGCTTGTTAGCAACCAGACAAATGAATCTTAAAATGTCACAGATACATTGAGTCATATCAGACCATTAGCACTGGTCCCAAGTTATTAAACAGCAATGCAGTACTAACACAAAACTGTGATAAATAAATCACATGATAAATATTGGCCTGTAACCAATGGTGTCCACTATCATCCAGCAACTGACTAACCACATCCGAGACACTCTACCCGGACTGAGGAACAAACTGCAGAGTCAGTTGCTGTCCATTGAGAAAGAAGTGGAAGAATACAAACACTTCCGCCCGGACGATCCATCTCGCAAAACCAAGGCTCTGCTACAGTAAGTCAAGATTGTTGCACATACTATATCACTCACTGAAGCGTTCCCAACCCACACACATACACATGCCAGTATTTCTGTGAGAATATACGCCTGTGACTCACTGATAAACCTCAACGCTCTCTGGTTTAAAGGATGGTGCAGCAGTTTGCTGTGGATTTCGAAAAGTGCATCGAGGGTTCGGGAGACCAAGTGGACACAGTGGAGCTTTCGGGGGGTGCTAGAATCAATCGCATCTTCCATGAGCGCTTCCCCTTTGACCTGGTTAAGGTGATCTTCATTGCACGACACTGATGTTTTTTTCTCTAAAAGAAAAGCGACTGGTGGAGTGTGGCGCTAGCAATATTAGGCTCATGGGTTCTAGCTCCATGTAATGCATGTACTGATGTATACTCCAAATGTCTCTAATGGCGCTTTTCCATTGTATAGTACTCCACGGTTTGGTTTGGTTTGGTTTGGGTCGGATCAGCTTACTTTTGTGAGCTGTTCCATTGGGTGCAGTACGTAGTACCCGATACTTTTTTCGTACCACCTCGGTTGGGGTTCCAAGTGACCCGAGCTGATACCAAATGTGACACGAAAACACTGTAGGTCACTGATTGGTGTGAGAGAATCGTCACTGCAGCGTCATCGGTATAATGTACATTAGCTTTACCTGTGCTAGGCTAGCTTGCGCTGTCTCGAGCAAAAATGTTGTCATCTGTGCTCTGCTATAAGTTCCCAAACTCACGAACAAACATCCACAGGTTGAGAATCAGGGACACCATAACAGGTTTTTCCAAACTTGCAGTTTGTGGCGGAACATTCGCGACGAGCACGTCAGCATTATATGCTCAAATGCAACTTCAATGAGGCTCAGCTGAGCGCCGTTGACTGACGCCGCGGTGTTTGAACAGAAACTGTCATGTGAGACAGAGGTAACGTTAGTGATAAACGCGATGTGCAAACATCTATTTGTGGTGGACAATTTTAATTTTGTGGCGGACTAAGAAATAATAAATGTATGGGAATGTACAACGCTCTCACTTGTATGATGTCACAGCAGTAGGAAGTGCAAATATAACGACACACCTATAATCCCTCCTACTGCGAAGTGTTACTAAACTCGATGGAAAAGCTAAACACGCCAAAGTGAGGTGAGCTGACCCGACCCAAACTAAACTTAACCGTGTGGTACTATGCAATGGAAAAGCGCCATAAATGCATAGATATTAAAGGTGCATTGTTTAACCATCGACCCCAAAAAACAAGCGTTTAAAGACACAAAAGTGGAAACAGGCAACTTTTCATAGTACTACTATTAGTAGAACTGCGCCCACTACAGGGAAACGTAGTTGGTGATCCACTTTTTTCTCCTTAAAGGCTGAGTTTTACGGCTCGACAGCTTATAAAACTTATCTGGGTTTTTTGGCGTGTTAGCTGTACATATTGTCACACAGCAGCTTTTAGGCATTATTCTGTTTTTGTTATAAGCCAAAATGACAAGGAGGTGGCCTCTCGCAATACAAAGTCAATGGAGTCGGTTAGATGGTGAACGTGATTTTACCAAGTAGGATGTGATCCTGGATCAACACCATTGTCGGTCCTGGATCAATATTTTCATTAACCAATCAGATTGCAGGATTAGGATTAGTGTGTATGTTAGATTTAGGTTTAGGATTGGGTTGGGGCATTTTAAGAAATACTCCTCAAACTATTATTTCACACTAATTTGAGGGTTTAAAAATGGTTAGGGTTTGAGTTAAGGGTATGTTGGGGTAACTTTTTTAAAAGTTGATCCAGGATCATCAAAAAATGTTGATCCAGGATCACATCTTACTTGGTGAAATCACGGCGACCTCGGTTAGATTGTTTCCCCCCCGGTGGGTGTGGTTTTCAAATTAGCATAACTGTGTCTCTATGCGCTTTGAAAGAGAGGGGTGAGCTGTGGACTGAGCCGTTGGTTGCAATTCACAATCTCGCCGCTAGATGCTGCTAAAAATCTATACAGTGCACCTTTAAAAGATGTATTTACAATAAAGCACAGCCTCTTAGTCTTTATTCTTTTACAATAACAATCCAACTGTTTAATTGTTGGAAATGTATCTATAGTATGCACAAAATTGTATGTTTCTTTGGCTTTTCTCAATCTCTAGATGGAGTTCGATGAGAAAGAGTTGCGTAAGGAGATTAGTTACGCCATCAAAAACATCCATGGTATCAGGTGTGTATTTTTCCTCCACAAACACTTCCAGTGACTTAAGGGGGTCTCACACCGGCCGCGCAACTCAGCGCCGCGCAGCTCCGTGCCGTTCTAAAAAACTCTAACACATTGCTTTCTATGAGTATACGCACACCGGCGCCAATAGGTGGCGCCTGTCCGCGCCCAGCTACGACTTAGGAAATTGCTCAAATCCCTGTCGCGCCACTCACATAGTTTAACATTAAATAACATCATATTTGTCCCAAATCATCAACGATTAACATAGGCTGCTAACGTATATTTTGCATTTTGAAGTAGACGCTATGTGACGGAGCTCGTGCTATTTAATATCCACTTCTGGTTTACGATACCTCTGAGTTTTCCTAGACGCGACTCGACGCGGCGTGGCGCTAGGCTGCCCGGCCGGTGTGCGACCCCCTTTACTCATCTCTGAGATCAAAATCGCTTTGAAGTCAATGTGAACAACTGCTCTATAGCTGTACAGTAGTGCATCATGGAAACATTTTAGAAAATACCAACAACAGCAAAAAATGTATAAGCACTACAAAATGTCCATCTCTGACTCTTCTGTTCTGGTTTGTTCTCTTCCTCACTGTTATGTATCTTAGGACTGGTCTGTTCACTCCGGACATGGCTTTTGAGACTATCGTAAAACGGCAAATTGGCAAAATCAAAGAGCCTTGTCAGAAGTGCGTGGACCTGGTCATCACCGAGCTGGTTAATACGGTCAGGCAGTGCACCAGGAAGGTAAGCGCTGTATCCTTTAGCTAATAATCCCTAGTAATAAGATTTGCTTCAGTATAAATCCTGCTTATTGTGTAGTTTATCCAGTGTGTTTTGTGTGACAGCTGGCTCAGTACCCCATGCTTAGAGAGGAAATGGAGAGGATTGTCACCCAGCACATCCGCGATCGAGAGAGCCGAACTAAAGATCAGGTACGGCCAGACCACCAAATGCGGGCCAATGTGTTACTCATGAAAACATATTTCAAATTGTAAAGTGGTTTAATATGATTTGTTGTCTTTTAAGGTCATGTTGCTAATTGACATCGAGTTGGCATACGTTAACACCAATCATGAGGATTTCATCGGCTTTGCAAAGTAAAAACATAACTTTCTGCCATTTACTGTCATTTTTTTGTGTGTACTTTTAGATCAAATGGTAGACCATTGTTTGCAGTGCAAATGTCATTTGTTCAATTGAGTGGCATCAATTCACCTAAAGGCAAAGACATGACACTCCCAAATTTATTCTGAGAGTCAGAATTCATTCAGATGAGCCTAATGATGCAAATGTACATTAATGTTAGATTAGGATTACATAATCTGTGACCTCCAGTTGTAGACCTGCGGCCTTGTTCATAAGGCGTGTGCGATGATTTACTTATGAATTACGGTTTTTTCAGCCTTTATGAATCAAATTTTTTATCTCATAAGAAACAGGATGAAATCCATAAATTTAGGATCAAATCTAACCATCTCATCTTAAAAGATGAGGATAAATTCATAGGCTAGTTAGTGTTGATCTATAAGGCATATCATGACAATTTTAAATAAATATATTCTGTGACAAAAATGAAGATTACCCATTTCATTATAGAAAAACAAGACAAAATTACATTTAAATTTTCATGGTGACAATCAAATAAAAGTTTATTTATAGAGCACTTTTTTTTAAAACAGCAGGTGTTTACATACCATATAAAATAAAATAAAAAAATAATAATATAAAATACAAAATATAAAAAGCGCTGTACATACCATATAAAATAAAATATTGAACTCAAAAAGCATAAAACTAAAAAAAAAACCACACAATAAAAATGCAATAAATACAGTAAAAATCAGTAACAGAGACTTAAAGGAACAGTATGTGGGATTGTGGTCAAAACTGGCACTGCAATAACAAAACTTGTGGCTAAAACTGGTACTGCAATCGCACAACTGTTGGCCAATATACAACATGACAACATAAACATCAGTTGATGGCTGCAACTCCACTTTTTATATGACAAAATCCTGGCCAGACCACTGTTGTCAGTAGTATAAGTATTTGAAATGAACATGATTTCTTAATGTCTAGTGACATATCAGGGCCATTTTACGATTAATTGATATACATTTCTTACATACTGTTCCTTTAAAAACTCCTAACAAGTAGATCTCATACTGCGTTAAATGCCGTACTGTACAAATATGTTTTTAAATGTGATTTAAAGGGGACAGAGAATGAAAAACCATTTTACCTTGTCTTTGTTGAATAATGGTAGTCTACCCGCATTCACGAACATACAAAAAGTGCTAAACATGCTAAACATCTCAGTCTCATAGAAATTCCTCTTTTAGAAATGTCAGCCAGAAAACGGCCCAATCTGAAAAACTGATGCTTATGACATCACAGGCATCTTACTGCCCCTCCACCTTAAAATAATTGGCTACATTTTTTGAGTGGCAGCAAAGGCAGCCAATCAGTAATGAGATAGCAAGTTAAGCCAGTAGGGGGAGCCAAATAGGTGCAAAACCACTTGCTTAAAATCCCCCACCCTAATAGAGCTATCTGAGAGGTTTTTAGGAAGCTTCTAAGGCATTACAGACCCAAACAAAAATAATTTTGTCTACATGTCACATCACAGAACAAGGACTAATACTCCGTTCAATCATTCTATGTCACCTTTAAAAACAGAATGTAGGTGCCTGCCTAATGTATCTTCCCTGTGTAATTGAAATATAAAATGCAACTAACGATATCATTTTAACTACAATCCCAAGGCAAGACTGACAATATTAAAGGAATACACCACCGTTTTTCAATATTTTACTCTGTTCTTACCTCAAATTAGACAAATTAATACATACCTATCTTTTTTCAATGCGTGCACTTAATCTTTGTACAGCTCGTTGTGAATGTGTTAGCATTTAGCCTAGCCCCATTCATTCCTTAGGATCCAAACAGGGATGAATTTAAAGCCACCAAACACTTCCATGCAAGTAAATATGGTGGCACAAAATAAAACATGGCAATTTTTTAAGCGGATAAAAAATGAGAACTATATTGTGTGGCGGAAGGGCACTTAGTTTGCAGCACTTCAACCTTGGCGCGCATTAACATCATCACTCCTGACTCCTCGCCCTCTCGCTTAAACTTTCGTCAATATTACTGCGCCCAAGGTCGAAGTGCTGCAAACTAAGTGCTCTTCCCCCATACAATATAGTTCACATTTTTTTATCCGCTTAAAAAATCGCCATGTTTTGTGCCACCATACTTACTCATGTAACTACTCATGTAACAGTCTTTAAATAGGGAAATAAGAACATAGTAAAATATTGAAAAACGGTGGTGTTTTCCTTTAAAATTAATAGCCAAATGTGGAAAAGAAACTCCAAATACACGTTTTATTAATGCACACGCAATAATAGGGACATAATTCAAATTAAAAAAAATTATTTAGCTTTCGATTTTATTTTCAAAGTGAACTTGAAGTTAGTAGTGAGTATGCAAATTCTATGTTAATCAGTGGGTGGGGTTTACTTACTCATGCAACGGAGAGTGTCTGAGGCAGACTTTGCCAGCTTAGCAACATGGTTGCTAGATTTAGTGACTTTTCATACCCCTTTTTTCCCACAAAAATGTAGCTAGCGACAAATCTATCGATCGTTTGCTTCACATCTGCACAAATTCTGTGTCGTGTACCGCCCAACAAGTGCAAGGTCTGTTGCCATTTTACTAGCCAAACTCAGGAGACCTTTTTTTGCAGGAATGTTTGTATGTTTTAGGTTTTAAACTTGATGCTTATGATGACCTTGTGACTATTATTTGTCACATTAATCGCCATTAGTCATCTATAAGTTACAGTTCATTTCTCTGCTGTCTAACTGTACTTTATGGACATTTGCTGTTTTTTTGCAGTGCCCAGCAGAGAAGCAGTCAGATGAATAAGAAGAAAGCTGCTGGCAATCAGGTAATCACAAACCAGAATCAACAGATGCTACAGGTGCATCTGTCACACAAACCTGGCAGATGTTTGCTTCCTCAATTCAACATTAATACATGCAGCAACATCAGTATGATACTGTGTCACTCAGCATCTGTACTCATTACTACTGGGAAAAAAAGTGGCTTATGGTTCATATGAATAGATGTGTCCATCAATACTAATTTTCGGGTATTCTGTTGTGCAAATCTCCGCTTTTAAAGACATTTTTATAACCAAAGTGTGTCCTGTTATGGTGAGAAAATCATCTAAGCCCCACCCATTAGTTGCTGACACTGTTAAAGGAATAGTCTACTCATTTTCAATATTAAAATATGTTATTACCTTAACTAAGAAATGTTGATACATCCCTCTATTATCTGTGTGCGTGCACATAAGCGCTGGAGCGCGCTGCGACGCTTCGATAGCATTTAGCTTAGCCCCATTCATTCAATGGTACCATTTAGAGATAAAGTTAGAAGTGACCAAACACAACAACGTTTTTCCTATTTAAGACGAGTAGTTATACGAGCGAGTTTGGTGGTACAAAATGAAACGTAGCGCTTTTCTAAGCGGATTTAAAAGAGCAACTATATTTTATGGCGTAATAGCACTTTTGGGAGTACTTCGACTCGCCTGAAAAGTCCGCTCCCCTTCTCACTCTCATAATGGGAGAGGGAGGGTGTTACTGCGCCGAGTCGAAGTACTCCCAAAAGTGCTGTTGCGCCACAAAATGTAGCTCCTCTTTTAAATCCGCTTGGAAAAGCGATACGTTTTGTTTTGTACCACCAAACCTGCTCGTATAAAGGAAAGAATTTGTGATGGAGAGATTTGTTTATTTTTTTACCCTGGACCACAAAAACCAGTCATAAGTAGCACAGGTATATTTGTTGCAATAGCCAACAATACATTGTATTGTTTGTTTTTTTTAATCATGAGGATATTTAAGGGGACATGAAAACCGGACTTTTTGCTTCCACCTATAAAACGTAAAAAAAGAAAAACACAGTAACTTAGTTTTGGTAAACCATTCTCTGCAAGCATGTGAAAAAAAAATAGGTAATTGAAATTCGGCTCCCCTTGTGATGTCAGAAGGGAATAATACTGCCCCTTAATTTGCACTATTCAACCACGGCACTGCCATTTAGTACAGAGATCAGCTCATTTGCATTTAAAAGGACACACACAAAACGGCACATTTTTGCTCACACTTACAAAGTGGCAATTTAAACATGTTATAATACATTATCTATATGATAATATATTGAGCTAGAACTTCACAAATGTAATCTGGGGACACCAAAGATTTATTTTACATCTTGTGAAATGTCACAGTATGTAGGATTGTGGCAAAAACTGGTATTGCAATCACAAAACTTGTGGTTAAAACTGGTACTGCAATCTCACAACTAGTGGCCAATACACAAAATGACAACATAAACATCAGTTGAGGGCTGCAACTCCACTTTTTAAATGACAATATCCTGTCCAGACCACTGTTGTCAGTGATATAAGTATTTGAAATGAAAATAAATTCTTAATGTCTAGTGACATATCAGGGCCATTTTATGATTAATTGATATACATTTCTTACATACTGTTCCTTTAAGTAAATATCATGCTCCATTGAGATATTTTGTAAATTTCCTACCATAAAAATATCAAAAATGTATATTAGAAATATGTGTTGATAAGGACTTACATTATATTTATATAATGATTTTTTTGCACACTTAGATTACAGAAAGTTGGCCAAATATTGTCCTATCCTAACAAACCATACATCACTGGAAAGCTTATTTATTTAGCATCTTCATCTCCCCAAACTGACCCTTATGACTGGTTTTGTGGTCCAGGGTCACATATTGTTCTACATCTGTTCAATTGCAATGTACTTGAATGTTCACACAGGCCTTACTTTTACCAATCACCGGAAATAAGTAACATACCGTATATTGGGTGTGAATGATCTCATTGTTAATTTCTATCTCAGTACTATCTTTCTTCTATATTTGTATTCTATTCATCTTTTCACTGATACCTTTTTTCAGTTTATAACTACCTATCTTAAACTCTTCTTTTACTTCACTACTGTTGCTATGCCAACCTACCTCAGGATGAGATAATGGTAAGTGTGTATTGTGCAGTATCTGTGGTGTGTATGCATGTGTGTGTGTTAATGCACTCTAGCCTTTCCCTACACTATAACATGGATTTAAATAATAGCATTGAATGATAATTATTATTATTATGTGATGTGTTTTTAAAAAAACAATCACAAATAGCTTGTAAGGATTATTATTTAAACATCACCTGCTATATAAAACGTACATTCGGGAGACTGCTTTGATGTTAAATAACGTTTTTATCCCTAACCCATATCCCTCTATAGAGGTAAAGCATTGTGCTGGCAGCGCAAAGGTTGTGGGTTTTATACACAAACTGTGCCTTGCATAAACATAAACAACTTCTCAATAATAAATAAATAAAAAGGGGAGCGCGGGGCACAACCTAACGCTTTTTGGTTTTGGATCAATCGTTTAAAAAATATTTGAGTTTGATTAATTATATTTTTACACAAGCAACACACATCTCTGCTACAAATGAACATTTGAAGTTTGTTTTTAGTACTTACCATTCTTGGATAATTACATCAAATGTGATCAAAAGTGCAAACATTACAACTTACACCATTAGTGGGGTTAATTGTAACAGGCAGGGGGTTAGTTGTAACACTTGCTAAAAATTAAGTTTGCAGGAAAATATTTCAATTATGTTTTATCTATATACTTGAAGTGGATATTGTTTATATATCGGTCTATAATAGACAGGTATCCACACTGTATTCATTCATCCAGCCCTTTTCTAACAATAGTTCAGTTATAAATGGATACAAATGTCTAAATATGTGAGAAAAAGCAGCACAATTATGACAAAACATTTTTTAATATGTGACCCAGTCTGTAATAACCATACTACAGTTTCAAATTCTGATAATGAGCATCAAAGTGTGATTTTATCCATTCATTTCATTATGATTTCAATCTTTGACGTGACCTTATTCAATCAATATTAAAGATATGAACAAAAATAAATTTGACACACGATTTTTGATAATACAGGCACATTTATTTTGTTAGCAGCTAGCAATCATTCGTGTGTAGCCTATTTAAAACAACGGCAAGAATTAAGCTAACGTTAGCGGTTTTCTACCGTGGCCTGGAAGGGCAAAAATAAATTACAATGGTAAATTACTTGTTTACAAGATTAAAAACAAGTTTTTTTTACAAGTTTTTTAACAAATTTACAATGAGTGAATAAATTTACAAGTTTTTTAACAAATTTACAAGTGTTTAAACAAATTTACAATGACCAAACAAAATTACAAATTTTAAAACAAATGTAAGTTTTTTACTGAAAGGGTAGGTACAATACGCTGATGTCACCCATCCGAGCCTCTGGTGGGAACAAACCTGAAAGTATAATATATATATATCCTTTCATCGCTTCCCGAGTGACTAGGGATACTGGACCTTATTTTCAGGTAAGTGAAATAGCTTTAGTTAGCTAACGCTAGCTTTAAAAGTTTTACACATTTTGGATGGCAGTTATCAAAATAATTCACTGACTTTCTCATTAGATTACTAATGTTTGGGTACTCCAAACTTTTTAATCAGGACTGCCTTGTTCGTTCGCTCCCGGGGTTACATAGACTGAAACAGGGAAGCGTGACGAGTTTGTAAATTTGAGTTTGTAAATTTGTTTTAAAACTTGTAATTTTGTTCACTTATTGTAAATTTGTTAAAAAACTTGTAATTTTGTTCGGTCATTGTAAATTTGTTAAAAAAAACTTGTACATTTATTCACTCATTGTACATTTGTTTAAAAACTTGTACATTTGTTAAAAAACTTGTAAAAAATTTTTTATCTTGTAAATAAGTAATTTACCATTGTAATTTATTTTTGCACTTCAAGGCCACTGTAGTTTTCATATTGTAAGTGCTGAGGGGTTAGTTAACACAGCGTTACAATTAACCCCGCTAGGTCAAAATATTTTCAAGCCCACCAAAAAAGTTGCTAAGAGCTGCAGACCTATTTCAAAATAATGCTATGTTTCAGTCAACAAGACACTGATTAATATGACATAGCATTGGATTTGGTATCTTACACACCCAACTTAGAAACCGAAAAAAACATATGACGAAAAAATTTACTACATGCCACCAAAACACTTGTTCATCAATAACTCTCTGGAAAAATATTATACATTTCCAAATATTTGCGTAAGAACATCTTTGGCAGCGTGAAAAAAATACCAGAAAATCAAAACGCTCAACCTTGTGCAACAATGTAAATAGTCCATGTTACAACTAACCCCGCGTTTTTGCCCCTAATTGATAAATGTCCATCACACCGTCTCTTATGTCTTTCGTTTCTCAATCCAGGTGATCAGGAAGGGCTGGCTGACCATCAATAACATCGGTATCATGAAAGGAGGAGCGAAGGAATATTGGTTTGTCCTGACCGCTGAGAATCTGTCCTGGTACAAAGACGATGAGGTGAGGCTTAAAACTCTCTATATGGTTGCTTGTTGTCTACACAATCACTGTGTAGCTCATTGTCGCATTACCAGTGCTAAATTTCATCGGTTCGAACCAGGGAACACACATGCTGCTAAAAAATGTCTACCTTGTAAGTCTGTTTGGATAAAAGCGTCTGCCAAATGTGTATATGTAAATTGCGGTTCACCCTGGAGCAACCACATTTCTTTTCAAGTATTCATCAGTTAGGCTAAATTTAGTCATTTTAAAGAATCAAAGCATCTTTTCATACCGGTTTAAACGCACTGCTTTGGTCTGAATAAGATGGATGAGGTCATGCATTACAAATGAGCGTTGCAGTTCTGTTTCTCATTTCAGTAATGGGCAGGCATTTCGCCCGTCTTGATGGTCTGATCAAGCACAGGTGTTAACGTACCGCCGTGACCCCCACTGTCAGTCCAGAGTCTGAAGGCATGAGGAGATGCAGACCCGGGACTGGTGGGAGGGCCGCTTTGGGGGTTGGGGTGGTGGTGGCATATGGTTTTCATTACCATACATACCAGATTGTGGTCCAACACTTCCCAAAAGCTTGAATTGCAGTTAGTTTAGGCATGCAGAGAAAGCCCCCTTAAAACAAAAGAGCCCGTGGTCCGAAAGGACTTCTTTTGCATGTAATTGCTTTTCATTTAATCGCTTTTTTTAAACCACAGCTATGTTCTGCCCACGCCAAAAAAAAGTTCATTGTGGTCCAAGTAGATGAAATAAGAGTCAGACAAAGACAATTATACTCGGGGAAATGGCTTCCTTTATTTTCCATCGTATAAACATCATAACCAATCAGATCATTTTCAGTGCCCCTTTTTCTTTCGTTAAGGTTATTTCTATATAAATTTTAAGTTTTTACTAACACAAACCCTAACCCTAGACCCTAAAAATGATATATAGTTTTTTTTTTTTTAAAATAAAGAAGGGTGAATCTATCCCAAAACTACAGATATGCACCCCCACACATTACTTATCAGATGACGGCATGCACATTTCCATTGATGAAAAGATCAAGACGATGCGTGTGAACCCGACGCAGCCTAACCAATGTGCAGACTACTGTACAATCTCTACGCCCTGAACAGGTAGTCTGAACACTGGGAAAGCGGGGTGGGAATGATGCGTGACATGGAGACAGTATGAGATGAAATCCAACAGCGATGAGGAATGAATTACAATGCACACACATACACAATATACATGTAGCAACTAAAAAGAGTTCATGGATATAAATGTATATGGAAATCCTTGCTTTTGGTATGTCATTGTTTGATGTATCATCCTGGAAAAGAAAGAGTTAAAGTTTTTTTTAAGTATGCATATTACAGAAAGTCAGTTTAAGTGGAAAATCACAGTTTGATTATTAATATTAATGCAATTTTAAGGAAATCTTTTATTCTAAAGCTCAGCTTTCTTAAGTGGCATCGCATCTTTGGTCCCTCCTTAAATTTTAACTTTACGATCTGTTTTTACCATATGTGAATAATGAGTACTTCAAAAGGAACAAATAAATAAATAATACCTCAAAGTTCAAGCATCCGTGCCAATCAGATTTGGCAATCGGCGATCAGATGTTCTGATTGTCCTCCATCCGTGGGTTTGTTCTTCTCTCTCTGTCTTCGTTCGGCTGGACGTCCGAGTGTGTGAGATGCCAGAGATCGGTGGGCGAGTGGGGGAGGAGGCGGAGAGGTGGGTCCTTTAAAACCACAGCGTGTTTGATGGTGGTTGGAGTTAAAGAATGTGGGTGGTAAGGAGCGTTGGATTTTTTGGCCTGGATAACTCATAAATCCCTCTTAAAGTCTTAGGAACACAAACGTCTCCAAAATGCGGTGTTTCGAATTGTGCCACAAAGCTGATCGAGATGTAGCGCGCGTAAGATGTAGGATTTTGTGAAACGACGTGGCAGACTTTCCCTTGTTAGAACTGAAAAAACAGATGGGGCGAAGGAGGCGGAGCTTTTGTTTTCCTTTTCGGTCTGGATTTGGTTTATGTTACTTGTTAAACAGGAAGTGAAAGGTCGGAGGTCAGAAAGGAGCGAGACGGGGAAAGCTGGTAGTGATGAAAACCTGTCAGACTCAACGTTTGCTTTTTGATGTATTTGTGGCGCATTTGTGCGCGTGTGCCGTTTCTTGGCACGGAGAGGGAATTGTAATATCTCCAGATGTGCCTCTCTTCATGTTGCTTTTTCCTCTGAAGCTAACTTCCTCTCCACATACTGCATAAAGGGTTCTTTATACTGGCTTACATCCCCCCCAAATATCACCCACACCTAACACACACACACATATACACACACATATACTTTAAAGTAAGTGTCACATTTGGGCTAAACTTACCACCACATAATGCAATACAGGAGGGTTCTTGTGACATGTAGATGACCTAACCAGCGGACATAAATCATCTTTACAGCGTTTGATCTGTCCCTGAGGTCGAGGGTTCCCCTTACATTGCTTTATGTGGACATTCATCTCTGAAACAAAGAGAGTTAGGTGGAAAATATATTTCAGTTCCTGCTTTGGTTCTCTAGAGATGTTTACATAAATGTATTTAAATTTCTGACACTTTAATATAAGATAGACACAAATTTTGTAATGCACTTCACTGTAAACCCGACCAGTAGCATGTACTCATCTTAAATGAGTGAACTGTACTCAAACAAGTAAAAAAAGTTGATTCAACGTAAAATGTTATGTGTTTTCAACGATTTTACGGCTTTGAGTTCCATAAACTCAAATAAAATGAGTAATTGCAATACAACAGCCTCATTTAAACAAACTTTTGGTTGCTGCACTGTAAAAAGTTATACCTAAATCTAACTTATAAAAATTGAGGCAAGTGGCTGCATTTGATGTTTTAAGTTGTCTTTTTTAACTTGTAGCCTTTTTTAAGTATAATAAACACTGTAATATTACTTAATACAAATGCAACAAAATTAAGTTGAGTTAACTAATAGTTCTAGTATTACTCAGTTTAATTTACTTTTCTTGGTACAGGTAACTTTTTTATGGTTTGTTGTTGTTTCCATAAACATTGATTTAGACTTTATCTTTCTGTGAGATGAGGGCACGAATTGTTTATTCAATCAACGCGCCCACCCAGTTTAGTTTTGGGCAACTGTAAAGGGTGACATACTTCAGTATGCAGTCTATGCACAAGCACCAGTCTTCTGAACAATGGTAACTACAAAACTCAAAGATGAAACAAAAACTCTTCTAAATCTCGAAGATAAATGAACATTAAACACTACAAAGTCTTTCTTTTTAGTAAAAAACACATAAAATAGCGTTTAAATTTAAATTTCGCTGTCCAAATGCAGTCCCATGCAAAGCATGCTGGGAACTACGAGTCTACTGCCTACTTAGCTATGTTTACTAAAATCATTCATGTAGTTGCAACACAAAATTATGAAGTTTATTTCCTTCTTACAAATTTAAGTGGATTCTACATGATAAAATGAAGCTGTATTTACTCAGTAAAGTGTTCATTTAGAATTACTCAAATTATTAATCTTTTTATGTTATTTTAACTCAAATTTTGATTAAAAAAACAAGATTAAATTTTTTTTAATACAGTTTACTCGTTTTATCTTTGTTAAATCTACTAAGGCACAGAAACACTTTTTACAGTGTGTGATGAGGTTTATGGCATTCATTATGCCAGTTAGGCTAAGAAAGAGTCTGGCACCTCAAATGTACTTCAGTTTAACGTTAAATGAACACGGTTGGATGATGAGGATTTCCAGTTCCCAGCATGAGCAAGTGATATTTTATGTGGTTTTCAGTAAGTCTCAATTGTGTTAAAGCGGACGTTTTTTTTAGTTGGTGTGTAAGGCTGCTTTTAGAGCATAAATAATACCTGCAAAATTATAAAACCCAAAGCTCAACACCAAGCAATATATATTTTGTTTAAAGTCACTATGAAAATAAAATGAAAAACTGTCATTTGTGTTGTAATATTGTGTTCAAGGCAGCATGGGGAAACCCAGGCTATGAGGGCACATGAATTTGGTAGAAAAGGCACAATGTTGCAACACAGGTTACAGTTTTTCATTTTATTTTCATAGTGACTTTAAAGAAAATATATATTCCCTTGGACCTACTTTTCCCCTGAAATAGGGAACCAATCACAGAAAGGGGCGGGGGCAGCAAGACGATGACGACATCTATGCGACAAACCGAAGCAGTTTTGTTTATCCAACAAGGCAGCAGACGCAAAGTTAATTTTCAATGCAGCCTTAGATAGTGTTTGAAGTAGTTTTGAATGCAAGTTTGCAAGTTTTTTTTTTAAAAAAGAGCAACTTTTGGCGTTAAACAATTTAATTTCCAAGAAGGATGTTTGGATATGGCAAGACATGATAGCCACAGAGTTTTATAGGACCAACCTGCTAGGCATCGTCGTCGACGAAGTCCATTTAACTTATAAATAATAAGTGGTATTTATTAATATCATATTGTCATTATGCCTGTACTGTGGTTGTCATAGTGCCACTAAGTTGTGTTGCTTTTCAATATCAATATACAGCTACTGGTTTATTTGCATAGCTTTCAGCTGTGTGCACACGCACCCGATAAAAGCTGTTGACGTTTGAATTTATGTCACTCTACATACGTCATCTGGTATAATTAAAACGATTGGCTATGAGCTACGTACAAACGCATTTGATAGACATTCGTAGCGCCCAATACACGGCTCTGGGCATTCACAAATCATGCCTCAAATACAAGACAATGAGCATATGGTTCCCAGACTACATCTCATTCTCTATGAGACTGGTCTGGTGTTAGCCAGGCTAGTGCCCTCATAAACTTTAAACAAAAATGCTAATCTCTTCCCCTTCTCAAAACGATCTCCCTTTACTTCCGGTCATATGGTATGGCAGGTGGGCGGGGTCCGGGAGAAGATCGCTGCGATTAGCGATTACAATTAGCAACATGACCCAACTTCAAACAATCCAATCAAATCTTGATGGACCAATTCAAATCCACCCGTGCGTTATTTCATTTTTAGAAGCCGGTTTTACTCAGATATATGTCACCACAGAGAAAATTAGGCAATCAATCTTTTCGTTTCATGGTGACTTTTCAAGGAATACAGAGAATGGCCAGTTTGGACTACAGCCCTCTACTTCCCGCATATATATGAGTTTTTAAATAACCTCTGCCCTAAGCTAAGCTGCTGTCGATTTACAATACACTAAACTAGCTACACATTCAGAACTCGTTACTTATTTCTGATGGAGGAACTTCATAGAACAAGGAAGACATCAGCCCATTTTTAGGACAGTGAAAACAGTGTTATAGACCTATTGCATGTTGGTAAACAGAGATGACGTATTTTGTGGGCGGAGCCCAACTGGTGGCGAAAGTGACAGCTCTGCAGTAGCAATGTGAAGTGTTAGCATTAAACTTTGATTGTTATGGACCCAGTGTTTTGTCGAAGTCTGTTCCCCCTATGTTTCCCTTTAGTGTAATGTTTCTTATAGTGTTTTCATTACGCTACATTTATTTTTTAGATACATTAAAAGTTTAAATGGTTTGGCTGCTGAGATGTGTTCAGACGTGTAGTGCCTGTGCTTAAAGCTGTAGTCAGACATGTGTTGTTTTATCATAAGTAAACAATAACTGTAAAGTCAGTGCCAACACTGAGCTCAGTTTCTTCACACTTACATACACATGAGTCACGTTGTTTGTTTCTGTGACTTGTGAACAAAAAATAAATGGTTAAAAAACTACTTAATGTAAAACAGTAGTTGATCATTGCAATTTATAAATAATATTTACTTTAAATTTTTAAGTTGCTTTACCTAAAGGTGCAGTGTGTAAATTTTAGCGGCATCTAGTGGTGAGGTTGCGAATTGCAACCAATGGCTCAGTTAACTGCTCACCTCTCGCTTTTGAAACACATAGAGAAGCTACGGTAGCCGCCACCAGACAAATATGTCATCTTCCGAGACAGCTTCGTAAAAAAAGTTTGTTCGTTAAGGGCTTCTGTAGAAACATGGCGGCACAAAATGGCGACTTCCACGTAAAGGGACCCTCAGTATGTAAATAAAAACATCTCATTCTAAGGTAATAAAAACATAAGGGTTCATTATAAAAAGTCTTTATACACCCCTGATAATTTAGTTTTGTGTATTATTTTGCATTTCTGTCAAGAGATCATTCTAAAAATGACACACTGCACCTTTAAGTGTTTTTAGGTAATCGGTACTCTGTACTTGTTGGGTTTTACAGTGTTGGATTGATTTTACGGGGCAGGAAGTAACACTAAATACACACTGCTTTAAAAGTTTACGCACAAGAATTAAAGGTGACGTGTGATGATTGTTAAAATGCTGTATTTTTTCATATCCCAGCTATTGTATGCAATCTATAGGTTGACTTTTTAAAAAAAGTGTTAAAACACTGCGGCACTCATATTGACTTTCATAGTAGGAAAGAAAAATACTATGGAAGTCAGTGGTGCTCTAAAATGGTTTGGTTACAAACATTGCTCAAAATGTCTTCCATTGTGTTCACCAGAACAAATAAATTTATACAGGTTTGTAACAACCTATAGGTGATTAAATGATGACAGAATTTTCATTTTTGGGTGAACCGTCCCATTAAAAATAAAGGTCCTTGCAGCAATGCCATAGAATCATTTTGGTTCTCTAAAGAACATTTTAAGTCTTTATCACCTTTTTGTAGTCTGTAAAACATTCTTCCTCTACAAAGAACTGGACACTTGTCTCGAGATCCTTGTGTTTTGTATTGAGAACATGTTCTCAACATTGTAAATTTACAACTCTACCATAAATCATATTTTTACAAGCTGACGGCACAGTCTATAGTATGTGGTATTTACAGAGAAAAATGATGAAATCTGTACATGGTCATTATCTTGAACTCAAGAAGAAAAGCTATAGATAGAGTTTGCATACTGTATGTATTTATATCTACAAATAGAATCAGCAAGAAATTAAGTACAGCTTCATGACGCTATTATTTACTTTGATTTGAAATATTTGTGATAATACAAATACAAAATATTTGCTCATTAAAAGCTTTATAGCCAAAGTGCCACAGTCATCTTTGGCAAAAATGTCTAATGATTTTTCACTAAAAAAGCAAAAGGCGAGTTAAGTGTGTAGACACGGGCAGGCGTCTGTCTCTGTGTGTGATTCAACATTTTTGTTTTCCCAGACTTGGGAGTCACGCTAACGTCTGTTATTACTGGATATCATGCAGTGTACTGTAGGAAAATGATCAGAAATGACAGGATAAAATATTGAAGGAAAGAATTTGAAAGCCTGACAATTTTTTATTTTAAGCTTTTGCAACTCTCACTTGAAAGAAGACTGGAAATCAGAGAGGGGAATGAACAGGAATATGATGATATTAATTCATTAGCACATTAACTTAAAGGGATACTTCACCCAAAAATGAAAATTCTGTTCTTATCCTCATGTTGTTTTTAATCTGTATGAATTTCTTTTTTTTCTGATGAACACAAACGGAGATATTTTGATAAATGATGATAAGCACACAGCTGATTGACTTCCATAGTAGGAAAAACAAATACGATGAAATTCAATGGGTACCACCAATTGTGTGCTTACCATCATTTATTAAAATATCTTCTTTATCATTTATCACAATACATGCATAATATTTGTTTTCCTACTATGGAAGTCAATGGTTACAATCAGTTGTGTGCTTACCATCATTTATCAAAATATCTTCTTTTGTGTTCATCAGAAAAAAGAAATTCATACAGGTTTAGAACAACATGAGGATGACAAAAGGTTGACAGAATTTAAATTTTTGGGTGAACTATCTTTTTAATATGTACAGTACATTAGACCACAGTCCAGATCATAATAAAGTAGCATGAAGGCATGATATTTACAAAGGCCGTGATTTTATTAAACTGTTTATAACCTTGTGTTCCCGGGCGTGCATCCTTACAGTTCATTTTGACATCAGAGGTGATTTGTTTAGATTTAGCTAAAGATAATAGCTAAAGTTTTAATATCCTCAACAATCCTCTCATGAGATTTCGGCTGAAAATAAGTTCCTTCTATAATCAAAAATTTACTAAACTGTATATTTGACCAGCGTCTCTGGGAATAAGTTTTACATCTTGTGTAGTAAAAGTTTAATTTATATGTAATGTCTAGTTATAGGTTGTCGCAGGGACAACATATTTTTGCAGACCAACCCAGAAATTAGTCGTCCAAAAGCCATTTTTCTATAAAATCTGGAATATCGCAAAAAATAAACTCTGTGTGTCACAATATCATCTTGGTTTGTTAATATATTTAGTATGTTTTCCTTATGTTTATCCTCATGTTCATTTAGTCATTATTTTGTTAATCATTCTATTTCAGTTCTCGTTAGTTCCCATTCACCTGTGTCTTGTTTGAGTTAATTACCTGTGTTGGGTATAGAGGGTATGCATTGCCATCACTTTTCAACGTGACCACGCCGGAACTCGCCCTGTTGAGTGGCAAACATTCAACAAAATGGCTGGTTTTCATAGCGACTGCTGCGAAAATGCCAGTAAAACTGACTATTATCTGCTTAAATTGGATTTAGTTGGACTTGATAGCAGAGGTGGACAATACATTAGTTACATTTTCCAATCATCTGTGCTTTATTAGGAGGTTTGTATTGGGAAAAATTTTACTTCATTACATTCTAAAGCATATAATCATACTGTATATTCTTTAATATTGCATTTTAAAATTTATTTAACACCCAATTACATTAAAATTGTGTACTTTTACTTGGGAAAAGTACGTTAATGTACTTAAATATTAAATGTAAAACAAAAACATATTATTTATGAAATGTAATAGAGTAAAAATTATGATAACTTGCTTTGGAATGTATGTTTTCCAAAGAAAACACTAAATACTTGAAAAAATACTTTTAAGTAGAAAGTAAAACCTCTGCTTGATAGTGACCTTAGCAACTTGTCAACCCACCTGTGTGGTCAGTGGACGCTGGCATGAACAATCTATTTATTTCTCCTTTCGGTGTTTTTTGGCAGTCTGTTAAACGATAGCTCCGAATTCTTGTTAATCTGTAAGTACAGTCTATCGCACAACAGCTTTTTCCTCCCTGATTTCACACTGTACACAAATGATGCCGCTCTGTCTTTTGCCACTCAGTGATTGTAACCGCAGTCACTTTCGCCGAAGGTGACGTCACGTGCATACCGTCTATAAATGCCCTGCCTGTCTTTAGTTCCTCGTCTGATCTACTTGTGATATACTTTGTATTAACCAGTGTGGAGTATTTACTGTTGTGTTGATGTGGATTCTCAGCCTTTCGTTCGTTTGTTGTGTTATTAAGTATATTAAGTGAATGCAGTTAAAACTACTTCCTCATCCTCCTTCGTCTGTACCACACCACAACCACGACACTGTGTTTAACAAAAGTTTGTGACACTTACACGTTTTGTCAAACAAGATAATCTTCAGAAATGAACACTTATGAATTTTGAAGTCTAAATGCATTTACTAGAAATGAAACGCTCACCTTAGGCTACAAGTGAATTACATAATGGTCATTCAACATTAATGTCATCACCACCAAGCTTCTGACAGCTCTTTCAAACTTAAAAATTAAGTAAAATAAACTAAGAAGAAGCCATTAAAAACGTACAATTATTTATATTAATTAAATAGATTATGTAATACAATTATATACATTGTTTTTATAGATTACATTTATGTTTATTGATTATGTACCAGTGTTGTAGTCGAGTCCACATCCAGCTTTTTCTGGACTCAGACTTGACACTTGACCTCTGATCTAAAGTTTGACAATGCAATTATGTACTTGAATTATGTAAATTATACAATGCTGTTATGTACATGAAGTATAGTCAGTGTTTAAGTCAACATGTATATCAGAGCAGAACAGAGAATTTTGCATTGAAATTTGTCACTCGGGTTGTATGCAAGTGGTGTTACTGTGCATGCTTCACATTGTTAACATGCGAGCGTTTCAATCTTCACTGCCTCTTCTCCTCCTACTCACTGCGTCCTGTCATCTCTCCTACTGGTGCTTTTATATCCTGCAGACTTTTAAAGAGTATAAGCATCAATTATATTTATAAATGATCCCTTATTAACCCCCCTGAGGTGTCCGAGTGTTATACAGCCGAGTTCATTTCATTCATTTCTACTCTTTTGTTATCTTCGGCTCCATATGATGCTGATTAAGTGTGTGAGTCATAAAGTGAGAGTCTGTGCGTGTCGCTGCGGGCTCTCAGTGTGGAATCAATCAATACTCAGTACCACAAGAACCTTTTAACCCTTCTAGCACCATAATCTGCCGAAATTTGACTTGTGCTTATATACACAACTAGACAAAAGTTGGATTGCTTTACAATAAGGTTGAATTTGTTAAGATTTCTAAATGCATTAGCTAACATAAACTAAAATAGTCATTAATCTTTGTTAATGCCAATACAGTTATTTATGTTAGTTCATTTTCCTTATGTTAACACTTTGATTTTAATAATGTATTAGTGAATGCTGAAATTAACATAAACTAAGGTTAATAAATGCTGTATTGTTTATTGTTAGTTCATGTTAGCTAATGCATTCACTAATGTTAACAAATACAACCTTATTGTACTTTTGCAAGCATGGCTTATATAATTGTACACAAGTTTCTGTACACATATTAGACCTAAGTTTGCCAAGATTGTGCAGTATATAACATAGCACATAGCTTGCATCCCACAATGCAATGCACCAGACATTTTTATACAGGATTTCATTTAGAAAATGCTAAATATTTTTTTGTAATTTGACGTGCATTGTAACAAGGTCATATGACAGCCATTTTTTAATGGTATGCATGCAGTATACACAGTACTGTAAAGCATCAGTGCAATAGGATTTCGTTGTGAACTGGACACTTTAAAGTACTTTATTTAATTCCAATGCTTTTGCCAGATAGTTATGGC
Organism: Misgurnus anguillicaudatus; assembly: GCF_027580225.2. Lineage (NCBI taxonomy): Eukaryota > Metazoa > Chordata > Actinopteri > Cypriniformes > Cobitidae > Misgurnus > Misgurnus anguillicaudatus. The sequence continues at coordinate 7,685,583 of NC_073358.2, forward strand.
AAATCGGGATTATTTCCAATACATGTAATGAAAGTCATCCTGAATCAGCTGTTTTTGACAGTTTTACAGTGCTGCCAAGGTTCATTTTTGCTCTGGTTTTAATTTGATTGTTTTTGTCACCCCCTGCAGGAGAAAGAAAAGAAATACATGCTGCCATTGGACAATCTGAAACTGAGGGACATTGAGAAGAGCTTCATGTCAAGCAAGCACGTGTTTGCGCTCTTTAACACTGAACAGAGGTCAGAGAATAAAACATTTTACTCACTAGAGCGGTGGTTCCTAAACTAAACAAACTATATTCATTGTTTCCATAAGGCTTACTTCTCCTTACATCCAAGAACACACTTTTTCTTTCGTGCCATTGTTGAGTCTTGATATAAAACAAAGCTGTGTCGCGTGAAGTGACTTCTAGTGTCCTCGGTTCTCGCTCTCACGCTGTTTGACGTGTGGATGTGCTTTTCCGGGGGAAGTGCCCATAAAAGAAATGATACGTAAGGTTTACCCTGATACATGAGATGTACCCATGTTCGAAAAAAACTTCTACGAACCCTGGTGAAGTGCATTTCAGCACAGAAATGTTCTGTCACACGTCCAAATGCTTTTTTGACACTTTGCTTATGTTTAGCATGAGGAATCCAACTCTTAAAGGACAAGTTCGGTATTTTACACTTAAAGCCCTGTTTTCAGATTGTTTATGATGAAATAGAACGGTTTTGACTGAAATTTGGACATATGATGCTGGCCCGAGAATTTTCGGGTGTTTATTGTATCACCTCCCACCCCCACAACGGCTGCACAGATGCACTGGAACAATCCTTCCCAAAATGCATTAAACTTTCATTTACAAAGACGTGAAACTCACCGAGTGGTCAGGGGTGCTCACTGACATGCCCACACAAAAATCGCTGCAAAAGATGCCCTCCAACAGGTTTTATCGTAGTTTTTGTCCAACTCCATTGACTTGTATTAGATGTGCTGTGAGGTACGGTATTACTCTGCGCCGGGAACTTTGTTTCTATTCTTGCAATTGGCAAAGGTGGATTATTGCCACCAATTGGGCTGGAGTGTCTATTATTCAAGCTCTCAATGGAAGAATATACGGGTGCGAGGGGTTTGGAAAAATAGGTCCACAAGTTTACAACGAATGGTAAAACACCTGTTGAAAAGCATCTTTTGCAGCGATTTTTGTGTGAGCATCTCAGTGAACACCCCTGACCACTCGATAAGTTTCACATCTTTGTAAACGAAGGACAGTTCCAGTGCACCTATGCAGCCATTGTAGAGGTGGGAGGTGATACAAAAAACACCAAAAAAAGCCGAGCGGCTTGCGGTTTTTTGCCGCCTGCCGCGCACACGTTTTTGAAGAAACGCTGAGAGCGGAGAAGCGCCCGACGTCATTTGCGTCTTTCCATTGTCCAATCGAATGAGGGGAGAGGCGGGCCTAACATTGTGGTGAGTGAAGTTTACAGTTGCTTTGAAGAACCAGATTCCACTCGCTCACTCTCTCCTGCGTGTTTGTGCATCTCTCACCCTCAAACAAGGTCAGAGCAAGCGCCCTCTTTTTAAAGTTTCTGCTAATATGACAGTTAACAGCAAAAGAGCGCTCATTTTTCAATATTTGATTGACAGGACAGCTGACTCGGTGGTTGCTTAGCAATATGAAAAGCCGCGTCGCACTGCTCTTTTTTTAAAAAAGGCAGTGCATCGCGCCTTGCGTTTGCAAGCGTTTAAATCGCTTTTGGTGTGACTAACCCCTAAGTAGGATTTACCCCATCTAGTGGTGAAATTGTATTTTGCATTAAAGATGCGCGGACGGGCTATTATTTCATCCGCAACCGCATCACAAAACTGATCATCTGTCCGCCATCCATCCGCACCAACGTTTCTGACCAGTTTTCAAAACCGCATCCGCCCGCCATCCGCTGACTGGGCGATGCAAGGCACTGCTGATGACAGCCGCGAGACTAGAAAGCTCTAGAACAGTGGTTTTCAATTCCAGTCCTCGGGGCCCCCCCTCCCAGAACATTTTAGATGTCTCCATATATAAAAACACCTGATTCCGATCATCAGCTCGTTAGTGTGTTAATTAAGGAGCCGATGAGTGAAATCAGGTGTTTCATATAAGGAGACATCTAAAACAGTCTGGGAGGGGGGGCTAGAGGACTGGAATTGAAAACCACTGCTCTAGAATATCAGCAGTGAACTCCGTCTCCGATCGGCGCACAGGGACAAAAATAAATAAATAAATAGCCTAAATTAAAAGCACAAATTACATAGTCTGCACTGGTGTCATCCTGATTTACCACTTTGTAAAACTTATTCCAGGCAACACTTTTCTGACCTTCTATTTCCTTTGTTTTTAATTCTAATTTTTTGAGTTTGCCACGTACCTCCTTCGCCAGCGTTGATAAGAGCTATGTCAAAATGCGTCCTCATTTCTCCGCGCTGTTAATGATAGAACGAATGGATCCTTAACATGCCGAGGCTATCCCAAACAATTAAAACCTTTATTTAATAAAAGTGTATTAGAAAACTTGTCACTGTTTTAGTATTATAAGTTATGTTTTGTGTTAATATTATGACATCAATGTGTCATATTTTCTAAAATAAATTAATATTTTGATTACATATTTATTTTAATAAGTCAGAAATGTCTCCGCTGTTTTCTGCTGACAGGCGCGGTGGACGCTACTGGGGGCGCGTGCAACAGGTGACAGAAATTATGGGTCCTCACCGTCTCATTTCAGTTCTCTTTGAGAACTTCTGAGGCTGCCACCCTGAAAGACAGAGTGCTCACCTTTTAAGGTTGCATGCTTAGAAGGACACCGCTAATAACAAGCAGTCGATCCGCCACCCGCCCGAATTTAATTAAAATATTATTTTTCGTCACGTCATCCGCCCGATCCGGCGACCGCGCATCTCTATTTTGCATTCAAACGAATAGTGCTCTCTAGCGCCTCACTTTTCCAAATGCATGTTGCAACTACGGTAACCGTTATGTAATCACTGCTCTCCTTGTCCGTTTCAGCTAGTTCACGTGTTGTGAATGAAAACGGGTTGTGGAACCGCGTTGGTAGGCTAGTGCTTTTTGTCCCTTTCTGCTATTATAGTTTATCAGTATAGCGGAACGATATGGAAGCCTTCTTGAACTTACTCGTTCAATGAAAGTAAAGAGAAGAAATTCTAAGCTTACAAAGAAAAGTCAGATCAGGTCATTTGACACCAATGAGGACATATTTATAAGACATTGATTTTGATTAATAAAGCATTTAAAACCCTACTTACTGTCCCTTTAAACTGTGTTAATGCATGAAATACCCCCCCCCCCTTAATAAATGCAATCTGAAGAGTTACCAGTAAAATATTTTATAATAATTGTATTCACAAATGATATCACTTGGCACTGTAAGTCACTTTGAACAAAAACATTTGCTAAATGTTTAATATAATGACAAGGTAACGTAAATGTAAACATGTATTGTTCGTGTCAATAAAAGTAAACTTTCAGATGGTTTAATGTGGTACGTGACATAGAACAGGTTGGTTAACACTGCTTTAAAAACACATAATTAATGCAAACATGAATGCATTAGTGTGAATATATTATAATAGTATAGCTGTTGTTATTTTGTTTGACATGTATTCACAGGAACGTGTATAAAGACTACAGACAGCTGGAGTTGGCCAGTGACACTCAGGAGGAGGTGGACAGCTGGAAAGCATCTTTCCTCCGTGCTGGTGTTTACCCAGAGCGCATCATTGTATGTATCCGTAAACCAATCTACTTATCTACTATCTCCATTAATTTACTATTAACAAACTACATTGATTTACATGATATTAACATCTAACCTTTCATCTCGAAATCTGCAGGATAAAGAAAAGGTCAGTGAAATCTTTAAGTTTGCGATTATTAGTTGTCACCACTAGTATCCTCACATTCGTTTTGAACTTTAGCGCATAGCTTAGACTTTGCTAAAAGATAAATTGGTCAAAAGTCTCCATCTGTAAACACCTGAATGGATGTCCTCAACAGAGTGACAGCAGTGAGGAGAACAGCTCGGATGGCTTCATGCACTCCATGGATCCTCAGCTCGAGAGGCAGGTGGAGACCATCAGGAACCTCGTGGATTCTTACATGGCCATCGTCAACAAGACCGTGCGGGACCTCATGCCAAAGACCATCATGCATCTTATGATCAACAATGTAAGCAGCGTTCTGCAGTTTCTATCCACCTGTTTCTTGACGTAAATGTGGGCACTGCCATCTTTGAGCTTTCTTGTTTATGACTTCCGGTGAGCCACTAAAGCTAATGGTAGTCTATTGCAAAGGACACAAGTGTGCCATTTTGACTGGCTGTTTAATGTTTATTATGAAATCCAGGAACACCGACATAATTTGTGCAGTTAGGGGTTTCCATAATAGCTAATACAAATGCAGTAAATCTCTACAAAACCATAATCCATGCAAAAGAACTGAATGTGTATGTGGCGCACATGCACTCATGATCTGTATTTACAAATCCATTCAGTAAAACCTTTCATAGAAACCTCCAGTAAACAATTAATAAACAACTAATATTATGCTGATAAAAATATGCTAATTTTGGCTTATTTATTTATTCTGCTACTATATATTATTACAAAAATGTGATTACAGTACAGAATATATACAACATAATCTGCTTACTGTCAGGAACTGGAGACGAGGAACAGAGAACCCAAGTGCAGACGATATCGGGGAGTGAACACAGAACATTTATTACATAAAAACTAGAAAACCAAAGCCCACAAAGGGGGCAACACAACATTAAACAAGATATACACTGACATAACATTATCAACATGGCTAGATGAAAAACTAAACTGAATGAACAATGTGTAACGCATAACATGACAGGAATGAACACAATGAACCAGCGCAAGACAAGAGACAAGAGGAGATTAAATAGGGAAACTAAACGAGGGCAACACAGGTGCAAGTGATGAACTAATAATGAATAATCAACAGGGAGAACAAGGGGGCGGGGACTAAAGACGAGACACCAGAGGCACATGCCACAATAAACAAGGCATGGCCTCCACATTAAACAAGAGACTGTCAGAACTCTGCTATCACAATAAAACATAAATATAAAACCAAACTCTCGTGGCAGAGTCCTGACACTTACTTAATGTTTATAATAGTTCGTAACGTGTTTGCGCATACATTTGTTATGTTTTAAATGAAAAAGCAAATACTTTAAAAAGTAAGCAAAAAATTTCATAAGCTCATGTCTCTACCTACTGCGTAAGAAGCAATGTAATAATATTTTCATTAAACTAAAAAAAAAAATACTTAATACATGTAGTAGTTTAATATGTTTATTATGGTTTGTTCAAATAACTTACAATGTGTTGAATGAGAAAGGTACTGCTGACTGTGTAGGACTGCGTGAAGCTTGACGTGTCACCATAAACAAGTCCATTAAAAATTGCCTTTCAAAAAAAACTTCACAGCAGAGGGACAGTTGTGACATTTTAACCTGCCCCTGAAAAGTTAAAAACACGAAGTCTTGTTAAATTCCATGTACAAACACTCGACTGACTTTCCCATTGTAAAGATACTGGTATGTCTCTGTGCTTTTATATTTGCGCATTGAAAACCTGTAAACACGAAATTATTGAATATATCTTCATATATCAAGCCACTTCTTAATTTCATCCTCAAACTGGTTCAAACATGGCAGGCGTAGTAAATATTAACTGTTTAAATCATGTTTTATGCGTGCTCCCACTACACTGTTTTCTACCGGCTGGCTATTGAACAGGAAGTCTCGCACAGGAAGGGAAAAAGGTGGATATATGCAGCATTCTGGTTTTGATTCGCTATCTCATATCTGGATGTCTGGAATTTCAGTTGTACACAATGTGATCGTTTTTCCAGAAAACCTGTTGAAATGAGAATTTTTTCCTCTCCTCCTATAGACTAAGGAGTTTATCCATGCTGAGTTACTGGCTAACCTGTACTCGTGTGGAGATCAGAACACACTGATGGAGGAGTCAGCTGAACAGGCTCAGCACAGGGAGGAGATGCTGCGCATGTATCACGCTCTCAGAGAGGCGCTCAACATCATTGGTGACATCAGCACCACTACCATCTCCACCGCCATGCCTCCACCAGTCGATGACTCTTGGCTGCAGGTACAAGGAGGACCTTCAGGACGCAGGTATTGTGGCTTTCGTTCGACGTTGTTTAACAGAAATTACAAATTTTATTTTTTTAAATTCTGGATTTGAATGATAGTCTTTGCTATTGGTCCGATTTAAATTTTTATCTGGATTGTAATGGCAAATTTTCAGACATTTAGACATTGCTCATTAGAGTCACATGAATGGATCACAAAGGGGTTTGACAAAAAGTCAAAATTTAGTACTAGTCAGAGGCGATGGTGTAGTGGACACATGGTGCAGATGCACTTGTGGCGACTCGAGTTTGAATCCCGGCTTGAGGTTCTTTGCCAATCCCATACCCCTCTTTTCACCCTGTACTTTCCTGTCATCTCCTTTCTATCCAATAAAGGCAAAAATGGCCCAAAAATACCTTTATAAAAAAGTACTAAAGTATTAAAGTACTTGATCGTGGATGGTGGTATTAGGGAAAAGGATTTTATAATTCAAGAGCACTTAATTGGACAAAAATGTCACCCCTCCAAGTCGAGTCAAAATTTTTCAAGAGGAGAAAGACGACAAATTGTCAAATATACAAATCAGTGGTCACATCTGCTAAAATCTCATTTTATCACTACCATATAACTTGAACTGAACAACACAAACCTCAAATTTTGATGGGATGTTGTCTTCAATTCTGCATATGTTTGGTATTATATAGGATTTACAGGTTGATCATTTAATTTATTGAAGGAGGGGGTCCTGGAAACATGAAAATCAGATAAAACATCAAAATCCCCATCCCCACAAACCACAGCTAAACTACAAAGACGCTACATCAGTAACATCAACATAAACCAGTTCATAAATTAAGTCTTCTCAAATTCCTAACAGATCTCCAATGTCAAGTCCCACTCCCCAGCGCCGGGCCCCACCCGGGCCGCCTCGTCCTGGCGGTCGTGCGGCCCCAGGCCCCCCTACTGCTGGAGCACCACCAGTACCATCCAGACCTGGAGCCTCCCCTGACCCCTTCGGCGGCCCCCCGCCCCAGGTGCCCTCGCGTCCTAACCGTGCCCCACCAGGTGTACCCAGGTGAGTCTCAATTTAGACTTATGAATGGTATTTTAATTATGCTTAAGTGCTGTTAGTCATGCAGTTCAAGTGAAAGAGACATTCAAATGTTTACTGCGATTGAATTCATCAACCTAGCAGCTGTATAGTGCTATTCAATGTGCTCATGCTACCTGAGAGTAATGCAATGAATGGTGTCGAGAGCAATGATCTACAAACTCCCCTCCATTTACACCCTTTACTGCCCGTCTGCACCGACCTGATCCCTGTTTTTTAACACCAGTAATATTAGTATTGATCGTCCTGCTTGTTCTTCCTCTCTGTCCTTTCACAATTCAATACTGTTACTTCATACATTGTTTCATAACATTACATCTTCTCCCGATTCATTCATTCATATTCATTCAAATAATGTTTCTCATGTATGCTTCATATTTGGACACTTAAAAATTTGCCGCACCTAAAAATCTAATTGTCATATATTTTAGTGTAAGAAATGTAAAACAATAAGATAAAATTTATAAACTTATTTATTTTAAATAAAATGTAATTTAGCTTTCTTTTTTCTTAATTTGCAAAGTTCTCAAAACATTGGAAAGTAGCTTAAAGAGCACCTATTTCATTTTTAAAGAACAACGTTATTTTGTTTATTCGGTGTAACACAATGTGTTCACGTGGTTTATGGTTATTTTCCACATACCGTACATTTTTGTAGCTCCAGTTTTCTCTCTCTTCCTGAAACGCACGGATTTGAAAAGCTCTGTTTCCCTGATTGTTGTGATTGCTGTATGTTGTGATTGGTCTAAATAGAAAGCAGCAGGAAACTTGACGCTCCTTACCATGTTTGAAAGATTCGGTTGCTAGCAAGAGTTAACTTATTGGCTGTGAGTCTGAAGTGGGAGGAGTTATGATAATGTCGGTCTTTACTTCATCCTCAATCCCAGGAAGTAAACTGTTGCCTACAATCCGCGTGTTTGTTGTAGTCCAAGAAAAGAGAATTACGTTGGAGATGATAACTCGCGTCATCGTTTACTTTGGGATATGTACTTTTCCATATAGTTAACATGTACTAATACACTTACACACCAAAGGAAATTTAAATTCTTTGAATCGAACAATAGGTGCTCTTTAATTGCCTGGTCCAACCAGACTCTCGTACATTCATTTCATTTGTACAGAGAGTCTGGCCACGCTCCATTGCAAAGCGTTACTTCCGTTAAGGAGGGTCCTCTGTTGAAGTTTAAAACTATTGGATCTGCCCAGAGTCACTCAGGATCTGCCATAAGCAATCGCTAACGTGTGGTCGTGACTTATGCGCTGAAACCGGACGGAAACAACAAGTCCGAATGTTCAGACCAACAAAACTTAGCAAACATTGTTCTTGCTCCGGCTTTAACTTCTGTATAGACCAGTTCAAGAGATGCAAACAACACTGGTCCAGAAGCACTTCCTGTTTCCGTTTTTTAACACTAGATAAACGTTGGGATAAAATAAACCAACAGAACATATAAACCTGAATTAACTGAAGTTAAACAAACATCTTAAAGATAACAATATATGTAAAATAAAAAAATAACTGTCACAAACTGTAACAGGAAGTGTTTTTGGACCAGCGTTGTTTACATCATTTGAACTGGTCTATATTCGGCAGTTTTGCAACAACAGACCGACAAGCTTTTCTCACGTCTTTCTCCGCTGCCATTACTGAACTACAACTCAAACTGACGCACAACCTCAACGTCATCTTTCTTAGCCACCCCCCTCTGTTCGCTGATTGGACCTGCAGATTTTTGCCAGTGAAAACGAAACTCTACACAGCAGTCCCAGACGTTGTACTGAAGCGAAATGAAAATTAAGCGGAAGCACATAGGAGGGCGGAGCCAGGCTAGCTCTTTAAAGCCACAATATGTACGATTTTCACTCCTAGAGGTCGCTGTTTCACAGTAACACACACAATAACAAAGGTGAAGCTTAACTCTTTCCCTGCCATTGACGAGTTAACTCTATTATTCCGCTATTATTATTCGCTATTATTAACCACTATTATTATTCGCTATTATTAACCGCTATTATTCACCAGGTGGCGCTCTTCCGCAACTTATAAAACCCGGAAGTATTGCCCTAGGGCAAACAGCTGTATGTCTATGTAAGTTTTGAGGATCGCTCTGAATCTGATCTCCATTAAAAGTCCTTCACAAAAATCTATCTTAGCTTTTTGCACAAAATTTGGTGTTTTTGAAGAAACCTACCCATATTGAGAGGTGATACAAAGAGAACAAATGAAGGTAGAATGAAACGTTTTGTTTTTTTAAGTAAAGGGTCTGTTCTTTTTTTCATTTGATATATTGTATGTATATATATTAAAAGAAGAACATTTTCTGGAAGGCATTAAACTTTTATGAAAATCATGAAAAATGCTGCTGGCTAGCAACTTTTTTAAAAATGCTGGCAGGGAATGAGTTAATGGGAGTGTAGCAAAACAATGGCATAGAAATTGGAAAATTATGTAACAAATGGGAAAAGACACATAAAAAATATAAAAAAAAATGTCAGATAGTAATAAATCATGGATCCTGATACCCGGAGTCCTAGTAGCGTCATTAGTTTTTATATTTTACATTTGCATCTAACACACTGAAATTCATATATTCTATATGAATTCCTCTTCATATCCCTTAAGTGTCCAAATACTTTTTTTGGCCCCCGGCATATTAAAAATATCAAGGCATCAGCTTTGTGAGATCATTCTCTCATGATGTGTTTGGGAGGAAAAGATACATTTAATTATTCTAGAGAAACAAACAGTTAATGGAGGTTAACGATCCATGTTCCCCCCACCACAATGATTCCGGTTATTCTTTCAGAATTTCTATCAGTGACCAATGAGGATTTACGCAAATGGTACGTCTGACGCATATTGTCCTTATGTGACATCACTCCCTCTTCTGCATGATTTCATCTTTAAATGTATTCACACCTGCACCTGCTGGTCATCTGCGGTCCACTACACTTCCATTATCATTAAAGTGATGCTAGGTTGCTTATATATATAGCAATAAATAACATACATCGGCTCTAACACTGTATTATTAGTTCGAATAAGCCTTAAATGTACATTTTGTTAGATGTATCCCAATCTACCAAATCAGACTTGTTTGTGTCTAATACATTTGTTTTCCCATAACTGTTTTGATGAATCATTACATTATTTTTATACAGTATTTGTAAGATTTAATGCATTGGAATTCATCTAGCATGCTTGTGTTACACCACATTTTTTTAAAGGTGCAGTGTGTAATTTTTAGAAGGATCTCTTGACAGAAATGCAAAATAATATACAAAACTATATTGTCAGGGGTGTATAAAGACCTTTCATAATGAACCGTTACGTGTTTATTGCCTTAGAATGAGACGTTTTATCTACATACACAGAGGGTCCCCTTACATGGAAGCCGCCATTTTGTGCCGCCATGTTTCTATAGAAGCCCTTAACGGACAAACCTTTTTACTAAGTTGTCTCCGACGATAACATGTTTTTCTGGTGGTGGCTACTGTAGCTTCTCTATGCATTTCAAAAGCAAGGGGTAAGCAGTAGACTGAGCGGTTGGTTGCAATTCACAACCTCACCACTAGATGCTGCTAAAATGTACACACTGCACCTTTAAATATGAATCTAAAGACCCTCCTATAAACAGCCATGCTGTATGTGAATTGTATATCAAAGTCACTGTGTCTTTCATACAGTATATGTTTAATGTTCATACCGACTGCATACAGTATGTCTTTATGTTGTTCACGGACAGTTTTTTTTGTGTTGTTCCTAATTGTGTGTCTTTCCCCCTTTTGTCTGTCTGTCCCGATGTTCATCTGTATGCATTCATCAATCTGTCTGTTGTCATCTTTGAAGTCGGAGAGCTCCAGCCTCCCCAACCAGATCCAACAGAGACTCATTCACTGAGCGTTGACACTGGAGATCAGCGGGGCAGAGACAACCACTGCCCTCTACTGACACAAACACACACACACACTACAAACACTACACAAAATGTCCATATACATTATCACGTTTACTTGAAAGTGTGTTTCTTTTCCTCAAATATATTGTACATGAAGAATGGACATCAGATACATCTTTATTTTAAATAACAGAAATATAATCAATTGACCTAAATACTCTCAGATATGGTGCCACTGTATTTATTTTACCAGCGTAAATGCTTCGTATTTTAGAATGAAGAACATTATAAAATGCACAGGGATTGTCGATGTAAACCAGCCTATTTTCACTGTTCGCTTCAACATGTATGCACATATATGCTAGATGATGACATTGGCCTTTACTACTGTACATCTAAGCCTTAACCGCCATTGGATGGTTCATTAGTTCTTCTTAATAAGTGACCTGCATGTATTTATTATACAAAAGATATTGTAGATACACTCTTAAAAAACGGTGCTTAAAAGGTTCTTCACAACGTTGCCATAGAAGAACCTTATGGTTCTTCAAAGAAGCAATTATAATGAAATTTCTAAAACTATTTAGACAGAAAGGTTCTTCTTGAAGCACCTTTATTTTTAAGAGTGTAGTGAATAGACATTCATTTACACTTACTTTAAAGGGATAGTTCACCCAAAAATAAACATTTAGTCATTTTCTCATCCTCATGTTGTTCCTGGATGAGTTTCTTTTTTCTGGTACACAAAAAGAGGATATTTTGGTGAATGATGGTGGGCACACGGCTGATGGTAACCATTGACTTCCATAGTAGGTAAAACAAATACTATAAAATGCAAATGGTGCCATCAGCTGTGTGCTTTCCATCATTTATCATAATATCTTTTTTCATTATTTATCACAATACTTCCATAATATTTGTTTTCTTACTATAGAAGTCAATGGTTAGGGAGCCGTGTGCTTACCATCATTTATTAAAATATCTTCTTTTGTGTTTATCTAAATTAAAAACATCGTAAATGATGACAGAATTTTCATTTTTGGGTGAACTATCCCTTTAAATCCTGTTTTGTTCACACACCTTACATTGCTTTGTTGGACTGCCCTTTGATCTTTATATTGCACTATATGGTTTAAACTCTTTGTGGAGCATGACTTGATCTAGAAGAAATAATATTGCCACTATTTACTCACCCATGTGTTATTTTAAACCGATATGAGCTTTTTTACATGGAACAAGAAGGTGAATTTTTAAAGAATATCCTGACCATTGCTTTCCATAATAATGAATTCAAGCTATTGTATGACTCATGAAGACCTTGAATATAATGCGATATGGTGTGGATACATTTTAAATATTGTACGTTTTTAAATGCTGGGTTGTTTTCAACCCAACGTTGGGTCAAAATGGGACAAACCCAGAAAATGGGTTTGACCCAACAGTGGGTTAAAACAAACTAGCATTTTGGGTTAAAACAGCCAGCAGTTAACGGAGTGGTCCGCTTTGGGGGTGGGGTCCATTGACTTTTCATAGTAAAAAAAATACAGTGGTGGGTCACTGGGCCCCGTCTTTGAGGTGGACTACTCCTTTAAAAAGAACCCAGCATTTGTATTTTTTATTCATTTTTCCTTATATGGTAAAAAGTGGCTGAGATGTTCTTTAACAATATCAGCTTTTGTGTTCAGCGGAAAAAAATAACATACGTGTTACGTGTACGTAATGTAAATTTTTATTTTGTATTAATTGAACCTAATTATTGTACCTAATAAAAATGCTGGGATATTATCAACCAAGTGTTGGGTCAAAGAAATAAATCAACAAAATATACGTACACTCTAAAAAATGCTGGATTATTTTTTTAACCCAGCGCTGGGTCTATAAGAGATGAACCCAACCCAAGCTGATGGGTTAAATGAAAATATTTATATTTGACCCAACAATGGGATGAAACAACCCAGCATACATTAAATTACAACCCAGCGGGTTGGGTTCATCTCTTATAGACCCAGCGCTGGGTTAAAAAAATAACCCAGCATTTTTTAGAGTGTACTTATATTTTGTTGATTTATTTCTTAGTAATTTAATAATTTAGTTAATAACCAACAAGACAAAATTACAAATCTGATATATTTTTAACATTGTATTTACATTTTTTGATCGGGCCTTGAGTACACTCTAAAAATGCTGGGTTCTTTTCAAACCAGCCTTGGGTCTGAAGGGGACAAACCCAGCTGATGGGTTGAATCAACCCCGAAATTTTTTATATTTGACCCAACAATGGGTTAAAACAACTCCGCTATTTGGGCTGAAATATCCAAGCATAGGTTAAATTACAACCCAGTGGATTGGGTTCGTCCCTTTTTGACCCAATGCTGGGTTAAAATATAAATAACCCAGCATTTTTTAGAGTACACTTATATTTTATTGTTTTATTTCTTGAATTACTTTGTTAATCACCAAAAAATCTGATTCATATTTTAATTTGGTGATCCTTGAGTACACTCTAAAAAAATGCTGGGTTATTTTTGACCCAATGTTGGGTCAATACGGTCGAATTTTTATATTTGACCCAACAATGGGTTAAAACAACCCAGAATTTTGGGTTGAAACAACCCAGCTTAGGTTCAAATACAACCCAACAGGCTTCCTTTTTGACCCAACGTTGTGTTGAATACGGTCAAACCTAGCTGTTTGCTTAAATTAACCCAGAAAATTTTATATTTGACCCAACAATGGGTTAAATAAACAACCAACCCAGCTTAGGTTAAAATACAACCCAACGGGCTGGGACTCGTCCCTTTTTGACCCAACGTTGGTCGAACAGCTGTTGGCTTAAATTAACCCAGATTTTTTTATATTTGACCCAACAATGGGTTAAAACAACCCAAATACAACCCAATGTGCTGGGGCTCGTCCCTTTTTAACCCAACGCTGGCTTGAATTCATCCCATGTCTGGTAAATATTGGACAGAACACAAAATAACCCAATAATAATTTTTGGGTTATTAAAAACAACCCAGCATTTTTAGAGTGTAGCTATACAGTAATGATTTACATTATGTGAAACAAACAAGTTAAATTAGATGTATAAAGTGTAAAAGCATGTTGACTTATCCACGTTTGTTGCTTCAATTTTTTAATTTCCAAAAATCTCTCTTCTTCTTGCTATATTTGCTCTTATGCTTTGTGTCTTCTAGCCGTCCAAGCAAAGGAAGTCCGTCTCACAGCGAGGGTCAACAATCTTCGTTCGACTCTTAAAGCCAACCCTCCCCTCTTTCACCTCTATTAATATTTCTCTCTCTCTTTCTTTCTCTCTCTCTCTCTCTCTCTCTCTCTGACTTGGTGAGTTTGACCACGAGCCTCAGGATCGCTGCGTATTTACTGTAGCAGCAGAAACGATGGCTGAAGTGTGGAAATACAGAAGGGCTTTGTTGGTTTGTTCATACCACACTCTAATCCCTGTATGATATGCCCAGTGTCAATATTTGTCACTGCAATGTTTATTATACTGAAGATACTGTGTGGTGTTCGTGTTTACACACTAGACAATGTCAACATAATCTATATTAAGCTGTCACTCGAGGTGTATAAGCCGTATATAAACTAACACTATGTACTGTATCTGTCTCTTCACCAATACTACAGGACAGTGGACGCACAGAAGTGAAACCCCTGATAGTTAAAACTTGTTACGTGATACTGTGTGTGAATGTACTCTATTGGAAAAAATTGAGTTTTCAAACCAGAATGTTTGTTTCGTCCAGTGTCTGTTCACTAGAAGCCTTTGTATTTCCCAAACAAATAAGAAATGTTTGATTGAAATGCACTGTACATAAGGATATATATTACATGTTTGGTATGGAGGTGAAAGTGCCAGGATGTTTACCTGCAAGTTAAAGACTTTTGGGCGGTTTATTTATTTATTTGTTGACCAAAAGGAAGAGTCGAATAATATTAAAATGAATCTGTCTGGGGTAAAACATGTTATTGATGAATATATCCGAGCATCTTTTAAACCCCAACACAAGTTTAAGAGTAAATATTGCGGCTGGAAATTAATGTGTCGATGTATATTTATTGTGCAACTCTGGGATTTGTGCTTTTGTTGCTTTGTGTCAACATGTACATTTACTAGGTATTGTATTGAAAATATATAAGTAGCCTATATGGTTTGTACGTGTGTGTAAATACATATATGGAGGGGTCTGCGGGCATTACCAAATCTCCACTATATATGGAAAGGGTGAATGTGAATCTTACTGCTATCATCTGTATCTTATTGTGGTCTGGTGTCATAAACTGACCAATGCGTTGTGATGAAATTAAAGTGTCTGTGTGAAAGATACAATGAGCCTGTGTGTGTTTTGTTGTTGTTTTTATATGTGCTATATGCAGTATTTTATATAATGTGACACTGTCTGTGAAATTCAAGATGATGAAATTAGGAGCATCAATGTGATTTCACAGTACCAGTTACCCTGGACCATAAAACAAGTCGTAAGTAGCACATGTATAGCAATAGCCAACAATACATTGGGCAAAATTATCATTTTTTTAAAATGCCAAAATCGTTAAGATAGGTAAAGATCATGTTCCATTCAGATTTTTGCAAATTTCCTAACATAAATATATAAAAAATTTATTTATCATTAGTAATATGTAAAATATTATTCATTGAATTTAATAAATTTTTTTAAGGTAAGTGGTTGCAATCAATTTATTTAAGCTACATTTAAACAAAAGTTTTATATTTTATTCTACTTTACTAATCGTTTATGTTTAAATGTAGCTTACATGGGCTGATTGCAGCCATTTACCTTAAAAAAAATTGATTTTTTTTCACACTCAGATTCCAGATTCCATATCTCGGCCAAATATTGTCCTATCCTAGCAAACCATAAATCAAAGGAAAGCTTTTTTATTCAGCTTTCAGGTTATGTATAGTCTCAATTTCAAAAATGTTACCCTTGGGACTGGTTTTGTGATCCAAGGTCACATTTTATCCATAATGACATACATATAGTTCATTGAAGGTATACATTTTTTATACTGTATCTGGGATTTGAACCCCTGATCTTTGCATTGCTAATGCAATGTCCAGCCAGTTGAGCTTCAGGAACACTTACATATGTTGATTACAAACTGCTATGAATAAAATTTTTATAATGTTAAATTGTGTTAAAAAAAACCTTAAAATTCTTCTTCCAAACTATAATTAAAATATTAACAATTTTGGCATAGGCAACAGTTCAACACAGTATAATGAAGGTGCTATGGGGGCATGTTGTCACAAAATGTTTACTTTTCTCAGAAAAAGGTAAGCTTTCCCTGATAGGGTACCTTTTTAAAAAGGTCCTGATATGTACCATTTTGGTACAAATATGTACCTTTGAGGAACCAGTATGCACCTTTGAAGTACAAAAGTTTACTTTTTAAAAAAGGTATTGACAAATTTCATACCTTCTTATAGCTTTTTTTGAGAGTGTGGGCAATAATGTTGGAAATGTAAAAGAGCTTGTGTTGCTAAGATTTAAAGGTATGTTTTATTCAGGAATAGAAAAAAATATTCATATTGTAAGAAATATTCGCCAAATAAAAAGTGAAATATTGGCCTGGTCCTCTGAATATTCTAAAAGATATGCAACATTTATGTTAAATCAACATATATGTTTGTTACTTTAACTTAAAACATTAAGTTAAACAATTTAAACAAACCCAAACTTAAAATAGTAGGTTGAATTGACTTGCAAAACCAAGTTGTTTTCTTCATGCTGCATTTTTTACAGTGTATAGTTAATGATGCAAATGATGTTGATATATGTAGGTAGATGCAGGGATGCATTACATTTTGTTTGTATAATATATAATATTAGCCTTTGCTGTCATTTTAACTTACTATTATTATATCATGACTAGAGATGAGTTGTTATAACTACAGATGAGTTATTATCATTTGAAAAAATGCAGAATTATATAAGTTGCAGCAACTCTTGTCAAGATAAATAATTAACTTGAGATCACTTGTAAAGTTGATTCAACAAAAATTTAAGGCTGCAAAGATTTTTTACAGTGTATATATAACAACTCTCAAAATGCCGGGATATGGAGAAACCCAACAGTTGGGTTAAATTATTTTAAAATGTGCAATTGTGGATCAAATATGGACATGGAAACAACTGAGCATCTAGAGAGTAAGGGGGCGTGTACACCAAAGCTTTTACGCCCCCGCGGCCGGCACATGTTTTCAATTGTTTCCAATGGAAGCTCTGCGTTTTTCAAATAAGCCAGCAGCTAGCGTTTTCTTCCGCGCTGGACCCGGCGCTCAGAGTGTTTACGCGCTCAGCGCTGAAGAGTTTAAAAATATTCATCTTTGGGTGAAAAGCTCCACGCGTCAATGTTAGTTCTCAATTTGTCCAATCACAGTGGAGGAGAGGCGGGGCATTACCACAGCAACCAACCGGCTCACAGCTAAAGTATCACAGCTACCAAAGCGCTCAGCTGAAAAAAACAGCTGGCATTCAGCGTTTAAAAGTTTTGGTATGCACAACCCCTAATCTATGGTTGAAATCTCTGGCCCATTAACAAGTTCAAGAATAGCTCATTTAAATGAGGAACACTTAGGGAATTAGAACAGGAATTCCCAAATTACCAATGAACAAGCCTAGTGTTTGATGGAGACTGCAGATACTTCACAAACTACAGATTTCCTGCTCGGTTTCAAAAAACGTTTAAAAAATACATCCAGAAAGTGATGGTAAATAGGGTGACCAACAAACGAAATATTCATTATAGCCGCAATCCCCCTGCAAACATTTTTCACTGCTCCAAATATAATTCACCGTACTCAAGTGTTGTTTTGTGTATTTAGCTGTATACCGATATGAATTGCTAATGAATACACAGATCTAAAGCCCCCTAAGGTGAAACAGCAGTCACACTGTGTAGTAGCATTTATTCACCTTTACACTCCATACTGAAGTCAGATGTTTGGACAATCAGAGTCTAAAGTGTTGTGCCTGATTCACACTGTGTGCCTTTATATATGTTAAGTGGGTCAATGCTATAATGTAGTTGTTTTCTCAATACAAAAACAGGGGGGAGTTGTGCAGTATTGTATATAAGTTAAAGTATCATTTCCTCTTTTTCAGTGTAAATATTGTAAACATTTATGCATTCATTTATACATTTATCCAAAGCAACTTGCTGTGCATTACAAGTTTCTTTTTAATCATTGTGTGCTTGCTGAACTTTTGTGCTATTAATGCAATGGTCTACGTCTACGCTATACAGGAACATTATAAATATTTATAAGTAGGCCTATTTATAACAGTTAATACTTTCTATAAATTAAGCACATTATTGGATTAGCAATTAAAATCTTTGCTATAAACTAAATTCTTATAATTTGGCAGTTAACATTGCTATGACAATGACTTTGCAATTTACAATTACTGAAATAAAAATATTTCTTTTTTTATCCATCCCCATATGTAGATTTGTGTAACAGTCACTAATATGCAAAAGGTTTATCCCAAATGACTGTTAAAGTGTTCTCACATTATAATGGGGCACGTCCTTTTTGTCGTTATGTCTTTGTTTAGTGACACCCCTTCTTTTGTTCCTGCTTTCTGGGGTGTCACATTATTGTGTAGGACCGTTACTGTACTGTAAATCACTCTCTGGTTCTGCAAAATCACACTTTGCTTTACTTTCTGGAAGATGATTATATGATGTTGAATTTCTTTATATCTTTATTTCTTTATAAAAGGCACTGAAATATGCCCGAACGGGAATAAAAAATTGTTTTCTTGGCTCATCCTGAAGAAAGACAAACAACTGTTCATTCTTTCAGGACACCTGGCAACAGTAATGTCTTGGTAAAGTATGGAAGAATCTCCTGGAAACGTTCTGCAGTCCTCTGTGCATTACCAGTTGTTAGTTAGGGGCCATAAGAAGGAGAGCTATTTGATATCAGAAGCTGAACTATAACAACATGGATGCACACATAGGAAAACACATTTTTAATCAATTTTAACACACTTGAAATCACTCTTACAATTAAGGAATTATATATATATTTTAAATTATAGACATTATGTGGTGTTTTTTTCTATGCCAAATTTATAACTTTATATAAAATGTATAACTTTTATATAAATTATAGTTTTATCTGTGAAATGTTTTTCTTTCGATATACAGTATATTAAATAAAACATTTAATCACTCAGAACTATCAACAGTAATGTAATGAATGGAAAACTTTATATAATTAAATGTATATGAAAAACATTTCAATAGAATAGTTACTCTCTCACGGAATGAATGTCTGGACTTCTCAAAGTTTTGTAAAAAATACAAAAAGTTTTGCGTTTAAAATGCGGCACTCTGATTGGTGGAAACATCCATACTGCCCCATCTGTCTCAGCGCAAACATTTCTCTGTGTACGACTTTAGGCAGTAATGCGCAGACCAATCTGCGTATGACATCAAAGCACCGCGAGAACGATTCGAGCACATACATCTCGCGATACATTTATGCCATTACGCTTGTTTGTCTGCGCAGCGCCGCCAGTCGTCGAGCAACACACTTTTCCTCTCAGGGAAAGCGATGGTGGGAGTTTCTTTAGTTTGAATTTTTGCGGCGGCACATCTGGACCTCTCGGACTCTCATACAAAAATAATCAGGACACATTTGTGTTTAAAGAGATGGACTATGCAAGCCAAAACTCAAGATTTATGGATATCCGAGAAAGGTAAGCGTAAACGACCTCGACTGTGCGTGTCTGTGTGGAAACGCCTCCTTAAGTGGACATCTCCACTCAACTGTGGCTTTTCCAGTAACTTATAACGTTAACTGTTAACAATTTAACTTACGATTCTCTATAAATATAATAATATAGAATTGGGCTCCAATATAATGTCGTGGATATAGTGTAAGATAAAATCACCTCAGTGTATGAGGTGACGAAAAACAAACTTTTCTTCTTAATGAAAATCTTGCAACATCGTATTGAAATACCAGACCCCTCGGGTTAGGAAAAACAGATGTTTTGGGAATCTAAAGTATTTTAACAGAGGTTGGTTTTAACAATATATCGAGAAGTGAGCGGTTGTTTTGGGGTTAATTCATAAACTCGCGTCCCTGTGATCACTGAAGCGCTCGTGCACGTTCGTGATTAGAGGATAAAGATGTAAGTTAAAGCTGGATAAAGTTGTAAAGCTTTATTGAACTGTGCACGTGATTACAGGATAAAAACAGTAAAGTATTTTAAACTGTGTATGTGATTACAAGAAAAATGTTAAGGCTTTTTCACTGTGTGAATTTGATTATAGGATAAAATAGTCAAGCTTTTTACACGGTGCATGTAATTGCAATATAACATAGTAAAGTTTTTTTTACATTGTGCACGTGTGATTACAGGATCAATTGTAAAGTTTTTTTTTATGTGATTACAGGATAAACTGTAAAGCTTGTCTACTGTGCATGTAATTGCAAGATAACATACCGTAGTAATATTCAATATTTGGACACTTAAAGGAAAACACCACCGTTTTTCAATATTTTACTATGTTCTTACCTCAACTTAGACCAACCAATACATACCTATCTTTTTTCAATGCGTGCACTTAATCTTTATACAGCGCGTCATAAATGTGTTAGCATTTAGCCTAGCCCCATTCATTTCTTAGGATCCAAACATGGATGAATTTAGAAGCAACCAAACCCTTCAATGATTTCCCTATTTAAAGACTGTTACATGAGGATTTACACGAGTAATGGTGGCAAAATAAAACGTGGCAATTTATTAAGCGGATAAAAATGAAAACTATATTGTATTGTGGAAGAGCACTTAGTTCTCATTTTTTATTCGTTTAAAAATCGGCATGTTTTATTTGTGCCACTGCGCGCTGTATAAAGATTAAGTGCACGCATTGAAAAAAGATGGGTATTAGGGCTGAAACGATTCATCGAGTTACTCGATGTACTCGATTCAAAAAATTCCTCGAGGCAAAAATTCTGCCTCGAAGCCTCATTAAATTCCCATGACGCACACTACACGCGCCAAGATCTGATTCACACGGACCGTTGTTCAATGTTCAGGAAGCACGTCATAGCGCGTGGTTCATTTTGAATTTAGTTGGCGCGATGGCGGAGCGAATATGTCCATAAACGGCAGAGAGAGACTGTCTAAAGTTTGGGATCATTACATTCAGCATCTGAACTGAAAACATACACTGCTGTTTCACCAAGCGTCGAGGAAACAAGGTAACGTAGCTTCCGTTTATTTTAATCCCATACTGTATTTGTAGCGATGTCGTTATGCGGTTTGACTAGATATGATGTTTAGCTTTGATGTTTTTAAGGAGTAAACGTATTCACGTTCAATTGCAGGACAGTATAGATTAAAAAAGAACCCCTTGACACACACACGCATGCACTACAGGTGTGTGTACCAAAAAACGGCACCACAGTGCAATCATATATGGGCAACTTGTAATCTGACATATTTTGTTCAATAATAATAATCTCTGTTTTATTGGAGTTTAGCATTAGGAAGTTATTCTCTCTCACGCGAGTCAGACCGATCGCGCAATGCATCACATATGCTTAAACTTTTATGTAGCCACGCAACAATAATTTCAGCATGCATTCACTGTATACACTGTAAAAAATAAATTGTTGGCTCAATGAATTATTTTTTAGTAACTAGTTCCACAGAAATTTTACGTTCACTCAATTTCTGTCTCCAAAGTGTTACCTGGATTGATGTTTTTTAGTTGGCCCAAATTTGACTCAAATATAAAAAAGTATGTTGGCTCAATTAGCTTTATAGTTTATTCAACTAAAATGTTTTAATCAGTTGAATCTTTAAAAACTTACAGCAAAGACTCTGTCAATTAAAATTTAAGTATTCACTCAATGTTTTATGTGTTACTTCAATTAATATTTATTATTTGGGATTTTTTTAATAACATTTTTAAATTATTTATCAAATAATTTATGCTGGTGTTGTAAACAAAATAATTAACTTCAGTCACATAAAAACAAAAGCTTTTTATTCACTTATTCACTTATCATACAGACTGAACATACAGAATTAAGTCTTTAAATAGAGGGCATAAAACAGTCCAAAAAGCCTCCAAAGTCAGTCAGAACATCTCCAGGGCCATTTAGGAGACTTTCCTCAGCCAGTCCAAGCGGAGACTGTCTCGCTATGTATCCCTCTGAGGAATATAAACACACAAACATACATAAATACATGTTTAATATAATAAAGCTTGACGGTGAAAGACTTTATTCCCTAAATAACGTTAATGTTAGGCCAAATTTCCCTCAGACATCACACATAATTAAACACTATTGGGCGGTTTTCTCGGACAGGGCTTTTCACTGACTAAAATAACTTACTGACATCTCTTAACATATGAGTGCTATTGTTTTGTCTCAAAATGCACGCCAGTATTGTATTATATAAGGTTTGTTTGTAAAAATGTCCCAATTATAATAAAGACCGAGTTCTAAACTCCGGTAAACCAACCCTATATCCAGGCTTTTTATCTTAACTAAAATAGCTTTACTTCGGTCACATAACATAACACACTTCTAATATATCTTTACAAAAATATAATTACAAAAACGTCGAGTATTTGCGTCTTTGCCAATTAATATATTCTAAAATTAACATTTAATTACTTACCTGACGTGAACTTGAGGAAACGGCTGACTTGTGTGTCCTTCCTTTTGTGAAACAGTAAGTGATTCCAGCTGTTGCGTGCGGATTGATCTCAGATGAAATGACCTGTGATCCAGATCCTTCCGAGTTACAACATTTTAAATTCAAAATACACAGACGCACGCCCATACATACATACATACATGCACACGCCCGAGGACGCGCGCGCGCACACACGCACGCACACGGGTACACACACGGGTATATTTAGAAGTTTTAAGATTGTTATGATATTGGGACTATTTCTCCACTCGCACCTTCAGCTCTGAAATTCAAATTCGCAGGCAGTACGCAGTCCGATTATAACGAATGTGAAAGATATGAAATATTATTCAACAGCGATATCATTTAAGTGCAATCCTAAAATATGATTTAAAACATACCGGTAAACCTTTTATTATTAAGTATAAGAAATTAAAATGAATTAAATCGCATGTTTAAACGCCACAGAGATATCAGAGCCAGCAGTCGATTTCTGATGGGCTTGCCGAGGCGAGGCTGCGCTGGGCGGGGTGTGAGCGCTTAAGTGTCTGTGATTTTCTGGAGCTCTTCTGGAGCTCATCTCCGTCCGAAAGTGTCCGAGCACATTTTTAAATAGACGCTATCTATATTAACCGACCGCATATTTAAACTTAAAGCACATACATTCACGCCTGAACAACTCTTAAAATTACATTTTGTTACCAAATAACAGTAATATTATGAGCATTTTGTTGTCGGGAAACGTAGCTGTCATGGGTCCACATGTTGACCAGATTTGTCTTGATTGGTTCAGTCAACATAGCCATTCTGAATGTTGACTGAATTTGAAAATAACCATTCACTTAATGTTTTAAACATAGATTTATCTAGACTTAAAATAATATGTCTACTCAACTAAGCCCAAACAAGAAAATTGGTTTAACTTATATATTTTTGCCCTTCCAACATTTCATTAATTGGATTTTTTACAGTGTACAGCGGGACGTGATGTTGTGATTTTTCGAACGGATTCTTAACCTAAAATGCACCGCAATGCAAGTGATGCAAACCAAATGCAGCGTTCTATTGAAAAGTAATGTATATATTTCTGCAGTACCAAAATGCAATGAAGCAACTGAACGTCTGACTGGGGTCTTCCTTACGCACAGAACGCGTGCACACGCACAAACACAAGTGCACGTGCGCGCATACACACAGGTTGTTACCATAGCAAATAGGCTCACCCCAGAAATGATATATTATATGTTAAAAGCCTAATGGTAAATGCTGCAGGTGTAGAAATGTACATAAACCAGATATTTACTTTGATGTCAGGGCTAGATTACAGCATGAAACCTGTTGTGCATATTAATAAATTAAAGTGTTTAATTGTTGGCACTGGCACTTATAGACACTAAATGGGTAAAAAATTGAAATAAATAGGCTTATTTCTTGGAGCCAAATACCTCTGTTTTTTTTTAGAAATAAAAGCCAAATGCTTGAACATTTTACAGCCAAGTCATTTTCGTTATGCATTATTTGTTTTGGTTGTTTAAAAACACACAAAAAAAATTATCCGATTACTCGATTAATCGATCGATTCAGTGCTAGATTAATCGATTACAAAAAGAATCGATAGCTGCAGCCCTAATGGGTATGTATTATTTGTCTAAGTTCAGGTAAGAACATAGTCAATTTTGCAAAAAAGTGGTGTTTCCTTTGATGCTGCTCCTTGGACTGTGTAAATGTCATTGCATTTAAAAGCAACCTATCCTATTTAAAAAACAAGTTGAATCTTGAAGTGAAACCAATCTGCATTCCATTCATTTTCTCAGAAAAAAGTTGAAAGAAGTGTTTTTATTTAGTGGATATATCATATATGAGCTCATTGTTCATCCGGGTGAACATATTTAATTAACATCCAAAGTGTTCTGATAATTTGAACAACATACATATATCTAAATATGAATAAGATGTTTTACCAAGAAATAAAGATATGGTTTTGGTCTGAGCGATCAGTGACCCTTTTAGCTCCGGACGTCCTGCTGTGCTGTCAGATGTTATTCCCTTCAGCTTGTCCACAAAGCCTTAATTGAACTTAATCATAGACACATTCTTTAAAAAATACTTCAAATGTTATTACATCTTTAACAAAATGACATCCGTCAGAATGTAAGACCAATTATATGAAACCATACCAGCCATCATGATTTCTTGATTAAATTAATTTTGCTGTTAGTTATTTAACTTTTCTATTCACAATTGAATGTGCAAAACACATAAACACCTCATGCTGTGTCCCCAGGAAAAGACTTGACAGGGAATCCCTTTGGCTACAGGATCCGTCTCTTCCTAAGGGACCGTCATCAAAGAAGCCGTGCAGAGAAAGAACCGGTTTCCCAGATGAGGTTCGAGGGATGAGGTCTTCAGTGAGACACAACAGATCTGTCAGGAACAAAAGGCCACTCGCTCAAAGTCAACAGGCAAAGTAAGGAACCACTGTGTCTTGTGACAGAACTGTAAATGAAGGGGACATTTTTGTTTAATGTTGCATGACCATATCAAAGCAAAACACACCAGTGGAATAAGACATGATCCTTACAGTATAATCCAGGTTAGATAATAAATAACTCATTAACTTAGTTAATAGTCACTCAGGGCCGTTGCTTGAACGCACAAGGCCTGGTATAAAAACTTTGTACGTGAGTGGGTACCGTCTTTCCCAGTCTATACTATTAAATGAATACAGTATCATACTATAGGCTATTTCCAGGGTTTACATAGATTGGTAAATTGTATCTCAAACAAATGGTGGTGACCTAGTAAACAACAGTAAATAAAAAAGGCACGCTTAGAAAATGCGCATAAAATCAGTGTGATTGAAACCCAGCTTCTGGTCCTGTTTCCTGAGTTATATTAATAATAAGCATACAATAGCGTGACTGTTGGGATCTACAGTTAAATGAATCTCATACGCACTGTATGTAGATGTAGATTGTTTTAAATATACAATTTTCTCAGTTTGTTTCATCTTGAAATGTTGCGATTCCTGCAGCCTCATTGCCAGTAGACCAAGTGAGAGTAACTGGAGCAAAGCTGTGAGACAGAGTTCAACATCACAGGTTAAAGTGGCTGCAGTGGTCAAAACCGCAGGCAAGACTGATTCAGAATCAGCTCCAAAAAAGAGAAGAAAGATTCACCCTTCTGGTTTCAGAGGAAAAGGTAAGAAATTTCAAGCTTTTTGTGTAGTATAATGCTTACTTGGTTAGTACTTGGATAGTATTTGCTTTATTGTTTCCCAGGCTATTATACAGTAACTGAGATGTCAAATGACCATTCATTACAGCTTTTCTCAGTCGATTTGGAGCATTTTTCAGATCAGGAATGTATTTTTGAAAATACTTTGTTCAACCTCCAAATCATTAAATCAGTTGTGCAAAACATAAATGCAACTTTTCATTGTTTTGAACAAAATGCAAACGCTTTAATACAATCATGCAGTTGATTATATCTGCTGTTTGCTACATTTTCAGTTGCTTATGTCATTTTTATCAAAATACATTATACTGGTTTGTGTTGAATAGTCTTACACCTCAAAACATTTAGGAATTAGTTCATCGTACAAGGCATGTCATGCAAAATTGTCATAATCTGTTACTGTTAGCATGTTTTCCATAGTTTTTTACAAATATTTTGTAAATGTGAACTGAATTGATAAATTGCTGAAGTGAACCTTGAATTTTGAGAAATTTGACATTTCTTACAGTGTACAGTGAACCTTTAATTTATATAATTTATATATAATTCAAAATCATAATGTGGTAATTTGTTTACAGAAAAAACATGGTGAAAATGTGAACTCGTCCACAGTTTACATAAAAAAATACATTTTACATTGTGCACAGTGTGCCACTAGATGGCAGTGTTGTGATTTTCACAACAAGACAATCTTTCCCAAGGGCTGTGGTTCCTAAACTGGGGGGCGCGAGATGGTGGCAGGGGGCCCAGTTTTATGACATTGTATAAAATCCACGACTTTATGATAAATTCTATGAAATCAAACTTAAAAATAAATAAAAAATATACTCAAAAATATAGCCAACCAATAGCACTACATACACTGTATAATTTAACATGTTTTACTTAATTCAAATTTTAAGTTTAAGATTGTTTTATGTCATGAATTTTCTTTAGGTGGGCCATGAAGGGAGGGGCCCACACAAAGGTTGGTGGGCGGAGCGCACTCCGAAATGTTTGAGAACTGGTTACATTTTTCACATGGAATTAATTAGGTCATATAGGGGTTTTTACCTTTAACACATCTGAGGGCAGATCTGAAATTAAAAAGCTATATTTGCACACTTACAGCTGACCCAATATAAAAAAGTTATTACAGTTTATTGACTTTATAAAACATTATTACCTTCCAAAATATTTAGCTAAAAAATTTCAGGTACGCAGTTTACTGTAAAAATCTTAGTAACCTTCACAGACCACAAGGGGGCCTCTTACTATTAAAAGTAAATTTTTTTTAAAATAATTATAGTTTTTTAATATTTATAATATATTTATAAATGAATGTATCAATAAAACAAATGATAATATATTAATTTTATCTTGATTTGCATATCAAAAGTAAGCCAAAATACCAAAAGATTACCCTACAGCAGGGTTTTCGAAACTGGGGTTCATGAACTGGTGGTTTGCAAAGGAATTGCAGGGGTTTGTGAGTTGATGAAAAAAAAATTACAATAAAAGAAAATTATCAGATAAAGGTCCAATAACAGGTAATAAAAATTACTGATACACATGTATGTAGCCCGTCATTTCAAAATTATGTGTTTGGCGCGCATGTAAACTTGTGTTCATTGCGTCATTAGAAACATGTGCATCATGTGTCTTGTCAAAATACGAGCCTGCTGCAGACGCTTCAAAGGGGTTTATGATAAAAGAGACCCTCGCATTTGCCAGATACTCGTTTAATCTCATGTCTAATCAGAGTTTAGTGTGTAACTTAATCTCTTTAATCATAAATCCTTTCGACGTGTGTGCAGCAGGCATGTATTTTGACAAGACACATGATGCACATGTTTCTAATGACGCAATGAACACATATTTTGAAATGACGAGCAACACACATGACCCTCCGAACACATATTTTGAATTTGCGCCCCTCTCGGTAGAGAAGTCACCTGCTGCCACAAATTTCAATGGTGTCAACAAAATTTTAAGCTTCATGGCTTTTGATTTTGTTACATGTTCTTTGGGTGAGATAACTCCTAAATTAGGTCGATTGAAAAACTGAATCTTCTGCACCAGCTGTGTATTGTTAATTTATTGTGTGTCAGTTGCATGCATTTTCCATGGCTTCTTTCTCCCAATGGAGTCCAGAGAAAAGAGCTTTATCCAGTCAACATGTGTTTGCTCTTGTTGAGGGATGCAAAACATCCACAACCACCTGGTGGATCATAAAAGTTTCAGTTTGTTTGGTTAGCATGATCACACATAACCAGCTAATAATATAATAAGTTTTTATTTACTGTAGGTATGTTTGCCAGTGACAATTGTGAATATGGATTTAACTGCTAAGAATTAATGGCCATGGGTATTTAATGTCACATGTCAATGAATTACTTATAAAGATTAAAGTCCTTCAACTGACAAAGTATTTTTCTTAAAGGTGAAGCATAACATTTATGCATTGCTAATGTCACAAAAAAGAACAATAGATATTACACAAAACGAAAAAATGAGAATTATATAAATGCTTTTAAATGCTTTTAAACTTATTTTCATGTGTTCGCAACATGAAGGTCTTGGGTTTGATTCCCAGGGAACACACATTTTATATGTAGTTTTTTGTTGTTTTGATTATTTTCAATTGCAAACATTATAAGATAAACCCAGCAACTTATCTCAGTACAGCACAAGTGTCAAGTGACAGGTTTTGTTTATTGCTTGCACAGCAGATGGAGTCACGCTGCCTCCCTTCACACGCCCCCTTTCACTCCATTTATCTCCTCTCCCTGACCAATCACAGCTCCTCATGTCTTATCAGCTATTCAAAATGAAAGGGCGGTTGAAATGTATGCCTGTTTTCTCTTGTTGTCCTCTATTCTTCAGTGATAACATGTGCGCAGTGGCAGTTAGGCTTATAAATGAGGGATCAAATCTGAATTAATTCATGTGTTTTTACAAAGTTAGCTGTTTTACACTCGTATGGACTGTAAACGTGCACAGACAGAGACACAAAGCGATTTGAGCCAGTGGCAGAGATCGTCCTTTATTTTACAAACTCATGGTGAGTCTTACAGGCCCAGATCTTTACTCATCTGTTGTGCGTGCTGATGGCAGTGACATAGTTTTAGCTGTTTGATGTAAAATCGACTTCAATAGGGCAGAGAATGACCTGTCTAGCTTTGAGGACATGTTTGTGCGTCAATGCACATGTTAGTCAGTGGGTAAGACCAGCTGGTGTTTGGTTTTTGAGTACAATGATACTATACATTTTGGGAAAACATTAAAATAGTACAATCATAAAAAGTATGTTATGTTTGCTCTAAAATATTAATGCTAGATTTTACTAATTGTAAATGTCAACCTTGACATGAAAAAATAAATCAAATGTTTTAATAACACTAATATCTCAGATGTCAATATATGGTGACTTAAATACCAGTGTGAGGACTTTGTTTGAGTTTACAAAGATTTTTTAAAATTATTTTTTATAGGTTTTGTTTTCAGAATTGCCACAAACAGAGAAATGTCACATCCATAAAGCAGTTTCTTTCTCATTAATTCATTAAAGTGCCGTCCCTTCTCTTTTTGTTGGGTATTATTGCTTTTGGTTTGTGAATTTTAATTTAAAGTATGTTGTGTCCAAAAAAATTTTTTTGTCACAACCAATTACTCTTCACTCACATTTCCCTTATCTAAAATAAAAAACACGTATAGACTGATATTTTTCTAATGTCTGGACTCATAAAGAGTTTAGGAAAATGTCACATCCATAACGCTGGAATAGTTCAAATTCAGTTTCTAAAAAAATAAATTAATTAAATTGGAAAGCAATTCATGAAAATTCTTTCTTATTTATGCTGATTATTTTTTATTTGTGTATAAAATCAATGCTTTTTGCACCCCTGAACACAGGTCAGCTGAAACTGATAGTAACTCCTGGCAATGGACGGCTCTATGTACAGAGTAAGCACTATTTTTTCTAAATCTTTGAAGAGTTGTAACCTTTGCACTTTTGAAGTTTAATAGTTTGCTCTTTCTGATGCGTAGGTTGCACATTAATGATTTTATACAGAAAACCTTGCATTTATAATGTTCATGTAGCTCAGTTGGTAGTGTATTGCATTAGCAACACATAGGTCATGGGTTCAACCCCCCAGTGAATACATATTGACAAAATTATATAGCGTGAATGCATTGTACATCACTTCGAATACCAGTGTCTGCCAACTGCATAAATGTAAATATATTAGAGATGCACGGTATAAAAAATTGCAATTATTCAGACTGATATCTGCTGATACCAATGCTGATACAGATTAACTAAAATCTGAAGCTTACTTTTTTAAGTTATTAATTCATATAATGACCATTAATATTGTAATGTTAAATTAGTGATGTGTCTTTTTTCGATTGACAGGATAAATCAGCCATGACTATTGGCTGTTTTTAAACTATTGGTTGATTGTGTGAAATTTTGCTTTTATCAGCCGATACTGATAATTGGCCGATATATCAGTGCATCTCTAAAATACATTACTGTAAACATCACTAACTTTTTTCATGTTTTCACAGTTTTGGAGGCCAGGGCACTCATGGGGAGAGAGTACAGACCATGCGACTCATATGTGAAGGTGGGCACTCATACACATCTACAGTACAGTTGTTTTGAAGGATATTGTGTATATTGCATAATAACTTAAAGGTGCAGTGTGTAAATTTTTGCGGCATCTAGTGGTGAGGTTGTGAATTCCAACCAACGACTCAGTCCACTGCTCACCCCTCGCTTTTTAAAAAAAATAGAGAAGCTACTGTAGTCACCACTGGACAAACATGTCATCATCAGAGACAACTTAGTGAAAAAGTTTGTCCGTTAGGGGCTTCTGTAGAAACATGGCGGCCCAAAATGGCGACTTCCATATAAGGGGACCCTCGGTGTATGTAGATAAAAACGTCTCATTCTAAGGTAATAAACACATAACGGTTCATTATGAAAGGTCTTTATACACCCCTGATAATATAGTTTTATATATTATTTTCCATTTTTTGTCAAAAGATCCTTCTAAAAATTACACACTGCACCTTTAAACTAATTTCAACTCAGTACAGAGAGATGGCAGTAATTTTTCTGGTCAGAGTAGGTGTGATGTGATATTATTTTTGTCATTATTTGTCATATAATTCACTCTGGATGTCTGCCCTTTAAGTGAACCCATTTACATGTCAGCTCGGGCAGGTTTCAGGCCTGATAAAGCTTCAGTTGTTTTGGCAGCTGTCTTTTCAGATTCAGATTCGAGTGTTGAGTAATTTTCCCCTCAGTATGTGATGAATATGTCTACTGGCAATGTTAAACTGATGTACTTTATTGGTATTTATAACACATATCGATTGTATATTGTAGATAACTATTGATCCAGATGTCGATCACAGTAAGCGATGGAAGACCAGGACCGTTATAGACTGCAAGGCTCCGGTTTTCAACGAGACCTTTGTGTTGTGAGTGATATTTGTCTATTTCATTGTTTACAAAGTACGATATCTCATCCAGAGAGTGTTTTAAAAGAGAAAGCAGACAATTTCATGTTTTTGTATAGTTATGTTAATCATTTTATGCTCTTTCACTTTTTTTAATGACAAGCTCTTTATCTTCATCAGTCTTTTTGCCTTCAAACCTTGACAGAGAGTTCAGGTCTCAGCCCGCTGGCTGTCTTTTGTTGCTGACTCTCTTATAGGACTTTTGAGGTCTTTTGGAGTAGAAGGACATTGTGTTTTGGAAGAAGCTGGGCATTGATGGATGAGCTTTTGAAGTGTTGATTTTGTGTTATAGAGATCTGGATGAAGATGATGAAAAGAAGAGGCTGGTGGTAACAGCGTGGCATCGCAGTCGGACTTCCAGGTAGAATTTTTATGACTTATTGATTTTTCTTTCAAATATTAGTGCAGTTATAATATGTACCGTAAGTACAAATAAGGAGCTCAAATGCAAAAGCTGCTAAATGCCACCACAGTCAAAAATAAGATAATAATATTAGGGTTCCCACGGGTCCTTGAAATCCTTGAAAGTTTGTGAATCTAGGGAAAAAATTCAAGGCCCTGGGAAGTTTTTGAAAATATACATACATAGATCCAAGTCATTGAAAGTTAGCACCGCTTTTTACCCAGGGTTATGAAACACTGCTCTGGAGCAGGGTTGGCACCGCATTTGTGGTGTTAACCCCGCATTGTGGTGCCAAACGCATGCAGTGTGAAACGAAGCAGGGTTAGAATGTTATGACCCTAATTAAACACAGCTGAAGTAGCTAATCAAGGCTTGATAATTACAGACAGGTGTGTTGAAACTGGGTTGGAGACTCATGACCCAGGGTTTAGGAATGCACAGTGTGAAACGTCAAATTATGAATGCCCTTCTTTGTCATTAAGCCTCACCATTGGTTGAATTTAAAATACACATTCAGACGCACTTACCCCTGGAGGCGTCCCTAAAGTGTCACTGCAGTGACGCAGCACGAGTTCCCTCGAAAGGGAACTGTAAGAATGTATCTTAAAGGCGGAGTGCACAATGTTTGAAAGCCAATGTTGATATTTGAAATCACCTAAATAAACACGCCCCTACCCCAATAGAATCTGGACCTTCTTTTGATAGACCCACCCCACACATACGCAACCCAGGGAAGGATGACAGTTAGTAGACACGCCCCTTACTGCTGATTGGCTACATGTGTGTTTTGGTAATCGGCCCGACTCCCTTTTCCAAAGCGTTTTTCAAACATTGTGCACTCCGCCTTTAAAAGGGAACATCGATGTAACCTTGCTCTCACTTGAAATGTATCCCCACATTTATTCCTTGAATTTGAGGGTATTGGACCAGAAGTCCTTGAAAGGTCCTTGAATTTAACTAATTAACTAAGTAAACTAAGGTGTGGGAACCCTGTAATATTGACCTAATGCTCTTGGCGTGTATTATATATTCATAAAAAATATTTACTTCAAATCCACTTAATCCAAAAATAGCGCTTTGTTGGCAGAATCCGCTAAATGCCAGTAAACATCTCAGAAAATGTCCAAGGAAAATTAATTGGATAAACGACGGCACGCAAAACTACCATGGATCACATTCAAACTTGGGTACCAAACTTTTACCTGAATACTGAATACACCCAATTGTGACAGTCACATGCATCACAGCGCCCCCTAATGTGTCGTTGGGGGAGATTACCTTCAGACTTTTATCATTTGTAATGTTTTTACTTGCGTCTATTTAATTTTGCGTTGTTTTGTCCAAAGAAGTGGATTTTATTTAGAAGTTTTTGCCAAAAAAGCTTACATGCACTTAGAGGGTTTTGCAGCGAAAGACAGACAAATATGTTAAATACGAATGGAATGACTAAAGCGAAATATTTTTAAATAAGGCATTTATACATTTCAACTAAACATAACTAAACATAAGAACCTGATTGAAAAAATGCCTTTTTTCATTTAAAAGAAAATCTGTCAGACGCACTTAGAGGGTTTTGCATCTGAACTCTTCAAATGTTGTTTTGTATTTAAAAGACATTCAGCAGTGGCACATAGTATAAAAATCAATATGTTATTGAGTGTCCTTGGTCAGTGCACATGATCTAGCTGATATTATTACATGGGGAATTTATCAGGGGTTCAGAAATTCCCAGCATGTTGTTTTCAAGTGTTTGACTCTGCCCACAGGCGCAGTGATTTCCTGGGCTGTATGAGTTTTGGTGTCCGCTCTCTCATCACCTCATCCAAGGTAAATATTGTACAGTTACTGATTTTTTTAAAAGTATGCAC
This sequence comes from Misgurnus anguillicaudatus, assembly GCF_027580225.2. Classification (NCBI taxonomy): domain Eukaryota; kingdom Metazoa; phylum Chordata; class Actinopteri; order Cypriniformes; family Cobitidae; genus Misgurnus; species Misgurnus anguillicaudatus. The sequence continues at coordinate 7,719,499 of NC_073358.2, forward strand.
ACTGAATGCATTGCCTCCAGTGTTTTGAAAATGTTATGGGTAAATATCAATGTACCTTTTTAAAAAAAGCATTAACATGATGCTTAATAGTTAACAGAAGTGTTTCATTTTTTATGCTTACAGTAATTCTCCTATAGATGGTTTCAGCAGTAACAACATAAACAAACGGCTTCCGTGGAACAAATATAACTTCTGGTAAATTCTGCATAGAATCAATAACAACAGAGTCCTTTTAAGAGTAGTTTATTTCTGATAACAAGCTAAATAAACATTACATAGGTTACGTTAGTTCAAATCATAGCTAAAGCGTATAAAAAAATACACTGAGCTAATGTTACTGTGTAAAATGTGTACTATATGTATAGAACGCACCTGTGTCCGATGAAACAGTCTATAGATCTGCTGCCAAACCTTTCTTCCTTTTCATGATCGCTTTCTCCTCCTCTCTAGGAAACTAAAACATTTGTTATTTTCGACAAGTTATTTGTTCCGTTCGGTTCAGTTTAGCCACTAGCCAGACCATTAAACAAACAGACTGGAAGTTAAGTTCTGTCCAGCGTGCATCTGATGAAACCGTGTTAAACAAAAAAATTGCAGCCCATTGGTGCTATGAAAACATGGCTTTGGCACCCGCCCAGACCCATTGATATTTGGCCCCTTACCCAACCCGTACTCGCACACGCATAAGTCACACACGCTAAAATCATTCCAATTAAAGTGCTTTTTTATTTCGTACCTCTCTCAGCATCACAACAGCGTCATGAATGGGGTAATGAAACAAGCTAAAGTGCGCTTTGTTTTGTGCCATTCAAGTAGCCTACCATCGGCACAAATGGAACGATAACTATACACAAAATGATATATTAATAAAAAAAGAACAAGAAAAAATGTGCTCCTAATGCTGCGTTTACACCAACTGCGTTTCAGGCGTCAAAATCGCGTCTACCGCGCCTAGTTTGCAGCTTGAACAGTTTGAATGAATTTGTTCGTCTAGAGCAGGGGTCTTCAACGTTTTTTGGGTCGGGGACCCCTTAGATGAGAGAGGCATGGAGCAGGGACCCCCTGATACTAAATGTGTAAAACTGATATATTTAAGTAATCAGTAAGCTACGAGAGGCTGTCTTTTCGTATTAGGCACAACGCAAAGTGGAGTAAAGTACAACTATTGACCAATCAGAATCAAGGACTGGAACTGTTTTATAAATAGAAACAAACCATATTGTCACACAGCCATACTATATTAAGACAGTACATTGGCACTATTATGCTGTTGTTGTACAAACATAATTTTTTTGTTAAAGTAGATTTAGTTTTTATATGAATATAATAATAATAATAATAATAATAACATGAATATGAATATGAATATAATAAAAATAATATAGTACTATTTTAAGGTATTTGCAGTGTAATAGATTTTAATTTTACTGTGAATTTACCTGAACCTGGGCTTTCAGTTTATAAAGATGACTGATCATGGTGAATGGCACAAAGACTCTCTATTCTGGTGGGGATCGAGGTTGTGCTACTTTCTAATTCAGAGGTTTGTTGTCTTTCTCCTGTATCGTCATTGTCACGAGTTTGAGTTACGCAGGTTTATTATCTGCATAGCTTCATATCAGACTCAGGAGAAAACATGCACTGAGTCCGCACGCATCTCGTTGGGGCAACTTTTTGAGAGGCGGATTTCAACCTGACTATGAATCTTGCACAAAGCACCATCACTGTGCACGTTTCATACATTTTAAATGCGAGCAATAGTTTTGTCAAAGTTTATAATGCAGACGCGGTCTGTTGTCATTTGCCTTTTGAGTTAGCGCTTTAAATCTGAACCGCGTGAAACAGCCGCCCAAGTTCAGAAATATAACTTAGATGAGACAATGTCGCACTGATCCTAAAATAACTTTCTGAAAGAAAGACACACATGCCTATAAGATTTACCTGCTTTATGATGACTTTTCTGTCGCTACTGCTGCTTCCTGAGTGTACATTTATAATCTTCAGATATTTTATTTTGGTCCGCTTGTTAAACTGAACGCGCGCCTTCGCGGCCACGCACGTGCACAACTTAAAGGGGACATGTAACGTTTTTTTGTACATATATTTTACGTTATTAGCAAAAAATAGCTCGTGGTCAAACATCATTTGGCGGACCCCCTGCAGTGGGGCCGCGGACCCCCGGTTGAAGACCCATGGTCTAGAGCGAAGTAGACGCGTGGAAAAAGCAAGCATTTGACGCGTGTCAGAGGCAAAATCCGCTTCTTGTAGGAGGGGCAAGTGCTATGTGGTTGTCTGTTTGCAAGATGACTGATGTTGATTGTGCATTTATCGAGAGAGTTACCGGTTTGTATTTGGTAACCCTACTATAGGGGGAAAATAAACGGCGATAAACGTCATGTGACTCAAAAATGAAATGTGTATTATAAATTACCAGGTTGCCCAATGTCCTCACTGACACTCTTCCAAGCGAGGTCCTTTTTATTCCTGTTTCTATAGACGGTTTCATCGGACACACGTGATACACATCTGGATCCAAACCTTACTTCCGGTTTCGTTTTTTTAATGGTCTGACTAGTTGCTAAACTGATCTCTTGAACAAATGCCTCGTCGAAAATAACAAATGTTTTGGTTTCCTAGGTAATCTATGTGTTGTTTTTTTTGCTTGTTATATAAATAAACGTTTACGTTTAAAGAACTTTGTTGTTATTTATTCTTAGCGGAGTTTACCGGAAGTTCATGCGGACCGCGACAGCCGCTTGTTTATGTTGTTACTGCTGAAACGGTCTATAGAAATAAGAACTTGTGTCGTATAGCTCCGGGTGACTGCTTACGGACAATATCAAGCGTTCCTATAGGTTGAATGAGTTACTATGGGTGGGGCTGCCGCCACAGTAGCAACCAGGTTCCTGATTGGTTAACGCGGCGCAGAATTCCGCCAAAGTAAAAATTTTTCAACTCGGGCGTCAGCTGCAAATTCGCATCAAACGCAAAATGCACAAAAAGCACCAATCGCGCGTGCCGTGTGTACAGCGCCAGGCGCTCAATTTGCGCCATTCGCGTGAACTACACGCGCGAATGAGGCGGAATTGCGTCTTCCGCGCCAAACGCCTCATTGTCTGACCTCCAGATGCGCGTCAACGCGTCTTCACATTGACTTAACATTGAAATCACTCGCGCTTCACGCCTCTACCGTGGCTGGTGTAAACGCAGCATAAGTCTCGTCTTGAAATGCTTTCTAAGTGAAGACATTCCCAGCTTCTGGCTATCAACTGCAAAACTTTATGCAACTCCTGCAACGCTCACTTCAACTATGCTACGAGAAGAATCAACAAAGGTCGCAGTGGTGGTAATGTGATGGGTCAAATGTCATAAGTTGCGCGTGCAATGGTACTTTAGACATACAAATATTGCACATATTTCATTCGCGCTACTACACGCCCGCACAAAGTTAATTATCCGCCCACATCCCCGCCCGTGAATTTTAGGAATGTCACAATCCACCCGTTTTTAGACTATTTTATGTGACCCGTTGCATGACTCTGATCCCCGACTAGCCTAAAATCCCAATCTTTGCTCATCCAATGACGTGAGATGTGGGCGGGGCAATGTGTTTGTCTGACTTGTTTTTACAGACGGGTGTATTCGGTACAACTGTGCAAAACAGTCAGTATTTATCAACATAATGTTGCTATAACATAAATACTGTGAGGTAAAATGTGAGATTGTACTTTGAAAGCAGGTGCAGTTTATAGCACCAATTCAACCTAAAGGGGCTCTTAATTGTAGGACCACTTACTGTAGTTTAACCAGCCGTATTCAGTACTCATTACTTTCTTCAGAAATAGTCTTTTTATTTCCATCTCTTTTATTGAATCTCCTCCACACCATCTCTAAAACACATTGGGGGAAGTAACAGCGCTACTGTTCAACGAGGCTTAAAATGACCCACAATTACCAGGAGCAGCGCACACTGGCATACAGGTTTCATTCTGCGTGCTCGCCTGCATGGACACCAGTGAAATTTTCCATATGAGGTCCTTGTTCTTTTGCGTTTTGTCCTGTTGTCAAATCCAGGAGTGTTATCATGGATGACAAGTAAAGCTTTCCACTAAGAAAAATTAGATCAAGGTCGATGGATGTTTTATATAACATGCTGCCATCATGAAACAGACAACGTGGGCATCAGCTGCTAACTGGCAGAGGTTTCATACAAAACACACACATCAGTTTTGTGAGCCTCAAACACCCGCTGGGACTTTCTCTGTGGATTCCTAAACCTTGCAAAGAGCAGATTCTTCTCATGGTAGGCATTTTTACTTTGTCACGCTGTATTTTTCACATTATCTGCTGACAGGAGATCAGAGGTTGGTATTATCTCCTGGGAGAAGAGCTGGGACGGAGCAAACATCTGAAGGTGGCCTCACGTCGCATCAGACAGACAGCTGGTAAGACTGAGCGCTGATTCTCTCTCCCGTCGTACTCTTTTTCTCTCAGTTGGCTTATGGCCACAGACCGATGGCCTTTAGGGATAACAGTGAAGAGGAGGTGAAGTCAGACAAATGCTGCATGACAGTCTGTCCTCAGCAACAGCAAATCAGGTGATCATGGATACGCTAGGATCTTATTTGTTTTCCCAGCCAAAATACAATAATTTCGGAGAATTTTAGAATTTGGTCATAAAAAATGACACGGGAATATATGGGAACTGTGGTACACTGATGAGTCAGATGTTGTGAAAGCTAGTGTTTAGTGATCTAGTTTGTATAAGTGACCCAAAATAATCTACTTTAATTCCTTAAAGGAATAGTCTACTCATTTTCAATATTAAAATATGTTATTACCTTAACTAAGAACTGTTGATACATCCCTCTATCATCTGTGTGCGTGCACGTAAGCGCTGGAGCGCGCTGCAACACTTCGATAGCATTTAGCTTAGCCCCATTCATTCAATTGTACCATTTAGAGATAAAGTTAGAAGTGACCAAACACATCAACGTTTTTCCTATTTAAGTCGAGTAGTTATACGAGCAAGTTTGGTGGTACAAAATGAAACGTAGCGCTTTTCTAAGCGGATTTAAAAGAGGAACTATATTTTATGGCGTTATAGCATTTTTGGTAGTACTTCGACTCGCCTGAAAAGTCCGCTCCCCTTCTCAGTCTCATAATGGGAGAGGGAGGGTGTTACTGCGCCGAGTCGAAGTACTCCCAAAAGTGCTATTACGCCATAAAATATAGTTCCTCTTTTAAATCCGCTTAGAAAAGCGATACGTTTTATTTTGTACCACCAAACTTGCTTGTATAACTACTCGTCTACTCGTTGGTCACTTCTAACTTTATCTCTAAATGGTACAATTGAATGAATGGGGCTAAGCTAAATGCTATCGAAGCATCGCAGCGCACTCCAGCGCTTACGTGCACGCACACAGATGATAGAGGGATGTATCAACAGTTCTTAGTTAAGGTAATAACATATTTTAATATTGAAAATGAATAGACTATTCCTTTAAGTTTCCAACTTGGGATATTTGAAAAATTCCAGAGCTTTGCATCCCTGATTCCTGAACCCATGACCTATGCTAATGCAGTACTCTACGAATTGAGCTACATGAACATTGTAAAAAATCATTAATCAGGGTTCCCACTGGTCGTTGAAATTCTTGAAAGTTTGTGAATCTGGGAAAAAAATTCATACATAGATACAGGTCTTTGAAAGTGCTTGAATCTATTTTGTGCAAGAAGTTTTCTGGAAAAAAAATCATATTATTCCCTGTGTAGTGTAGGACAGTGTTTCCCAATCCTGGTCCTCAAGTACCCCCTTCCAGAAAGTTTTAGATGCCTCCTTATTTAAAACACCTGATTTAACTCACCAGCCTTCTTCCAAAATGGTTAACATGAATCCCTAACAAGATGATGAGTTAAATCAAATGTATGTATGTTTCTGGGAAAAAAATCCATATTATTCCCTGTGTAGTGTAGGATAACAAAATAAAAATTCTAGACTTTTTAACCACACGTGCTAAACTGTTCGCTTTAAATGCTTATATCTTCTGTATGCGAATTTCGATTCATACAAAAATGCTTTTTTGCATAGTTGTGTTTGACACATGAAAACGTCTCGGGTTACGTATGTAACTGTTGTTCCTTGAGAAGGGAACGAGATGCTGCGTCTCCCTTGCCATACTTCCTGCGTCCCTGTAATGCCGTCTTTTGCAATATTTCAGATAGGCAGCGATATACTTCCTGGCTCCTGCGTCACCCTGTCTTTGTTGTTAAGCCTCACCATTGGTTGAATTTGATATACACATTCAGACGCACTTACCCCTGGAGGCGTCCCCAAAGTGTCACTGCAGTGACGCAGCGCGAGTTCCCTCGAAAGGGAATTGTAACAGTGTATCTTAAAAGTTAACACGATGTAACCTTGCTCTCACTTAAAATGTGTCTCCACATTTAGTCCTTGAATTTGAGGGTATTGGACCTGGAAGGTCCTTGAAAGGTCCTTGAATTGAAGTTAACTAAGGTGTGGGAACCCTGATTAATGTGCAACCTACACATCAAAAAGAGCTTCATTTAGATACCTGATTCAATTAATTAATGAGCAAGTTGCGTAAATCCTACCATTTAAAATTTGTATGTATGTATTTTTTAAGGTATTTCCAAGACTATTTTGTATCCGACTAGGTGATTGTCCCCATGTCTATGACTCTAAATGTATTTGCTGTTTTTTTGCTGCTGTTAAATTAACAAGCATTGCCTTGTACTTATAAGCGGGACATAGAGGACCTGATGTTAAAATGTACAGCATCCCTGCGGAGAGCAGTAACAAAGAGCCGGGGGCCAGGGGCCGACACTCGCTGATGAGCTGTGGGAATAAGATGAGAATTAAAAGGCTAAAGGCTCATGGTGTGTCCGAGTCAGATTGAATCCACTTTAAAGATCTTCCTCCCCTCCCACTGCCAGTCCTTAAAGTGACCTCTATAAAGAAATGTGCAAATTTTAATATGCAGTCGCTTACTGTTTGTTGCGTGTTAGAGATCATCTTACTTTCATCTCGGAAAAGACGGATTTTGCTCCCGGGGGCGGAGACGGAAAGACACGTGTGCCGTCTAAGAAATTCAGCCGAGATTAAGTTTGATTAGAGAGAGAGAGAAATGAAAGCGAGGGGGCTTGAGTCATGGCACTGGGATGTTTAAGAGAGAGCCAGCTGTATTGTGTCTCTCTTGAATGCTGTTTTCTATGAAGGATGTTTAAAAAGACATTGTTTCCTAGGAGCGTAATCTCCATGGTTACAAAGTGGGGGAGCCTGTCGCCGGTTGTTAAGGGGGCAATGCTTTTAGGGGACTAGGGTGCGTGCTCTCTCTCTTTTGCTTTTCTAGGGCAGTAAGCCTCGGTCACAGGGATGCAGGCTTAGGTCATCTCATATGGTGTAGAGTCACTTTCACTTGAAGCCTGCAGACAGTTCTGACCGGATTCTGCTCGGCTAGAACGGTGTTCTGGTCGAGCGAATAACACCCGGGGGTTGAGATGTATTCAAAGAGCAATCTGTCTGCCTGGGACTCGTGGGACTCTCTTGTGTATCTTTCAGAAGCCGCTGCGTCCAACTATGAAGCTGGAGCCGAGAGCACACGTCCAGAGAACATGCAGTCATTTACGGTAAGTGCTTGTTTCTGTTGACTTAAAAAACATATTTGTAAATAAAAATAAATGTTTTCATATAGAAATGTTTATATGAAACTGTAACACTTTTCAATAAGGTTGCTAACATAAACTAACAATGTGCAATACTTCTACAGCATTTATTTGTCTTAGTTCATGCTTATTTCCTCATTTTTTTGTAAAATTTCCAAAAAGTTGTAACATTAGTTAGTGCACAATGAACTAACATGAACAATTGTATTGGCATTAAAAAAGAAGAATAAATGCTGAAAAACTATATTGCTCATTGTTAATTCATTTACTAATGTTAATAAATACAACCTTATTGTTATTAGTACTTACCAAGCAAAAGGTAAAAATGTATAGCAGTGTATTAGATTGACTTTGAAATACTGTAACACCAATGTAAATGGAGTAAATGAGAGACAAACAGAACATTTTTTGAAACTATTAAACATTTGTTATGCATTATATATATAAATATACCCTTTTAAAGTACTTAAAACATATTTACAAGACATTTGTGTGGACCTGACATCTCACAGTACAGTGTAACACAACATAACATCATGTTAAAAAGTGAATAATCATCCATCATCGTTTTCTTAACATCGGAGTGTCTTTTAAATAAGAACAACACATTTTTAAGAATTTACTGGCCATTTGAAAAGATTTATCAGCCAATGCTGATAATAAAAACATGAAAATAATGGCCGATATATCGGCCACTTCAATACACTGGTCTATCACTATTTAATACTTTTTTATTTTTTTGGATTACGGTAATTGGTATACTATAGACTTTTGGATTGCTGGAAATGTAAGATCAGTGTTGTTTAAATATTGTGAGGTTTGAAAAAAGAAATTGGAAAACATCTTAAAGAATGTCCCATAAGCATTATTTGATATTTTGTTGATGCAATTCTGTTTATAGAATCAGCAATTATCGAATATTTAAATTTATAATTGCAGTTACATTTAATATAGTTCATGGCAAAAGTTCTCCCCGCCAGCGTTTTTAAAAAAAGTTGCCAGCCAGCGGCAGCATTTTTCATGATTTACACAAAGGTTTAATGCCTTTTCTTTTTTAAATATATAAACAAACAATATATCAAATGAAAGAACAGACCCTCTGCTTTCAAAAAAAAAAAGTTTCACCCTACCTTCATTAGTTCTCTTTTTATCCCTTCTCAAAAATGGGTAGGTTTCTTCAAAAACACCCAATTTTGAGCAAAAAGCTGAGATAATTCCATTTTTGTGAAGGACTTTTGATAGAGATCAGATGCAGAGCGATCTTTAAAACATACACGGAGTTCTTTTTCTTTCACGTAGGCGCTACTTCCGGATTGTATAAGTTGCGGAAATGCACCACCTGGTGGATAATAGCGGTATTGCGGAAAGCCGGAAATTCTTCTCATTGGCAGGAAAGCATTTTCTCTTAATTGACGAGTTATCTCTATTGTGTGCCGCACCAAATGCAAATACTCTATTCATTACTCCGCCTTAAAAAACTTAAGACGACATTTATGCAACAAAAGGCAGCATTTACTGTATGTTGTACTGTATGTTGGGCAGGGGATGCGCATCTCCTTGCTTGGCATAAGCAGGAGAGTGACGGCGCGGTGATTTAACATACAGGTCCATGACGGGGAAAAGCGATTAAAAAACTCTTTTAAAATTTTATTTCTTAGTTAAATATCATTTGAGTTTATCACTGGACTCTTTTATTGGTTCTAAAAAGCTTTTTATAAAACGGCTCGTTCTGGTTCTTCATTCTGATTGGTTGAAACGCGTTCTAAGCTGTGATAAAATACCCCGGTAAACCCACGGTTCAGACCGCATCACAAGTATCACTGCGCCACTGTTGCTGCGTATTGATTTATGAAAATAAACACCACAGTTTTTAATCATTTTTTAATTTTTCTACGTTTGCACAAATATGGCGATATCCAGATAAATGTCAATAAATAAAACATTTCATCAATAAAGAGAAAACGTTCTCTGAAGTTTTTTTTGTCTTATTGATATTTCCGCTATTATCCACTAGAGGGCAATCTTACCCAACTTAAACACTGAGGCATTCACTCGACACAACAGCGTTGTGGTGGATTTAGCGTGTGTTTTGATCAGGCTCTGAATCTGATCTCTTACAAAGTTCCTCACAAAAATGGAATTATCTCCGCATTTAGCTGAAAATTTGAGAGGTGATAACTGATTAGACAACAAATGAAGGTAGGATGAAAGGTTTTTTGATGTTGTTGGAAAGCGGATGGACTGTTCTTTCATTTGATATCTTATGTTTATTTAAAGAAGATCATTTTTCTGTAAGGCATTCAACTAAAACTGGGTGGCAACTTAAAAAAAAACGCTGACGTGGAAAAAGTTAAGCATGCTTCCAAACATATTTGATCATCACTTCAACAGTTGCACGATATAAATGTTAATGTATAAATTAGATGAATGTTGATTTATAAAATAAACACCACAGTCTTTAATCATATTTTCATTGTATCTTTGCTGCGTCTCTGTTGTTTGTGAACTGCGCTCTGTTGCAGCCACACTTGATTCTGAGGAACTACTTTGTTTGGCGGAAGAGTAATATTTATACTAATATAATTACAACTTATTTGTGTTTTATTTTATAAAATCCCGCTAACATTATGAATATGAAGTAACCGTTTTATAAACGCAATAAACCCCTCGAAGCGTTGGGTTACCAGTGCATTTTATAACAGCTAAGGGGCGTTGTTAGTGCATATAAAATGCACTGGTAACCCACTGCTTCTTGGGGTTTATTGCTTTATTAACACACTGTCTTGCTCCAAAAAGCAATAAGCATGTCGTCTTTGTTTGTTTGCCACTTTGCCGGCTAACTTCCGGATTACGTGTTTATGTTTGGGAGGAGTTATGCGCTGACATATGTGGTTTCATCAACCAGATGTATTTACACTTTCAAGTTTCATCTGAAATGCGTCCCAGACCACTTCCTGAAGTGGTTTGAGGGTTCAGATTTAAATCCATCTCGAAAACGTTTCGGAGGGCATTTACACCTGTTTTTTTATGATCTGATAGCTATCCGATCAGATAAAACGCATAAAGTGATCAGGTGTAAAAAGCCCCTTACACATTTGTCAGTGCCCTTTCCCTAGGATGTGCAGTTCTATCAAACACAACCTGCATTAACTAAACAAAAGCTTTTCCTGTTTGCACAAAAGGTAATAATTTGCTGATTAATTCTAACAGTTTGACTAAATTAAAATGAAATTAAACAAAGCTGTTAATAAGTTCTGTATCTTCTAAATATTTAAGCATAAGTATTCATTTGTGAGGTTTCTCACTTTGTCATGCATGCAAGCCCACTGCTCGCGTATCCTGTGTTAATCAGACACGCCAATGTCTCGTCAATTTAATCATTTCGATTTTGCCGTAGAAACAAGTCAGAACTTTATACTTACGCCTACCCTTGACTAGACATAATAATTTGGTCTCAGACGTGCGCTAGGCCTAGATGGTGCAACAGGTGTAAATTCTACGTAGGACGTAAAGCACATTTTACGCCCAGACTAGGACTGTCTGGGTACACCCAGCAGGTGCAACAGTTATAAAATGCTGTGTAGAAAGTGTTATAAATTTGATAATTTTACAATCATTTATCAAAAGTGCATACACTGTAAAAAAAATCCGTAGAAATTGCAGCTGGGTTGCCGGTAATATACCGTAGATTTAAATTTATATTATTTACTGGCAACATTTAGTTCAAAGTTAAATGAACATTTAACATTTAAAAGTCTTTGTCTTTACAGAGTAAAACTAAAAAAACAGTATCAAGCAAAACATTCTGGGAAACAAAATCTGAAGCAAAAAACAGAAAAAGGTTGATGATGATTTCTGGTTCCCAGAATGCTTTGCATGAGGCTGTTATTATATAGTTTTATTCTGTAAAGATAAAGACTTGTTAATATTTAAAATTTATTTAAATTTGAACAAACTCTTGCAAGTAAATAACATAAATTTAAATCTACGGTAAATTACCGGCAACCGCTGCATTAACATTGTAATTTCTACGGATTTTTTTACAGTGTATGTGTGATTCATAGAGCGAACGTACATACAGAAAATGTGTGTAAGCCTTACTTTCAGATGTGAAATGTATAAATCAAAAATGTTAAAAAAATCGAACAGCTTCAGATCTCTGTCTCGTAAACGATGCATTTACATGTAAAGTGCGTATGTCTGCTAAGACCATGATGTAGCGCTAATCACTTTTCAACGTCAAAGACCGTTTTCGTGGATTTTTGCTTGCACTCACTCCAAAATCAAATCTGTGCTTTTGCATGCTTTATGAATGAGGCCCCATATCTGGTGAGATAAAGCAAGAATGTTAGTAAGAAAGGGTTAAACCAGGATTTTGAAACATGTTTTAAAAGAAGAGAACTTGTGTACAAAAATAGTAGATGATTTTCCACCACAGAGCCTTTAGAGATGCAAGCAGACTCACTCGCTTGGGAATACAAGTGCACGCTGATAAGAAAGATAGGAATATAGGGAGGTGTGGGGATGCACTTTTGGATATTGCATGACTGTACGCAGCCAACAGCTCTCGCCCCCAGACACAAACGCATCCCAGAAACCCTCCCATCCACTTTAGCGAGCAACTTTTCCCAGGACTGTTCTCCGCCCGCTCTGTTCTCCTCAGACAAAGCTGGGAAACGGGAAAGGCCAACAAAGTGGCTGTAATAGGAAGCTTGATCCTGCACTCTGTTTATGATTTATCCCTGCTAGATTCCCACCTCACTCTTTTTTTTTTATGTGAAGGCCGGTCAAATGCGCTGCTAATCATTCTTACCTTTCCTTCCTCTTTTCCCGAAAATCGGCCTTTCGGTTTTTTAGCTGACTTTTCAGGGATTCCTGAGCACTCATGACTGGTTGTAACGGGAACACTTGTATTGACGATATGATGTCAGAGCAGGCTGTTCAGTTATAGCAAAGTAACAAACTAGGCATACATTCAAGGTATATAAATATGTGTGTACCTTGAGAATCGAACCCATGACCTGAGTGTTGCTAGCACCATGCACTTCCTGTTGAGCTACTGTTTTTTGACACAGGTCTGCGATGTCAGACCTAGCACAGGTCTGTGTGTATTTTGGAATTCTGGATTTCTGGGAAAATTATATATCGTGCTTACAAATCTACTTTATAACATACTTAATGTCTCTGGATGGTAATGAATGTTTGTGTTTACGCGAAATCTGTGCGAGCTCCATCCCAATGCGCGCAGAGAGCGAGTTCAGCAGCTACTGTTGAGAGCTACTCAGGAAACACGTTGGCTTATCGAGAGCAGACATACTGCCTGGCCACTGACTGGGGGGTTGGAAGGTTGTTTCCTGTCATTCTTCTGCTCCGAGCTGTTCCCATGAGTGGGCATGCATAGCCGCACGAGAGAAACAGAGGAGGAAACTTCATCACCTGTGTGACTTTACTTTTATTCAAGACGCCAGGAGTCAAGAGTGTCTTACATGTAGGTGGACGTATACGCGGTGAGCTATGCATACGATACACGGACTGTGCAGGCTGTGCATCGAACGAAACCTGCCACAGGTTTGTGTCTTTTGCTTTTGGCTTGTTGGGAGTGAATTGCTTTGGGTGTAGTGTAAAAATTTTCTTGAATAGAAAGTGGGGAAAGTTCAGTCTCTGGGAGTACATTGAGGAATATGTTTAAGTGGTTTGTATTGCAGTGCGGTAGCTGAATGTTTAAAGGTCCAGGCTGCTTATAGGTTTGAACCTCACAATGGGTGATGGATGTGATGGGTGAATGACTAAATGTCAATATACAGATTTATTTTGCTTAACTAAAGCTACTTGGTTAACAAAGCTTGTGATATAAATAATCGAGATGAAGATGGAGGGGATGTATGTATATACAGTAGGATATATGTGTGTTGTGATTGACAGAACTAGATAAATAGGGTAACCAGATTGTCCCAAACAGGGACGCAGGAGGTGAATGATGTCAATGTTATTTTTTTATGTGGGAGGTCCTCCCTTGTCTGCAAAGATGATAAGTATAACAATAGTTTAGAAAAAGAATTGATTTACTGCAGTTGGCGTGAATCATATTTGTGTCACATCTTTTGTGTTTCTGTCCTCACGGGCACTTTTTGTTTATATTCAGTTTCCACAATTTCTGAAACGGGACCAAATACCAAGCACCAATAACATAATTAACAAATGTATTGCACAGAATTAAAGAAATTCAGAATATTGAAATTTAAAGGAATAGTTCAGCCAAAAATGAAAATTACCCCTTGATTTGCTCACCCTCAAGCTATCCTTAATGTTTATGATTAACTTTTATCAGATGAACACAATCTGAGTTGTATTAGGGGGTGTCCTGGCGGTTTCAAGCTTTGTGGTGGTAGTAAATGGTGCTTCTGATTTGAAGCCTCAATAAAGTCCATCCATCCTTCACAGAAGTAATAAACACAACTCCAGGGGGTTAATAAATGCCTTCTGAGGGCAATTGATGCGATTTTGTAAGAAAGATTTTAATATTTAAAACTATACAAACTAAAATAACTAGCTTTCAATAACGACCAACATGGGTTCACAAGAGAGTGTGCTTCTAGCGTTTGGCGTAGGATAGGGCTGTCACAATGATTAAATAATTGTCTCATTACCTCATTGCATGATTTCAGATCACCGCGATTATGGCACATTTCTCTAAAAAACACAAGGGGGAGCTGTAGCGCCTGTATAGACCCCTTCACGGTTCACGTCACAGGCGGTTCCCACTGCGCATGTTGGGGTCAGAAAAGCCATTACAGCAGATTTAGTTGCGTATTATTCGGTATCGTCAAAAATGCTTAATTACGTCGTGGGCTGTGAAAATCGCACCAGGTCTTCCGTTAAGTTTTCGCGATTCATGCAGAATCTCACAAACAAAAAAATACAATTAAATGCAAGCAATTAACGTGCAGACCGGAACAATGCAAATATCAAAGAGGCTTGTGCTTGTAGTGCTCACTTCATTTGAGGTAAGTCATCATTTTTCAGCCATGTTAGATTAAATTATAAAGCCTGGGTGGTATGAACAGTTTGACCCCATGCTGCGCGCGCACCATTCAATGTTTACAAACCTTGAAGGGGTCTATAAGCAAGACAGTATCAGATTACTTTTAAAAATGTGTTATGTGTATAAATATGTACTGCCAGATAAACCTTGCAAAAGATTTCATTTAAAAAATCACAACAATCTGTGAAAATTATTTCATAAAAAAATGTATGAGATGTCAAACAATAAACAGGCAAATAATCGTCATAATTTATTCAACAATAAACCGTCCGCCAACCGTCATTTCATCATCGTGACAGCCATAGCGTAGGATGTACGAGATGTAGATGAGACGAGAAGCAATGTCATACACTAGACACGCAATCTCTTGTGAACATGCATTGTTTTTTGGGCTTCGGATCGGAGGCACCATTTACTACCATTGTAGAGTTGGAACAGCCAGGACGTTTTCTAATATAACTTTGATTGTGTTTGTGTCTTTTGCTTTTTGGCTTGTTTGGAGTGAATTGCTTCGTGTCTAGTGTTAAAAACTTTTCTCGAATAGTCTCTGGGAGTACACTGAGGGATATGCGTCATTTTTTGGGCTTTGGATCGGAGGCACCATTTACTACCATTATAAAGTTGGAACAGCCAGGACATTTTCTGATGTGGCTTTGATTGTGTTCATCTGAAAAAAAGATACCATACATCGAGGATGGCTTGAGGGGGAGGAACTCATGGGGTAATTTTCATTTTTACCAGAACTGTCCCTTTAAGGATGCATTTTAAGGCTTACGTGTAAAATTGGGACATATTTACATACAACTTGGATGTCTGGTCACCTTTTGGATTAGTGGTTCTCAACCAGAGGACAAGGCCCCCAAGTAAATGGTCAAGGGCCCATCAATTTTAAATGTCCTAATAATTTAAAGTAAATAATTTTGTCTTTAAAGAACATAATGAGACAGTCCTAATCTAGAGAAAAGCAGGGGGTTTACATGCACAGCCAAGCTCCCCCCGACTATTGTTTTACACAGTGGATAACATTGGCAAACAGCATTGACCTTGTAAACCCTGTATGTTGTTTTTTACTTAGAGATATTTAATCATGTTTTATTTACTTCGAAACGATATAGGTTATACAGAATGTATAGCGACAGATATTTTGGTTATTGATGATGGTAAGCACACAGTTGACAGTACTCATTGACTTCCATAGGATTAGTTGTCCCTTCAATGGAATTCAATAGGCAATGTCAACTGTGTGCTTACCATTATTTATCAAAATATATATTTTTTGTGTTCAACAGAATAAAGAAACTCATAGAGGTCTAGGTTTCAGATTAAATGATGACAGAATTTTCATTTTTGGTTGAACTATACGTGACATAATGAACATCATAAGCCAGTAATACTTGGAACCTTGTGCTGCACTGCTCACACAGGTGAGCATCATTGTTTTAAACATTTAAAGTGGGAAAACACAGCAAACAGGAATGGTAAAAGAGGAAAAATAGTTTCAGGGCAGTTCGATTTAGGTAATTATTTCATCACAGTAATGAATGAAGCTTGTAAATGGGGGTGACCGTGTGGACCCAGAAGAGAAGAATGTGCTGGGACCGTTCTAAAGCTGTCATCGCTCTCGCTCGCTTTCTTCTCTTTTCCTCTCTAAACAGGCCGCTTTGTTGTTGTGCGGTCAATGTCGTGTTAAATGTGAGACACTGCCCCCCCGCGCACATTTTCTATTTAGTTTGGCTTCAGGTTCTGTTGACATTTTGAACTTCTACTGTCCAAATATTCTCTCTGCGCTGTTTGTCAGTGGCACGGCGCTTTTCTGCACCCGTCATTTCCTTTTCTTGTCCAAGCTGGTTGATCACCCAGCAACCTCAGCTAATGTCTCCGCTTGAGGATTTTAATATCCCTGTGTTTGCTGCTATGCCGGGGTACAGCGCCGGTCCGGGGAATGTTTGTTTTTGACACATACACTCATCATTTAGGTTGTACTACTTTTACTGTGGAAGATCCATTTTTTCTAAAATTCCTGTGGTCATTAATTTTCATTAATCATTTTTATTAATGGATATTATGTTCTAGAAAAGGTTCATTAGGACTTGAGCTGACCCAAAACTTGGCTCCATTTATTTCTTGTCTAAATAAATGGCTTCTCTCACACAGGTGACCATTTTAAGAGGAAAGGATGGTTTCGGCTTCACCATCTGCTCTGACTCACCTGTACGTGTCCAAGCTGTTGATCCAGGTAATTTTTCATCTTACAGGTTTTCATTTTCCCCTTTCCTTGCTGTAGGAGAAGCTAATGGAGATAATAAAGAGATCGTATTTGTATCTTTTCTAACTGTGCGTTCACACCAGACGCGGAAGAGGCGGTAAGCGCGAGTGATTTCCATGTCCAAGTCAATGCAAAGATGCGAATAGGCATCCTGCGGCGCGGTGCGGCACAAATAGCGCGGTGCAGATGGCCCGTTTGGCGCGAATTAAGCTTTGCCATGGGAAACGCACAAGTTGAAAAATCTGAATTTTGGCAGATATTCGCGGCGCGTTAACCAATCAGGAGCGTGCTGTAGTTGTGACTTGATTACAGGAAGCGAGCGGAGTCGCAAAAGCCCCTCCCATGACGCGAATTTCTGCATGAATGTCTCGAATGACTAGAATTTCATGCGCAAATTAAACAAGCAAACTCAAAATGTTCAAGCTTCCAACTACGTTAGTAGCGCGTTTTTGCCGCCTCTACCGTGTCTGGTGTGAACGCACAGTTAGGCTTTATTTGACAAACATCTTACTATCTGGAGTGTCTTTATCTGTGTTGTTTAGATGGACCAGCTCACCAGGCCGGTTTACAACAGCTTGACACGTTATTGCAATTGAATGGCCAGCCAGTAGAGCATTGGAAGTGTGTGGACCTGGCCCATGCCATCAGGTTTGTAGCTGTCTATGAAATCCAGACTAAAGTCTCATAAAATAAGATTAGGAGCAAGGTTATATTTTCACAAAATGTTCTTTATTTTATATAAGATAATTTAAAGTAAAACACAAATAATGACTTTAGCTGAGTTTAAATGGCAGGGTCACATATTTATTGCTGATCATCATTGATCAAGAAAAATTTTTTCTTGAAGGAATTGTCGAAATGAGATCACAGTAGTGGTATGGAGGACGATGCCCGTTATGAAACCGTACTATGAGGGACTCATCCACAGGCCTTCCTACAAACCCTCCGGTTTCGAAACTGCCTCTTCTACCGTAAAGACACAAAACAAAACACCGCCGTTGCTCTCTCGACCCACCAATCACAAATCGGGTCGCCGTAAGAAAGGAAGTGCCCCTGAGAACACAGGAAATGGAGTAGGAGAGTCATTGTGGTCTTGGACTGAAAAACGCGAGAATGACTACAAAACGCGCACGCAGACCCTCAAAGGTACCCGAGTGACATCATCAAACGGCGACAACTACATCATCCTCTCACCTGTCAATCCTGGAAATCAGGTAGCAGTTTTGAAATACAACGCATGTGTATTTGACAATCACAGTCATAACCCTACCCACAGGAAAATTGTATTGCTCAGAGTTTGCGCTTTCATAGCTCTTTCAAAGACATTTTTTAGTTTTTTATTTTAAGTTTTACCTTTGTCTTGGATAAAAATCCTTGGAAATTTCCAAAGAGTATAGAGCTGATGTATTTAGATAAAATTGCTCTTGGATAATTTAGTTAATCTCAGATGTTGTACTTTATTGCAAATTTTAAACTAAGCAAATATGAGCACTATTTAAAACATTGCAGAGATCTCTTGTGACACTCTAGAAAAGATGCTTAAGAGATTAATGGAGAATTAGTCAAAGTTAGTTTGACTAAAGCAGTCTCATTAAACATGCTGTTTTGATTCTGTTGTTAATGTGACGTCACACTGATAAAGCCCCGCCCACGGCCACTGACTGACAGTCCTGCATAACCATAGTTTCCACTCTTAGTTAGTTGATCACAGTCCGCGATATCTCTATAATGAGATACTATTGTCTCAAACTATGTACATGAATCAGATCTATTTTACCCGAAAGCGCTCACTGTCTCTTTTAGTAAGGGAGTGAGTAGCTTATTTGAATTAAAAAGTACACACAAGAAAAAAGCTAATTTTTGCTCTCACCCAAAAGGGGCATTTTGTATTAAATGATATGTGTAATATTTTGAGCTGAAACTTTATAGACACATTCTGAGCACACCTGAGACTTATATTACGTATTACAAAAATGGGCATAATAGGTGCCCTTTAAGTCTGATGTAACTCATATGACCCTTGTGATGTTTCACTTTGCAGATATTGCAGCCTGTGTATTCTGACTCCAATGGAACGCTGGGAACTCTTGGTAAGTTTGCTTTCCTGTTTCTCTTTAGTGGTACAGTGACGGTATGGGATGTTAAACACCATTGTGTTTAAATATACAGCATGGGTTACCATATTCAGATTTCGCAATGTTTACCTGGAACTCCTAACTAAAGAATACTACTGTCATTTCCAGCATTATGGACACGTGACGTTTGAACCCACAATGACAGCTAAAATGTCTCAGTAAAAATAAACTTCTTACAGTTCGTAAATTGTTAATGCATATATTCTCACAATCTGGGGTATTGACAGGCAACACATATATATTCAAAATATATTTAGGCTCCTCCAAAAAACACAAATAGACAAGTGATATAGATGTGACAGGAAATGACAGAATATTCAGTAGATAGTACTGTGAACTTCTAATGCTGCGTTCACACCAAACGCGAATCTGGTGTTAGGGTTAGGCATCTGGTCCGAATGATTTCAATGATAAGTCAATGTAAAGACGCGTTTACGCGCGTCTGGAGGTCTCGCGGTGTGAATGAGGCGTTTAGCGTGGTGCGATAGACGCGAATCCGCCTCATCCTCGGTCTCGCGATGTGAATGAGGCGTTTAGCGTGGTGCGATAGACGCGAATCCGCCTCATCCTCGCGTCTAGTTCACGCGAATGACGCGAATTGACGCGCAATGACGCAAATTTAACTTTGCCGCTGGAAACGCGCGAGTTGAAAAATCTTTGAAAAAAACTTTGCCGCTGCGTTAAACAATCAGGAGCTTGCTCTAGTAGTGACGTGATTACAGGAAGTGAGGAATTTTCGTGTGAATGTCTCGAATGACTAGAATTTAAATAATAATAAATAAATTATTATAAATAATAAATGCTGATGTCCACATGATGATGGGGTCTTAAATCAACATAAAAACATCAATGTTTAAAATGTTGAAAATTGTATGAATTGCATTATGAGGCAAAACCAATGTTATGGATGTGACAAAACTCTGTGAGGGATGTGACACATCTGGTGCACACCTTGTACAAAACAGCAAATATCTATAAGTGGTTGCATACAATAAAGTTTAGACCCTAACATTTTCAGACAGGTCTGTTTTGGCTGCTTTCCACCAGAAAGAACCGGTGAATTAACGTGTACATGCAGCTCTCCTAGTATCGTGTCACAGTAACACCAGCCCCTGACGCAATCGGTTCTTAATTCTAGACCAGCAATGTTTTGGTGCTACTTAAGAACCACTTTACCTGGTTGAGAGCTAGTGTTTTGGGTGTTGAAAAAGAAAGAACTAATTTGAAATTAGAGATTAGTAAGAATGACCTTTGCGTGGAATTGCCCTACCATGTATTACCATGTTATAATGGTTTTACCATGGTGCAGGTAAAAATACTTTTATTCTAAGTGTTTGATGTCATTTTATAGGAAGGATCTATCAGACTCATCCAAACACAGGGCTGCGGCAGAGCCAGGGATACATGCAAGATGGGGGACTGCAAGGCCAGGCCACTTTATGTAGAACTATCAGCGGTAAGACGACTACAATGCCCCCCTCATCCTACAGACAGAGCTTTGCCAACTACCAGAACTGCACCATCGTCCAGTCCCACCTGCCACACTCCAACTACGGCACATACGTCAGTCTGGCTCCAAAGATTCTCATCTTCCCTGTGTTTGTACAGGTACGTTCAATATCTGTCCACTTACTGTCACTAAAGTTAAAAATATGCCACGTTTTGTCTTAAAACTGGCAGTGCAGTAAATCGATGTTTCCTTTCTATCAACTTGACCTCAATGTAGCGTGCTATAGAATTATTCTTATCCCCCTCCTCCCCAGCACCCCTGCCTAGATCTGCTACAACGGTTTTCCCTATTTCTTGCAGAAGCATGTATTCCTATCATCTGTAATTATGTGCAGGTTTCAGCAAAAGCCTTCATTTGGCCAGCAGTAGCAGCAGCATCAGCGTAGCAGATCTAGACTGCCACGATAAAGCTTATGTGCATGCTATGCCCCATTTAAATGCTTAAACTACATTCCAAGAGCTGATATGATTGAACTTAGTGAATGGTTAAGAAAATGGTAAAGCCATCGTTTAGCTGTATGTTTTACTAATAGTGGCTTATTACATTTGTAAGTGTGTACACTGTAAAAAATACTTTGCTGCCTTAAATTTTTTTGTTAAAACAACTCAGATTTACAAGTCATGTCAACAAAGATGAGTTGTCACAACTTATAAAATATAGTTGAGAAAAGTCAACTTAATTTTATAAGTTATAACAACTCACTTGTAGTTATAACAAGATAAATGATAGTAGGTTGAAATGACTTGTAAATCTGAGTTGATTCAACAAAAAATTTTAAGGCAGCAAAGTATGTTTTACAGTGTAGTTGCAAAATATGTTAAAATATAAGATTTAAAGGGATAGTTCACCGAAAAATGATTTTTTTCCCCTCATTAAGTCACCCTCAAGTTGTTCCAAACCTGTTATAAATTCTTTGTTCTGCTGAACACAAATGAAGATATTTTGAAAAAATGATCTTGGGCACCATTAAAATATATACAGATCAGTCTGTGCAGCGCTGTATAACGTTAAACACAGCTATATTCTTGCTAAAATGGATCTTTAATTGTGTTGCAGCCGTTGGATCTGTGCAGCCCTGAGAGAATCCTAATGTTATCGGAGGAAATGACTCTTCACGACAGTAAACACATTTGTCTTAAGGTAACACACTAATAACGCTCACTCTCCATTGGGTAAAGTTTTGTTGCTCTTTCAAAGCTCAGGAGACTTAAAGGATAATTCCGGTATTTAACACTTTGAGTCTCATTTCTGGTTTGTTTTGGATTGACTACAGTGATGGACACAGAAATTTTGACAATGGGTCGTGTCTTGAGTTTTTGACTCGTTTAGAAGCGTCTCTTGACTGCTTCAGAATGGAAGTCAATGGCCATGCACAAACATGTCATTAAAACAACACTTAACGTTCATTTTCAAAACTGTGCTACTCACCGAGTGGTTCGTGGTGTTCGTTGATGATTAAAAACAAGTTGTGTAGCGAAATACAGTTTCTGCCGTGTTTTATTTGGCATTTTGTAAAATTCCATTGACTTCTCTGGAAGACTCATTGCTCGCTGATATATCACTCCCCGCCAGAAACGGAAAAGGGGTCTGTTTACATGTGGTTGTAGTTTTTTCGCTCGGTTTCTCTTAGAATAAATTTTTCCCATATTTGTAGGGCTGGACCAGAATATTCAAATATTCGTTGAGTGGGTTGACATTCGATTTTCAGTTTTGAGATTCGAATATATATATATAAATATTTTACAGCGTTAATGCAGAGCTTTTGCCAAGCAGGAAGTGCGCTTCACGCTCCCGCTCTATAGGTGGCGCAGAGAGACCAACATCCATAGCCAACAGCCACCAAACGGCACCAGTGGAAGATCGCCTCAAACGGAAAACGCGCTTCCTGCTTTGGCATTCACGCTAATAATGTTGTAAATAACATTTCATTTCTTGCAAAAACTGATCGATTGGCTTCACAAGACGTCAATATGTCACACGGAGTTATGGGGGATTACTGTTGTATTGGATATATATGCTTTAGCTCTTAAAGTGTGCGGATCTGTTGACTTGCATGACGGAGCACTGGGGTTTCTGCAAAATATCTTCTTTATTGTTCTGCCGATGAAAAAAACATATTGGATGGTGTAAGTGTTATAAATAAACTTGATTTTGAAAAAATGCTACCGTTTTATTACAGTTTGTTGGACTACGTTCATTCATGCTTCAGACTCAAATATAGAGCGGAAGTATATACGCGGTTGTGAGGTATCTGAAAAAATAGTTCCACTATAGCAAATAACACAGATTGAAATCATACATTGCGCCAATATATTTGTTTTTAATCATCAACGAACTCCACGAACCACTCGGTGAGTACAGTTTTGAAAATGAACGTTAAGTGTTGTTTTAATGACATTTTGTGCATGGTCATTGACTTCCATTCTGAAGCAGTCAAGAGACGCTTCTAAATGAGTCGAAAAATCAAGACACGACCAATTGTCAAAATTTCTGTGTCCATCACTGTAGTTCATCCAAAACAAACCAGAAATGAGACTCAAAGTGTTAAATACCGGAATTATCCTTTAATTATATTCATGTTAATACCTTTTGACTATTAATTGGAGACTTTAATATCCTGGCTTATTTAATCACAATTTGTGATCTCTTATAAAACTATAGCGGCACACTTGTGATTATCATTCCTTTTCTCAGAAATAAATAAAAAAATAAATTGCTCTGTATTTTAAGTTACTGTCTATGAGACACAATTGAGATATTAAAGGGCACATGTTATGCAAAATCTACTTTTACAAAGTGTTTGGACATAAATGTGTGTTGGCAGTGTGTAAATAACATCTTTTTCTTTTTTAATCACTATTAAAGCAAAGCAGTCTCATTAAACATGATGTTTTGAGTCTCTGTGGGGCTTTTCCAATGCATAGGACCCCACAGGTTGGGTCGGGTCAGTACGTAGTACCCAATACTTTTTTTAGTCCCACCTCGGTTGGGGTTCCAAGCAAGCTGAGGTGATACTAAAATGTGACATGAAAACACTGTAGATCACTGATTGGTCTGAGAGAATCGTCAATACTAGCGTCATTGCTAGCACAAGATTAGCTTTACCTTCGTGCTTGCGCTGTCTCGAGCAAACCTGTTGTCATCTGTGCTTTGTTGTAAGTTTCCAAACTCCCTTTTAGCGGCTAAAACATCCACCGGCTGAGATTCAGGAACACCATACCAGTGTTTTCCTTGCAGTTTGTGCACTGCATTTTTGCATATTATGCATATTGTATGGGAAACACTGCATTCCAACGACGTTCGCTCCCACTTTTTGTATGATGTCACAGCAGTAGGCAGGGCAAATATAGAAACACGCCTATAATCCCTACCACTCTGAAGAGGTACAGATGTGGCCCTTAAAAATGCGCGTCTCTGAGAGCAGAATGCCGCGAGGACTTCCGAAATTCTGCGAGATCCCGCAGAAGGGGGGTTCGGTGGGGGATGCAGGAAATACAAAAACCTGTAGATGGCAGTCGTGTTTCATGTAGGCCATACTGACGACAATTTGTGTGCTTAACTTCATGCTGAGCGTATACTCTATGATATTGAAGTAACATGACACGGATTTTCTGTGTTTAGGAGATACTCTTTGATGCCATACAAATGCAGGCTTTTTTGGCAAACCTTTCGTTGGCGAAGTTTTCTTTGCCAGTTACATAAACAGTGACATATTCTTCATAAAATTTCGACTCAAACGCGCATCATTTGTCTTATTTTTTTCCGTGTACTTACAGTAGAAGAGACGTGATGTATGATAACTGAGTCTTATAACAAAATAACTCGCGAAGACCTTTGAAGAGACCGAGCGCATTTACGCAATATCATTAACTAATTTATCTAATTTTACATTTAGTTCATTTTTGCATCTGAACGTTTAATAGCTTTAACATGGTTGTGTTGCGCTTTTCTGCATTACTGAACAGTAGGAATATAAGTAGAAATATAAGAAAATATAAGTTAAGCGTGTTGTGTGTATTTCCTAATTATAAGCCTTTGGGAAATTGCACCAAATCTAAACGTGCATAATAAACATGAACATGTCATTTAAATAAGCGAAAAATCTTTTTTATGAGCTCAAAATTTTGAATATAATGTGCTATTGCAAAAAATTGAATAAGAAGTGTGCACATCCAAAAATATTATGAGACAGGTGCTCGATCACAAAAACACTAAATCACGAAAAAACAAAGAACGGCACACTGCTACTATAGCTCTCAATATTTATTATTTAAAAGACAACGTTTTGGTCGAAACGTTGTCTTTTAAATAATAAATATTGAGAGCTATAGTAGCAGTGTGCCGTTCTTTGTTTTTTCGTGATTGCAAAAAATTGCCCATCTCTAAAGGAGAATATTCATCTTTAAAGTTGAAGAAACCAAAAAGTATGTACTGATAAGCATTCGTCAAACATAAATAAATAAATATATATATTAGGGATGTGCCCGAAGCCGAATACGTTATTCGCAAGGGCACGGATAATGGCTTTAAAACGAATAACGAATTCATCCGAATAGCAGAAAAAATATTCGGCCAGACATTATCAAGTGTTTACAGCTAAATTATAAAGCCCTTAAAGCACGCATAATATGTGTGTTAAGTGAATGAGTGTAATCTATAAAATTACATGAATGAATGACATTTTCTGCGCGTCCCTTATTTAGAAACTCGAGATGTTTTGGAAATAGTTTTAAAACGCTCCTAATATCAAGCTTCTTTTAATCCAACTGTAAAAAATTACCATTTTAGTTTTTTTGTTTTATTTAATTACACAAGACCAGAAAACCTTGATAAAATGCTGCACTCTGATAATAAAATATTCGTTAATAACTCCGTGTCTCCGTGACTTCGGTCACAGATGATCTTTAAATTACTTCAAGTTAAAGCCAGCTTCATTGTCAATCTAGGTGAATATAAAATAAACAAGTAAATAGATAAAAATATGAAAATGTAACATTTTAAAAGCAAAATGTATACTGAAGATTATTATGACATGAATTGCAATTAACATAAAAAACTTAGTAAATAACAGCTGAAACATTTGAATTACAACTTTCTAATTACCTTGTTTAAAATAATTTTGCTTGTTTTGAACTAAAACTGACTTTAAATAATAGAGAATACTGTTATTTAAAATTATAAACGAATATCTGATTATTTATTAATTTAGATGAAGATTAATGAGAGAGTTTTTTTTAAACAATTCGTTCTGTTAGCGCAAACGCTGTAGGCTATGGACATATTTAATAATGAGCTTAACAAGTTTTTTGTAATGCTTAATATGCTTTCGTAAATTCTTGCCAAAACAGATTTTTTTACTATTCTGTCTGCAGGTACTTGCGTGTCTGTGCGTTGGTTTCGGATCTGTCAGTCAGTACGAGTCTTGTTGATCTTAATAACTTTTTAACATAAATCAGTCCCGAACTTTATCTCTCTTAATAACTTTTTAAACATCAAGCAAGTTCCGGATTTTATTTTCAAATTCCTGCATGTTTTTAAACCGAAACCAAGATGTCAGACATGACATGCATCTTAGTATTAATCATTTCACTCTCAGAAAACGTATTAGATGTTTAATTAATAGGGTATTTGAAAACATCCCACTCATTTAGACAGAATGGGTCATATATGTAATGTGCTGAAAGACACAATAAACGCTTACAGCGCTCTCAAGTTCAACGCAGATAGGCACAAGCTGTATGAGGGTTTGAAAATTAGAAGTTTGTTTTCCATGCCTATTATGAATGAGAATCAAGTTATTTGTCTTTTTGATAAAAAAATGTGTAATATTATTTTTAATATTACACATTAAAAATTACACATAATATTTTTACAGTTATTTAAGTTATAATTATAATAAAAGCAAAAATTCATTTAAAATTGTAATACATATTTAATGCTAACTTTACTTACAAATTCAGAAAATATTGTTTACAGTGTATAAATAAAACGACATGAAGGAAGTTCATTCCAAAATGTAATGCGTCTAGTAGCAGCTACCACTGACACAGAAAGTCAAGAAATTAAAAACCACCCACCCCCAGGTCTGCCAATTCTTTGCCAACCCCCAATTCTAATCTCCTCTCAGCGAGCGAATCAAAAGAAAACCTTGCAGTTGCTTTGTTTAAACGCAAATCTAGGCCTACTACGCTGTAAGTTATTTTAAATGAATTTATATAACTAAAATTAAGTGGATATCGGGTAACTTAATTTGACATAATCAGTTCACACGCCAAACCAAGCTATTTTTCACGCTGAGAAGTAAAAAATAAGTTTTCCTGCTATACAATTAATAAAGGAGGTGCTGGTATACACAGAGAATTCCTGTCGAGTTTAGCAGTACGGTTTTTAGGTGTGGTCAACTTTACGCAGCGCCGCAAGAGCAGACAAGCAGATGACATCAGAGTACCGCGAGAAATAAGGCGGAGGAGGTTGGTTTTAATCGCTCTCGCGGTACTCTGATGTCATCCACTCATGTTTGAGTCTGTATCAGATGAAAATACAGATTTTGAGGAACAACTTATTGTTTGGAGATTGTCAATGGACGTTTCTTAGTGGTAAGTTTGTTTTTCAGTATGGACCAAAACGCCAAATGCATAAAATATATAATAATTTAGAATAATTTATATGGCAAAATAATTTTAGCGCAATATAAATGTATCATATTGTTATTCTTAATATAAGAGAATACTCATATATTTTTACAACACTTTTAAATTTAAAACATACATATAAAGATGCTTAGTACAATAGCTTTGCTTCTGACAACAAGTTTCTGTAATAAATCAGTAAATCAATCATAAAATGTTTTGACAGTGACTAATAAAAATCTTGTCAATTCAAACAAAGCTGAAAGGTGTATAAAACCGCATGAATTAAAAATATCTGAACTGTGCTCTTTTGCATACCACTACTTTTCTCATGTCTTTCGTTATACCACATTTATCTCTTTAAAATATTGCTACTTTTAGAAATATTTTGTTGGCATTTTTTTGTATACTGCACACTTTATACACTTTATATTTTACCAAACCCTGTTGCTGAAGGAGACGGACCGGTGCTCCGGCAAGGTGTGTTGTGGACCCGAGGAGGCGGAGCTGTGCTCCGGCCCAATTTAACCTATCTTTCTGGTACTTCCACTAACTGAGGTATCCGTCCTCCTTTGCTGTCTGCCTGGTATGATTTTATTGGTCATCTAGGAATAATTTTCACTTTATTTTACCTAATGGGGCGCAGCGCAAACCCGTTGGTCTGTGACATCACACTACCGTGAGATCTATTCAAAAGCATGCTGTAGGCCTACTGTCTCGCGGTGCTAAGATGTCACATGCCGTCCGATCGGTCTGCGTGGCGCCGCAAGATCGTCAAACGAGCGCTGAGCATTGAGTCAAATAAGACAAGCGTCAGAAAATTACCGAGGTCCGGACGGCCATGCCCTTTGTTTTGCCTCAAAATGCAGACAAATAATGTTTTTAGTAAGGCATGTTTGTTAAAACTAATTTTATATTCAATTTAAACTAAGGCTTAGTCCTGGTTTACGCTTATAAAAAACCGTCCTACAGCTCCTGAGGGGGTGCTCTCTCACTATTCACATGTAAATAAAATGGTTAGAAACCGGTTTTTCTGGTTCTCATTGCAGGACTGTGCGGGGGGAGGGCATTCCGTTTTCATGTGGAGACACTTAACAAATACATTTGAAATACACCAAGTTCCAGATTACAAGCAACACCAAAACACATCACGTTTGGGAGCAGTGCATGTAGGCCCTACTTATTTGAGTATAATGGTAGAGTATTGTGTTGGACACTATTTCAAATTGTCCTTTTCTCCACACAAATAAAACACTGATGTGCATGTCCATAGATCTTAGAGTCATTGCTATCATTTTCACTTTGTGTTGGGTTAATTCCCTGACCGGGCCTCGGTCATTTTCTTACGCTCGTCTTTATAATTTGACTCAACGCTCAGCGCTCGTGTGGCTTCTTCCTGCACCGCGCAGACCGATCGGCATGTGACGTCTTAGCAGAGGTGGGACAAAGTCATTGTTACGCAAGTCACAAGTTTGCTCTGGGCGGACCTCTTGGTGGTGTCAAAGTGCCGCGAGAGCGATTCAAAGCGGATTTCTCCACGTGATAACTGGAATCGCTCTCGCGGTACTTTGCTGTCACTCGGCTGTGGGTTTTTGTAGCGCTACACCAGTCTGCTCCCCAGTCACTTTCGCGCCGCTATAGTAATTTCATATGCCGATTGGATCGCGCAGTTCGGCAGAAAGTCAAACACACCAAATATATAGCCTAATATGTATATGCATTTCAACCCGCTAAAGTAGCAAGTGTAGCATGCTAATGGAGCGGCGCGGCCGTGTGAATTTTTTGTGAAATGGGTCAGTTGCTGCTGATTCTTGCCATAGCTCCGTTGCCCAAATGCGCACGCATACGGTGCCATGTCATCATTGTGTACAAACAGTTAAATGGTCTATTAAGTTTTAAGATGAAGTCAAAATGAAACCGAGATGACCAATAAAATCAAACCAGTCAGACAGAGGTGCAACACAGGTCAGATGCGCAGTTAGTGGTAGTGCAAGAAAGATGTAGCCTAAGTAATCAAACGCTGACTATTATATACAGCAGTTTAATGACGAGAAATGTGAAACCGCAGTGACTGTCAAGGTGACAGGACAAGAAACATTACTGCAGTTGAGCACATATGGGTGTCCAGATTTAATGCGCTGCTCTTACTCCCTTCAGTAATTCACTTTCCGTTATTCAGCGTGTTTATTAACAAAATTCAACGCCACCCTTTAATTCTTGAAGGTACTAAACTTAATGGAAAAGAAAACCAAGACAAAGTGAGGTGAACTGACACAACTTGACCCGTAGGGTACTATGCAATGGAAAAGCGCCATTGTTAATGTGACAGTACACAGACAAACAGCCACTGACTTACGTAATTAACTGAATTAAAGCCACTGACTTTAATTCGTAGCACTAACGCTTTTTTTCTATCACCCAAATAGTGACATTTTGGACATGCTATAACAATTGATCTGTGGGGTATTTTGAGCTGAAACGTCACAGACACATTCTAGGCACATCTGAGACTTATTACGGCACTTTTCCATTGCATAGTACCCCACGTTTTGGGTTGGGTCAGCTTACTTTTGGGGGCTTTTTCAGTGGGTGCAGTACGTAGTTCCCGATACTTTCTTTAGTACCACCTCGGTCGGGGTTCAAGCGACCCGAGCTGATACCAAAACGTGACGCGAAAACACTATAGATCACTGATTGGTCAGAGAGAATTGTCACTAACAGCGTCATCGCTATAATGTAAAAGATTAGCTTTACCTTTATGCTAGCTTGCGCTGTCTTGAGTAAATCTGTTATCATCTGTGCTTTACTTTCAGTTCCCAAACTCCCTTTTAGCGATGAAAAATATCCACACCATAACAGTTTTTTTCCAGACTTGCAGTTTGTGGCGGCAAATTTCCGACTTAAATGAGGTTCAGCGGAGCGCGTCGACCGACGCCACAGGTGTTTGTACAGAAACGTCATGTGAGACAGAGGCTGTGATAAAAACTACGTGCAAACATCTATTTGTGGTGGTCAATTTTAATTTTGTGGCAGACTGAGAAATAAATAAATGTATGGGAATGTACAATGATGCTCTCACTTGTATGATGTCACAGCAGTAGTCAGGGCAAATATAACGACACGCCTATAATCCTTCCCACTCTGAAGTGTTACTAAACTCGATGGAAAAGCTAACCAAGCCAAAGTGAGGTGACCCGACCTGACCCAAACCAAACCCTGGGGTACTATGCAATGGAAAAGCGCCATTATATTACATTTTGTAAAATGGGCATAATATGTGTCCTTTGTGAATCTGGGGGGAAAAAATTCAAGGCCCTGGGAAGTTTTTGAAAATATACATACATAGATACAGGTCATTAAAAGTGTTTGAATCTATTTTATGCAAGACGTTTTCTGGAAAAAAAATCCATATAATTCCCGGTATAGTGTAGGTTAATATCATAAAATTTCTAGCCTTTTAAGCACCAGTGTTAAACTGTTCGCTTTAAATGTTTATATCTTCTGAATACGAATGTTGATTCATACCAAAATGCTTTTTTTGCATAGTTGTGTTTGAAACATGAAAATGTCTCGGGTTACGTATGTAACTGTTGTTCCCTGAGAAGGGAACGAGACTTTGCGTCTCCCTTGGCATACTTCCTGCGTCCCTGTAACGCCGTCTTTGGCAATATTTCATATAGTGATATACTTCCTGGCTCCCGCGTCACCCTGTCTTTGTCGTTAAGCCTCACCATTGGTTGAATTTGATATACACATTCAGACCCACTTAACCCTGGAGGCGTCCCCAAAGTGTCACCGCAGTGTGGTAGCGTAAGTTCCCGTGAAAGGGAACTGTAACAATGTATCTTAAAAGGTAACACGATGTAACCTTGCTCTCGCTTAAAATGTGTCCCCAGATTTAGTCCTTGAATTTGAGGGTATTGGACCTGGAAAGTCCTTGAAAGGTCCTTGAATTTGAAGTTAACTAAGGTGTGGGAACCCTGTTTAAATTTGATTGCATTCAGTTAAAGGTCAAACCTAAGATTTGGGCCTCTTTATGTCTAGACTTACTCCAGTTCCAGTAACGCAGCTAGTGACATACTGTATAAATCCCATCACTTGTTCGACATAAAATGGTTTCTTGTAATATCATGATCTGAAGGTGACCTGTATCTGTGAAGAATCTGTATCCGCTTTCAGAAAAATTGATGTTTTTGCTCGGCCAGGATTTTAGCCTGTTCTCATGATACCCCTCTAAAAGCCTGTTTGTCTAGAGACCCCGCTGGAGTTTTGAGCTAGATGAAACACTACCTTTTATATTAGATCCATTTCATTGAATAATCGTCTGAGAACCGAGAGGATTATTTATCTCTGTGACAGTAATGCCCGACACAAAATATTATGCGCTCGACACAGAGGGCAAGGAGACGACTTCATCCGAGTGCTTTTTAGCTGGAGCTTTAGAGAAACCTGCAGTTTGGGAATAACGTGACCTCTGGTTTCCTCAGCATGAGCAATATTGTGCAAAGATAAATCTTAGAGTTCCACAATAGCCGCTAAAATCTACTTCGTATCTATAGCAATTCCCTTTCAGCGCGCGTCCTGTCTTTTGTGCTCGCTCACAGGGCCTCCGTCCGTATGCCGGCTGACCTCAATTTAGTTCGGAGACCTGTTTGAGTAATGCAGTCAAGAGTTTCAAAAGATCAGAGTGTTTAAGAAGGATGAGCCGTTCATCACTAACCACATTCCTCCAGAGTCCTACAACAAGTGTGTGTGTTTGACCCTGATTTAGGGCTGAATTTATTAAGTTGGCGTAACTCCAGGCCAGAGCAGTGAGCAATGTTAAAAGTCAAGTTCACCGTCCCACCACTGACTACTGTGTGGGAATCAAAGCAGAGATCTCTGTCCTAAACTTAAATAGATGCTGGTGATAATATATTCAAAGTTTTCTCTTATGGTGCAGAAATGACACACTTCACTAGTACACGTTTTTGTGTAGTTATGCATCTGTGTGGACTAAGCTCATTGTGTTAGACAGAACTGGGAACGTTTCACCGGGAGGGACCCACCATTGGACCTCTTGGGTACTGCACACTCATATGTCTACTCATTGGCCCAGCACTAAAGGACATTTTTTCCTGCACACTTACATGTTAGTGATGGTCTGGTGTAAATAATTGAAGATCCAGGTTTATGTTTTCCATGATAAGGGTTGGGCAGACGCTGAGAGAGTGTGACACAAAAATGCCATATTGGTTGTTTTCAGTGTGGAGCTAACTGTTGACTCTATCGCCCCCTGCAGGTAACAGTGTTCATCTACACTGATCTGATGCTGTTGACCAGGGAAGATGAACCGGGTCGCTGTAATGTACTGCAGAGTCCCCTCTACCTCCATCAGATACAACTGCAGGATGGTACATGCTAATATTTTACACAAACTCTCTGTAAAAACAAGCACTATAATTATGTTTGTGTTTTTCTGTTATGTGGGTTTTGTTTCTATTCAATCTGTCTGCCTGTCTATCTAATCTCGGTCTGTCTATGTTACTAACTTTCATCATTTATCTTATCCAAGGATGGCCAAACTCAGCCCTTGAGGGGTAGGGTTGGTGTCCTGCAGAGTTTAGCTCTAACTTGCCTCAGCACACCTGCTCATAAGAATTAGCTGCTTCATGTGTGGTTGATTAGGGTTGGAGCTAAACTCTGCAGGACTCGGCCTGTCTAACCTCTGTTTGTCTGTCTGTATGTCTGTCTATCTATCTGTTTGCACTCATTTCTGTCTGTCTGTCTATTTCTCTGTATCTATCTATCGTTCTTTCTTTATTATTTATATAGCACACATAATACAACAGGGGTTGCCCAAGGTGCTTCACAATCAGTGGAATCTAAACTCTATCTGTCTGAACTAATTTCTGTCTGTGTGTCTGTCTATCTATCTGCCTGCCTGTACTAATTTTTCCTGTCTATTGAATCCAATCTCTGTCTGTCTGTCTGTCTGTCTGTCTATCTATCTGTCTGCACTAATTTCTGTCTGTCTATCTGCCTGCCTGCCTGTCTATTTATCTTTATCTAAACTCTAGCCGTTTCTCAATATGCGTTCTTGTCTGTACTTGCGTTCTTGTGGACTTGTGAAACGTCATCAGTCGCGGCCCAAGTACTGTTCCAATTCAAAGTTCGCATCAAGCCCAAGTTCACATAAAATCCCCGGATGTGTTCTTGATCCGCCCATATTATCGAGGATGCATCAGAGGAGACTTGTGTGGACTTATGACAGTGAAGTTTCCCAGAATGTATTTCGCGTCAGGAGTTCGTTCTTCCGAGTCTGAACTTGCAAGTTCGAACTACGAAGGACACAAGTCCGAGTTTGGCGTACTTGGTATTCAGAAACGGCTTCTGTCTTTCTGTCTGCACTAATTTATGTCTGTCTGTCTATCTGCCTGCCTGCCTGCCTGTACTAATTTCTTTCTGTCTATCTATCTATTTGTTCTATTTGTATCTAATCTTTGTCTGTCTGTCTGTCTGTCTTTCCATCTGTCTGCACTGATTTCTGTCTGTCTGTCTGTCTGTCTGTCTGTCTGCCTGCCTGTACTAATTTCTTCCTGTCTATCTATCTATTTGTATCTAATCTCTGTCTGTCTGTCAATCCATCTGCACTAATTTCCGTTTGTCTGTCTATTTATCTGTATCTAAACTCTGTCTATCTGTCTGCACTAATTTCTGTCTGTCTGTCTGTCTGTCTTGTCTGTCTGTCTGTCTGTCTGTCTATCTATCTGCCTGCCTGTACTCATTTCTTTCTGTCTATCTATCTATTTGTATCTAATCTCTGTTTGTTTGTTTGTTTGTTTGTTTGTTTGTCTATCCATCTGCACTAGTTTCAGTCTGTCTTTTCTATTTATTTGTATCTAAATTCTGTCTGTCTGTCTGCACTAATTTCTTTCTGTCTGTCTGTCTGTCTATCTGCCTGCACTAATTTCTTCCTGTCTATCTATCTATTTGTATCTAATCTCTGTCTGTAGGTCTGTCTGTCTGTCTGTCAATCCATCTGCACTAATTTCTGTCTGTCTGTCTATTTATCTGTATCTAAACTCTGTCTATCTGTCGGCACTAATTTCTGTCTATCTGTCTGTCTGTCTGTCTGTCTGTCTGTCTGTCTGTCTGTCTATCTATCTATCTATCTATCTGCATGTACTAATTTCTTTCTGTCTATCTATCTATTTGTATCTAATCTCTGTCTGTCTGTCTGTCTATCTGTCTGCACTAGTTTCTGTCTGTCTGTCTTATCTGTCTGCACTAATTTCTGCCTGTCTATCTATCTATTTGTATCTAATCTCTGTCTGTCTGTCTGTCTGTCTGTCTGTCTGTCTGTCTGTCTGTCTGTCTGTCTGTCAATCCATCTACACTAATTTCTGTCTGTTTGTTTATTAGTATCTAAATTCTGTCTATCTGCCTGAACTAATTTCTGTCCGTCTGTCTGTCTGTCTGTTAATTCATATCTAAACTCTGTCTATCTGTCTGTCTGTCTGTCTGTCTGTCTGTCTGTCTGTCTGTATCTTATATCTGACTTCTGGTCCCCCTGTCTATCTGTCTGTCTGTAACTAATCTCTTTCTGTTTGTATGTCTGTCTGCTCGTATCTAATTTCTGTCAGTCTGTCTGCCCGTATCTAATCTCTGTCTGTCTGCCTGTCTGTCTGTCTATCTCTGTCTGCCTGCTTGTCTACCTAATCTCTGTCTGTTTAATTTCTGTCTTTCTATCTAATCTCTCTGTCTTTCTCTTTAGTTCTACAGTTACTGTCAATCAATCTGTCTAATCTCTGTCTGTCTATCTGTCTGTCTAATCTTTGTCTATCTGTCAATCGATCCAGCAGTCTATTTACCTACAAACGTTCTTTGTTCTTAGTGTTATAAAATACCTAGAAATGCGACATTTTTGGACCAATAAAAGTCATTTTCTTAATTTTTTAAAACATATTTTTAAAAATCACAAATAATCACAAATAACTGGAATGTCATAGAAGTTCATAGGTGTGGGAACCGTCCATCTATTTGTTGATCCATCAATTCGGTATCTGTATATGATCTCCCTGTGCTGATTGTTTACAGTGCAGGGGATGTTAAAGAGTTACACCCTGTGCTATTTGTTATGCGTTAGTAGCGACAGTCAGGAAGGAGGCGTCAGGACTGTGCGATTGTGTGTTTGAGTGTGCGTGAATGTGTGTGTGTGATGAGAAGACTGCTCTCCTCGATCCGTGTGTCTGCTGGGAACAATGGTCAAGTCTCCGGTATGGCCCATTATAGTCAGGGTGGGCGGCACACCTTCCTGCAGACAAAAATACAGCAGCGTGTGGCACAGAGGGCATTTCTATCTTCAACCGAAATAACTGTTTGGCCACAGAGTGTGTTAGACTATATAATTATTTTTTATGATTTATTTAGCAAATTCCATATGAGTTTGATACAGTACTTTTACTGAAATGCCACCATGTCACATATGGGTGACATATATATATCAGGTGACATGTGGGTGTTCACCTCCCTCGAGTCAGGAAATGTTAAAATAACACACTGGCAGTCCTTCGTAAGATCTTCACGATGAAGAAATTCACACTTCTGTCTTCTTCTTTCCAGTTCCCGCCGACAAACTACGGCTGTACATCTCCTACTGGATAGAGGTGAGATCCTACATCCGACCGACAGCCCACGCACACGGCCCAGATCTCACGGCACTAGTTAAGACTGCACTAGTAATCAAACCCGACTAAATGTGTTTCCCGGCCTCGATGGCCCTGCGGTAAACATGTACAGGAAGCAAATATAGTTAGGATGCCTGTTGAGCTCAGGGTTGACGTCACATATTAGATCCCTAAAGCTACTCTCCGGAGTAAACGTGCCTGGAGGACGTAGAATGCTATCTCGAGCAAACACATCCATCGACCCAGCCATCTGCCCATCTCCCTGACAACACCTCACACATAGACACACATGCACACGCTGAGATGAATGTGCGGGTGCATGGTTGCATCTTCTGCGAGATGTTTTCTAAAGCAGTGAACATGCGTTTAGATAAACCTTGTTGTGGTAAAGAATGAGACCTATGAGTCATTTTCACCCTTCTTTCACATATACGCTCATTCTTTTACAAATGCTCACTCAATGTCACTTACACGCTCTCTTTCTGTGTCTGTGAAGAGGACCGAGTGCCTGTTCAGTCTGGAAGCCTTTTCAGCCGAACAGAAGAGGAGGGTCGTCCAATGTCTGAGAGACAATATTGACAAGCAGCTCGCCCTCAGAGACAGATTAGGCCCTGATCAGGTACGACATCTCTGGTACACGTAGCCAATTGTTTAACAGTTTTAAACATTTGTGTTGGAAAGAATGGGCTTTTATAAACAGGATGTACATATGAAGAGCTCATATGCAATACCCTAGTGCGTCTGACATGTTTTCTTGTATATGAAACAAAAAGCAGTATTTCTGAATAGCCTGAAGCCGGGAATAATCGGATTTAAAGTTAAAGTATTTAAAGGTGCAGTGTGTAATTTTTAGAAGGATCTCTTGACAGAAATGCAAAATAATATACACAACTATATTATCAGGGGTGAATGACCTTACATAATGAACCGTTATGCGTTTATTACCTTATAATGAGTTGTTTTTATCTACATACACCGAGGGTCCCCATACATGGAAGTCGCCATTTTGGGCCGCCATGTTTGTACAGAAGCCCTTAACGGACAAACGTCTTTTACTAAGTTGTCTTCGACGATGACCTGTTTGTCTAGTGGTGGCTACAGTAGCTTCTCTATGTGTTGCAATTCACAACCTCACCACTAGATGCCGCTAAAATTTACACACTGCACCTTTAATGAACGTATAGTACATGCAGAGAGCATTCGGTTAATATTATTATCTCATTTTATCTCAGAATCATTTACTTATCCTCAAAACCTGTATACATTTCTTTGTTTTGCAAAGTAAGATATTTGTAATCAAGCAGAAAACAGGAGCACCATTGACTTCCATAGTGGGAAATAAAAATATTGGTGCTCAAAAACAAACATTTCTCAAAATATTTTCTTTGTGTTCACCAGAGCAAAGACATTTATACAAGTCTGTAACAACATGAGAGTGAGTAAGTGTTGATTTTTGGGTGAACTATCCCTTTAAAGGGGACATTTCACAATATTTTTTTTATGTGTCAAATTAAATCTTTGGTGTCCCCAGAGTACGTATGTGAATTTTTAGCTCAGAATACCATATAGATAATTTATTATAGCATGATAAAATTGGCAGTTTGTAGGTGTGAGCAAAAATTTGCCGTTTTGGGTGTGTCCTTTAAAATGCAAATGAGTTGATTTCTGCACTAAATGGCAGTGCCGTGGTTGTATAGTGCATATTAAGGGTCGTTAGGGGCTCGTTATAGTCGTGCGTAGGTCCTATAGCATAGCCGCGACAGCGCAGTTTCCGCGTCGGTTTTCATTTATACTTTTGCGTCGTTATCCGCGTCGACAGGCAACACACGCGCAGACCGCTGGTAGGCAGTAACCACGTGTGTAACCACAGTAGCAGCGCGGCCGTCAAAGAAGAAGAAGCTTGGCAAGTTAACCCACAAACAAAGAAGAAACAGAAACTTGTTGTTCATGATTTGAGAAGAATAGCAATGATGGAAGTAAATAAACAGCGACTTTTGTTGCAGTTTGAGTTAAATCACTCCTCAACATGGCTCATCTTTCTTTTCACCGTCGCAAACGGAAATACCTATGACCTGACAGGAGGCGTTCTGGTGGACCAATCACAGCACTTGCGGTCCGCGTAGATCTGACGAGCTGTTAAAAATTTTGCGAGGTGCACGTCAGGCTACGCACAGGCTACGGATAACCTACGGCGTAGCTACGGCATAGAGCTTACGCACGACTACAAATTGGGCTTTAGTATCCCCTTCTGACATCACAAGGGGAGTCAAATTTCAATGACCTATTTTTTCACATGCTTGCAGAGAATGGTTTACCAAAACTAAGTTACTGGGTTGATCTCTTTCACATTTTCTAGGTTGATAGAAGCACTGGGGACCCAATTATAGCACTTAAACATGAAAAAAGTCTGATTTTAATGATATGTCCCCTTTAAAGCATGGATTAGAGTAAATACAGTAAACAGACTGGAATTCAGATGCTCTTTAGTCTCCATGTGGTGAACATAGATGTTTAAACATAATGTTTTCTCCCTCCATCTTCTGTTTCTTATTCATGCTCTCTCTCTCACTTTCTTCATTCGGTGGGCGAGTGGCATTGGGAGTTCGGAGACATCATCATCAGACTAGCACAAACAGACACGCACATGTGACGGCGTGAGAGAGAGAGAGAGAGAGAGAGAGAGAGAGAGAGAGAAAGTGAGAGATAGGGGAGAGGAGAAGGCGGTTGTAAGGCTTGCTAGTATGATGGATGAATATTTTATTCGTTTGTAGAGGGGAAGCATTGGATCTTTGTGAAGGTGAGGTTGTTTAAACAATCCTTTGAGATTTGTATGCTTTTTAGACTGCGAAATATTGGAAATCGATTTTGCGATTAATTCCTAACATCTCTGTTGTGAGTTGTTTGATTTAAGTGATGTGTAAGAAAGTGTGGATTTAATTTATTTTGTTTTAAAGCAGCTTTTAAGTAATATTTATAAATTATAGTTTATCGTAATAAAAGTATCAAATATTAAAGTTTTATATTTTTTAGCTTTGTTTTATTGTAACATTGTATCGTATATATTTTATCGTGTCTGTGATCTGAGGATTACAAGAGTGCAGATTTGTGTTATTAGTGTTGTATTACATACTATTTAATGCACACAGAAATGGGCATTCTTGCCGTTCCCGTGGGGAATTTTTGGTGATGTTGCATTGTCTGATTTTTAACACTGTGCCTTTAACGCTGATCACGGGAGCTTGTGAGTCAGTGGCACCACCAGCAAACTCTGCTGATTAGATGTGTAGGGTGGATGAATACATTAACCTTTTCCACTACTATAGGGATACTTAAAACACACATTGATCGAATTTGTCTTCTTTTTTATTATCTCCTTTGTGCTTTTTCGGTTGACGCCTGTTGCTTTAGAAAGCAATACCCAGAATAATGTTTTATTTTATTGTTGATTTTCTTTAGATTTAGGTAAAATGTAGAATGCTTGCTGTGTTTATGATGTGAATAGCTGTATTAATAATTGGGGTTTGTTTTTAAATGTATTGACATTTATTTAGTTGAAATTAATCTTGTAATATACAGCTTTTTGATACGTGTTTTCTTAATAGCTTATGTGTATTTTTATTACTTATTAAAAGCTCCAAACAGTGCAATTTAATTTAATAGCAACCATCTTTATCATTACTCATACTATTTACTAGGGGTGCACTGATACCAATTTTCAATAGCTTTGAATGAGATCTAACAATAGTTTTTGCTTTTTACTCCTTGTTTCAAATTATTATGTTCTAAAATCCTAGAAGTGCAGAACGTACAAACTGCAATTTGTCCCTTTTGATTGCCAGGATTTAATCTGCCTTGATCGTCTTCTGTTTTTAAACAGTTGGCCGATGTCGGATTGTGGGGAAAATTGCTATTATCTGCAGAGATGATTATTGGCTGATATATCTGTATTATTTACTAAAGTAAACTGTAGTAAAATAATTTCTACACACTGTAGTGTTTTTGAACCTTACTATAGTAAATATTAACAAACTACAGTATTTACTACAGTCTACCAATTTCATATAGTTAAAGTGTTTTAATTACCATAATATACTACAGTATACTACAATTACTACAGTTTTTATGAAAGTATCCTACAGTATTTATTACATGTTTATCAATGCAATATAGTTAATACTACATAATTCTGTACATTAAGAAAGTTTATTAAATACCATAATATATTACAGGATTCTACAATAACTACAGTATTTATGAAAGTGTATTGCAGTATTTATTACAATTTATCAATCCACTATAGTTAATACTACAAAATACTGTAGTATACACTCACCTAAAGGATTATTAGGAACACCATACTAATACTGTGTTTGACCCCCTTTCGCCTTCAGAACTGCCTTAATTCTACGTGGCATTGATTCAACAAGGTGCTGAAAGCATTCTTTAGAAATGTTGGCCCATATTGATAGGATAGCATCTTGCAGTTGGTGGAGATTTGTGGGATGCACATCCAGGGCACGAAGCTCCCAATCCACCACATCTCAAAGATGCTCTATTGGGTTGAGATCTGGTGACTGTGGGAGCCATTTTAGTACAGTGAACTCATTGTCATGTTCAAGAAACCAATTTGAAATGATTCGAGCTTTGTGACATGGTGCATTATCCTGCTGGAAGTAGCCATCAGAGGATGAGTACATGGTGGTCATAAAGGAATGGACATGGTAAGAAACAATGCTCAGGTAGGCTGTGGCATTTAAACGATGCCCAATTGAAACTAAGGGGCCTAAAGTGTGCCAAGAAAACATCCCCCACACCATTACACCACCACCACCAGGTTACACAGTGGTAACAAGGCATGATGGATCCATGTTCTCATTCTGTTTATGCCAAATTCTGACTCTACCATCTGAATGTCTCAACAGAGATCGAGACTCATCAGACCAGGCAACATTTTTCCAGTCTTCAACTGTCCAATTTTGTTGAGCTTGTGCAAATTGTAGCCTCTTTTTCTTATTTGTAGTGGAGATGAGTGGTACCCGGTGGGGTCTTCTGCTGTTATCCGCCTAAAAGTTGTGTGTGTTGTGGCTTCACAAATGCTTTGCTGCATAC
The DNA here is from genome assembly GCF_027580225.2 of Misgurnus anguillicaudatus. Classification (NCBI taxonomy): domain Eukaryota; kingdom Metazoa; phylum Chordata; class Actinopteri; order Cypriniformes; family Cobitidae; genus Misgurnus; species Misgurnus anguillicaudatus. The sequence goes on from NC_073358.2 coordinate 7,760,545, forward strand.
CTTGGTTGTAACGAGTGGTTATTTCAGTCAAAGTTGCTCTTCTATCAGCTTGAATCAGTCGGTCCATTCACCCACAGGACTGCCGCATACTGGATGTTTTTCCCTTTTCACACCATTCTTTGTAAACCTTAGAAATGGTTGTGCGTGAAAATCCCAGTAACTGAGCAGAATGTGAAATACTCAGATGAAGTACCAACAACCATGCCACGCTCAAAATGGCTTAAATCACTTTTCTTTCCCATTCTGACATTCAGTTTGGAATTCAGGAGATTGTATTGACCAGGATCACACCCCTAAATGCATTGAATCAACTGCCATGTGATTGGTTGATTAGATAATTGCATTAATGAGAAATTGAATAGGTGTTCCTAATAATCCTTTAGGTGAGTGTACGTCAACAAAATGTAGTAATTACCATAATACATTACACTATACTACAGTATGTTTTCATGTGGGTCATCCTGCATTGTTTGTGATATTTGCATGAATGAATCCAAAAATCATATTGAATGATTAGCTGGGTGTTTTTCTTTTCCAAGTGCATTATGTAACCAAAAAATTGGGTGAAAATATCCCATGGACTCAAACAGGGACCCAAGTTATATCATGGTACCTGAATACCATAGAGACGAGGGGCTTGGCTTATTCGTCATAGACCAGTAAGGTTTATAAAATGACTAAAGTGACATTGGTGAAAATAAAGCATTTCCCTTTCTGAATAATAACATTTTCATTGCAATTAAAGTGAAATTATTCAACCTAAACATAAGAGCCTGATGAAAAATGTAAAAATGTCAGATGGACTTGTCAGAGTGTTTTGCATAACTAGTTTTTTCTATGTTATCCTTAAATGGCTCTTCATTGCCACAAAAGGATGTACTACATGTTTGTTGAATGTAAATACATGTGTTAACTTGTAAATGATGCATTCACAGATGCTGGAACCACAAGCAGCTGAACAGGCTGATCTGGGGCTACTGGGCTTCGGCACTGCCAGCGTATCAGAGCCCTGTTCTCCATCATGCCCATCTGCTTCACCCATTATGAGAAGAGCCACCTGCAGCTCCACAGCCCAACGACTATCTTTTCCGGACCTTCACCGCAGCACCGGAGATGCCAACCGAACCTCTCCCGCTTCGCGCGACAGCTGCAAACCTGCCTACATGAACACCTCTGAGATCTGGAAAGAAAGGCGAAAGGATGTGAAAACCGAGTCAGAGCTGGAAAAGAGGGAGCAGGGAGAAGGCGAGAGCGCTTCGGAGACCATCAGCGTCGGTGCAAGACCCACGTCTTCCTCGTCCTCTTCGTCTCCGCTGATCATTCCCAAGTTGTGCCTCGATCGCTCCTTCAACGCGGACGCTTCGACCTCACCGTCCACCGATGATGACGATGAGGAAGACGAAGAAGATGATGAGGAAGCGGACAGCGATGAAGCTTTCCTGAAGAGGAGGAGTATGGCGGAAGCCTCCCCATCCTGCGGCCAGCAGGGCGGCGGGGGATTGTGCGTGCAGAGGTCCCTCCATAGGCGCACACACAGCGAGGGCAGTTTGCTCCAAGAGCCACGTTCACCACGCTTCATTTCCGATCAGGCCATCGACTGCATTGAGGCCAAGCGAGAACCTCAGGAGCGCTGGGCTGTTCCCTCCCCGCAGACTCTGAGGAAAGAGCTGACCAAGAACGGAGGATCTGTCCACCAGATATGTCTGCTTTTCACTGGAAAGAGGGTGTGTATAAATATATATATTTATACATTATATGTGACACTGTCTTTCAAAACCCAGCTAGTCATTTTTTGTGATTTTGTGAAAACCCTGATATTTTTAGTATTGACTGAGTAAGCCCATGCGAAAGATTGAAACTTTGATGCTCCTTATCTCATCATTGGATTATGAGACTTCAGCCTGGTTTACACATGGTCACATATTCATTTAAATGTGCATTGTGTAACTTTTAGAAGACTCTCTTGACAAAAATGCAATATAATATGTAAGGAATAATTGACGACGGGCTGTTGAATTATAAGAAAAATAATGCACACCCAAGGTGGTAATGCGCGTCGTGCCGTTACACCACGGGTGTGCATTATTTTCAAAGAATTCAAAGGACCGGAGTCAATTATTCTGCTTATACCACAGTTATCAAAAACATTGCTCTGGTGTATATAAGACATTTGACAAGTTAGGTGTGCGGTTATCGAAAAATAATGCATACCCGTGAAACATTTCTCATCAGGGAGGTCACCATTTCACGTCACCCTGTTTTCACAGTAGCCCTAAATGGACAAACTGTTCTATGCATCATTTTACAAATTTCCACAGGACAAAGAACCTCAGAAATCACGGATTGTTAAAACAAAAAAGGGCCATATGACCTAGTTTTGAGATTAGAGCAGTGCAATATGTACATAAAATCTGTTTTAGTATTAGCCTGTTGGCTAATCATTAATCAGTCCCTCCAGAAAAACGCGATTATGCGATCGCATGATTCAACGCATAATCAGCCAAAGTCTGCATATTTATGCGGGGGCCGCATTTTTTAAAATACGCTGCACTTTCGCCTAGGGATGTTATGATTAAATCGCGGGTCCCATTAAAAATGCCTGAAATTGATTCTGAATCGCAAGGCTCACTACGGCATTTGGTCAGTAGAAAGTCCTTATCAATGTAAAATCATTAGTAGTCGGAGTCGTTTATAACGTTTTTAAAAAAGCAACACTCGTTAAATAAAAATAATTAAAAATATTCTTTATTATCATGAAAATACCTGAAACAATTTGAAGAACAGCGATATAAATATTCCTGTAGACATTTCCAGGAATAGCGTTTGTAATGCTACTTCTTCTGTGGCACAAAGGGAGTTTCTGCATGAGAGTGCCCCCTGGCGTTCGGATGTGCCGGGATTTCACCGTAATTCATTAGAATTGATTCATTGAGAAAGCGCGCGTTTGCACGATTAATAGTAACAGCCCTACTTTCGCCACATAAATTGCATAATTTCATAATCCCCGCATTTTCGTAGCAAAAAGTCACATATATCTTAGCAGAATTTTTTTGCATTTACTTCATGTCCCCTGTTGCCATGATAACGTTATGAAGTGACGTAATTACGCGACATGAACATCTGTGAAAAGCTGCAAACAGTTTTTGCAAGTTCCCGCAATTTCATCGCATAAAATTGCATAAATATCCCGCATATTCCATCGCATTTTTAAGAAGACGTGCCGCAAGATCGAGGATTTTTGCCCGCAACAATCACAAAAAACTCTGTGTTTTTCTGGAAGGACTGATTAATTTCTAATATAAGCATGCTTACTTTTTTTTAAAACAATAATATAGTCCTATAACTAACTACATATCTCCAATTCATACAGATTTCAAAAAACGCAATGCATTAATACGTACGTTTTTTTAAGCACATTGACCAGAATCAGAAGCAGGAAATATTTCTAACTAAATAACATTTGTACACAACTTGGGGGGTTTATATATACTCGCGGGATTTAACTTTCTGTCATGCAAATTTTTCACTCGAGTTGAATATGTTCAACTAGCACGAAGACACGTTTGAGGCGAACAGGGTGTTTTTTTGCCATAATCCTGCCACCCAATTTGCGTTATTTGCAATGCTCCACCCCAAGTTTGCGTCTATTCGCGTCTTTGCATTGACTTTGTATGTATTCTACATGCCCAAATCGTTAAATTCATGTTTGGTGTGTATGCCCCATTATTTGTTATCATAAAATACTGTATTGTTGCACTATATTAGTGTTTTAACTCTTTCCCCGCCAGCGTTTTTAAAAAAAGTTGCCAGCCAGCGCCAGCAAAGTTTAATGTCTTCCAAAAAAAAATTCTCCTTAAAATATACAAAAATACAATATATCAAATGAAAGAACAGACCCGTTGCTTTCAAACAACAACAACAAAAAGTTTCATCCTACCTTCATTTGTTTTCTTTTTATCACCTCTCAAATATGGGTAGGTTTCTTCAAAAACACAGAATTTTGGGCAGAAGGCTGAGATGATTCCGTTTTTGTTGAGGACTTTTGATGGAGATCAGATGCAGAGCGATCCTCAAAACTTGCATGGACATACAGCTGTTTGTCCTAGCGATACTTATGGGTTTTATAGGTTGCGGAAGAGCGCCTGGTGGATAATAGCTTTATTGCGGAAAGCTGGAAATACTCGTCATTGGCAGGGAAGCGTTTTCTCTTAATTCACGAGTTAACTTGTCAATGGCGGGGAAAGAGTTAAAGAAAAGTAAACATGCTTACAACATCGTCTCAGACGATGACGTGTTTGTTCTGTGGCGGCTACTGTTGCTTCTCTATGCGTTTCGAAAGGGAGGGTGGACTGCAATTTACAATCTCACCTCTAGATGCCTCTAAAAATCTACACAGTGGACCTTTAACCTATCAACATAATCTCCCACAGGTTTGTGGGAAGCCAAACTGTAAATGTGACACTGGAAAAATTGGTCAGAAAAAGAAGAAATCCAAGAACCTGTAAGTCAAACTACTTTCTTATTTATTGCTCTTATTGGTAATCTCTTCCCATCACACTTGAGTGCACAAATGAACGTCTGTCTTCCTCACACAGGGCCAAAGACATGAAGAATCGACTGACTTTCCTGCGGAAGAAGACCAACGACAGACATGGAGGCAATTCAGCCAGCAAGCTTGAGAAGGTCCTCAAGTCAGAGAGGTGAGTTCACGTGATCGTTTCCTCTTTTACCTGAACTGACCCCAGGCCACTCGTACTGAATCAAACATACATGTTCTGAAGAAATTCTGAGTGGTACTAGCCTATGCAAATGTCGTTGCCATGGCATTGAGAGGTGGTTGCTACAGTAAGTCGTTCTTATTGGATATTTGGCACTTTGTATGTTTCTAGTAAGCTCTGGAAAGATAATATCGAAATGACCGAAATATTGCAAATGGTTTGCAATAACTGAATGATTTTTTTATGTCGTGCAGGCATACTGACCAAGAGCCTCTAATATTCTTGTCCTTCGATATGGCTTAGGTCTCTCTTTTAATGTGCAGTTAATCTAAAGCATGTCTGTTTATCTTTTCCCAATAAAATCTTATCAGTCATTAAAAATAGTAATACCAGATGAAGTGCGTAATTGTGAGTAACAGTGTTTGCTTTAGCAAGCTCCACTAATGAAGATGATGATGTTTTATTACATAAGCTGAAGCTTAATAATTGAATTAAAGGTTCTGCTGATACTTCCTTTTCATGTGAAAATGTATTTATAAGCAACAAACAACGAACGTTTTCAGTCGATGGCCTATAATTATGTTTGAAGTGAATGGCTCATTAGTGTGACTCATGATTTTGTTGACCACACTGTGTCTGCTTTCATTCATAGACCGACTCCAGAGGAAGTTCTCAAATGGGCAGATTCACTCGACGTACTGCTGTCGAACAAATGTAAGATTTATCTCCTTATCCACATGCACTCGCATTCACACTGAATTTTTAATCCGAATTTAGCCCAAATTCAGACTTAGCGTTTCAAGTCATTTTCTTCTCTATTCTTTAGATGGACTGGCGGTTTTCCGTTGTTTCCTGCAAACAGAGTTTAGTGAAGAGAATCTGGATTTCTGGCTGGCGTGTGAGGACTTCAGGAAAATCAAATCGCTGTCCAAAATGGCATCCAGAGCAAAGAAGATATTTACAGAGTACATCTCTATACAGTCTTGTAAAGAGGTGAGCAATAAAAGAGCTTCACAATTACAGATTAGGAAAGTTTTTATGTAAATGTAAACAAGTCAGTTGGTTTAGGGTTTAGTTACTATTTAAGAGATGATGTTTAGCTGTCCTTGGTCAAGGTTTTTGCAGAATATTATTTACTATTATTCAAGATGGTTCAACACTTAATTGTGACCCTGGACCACAAAACCAGTCATAAGTTGCACGGGTATATTTGTAGCAATAGCCAACAATACATTGTATGGGTCAAAATTATCACATTTTTATGTCAAAAATCACGAGGATATTAATAAAGATGATGTTCCATTAAAATATGTTGTAAATTTCCTACCATAAATATAACAAAAATGTATTTATCATTAGTAATATTCGTTGCTAAGGATTTCATCTGGACAACTTTAAAGGCAATTTTTTAATATATATATTTTTTGCACCCTCAGATTCCAGATTTTCAAATAGTCTGCCAAATATTGTGCTGTATATTGTATTGTATATTTTTGTAATCCCTACTGAAAAAAAACAGCATAAGCTGGTGAGCCGGTTTTAGCTGGTCTTCCAGCTTGGTTTTGCTGGTCTAGTTGTGTTTTGGTGACTTTTTGAGTTGGTCTAGATGTGTTTTGGTCACTTTTTAAGCTGGTCTAGTTGTGTTTTGGTCACTTTTTAAGCTGGTTTAGCTGTGTTTTGGTCACTTTTTAAGATGGTCTAGATGTGTTTTGGTCACTTTTTAAGCTGGTCTAATTGTGCTTTGTCACTTTTTAAGCTGGTCTAGTTGTGTTTTGGTCACTTTTTAAGCTGGTTTAGCTGTGTTTTGGTCACTTTTTAAGCTGGTCTAGTTGTGTTTTGGTCACTTTTTAAGCTGGTCTAGTTGTGTTTTGGTCACTTTTTAAGCTGGTCTAGATGTGTTTTGGTCACTTTTTAAATTGGTCTAGATGTGTTTTGGTCACTTTTTAAGCTGGTCTAGTTGTGTTTTGGTCACTTTTTAAGCTGGTCTAGATGTGTTTTGGTCACTTTTTAAGCTGGTCTAGTTGTGTTTTGGTCACTTTTTAAGATGGTCTAGATGTGTTTTGGTCACTTTTTAAGATGGTCTAGATGTGTTTTGGTCACTTTTTAAGCTGGTCTAGTTGTGTTTTGGTCACTTTTTAAGCTGGTCTAGTTGTGTTTTGGTCCCTTTTTAAGCTGGTCTAGATGTGTTTTGGTCACTTTTTAAGCTGGTTTAGCTGTGTTTTGGTCACTTTTTGAGCTGGTCTAGATGTGTTTTGGTCACTTTTAAGCTGGTCTAGTTGTGGTTTGATCCCTTTTTAAGCTGGTCTAGATGTGTTTTGGTCACTTTTTAAGCTGGTTTAGCTGTGTTTTGGTCACTTTTTGAGCTGGTCTAGATCTGTTTTGGTCACTTTTTAAGCTGGTCTAGTTGTGTTTTGGTCACTTTTTAAACTGGTCTAGATGTGTTTTGGTCACTTTTTAAGCTGGTTTAGCTGTGTTTTGGTCACTTTTTAAGCTGGTCTAGATGTGTTTTGGTCACTTTTTAAGCTGGTCTAGATGTGTTTTGGTCACTTTTTAAGCTGGTTTAGCTGTGTTTTGGTCACTTTTTAAGCTGGTCTAGATGTGTTTTGGTCACTTTTTAAGCTGGTCTAATTGTGCTTTGTCACTTTTTAAGCTGGTCTAGTTGTGTTTTGGTCACTTTTTAAGCTGGTCTTATTGTGTTTTGTCACTTTTTAAGCTGGTGTAGCTGTGTTTTGGTTACTTTTTAAGCTGGTCTAGATGTGTTTTGGTCACTTTTTAAGCTGGTTTAGATTGCTAAGCTGGTTCCATTTTTGAGCCAATGATTAAAGGTGAACTGCTTAAGGTTTTAGCTATTTGAAGAATTTTTTCATTTTTATTGACACATTTTAGGGCAAGTATACATTCGTTGACAGAGAATATATTAAAGGATTAGTCAATTTTCTTAAAAAAAAATCCAGATAACTTACTCACCTTGTCATCCGAAATGTTGATGTCTTTCTTTGTTCAGTCGAGAAGAAATTATATTTTTTTGAGGAAAACATTCCAGGATTTTTCTCATTTTAATGGACTTCAATGGACCCCAACACTTATAATGTGTTTTAACAGTTTTAATGCAGTTTTAAATTGCAGCTTTAAAGGACTCTAATCCAAAACGAGGCATAAGGGTCTTATCTAGCGAAACGATTGTCATTTTTGGCAAGAAAAATAAAAAATATGCACTTTTAAACCACAACTTTTCTTCTTCCTCCGGCTGTGTGACGAGCCAGCGCGACACATAGAATCTATTATATTCTTATGCAATTTTCTGTCCAACTTTCTTATGTAACATTAAATAGTTTACTACCATTCAAAAGTTTTAGGGTCACTTTCACTTTAATATTTTTCCACATAAAAGCAAATATCAAAACTATGGAACTGTGAAAGTCAATATTGTGACTAAAGAAATCCATTAGATTGAGACCAATGCATTACAGCATTTATCACTGACTGACGTGCAGGCGCATCTTATTAATATTTAAGGTGAGCTTTAAAGTCTTGACAGTGAGTTTACATTTAATTTTAAAGATGAACAACTATTTAATTTATACCCTTTTTATTTATTTTTAAATATTATATTGTTTTATAGGAGGAGGCTTTTTAGACTTGGCAAATTCATTTGTTCAGATGTTTGTAGGTACAGACATTTGTTGTGGGCAGTTTATCATTCATACCGCTCCTAGATTTATACCGTATTGACCGAAATGTAGAATGTATTTGGCCCTATTGTTCAGCCCTACCTTGGTATCTTTAATATTGACTGAGTAAGGTCATGTCAAAGCTTAAAATCAATACAGTATAACCACTGTATATAGTTTCCTAAGAAAAACTTTGTTTTGTTTTCAAGGTAAATCTGGACTCGTACACCCGAGAGCACATCAAGGAGAACATGGAGAACGTCTGTCCAGACTGCTTTGACCTGGCTCAGAGCAGAATCTTTGGACTAATGGAAAGAGACTCGTACCCTCGATTCCTCCGCTCCGACATTTACATGGAACTAACCAACCAAAAGAGACCCAGTTCAACCACAGATTTCTCATAAAGCTACGCAAACCATCCGTATTAACTCTCAGATGGGCACCGCTGGAGTCATAACACAGTTGAGTATAAATCAAATGGATTGGGTGCATCTACAATCACATTTGATGCACAGCGTCACGTCGAGCACCTTGAAGAGGGATCATTTACTGTGCGAGGACAAATTGTTTTTGAACGATTCAGTGGTGCACCCTGCTGGATGGTTGTGGGAATAAGATGGTGATGTAAGTGTTTTGATCGTGCCCGTGCGCCTTGAAACCTGAATCTTCGGTCATCGTCTTGTTCGTAGAGGGTGCGGAGCGTGTTAGGTGTTGCAGCAATTTGGTACTGTTTTGTTTAGCTTTACCAAGACCTCAGTGTACACCAGAAAACACACAGTATTAAATTGTATTTTGAGATAAATAAGTATTAATGTCCTTTTAACTGGAAGGCGGTCGAAACAATGCGTACAGTATAAGAGATAACAGTCTGTTTTGTTTTATCTTAAAAAGAGACATTAGCAGTTCTGCATAGAAACAAGAATAACCTTTCAGCTAGGACTTTAAACAAACCATTGTTTTTATAGACCTTTAATATTAATCTGGAAAAACGTTTTTTTTTTCTATAAAAGATAAACTGGTAACATTTCGTATTTTTTTATAGTGAGCCCCTTGACTCTAACCCCTTCATGTTTCATATGTGCAATATGTAGTTTGAAGAACTTATTCAAGGATACAGAATTCACATTTACATATGTTTTATAAATAAAGGCTCAGTCAAGTTCAGAAAGAAATATGATTTCTTTTGTAAATAACAAGTATAAAGGTATTCAATTTGTTGCTGTATCCTCTTTGTCTATTGGTCACACAAACGAGAGTAAGATCCCGAATTGCTGTTGGATAGCTGCTGTGTTGTGATTGGCTGTAGGGTTTTGTACATAGACCTCTGTTTTCTCTGTTGATTTGCAAGGCACCGGTCAGTCTATTAGGAAACTCGTGTTGGACAAATATGCTGTCTGTTTCCTCCTGCGTTCGTCTTAACCGTATCCTTCTTACTCTAATAACATTTCTTGTATTTATTTGTGGGTTCATATTTCACTCATCGCAGCCTTTATATGTAACATATTCTGATCAAATAAAATGTCATTACATTTATGTCAGTTTCATATTTTTGTAAAAAATGGTTCGATAAATATCCCCAGGGGGCAGCAAAGCATCAGAATAACACAATAATGCAGGACATTTGGGTGATTCTCGCGAAATTAGACTTTAACATTAAAAATTTTGCTAAAAAGTAAATGCAAAGTAAGAGTCAGTGTCAAAATAAGAAGCATACAGTTACAAACATCTCGTCATGTACTATTTTGCACATGATTTCAAATCATACAAACCAATTTATTTACTTAAATTTTTTCCATATTTAAGGGGAAAATTTTCATTACTGCAACGTGTCCATGACTGGATTTGTGTTCTTTGACATGGAAATATCTATAATTAAAAAATCTAAAAAATAAAAAGCTTCAGTGCATGTTATACTATAAACATTTACAGTAAAGAAACATGTGGGATTTGGTGATTATTATTGGTAAATGTAGAAACAATAATAAGGAATATAAATGTGTCCAAGAAAATTGAGAATGAGAATTTTCTCATCCTCCGCAACACTTTTCAATCATTGTTTAAGCCCTCAATGAATTAACATTTTCAACAACAAAAAATTGTTGGAAGAGACATAATTGACTGTGACACTTAAGATGGTTACCAGGTAAGCAGTTCTTATTTTTTCTCTCCAGATGAAAGTAGAAATTTTGTTTGTCATAGTACCTAGACAACTTTTTAGTTCTCATTACCGAAACATGAGTTTGTAAATGCATATTTAATGTAATATCATGTTGCGGTAATGATAATTTTTTATAATGATAATCTGAAATATGTTTTAAATCCTCTAAAAATAATGGTTATAGTAAGTTCAGACCTTAATCTTATGGTATGTGAAAAAAATTTGTCTTTAAGGGCTTTTTAAAAATTCTGATGCTTGACACGGATTTCGTGAGAATCATCCATTTATATTAATGCTTTTGGCAGATGCTTCTATCCAATGGAATCCATTAAAAGCTATTTATGTTTATCAATCACAATTGAAAATGTTATTAATAGATTTTACAACTGTACCTTTCTGTACCCTACGGTTCCGTTTTGTACCTTTACAGGTATATACTAAACATAATACAATGTTGTAACTTTGTGGGGACATTACTGTACTTTAAGGATCTATTGTGTACCTTTAAAGGTACAGTTAGCCTAAAACAAATGGTTCCTTAAGGTACACAAAGTAAAATTGTAAAAGGTACAACATTTCAATGTGTTGTATATTCATAAAGTTTAAAAATGAGGGTACCACCTTTGAGGCTCCCAGCATCAGAAAATGTACAGTTTTGTGCTTTTTTGTACCTTTTTTCTGACATTTTTTTTACAAAAGTCTCTCATAGTGTACTCTGCCTCATGCCATCCGTGTATTTGCCTTAATTTCTTTAGTTAAACACAAATTTTATATTAAAATCCTCTCATGTTATCTTGTTGTCCTATGGAGCTCAACATGGTAAGGCTCCAAAAAGTGCACGCATCCTGTATTAAATTAATATAAAATTAAAATAAAATGATTTGTTTTTGTTCAGCTGAATAAAAGAGATTAGTCCATTTTCTTAAAAAAATTAATCCAGGTGGTTTGCTTACTACCATGTCGTCCAGAATGTTGATGTCTTTCTTTGTTCGGTCGAGAAGAAGTTGTGTTTTTTGAGCGAAACATACCAGGATTTTACGTTTTGGTGGACTTTGGTGGGCCCCAACACGTGGCAGTTTTGGTGCGGTTTAAAATTGCAGTTTTAACGGAGTTTCGAAGGACTCTAAACGATCTCAAAGAGGCATAAGGGTCTTGTCTGGCGAAACGATTGTCATTTTTAGCAAGAAAAAAGGTGCACTTTTAAACCACAACTTCTCGTCTTCCTCCGGTCCTGTGTTGACCTCACGCAATACGTCGTCACGTCAAGAGGTCAGGGATGACGTATGCGAAACTACGCCCCAGTGTTTACAAGTGTGGAGAAAGAGGACCGTTCTGACGTTGTATGTCAAATGATACTAATTAATGTCTTTGTGTCAGTTTATTGTTTTTAAATGGTCAGCAAATGTGTGTAACATATATGTAACACGTGACCTTTCCACAGCATTACGCAATTGCGTGGGGTCGCGCTGGTGCGTCACGGGAGCGGAGATGGACGAGGGGTTGTGGTTTGAAAGTGCATGTTTTTATTTTTATTGTCAAAAATGACAATCATTTCGCTAGATAAGACCCTTATGCCTCGTTTGAGATCGTTTAGAGTCCTTTGAAACTGCAATTTTAAACTACATTAAAACTGTTATGTGTTGGTGTCCATTAAAGTCCATTAAAATGAGAAAAATCCTGCAATGTTTTCCTCAAAAAACATAATTTCTTCTTGACTAACAAAGAAAGACATCACCATTTTGGATGACATGTTGGTGAGTAAATTATCTGGAATTTTTTTAAGAAAATGGACTAATCCTTTAAGAGATTCTTTTCAGTTTTTCTAAATGTACTATTTATAGGTGTTTGAGTAAAATAATCATTTGGTTTCATTCTGTCAACTACTGACAATACTGACAACATTTCTGTCAAATTCCTAATAAAAACAATGTTTAGTAATAATTGCAGAACTGAAACTAGACAAACTAACAAAAAGATGCATGCAGTCTGTTCAGATCAATAATACTGCAAAAAAACAAGTTTATATTCATTTTTTAAACAAACCAATGCTAATGTTTTGACAAGAAACAATACAAAAGTGAATATTTGATGGAATGACCCTGATATTTAAACACATCTTTCACGTGTTTTTGGCATGCTTGCAGTCATTTACAATCCTGGACTGAAATGGTCACAATACATGTTGAAATGATGATTAAAGGCAAAACCGGAGTGGTCTCTTAATTTTCTGTGGCTGTGTATCTGGGATGATTAAATAATGAGAGAAATTTTATATTTGGTCAAACCATTCTTTTAAAGGCACAATATGTAGCATTTTCACCATTAGAGGTCGCTGTTTAACAATAACAAAGGTGAAACTAAATGACGCTATGAAGGAGAGTGGAACGCAGTTGTTTTCACCATCCAGATACGTATGGAATTCACTAATCATGTTCACGGATTAGGTAATGAATTCATGTATCTTACCTGTACGTTTAATAACATTATTTTATGCCATCATAATGAACTAGCTGCAAGGCATAACAGCTGTATGTTAGATGCTGTATAACCACCACTTCCGCATTAATCCACTTGTGTTGCTGAGAAGAGCATGGATATTAAAGGGATAGTTCACCCAGAAATGAAAATAATGTCATTAATGACTCACCCTCATGTCGTTCCAAACTTGTAGGACCTCCGTTCATCTTCAGAACACAGTTTAAGATGTTTTGTGTTTGGTCTGAGAGCTTGTTAACCCTTCATTGAAAATCTATGTACGGTTTACTGTCCGAACACCTAAGTATTTTCAACTTAAATTTTTCACCTAATCATATAAGAAAAAAATAAAATTTTCACTTTTTAGAGTGTCTGTATATTATGAAACGTGCATACTAGTGAATTGTTTTTGCGCTGTGAGGGAGCTGTGTGTATCATAGAGACATTTGGAAAGGTTGTGCTAAATCAAAGGCGTTCATTATGCATTATGTAAAACGTGGTTTCCACTTTCCTCTAATGAGGTTGCTGTTTTCTTAAACATGGATAATTTCCTATAATTTGTTTTTGTTGAACATTAGCCTTAAGTTAAAAGGAGCGTGTGTTCCACACCTTCCCCAAACTGAACAGGGAGGTAAAAGCCAACCTATAGTAGTAGAGGAAGCACTGTGGTGTGGCACCAGATGTTTGTCTCCCTCCCTTTATTCTTTCTTAAATCGTAACGACACAGACGGTGAATGAAACTGTAATTTAATTTTTAGCAGTAATTGTTTTCTAAGATTCTGATCGAATGGGCCAATAAAGAGCTGGGTGGCTTAAAACGTCACCAAGGTGGGAATATAATAAATTGTTTTTGTAGACATAGCGTGCCAAGTTCATTCTTAGATTCTTATCTTTCAAATTATGTTTAAAAATGACAACTTTGTGACTGCCTGCTACATTTGTAACATAGCTGTACTTATAAGGGTGTACTGGCTCTAAGAATACTTTTAAGGCAACATGAAAAATTACTCATTTTTTTCTCACCTCGGATCATTTTTTTGCAATTAGCTGTTATTAACTGCTTATTTTTACTTATATTCAAACATTTTAAGTTTGGCTTAAAGCCACAATTTGTAAGATTTTTGTAATAAAATATCCAAAAATCACTTACACAGTGCATTACAAGGTATACATTTTATCAGCATGTCTGTAAAAAAAGATTTGTTGGTTCAACTTAAAACGGACATATCATGAAAAGCATGAATAAGTGCTATAATTGGGTCCCCAGTGCTTCTATCAACCTAGAAAATGTGAAAAAGATCAACCCAGTAGCTTAGTTTTGATAAACCATTATCTGCAAGCATGTAAAAAAATTAGGTCATTGAAATTTGGCTCCCCTTGTGATGTCAGAAAGGCATCTTATTCTTATTATAATAATACCGCCCCTTATTCTGCACTATCCAACCAAAACGGCACTGCCATTTAGTGCAGAGAGAAAAAAATTGAAAGCACAATTGAGTTTCAATTTCAACAAACACCATCACTGTAATCAGTGTTTGCATTTCATCAGCTCATTTGCATTTTAAAGGACACACCCAAAACGGCACATTTTTGCTCACACCTACAAAGTGGCTATTTTAACATTTCTGTGGGGTATTTTGAGCTAATTTATTTTACATCCAAAAAGTATTGTGAAATGTCCCCTTTAAAAAAAGTAAGTTACCTACAAGCCTTAAAAATGTTAACGAATTGAACTTAAAAATATTAGCTAACTCAAAAAAAGATGTAAAAATGTTTAAGTTGAATTAACTCTGAATTAAATTTTAAGGCAACCATGTAACTTACTTTTTTAAGTTGAACAAAGTTTTTATTTTTTAAAGTGTGTTCCCTGGGATCGAACCCACAACCTTTTGTGCTGGTACGACAATTCTCTGCCACTGAGCAACATGAACAAAACACTGAGTTCTGGATTTTACAGATAATAAAAGAGAGTCCGGGACTGTCTGTTGTGTGTTTCTTACTTAACTTTTTAAAAACTAGTAGTAACAGCTGTGACAACTATCCCATGTCTCATCTACATAAGACTCCCAATTACCAAATGACAGCCTCTTTAAGGTAAGGAGTGTTTTGTATGTGTAAAATGATCCTAAAATGGACATTCACAAGTGACCTTTGATCAGTGACCTAAGTAACAGTAGCATCCATGACCATCAGGTGAGTAAAGGTCTTACAGATGGACCGCTGTCCTAGCCCTAGACAGGGGGTCAACGAGATAAAATAGGGGATTAATATAATCCAGATGATGAGAATGTTCTAATGTAAAGTTATGCTTTAAGTGCATACTCAATTTAAATCTTGTATGCATCTAATAAGGTTACTGCATGTGAAAACAATGTGGTTCAAATTATTTTCTTAGCTTGTAGGTGTAACAGTGTGGTTCGGTTCCCAACACCAGCTGTCTGACTGAAATACAAAACATTCGACCAAAACGCTGTAGCTACGTGATGATTAAATGCTGAAGTCTTTGTTTTGAAAGATTATGGCAATTTTAGGCATTTTGTGCTTGTTGATGTGAAGCGTTCTGATGCAAAACACGCAAATATTTTATTCCCCGGCCAAAAAATGCCAAAAACGTAGTTGCAAACTGAGTATTTTTCAGAGATTTGATTTTTGGGAGGCATACTTGTGACCCTGTCTGTGAAAACCCAACTAAATACTTTTTTTTTAGATTGAAAATCAAAGATTGAAATCAATGAGTGAAACTGCTCCTAAATCTCTGGATTGGTACAGACAGAGTCACATTTATTTTTAACAAAAGGGGCACTTTATAATTTGGGTCATTCTACAGAAAAGGTGGAATTCAGGTGATGGAAATTTGCTTGAATGAACTTCATTCAACATACCCAAAACTTCTTTAATAGCATTAATTAACTTGTCAAATCAAACCGGGGAGCTTAATCTATTTTTAACTTTTTAATACATTTTTATAAAGAATCCATGAGTCATTTATTTGTCATTGGTGTTACCTGTGATTTAAAAAAAACATTAATGTTGATACTAAATATTTTTTCTAATTACAGCTTGTGTATTTACTTAAAGGTTGAGTAGAGGAATGATAACAGCAAGAAAAATAATTGATTATTTATATTTGTTTAATTAAATTCTTCATCTTTACCCAGCATTGTATGAAATTATTTGATTCTCAGTTTGACTTTATTCTTTAAAACCAACAAAAACAAAAATATTCAACCAAAAAGGCTTTGATGCAAAGACTGAAATATCAACAATGTCTTACATCTCATATCAACAACAAAATATTACTAGAAAGTACAAGAAAATACATTCATAACACCAAAACTTGGTTTAACACCAATGACACAATGTAACACAAATGACAAAATTAGAATATAATAATAGATAATGAATATGATAAAACTTAAAAACTTTCATAAAATTTTACATCTTGTTTTGTTTTTATGCTTTTATGTTGGTCAGTTAAAGGAATAGTGCAGGAAGTACTCATTAGAGAAGTAACACTATTGACGGTAACACCAATGATGGTAACACCAATGACAATTTACAGAAAAAAATAATATTTTAACAAAATGGCCGCCATTAACCATGTGCAATTTCATCAGAGATGTAACAATCACATACTTATTCAGTATGATGTATTTTTATGTAAAGATCTTAACACTCCCAGCTATAAAAAAGAGTAACAATAATGACATCCAAAAAATCTTATCTCAAAATTCTTAGATATATCATGATATTTTAGACAAATAAGGTAAGATATCTCACAAACCTTTTGTCTTCCTCCACTGCACTTCTTTCACTGACATCTTCTTGACCCATGAAAACTTCAAAGAGCTGATGCATTGTTTCAAAATAAAAGTTCTTTGGGTAGGGTAACACCAATGACATAAATTTGGGGGACAAATATCTATTTGATATTATTCATATTAATAGTGTATTTTTACAATTTCAGTGTTTTAGTAAATTCATACAGGGTTAAAGATAAATGTAAATTTGATTTGTTTTACAAAAAACATGGTTTTAAATAATAAGTACACAGTTCAACTTCCATGTATGATCAAAGGGACAGGGCAATTTTCAGGACCAGACATTTTAAAAAGTTAAAAAAAGAAAATTAAATAAATAAACTCTCATCATTTTAAGGACAGTCTATATTTATTAAATATATATCATTATGGGATTATTGGATCAAATTAAATGATTAAGGGGTCTGCAAAAGCAAGGGAGAAGCATTTTCACCTTTTTTGTAGAATGACCCATTTAGAGTTAGGCCTATTTTGTCCTTTTCTAAGGCGTTTATACCCGTAATCTTCTAACCATGATATACACATGTATTTGACATTTGAGATTTCATTCAGCAGCAATTCACCCATAGATGTCGCTATAAGCGTGCAGCAGTTATTGAAAGCAGACAGTGTGCACATTCGGACTGATGTATTGTAGGGATGGTAGTGAATGATGTGTGTGTGCACTTCTCTAAATATGTATGGCTCTATTTGAGCACGTGTGACGTGAATATGGTTATGGGCAGCACTAACTATGGAGAAAACTCACAATAATTCTCAGAAATGTTGTGCACGTATACCCAAAAATCTCATGTATTTCTGACAAGAAACTAATGTTTAATGTTGAAAATATGCCGTTATTTAATTAATTGTTACATTTTCATTTACTGTAAAGCATGTGAAGGAAACGTTATAAACAGACACGCAAAGTTTGGTTAGCTATTCACACCATAGACGACTACGGTTTAAATAAATAAATAAATAATACATATAATTAAATAATGACTAAACTCATTGTTACCAACAACATCTGTTTACACCCATCGCGAGCGAGTCGAATCTACAACAGTTCTGACAGACCCCTTAAATTTGTTGGTGTAAGAACTTATATTAAATTGTTTTAATGTAATATTCAATTTATTTATTTATTTAAAACAAAAAAGTTTTCTGTTTTTAATTAAAAAAAAATAAGTAAAACCTCTTTGTCCCATGCGCATGCGCACAAGCACACTTGTTGCTTTAATTACGTTTGAGGGCCGTTTTTCATCCTAAAGACGATAAAGTAGGAAGTAGTAGGGATTGGGAAACACATTTTAATGAAAATTTTAATGAAGGTACCCGTTTGGAGTACTAATTTTGACAGGCACACTAGACTGATAGCTACATTTAGATCCGAAGTCTCGTCAGAAACTGACTTAAACCGGCTGCCCTCGTGCGCTTTTTCCTCTGCCGTAAAGGATGAACTCATCGCTAAAAATGGATCCCGGTTCCTTCCTCATCACAAGCCTCATCATCAGCAGATTGGAGAATGGGCGATCAGCCAGAGGCTTCATCTCTTAAAGGCAACCCTTCCCTTTATCTTTTTTCTCTCCGTCTTACATTTCTGCCATAATTTACTCATCACATCCCAGATGTATGACTTACTTTCTTCAGTTGAACACGATGAATAATTTTAGATAAAAATGGTTATCGTCTTATATCATGGGGGGTCAAAATGGCAACGCTCCAAAAAGCACACAGGATTTATCCATCGTTAAATAAATCAGTTGAACAGATTAAGTTAGGTAGCGTGTTCGATTTCATGCGGCGCTGCAAGAACTGACGGGCGTATGACGTTAAAATACCGCGAGAGCGATTCGAAATCAGACTTATTTCTCAAATCGTTCTCGCGGTACTTTGACGTCATTCGTCTGTTGGTCCTTGAGGCGCCGCATGAAGTCAAACACGCCTAATGTTTTCTGAGGTAAATCAATAATTTATCAGCGAAATACTAGTATTAATTTTTTGAAACAGAACAAGTGTGTGTTAGCACTAAATTTTAAAATGGCGACATTCAGTTGGATCTTGCATCTCATGACTAGTTGTCATGTGATATTTCGTCATGAGACATGCAAGAATCAGTGAGGTAAAATTTACAGCATTTTAATATAAATATTAATTAATATGTGTTTAGCTAAATTAGTTTAATATTTGGGGAATCTATTCCCTAATGCTGAGTCGATGGGTATGCAACATATGTATAAATGTTACATTTGAAAAAATAATCATAAGCATCATATTTTTGACATATTGATACCTTGTCTGTACCAAAGTGCTACATATTATATATTCCAGTGACAGCTTTTGTACCAGCCTTGGAGAAGGTGATACCGATTCAGTTACTTTAGTTACTTGATTTAACCCTTCGGTCAGCATCCCCCCTTCGCAGTCCCCTTGTCGGGAGCAAAAATGACTCACCCCTCACTCAATTACTCTATCATCTGAAAAAATTCCATTAGTTAATAATTTTGAGTCATTTGGCCGCTGTCCAGATTCCTGGGTCAGGACTTATATCATGTTCGACAGTGATGTAGTGCTGTCTTCACTGAGAACATTCACAGCTCAGCTCACAGCGAGAAATGGCGAAAGTTTACAATCGTCAGTCTTTTGAATATCACTAGAGAGCATTTGAGGTGAAACATGGTCAATCCAAAAATATCATTTAATCGCTTTAACATCTGGGCATCCCTTCAAGTTCTGTGTATACCAGAATCATTCAGTTATTCTTCTGTTTGCCTGCCTTCTTTCAATGGCTCAAATGTTTCCTATTATATCTTTCATTTTTCCCGCTGTAAATATTCTGCTCTCAAATGCCTTTGCCAATGTTTGAAATACTCCAAAGTTTTCATTTTGCATTATTCACCCCAAAGTATGCCTAAGTCAGTATTCTTCAAACTGTGCCACGGACTGATTAGAAAAATATGGACAATTATAGGCAGCTTAACCTCTCTTCTAAAAAAAAAAGCCTGGCTTGTATTTCCCCTGTCTCGAACCTCTGTCCGGAGAAGAGCCAATGAAAATAGATGTTAATGATGTATTCCACAGTGTGGGTTTTACATTATTACTGTTAAGGGAGTCATCCAAAAAAACCAAAACAGTTGACCATGCTGGCACATGACTCCAGAGGTCATTTCAGACTGACTCCACATCAGACTTGCAGGCAGGAGACCAAATGTTGAACAGAAGTGGTATGGTAAGGAAGCCGACTCCAGAAATGTCGTCTGCAGTTTTATTGAAATATTTCCCGGGCTTTTTGGTGCAAGAAGGCGGCAGCTGTCCAAAGAGAACAAGAACAACAAACAAATAACAGAAACAGAATATTCTGTACTCGGAATACAGAACAATTTAGATGCCAGTTGTTATCGGTCAATTTAGTGGACTGCCAAGCAAATTCAATGCAGTTATCCCCTTTTACTTTGTTTTACGGATGATGTTAACAAAATAGGCAAAGTTTTAATCTGTGCTTGTTATGGGACAGGGGTTTCAAACGGTGAGTCGCCTAAAGTCACTTGGCAGCTACGGTAAATGACACACACACACAAAAAATGCAATTGATTGCAATTAAACTTATGTTTAATTTATACAGTACAAGGACAATAAAAACTACTAACAAAAAAGAACGAATGAGAAAGCTTATACCTGTATATATTATACATATTAGTGGGTCGTAGAATAGAAAAGTTTCAGCAGTAACAACATAAACAAACGGCTTTTGTGGAACAAAGTAACTTCCGGTAGCCTGGGTGCCAGCCGATCTTAGCCCCGCCCACAAGAGTTTGAAAACGGGAAGATCGGTCTGGCGTTTTTCCGTTGAGGAGCTGCTATGCTAGGACTAGAGCTGGGCGAACCAATCAAATTGTCAGGGCGGGCTTTATACGATGATGGACAGATAATCAACAGTAACGTAATGAACCACGTCACCAAAGAGCGCGTGTGTTGAATGGCTGCGCTGTAGAGTTCAGATGTGTGGATTCTGACATGGAGTCTGTTCTAAAAGATATCGACAGAGCATTGATTTTAAAAGAGGAACAGAGAAACGCAAGCAGGGCATTTGATGATGTTTTTGCTGTCCTTCCCACGGGATTCGGCAAAAGTTGGTCGCAACTGAAATGGGTAACGTTATCACGCCGATGCAACTCGGCGTGCATGACGAGATGGATATAATTAGCGGTCGTTGCCAGCTTCTTTTCGGAAGCCCGGAATCATGGTTGCTGAATAAGTGGAGGGACGCTAGGCTTCAATATTTTCAAGCCAACGTAATGGGTATCGTCGTGGATGAAGTTCACCTAACGTACAAATGGTAAGAGATAGTCTTACTCTATGACTTAGTAAATACTTCATGTTGTGGTATAAACAAAATGTTGTAAACATAGTAGGTGTTGATGTACATTCGCTAACTCAGACTTAGTATAATCACAATGTTAGTGTCATAGTAGCGAAATAACTATCAGTTCCGTCAGGCTGCAAAGACGTCATTTCAACATACGTCACACATACGTTGCTCTGATTGGTCGTAGGTCTATCCAATTGAGTGCAGAGGCATTTTTCGGTTGAGACACGCCTCATAATTATAGCCCAATGGAGCGGTATCAGACTCAAATTCTGACTAGAATTGAGTATGACAACGTCAGGCTAAACTTCCGGTAAAATCCGCTAAGAATTAATAACAACAAAAGTCCTTTCAGAGTAGTTTATTTTAATAAACAACAAGTAGATTACCTTGGTTCAAATCATAGCTAAAGCGTATCAAAAACTACACTGAGCTACATTATTGTGTAAAATGTGTACTATATAATGTATACAACCTTAACAACAGATCGGCTGCCAAACCTCCTATCAAATAGCGGTAATCTATGATCGCGTCTCTCCTCGTCTTTAGGAAACCAAATCATTTTTTATTTTTAACAAGGTATTTGTTCCAGAATTGCAAGTGCAAACCTTAGTAAATCGTGTTGCGTGATTAATTTAAATCTCTTCCCATAAATTTAGCATAAATTTACCTACAAATGCATATGCAATAAAGTCAGTCGCAAAAACAACTATATCCAGCAAATTTTTCACTGCATGTCTTTAGTAAATAGTAATAGTAGTTTTCTGCAAAAGAGGCATGCATTTTTACTGGGGCAAGCTGTTCGTTAATCTTGTTAATCTAAAAAAAGTGTTAATGCTTAAAACAAAGTAAAAATACCTGCCTAAAAAAAACTAATTCAATCTACATCTTTATTCAGAAAACTTAAAGGGATACTTCACCGATTTAGCATTCAGCTTTGTATCTGTAGAAACCCGGCAGTATTACTGAATGACCATGTTTCCCTCCCTCATTTCCCCCTGAGAGGAGAGATATCTGCATTTTGGTTCTGCAAAAAAGTCCTCCGATGATGCAAAAATCGTCATATTACATCATCGGAGGACTTTTTTGCAGAACCAAAATGCAGATAGCTCTCCTCTCAGGGGAAAATGAGGGAGGGAAACATGGTCATTCAGTAATACTGCCGGGTTTCTACAGATACAAAGCTGAATGCTAAATCGGTGAAGTATCCCTTTAAGATAATTTTTCTTACCACACTAGCAGATATTTACTGGTTTTACTTTTCATATTTATTTTATATTTGTTTTAGAAAACAAGACGTATTATTATTTTGGTTCATTGTTATAATCAAATAAATGTATCATGATTAAGAACTTTTAGATATTTATACTTAAATCAATACTGAAAAAATATGACATAAATTTTTACTAGGACTGCGCGTTTATGACAAAAAAAATCATAAATGTTGATTATTTGCCTTGATATTGTAATTGCGATTATTACTGAATATTAATAGACTTTACATTGAAGTTTTATAACTTTGTGTAAAGCAGCTACATGCTAAATTCTAAACATCCACGAAATAATATAATTAAAATAATATAAATATGGGAGGTATGTTGTAGGGCTGAAACGATTCATCGAGTTACTCGATTTACTCGATTCAAAAAATTCCTCGAGGCAAAAATTCTGCCTCGAAGCCTCGTTAAATTCCTATGACGCGCACTACACGCGCCGATATCTGATTCACACGGACCGTTGTTCAATGTTCAGGAAGCACATCATAGCGCGTGGTACATTTTGAATTTAGTTGGCGCGATGGCGGAGCCAATATGTCCATAAAGGGCAGAGAGAGAATGTCTAAAGTTTGGGATCATTACATTCAGCATCTGAACTGAAAACATTCACTGCTGTTTCACCAAGCGTCGATGAAACAAGGTAACATAGCTTTCGCTGATTTTAATCCCATACTGTATTTGTAGCGATGTCGTTATGCGGTTTGACTAGATATGATGTTTAGCTTTGATGTTTTCGTATTCACGTTCAATTGCTTAAAAAAGAACCCCTTCACAAACACGCATGCACTTTACAGGTGTGTGTGTACCAAAAAACGGCACCACAGTGCAATCATATATGGGCAACTTGTAATCTGACATATTTTGTTCCATAATAATAATCTCTGTCTTATTGGAGTTTAGCATAAGTTATTCTCTCTCACGCGAGTCAGACCGATCGCGCAATGCATCACATATGCTTAAACTTTTATGTAGCCACGCAACAATAATTTCAGCATGCATTCACTGTATACAGCGGGACTTGATGTTGTGATTTTTCGAACGGATTCTTAACCTAAAATGCACCGCAATGCAAGTGATGCAAACCAAATGCAGCGTTCTATTGAAAAGGAATGTATGTTTTTCTGCCGTACCAAAATGCAATGAAGCAACTGAACGTCTGACTGGGGTGTCACTCTTCCTCACGCACAGCACGCGTGCACACACAAACACAGGTGCACGTGTTGTTACCATAGCAAAATAGGCTCACCCCAGAAATGATATATTATATGTTAGTAGCCTAATGGTAAATGCTGCATGTGTAGAAATGTACATAAACCAGATATTTACTTTGATGTCAGGGCTAGATTACAGCATGAAACCTGTTGTGCATATTAATAAATTAAAGTGCTTAATTGTTGGCCTTGGCACTTATAAACACTAAATGGGTAAAAATTGAAATAAATAGGCTTATTTTTTAGAGCCAAATACCTCTGTTTTTTTTTTAGAAAGAAAAGCCAAATGCTTGAACATTTTACAGCCACGTCATTTTCGTTATGCATTATTTGTCGTGGTTGTTTAAAAACAAACAAAATTTTTATCCGATTACTCGATTAATCGATCGATTCAGTGCTAGATTAATCGATTACAAAAAGAATCGATAGCTGCAGCCCTAGTATGTTATTAGTAAAAATCCAAAATGAATGGCTAAATGACAAGTCAATTTATCATTTTTAAAATCAATGATTCACCACTGTATTTGGTGCCCAAACACCAAATTGGGGATTTGGCGATAATGTCATTGTTTTACCTGTAATTGTAATTCTGATTAGTTTTTAATTGTGCAGCCCTATTTTTCACTGTGTAGTTTCCTAACCAAAAACGGAAAACTTTTTATGCATTTGGCTGTTTACTCCAAAACTGTGTTTTGAGGTCCTGAAAAAGCTAATTTTTTTTAAATGAATCTTTGAAAAATGAGTTTCATGCATAATGGATCCATGTAAAGGGGATCGTTTTGACTAGAGATGCACCGATTTCAATTTTGTGACCTGCTGATACCAATTTTTGCTGGTTCTGATTTTCTATGATTGACAGCATATAGGCTACAAACAAAAATCCACTTTTTAAAGAGCACCAATTACCCAATTCACAATTTTACATTTCCTTTGGTGTGTAAGTGTGTATTAGTACATGTTAACGATATGCAAAAGGTACAAAAAGATATCATTTCCAACGTAAGTATCTTTTTTGGAGGTCCTGAAAAAGCTAATTTTTTTTAAATGAATCTTTGAAAAATGAGTTTCATGCATAATGGATCCATGTAAAGGGGATCGTTTTGACTAGAGATGCACCGATTTCAATTTTGTGACCTGCTGATACCAATTTTTGCTGGTTCTGATTTTCTATGATTGACAGCATATAGGCTACAAACAAAAATCCACTTTTTAAAGAGCACCAATTACCCAATTCACAATTTTACATTTCCTTTGGTGTGTAAGTGTGTATTAGTACATGTTAACGATATGCAAAAGGTACAAAAAGATATCATTTCCAACGTAAGTATCTTTTTTGGATTACAGCAAACACACGGATTGTAGGCAACAGTTTACTTCCTGGGCCGGTTGACGTGGACACAACTGACGACGGTCATTATCATTAGCCTATTCCACCCGCTTCTGACCAACAGCTTGTAAGTAGTCTATGTTTTCATATTTATGGAATCTATTCACTAAACTACTCACTTAACTCAAACTTAGTCCAATATCCAAATATCAGTTGGACAGCTGTGGTTAGAAGTAGTGATAGACCGATATATCGGGCCGATATTTGCGAGTTTTATGTGTATCGGCATCGGCCGATACATGGCTGCCGTGTTTGCCGATTTTTCCGGCATAATTTACAGACAGAGTGCTGGAACCCGCAAGCGATTGCAGGTCATGTGACTAAAAACAACCAACCTTTTCACGACAACATTGAAAGCTCGGCTTAACAGCTGATCATAGCTGAACAAAGTGGGTTTTTTTTTCATCTCTATGGGGCGGTTTCCTGGACAGGGATTAGACTAGTCCTAGACTACAATAAATGTAAGAACTGTGCAAACTAATAACATCTCTTTTTAACAACATGCCATTTTTACATAATTTTTATGATGTAAATTGAGTGAGCAAAAGCAGTATCGGCTCCAAATATCGGCTCAAGAAAATCGGCAGCCTGTATCGGTCATCGGCTAAGGCTGATGAAACAAAAATCGGTATCGGCATCGGCACTGAAAAATCCATATCGGTCGATCCCTAGTTAGAAGCATAGTTCCTAGTTAGTATAAGTGTAGACTAAGATTGATCATGCTTTTAAGTCCTTTGCATTCCTGTTAAATTTAGCAAAAACAGAGTTTCTGTGAACTTAAATACCTTTAAATGTGCGTTTGTTCCTTCACATGAAGCTATCATGTATTAAGAAGACTTTGAATATAGTACATAAAAACATTTATGGTGCTTTTATAATGCTTTGTCCTTTTAATAGCTTGTCAGTAACAACCACGGCTAATGCACAGTATTGGAATTGGATCGGTCCTGTTAGTCCAAAAAGCCCGGATCGGCCCGGCTAGCGATCCAGAATATCGGATCGGTGCATTCCTAGTATTACTTGAGCAACTGGCAACAAAAAGGCCGTCTCAGAATCGGAATGTCGTGAGACTGCGGAAAATCGTCCAGTTCCGGTCTCTGGCCAGTCGAACGTTGTGGTGTGCGTACAAAAGTTTTCAAGTTTTTAGTACAATTATTGCGTAGATAGCTTTTCAGTGTTATGTCCGTTCCGGATTTTTCCTTGAGCGATGTATTAAATTGATGTTATTGAATTCCTTTATCTGTGTAACCCATTGTAAAGAAAGCCAAAGAATTTTGTAAGATTGTGAGGTCTTAAGGCAAATGGTCATATTTTGTCCAGATGTAGTTACTGTAATCAAAACGCCTGCATGAGTGGATTGAACACGGTTTTGGCAGATTTGCTATTGAAAAGCAATCTTACTGAACTGTTTTCATTAGGACTCATAAAAGGATCATTCCAGGCTACAAGACACTGAAATATGTGCTGCAACAGTGTATTTGTCTGTATGTAAACCTAATGGAGTAGTTCACCCAAAACCCCAAAATCATAACTCTTTTATTGTATCCATATCACATACATAATCAGACTCACTGGATACATTTACTCATGGTCTGATTTGTATGTTTTAGACCTTGTTTGACGTTGATTATAAATGTTTGTCATCTACACATCATGCTTTTGTCCTAATCATATCATCGACCAAATCATTGTACAAAACCGCTTCCCCCCCTCTAAGCGAAATCTACTAAGCTGAGGAAAAAGTCACCTCCAGCTTTCTCGTAAGAATAAAACCATAAGGTTTCCAATAAAAAGCAAAACAAGAATTTCCTGGTTTCCAGAATTTTGTTCTTTTCCAAACAAAATTCCAGGATAATTCTAAACAGCTGTGTATCGCACCTCTTATACTGACAGCATGCGTGAGTTCACAAAACTATTTTGCACTGGCCCTGACCCAATGCCCTGCTTGAGTCCGATTCAAAAGACTGTATTACCATGCCAGTCCTTCTCTGTTTCTTCACCGTACAGGAGCGCTTCACCCTCCTCAAAGTGGCTGGAGAAGTGGTCACCCAGTTGACCTCAGATCAGCGCTGCGATATTTCGTCTAATGTGTGATGTCATAGCGTCGATAAGAGTGACAGTCAAGCGGCATTCAAAAGCTTTTTTGGCAGCCCTTCTTATCTTAGTGCTCTTGGGGGAATGGAGTCGACACAAGTACTGGGAAAACAAACCTGCCACAAAAAGCTGCCAGTTTTTCTCCTTTTATCTGTGCGACAGAAGATGCAGACAAACCGATTTGTATAGACAAACACGGAAACAGGCGCACGCTCTGTCGGCATCTTCTGCTGTTGAAATGTCACATCAGCATCAGTTCAAGAAAAGTGAAACATCTACTTGATTAAAAAATGACGTATGGGCTACATAAGCTTTAGGTTTTTGACAAGGCATATCATACACTTGAATTGAATTTCTTCCTGCATTTTGATTCATGGATGCAAATGATTTATAGGAAAGTGTTATTGCGCAGACGTTGCTCTTTCAAAGTTCTGGGGGTTAAAGCGTTACTTCAAATATAAGAATTACCCTATGATTTACTCACAATCAAGCAGTCTGACATACATATGTCCATTATCTTTCAGACGAACACATATGGGGCCCTATCTTGCACCCAGCGCAATTGACTTTGTCAGTGACGCATGTATCATTTTCGTATTTTGCACCGGCGCACAGCGGGTTTTTCCCTCCACAGACGCACGTCGGCAAACTAGGGAACGAACTTGCGCTCCCTGGGCGGTTCAGCGCAAAAAAGGAGGCGTGTTCCGGCGCAAACCTTCTCTGATGCTATTTTGACGTTTCAAAAAACAATTGCGCTACTAACCAAAAAAAACTAGTCTAAAGTCAGTTGCGCGTTGCGCGTAGTTCATTATGCTATTTTAAGGGTGCATGCTTGACCATAATGTATAGCGTGCACATCGCGCATTGCTTATCTAATCTACACAGATGCAAGAGTTATTTTTGCAAATCATTAATTGTTACAATAAAAAATATTAACACATGAGATAAGGGAAACCATTTGTTGTGTGGCTGTATAACGTTTATTTTATGTAAATAATAATTAAAATATTTTCATAAGAAACCTTAATGTATATGAACTTGATTTGTAAGTGTACTTTGGGGTTGGACCTGGCTTGCGTTTCCGATTTCAAAGCCCCCAAACCCTTTCAGCGCCAGCGGTGAGGGTGGTGGACGCAGCGATGTCCTCTGCTGTGTCAGGTCATGTGTAGAGGCAGATTCACCTCCCGTTACACGGCGTGCCCGATTTATGCTGGCAAGCTTGGGATTCCCCGTCTCCTGACATCATTTTAGCGCTTGGCGCAACGATGGGAAAGCCAGCTGATGAGACAATTTTGGTTATTTCCTCTCACGCCTGTTTAACCTACGTTGATTTGGGCGGGTTTCTCCCATACAAAACAACTTCTCCGTCTTTGACTGCCCTTACAAGAACGTCGGTCTCCTCTGCTGTGAACCGCTCCTGGCCTGCGCCTGGTAAATCCGTCATTATAATAGCAACCCGCCATGGAACTTGCGCCCTTGCGTTTAAAGGGAATGTTGGACAACGTTCTGATTGGTTTATTTGAAGTTACGCCCAAACCATGCCTATGAATAATGAACCTACTTCAGACCAACCCCTTATTGATTTGCGCCTGGCGCAAGACTTATTTCTCCCGCCGGGAAAATAGCAACAGCGCCCAAGATCCGCACACAAAGTCACTTGCGCTTTGCGCTTCGCACTTGCGTTTCAGATCGTTAAATAGGGCCCATGGAGTTATTTTAGTAAATGCTTTTCCAAGCTTATAATGTGAGCAAACAGGGATCAGGGAACAACTTCTGAATTTGAAGCCCAAAAAAGTGCATTCATCCTTCACAGAAGTAATCCACACAGCTCCAAGGGGTTATTAAAAGTATAATTATGATTTTTGCCATAATCGTGCAGCCCTACCATAAGGCATTTTAATATTATTCAAGTAAACTTCAAAAAACTACTGAAAGGGAACAAATGTGTTTGTGTTTTCCACTATATTTCTATTTCTAAAAAATGGTGGGTCTTGAGATAACCTGTTGGGTTGAAAAAGTTTGGAAACCCCTGATATACAATACACAAGCAAGAGTTATCAAGTATGCAGGGGAAACTGATGGAAAAACATCCTTATTTTAATTTTTTACTACTTCGATAATGTATATTGCCAAATAACATAAGGTAGGCATACATTGTGTCAAAAAAACAAACAAATATATAGCCTTTTTCAAAATGTTGTTTTACTTGAGAAAACGTAATATTCATATAAACTTACTTTTTTCCTATAAACTGAGTTTTGCATCAAATTGATTTTTGTTCCGCTTGCAATAAATGATGAATAATGACTATTCATTGTTACATCTATGAGTTACATCTAGATTTTTAAAATCCGATTTGTAAATCTAGACGGGCAACAAGCGCACTCAAATATAGACACGTCTGAAACAAAACTCGTGTTCACAGGTTATTTATTTGTCCGACCTCTGCGTTTGTGTCCTCCCTCCACTCCCGCGTCGTGACAGAATCATCCGGCCAGCATTGGACGCAGCGAGTTCGCGGAGGGCGGCTCCCCCAAGAATTTCGTCGAGGGGGAGTAGTGACATCGGGGTTCGTATTCCATCAGCCTCAATGTCACTCGGGGACCACCGTGAGCAATCGCTCGCTCCTGCGGGCCTGCGGGAGGAGGATCGGCCCAGGTGGTCCCCCAACGGTTGAGTCGTCGTCGACTGTTTCTCGGAGGTCCACCGTCCTGCTCGTCGGGGGATCTGGAAAGGACCACGCCCGATTATTTCCTCGGGGTGGTCATCGGTGAGGGTCTCCGTTCCGCGAGGGGATGAGGATGTGACTTCCGGGGGCATCTGATCTTCGACGATTCCCAGGAGGGGGGTAATTCGTCTGCCTCGGTCCTCGGAGCGATCGCTCCGGTTCTCCTGGCGCATTCCGGCCCACCGTCCCATAGGTTTCGTCCCGGCGGCTGTCGGCTTCACCAGGGTTCCCGAGCCCTCCATCCCTCCCCTGGATCCACCCTACCAGACTTAGTTTTTTTGTTTTTCATGTGAGTGTCTGGTAGCCACTCCTAGAGGGAGGGGTTATGTCATGGCTAGTTTTGTGTTTTGCACTTATCAGTTTCACCTGGACTCTCATGGACTAATTACGCCAACACACCACACCTGTTGTATGTTTGATTGTGTTTGTATTTATACGCCTTGTTCCGTCAGCCTGTGCCGGATGATTGTCATTACTACCATGTCTGTTCCCCGTGTCACATTTTTGATGTTCCTGTGTTTTGCTTACCTGTACTCCTCGTGTTTCGTTCCAGTTTTATTATTAAATGTTATTTATTTGTCCGAACTCTGCGTTTGTGTCCTCCCTCCACTCCCGCGTCGTGACACTTAATGGACCCTAAATGCAAGAATTCTTCCAATAAGTGGTTGGGACTGTTTTTTACTAAACACAGTAAAAGCGCTGTGTATGTTTTGATGATCGTTTTGAATCTGATCTTTAACCGTGGGTTTACACCAGCCGCGTTTGAGGCGTCAAATTAGCGTCTACCGCATCTAGTTTGCCGCTTGAACATTTTGAACATTTGTCTTCATTTGCGCGTGAAAGCAGCGTGTGAAATTCTAGTCATCGAGACATTCACTTGGAAATTCGCGTCATGGGAGGGGTTTCTGCCACTTCGCTTGCTTCCTGTAAATGCCTCATTCGCTCCACGAGACCTCCATACGCGCATCAACGTGTCTTTACATTGAAATCACCTGCGATTGACGCCTCTACCGCGGCTGATGTGAACGCAGCATAACAAAACTCCTTTATGCAATAAAAAATGCAACTATCTCAGCTTTTTGCTCAAAATGTGTTATTTCTGAAGAAACCTACACATATTTGAGCGAACAAATGAAGATATGATTAAACTTTTTTATTTGTTTAAAAGCAGGGGTCTGTTCTTTCATTTGATATATTGTATGTTTATATATTTAAAGAAGAACATTTACTGGAAGCCATTACAGTTTTGTGAAAAAGTTGGCTGGCAACTCTTTTTTTAAATCCTGGCAGGGAAAGAGTTAAAGAGAGGCGACGGATGTTGGATAAAGTAATTGCTGTAAGCGATCCTCTCTGAAAAGTTTCAAAGGAGGCTTTGATAGTTCATTATTCAATAGAAAGCTTAAGCGTTCAACATATAGGCAGATGCTAAATGTTACTTTGCCATATAGCTCCTCGAAAATCTGGATGAAATTTGAAATTCACGTCTGTCTGGGTGTGATGATACACCGCTTCTGAAGGATTAAGGGGTGCGGAGAATGATGAGGTGGTCGTGATGCCGGAAAAATACGAGATGCTGGAGCTCTAACGTGAATGGTGAAATTATATGGAGAAAACTATTTAAGCAAGTATGCAGGGATAATGACTCCGTGTCTTCATCCGGTGCCAGAAGAATTCTGGAAAGTAACACAATCCTTTGGAATCCTCAAAGCAGACCTGCATTGCACTTAGGCCATTTTTCAACAGCAGCCAGTTTTGTGGGTGCAATGTAAGGTCCATAAAAATATCACATATAGAGCCTGGGTACATTACATTTTACTTATAGACAAAATTGGGCCTAACATGTTTTTTTTACTTTGGCATGCTTTTCATTTTTACTGCCTTCATAACCATTAACCATTGTATTTTCATTAGGTTATGTGCATTAATTTAAGCAAGCGCCTCAAAAAATCGATGTTTCCACATAATGATGACAAGAATCTAACATGCTGTTCCAGAATGGGATGTATAATTCTTTCACAGCGTTCTCCACCTATACCAGCCTTTCTAAACAGCCGGGCTTTTTGCCAAATGGGTGTCGAAGCGATGTCGAACAAAGACTTCTAACCCACTTGACGTAAGGACTTCATGTCCATTCAAATTAAGGGGGCACATGTCATCGTCCACTTATAATCACGTTGGGTGAAACATGTTTGACTTTTTTACTGTGAAGCACAAAATTGTTATCAAAACCTGCTCTTTTCGTTACGACAGAAATCACTGTCAAATTCAGTTGCTTGCTTGTCGAATAAGCACGTAAGATGTTCACCCTCCACTATGTGCTGAAACTTGCCATGATTGTGTGGACTGCGTGCATGAGATCTACGATCATCACGAGGTTCTAATTAGCTACAAAGCCGACACAAATAAAGAACCAGCTATTTCTTCTCATATCCTGCATGCTTGTTTACGACGCATATATTTTACTCTAACCGCCGACTTTTAGATGCATTTCCACCAGTCCCTCCATCCGAGGAAACCCAGAATAGTGCTGACAAATAACAAGCTTCACTACTTGGCATAATTGGTCACCACCATTGCCTGAGGTCAAGTGCGCTTCCAAAACTGATTTGTTCTTCCGCTTTTCCCTCTTTTGTGGAAGATGGCGGGAAAATCCCTCAGGACACCCGGTCTGATCTCAGACTTACCGTCAGCTGTAGTCGGGCCTTTGGGTGACCTCCTGAGGCCGGGACTAAACTGACTGCCCTGAGACCACAAAGCCACAAATTTTTTACTCAAGCCAGTTTTACTGCATGTTCAGAGAGCGGCATGGCAAACACAAACGCAGCTGGCTGAAGAGGACTGGAAAATGTGTTTAACCGACTGACAACGGTCAGTGGATAAGTGTCGTCTCTCTTTTGTTAATCTCAGATTTGTCTAAAGAAAGAGATCAGGTTTTGGCTAAATGTTAACCCAAGTTATATAAAACATTTATGCGTTGACCATCCAAAGTAGTTGGTTATTTCCGATAAAATAAAGCGTTTGCAAGCAAGATATAAATAAAATATTTCATTACATTATAGGTGATGATACCAAAGTTTGATTTTTGATTTAAATGTGTAAATGTAATAATAAGTAAACAATAAGTTATGACAGGGTGTGCTGTATAAGTCACGAGTGAAGGATGTTGTTAGACATTACATGTCTTGATACAGCACTAAAGTACTTATTGCTTTTATTGAAGGGGACATATCATGAAAATCTGCTTTTTTTCATGTTTAAGTGCGATAATTGGGTCCGCAATGCTTTTATTAATCTAGAAAATGTGTAAAAGAACAACCCAGTAACTTCGTTTAGGTAAACCATTCTCTGCAAGCATGTGAAAAAATAGGTCATTGAAATGTGGCTCCCCTTGTGATGTCAGAAGGGGATAATACCGCCCCTTAATCTGCACTATCCAACCACGGCACTGCCATTTGGTGCACAGATTAACTCATTTAAAGGACACACCCAAAAATGGCACATTTTGCTTACACATACTAAGTGGCAGTTTTAACATTTATTGTAAAATGCTCTCCTTTTACTTTACCAGTAAATCACGCTACTGTATGGCTGAGTGATGGAAACGTTATGGAAAGTCACTCATCACCAGTGGCGGCTCGTGACTGCTCATTCGAGGGGCGCTAATTCAAAATAAGTGTTCGGAGTGTCATGTGTGTGGTTCCCTTTTCCATAATATGTGTCCTGTGTGTCAAGAGATCCTGTGTGCATCACGTGTTTTGTCAAAATAAGGGCCTGCTGCACACGCATCAAAACCGTTTATGATAAAAGAGACGCTCATGTTCACAAAATACACGCAAGACACTCTCTTAACATTAAACTCTGATTACGCATGAGATTATGCGAGTATCTGGCAAACATGAGTGTCTCTTTTATCATAAACCCTTTAGACGCGTCTGCAGCAGGCACTTATTTTGGCAGGAGACGTAATGCACACTCGATCTCTCAAAGCGCAGAACACATATTTTGAAAAAAAGAACCACACATGACGGGCTACATACATGTTGTGACGGAAAAAAAAAGAAGTCACCAGCCGCCACTGCTCATCACTGTAAACACAGATGATCAATCTCAAGATGCTTTGATTTTATTCAACAATACCATCACACAGAAATAATCTGAGTTGAACAGATCTTGGCAGGAATCAAATCTAAATCGACTTTATATACTCACGTTTATAGGTTGTATAGTATATAGTATAGTTAAGCTAATGAAAGCGACTGTTCACTCTTTTCAGTCTTCTCAGTCTGTTTAAAAGAATTGTTTTTGTTATTTCTCAAACGGACCACCTTATACCATCTTTGCTTGCATAGATGGAGTTAAAAAAGAGACTGGTGTCAGTCTTCTTGGCCCAAATCATCTATTGCCCTGAGATAAATGGAAACAGCTGCTGTTTGTTGCACTGACAATTTCTCCCAATATAGATTTTACACTGGGCACCAGTGTAATTCTCCAACACAACTGGGCAAAAGTTTTTTATTATGTACCAGTGGCAAGACGAGCATTTCTTAATTTATATTATTTTCTGTTACTGGTATCTTAAAAAATTTGTTCACCCCAAAATGAAAATTAGCCCATATTTTACTCACCCCCAAGTCATCATAGGTGTACAAGATATAACTTTCTGCTTACTATAATATTATAGACTCTTTTTAAAGTCCCAAAAAGATTGTTAATCCATAAAAAACTAATCCATACAGTTATGATGTGCTATGGGTTTTTTGTAACATTGGGTCTTAATCACTAATAATTGTGTACATTTTTCGTACTTACAGTATTGTTCAAAATAATAGCAGTACAATGTGACTAACCAGAATAATCAAGGTTTTTAGTATATTTTTTATTGCTACGTGGCAAACAAGTTACCAGTAGGTTCAGTAGATTCTCAGAAAACAAACAAGACCCAGCATTTATGATATGCACGCTCTTAAGGCTGTGCAATTGGGCAACCAGTTGAAAGGGGTGTGTTCAAAAAAATAGCAGTGTCTACCTTTGACTGTTCAAACTCAAAACTATTTTGTACAAACATTTTTTTTTCTGGGATTAACAATCCTGTGAATCACTAAACTAATATTTAGTTGTATGACCACAGTTTTTTAAAACTGCTTGACATCTGTGTGGCATGGAGTCAACCAACTTGTGGCACCTCTCAGCTGTTATTCCACTCCATGATTCTTTAACAACATTCCACAATTCATTCACATTTCTTGGTTTTGCTTCAGAAACAGCATTTTTGATATCACCCCACAAGTTTTCAATTGGATTAAGGTCTGGAGATTGGGCTGGCCACTCCATAACATTAATTTTGTTGGTTTGGAACCAAGACTTTGCCCGTTTACTAGTGTGTTTTGGGTCATTGTCTTGTTGAAACAACCATTTCAAGGGCATGTCCTCTTCAGCATAGGGCAACATGACCTCTTCAAGTATTTTAACATATGCAAACTGATCCATGATCCCTGGTATGCGATAAATAGGCCCAACACCATAGTAGGAGAAACATGCCCATATCATGATGCTTGCACCTCCATGCTTCACTGTCTTCACTGTGTACTGTGGCTTGAATTCAGAGTTTGGGGGTCGTCTCACAAACTGCCTGTGGCCCTTGGACCCAAAAAGAACAATTTTACTCTCATCAGTCCACAAAATGTTCCTCCATTTCTCTTTAGGCCAGTTGATGTGTTCTTTGGCAAATTGTAACCTCTTCTGCACATGCCTTTTTTTTAACAGAGGGACTTTGCGGGGGATTCTTGAAAATAGATTAGCTTCACACAGACGTCTTCTAACTGTCACAGTACTTACAGGTAACTCCAGACTGTCTTTGATCATCCTGGAGGTGATCATTGGCTGAGCCTTTGTCATTCTGGTTATTCTTCTATCCATTTTGATGGTTGTCTTCCGTTTTCTTCCACGTCTCTCTGGTTTTGCTCTCCATTTTAAGGCATTGGAGATCATTTTAGCTGAACAGCCTATCATTTTTTGCACCTCTTTATAGGTTTTCCCCTCTCCAATCAACTTTTTAATCAAAGTACGCTGTTCTTCTGAACAATGTCTTGAACGACCCATTTTCCTCAGCTTTCAAATGCATGTTCAACAAGTGTTGGCTTCATCCTTAAATAGGGGCCACCTGATTCACACCTGTTTCTTCACAAAATTGATGACCTCATTGATTGAATGCCACACTGCTATTTTTTTGAACACACACCTTTGAACTAATTCAACTAATTGCCCAATTGCACAGCCTTAAGAGCGTGCATATCATGAATGCTGGGTCTCATTTGTTTTCTGAGAATCTACTGAACCTACTGGTAACTTGTTTGCCACGTAGCAATAAAAAAATATACTAAAAACCTTGATTATTCTGGTTAGTCACATTGTACTGCTATTATTTTGAACAATACTGTACATGCACATTTGAACTTCTCATGAAAGTTTGGGCATATTTCATGTGCATAAGCTTATGAATTTGATTTTAAACTCTTATGAAATCGGGGTGTTTGTGCACAAGGTTAGTAATTTGCATATTACACACCCAAACCAACTTCATATGAGGGGTTTCCACAACACAGCACTTCAGAGAGGTTTTAGAGAAGTATGTCACTGAAGCAAAAAAGCCAATAATAAATAAATAAATAAATTCATTATCATTATGATGTTTTGCTTCTTTAAGTTGGGAGGTTTTTCTGTCGGTGAAGGAAGCCAGATGCGCTGTATGTAACAGGTGTAACAGGTAAAAAAAGTATGGGATGCTATAACAAAGGTTAAGTGATTGACGCTTGGACATCTTATTACATTAGGTTTATAATTACATTTACGTTTAAGCATTAAGCAGACAGAAAAGCATGAAGCAAGCATGAATAATTGTTATTACACACATCTTCTTTATATGTGTAAGTAATATAATATAAAATATTGAAAAGATATGTAAATATTATATATCAAATGATATGCCAACGGTATAATGCAGGGTTCACACCAGATGCGGTAGAGGCAGCAAGGGCAAGTGATTTACATGTTAAGTCAATGCAAAGACGCGATTAGGCATCCTTGGCGTTAACCAATCAGGACCTTGCTGTAGTAGTGACGTGATTACAGAAAGAAAGCGGAGTCTCAGCAGAGTCGCAGAAGCCCCTTCTATAACGCGAATTTACGCTTGAATGTCTCACATGACTAGAATTTCACATGCGAATGAAGCGAGTAAACTCAAATGTTCAAGCGTCAGCGTTTTTGCCGCCTCTACAGCGGCTGGTGTGAATGCACCATAAGTTGTTCTTGCATTTTTAATTTCGAATACATTTTTGTACGAGTTTGAAGTTTTTGTCGAATCATGATTTGTCCGTACACAGGGCTTTGAACCAGATTTTTTTCCCAATTGGTTCGTTCCAAACAGAAAGCTTCTCATTTCTCAGACGAGTCAACGACGACCGGAAGTGAACTTCATCGAGTATTGCACAGAAATCTTGTCAAAGAATGAAAAAAATAACGTTATTAAGCGGTTACCATTATTTTAAATAAACATTTCTGTTCCAGAACATATATTTTTTGAAAGTTTCTGGTTTCGTTTCTGTTCCTTGCAAAACATCAAAAAATTCTGGTTTTCGTTCCGTGAACCGGTTCAAAGCCCTGGTCCGTACACACATTTTATGCACAAATCTGAGTATGCATGCTTAGTGAATAAGACCCACTGAGTCTCTGCCTGACCCTAAATCTCGTGAGCATAGTTTGTAAAGTTTAAAATATAAACAGTTCCTTACAAAATCCCATCGCTTTGCCTCAGAAGACATTTAATAGCTGTATGGTTGACTGCTATAGTGTCTTTTGTACAGCTGAGATGATGCTTTAAGGCCTTTAATTGACATCATGGCCTGACAAAAGCACAATTTACCAGTAAAATGAATTGTATACATACCTGTGTTTCTTATCCTTGAGGATTACACTCACAGACATGGGATAAAAGCCACAAAAGATGTTTTTATAGATTATTATTAAAAGGCAACATGCACAAACAATTAAACACAAGTGGTACAATCACATTTAATTAACCAGTGTTTATTTTCTAAATAATACATATCAGGAAAAATAACATTGATGTATTTACTGTTAATAATAATGCTTGAGGAGTTCATGAAAATATACAGTACGCTAGTCTGATCTGTGACAAATAATATTACATATATAGATACATATATAAAAACAGACAACAGTGGCGGAATGCTCACAAGACACTTATGAAAAATGGTAAAAATCAACTGGTTTTAAAAACAGGACTGTGGTAAGTGCCCGAAACAGTGCATTAAGTGTGTATACTGAGAGAAGTGGATATATTGATTTGAACCAGTGCGTATGGAAACCGTCAGTGTTAAAATCGAACCCCGTGCTGGGCCGTTTT
Organism: Misgurnus anguillicaudatus; assembly: GCF_027580225.2. NCBI lineage: Eukaryota > Metazoa > Chordata > Actinopteri > Cypriniformes > Cobitidae > Misgurnus > Misgurnus anguillicaudatus. The sequence goes on from NC_073358.2 coordinate 7,798,855, forward strand.
TCCCGAAATACCAAGAAAGTTTGCAGTAATGTCCGGTCTTGATTTTAATGTCAGTGCAGTCGCAGAAGATTTTGCAAATTTGGAGACATATAATACAGAACAGATCATTAAAAAGAAATACACTCTTGTGAAAAAAATACATAATAACAAATAATATGTAACATATTTGATTTAGATATGAAGGTTTAAAAAGAAACAAAATAAAATAAGCAAAAATTATATTCGGACAACATATTTTGGAGAAGTTAGATCTCTCATTCCAATAAACTTTATGATAAATACATCTAATTCGCTATACTACTCTGACGAAAGTAGCACACCAACAAAATTTTACATATTAAACTCTGGGAACACAGTTTTGATCATGCAACTGTCATTTTTAGGGTATCAGATTTGATAATAATAACATGCTTGCTTAGCTGTCGTACTGTATGGATGTGCAGTCACGTGATGTCATTGGGAGCGCTGTACAAAACGCATCACAAAAGCTTTAAAATGATAGATGAAACATTGCGAAATGACCTCAGGGGCGACGTATAATGTAAAACCGCATGGCTAATCTTCAGGCAAACACAAGACGTATGAAATATGAAAAACTTCACAATCAGGTATTACTTATGTATACAAAATAGGACATGAGGTACAACTGTCTGAATGGATAAACATAGGGTACGATTATAGAGGGGAATCTATACATGAGGCTTTACTGTACGTGGCCAAACATCAGCAGCCGAGCCACCACAAACAGTCTTTCAGTTTCTCTCACCTATTCTACTATTTACACGAAACCACAAGAGCCCTGCGACTCAACGTATCTACTTAGCGACTGGAAACGAAACCTTTCCGAGCAATTTCCCCAGAATACACAAACATATGGAATCTAAAACACAGGTGGAAGTCAATACACCAAAGAAAGGCTTGTACGACTTGCCAAAGGTGACGTTTCTATAACGTTTTCCTTGTGCATTGAACACTTTGATTTCTTACTCGTACAAATTGAGCGGCCGTGAAAACGGTCGTTTCTTTCACTTGCTTGTGGTAGAACGAGACCTTTGCTTTCCGAATGCAAACAGAAAAGAAACGGCGAGAGCCTCGCACCAAATAACACTGGAGAAACATATAAAAATAACTTAGATGAACTGTGTAAATATAAATAAAAAACAAAATGACAACGTTTTTAATAAATAATTCTATTATGTACAACATCGTATATTGCTAAGAGATTTAAATTACTAAAATACTGAATAAAGCAGCAAACATTACAGGCATGAGGTAAAGTACAGCAAAAAGATCCTGTTCGGTTTACAGTAGACTGGTAAACGTATTCTCTTAAAACTTATTCACCAAACTTCATTTGATTTGATCTTGTTTTTCATGGCTTCAGAGGAATAGAGCGACATTGAGCTTTTCCAGGAAAAAAGGATAGAAAGGAGATTGCTGTTTGCGTACAATATGCCTGTAGGTGGTAGACTGATGTACAGGTAAAGCTACTGTAATTTTTGTGAGAATTGAAACCGGTCCTCATACTGGTTCACAAGATTGCACATGTATCTGGATTTGTTCTAGGCACTCTCTCCAAGGCCGTGTTTATACCTCGTATTAAGATGCGTTTTGGTCGATCGGATCACAAGTGGACGAGAGAGACGCATTCCCGTTTACACCTGGTCTCTTTTGTCCACTTTTGACTGCTTTTATCCTGGTTACTTTGAGGGGAGGGTCTATGGGCGAGTCTTTTAAACATGAGCTGCACAACGTTTTATACATAAGGGCTCAGAAATTTTAGAGCAATTGATGAAATAAACTCGTTCCACTATCACACGCTCGCAAAATGAAACAAAACTGTTTAAGGCATAAAGCAGCCGCTGTGGTGGCGATTCACATTTCACGTCTTTTGCACGCCAAATTTGTTGCGGTCGCAACGCGCACATTTTTCCAGGCGCGTCCGCACCTCATCGAGTTAAAAACATTCCCGCGCACCACAGGTCATGTGACAAGAACTAACAGACGGTCGCTTTTTCTGCGCAGTTTTAGAAGCAAAATGTGAACTGCGTTTCCAACAAGTTATTTGAGCGAATGATGGTGGTATTGGTAATCTACTAACCAACAGTAAATAAATCAAGGCACGCTTAGAAAATGGAAACAGGACTGCATTTAGTTACGATTGGGCAAGTTATTGTGAATTAAGGGATTTTTATTCTAAATTTGGCATTTCCGTCACTCGTTTCTTAAGCGATACTTCAAATAGCGCATAAAATCAGGGTGATGGAAACCCAGCTAGTGACAGCTTAAAGATCACACTGAACACTGTGGGTTTTGCGCTATAAGTCACATCTAACAATAGATCAATAGGTGGAGAGTAAGCGGTCTTTTCTGATCGAACACATTCGACTAAATGAGCGTTTATGACACAAAAGGAATCAGGGCGAATGCGTTTTCCGCTACCTCTGAATTTGGTAGAAAGTGAACGAGCTCAAAACGTTTACACCTCACTTACGCCAGTATTTAACGTCGTCCACTGGTGATCCGATCGAACAAAACAAATCTAAAACAGCCCCCCAAGTAAAATTGTAGTACAGCAGCACAAGAATAACAGTTAAATATTAAAAACAAAGACATCTACTTGAACTATATATGTCATTATCTCTGACTGAATGAAAGGACGACACAATTACTTGGGTTAAACTATCTCTATGTACGTTTTTTTTCGATATCCTCTGATGGTGTTTTTATCGTAAGGTTTTAACCAAAGGTAGTAAACATAATCTATTACTGAATAAGAAGGAAAACAACACAACAGTATAAAGTACTATTCAGTGATGACTATCTAATTCAACAATATTGATGACCTGTCTGACCGTAGCAGCTTTTTACGGTAAACTTTTTCTTTTTAATTTTATTTCGTCGACAAAAGACAACTGTACAAAGACAAGTGCAGCAACTGTGGTCAATAATAAAAATGCTGATCAACAAAAACACATTTTTAACAATACCACCAGATATAAATACACACAGCCCCCCCCTACTGTAACCTCTTTATTTAACTCCAATTAAATTAATTCTGTAGAAATAACTTCTTGTTTGTTGGGCTGGCACGATTTATCTTGGAGCTTGGAGCAGGACATCTTTCTCCAGTAAAGCCCAGAGTATAGTTTTTTTATTTTGAGTGTAAGCGAACTAGGGATGCACCGAATGTTCGGCAGAAAATAGCAAAAAAAATCATTTTCGGTGTTCGGCCGAACAAGTGAAATGGCCGAACAAGTAAAACGGGTAAATAAATTTTACCGAACAATGAGGTCTTCGATAATTCAATAAGATTGTAACCAGCACAGAGTGAGAGACACGCAAATGCAGCAAACAAGTTGGCAAAAGCATTTTAAAGTGTCTGAGAAAGACATGAAAACATACAGCACTACAAGTTTTATTTATAATTTAAAATCAAGAAATCCTGAACACCATGCAGCGTATGAGAAAGACACGGTCCTGGGTATCTGCTGAATGCATAAGCACGGAGAACAAGACTTTAACTCTATCTCATGTAATAAAACGACGAAGAGCGTCAGCAGTATGTAATAAAAAGTCGTACAATGACAACCATGCTTATAATAAACGAGAAATAAAACGTTTATTTACAATAAGCTTTTTGTTAGACCGCTTTGTTGAGCGCTTTTTCCTCTGTTATCTCCTGTCAATCTTGCCGCCAACTCTCCTCTCACTCCCTTTGCTCATGCTTGACTGTGCACACAGGCACGCGTACACTGCTCAACATACATACAGTGCAATATAAGTATGCATATAGTTGTTGCAAGTTTTTTAAGGCATAGTAATGAAGAGGTTATTTGCATTTTGCGCGGGAATAGAAGATCAGATTAATTTCCGTTTAGCCAAGACTCATATATGTGGTCGAATGTCCTGATCTGATGTCTGATCTGCTGTCTTGATTAGAGAAGTGACCAGGTGTAAAAAGGCCCTATTACTGTACGACAGTTGAAATGTTTAAAAAAGGTCATTGTTAAATATTGTGAAATAAATATAGTAAAAAGGACATTCTGAAAATGTAACTTCAATGATGAGAAAATTGGCAAAATTATTAGGAAAATGAAAAAAAATACAATTGTTCGGTATTCTGCCAAGTTTTTCATTTTATTCGGCTTCGGCCAAGAATTTTCCTTTCGGTGCATCCATAACGCGAACATATGTTCACTGTCGAATGCACTGCCTTGCAAAGCATAGTTTATTTGACTTGTACATGTACACAGTACAACAAAATGCAATGCAGCTTCTGAGCTACATACCATATTCTCCTGTACACGCATGTGCGACCTACGTATAGAAAGCACACACGGTTACAAAAATCTGCCCGTGCATGCGTACTATTTTAATTACGAAATTTGCATCACGCGCATTGTACACGGACACTAGCGAATGCGTAAAAACGGACCTATACTTAGGTGTGATTTGAGCAATTACAGAATTGCACTTGTATGCTGCGTCCAAGTTTGCCTACTTATACTATCCAGTACCAAATCCGATGTAAAGCAATTTTCTGCATATCCGGTTTATTGATTTGCAAGGCATGGGCCGGTTACCTGTTTTAAACAGTCAAGGTTTCAAAACCACTAAAATGTTCTGTGATACCATCTCCAAGGTAATATAGGTAAGGTGGCATTTGAAAATAACACATTTTAGTGTTGCAATGGCAATACCGCAACACCGTGAAACCGTGGTATTTTTGCTAAAGGTTATCATACCACTAGAATCTTTTACCGGCCCATGCCTATTTGGATGTAAACCCATGAAAACAGGTTTCTGTAATAAGCAAATTTTTTATAGTTATCCGATTATTTTGTGCATGTAAACACACTCATTGATTGAAAGTATGCATTGATTAAAATTTTACTTGAAAATAGATCATCTGGGTACTTTATGGTTACACTTTTTAACATAGTAGGGTGATTCTCACGAAACCATTGAAACACCACGGCACTAATGATTTTAGCTTTAAAATGTGTAATATAGTAACATTAAAAAGCATCAGAATTAACACAATACTGTGTTCTACCTTGCACAATGTGTGATTTCAACATAAGAATTTATAATTGGAAATTTTATCTCATTTTCTGCTGAAATTCTCATTACCGCAATGTGTCCGGCTGTGTTTGAACATGCGTTATGTTGTAATTTAATAAATTAACACAAAAATATTAAGAAAAAAATAAATGGATGTTTTGCTAGACTACTTTAGATGACAGAAAAAATATTTACTGAATATTCATGTATAATAATAATGAAGAAAAATTAGGAAAGTGATGTGATGTTCTCATCCTCCGCAACACTTTTTGAGAACAGTTTAAGGACACAAACAGAATTTTAATAAAGTTTGATTTTGAGTGACCAAGCACATGGACAAGTTACTTCAAGATGGCTACCAGGTAAGATCATTTTTTTACAGTTAATTTGAAATATTGTCTTGTCAGAATGCTTACACGACATTTTGATTATCATTACCGCAACAGATGCTTATTAAATGTTAATTTAATTAATAGAAGCATAATACTTTGATTTTAAATGCATGTGCAGAATCTCCAAATTATGTTCTTTCAGGTTTGTCATGTCATTTTGAAAATATGTCAGTGTTGATGTGATGTAATGAGATTTTTTAGGACTAATTTTTTAAATTATGTTACAAAAAGTGTTAAATGATAAGTAAAAGTTTTTAAATTAATGTTCCCATTTACTCCACATTTTGTTTTTCAATGTCCGGTGGGAAAAAAAGTAAATTTAAGCAATTTTTACATTTTCATGCTTGACATTTTTAAAACCAAGTTTTCGTGAGAATCACCCAGTACGATTTTGTTCTAATTTTGAACACTATTTAGGACAGGTATGCAGATTGGGACACAACAACATGCAAAGCTTTATGCTTGGGCTCCTTTAGAAAATAAAAAAGCTTAACTAACTTATCGAATTTAATCTTGAGTATAAAACTGTGTGTTGTCATACTGCAAGGCCAAAACAGCAAAACTAACAGCAACTGTGGTTGTAACTCACTGGATCAACAACTCCTCCGATGATTTTTGGCTTTATTTCTCTCCGATATATGAATTTATGAATGCGATTTATGGCCACAGCTGCTGCACTCATACATCTAGCCCTGAAAAACCTTCCCATCATCCCCTTAGGCTCTGAGGTCACCAGCCAGATTTGGGTTAAGTACACAAACATTCAAGAGTATGAGCTATTTGTGTGCAGCCCATCTCATTTCAGTGACACAAATTTGGCTTACATATCCATTGTTTAGGTCTAGTTGTGGATTTCCACATTAAAGAAACAAAAACGGAGAACTCTTGATAAGAACGGACACTTTGAATGGCTTAGCTGTCGACTATATAGTATCAGAGGGATCATGAAAAATATCAAGGGTCGTCTTATTCATCTGGTTTTTGTTTGATGGTTTCGTTCGACACTGTTGTTTAATCTCTTACTACAGTCAAACATCAACGAATACGTTTTTTTCCCTTTCCCTCCTTTTTTCCTCGAGCTGTACAGTATGTAAAAACAACATCGCCATGGTTTCAGTTTACAAATAATGATCAATTAAAGCAAACATAAAACAACAAAACTGTCAGCACAGGCTTGTTTAAGCCTCCGTTTGGCGACATCTACGGTTGTATTGCCATGATGCATTCGTAAATCTTCCACATTTTCACCCTACAGTACTTGAAATCTATTGTTGATGCGTTTGGTCGTTTAAGTGTCATACCCTCATAGGCTGTTGCTGTTGGATGAGGAAACAAGGGCATGTGGGCTGGTATGTCGGAGTGTGATGTGAGTGGAGAGACCCTCTGATAAGCAGCATGTGGAGAAATGATTTCCCATCGGGACCCCTGGGAGCCACCGGAGGTTCGAAGCTCAGCCGATGAACCGTTGACGAAATCCTTTGTTGTTTTCCTGGGCATCGGGGTCTCGGCATGAACAGTCTTCTCGAATATCACATGACGTCGGGAATGGAATCACCTGGTGCAGACAAAATATCAAAGTGGGTTGAGTTTAAGGGAATACGATTATGGTCACATACAGCATTGAACAGTTCGGTCTTCTTTTTATTAATTAAAGAAAATGATGATTTAGATAAACTACAGTGATTTAAATCACACAGCTCACAGCCAATACTGGTTTATAGGAACTTTATAGTAATGAGCTATGATGCGGTACGGCGAAAAGGCTGAAACGTTCGGCGGCAACCAAACGGAAGGCGGAAACCTCTGCTTGAGAGGATTCCAGATAATGCATTTGAGTTTCAGAGCGTCCACTAAACTTTTTCTATAGCATCATTGACAGGGCAGCCAAAGCATTTTTTGGCACTCTCGCCGGTGGTGGTTAGGAATTCAAATGATGTGAATTTTTGTACAATTATTAGAAAAAACAAGAATGAAGCCCCACCCCTAATACCAACGTTACTGGGGTGAAAGCAGATTGTACTAAAACTAAATCAGATTTTACAAATTCATGAATTAGCATCCTTTTAAAATAGTTATGGAATTACTATGCATTTGTGTTTCAAAAATGGTGTAAAAATGTATTTTATTAGTAGATTTTATTATTTTATTTATGTTTTATTTGATGCTTATACAGTTTAGCAGTTAAAGAACAATGGAACATCATTCACCTTACGACCGAGAATATCAGCTAACAACCAGCATAATCATTTTGTGTTAAGTGAACTTATTATTTATGCCAACCAGTAACATTATGCCAATGGCGTAGCGAGGGGGGTGCTATGGGGGCTTAAGCCCCTAATGTTTTCTTAAAAAGTCATGGGGTCGAACCAGGACTTTGAACCAGATTTTTTCCCCAATTGGTTCGTTCCGAACAGAAACAGTATTTTAACGTTTGTGGTTTTCGGTTCAACCCTAAAATTGACGTTCCTGAACCGGTTAGAACAAAAAAATAAAGTTCCCGAACCGGTTAATAACGTTCCATGTCAGCTGTGGGACATACAAATAAGAAGGCTGATCATTAGGACATTCAACTTAAATTATTGGTCTACATAATTTTACTTAAGTCTCTATCTTGTCATCAAACATTAAAAAAGGCTTATTATGTAAGCGACATAACTGTAATTCTGGCATGCCATTTGTTGAGTGCACTTAAACACGGGCACACCCACAGACGGAGGACGAATGCCAAACGGCGCTTTGGGAAGAAGATGCAGTATAAACAGTTGCTCCACATAAAGTGAAAATTACGTTGTTTTTTTAGTGGTTCATTCGCCCAATGTATTTTAATGGACTACAGTATGAGACACAGTAGCGCAACTCTCTCTAAAGTTTATACATCAAGAGTTCTGATCTGTGAAGGGCGGAGTTGGACCGGACACATTCAACCGCATGTGTTCAACTGAAAATTGCTCACTTTAGCGTCTTTTAGCGGTTAAATTGTTTACAATCACTTAAGTGTTAACATTTGCAAGCCTTTGAAACGTGTAAATGGGCAACTTTTACCCTATTTAAATTTGCGTATTATTCCGCGAATCGCATGCGAGCCAAACCGTGGGTCATGATCTGTACGGATCACGGATCAACTGCGATCCGTAACACCACTGATTAGTAAAAAACAAACATCTTGAGATACTTGGTAGCCTACAATATTTATCTCTTATGATTGAGCATTAGCGACTTGGGCTACTTGCTGGTGGCAAGCTTCTCATTTCTCCGATGAGTCAACGATGACCGGAAGTGAACTTCATCGAGTATTGTACAGAAATCTTGTCAAAGAACGGAAAAATAACGGTATTAACCGGTTACCATTATTTTAAATAAACATTTCTGTTCCAGAACATATATATTTTTTTAAGTTTCTGGTTTTGTTTCTGTTCCTTGCAAAACATCAAAAGTTTCTGGTTTTCGGTTTTTTATAGCCTTGGTTCGAACTCAGGGAACACAAATACTGATAAAAATGTATAGCTTGTAATGCACTGTAAGTGGCTTTGAATAAAAACATCTGCCAAATGCATAAATATGAAATATTAAGTTATTAATATTAAATATTATAAGCCCTTGATCTTTTGAGGATTACAAAAATATTTGAGGTTAAACAATTTATATATTTTATTATAATTTTTTCTCATTTGTTTTCCTAGTACACAAAATCTGTCTGTCTGCGTAGATCAGCACTTTACGTGTGATTTTCCTTATGTCGAGTAGCTTAACTGTACAGTATCTGTTCCGGCCTGCAGGTGGCACTGTTGACGACACACAGTCAGTCATTGAAAATCGTATTTCTTCAGGTAAAAAAAAATATTTCCAAATTTTTAATAATTTAAAGTTTATTAATTCCTTCTTAATAACAGCATGCCAATTATTTACAAACGAATGCACATATTTATTAAATGTTTAAACTGTTTAAATAAGCTTTGTATAAAACCATGCCAAATGTGTGAATGTAAACGCATTGTCTGTTACTGTCAATGTGAGCGTAGAGTAAAAAATATGTATAGTTAAAGAAACAAGGGGTCTCTTGTGTAAGGCGAGCCGTGGGGGAGGAGGGGGGATGGCCTCTCTTTGCCCCGTGAAACGCACAGGCTTTTCCTTTCGGTGTCCCCAACCACCGTAGGGGATTTTCCCAACTGTAAATCTAGTCCATTCATGGAGCCCACAAACTCTGGCTGACAACATTCCCTCCACTGCCACACTCCTCATTACAGGCGACCAACACTTCTCCATTTGTTGACTGTGTGCGTGTGTCTTTGAAATGCTTTCGTTGCCCTCGAGCCATTCCTGAATTGTTTCCAGGAAAAACAAACAAAACAGAGCAAAACAAAAATCTTTCGTGGAAAACCTACTGTGCGTCTTTGCGAGGATATTTCAGCACCTACAGGTTAATGTCTAAAAAATATACGAAGGGAGGGTTTGTAAATACGCAACAATGCTTTATACTATGTTAGCATTTCAGACTTTGACAAACTCAAAGCTGACATAAGCTCGACAGAAGTGAGGTTAAGATGTCTGGGGCAGGATTTTGACAGTAAGCTGAGATGTCTGTGCACCTTTCATTTAGCAAACCTTGCAACCACTGAATGTTCTCAAAACATGTGACCTTCTCAATGGTGATGTCATCAGGACAGTCATCAGATGGTCTGTGATTCTTAGTCTCAGTGGAAATATCAGCAGGTAAACAACCACACAAGAAAAAATTTACTGACGTTTTTATTAAAAATGCTTTCATTATTTGGTCACATAGCTGACAGGTTTGCAAAAAAAAAAAAAACGTTTCATCCTACCCTCAGATATGGGTAGGTTTCTTCAAAAACTGAAACATTTTGAGCAAAAAGCTGAGAAAATTCAATTTTTGTGTCAGAATTTTGATATAGATCAGATTCAGAGCGATCCACAAAACATACACAGACATACAGCTGTTTGCCCTAGGGCGATACTTCCGGGTTTAATAAGGTGCAGAAAAGCGCCACCTGGTGTATAAGAGCGGTATTAGGGATTGCCGGAAATACTCGTCATTGGCAGGGAAGCGTTTTCTCTTAATTGACGAACTCGTCAATGGCGGGGAAAGAGTTAAGCCGAAGGTATACTTGGGACATCCGCGTATGTGCGCCGTCCGCATGAGGTATTTTCGTCATCAGGAGGGTCCGCGGTCATCAATGCTGCCCTGACGGCCTGGTAGAGTAATAATTTGAATAAGAAATCATTTGTATTGCGTATAGTGTCGAACGCGGCCATCTGCGTGTAGCCGTAGGGAGTATACTTGGAAAGCCGCGTCCGGCTCACGCACGCACACATCCACGGAAAAAAGGTATACCCCGGCCTTTAAAGGTGCTGTAGAATGTAAAACTGTATTTACCTAGTCATAGATAAACAATATGAGTTCTGTACATGGTAATGACATATCGTGAGCTTTAAACGCGATAGTTTCCTCCTTCTTATGTAAACCCTGTTCATGCAAAAGACCGTTGGGAAATAGTCCAATCTCAAAATAACACCAACTGTGACGTTACAGTCGTGATGACCGCCCCTGTTAAATTACACATTAAATTAAGTTCAATGTTGCTAAAATGCTAAAAACTAAGTTTTTAGCGCTAACTGCTGAGTTAGCGCTATATGCTAGTTAATGCTACATGCTAGCGTAGGGATGCGCGATAAACCGGTAGACATGTAACCGGTAGAAATTTGTCAACTGGAAGAGATTTTGGACTATTGTCTCTATCGAGGTTACGCGCCAACGTCACGCTCCTGTGCGCGTGGTCATGAAAACGTAACGTTTGTACACGTATTTAAGCACCGCAGTTTTAAAACAAGTTATTTAAAGCCATCGAAACACAAACAACAGATCTATATGCGTGCGCTCTTTCTGTGTGTGAGGAGCACGCAAGTCGCGCAACCGCTGCTCATTAAACTCGTGAGCATTTTTGCCGCTTTATTGGCCTTAAATACATATATGCCTCCAAATTCCCGTCTTTGCAATAAACACAACCAGTTAGGGCTTAAGAGAAAGTGAACAGCTAACAGAGAAAACGCATGTGTAACAGTATATTGGATCTGCTCTTAAAGGGGAAGTTACCTAATTTTGCTCCTGTCTGTCACTCATGTTTATCAAACACAATTGAGAGAAAATCTCTCACTGCTCTTGACTAAATCACTTTTCTACCTTAAATAAAATATATATATACATACAAACATAATTATTTATTATCATTCCTTTATCATTGACTGTTTATTTGTTTTTTTATCTTCTTTTTATGCTTGTATAAGGTTTTTGTGAGATTTATGAACATTTCTATGGTATTAAAGATTTTAATAACAGAAAAACCTTATTAAAACATAAAAACTCTACCGTGATACATATCGTTATCATGATATAAAATGAATCCTATCATGATAGAAGATTTTGGTCATATCGTCCACCCCTATGCTAGCATTTAGGCTGAAGTTCTACTATTGACGTTGCAGTTACGTTTTGCAGGTCTATACTGAAAAAAAACCCCCACACACTTACCACTTAGAAACGCCCATTAACAATCTCCAAACAATTGATTATTCCTCAAATTCCGTATCTTTGTCTGATACAGGTTCTATCTTACACTCATAAGATGCAGCGCAATGCGCGACGCAAGTGTCTTTTGCTAGTTTCCACCCTGCGCAATTATAATTTTCACGTTTAGTGCCGCTTGTTTAAATAGCAAATGCATTTGCGCCTCCTTTTGCGACCATGGGCGTTCTGGTCTGAAAACGAGGTGTGTTCAGGCGCATTGTTGGCGCATTGCTATTTTGAGGCAACTAAAATAGACTACGCCATTGACCAACAAAAACCTGGTCTAAAGTCAAAAGTCAATAGCGCAATATGTTTTTTGTTATTTAAAGAGCGCGTTAGTAATATGCGCCTATAAACGGGACAGCAACACAGGTTTGCTTATCACACACATGAATGCGCAGCAGCATAAAACACTTTTAAATATGAAAAATTAAAGGATTAAATGTAAAAGATTATTATTGAGTCTCTTGGGCATAAATTAGGATCGATTATGAGACGTTAGAAGGTGTAAAGAGCTGCATTACCTGTAGCCTGGTAAGCAAATAAATGCTTTGCTTTAAACAAATGCTTATATTTTTATATGTTTTTTTTAAATGCTACCTCACAGATCTACTGTATATGATGACTCTGTACCTGTGAATATGGTGAGATGAGAAACTTTTTAAGTAATGCTTAAAAAACATGTGTTGCTGTCCAAGTGCTGAAACGTGTGGAGAGCTGTTTGTAAATTCTTTATCTCCTGTTTGTTATAAAATAAAGCATTTTTAGAGTACAAACCTTTTCTTACATACTTGTAAATAATTTTTTGATGATATTGGATAGCCATACATTTAAAGCAATTAAAAGCCTGCTTTTTTACTTCCATGACTAAAAGAAAACGGGTTTTAAATAGGGCCGGGACTCGATTAAAAAAAATAATCTAATTAATTAGAGGCTTTGTAATTAATTAATCTAAATTAATCGCATTTTAATCGCATATAAATATTTGACCTGAGAACATTAAAAAGTAATTTTTTTACATGGATTTTTAGTGTACACTCTTAGAAAGGATGTGTTAATTTTTACACATCATTGTGCGGTAAGCTTTTAACACATTATGTGTAATTTTAACACATTATGTGTCATTTTGTGTTGATTTTGTGTTGAAGTATAACACATGTTGTGTTAAAAGTAACACAAAATGTGTTGTTTCAATAATAACACAGAGATGGGTGGATTCCAGGACGACGCAGTTAAGACTAATGTGTTTTTAACACATTCGTTCTAAGAGTGTACCATGAATAATGACTGAATACACAAGCTTAAGCAACAAAATATTGTTTATTTTTGTTCAACCAAGTCGTTGTACCCAGAGTCGGTCTAATGTCCACGCTAGCTGCTGTATGTTTCGCATTGAGATGATACTTGAGGCTCGATGTGCTGCGGTGATATGTGAATTCCTTGTTGCAGCTTACACACAACCATGCTCTTATCGACGCTTACATCCGTTCGTTTTTTATAAAAAAAATTCCCATCCACGGGGCCAACCAAAGCGATCTCATCAGCTTCTTCGTTCATGTTCACTGTGGTTTGTTGTGGTCTGAAGTCATGAACGCTAGTTGGTGCTCCAGTAAAATCGGTCCGCCGAAACTCATCCAATGAGAAATGTTCCGCGGTGCAAAAATAGGTGCGATTAAAATGCGTTAAAAATGTTTAACGCGTTATTTTTGTGTAATTAATTAATCTTAATTAACGCGTTAAAGTCCCGGCCCTAGTTTTAAATGTTTGAATAAAAAAATAACAAGTTCACTACAAGTCAAAAACAACACAATTATTTAACATTAATCTTAAACTGGGGATCTTCTTCCTTCGCTTAGTTTTTCAGTTTACAAAGTCCGTCATCTAAATAGGTATTAGACATAGCGCCAGCGAAACAGGCTTTTAAAGGGGATGAGAGTTGAGACTATCATTGGTTTATTGCACGTTATGCCCAAAATACTCCCATTACTCATTAAAAAAATAGGACCAACCCATTTCGACCAAACGCTCAACGCACAAAAATTTTTCCCGTCGTTAAATTAGCAAAAGTGGATTCGGACACGCCCATTTAGACATTGCGCTGTTCGCTTTAGACAATGCGCTTAGATTGTTAAAATAGGGTCCAAGTGCTGTTTGCACACACACAGAGCTACTAAAATGATCCATTCTGTGAAACAGCCAATCAGAGCAGAGCTCAACATTATTATTCATGACCCTTTCAAATAAGGTAATAATAGACCATTTCATTTTAAAGGCAAATCCCAGGGTTAGACATCTACAACCGCCTTTGGATAATTTTTGCACTCAATACAGTCACATACCTTCTATGGATGTATCAGAGAACAATGTAACATATTATTTAAAATCATTCTTTGGCACTTTTAAATTTTATGTTTAACAACAAATATGAATAAGTTTATGTTTCTGTGGTGCTACATTCGACTAAAACTGTACTCTTTAAACTTATCCTATAGTTAATTCTTGCGTCAAGATCTTCTACAACTACAACAAACTGCGACAATTTTCCAAAATAACTGTTATTTATATTCCTATCCTTTACTTTTGATAACTTCCCACAGGGTTCTGGTTGACATTCAGCAAGCTTTATATTTGGGTTCAATGAAAAATCCAGAGAACTGTGGTTGAGAATTGTTTAGCATCTATTTCCAATTAACACACTTAAAGCATCACCTGGGACCGAATTTACTTCTTTCCCGTTACCTCACTTCCAAACAGTATCATCACCTCAAAACCTGGTCAAGCCCAACAAACGAACAGGGTGCTTTGTGTCAATATTGCTCTTCTGTCTGCTCGCAGCACGTCAGAGATCCAAGCGAGTTTTTCCTAATTGGTTCGTGGGCCTTCAAGGGCAGTAATCCACTATTGATGGCGCATTTGGGGAGGAAAAGACCTTGGCTAACAAAGAGGTCTGACAAACACAAGCAACGTATACTATGACTTATTGGAACATTGGATTGAAAAACACACAGCCCTTCCAAAGAAACAATGCAAACAACCTCATCCCGAGAGCACCAAACAGACGCAGTACAAAGACCGTCACAGAGAGCCTTTCAGTGAGGCCACCGAAGTTTGTGTTTACTGAATCCAATAAACCATCAAATGGGGGAGACTTCAGGAATGAAAATAACACGTCATCACTGTTTGATCCGACATGTTATGTCCAGATCTACGTGACCTTTTTTAGGTCATTTTGCTGGATGACATCACCCTATGATTAAGCCAGGTCAAGCGTTTACTTTAAAAAAAATACCCATACGTTAAAATATTGTAAAAGTCTATTCTTGTAGAGTTACACTGGTGTTAATGGCATTTTAACCATTAAGGGAAGTAAGATGGTGGTCAAAATTACCTACTCGTATGGTTTGGGCAAGGGCCATCTTTTATACCCCTTCGAGGCGAACCTATTCAGAGCAGGTAGTGACAAAGTAAACAACCTCTTAAGTTTACAAGTTCCTACAGGATTTACAAATGAATTGAATAGGTCAGAAGTCTGCTTCCAAATACTGCTTCTAAGGCTTTAACAACAAGTTGTGTATTGTGCCGGGAAATGCGTCATCGTACACGCCAGCCTTTTTTTGTTTCTGGCACCACGCAATGGTCGAGAGATCCAGCGTGCTTCCAGGGTTCGCTGTTGTAATTTTGGAGAAGTAACTTCATTCCTGCTCTGTCAAAAGAGAACCTCACTTTTCTGGCAGCCAGGAAAACTTGCTCAAGGAAAAAGCAATGAAGGATCAAGCGAAAGAGGACAGAGGATGACAAGTTCATTAAAAAAAGAGCAGTACACAAGCCGTCGTGCAGCTACGAACCTTTACCACTGAAAATAAAATATGTGCGTTTGTGTCGAAGCGATGTGAACGTTCATATGGAAATACTATATGCTACCATTTGTTGCCATGGATTTGGGAAAACAAAACAAAACGCTTCATCTACAATGCCTACAATGCATTGTGGGTAGTGTGGGGTGCCCTTCAAAGTTTCCTCTCTAAGGACATAATTATTACAACACAAGATGTATTACCCTGCCGAATGATATGAATCTATGATAATAATGGTAATTATACAGTTTTTGGTTAAAAATGAGCAAACTCATTCCTTTAGTGACCGAGTGAAACCATGTTTCTGGCTCGCTCAGATTCGCTACGATAAGCTGACAATGAAGATATTTTGAGCTGTCGGGTTAGATTTAGCAAGAAATTTCAAGTTTATGTCATTCGTCCTTGTGTGTTTACGTCATGTCTGCGAGGAAAGAAAAGATTTAGTTACTACAGTATATCACGTGTGTGACTGCTGCTGGAGAAGCAACAATATTTTTCTATCAGGGGATGTTGATGAAGCTTTGACTGCAACACATTGTCATACTATACCACTCAAGGGCTTATTTAGTTTTTTCTCCACGTTTCAATTTTAACAGTTTAAACAATTTAAAGCTCACGTAACACACGCTGTTTCTGCATTTCTGATATTAATCTGGAGTACCTATAGAGTAGTATGACATCCTTTATATCTCTGAAGAGTCTTTAGTTTAATCAGATTTATAAAAGAAAGATTAGCTTTACCGAATCTTTCCGATAACGTACGAAAAAATGAAGAAGGAGGAGTTATAACACGGGAGGAGCGAGTACGAGTCATGCAACACTATACAACACTTTTTTAACTTATGATTCACTACATGTTCGTGTCATTTATATAATATACACGCGCCTATTTCCAACACAAGACAGAAGGTCTTACTTACCACGTGTAACTCGTCATGACCCGGTTCAGAAAATCCACCGCATCAAACACACACGCAAAACTCCGCTGCTAATCCGGATAATAAACTATATCCATTGTTTCCATGAGGCTGGATGTCTTCTCCTTACATCCAAAAACACACTTCTTGTTGTGCCATTGTTGACTCTTGATATTAAACAAAGCTGAGTGGAGTGATAAGCTGTTAGCAAGCTCTAGCGTCTCCCGCTGACTGACGGCTGGGCGGGGTTTTCCGGGGGAAGTTTGAAGCCCATATAAAGAAGTGATACGTATCGAAAACCCCTGAAACGTCAGTTAGAACCGTAATCGAAAAAAATTAGCCGAAACTTGTACGAACCCTGGCGAAGTGCATTCGGCACAGAAATACTCTGAAACACGCCCAACTGCATTTTTGACACTTTGCCTACGTTTATCATGAGGAAACAACTCTATAACTGTGTTAATAAGTCAGAATGCTTGAAATACCATTAAACCCCCCCTTTAATAATACATCTAAAATCTAAGTACTGCAAAGTTTTAAATGTACACTTTTTATATGTAATATAATATGTTATATTTGATGCTATGAATCCAAATCGGATTATTGCATTTATCATGCAACCATCTTTCTATTAAAACTTTTCTGCCAACAAAACTATATTGCATAGAAAATTTAAATATTATATTTCTTTAAATTGTATATATCTGCATATAATTTTCCTGCTTAAAATGTATATTTTAAAGACTAAAATAGTATGTTTTATCTGTTTTGTATGTATAGTTTTATTGTGGGGATGTTATTTTAATATTGCATAGGATCATTTTAAATTTATATTAATATATAAATAATATAACATGGACCACAAAACCAGTCTTAAAGGGGACATTTCACAAGAAGTTTTTAAGATGTCAAGTACATTTTTGGTGTCCCCAGAGTACATATGTGAAGTTATAGCACTAAATACCATATAGATAATTTATTATAGCATGTTAAAATTGCCACTTCGTAGGTCTGAGAAAAAATGTGCCGTTTTTTTGTGTGTCCTTTAAAATGCAAATGAACTGATCTCTGCACTAAATGGCAGTGCCGTGGTTGGACAGTGCCGATTAAGGGGCGGTATTATCCCCTTCTGACATCACAAGGGGAGCCAAATTACAATTACCTATTTTTTCATAAACTTGCATTGAATGGTTAACCAAAACTTAGGTACTGGGTTGTCATTTTTCACATTTTCTAGATTGATAGCAGCACTGGGGACCCAATTATAGCACTTAAACATGGAAAAAGTCAGATTTTCGTGGCATGTCCCCTTTAAGTCGCAAAGGTATATAAATATTTGTAGCAGTAGCCAACAATTCATTGTATGGGCCAAAATTATAAATTTTTTAATGCAAAAAATCCTATTTGTGAAAATATTTTGTCAATTTTCTACCGTAAATATATCAAAATAGATTTATGATTGTAAGATGTTTTGACAAAGACTTTTGGACAAGTTTAAAGGGAATTTTCTCAATATTTTTTAAGAACATTTTTTGCACCCTTAGATACCAGCTTTTCAAATAGTTGTATTTCAGCCAAATATTGTCCTGTCCCAACAAACATAAATCAACGGAAAGTTTATTTATTCAGCTTTTAGATGATGCACAAATCTTTATTTTAAAACTTTGAATTTATGGTTTTGTGGTCAAGGGGCACATCCATGAAACTCATATCAGCCATACCACAATTTTAACTTCTTAAATTTGCGCTATTGGGAAAGTCTTTATAAATAAAATAAATACTGTAGCATATACAATAGTATACTGTACACTGTTTTCAAAAACTGTGTAAAATATTAAAAAGTAACATATAAAAGTTACTGTTAAGTTTAATGTTTAACAACAAAGTTTAATTGAAATGTTTCTGTGTTGTGCACACATTCAAGAAAGTATTTAGCTGAATAAAACTAACAGTGACATTTCATCATTCACTTGCTGCAAAATGTAACAGACAGCCAGCAGTGATCAGTTCCTGTATCACCCTGAAGGGATTTATCTATTTGAAGTCTAGATAAATCCCGATGACACACAGCCCTCTCACATGCCATCACATTGCTTAGTTGGTCTGTTGCATGTGCAGCTCGGACATTCATGTAACCCTGCTGTGCGCATCAGAAGGTTTTTACGAAGGCAGATGAAGGTGGGTGATCGTGCTATTGACGTCTCTCCTTTTGAACCGAGCTCTGGCGCAATTTCCGATCACACTGCACGTTTCGCGTCTGAGCCCAAGTAAACGGCAAGCTGGCCAGGGCGATTAACCTAGTGATCACACTAGTCAAACGAACCAGGCTTTGGGGGTCAAACGTGCCTATGCGCAGTTTGGTTTGCATAGTATGTGTGCCCAAAGTCATGACACATTCAAGCAAGTTTTATATTTGCAGTAGGCGATATATCCGATATTTGGATTGGCATCGGCCGATTAATCTTTTCAATCAGACATTACAATTTTCTGTTACTTCAATTTGTTGTTTGTAATGAAAAGTAGGGCTGTAACGATTAATTGTGCAAATGCGCGTTTTCTCAATGAATGAATTTTAATGAATTATGGGGAAATCCTGGCACATCCCAAAGCTAGGGGGCGTTCTCGTGCAGAAACTACAATAAAGCATTACAAATGCTATTCTAGGAAATGTCTACAGGAATATTTAAATTCTTTAAATTGTATCAGGTATTTTCATGATAATAAAGAATATTTTGAATGATTTCGTTTGACGAGTGTTGCTTTTTTAAATGCACGTTATAAACGACTCTGACTCATAATGATTTTAGAGTGATAAGGACTTCCTACAAATGGCGTAGTACACGCACAAGCTGTGCATGAAATACAGAATCGCAGCCTTGCGATTTAGAATCTATTTCAGTAGGGCTGCACGGTAAATCGCATGTGTTTGTCAGGCGCATCTCGTCAGTAATGCTGGTTCCTTGAGATGTGCGTAATATCGCATGTGATTTATCGTGCAGCCCTAGATTTCAGACAGGCATTTTTAATGGGGCACACGATTAATCATTACATCCCTAATAAAAAGACACTCAGATGTAAAGTCAAAGTCTGACAGACAGTAAAATGACCAACAATTATTCACTTTTTATCATGAAATTATGTTGTGTTCAAACCGTAAAATGTTATACCCTTTTAAAGTACTGAAAACATGACATACAAGACATAACTAATGGAGATCTATAAATATTATGCATAACAAATGTTTATTTCGTTTCACCAATTTTCTGTTGATCTCTCATGTACTGTAATTATTAGGGATGTCCCGATCCCACTTTTTCATTTCCGATCCGATACCAGAATTCCGTATATGAGCCCGATACCGATATCTGCCCGATACTATTGTAATTAAATGTGTATAGTGTTTTCTGCTACATCTAGTATCATTTACATGTTAAAATCATTTAAAATGATTTACAAGTTACAGGAAACATTAGTAAATATTAATCATTAGACAGTGGCCGCGTTTACATGCACCCTAATAATGCGATTATAATGGGATTTTGTCAATACTGCGATTATACTTTACCTCATGTGAACGCAATAATTCGATAAAAATAATGCGATTAAGCTCATAATCGCAGTAAGTATAGTCGCATTAAAAGAGGTGGCGGACGCCGTTTATAATCGCAGTATGCGTCCATGTAAATTCTTTAATCGCATTTATACCGCAACTAATTAAGTGCACGTGTGTTTTAGTCACGCACCTTAAGCACAAATTCGTTTTAAACTTGACATTAGGAAGTTTTACATGAATTCTGCCAACACGACTCGCTGTCAGCAGTCTGCCTTCATTCAGAAACAGCTCAAATAACACGACAGCAGTGTGTAAAAGCTTTAAGGGACATTATAACAATAATTATAACGATAAATATATTAGTGACCACATCATAATCATAACTTCTAATTCGCTCAACCAGCACGGCATTACCTATTGGATATTTCTTGTAATAAAAACTTTTTTGCAATTGTTTACATGTCACTGAATGTATGCTGTTGTTGCATTTACACAGCGGGAAACCAGCAGATGTGCTCAACTCGCTGCGTTTCACGTAACTGAACAATGAATGTAGTAGTGTGTAATAATATCTTACCTTTTGGCGTAGCTAGTGTGGTAGAAAAATTTCACAGCAACAACTGCATCAGCTCTGGATACCTGAGGTAATTTTATGTTATAACCTCAGCAATGAATGAGCTTTCTACTGCATTTTAAGTGCGCGTGCACTTCAAGTTCAAATAGATTTGATTGGCTGTCAATTGTTAATCGCTCATCATGTGCCAAAATCGCTATCGTTATAGTTGTTGTGTGAGCTCTGCTATTATCTTTAATATAAAACGATTTTTAAAACTATATTTTTATATCATGTGAACGCCCTTTACAGGCACTTTCATATTTATATCTTCATCACGGCACCGGATAATGAATCTATAACAACGTGTTTGTCATTTAACGTAAGTAAATTAAAACAGTGGACAATATGTGAGTTCATCATTTGTGCTCTGCATTGGGCTATGTGTGAATAATCCGAACATAAAAACTGCATGTAAACCGGAGTGAAGAGGTTAGCTCCAGTCATGTAAACATCTTACTGCGATTAAGACCTTACTCGCATTATTGGAAATAATCGCATTAATGGTGTGCATGTAAACGTGGTCAGTGTTTAGGAGAACATAGGTACGTTTGATCAATTAAGTATGCTAAATATTTATTCTAATTCTAAATTCTAATATAATTGCGTAAAACTGTCATAGTAAAAAAGCTTTAGTGTGCAGATGGTTATTTTGGGAATTATGGGCTTGACTGGACTTTTTATGCACATTCCGGGTTCAGAATTGATGCGCCTAAGTCATATACTGGGCTTTCTGGGGGCAAAATTGATGCTCTTGAATCATCCTCCCATGGGAATCCTCGCACCGCAATGGAAAGTTCATAACTGTTAAAACACAAAGAGAAAAGATGCATCGTGTGCTCAGCACATAGTGAATTGCATCCATCCGACGGCTTACTGAGACTTTATAAAATCAGATCTTTAAAATAGCCTACAGTTATCTTGTGTTTGCGTGTGTGAATGATGCGTTTCATCCGTCCGCTTCACCAGTGGATTAACTCAGTTTGCGAGTAAGTTACAGTGTTTCTGTAAACATAGAGATCATTAAATGTCCGTTTGTTCCTTCACATGAAGCTATTGAGTGTATTAAAAGACTTTACATATAGTGCATAAAACGTTTATGGTGATTTTATAATACGTTGTCCTTTTAATAGCTTGTCAGTAACAACCACGGCTAACGCACATATAATGGAATTGGATCGGTCATGTTGTCGGTCCTCGATCCAATGTCCGATCCAGCCAAAAAGCCCGGATCGGACCCGATACCGATCCAGCATATCTGATCGGGACATCCCTAGTAATTATATTTGTGTTATATCAGCCTCATATTGGCCCGTCGGCCACTTCTTTCTTAATATCGGTATCAGCATCAGCCATTTAAAAAACCCATATTGGTAAACCACTAATCATTTGTACTTAAAATCTCATATACTATATTAACTCATTCCCTGCAATTGACGAGTTATCTTGTCAATTAAAGCAACACTATGTCGTTTTTTTACCTTTAAATAATGTCTCTACAATTATTTCAGTGATAGAACAACTTTTAACTGGACAAATTGTACTGTTGCTGCAACCTGAGCAGCCTCCTAGCTGCTACAAGCACACTCTGAAAGTGGCGGTGGAGGGTAGAGCACACAGCCCCGCCCCTCCCCCTGCCTGCAGAAGAGTGTCTGATACCAGGCACTGTTGCGCTTTTCAACCACATGGGGGAGCTGTAAGTCATTTTTACATGGAAACTATATAGTGTTGCTTTAAGATAAAACATTTTTATGAAAAAACGTGTTCCTTATGAGTTTTTATGGTAATCTGTAATACCAAAATTATCCAATAGATGGCACTCTTACCCAATTTATTAAAAAACTAAATTCCAAAAAAAAAAAAATTATTTTACACTCCTTGTATGTTTTGACAATCGTTCTGAATCTGATCTCTAACTAAATTCCTTCACAAAAATGCAATTATTTCAGCTTTTTGCTAAAAAATGTTTAAGCGTTCATAAACAGAAAAAATATAGATACGATGATTTTTTTCCCGTTTTGTGTTTTTGTTTGTTTATTGTTTGTTTGAAAGCAGAGGGTCTGTTCTTTCATTTGATATTTTTGTATGTTTATATATTTTTAGAATTTTTTTTCCTGGAAGGCATTTTTTTCCCGGTGGGCAACTTAAAAAAAGGCTGGCGGAAATGAGTTAATTATGCATTATTTATATTTAACTTATTTGCAAATATTAAATTGTAAGTAACTGGATGAGGCTGTGTCATTAATTTCAGCTGATTGTTATCTGGCATAACAAACCTTGGAGTTTCGCTACTGGACAATCAGAATCAAACATTCCAGAGTGCCGTATAATACATAACAATACAATCTACGTAAGTAAATGTATTTTTTTCGCTACTTTAGCAAGTGTCGTCACTAATTCGTTAATGATTATTTAATAAATAAATAAATGACTTACCTTTTTAGTTTTAACAGTAGAGTGACAGCAGTCTCCACCATCATAGTTGCAGAACGCTCGGTTGTTTATGGCATCGCAGTAATTATCACCCATGAAAGGCTGAAGGGAAAAAACCACAACATATGAACCTAGACAACTTCCTTTCTCAACAATAATACAATGTTACATACTGTAAATAAAATCTTTATGGTCACAAGATTTGGCTCGATGCCAAATAATATTATGTTTCCACCATAAACCACCATCCATCCCTGAATTAATATAAACCTGTCTATAAAGAGACAGCTATTCACACTCGCATACATCCACAACGGTGTAAAAATAGACGCACAGACTTGAGTCTGTTGCAATTATGTTGCCCTGGAAAAATTGAGCTAGTATTCCCGGGCTTGTGGATGGAGGAGACTGCTTTTAATGGGGAAACCAAAGCCCTATTAAACTTCTATGTGTCTCCCTTAGGAGTTACTACACATTTCCATCTTGACAGGCACAAAAGGTTGCACAACACACCTGTGACCTTTTCCAGTTTGAAATCATCTCTCTGCCCCGACCCAAATGCTTTCAGAGGGCTGCTAATTACCACCCATCGAAACTGGGTCAGGATGAGGTGGGTTCGAAAGTCTGCCATTCTAACCCACATAAAAATGAACTGGTCACCTCGCTCACATAACGCTGAGGCCACTTATGAATGAAAGTGAGGTGCGAATTCATTGTTTAAGGGACAGTTCAATCAAAAATAAAAGTACTGAAAAATAAAATAAGGTTTGAATCAATATTTTTGAGTTAAGACAACTTCTCGTGGAAATTAAGTTTAACCAACAAATTACTGTGTATTGAGTATTGAGTATGAATATTTTTAATGCTAAAAGATCTGTAGTAGTAACAGATCCTTATTTTTGGAGTGCAAAAAATATTATTCTGTTATTGTCACACATGCTTATTTAGTTTCAAAGTGGTATTTTTGTCTTTTTGATGTTGGACACTAAATCCTCAGCCTATTTCATATAATAAAAGTGATGTGACATTTATTCAGTGTCTGGATAATTAATTCAATGAGTTGACTGGAGAACTGAATCAGTCTGATTTTGTAAAAGAATCATTCAGATCAGTTCTGTGAACTGAATCAATTGATTCACTTAAAAGATCAGACTCAAACAAATTCTTCATTCATAGATCGGAGTTCCCTACTTCTCTTATTAAAGGAATAGTCAATTTTCTTAAAAAAAAAAAAAAACAATCCAGATCATTTACTCACCACCATGTCATCCAAAATGTTGATATCTTTCTCTGTTCAGTCGAGAAGAAATTGTTTTTTGAGGAAAACATTGCAGGATTTTTCTCATTTTAATGGACTTATAGAGCCCAACACCTAATACCCAACTCAACACTTAACAGTTTTTTTCAACAGAGTTTCAAAGGACTATAAACAATCCCAAACGAGGGATAAGGGTCTTATCTAGTGAAACGATTGTCATTTTTGACAATAAAAATAAAAAATATACACGTTTAAACCACAATTTCTCGTCTAGGTCCGGTCCTGAAAGCGCCAGCAACCTCACGCAATACGTCATGACGTCAAGAGGTCACAGAGGACGAACGCGAAACTCCGCCCCAGTATTTACAAGTGTGGAGAAAGTGGACCGTTCCCATGTTGTTGTATGTCAAATGATACTAATAATGTCTTTGTGTCAGTTTATTGTTTAAAATGGTCCGCAAATGTGCGTTTCATATATGTAACACGTGACCTCCCTACGTCACTATGCATTTACGTGAGGTTGCGCTGGACCGGACCTAGACGAAAGTTTGTGATTTAAAACTGCATATTTTTTCTTTTTCTTGTCAAAAATGACAATCGTTTTGCTAGATAAGACCCTTATGCCTCGTTTGGGATCATTTAGAGTTCTTTGAAACTCCGTTGAAAAAACTGTTAAGTGTTGAGTTAAGTATTAAGTGTTGGGGTCCATTAAAGTCCATTAAAATGAGAAAAATCCTGCAGTGTTTTCCTCAAAAACATAATTTCTTCTCGACTAAACAGAGAAAGACATCAACATTTTGGATGACATGGTGGTGAGTAAATTATCTGGATTTTTTTTTTAAGAAAATTGACTATTCCTTTAACATTCCAAGAACAGCTAGGCCAGATGTCCAATCGAATAAGGGGCCGTTCACACGTGTTTTCCACGCATATTAGGCGCGTAGGTTTTTGTCACTGCGGTCTGAAAAGTTTAGATATTTTTAATTCGATGCGGTGCGGACGTGCCTGGAAAAAACGAGCGTGTCACACCTCATGCGCGTCGCACCCGCGCCGCTTTCATTATGAGCGTACTGCACACCTACATTTGGAATAAAGAACCTGAGCGCGCAAAAGTCGCGATATGTAAACAGCCCCTTATACAACATTTTAGTACAGCAGTAGACATATGGACTGCCTATAGTTTTAAGCCTACCTTTACTTACATTATATGAAAATCAAATGCAAGGATTTGTTTTCATAATAAAACCATCAGGAATATGATTGTTTTTCAGATTACACTAAAGAGCACTTTCAGTGTAGTCATGAAGTGTTTTGGGTTAGAAATGCAAGAACCACATGTTCTTCTACAAAACAAAGATGATCGAAGAGCAAAACACCGAAAAATGTTGGTTCAGTCTTTTCTTTGGCAAACATGCAGTACATTGTCTTCAATAAATATTTTATGCTAACTTTAGCACATTCCCCAAAGAAGACACAGTCACTGTTTTCTATTCTACCTCAGTAATTTGAGGACGGCTGGAATGTGATATTCTCTAGATGAGGTTTCCAGGTTCCTCAAAAACGCAAAAGAAAACAAATTATCCTTAAAAACAAAACAAAGGTTGTAACAAATCCCACTTGTCTGCTTTTGTTGGCCTTGTTAAACCTGACTCAGATCGGGCTAGACTGATCCGTAAAGCAAAAGAGAGGAAGACACCAAGCGCAGCGTGTTTGTTTATGTACCAGACTTCAAAGAGCGGGAGAAGATGGCAGGAACAACTGTTCAAGGTCAGGTTCCAAAGAAAAAACCTCATCTGCCAGACCTCCATGACTGCTTTGAGCTTAAAGCTATGACTGAGAGATTAACTTGGAAATACTATTGTGATAAAAATGCGACAGAAATTGGGATAATAAGTGAAAACAAAACAAAGATATCTAGCTGAGAACAGAATAAGGGGCCAGTCACACCAAAAGCGTTTATGGCAGCCGCAGGCGCCCTTTTTGAACGACATTCCATGGGCAGGGCGCGTTTGCGCGCTGTTTATGCGCGCCGAGCGCCCTGCGGTTTTTTGCCGCCTGCCGCGCACGCGTTTTTGAAGGAGCGCTGGAAGAGAGCGGAGAAGCGCCCGACGTCATTCGCGTCTTTGCATTGTCCAATCGAATGAGGGGAGAGGCGGGCCTTACGTTGTGGCGAGGGAAGTTTACAGTTGCTTTGAAGAACCGGACTCCACTCCCTCACTGTCTCCTGCCTGTTTATGCACCTCTCAACCTCAAACAAGGTCAGAGCAAGCGTCCTCTTTTTAAAGTTTCTGCTAATATGACAGTTAACAGCAAAAGAGCGCTCACGCTTCAATATTTGATTGACAAGACAGCTGACTCGGTGGTTGCTTAGCAATATGAAAAGCCGCGTCGCACTGCTCTTTTTTTAAAAAAGGCAGTGCGTCGCGCCTTGCGTTTGCAAGCGTTTAAAGCGCTTTTGGTGTGACTGGCCCCTAAGAGAGGTTGGTCTTACCTCGCATCCCTTGATGCAATGAAGAGACTCGGGGTTAGGGTACCATTTTAGTCCCATGGTGCATATGATATTCTGTAGGACAGAGATAACAAAAAGTTAGGTTGAGAATCAATCTGTTACCATATGTGATCATTTTTTTGTCATTACCGTTTTCTAAATAAAATCATCCTTTCAGTGAAAATATAACCTTGATATCTTTAATGTTGACTAAGTAAGATTGAAATCAATGAGTGAAATGAAACTTTGTTGCTTTTAATCTAATCACTACACTTTGAGACTTTAGACTGGTTTTCACATACAGGGTCACAAATAGTGAATCTTATAATGTCCATTGTTCTGACGAAGTCTGTTCCCGCTATGTGTTTCTTATAGCGTTTTCATCACATTGCGTTTATGATTTATTTAGAACTATTAAAGATTTGAATGAGTTATACTGAACAAGCTATAATATCACCATTTATTAAATATTTCATAATTTTTCAGTTTTCTATTACTACTACTTTTAATCTTATATCTTAGCCTATGTCTTTTTCCTGTTGGTTCTAAAATGATTATGTTTACATACTTAATAAATATAGCACACACACACACACACACACACACATGATGTAAAGTGTTATTAATATATAAACAGGCCTATGCATATTAATTTGTATGTAAACATAATCGTTTTATAATGGTTTAATTTATTAAAAAATAAACGTAACGTGATGAAAACGCAGCCCAGTCTCACGGAGTTGCACGAAGTGTAAAAATCGTGCAATACATACGCCAAATTCCACTTTGGCGTGCATATGATACGCCAGTCCTTCCCATTCACTTAAACTTTGCACCTTTTTTTGTCGTTTTATTTATTGGTTTCTCAATTTTTTTGCTTTTTTTACCATTTTCGCTTGGGTTTAGGGTTAGAACAACTTTTTGTTATATAAAAATGACATCCTAACCCAAACCCCAACTCCAAGCGACCATGGCTTAAATATGGACAAAAACATGGAGAAACCTGTATATTAAATAACCTCATTAAGCAAATCTAAAATCTAACCCTAAACCCAAGGGAAAATGGTTTAAAAAACAGAAAAAAAGAGAAACCAATAAATAAAACGACAAAAAAGATGCACAGTTTAAGTGAATGGGAAGGACTGGCGTATCATATGCACGCCAAAGTGGAATTTGGCGAATGTATTGGACGATTTTTACACTTTGTGCTATTTATACGCATCTACGTGAGACTGGGTAGCGGAAACGCTATAAGAAACATTACACTAAAGAGAAACATGGGGAAACAGACATCGACAGAACACCAGATCCATAAAAATCACAGTTTAAAGGATTAGTCCATTTTCTTTAAAAAAAATCCAGATATTTTACTCGGAGCCCAATTGGTGGCCGAAAGTGACAGCTCTGCAATAGCGGTGGGAAGTGTTTAAGTGTTAAAGGATTAGTCCATTTTCTTAAAAAAAAAAAAAAGTCATCCAAAATGTTGATGTCTTTCTTCTTTGTTCAGTCGAGCTTTTTTTTAGGAAAACATTCCAGGATTTTTCTAATTTTAATGGACTTTGATGGACCCCAACACTTAACAGTTTTAATGCAGTTTAAAATTGCAGTTTCAAAGGACTATAAACGATTTCAAACGAGGCATAAGGGTCTTATCTAGCGAAACGACCGTCATTATTGGCAACAAAAATATGCACTTTTAAACTACAACTTCTTGTCTGTCTCTGGTCCTGTGGCGCGCCAGCGCGACCTCACGTAATTGCGTAATGCCGTGGAAAGGTCACGTGTTACATATATGAAACACACATTTGCGGACCATTTTAAACAATAAACTGACACAAAGACATTAATTAGTATCATTCCACATACAACAACATTGAAACGGTCCTCTTTCTCCACACTTGTAAACACTGGGGCGTAGTTTCGCATACGTCATCCGTGACCTCTTGACGTGATGACGTTTTACGTGGGGTTGCGCTGGCGCATCACAGGAACGGTGGAAGACGAGAAGACCCTTATGCCTCGCTTGAGATCGTTTAGAATCCTTTGAAACTGCAATCTTAAACTGCATTAAAACTGTTAAGTATTGGGGTCCATTAAAGTCCATTAAACTGAGAAAAATCCTGGAATGTTTTCCTCAAAAAACATAATTTCTTCTCGACTGAACAAAGAAAGACATCAACATTTTGGATGACATGGTGGTGAGTAAATTATCTGGATTTTTTTTAAGAAAATGGACACTAAAACACATCATTAATGCAGAGCTGTCACTTTCTGCCACCAGTTGGGCTCCGCCCAGAAAAACGTCATCTTGCTAACACGCAAAAGGTCTATTGACGTCATCAGAGAATGATTGCCACAAGAGGGCAGAAGTTAATATGCAGATATTGATTGAAGTCTGAGTGCAGATGCATTAAAAAAAGGCTTATTAACAAATAAATAGTTTATAATAAACACTGCAATATTACATTAAAAATAAGAATTGTCAGTTTTGATTCCATTGGAACTTTAAAGGCTTTTTTCAATATTTAGAATTTTTGCACCCTCAGATTCCAGTTTTTTATATAGTTGTAACTCGGCCAAATATTGTCATATCCTAACAAACCATACGTTAACAAAAGCTTATTTATTTAGCTTCAAGATGATATATAAATTTCAATTTAAAAAAATTGACCCTTATGACTGGTTTTGTGGTCCAGGGTCACATTTGTGATGGTTAAAATCGATAAAGACTTCGGCTTGGAATGAATAAAACAAGCTACGTCTGACGTAGGGGAGTCATTAACCAATAGGAGTGCTACCCGGTTTCCCCCTAAAGGGTCTGGTGGACCTCAGTGTCTCGGCCTCCTGGGTTAACACAGGTAAAGTGGATGTTTGGAGAGGTCTGGGTGAACTTCAGACTCAATGGGGAATGGAAAGGCTGAGCGTAAACAGAACATTTCCAAGAAAGCAAGCGTTTGCCCTTCTGGCCAACTGCGGCCATCCGCACACTTAGTATTCAGTGTCATACTAAGAGTCCAAGCGGCTTGTTTACTCCAAGCCTAATTTAAACCTGCTCCTGAACTTCTGCTTGTTTTTATAGTTTCTCTACAGGCCCGTGCTGCATGGGCACTCCCTGCCTTCTATTAAAAAGACTTTTATACTATCTGGTCAGAGACCCGTTGTCTGACCTTTCCCTGCTCTCCATGCTTGCACGGTGTTGGAATAATGCATACATACGCGTTGATGCTTTATTGTAAAGTGTTACCAAATGGTTTAACCTACTCAACCAACTGGTTAAACCTACTGGCAATTACTTCCATTTGCAACAAATAAATATGGGAATATTAAAGTCTCCTCTTATTTCAGATGCATAGGAAAGATTTGTTTATGCTTCCTCTATACGCAGTCTAATTAATCAAGTAAGAAACCGCAAGGCACAAATCACATTGAAAAAAATGAAACGCAACAGACCGCATTAAAGTGTCTGTAGAGGAGGAAATGCAAATATGGAATGTAAAAGCCAGACAACCTCATAACCGCTCGCGGGCATGACGTCACCCAAAAGAGTCCATATATATATCAGTGACATAGTAAAGACGGAAATGGATATTCCTTGAGACCTGCGTGGCCCCTGTGACCCTAACCACAGTTTTCTTGTTTGCGCTATTGATATAGTATGAAATCACCAGTTTCCATACAGATATGGAAGAAGGAGGCGGATTTTTGTCTCGATTAAGTTGCCGTTTTGAGCCCTGGAATCACGTGGTGGTTCGCGGTCTGTCAGACGGACGCGAAGCAAAAGGCTCCCTCGATAAAATCGCTCCGTTCTCCTCTTACAAACTCTGAGGAGCGTGAGAGTGAAAAAAATGAGCCATTCAAAACGTTACAGCAAAGAAAACAACCCGTGGCCATTTACTGTCATCCAATGAATGACTGACTGAGACCACCATCTGGAATATGACAATAGTTCAAAAGCAGTTCGGAATGTTGTCATGGTTAAGGTTAAGCATTCTTTGGTTAGTAGCCACTTCTTTTGTCCAGTTCTGTGGTTAGACTGTTTTGAATCGAAACAGTGATTGTGAGGAAAATAACATTTGGTTTGTATGTTCATTCATCAACATTCATTATTTTTGAAGCACTTCATGTCCAGTCTCAGACTCTTAGAGGAAATGACAAGGAAAATAAGAAGTATGCGTCATTACTTAAAACCCCTTACTAGTCAAAGATCATGGGTGGCCTCGAGATTTCAGCCCGATTCTACTTGTTTACTTATTTAATGTAAACGGTTGTACTTAACAATGCATCATTAAAAAGTTCTGTGGCACAACTTCACACTACATAAAAACACATTTATTAAAGTGTTATTAAAGTGTTAAAAAAACAAACATCAAATCATCAAAATTATGTAGAAAAGTAAACAATGTAAAGTGACATGACCACATAAACAATCTCTCACTGTTACCGTAGCCTTTTTTGCGTCTGCATATAACGTGCGCAACCAAAACCTAAAAATGCGTAACGTAGCATGTCGACAAAAATATTCTCTCACTGTTAAGACCTGGTTATACTTTAGGGGTGACACTAACAACTATTTTTATAACGACTAATCTATCAACTAATTTATCGATTAATCGATTATTCTAAACGAATAATTTTCCACCAAAAATCAACAAACATTCAATCAAACATTCCTAAATACTAATATTTTTTTTAACGTGGCATACTCTTTTTATATTGTATATAAATACTATTTACTAAATGCATACATTATACATACAAATATATATTGTTATTCATTATGTCATTCATGCCATCACACAATGAAATGTCCTTAAAACGGCAGGCAAAAGAGAGGATGATGTCAAATTTACTGTGCCTTTCATAGACGCTGTATAAGAAAACACCCTCGCATTAGCTTATCTATAGTGTTTCTTTTTGTGTAAACAAGAGGTAGAAATCAGCAAAAAAACAATCGAATTGATTAAAAATATTGATGTGGACTTATTATCAGCGTTGACGCAGTCGATTGTGTCAACCAATCGCGACAGCTCTAGTATAACTTCTCTTTCTACGTGTACACCATAGATTGTGCGAAAAGGTTAAGATGTAATGTAAATGAAGACCCCCAATAAAAGAGTAAAGAGTAAGAACTCCTATAGGCCAGGAAGGGTATTGCAATTTGTCAAATTAGGTATACTTCATAATAAAGGTCTGGGAACCATTGCCACCAAAGGACTGCCCAAGAGGCCATATGACTGACGCGTAAAGCAACCACTCGTGTTTTGTTTTGTGCCGCCTCACGTTTCACGAGTTCACACTTACAAATAAGTTGGATAGATTAAATTTGAAAACGTATTGGGCGTGCTGTCCGGGAGAGGGCTCTGAGCTCGGAAATGGGCCCGAACACAGAGTAACCCTCCCAGGTTTAGGGAGTAACCTGGTGAGTGAGATGAGATAGGGTGGTGTAGGGATTCTGAAGACTGTAGAGAATCTTAGGTGAGTTTGACTGTGATTATATATGGGCTTGCCTTCATGCTGATAGGGTAGATATGTTGATTACTGATTGTAGACAGCTGGTGATACTAGAGTATTTGTTGATTACTGATTGTAGACAGCTGGAGGCACTTGAAGTTTATTTGACATGTTCCTCCTGAACTACATTAATAGAACATCATTTGAAGGGCACAGAGAGTTTGCCACAATAACTGACAGGTGTGCAACCATCATTCACGAACGTCTTTAAAGTTTACAACAATATAAAACGTTAAAATATCTCACATACTTTAAAAAACGCAGTGTTTATTTAATCTTGATGAAGCTTACTGTCACTGATGTAAACACATGATGTTTTTTCTTTGATCGGACGACTTTATGTTGTCTCCGGGCTGGCCGTTTAAGATGGCAACACACATAATTCAACCAATCCGAGGACGACTTTGAATCTGCTGAAGTGTTTTTAGATAAGCGTGCCAAACGCATCAGATGTTCAGCCAACGCTCCGTGGGTGTGACGTCTGAGACTGACACTAATACTCAGTTGCAAGGCTGTGCATACGACAGTATGTGTGTGTAAAAAAATAAGTGTACTCAGGCCTTTACTGTACAGGCAATAGGCTCTTTCACACAGTAATTTCGGTGAATTACTATGAATTTACCAGTAAATACAAAAACTTTCTATCTTTTTATCAGTAAAGTCCAATTTATAGTCGTGCGTAAGGTGGTCTAGGGAGCGTCTGCATGTGTGTTTGCACGCGGACGATGACGCAGAAGTAAATATGAAAACCGACACGTATCCTACGTCGTTGCAGCTATAATGAGCCATTTAAGATATCATTCACACATCAGTATCAAAATACCGGTAAACTCTGTGAAAAGCAGAAGTTACCTGTGACGCGCGACGAGCTGAGAGTTGTATTTGTAAACAACGGAGGGTTATGACTTCATATCCATGGTCCGTATTTTATGGTTTTCACATCTGTGGCAAACGCTGACAGTCGCAAAGTTGCTTGTGACCAAAAAACATTGCATACGGAACCAGTGTCTTTAACAACAGTACTGTTTGCACATTAGGCTTCAAGTGTGCTAAGGACATCAGCAATTCGGCAAATAGATGGTAAGCTGTTTTAAACAACTTTGGTGAAGAAATGTGGACGTTAACTTCAGGTGAGCTCGACTTTTAAGCAGCGTGTGTGTGTGGAAACGTCTGTAAACAGTGCGGAGATAAACGCGTCATCTGTATTCAAACATTATGATTGGCCCGAAGCTGTCAGCGCGATCTGAGGTTGTCCATTCTAAATACTGGTAATCTATGTTTTTGCCCACATATAGTGCTTACGGGTAAATAACTGGTAATCTTACAACCTCTCTTATTGGTAAATTGGTGGCACTGATTTACCAGGAAGGTTCTGCTCACCACTGCAATTTAAATTACAAGTAAAGACTGTATGTGTGAAAGGGACTATTGCCTGAAACATTTATTTGTTGCTTTAGGAACCTCTATACCACTGTCTTGCTAAGATTACTTAACCGTAGTTATGCATCTTGCTTTTAAAAGCACAGCGGACAGAGTAATAGACAAACGTCAGCAGTGTACAGTAAATGACTGTGTGTGCGTGCGTGTGGTCCGGTCAACGTGTTCTATTTTGGTCGAGTAAACATCATGATGCATTGGATTTTAAAACAGAGCTGAACAAACACTTATTTTCGTTTTTGATTAACGCTCAAAATAAGTATTAATCACAATGCTTTCATTAACAACTGGCGACTGGAGTGCATTTACATGATAAAGTGTTTATTCTGATTACCTTAAGTGCTTACGTTCTTCTAAGTTCATCCCTGCACTTTATAGATAAACTACTTCATAATTGCGTTAAACAACACTGCACAGCATTACATATAGGTGCTAAATTATAAACAGATTTGAAGATTCAGCTCGGTCCTCAAATATTTACCCAACATGTGTGACATAAGCCAAAAATATAGTAACATTTAGAAACTGAGACCACTAATACAGAAGACAATAACATTTACAATAGTAATGTGAAGTGAGGGCAGTTTGTGCACGTACCTGAACTTTGGGTGGGTTCCACCAGTGGTCTTTCATCACGTCAGCGACGGGCACATTACTGGGCAGGAGGACCACACTGCTGCTGGCATCTCTGCACGACACCTCACACTCTTCTCCTATTGGCCATCAAACTAAGCTTTACAATCAGTCATTTCAATACTGAAATCTAAAGGCATTATTTTGCAACATAAACATCAAATAAAAATAAATAAATAATACATCAGAATGAGTGACTGTTTAAAATGTTCAAACAAAAACACATTTAAAGGGGACATTTCACAAGAATTTTTAAAGATGTCAAATAAATCTTTGGTGTCTCCAGAGTACGTATGTAAAGTTTTAGCTCAAAAAACCATAAAAATATTTTTGCACCTTGTCTAATTTACTTAAATGAAACAAGTTAATACAACACAATTTTTTCTTTTTTTGTCTCAACCTATTTTTATAATGTTCATTCTGCTTAAATTTAAAAAAAATTACATGAACGCAATCATTTTATATTGGGAGCACATTAATGATTTTTGTTGCTATTATTTCTGGGCCGTGAATCTGTATTTCCCAGCATGCTTTGCATGCAGCTGCCTTTGGAGAGTAATTTTTTTAATTAATTGTTATTTTATGCATTTTAAGGTAAAGAGAAAGACTTTAGTGTTTAATGTTGGTTTATTTTATTGATTTAGAAGAGTTTGTGTTATATTTTAATTAATTGTTTTGTTACCATCGTGCGGAAGAGTGGCACTTGTGGTTAAGTTGTGGATGTGACGTACGTACTTCTTTTAAAGAGCACTAACATGTGTCTCTTCTCACATGTTCAACCAAAGTGTCATTAGCATGCTAACGTGTGCTTATGCTAATTAATTTTATATAGAAACTGACAATTGGTTTAACTAGACTTTTTTGCTTGAATGAACTTGTTTAGTCTTTGTTGAACAGACCAGAATTAATTGTGTGGAAAAGTTTTCCTTAACTGAATTAAGTTTATTGAACAAGATATTTTTATGACCAATGAAAATATATTTGTTAAGTTGGTGCAACAAAAGATTATTTGTTTAAATTAACTCATTGTATTCTTGTTGTACAAGCCTAAACTAATTTCGTGGAAAAGTTTTCCTTAATTCAATTATGTTGAATGAACAAACAATTTTTTTGAGTGTATAGATAATTTATGTTAAAATTGCCACTTTGTAGGTGTGAGCAAAAATGTGCCGTTTTTGGGTGTGTCCTTTAAAATGCAAATGAGCTGATCTTTGCACTAAATGGCAGTGCCGTGGTTGGATAGTGCAGATTAAGGGCCAATATTACCCCCTTCTGACATCACAAGGGAGCCAAATTTCAATGACCTATTTTTTCACATGCTTGCAGAGAATGGTTTACCAAAACTAAGTTACTGGGTTGATCTTTTTCACATTTTCTAGGTTGATAGAAGCACTGGAGCCCCAATTATAGCACTTAAACATAAAAAAGTCAGATTTTCATGATATGTCCCCTTTAAAGACTATAAACACAAAATACTTTGCAAGTGGGTGGCCCTGCTGTGAATTGTAGTCATTATTTGTTGCACATCTCACAACTCAAGACATCGACCCCATATATCAAGGTGTTTTATATGTAAGGGATATGTATAGGTTGTCAGATTTTATCGCAGAAATAAGCCCCAACAGTGTGATCAGGGATGTTGTATCCAGTCTTGGGGAAAGTTACTTTTAAAAGTAATGCATTAGAATATTAAGTTACTCCCCAAAAAATTAACTAATTGCGTTACTTAGTTACTTTTCATGGAAAGTAATGCTTACGTTACTTTTGCGTTATTTTTGCGTTACTTTTTCTTACTTGGCTGAGGCTTGATCTCTTTCCCGCTCAGTCGCACAAAGTGCGTAATTCTATGTTAATATGTTTAGTTTAATTCAGTACATTATTTTATTTTTAAATTGATTTAATTAAACTGAAAAGTAACTCACATTACTTTTTTAAGAAAGTAAATCAAATATTAAAGGTTTTGCGGAGGATTTTCTTTTTCCGGGTGGATCATCAAGACTATTGGTCCTCCTAGTTGTCAATCAGGAGTGTTGCGCAATTGCATTTCTTTAAAAAGTGGAGAAGGCGGTTCTTTTCTAAAATTCGAAAAAATCCTCTGCTATACCTTTAATGTGTACATTTATAAAGTAATGCGTTACTTTACTCATTACTTCAGAAAAGTAATATTATTACGTAATGCGCGTTAATTGTAATGCGTTACCCCCTACACTGGTTTATCACACTGAAGTTGGTTATTTCACAATAACAACCAGCTGCCTTTACATTATCCTGCTTATTACACGGCTATTTATCTCATAAATAGGGTAAAGAATATTAAATATTGATTTGAAATATTTTATTAGCTATTTTTTAATGAATGTAGACCTTCCGCTGAGGAAAACGTGTTTATTTTCGCTTTTAAGATAAGACAACGATGTCAGGAACACACTATTTGATTTAATATTTTGTAAATATAATGTCAAATATGTTATTAAAACACATTATATTTCTTTTTTGTATAATATTAAATTGTACGTGTCAAAATTATTTGCAGCATCCGGGTTACATGTGTTATTAGTTTTAAGCGGTTGTTATCTGAAAATAACAAAACTACAAATGTCGCAATCAGAATCAAGCATTCCAATGAGCTGTGTAAGAAATGTAGCTAAAAGTAGTTATAAACTAGAATTTAACTGAATTCGCGGTTGCTACAGTGCCCCTAGTGGTGATACAGAGAAAGCATCTGTATTCTCAAACTCGCATACAGTACAGATGTTTCTGTAGCTCAACTGGTAGAGCATTGTTATAGCATCATAGGTTTGATTCTCAGGGAACACACATACTGATACAGTGCATAGCTTGAAGTTGCTTTAGATAAAAGTGTGTGCCAAGTGAAAGGTTTACACTCTGATGTGTGGTACATCGTAAGCAAATAGACAGAGACCTATGCCGTGTCCAGTCTTGCAGCTGAGGTGGATGGCCGGGCTCAGGTTTTGTGGGAGAGAACACCGTCCTGTCAGGTTGGGGCAGAGTCGCAAGGAGCCGGTCCAGTTCCCGTCCTTTCGACATCGGATCGCATTGGTTGGGGGGGCCTGAAGCAAAAGTCCAAGTTTTTATTAATGTTCCTAAGGGATAGAAGCGTGACCAATTTTTCTAGACAACAAATGTATTTGTTATATAATGTAAGTATCTGTGAAGGGTGGAGGCCATGGTTCTGTTTGTCCCTTTTAAAGTAATAACATCTAGATCACCCCGTTCCAGGGGTTTGGAAAACAGCCCAAAGAAGGACATGGGACCAGTAGCAGTTCTCCCAACACTGTTTAGTCGTTGAATGTATTCAGAATGTTAGTGTGTGACTGTGCACTTATCTGGTGATTTTACAAATTCTCGAAGATCAGTGTGCTCAACAGCAACCGTCATATAATCTTGCCTTTTTTAAGTCATACCTTTGTAATTTCTGATTCAAATTACTAAATGATGAATTTTAAGTAAGAATTTTGAGAGAGAGATTACGAAACGCTGGATTTATTACATATGACGAAACGTCAGAAACAGAATGCGCCACAATAATCGTTTTACCTTGATTATCTTGTTTTTGTAATCGTATGAATCAGAAATTGAAATCGGAAATTAAAAAACGATTAATTGCACACTGTAAGCCCTAATATACAAACTCCAAGTTTGGGGAAATTTAACTCATTCCCCGCAAGCCATTTTTTGAAAAGTTTCACAAAATGCCTTCCAGGAATTTTTTTTCTAAAAATATCTAAACATACAAATATATCACATAAAAGAACAGACCCTCTGCTTTCAAACAAAACGGGGAAAAACCGTTTCATCCTATCTATGTATTTTCTCTGCTTATAAACTCATAAATATGGATATTTTTCTTTGAAAATATTAACAAAAAGCTGAAATAATTGCATTTTTTTAGAGATCAGATTCAGAACAATTATCAAAGCATACATAGTTTAAAATTAGTAAGTAAAATTTTGGCTTCAGTTTTTTCATAAATTGGGTAAGAAACACGTTTTTATCCAAATGTTGTCCCTTAAATTGACGAGATAACTTGTCAATGGTGGAGAAAAAGTTAAGTTTAGTCTATTTGACCACAAAGTTAACTCTTTCCTCGCCATTGACGAGTTTACACCTCAATTAAGAGAAAACGCTTCCCTGCCAATAACGAGTTTTTCGACAATCCGTATTTCTGCTATTATCCACCAGGTGGTACTCTTACCCAACTTATAAAACCCGGAAGTAACCCCTTAGGGCAGTGGTCACCAATCCTGGTCCTGGAGGGCTGGTGTCTCTGCAGAGTTTAGCTCCAACCCTAATCAAACACACCTGAAGCAGCTAATTAAGGTACTTCAGGTGTGTTTGATTAGGGTTGGAGCAAAACTCTGCAGAGACACCAGCCCTCCAGGACCAGGATT
Organism: Misgurnus anguillicaudatus; assembly: GCF_027580225.2. Lineage (NCBI taxonomy): Eukaryota > Metazoa > Chordata > Actinopteri > Cypriniformes > Cobitidae > Misgurnus > Misgurnus anguillicaudatus. Next base: position 7,838,003 of record NC_073358.2, read on the forward strand.
GGTGACCAATGCCTTAGGGCAAACAGTAAGAAATCTGTTTATGTTTTGATCATCGCTCTGAATCTGACCTCTATCAAAAGTCCTTCACAAAAATGTAATTATCTCAAAATTGTGTATTTTTGACGAAACCTACCCATATTTGAGAGGTGATAAAAAGAGAACAAAGGAAGGTAGGATGAAACGTTTTTGTTTGAAAGCAGAGGGTCTGTTCGTTTATTTGATATATTGTATGTTTATATATTTAAAGGAATATTCCAAATCCAGATAATTTACTTACCACCATGTCATCCAAAATGTTGATGAAGAAATTATATTTTTTGAGGAAAACACTGCAGGATTTTTCTCATTTTAATGGACTTTAATAGAGCCCAACATTTAATACTTAACTCAACACTTAAACGTTTTTTTTCAACGGAGTTTCAAAGGACTATAAACGATCCCAAACGAGGCATAAGGGTCTTATCTAGCAAAACGATTGTCGTTTTTGACAATAAAAATAAAAATAACCACTTTTAAACCACAACTTCTCGTCTAGATCCGGTCGTGATGCGCCAGCGTGACCCCAAGCAATTCGTCATGACGTCAAGAGGTCACAGAGGACGAACGCGAAACTCCGCCCCAGTGTTTACAAATGTGTTGAAAGAGGACCGTTCCTACGTTGTTGTATGTCAACTGATACTAATGTCTTTGTGTCAGTTTATTGTTTACAATGGTCCGCAAATTTGCATTTTATATATGTAACACGTGACCTCCCTACGTAACTGCGCATTTACGTTGCGTCGCGCTGGACCGGATCTGGACGAGAAGTTGTGGTTTGGAAGTGGATATGTTTTGTTTTTGTTTTCGGGAATGGCGGTCGTTTCGCTGGGTGGGACCCTTGTGCCTCGTTAAAACTTGTTTTAGTGATTTACTTTTTTAGCAAGCTGAAATGGAGAGAAGGGGGTGTAGTTACAAATGAATGAGGTGTGTGGAAAATTAGTGGCGATTTTCAGCCAAAATGAACCTTACATGGAGAAATCTTTTGCTGCTTGCCAGGATGCACTTAAAGTTATCAGGCTAAGTGGATTACCAACATCATGAACTTCTCATAAGTTCACCGCTCTTGGTATACCACCCTTTCTTCTGCACTGCATACTGTAGTTACTTACTACACCCCGTCTGTACCTCATTTTTCCACCCCTTACCATACAGCATCATTCTGACAAACAGTCGGTCATGTTAAACTGATGCAAGGGTTTCTCCAATGGTGAGATTCATCCTCATACTCTTCTTCATGTGGAATAGTGTTAGTACTGACATAAAGAGTATAAAACTTGCAAATGAAACAGCAATCTGTTAGTTTAGTAATGCTGCCGATGAAAGCCAGATAAATACCGTGATGTTTAAAAGCGAGGGACGTGATGAGCATAAAGCACCGCGATGAAGCTAAAATCTCCCGGAGGAAGAGTGGAGAAGAAAGAGAACGCGACGGACCTGCTTGCAGCGGCTGTGCTGTCTCACCGTGTGGTTGGACCGGTCGCAGTCGATCCAGCAGTCGCTGTTGAACTGAAAGCCATTGGTGCACTTGTAGGTGCCATGGAAGATGGCGGGAGGCGGCTCGCACGTGACGGCAACGCACTCGCCGGGCTGCCAGGTTCCATCTTCAGTACACTGTCTCTTAAACGCACGTCGATGATATGTGATAGGAACCGCCCTGTGACACATTCAACAACACAGATTAGATGCTATCCAATTTTAAAGTAAACTCTCATGGAATGAAAATCTTAATTTGGAGGTCTCTAACCTCTTGGGCTTTTCTATATGGGGAACATGGTAACCAGGCTTGCACTTGTACTTGCAGAAGGAACCAACTTTGAGGTCTGTGGCATTGCAGCGCTTGGTCTGAAGGACAGCATTGGGTACCGGAGGTGGGGCTGGACAGCGGAGCTCACATAGAGCCTCGGGGAAGGACCACATTCCATCTTCCATGCACATCAGTACGTTATTACTGCCTGCAGAAAGATAGATTTTTGTCAAGATTTCCACAATAAGCGTTTAACTGTATATTCATTTTGAATGTGTGATCACATGCAACATGAGTATTTTGATCCACTTCTTCAAAAAAGAATAGTACATAAAAAAGTACACCTGCTAAAAGTCATTTTTTAAAGTTGAATGTAGTCTGGTATGTAGTTTCTACCAATATAACGTACAGCACTGTTTCTTCAAAGTGCATTGAGTTTTTCGCCCGATGTTGGCATTTATAGGGTCGACCTCTCAATCTCAGGGGATTTGTTGTTTAGGATTTGTCGCAGTCTACATACCCATAAGCTGAGCCGGCTCCCGACACTGAAAAGTGCACTTATTGCCGTAGGTGGTACCCTCTGTGAACTCAAAGACGGCCGGGTGCACGTGGTACTTGTCGGGCCGCCCGCAGTCCACGGGTTCACAGGTCACCTGCTTGTTCCATTTTCCATCTGCACAGGTGAGGGTCACCGTGGATTTAGACTGTTGAGAGAGAAAAACATGATGGTATGAGGCTTGAATATCATAAAAGAAAACATGTTGTTTTTTGTCTGGTAATTCACTTTATACTCCAACCGCCTGAACTCAACAAACCATCAGACCAAACCATATAAAATACTACTTTTTTCCATAACACTGAAGCACTTACAGAAGCACAGTTAAAACGAAGCTAAATCAATGCACTAATGTATCCCTCAGTAAAAGAGAGTAATGGGATTAAGCTATATACGGCTTGGACTCGAGTTATAAAGCTGTCAGAATTTAAGACAATATTAGTTCACTCGCTGTAGTCTATGTGCAATGTTATAAAGACATCTGCAGAAGTAATTGTAGCACAAACAGCACATTTTACAAACACAATCACCAAATTCTTTTTCTTTCTGTCCTTCTCTCATTAGGAATTACAGAAGATGGATTAACTAAATTGACCCTTATGATGCAATTCAGAATCGATTCTTAAGGTTCTGATTAGATTCTTGATGTATTAATTAGCATATTTGTGACGTCATTATGTTGCATTTGCGCTCAACTCAGACTAGTGTTGGCACTTTTGGGACTAGTCTCATAACTGTCATATACTGTATTTTAATGCAACTAAGTGCTGAATAAACCATTCTTATTTCCATATACAGGTACAGGGAGGAAAATAAGTATTTGAATACCCTGCTATTTTGCAAGTTCTCCCACTTAGAAATCATGGATGGGTCTGAAATTGTCATCGTGCATGTCCACTGTGAGAGACATAATCTAAAAAAAAAAACAGAAATCACAATATATGATTTTTTAACTATTTATTTGTATGATACAGCTGCAAATAAGTATTTGAACACATGAGAAAATAAATGTTAATATTTGGTACAGTAGCCTTTGCTTGCAATTACAGAGCTCCCTCCAAAGATTCTCTATTGGGTTTAGGTCTGGAGACTGGCTAGGCCACGCCAGAACCTTGATATGCTTCTTACAGAGCCACTCCTTGGTATTCCTGGCTGTGTGATTCGGGTCATTGTCATGTAGGAAGACCCAGCCTCGACCCATCTTCAATGCTCTAACCGAGGGAAGTAGGTTGTTCCCCAAAATCTCGCAATACATGGCCCCGGTCATCCTCTCCATAATACAGTGCAGTCGCCCTGTCCCATGTGCAGAAAAACACCCCCAAAGCATGATGCTACCACCCCTTGCTTCACAGTAGGGATGGTGTTCTTGGGATGGTACTCATCATTCTTCTTCCTCCAAACACGTTTAGTGGAATTATGACCAAAAAATTCTATTTTGGTCTCATCTGACTGCATGACTTTCTCCCATGACTCCTCTGGATCATCCAAATGGTCATTGGCAAACTTAAGACGGGCCTGGACATGTGCTGGTTTAAGCAGGGAAACCTTCCGTGCCATGCATGATATCAAACAATGACATCTAAGTGTATTACCAACATTAACCTTGGAAACGGTGGTCCCAGCTCTTTTCAGGTCATTGTAGTTCTGGACTGATTTCTCACCTTTCTTAGGATCATTGAGACCCCACAAGGTGAGATCTTGCATGGAGCCCCTGTCAATCATGTTTAGCTTCTTCCATTTTCTAATGATTGCTCCAACAGTGGACTTTTTCACCAAGCTGCTTGGCAATTTCCTCTAGCCCTTTCTAGACTTGTGGAGGTGTACAATTTTGTCTCTAGTGTCTTTGAACAGCTCTTTGGTCTTGGCCATGTTAGTAGTTTGATTTTTACTGATTGTATGGGGTGGACAGGTGTCTTTATGCAGCTAACGACCTCAAACAGGTGCATCTAATTTAGGAAAATAAATGGAGTGTAGGTGGACATTTTAAAGGCGGACTAACAGGTCTCTGAGGATCAGAATTCTAGCTGATAGACAGGTGTTCAAATACTTATTTGCAGCTGTATCATACAAATAAATAGTTAACAAATCATATATTGTGATTTCTTGATTTTTTTAGACTATGTCTTTCACAGTGGACATGCACCTACGATGACAATTTCAGACCCCTCCATGATTTCTAAGTAGGAGAACTTGCAAAATAGCAGGGTGTTCAAATACTTATTTTATGTGGTTTATAGTGGTTAAATCTGTGGGTTATTTACTAAAAAGCGCAAAATAAATAACACAGGCACAAAAGCTGATTTCCATAATGACCAACGCAATCCACTAAGACCACCACAAATTAGATATGGGTCGCAAATAAGCAGAGCTGATGAGGTGCAGGTGATCTACTAACGCCTGATGCGCTTGAGTTCAGCACCACAGACATCCCAGCTAAAGAAGCCATAGTACATTGAAAAGAACTGGAGGACAAAAAATGAAGGCTTACAAGAAGTTTTGAAACACCTGCTATTGTGTGACGACTAGTGACCCCTCTTTTATTACCTCCAGCAAATAAAAAATAATATGGCTTGACAAACAATATTTTTGAATTATATGTTCCTCTGGCATTCCAAATAAACTGTAACGTCTAGCCTATCATATTGCTTAGTCGATCTATCGCTTGTGCCGCTCAGACATTCACGTAAAATGTTTTTACAAAAGCAGATGAAGGCGAGTGGTCGCGCAATTGATGTCTCTCCTTTTGAATCACACTCTGGTGCGATTTGCGATGATGCGAGACAGTGCCTGATTAACCACAACGTGCCCGGGCACGGTACAGATCGATCACCATAGTGAAACGAACCAGGCTTTGGAGGTCAAACACGTTTGGGCGATATGATGGTTACGAAATCATGTTTTTTCCAATTGCAACTATTATTACCAATCTTCCGAAAGATAATTTACTTTATTTCAGAGTTCGACATTTTGTTACCTGAGTAACACACTGTGGATTTTTGACCTATTGTACAAAATGCATGAATTACTGCTTTTATTAGCATCACATTGTCTACAAAACCCTACAGTGCCTGCAAATAACCAGCTGATCAAATTGCAGTGTGTACAAAGCAGAAATAACAGTCGTGAATTTGTCACCGGGAACAAAACGGCACATTTTTCTGCCAGGTCCTCAATGAATCTTTAAGCGTGTGAACCATGCTAAAAGCTTGATGCTTTTACTGCACGACAGCAAATGTACGACTTTTCTCGGCCAAGATAATTATTGTGATCTAAAATGTGGTTTACTGGACTGTTTTACTTTTTGTGTGTGTGGTATAAAGCATTAAGGATAAAGTGAAGTTTAACATGAACCATACACGGCGGCTTGGGCACAGGCCATAGGTGGGCTCAGAGTCCAGACTGTTTCAATGAAGCAACGAGTAAAACATGCTCGTCTCCACAGATCTATCCATTTGTTTATGACAAGCGATGAAAGGTGGCTTACCAAAAAAAGATGTCAGTGATGTTTATTGAACCAGTTTCTGTGAAGCCAAACAGTTTTTGCTGGCGAGGCACAGATTATTGTGGCAAATATTCTTTAACTTGCATCCACAAACGAAACATCAAGATGAATGAACAGCATTTCTGTTGTTGCTTTTACCGTGACGCTGTCGACTTTAAATCCTTTTCTGTTTTTATGAAATGGCAAATTTAAACGGGTTGGAATGTAGTGAGTCTGCTTATCTAATGTTCTGTACCCTGTCAGGAAATTTACATGTTCTGTACCAGCACCTAAAACTGTGTGAAGCAACGGGAAGCATTTGAAATGCAATCCAGACGCAGTTTCAAAACACTTTTTGCCCCCTTTCCTTCCCTCTTCCTTTTCTTGAGCTGAAGCTCTTATTGAAAACAGCTCACAATGAAAGTGTTAGTGTTGAATATTTGAGGTGAAAATCTAAAAAAACAAAAAGGAACAAACACAATTGACACAAACAAGACGAAAAGAAACAAAAACTGAACAAAACTAATTTTGCAGGGTGAATACCTATGAAACAAAACAAGAGAATTTGATGTGAAAATATGACAAAACAAAACAAAAAGAAACAAACAAAACTGACAAAACAAAACCAAAAGAACCAGAATAAACAAAAAGAAACAAAATGAAAACAAAAATTGAACAAAACCAAACAAATTATGCAAGGTGGATTTCTATAAAACAAAACAAATCGGAAAAGAAACAGAATAAACAAAAATAAAAGAAACAAAATAAAAAACAAAAACTGAACAAAACAAATTGTGCAAGGTAAATATATTAAACAAACCAAGAGTAAATATCTGATACAAATATTGAGACAAAAAGAAACAAAACAATAAACCAAACAAAAAGAGACAAAACAAAGAACACAAATCTTGCAAGGGGAATATCTATAAAACAAAACAAAACGAGGAAACAAATGATTTAAGAAACAATATAAAAAAGCAAAAATAAAACATACAAAGAACAAAAAAATAAAAGAAACACAAAACAAAATGAAACACTACCTAAAATCTAAACCTTACAAAGAACACAAATTATGCAAGGGGAATATCTATAAAACAAAACAAAACGAGGAAACAAATGATTTAAGAAACAATATAAAAAAGCAAAAATAAAACATACAAAGAACAAAAAAAATAAATAAACACAAAACAAAATGAAACACTACCTAAAATCTAAACCGAAACAAAAAACACAAATTATGCAAGGTGAATATCTTTAAAACAAAACAAAGAAACGAGTGATTTAAGAAACAATATAAAAAAACGAATAAAAAGCAAACATAAGACAAACAGAACAAAACAAAAAAGAAACACAAAACAAAAAAAACAATACCTAAAATCTAAAACAAAACAATAAACTCAAACAAAAAACACAAATTATGCAAGGTGAATATCTTTAAAACAAAACAAAGAAACAAGTGATTTAAGAAACAATATAAAAAAACGAATAAAAAGCAAACATAAGACAAACAAAGAACAAAACAAAAAAGAAACACAAAAAAACAATACCTAAAATCTAAACCAAAATAATAAACTCAAACAAAAAACACAAATTATGCAAGGTGAATATCTTTAAAACAAAACAAAGAAACAAGTGATTTAAGAAACAATATAAAAAAACGAATAAAAAGCAAACATAAGACAAACAGAACAAAACAAAAAAGAAACACAAAAAAAAACAATACCTAAAATCTAAAACAAAACAATAAACTCAAACAAAAAACACAAATTATGCAAGGTGAATATCTATAAAACAAAACAAAGAAACAAATGATTTAAGAAATAATATAAAAAATGAATAAAAAGCAAACATAAAAAACAAAGAACAAAACAAAAAAGAAACACAAAAAACAATACCTAAAATCTAAAACAAAACAATGAACTAAAACAAACAAACAAAAAACCCCCCACAAATGATGCAAGGTGAATATCTACTGTATAAAACAAACATTTGAAGTTAATATCTAAATGAAAAAAAAAAAACAAGGAAAACAAATAAACCAAATAAAGAGAATTTTTTTTTGATAAAAGGACAAAAAACTAAGGCTGTATTGCATCTTATCATGTGCACGCCGCAATAAAACAGACCTATCACTGGCTTAATAAAATCTCAACTAAATGGCAGTCACTGACCTACTCAACATCTCCCTCTAGGGTCAGAGAGAGAGAGAGAGAGAGAGAGAGAGAGAGAGAGAGAGACGTCTATTAGTCATAATGCCAAAGAGCGTGTTGGCGTGCATACCTGGCTTCTTCATAAAAACCTGCAAGGGTCTACACGAGTACATAAAAGCGTCATCTCACTTTCCCTTCCCAGACCTCTCTGGCTCTCTCGAACCCATTTCAAAGCTGAGTGACAGTTTAGACACGCAGTTTATTAGCCAGCACTGGCTGCATTACAGGAACCATAAAAGGAATGACCACAGTCATGGGGGGGGATGAAAAGGAAAACATTAGGCGTTGTGGTTGAAACACATACACACTCCGGGGGTATTGGGGGGGTTGTATTGGTGCTTTAAATGCCCGGTACCCACCTGTACGCTACGTAATCTTGCCATCCCCACTCAATTCGAAAATCGAGATCAGGGAAATGGTTTGTCGGAGAAGGGGACTGCTACCCCGTGTGGGGTGGGGGGTAGAGGGGGTCGAGGTGGTGTCTGCGTGCGGAGTTTCCTTCTTTTAAAACTTTACAGCTGTCGATTCCAGTGAGTATTTAACTACCACTGACTACTGTGTCTAATTCAACACAGATGTGTGTGTTGGACTTTCTTCTGCACCCTGCCTCCCCCGTCCTGCCTCTCCGCGAACACGAACGCACAGCAACACGCAAGAAAACACACGGGTGCTGGAAAAACAGGGGGTAATGCAAACCTCAAAGCCTCCGCTGTGTTGAAATGTTGTTTGTCTTATAGCGATTTTAGGACATGGTTCTGCTTTCAATAACACCTTGGCAAAAACAAGGGGCTGGCAGCCAGGAAGCTGCGGTCACACGGACAAGACACTGTGCTGGTTGTTGCCGTCATTATCTGATCACTAAACTGTCCTGCAGTTGCTCGATGCTTGCCTTGTAACCTTAGAAACGCAAATCTATCTCTGTCCGTAATGCCTCCCGAAAAGGAGCGTATTGGCACCCTCTCGATGATGTTACCGTAACAGGTTAATATTGAAATGGCTAATTTGTCTCTGACTGGAGTCTTTAGGAACACACATTATTAGCTCCCTGGAGATGGTTGATAAGCTGTAATGACTGTGCTGGGATCAGCAGTTTTCCTCTGTAAAGGGCCAAGGGCTCCCTCGCACTGCGTCATCACTTCTGTCCCGCACACACGCGAGCGAAATGAGTCGACTTGGTTTTCATTTTAACCTTTACTTTTGTAAAATGGTAAGGGTGTTAGAAAGGGAATCTAAGGGAAACGGCGAGGACACATTTACAATCATTAAAGCAAATAAAGTGTAATGAAGTATAATTAAGTATAGTAATGAGTGTGTTTTGACACAATGTACTGTACACGCCAACACCTTCCCACACCCATTCTTGTAAAACTAATGTACCATAAAGTAGTATACTTATAAAACTACTAAACTATAATATTAAAATACTCTAATGAAACTATGTTTAGGTTTAAGAAGGTTACGGCCATGACAGTGTTGCCCTTAGGGGGCGTGCACACCAAAGCTTTTACGCCCGCCGTATGTTTTCAATTGTTTCCAATGGAAGCATTTTTTCACGCGCTTAAAGCGCCGAGAGGTGAAAAATATTCAACTTTGGGTGAAAAGCTCAGCTCGTCATTGTCAGTTCTCACACGGCCATCCAATCACAGTGGAGGAGGGGCAGGACAAATATCACACATACAGCTAGCATTTCGTGTCCTCCAGATGTTTTCAGCCGCGTTTTAAAGCATTGGTGTGCACACCCCCTTGGAGTAAATAAATAAATAAATGAGTAAACTATTGCCCCATCATTACTATGGGTGTGACGAGATCTCGTGCGACGAGATCTCGCAAGATTAAATGTGTTTCGCGAGATTACATGTGTCTCGCGAGATTTCTTGTTGAGGTGCTGGCCGTTTCTCAAATAAAAGACTGCATCCTTCGGAGGTCGCATTTTTAAACTGCATTTACTAATTATTAAGAATTAAAAAGTTTACTAATTATTTAGTTAAATCGCAAATTGTTGTAATATGCTCACGACTTGCGAATGTAATGCTCAGTTAATGATCTGAAATAACCCGTGATGACGTATGCAGCCTGCATATGCGACCTCCGATGGATGCAGCTTTCTGTTTGACCCTTTTACAGTGCATGCATTATATTTGTCTTTTACTGCGTTTGCTTTTTTGTTTATGTGTCCAATAATGTTCGTTTGGGAGCTTGTGTGAAGTCTGAGACGCATTGTGTTTGTCTGTTGATCAGTGTCAGATGTGTCTCAGCAGATTAAACCCTCACACAGAGTTTACATGATTTAATGTCTGCATGTTCTTGCTCAAAAAATGACAGTGGCTGTATCATTTCTAGTGTAAAGATTAATATTAATATGGATTTAAACATTGTTTGACTAAAAATAAGCGTTTCTCTCCGTCTAAAGTGAAAGTGAAGACAATGTTGTTTAATGTAACTTGGTTTTAATACTTTATTTGAACCAATTATTATTGCATCTTCGTTATTATGTAATTTTAAATGCTACTGCTCACTTGGGTTTATTTTTATTACCCCAAAATAACAAATTACTTCATTATCAGTTAGCAAAATAATTGTTAGGGCCAGTCCTTGATTAGTTAAAACATTTAAAAATAATGTGATTTCAGTTTCTTATTCATTTATTTTATCATTGACGGTTTCTTAAAAAGTGTAAAAATATCGTCTCGTCTTGTTCTCGTGAACCCAATTTCGTGTTTCGTCTTGTGGATTGTTTCGTCACACCCCTAATCATTACTAATACTATCGGCCATCACACAGGCTGACGATAGGACGATCTCACTATGGTTCATATCGCCCAACACTAGCACAGAAGATGCTTTTGATGCGAATAGTGTGTGTTTGTTGCAGTCGTGCCTAGGGATGGGTATTGTTTGGGTTTTTTTCGATACCGGTGCCAAATCGATACTTTTAAAACGGTTCCGGTGCCTAAACGGTGCCTAAAGCGGTACTTTGAAAAAAAAGAGTCACAGAAAGATGGTAGATGAAAGTACAGCATAAAACACAATGAAAATTCTTCTCTGTTTGTCATTTGTTTATTAATGATTTGCCTAAAGCACCATCATCTTTTAAGACCTGCATTCTTGATTTCTTTTTTATGAAATTTTTGATTTGTGAATTAAATAAAATCTTCTCAACACTCCACTTTGAGCTCAGAAAAATTTTCTATGATTGGTTGTTAATAATCTGTTCAATGATTGGTTAAAGCCTACGCGGCTGCCGCTCACAAAAAGATAAAGGGCGAGTTCTAATCGAAAGTGATCCTCCCTATTGTCCATTGTCTGCTACTGTATGTATTTACTGTTTACTCTTAACTGTTATTGTGAAGCGTCCTTGAGCTATGGAAAGGCGATATATAAATTAAACTTATTATTATTAGTAGTAGTATTATTCCCTTCGAAGATCAGATCTCTTGAACTCTAGAGAAAGTTGCGCAATTGTGTCTCATAGTGTGGCTAATTAAACACACTTGGCAAATAGAGCAATAAAATACAGCGTCTTTTTTCTCTTTATTTGGATCGACTGTTCATGCGAAATCCTCTTCGTGAAGTGCCCTTCAATGGCGCAAAACGGCATTTGGAATTCACCCAAAATATTTTCTTATCGCTTGTAAAACCATTCACGTTTTGACGCTTTCTGCTTGTCTCCGATGAACTTGACACTCGTGACTGCTGCGGCCCATCTTAGGCCAATATCAGCCGAAGTACTAATAAAAACATTAGTGAGGTAATACGTTTTAGCAAGTTCTCTGAAGGAATGTTACCATATAAAATATAAAATAAGCTGCCGTCAGATCAATTGCGGCATCCACGCGCTCCTCTGAGGATCTCATTTTCCAAATTGTTCTTTTAAGTCAGAATATAAAAATAACCTGGACATATATTCTTACAAAATTTGTTCAATTTGTATTATTAGGGATGTGCAGATGAGGATTTTTTCACATTTTAAACTTATTAAACACAGCGCATATTTTAAATGAAAATATATTTGGCAAATACGTTAAAAAGTTGGCTATTTAATCTTTAACATTAGATTATTTAATATTTCCATTTATTAATAAAATTAATTTTTAAAATGTTTGTTCATTATTATTCTTAACGAAAAACTCAACTCCAATAAAATAGTAGCTCCAATGACAAACTTGCTTTTATTGCTTGTTTATTAATAAAACGAATTCGACGGATGGTATCTGCGTTAAAACACAAATAAATGAAATATTTAATTGACATAATTTTCATTACTACGAATGCTTATTTGTTCATTATTTTTTTTATTAAAACAGAACAACAATAAAAATGTAAAATGACTCGCTTATATTAGCCTAAACCAAACGTTTAACAAAAACGAATAGACGGAAAACATTTTACCCGCTCTATAACATAAATAAATCTAAGATCCTTAGATTTTCAAAACAAATGATTGGTTTCCGTTTTTTTATCAATATAAAACTACAATAATGTAAAATATGAACAAACTCACCTAAGTTAAGAGAAGAAATCAAACTTGAATCATCTGTACTATCAAATCTTTCCGACTTTCACATTCACGTGAATTTTGTAAGTGAGGAAATTATTTACACCATATGAGTGCAGTATAATTTAACTAGCGATTGTGCTGTGCTTGTGTGATTATGCTTTTTGCGCTACAGAGAGCAAAATACGTCAGTCAACCATTCATGCATTAAGAGGCACCGAAATGAGGCACCGAAATCTGTGTTCTGATTCGGTCCGGTAGGTACCGCCCATATAGGCTTCGGTGCCATAATGGCACCGCGTTTCGGTACCCAACCCTAGTCGTGCCGGCCAATTTGCATCATTCGCATCGCACCGCGCAAATTTGTGTCTATTCGTGTCTTTGCATTAACTTTGTATTTAATCTACTCGCACAAATCCTAGAATTTGCGTTTGGTGTGTATGCCCCATTAGACCTTTATGATCTTACAACAATAGCCACAATAATTGGTATAGAAAATGGTCCGTATATGATATAGAAAATAAAATAAAAATAAAAGCTTTAACGTTTAAACAAACAAACAAACAAACATATAGCATATGTAATGTTTGACTGAAAGAAATTTAATTTGATACTTAATTTCTAAAATATAATTGATTATTGCTCATATATGGACCAGAAAACCAGTCATAAGGGTCAATTTTTCGAAATTGTGATTTAGGGCCCTATTTTAACGATCTAAGCGCATTGTCTAAAGCGCACAGCGCAACGTCTAAATGGGCGTGTCCGAATCCACTTTTGCTATTTTAACGACAGGAAAAATGGTTTGTGCGCCGAGCGCATGGTCGAAAAGGGTTGGTCCTATTGTAATGGGAGTATTTTGGGCGTAACGTGCAGTAAACCAATGAGAGTCTCAGCTCTCATCCCCTTTAAAAGCAAGTTGCGCTGGCGCTATGTCTAATCCCTATTTAGATGACGGACTTTGTAAACTGAAAAACTAAGCGGAGTTTAGGTTTAAGATTAATGTTAAATAATTGTGTTGTTTTTCACTTGTATTGAAATTGTTATTTTTTTATTAAAACTTTTAAAACCCGTTTTCTTTTAGTCATGGAAGTAAAAAAGCAGTCTTGTAATTACTTTAAAGGTAGGGTTATCCAATATCATCAAAAAACATTTTACAAGTTTGTAAGAAAAGGTTTGTACTCTAAAAATACTTCATTTGTAGCAAACAGGAGATAAAGAATTTACACACGGCTCTCCGCAAGGTTCAGCACTTTGGACAGCGTTTTTTTAGCAAAGAGTTTTTTTTAGCATTGCTTAAAAATGTGTCTCATCTGACCATATCCACAGGTACAGAGTCATCATATACAATAAATCCGTCAGGTAGCATTTAAAAATATTTAAAAACAGATGCATTTCTTTAAAGCAAAGCATTTATTTACTTACCAGGCTACAGGTGAAGCAGCTCTTTGTGCCTTTTAACGTCTCATAATTAGTCCTCATTTATGTCCAAGAGACTCAATAATAATCTTTTACATTCAATCCTTTAATCTTTCATATTTAAAAGCATTTTTGTGCTGCTGCGCATTCATGTACTTTGTGATAAGGAAACCCGCGTTGTCCTCCCGTTTATAGGCGCATATTACTAATGCGCTCTTTAAATAACATAAAACATATTGCGCCATTGACTTTAGACTTTAGAGCAGGTTTTTGTTGGTCAATGGCGTAGTCTATTTTAGTTGCCTCAAAATAGCAACGCGCCAACCATGCGCCTGAACACACCTCGTTTTTCAGACCAGAACGCCCATGGGCGCAAAGGGGGCGCAAATGCATTTGCTATTTAAACAACGCGGCGCTAAACGTGAAAATTAGGGTGGAAACTAGCGAAAGACATTTGCGTCGCACATTGCGCTGCATTGCGCCGGGTGTAAGATAGAGCCCTTATACATCATCTGAAAGCTAAATAAATAAGCAAACAAATCAAAATATTGAGAAAATATTTCTTTAAAATCGCCTTGAAAGTTGTCCAAATGAGGTCATTTAACAAACATGCCTAACTAAAAACATTACTTGTGTGCATTTTGACGCAAAACAAAGGGAACTGATGTATTTTAAGATATGTCAGTGCAAGTTGTTTTCAGTTTGGACAGCTCTTACATTTATTTTAGACTAGGACTAGTCTAATCCCTGACCGGGAAACCGCCCCATTATGTTGAAGCTCTAATTTTTTTGTTTAAATGTAGCTTAAATAAATTGATTGTAACCACTTCCCTTAAAAATTTACAATTTACCATAATTTGCCTGTATATGTCTTGCTTACCACGTGAAAGCTGAGAATCTCTTGTTTTCAGTAATATATGACACATGTATAGGAAAAGTCTTGTAAAAAAGTTTTATTTATATAATGTGGAGGTCCAAAAAGCAGAAAAACATTGACACAATTGTACCAGGTTGCGCGCTGAATACGCGTTTCAGGTGCTGTGTGTCTGTCATGCATCAGCATCCAAAAAATGTATTTTTCTGTATGCAGCTTTAAAATGTATAAATAAGGTGGTTATCTTGTCAGAAGTAGAGAATTTTGGAGATGACACGAAAAATATCTGCATCGAAATAAGAACCAGACGCGCGTGTCAGAAGAAAACGTCTTTCCCCTCATTCACTATTCCATACATTAGTGACAGTGGAAGCGTTCCAGCGTGTGCGTCATCTTCCATTTGGCGCGAATCCTAGATGGTGGACAAGTAGTGATTAACTTTAAGTGTACATCGGATGTACACTCATCGCATTGTATTGTAAACAAGTGCATTGTAAGGTTGAACGAGTGCACTCAATAATGTCCATTATGATTTCAAACACCCCTTAAAATGGATGTTCCTTTAAATAGTGCACTATTTAAGGGTATAGGGGGCTATTTCGAACACAGCCAATGTTTTAGCAAGCCAAGTTCAGATATTTTGGCGCAGAATAATAAAGTGCAGTGTCAATAAAATCCTTAATTTCAGTATTTTTCATGTTACAAAGTTTAAGAATTTTATAGGCTTAGTTTTTATGTCATTTGCAGCAATAATCACAAATTACATATTTTTATGGTCATGACTACTTTGATGCCTTAAATCTCAATTAGATTATACGACTTCTTTGTTTTTAAGCAACAGATGAATTGTTGTATTGTTTTTCCTCGATTTTGTAAGGTCTTCGGATACATGTAAAATGTAAATGTCTGCTTTAAAGACAGACTACACCAAATCTTTAATCTAAAAACAATTATTAAATGTTTAATGCATGCTAGACACTTTTATTTTAAATGTTACAATACTGTATACAGATCATCTACAGCTAGAAAACTGTATAAAAACTCTCCCACTTTTACCTTACATAACCGGACCAGACATATCCCCAATGGCCCCTGAACCCCCCCAGCCTGGACCCCAAAGTGCACCTCTGTTAAATAAGCTGAGCCCTCCCAAAAACAGAGAAAAAACGTCTGCTGCCTTTCTTTCCAAATGCGTAATAACTCACAGGCCAAGCTTCTCAGTCAACAGCGGCCGCTGGCAGAAAACTCACCCAACATACAGTAGACCTCATGTGTTTACAAAGAACACACAGCACTTTCTTCTTGTAGCTTTTTCTACTTCTGCACTTTCATTTTCTCTTCCTCTCTTTTAATCGTCGATGTGTCTAAGAAAACAAAAACTTTTCTGTAGCTGAGCAGATGCAGCGCATGGCGCTCGCAACGCCAAGGTCACAGGTTCGAATGTAGATACTGATAAAAGCCAAATCGTACTGGTTTGGAAAGAAGTGCCATGGTCTGGAAACGCTGAAGAAAGTTGTTTGTGAAGGGCCAGCACAGCAAATGGCCCGCGACGTTCTTTGTAAGACGAATGGCTGAGAGTTCGGCCAGGTGAAGTCGGATAAATGAACGCCATTGCCGCCATTGGCCATTCGTGGGGGCACCGGGGTCAACGGGTTGCAGTAATCTGTGCGTGTTGCTTAGTAAGGTTGTAGATCCTCAGCGTCGCTGATCCGTGGCCGTGCCCTAAACAACGCCCTCAGGGAGCGTGGTAGAGGCTGAACACGACGCTCGAATGTTTTGACATCTAATAGACTCGAACAAATTGCATCCTGACCGACTACGCGCCGACACTTTCTTCACACGTTCAGTCGGCAGTGAAGCGTCGTTAACAGATGTGCAAGAAACACACTCACGCACAAAGGCGCAAACAGACGGATGTGCACACGTACGCATTTAAGCCAATTTCAAAGTGAACATTGTCCATTAAGAATTTACTACAGGGTTCCCACGGGTCATGGAATTTCTGGAAGATATTTATTCCAGATATTGAAAGTCAGGGAATTTTATAATTTTTTAAACAAGTCAAAGTATCGTTTTTCGCTTTAAATTTTAGTTCAAAATGTAATCCGCTTGTTAAGTTGTGACATAAGGAATGCCATTTCCTCGTTCGAGCCTCTACTGATTTCAAGTAAAACTACAATCTAAAAAGCTATTTTTATAAACTTACGGTGTACACTACATTATCAGGCTCATGGCATCTCAGACGTGGGTTCATATACGTCATGAAAATTCAGCTTTTTAGTCAATGAAAGTCAGGGAAAAATCAGGGAATTTGACATTTGGCTTAGTGGGAACCCTGTTACTATTATTCTGACCTATTTCCTAAAAAAATGGCAAATAAATCCTTTTTTTTGTAAATATGATATCATATTATTGTTATTAAAATGAAATAAATTGAAAAATATGTATAACTAAGTCCCCATTTCAAAATGTAAATGCATTTACACACTTATGCTGGCATTTTCCCCCAAATGTCTCCATCTACACACACCAGGGAGAGACATTTTTTTATAATGCATTTTTACAAACCCACAATAGGGTGAGAGCTGTGACTTATTATGGAGTTGTGATATCATAATAATATATAAATAAATAGGCTGCCAAAAATAGGGTGAAATATATCTATACTCGCTTTTAAAGTTGTCCAAATTAAGTCCTTACCAACACATATTACTAATGATATTTTTTATATATATTTACATTAGGAACTTTACACGCTATATTTTTTAACATGATCTTAATTTTATATCCTAATGATTGTTAGCATAATTTTTGTATAATTTTGACCCATACAATGTATTGTTGGCTATTCTTACAAAAATGTAATATAATATGTTACAAAAAGTTGAAATTTATTTGAAATGAAAAAATTACTTATCTGTGAGCTTCATTATTTAAAAAAAATGTACGTGGTCTCTAATCTTTAATAAAAACGCAATTCTCTTCCCCTCCTCGAAACGATCTCTTTACTTCCGGTGGGCGGGGTCCGGGAAAAGGTGTCAGGGATTATCAATCAGCAATATGACCCAACTTCAAACGATCCAATCAATTCTCGATAGACGAATTCAAGTCCAGCCCTGCCTTATTTTTTATTTCAGATGCCATTTCATTTGGATATACGTCACCACGGGGAAAATAAGACAATTGCTACTTACGTTTCATGGCAAATTTAATGTTAGGTAATACCAATACAGTTCAGTGTGCATTAACTAATGTTAACAGTTGTAACTTATGATTTTATATATGTATTAGTAAGTGATAAAATTAACATGAACTAACATTAACTCATTCCCCGCCAGCCTGTTTTTGGAAAGATGCCCGCCAGCATTTTTTTGTGATTTTCACAAAAGTTTCACAAAAAGCCTTCCAGAGAAATTTTCTTCTAAAAATATATAAACATACAAAAATCAAATTCAAACAAACAATAAACAAACAAACAAAACCGAAAAAAAACTTTCATCCTATTTTTTTCTCTGTTTATAAACTTTTTTTTCAAAAATAAATTGCATTTTTGTGAAGAAATTTTGTTAGAGATTACATTTAGACTGATTATCAAAACATACACTTTATTAATAAATTAATAAAATAAAAAAAATTGATAAGTGGATAATCTAGTGGATTATCTAGTGGATAATCGCTGTATTACAGATTACCATAAAACTCATCAGGAACAGGTTTTTTCATGCAAATGTTTTCTCCTAATTGACGAGATAACTCGTCAACGACGGGGAATGAGTTAATGAATGCTGTAGAAGTATTGATCATTGTTACTGTTGTTCATGTTAGCTAATTAACTAACTAATGTGTGTTAGTTTATGTTAGCTAATGCATTAACTGATGTTAAAGGAATAGATTCTGTAATCTAGGGGTGTCCTCGACTAAGGATTTACATATTCGAATCAGAATTGTCAAATCTTTCTATAGTCGACCGATAGTCGAATCATCTATGTGTGCGCATGGGTTGAGAGGGGGCCAGACCAGATACAAATGGGTAACTTTTATTTTCTTTCACAAGCAGCACACATAAACAACTTTCTAATAAAGTGACGAAAACTGTCTTTCGAGTGATGAACGAAGACAAAACTGACGATGTAAGGCAACATAAACATTTGTTTAAACATTCCGTATAACATTTTAAAGCCACGATCTACAGAACATCACACAAAGATTTTTAAACATTTTAATAACTAAACCTAAAAAAAAAACAAATGTGATCCTGCCTTTGAAACCCCGGCTACAATTCAGTGTTTTTATTTAATTTGGAGATTTAGCACGTCAAAGAAGTCATGACCAAAAAAACAACAAATGACATATAATTTGTGATTTTTACTGTAAATAATAAAAACTAAGCTTTATATACAATTCATTGAACGTTAATTTATAACAAGAAAAACACTGAAATTAATGATTTTATAGACACTACTCATTATTATTTAGCACAGAAATACTTGCTTGCTTACTTTGACTTTGATCATCTCTATTCACTTTAGGTACAAAAACACCTGATGATTCTTATATTATTTATTTCAGGAATCTCTTTTCTATCATTTCAAAGTGAACACTGACCATAATATTAAATCACAAGAAAGGAAGACAGTCGTGTCAGGCATAAATAGGTTTGGTGCAGATATTTTTCATGTCATCACCAAAATTTAAAGAAACGACTTTCCTTGTTTTGTAGTTTATCTTTTGACAAGATAACCACCCTGTTTTAAATACATTTTAAAACTTATACCCGTCGAAAAACATTCGTTTTTTTTATGTTAAGTTTGATGAACTCCTAAATATGAAACGTAGAGCACCTAACACATTCGGCTAAATTGCATGAGCCAGCACAACAGCGCAACATCGATACAACGAAAAGCAATCCAAAATTTACAGACTTAAATTAGATCAGAATTTATGTTTATAATAAATAAATAAAAAATAATGCCTGTGTAAATTTCTTTGTTCTGCTGAACACAAATGAAGATATTTTGAAATGTTAATAACCAAACAGAACTAGGGCACCATTCACTTCAATAGTAATAGTTTTTGCAACTATGGAAGTCAATGGTGCCCGTGATTTGTCTGGTTACAAACATTTTTCAAAATATCTTCCTTTGTATTCAGCAGAACAAAGACATGTATGCAAGTTAAAGGGGACAGAGAATGAAAAAACATTTTTACCTTGTCTTTGTTCTACCCACATTCACGAACATACAAAAAGTGCTAAACATGCTAAACATCTCAGTCTCACAGAAATTCCTCTTTTAGAAATGTCAGCCAGAAAACAGCCCAATCTGAAAAACTGATGCTTATGACATCACAGGCATCTAACTGCCCCTCCACTTTAAAATAATTGGCTACATTTTTTGAGTGGCAGCAAAGTCAGCCAATCAGTAATAAGATTGCAAGTTAAGCCAGTAGGGGGAGCAAATAGGTGCAAAACCACTTGTTTAAAATCCCCCTACCTATAGAGCTATCTGAGAGAGGTTTTTAGGAAGCTTCTAAGGCATTACAGACCCAAACAAAAACATTTTTGTTTACATGTCACATCACAGAACACGGATAAATACCCCGTTCAATCAATCTATGTCACCTTTAATGGTAAGTAAATGATAACAGAGTTTCATTTTTTCAGTGAACTGTTCGTGAAAAATACAAGCGTTACTCAATTTGCAAATCATACCTTCTGTTACTAAACAAGAGTTATTGCTTAAAATTAAAGTGAAACAGCACATGTCTAAACTAAATCCGTCAACGAGTCAATACAAACACCCAATGATACTACTGTATGGATTTGTGAACTCGTAGGGTAACTGTTCATTTACAAAACCGCAAATAAACCTAATTTAAAAATAGTTTTCTGTCTAAAAACAAAAAACATCTGGCGTATGTTTTCTTAACAAATTAATAAAAAATAATTGTTTTTATTTAACAGATTATGTGTAACAATTTAAATTCTCAGAAAGAAAGCATGCAAGTGCTAAAAGATGCAGCCATGCGAGGAGAAAAACTATCAGCGTATTCATGTTTCCCAGACAGAGACTTTCGGAGGCTGGGATTTCCTTTCCGACACACAAATGACTGTTGAGGTTGTTATTCAGTCAAACTGTTTTTCTAGCTATTACAACAACAACAACAACAGAAAAACTTCCAGTCTGAGGGGAGGGTGAGAGTGTTTATGAAAAATCTAAACGCTTGTCCTTTAATTTGATCCACATGGACCGATCCAAGACCAACCGCTGGCCTGAGCGCCAGCTATTGTGACTGTTCACTTACCGTCTCACAGTTTGGCAAAGCCTACGTGAGCCATAAATCTTTACAGCTACTTTCTACATATGTGGTCAGAGCATGAGTCAATGATTAGTGTTAAATCTAATACGAGCCAGTGTGCGGGACCGCGTACGTTCGTGTTTTGAGCTTCTCTATGAAACCTCTGCGTTCATGTCCGAGTGGTGTCTGTAAATGACATTAAAAAGTTTGAATATAATAAATACCTGTGTTTTGATGATGTCATCATCTCTGTGGATCTTCAGCGTGTATCCTCTGTTACAGGTGATGTTGCAGTGGACTCCATTGAAGTATTTAAGACTGCTGCAGTTCCTGTCGGCGTTCGTGACATTTGGCTCCTTACATTCGATGGTGTCACACGAATAATGAACGCAACTGTGGGATTGTGACATTTGCAAAGGTTACCATCACAGTACATCATTTGGACTAATATATGTTATTTTATAGAGTTTGCTGCTTTAAATATAACCTTGTACTATCACAATAGATCGCGCAGTGTGTTAAAATACTTTTACCTGTCCCGTCCAGATGCGCAGAGACAACTACAAGTATGCCAAAAACAGCAATTTTGCTTAACCAATTGCATGAAAATTGGTTGGGAAATTTGTAAAGTCTGTTTGCATCTGATGATGGGAGAGGCACAAAACATACACATTTCAGCTTGTGTTGGGTGATCCATATTCAGATCTTCCTATTGTCATTATGTGAAATTGCTGATACATGCTATCATTAGGGGAATGGGCTTTACTTTTACAACTGTCGACCCCCAATATTAGCTGCGTTTCCATTACCATTCAAATTGCACAAATTGAAATAACAAATTGAAAATGCACCCAATAGAAACATCGCAAAACGTTTTTACGTACACTATGGGTGAGGTGGTTTTTCAGGCAATTCAAAAAATAAATATATTGCAAAACTGCAATGGAAACAGTTTTTTTTTTTCCGAATTAACAGGTCATCTTAAGCACGTAAAAGGCACATGATGTTTTTTTAATGGTGCGATATGTTTGGTTGGAGGTCATGACGGAAGAGGTTTGTTCGACTTCATGTGGCATCACAAGAACCAACAAGCGCATGACATCAAAATACCATGAATGCATGCCAGATTGCGCCTTGCTGTATGAAGTCGAACACACCCATCGCCATGGCTTTTGGAAGGACTTGTCGCGAGACAACAAATTGAGGTTTTAGTCACATAACATTGGTTAATGGAAACACTGTCATTTCACCATAGTTTTTTTTTGACATTTAGATAATAATGCTAAAGTTTTGCACAAATCTAAAAAGCGTCTATTTGCACAACCATGATTTTAGCATCAAGTTTAATTAAAAGTACTTAATAGTTTAATCAAGTAATAATTAATATTACTTTTGACAAATATGTTATTTTTTTAACTACATAAAGGTGGTCACATCGAAAAACAACTTTACAACTTAAACAACTAAAAAATTTAATTTAAAAAAGCTGTACATTTTACTTAAAAACATTTGTGCAAATTGTTAGGAGGATTTTTTAAGTACAACTTACCTACCAAAATAAAATCTATTTAATAATACATGAAACATTTGTTAAATAATTAAGTAAATGTCACAGATTTATTTTAATCATTTAGAAAAAGTCTATTACTATTTTAAAATATTAAATAAATTTAATAAATAAACTTATTTACTTTTGTATGGTAGATTGTATTTACTGTTTGTTATTTTCATGGTCTTAGTTACTCTTAGTGTTATAAATGGTATTATAACACAAAATTTGCTATAATTGACTATAATTCTGAGTTTACACCAACCGCGTTTCGGGCGTCAAAATCGCGTCTACCGCGCCTAGTTTGCCGCTTGAACACTTTGAATGCATTTGCGCGTGTAGAGCGGAGTAGACGCGCGGAAACGGCAAGCATTTGACGCGCATCAGGGGCAAAATCCGCTTCTTGTGAGAGGGGCAAGTGCTATGCGGTTGTCTGTTTGCAAGATGACTTACCGGTTTGTATTGGTAACCTTACTATAGGGGGAAAATAAACGGTGGGGGTCGATAAACTTCACGCAGGGCTCAACGCAAATAATTTTTATACTGGCCCGGTCGGGCCACTGGTTTAGGTTTTCACAATAATAATTCAAAAGTCAAATATAATTGTATACAACAGACATGTTTCAACGAAAAAAGGCTCCCAACTTTTCTGCTTTACCTGTAAACTGACAGCAAATTGTGCAAAATATTGAATTGTTTCTTTTGTCATGTTTTACCCAAGTAAATTTCTGCTTCCAAGATGTTAAATAATATACATTGATGAAAATATTTTTTAGTGACTGAGGGTGAAGCACTGGCCCTTTCGGGCAAGTGACAATAATTTTAACTGGCCCGAACGTCTCTCACGCTTGCCCCGGGCAACCGGGCGGTCCTTTATGTTGAGCCCTGTCACGTGACTCAAAAGTGAAATGTGTATTACAACTTACCAGGTTGCCCAATGCCCTCACTGACACTCTTACAAGCGAGGTCCTTTTCATTCCTGTCTCTATAGAAATAAGAACTTGTGTCGTATAGCTCCGGGTGACTGCTTCGGACTGCAAAGTTCAAATTGTTCAACTCGGGCGTCAGCCGGCAATTCACTTCAAACACAAAATGCACCATTCGCGTGTACCGTGCGTACCGTGCACAACACTCAATTCGCGCCTTTCGCGCGAGCTAGACGCGTGAATGGGGCGGAAACGCGTCTTCCGTGCCGCGCCAAATGCCTCATCCGCGCCGCGGGACCTCCAGACGCGCGTCAACACGTCTTTACATTGACTTAACATTTAAATCACTCGCGCTTCACGCCTCTAACGCGGTTGGTGTAAACGCAGCATTAGTCAGTCATTAAATAAACTTGATTCTCCACACTGCGTTTTTGACATGAATTGTCAGTACTGTGGAGAGAAATACAATAAAATGTTCTGAACATGGTTTATGTAAGTAAACACTGATCACCTTAACGGTGACTTCACAAAATTACCATTTACAACAAAACAAAATTGCCATTTTATTAACACATATTTAAGTAGTTAGAGTTCTTATCAGTTCTTAATCAAAATATTCAGTCACAAAGGATTATGGGTATTCCCTACAACATGTACTGGTAATTAAGTTCATTTCACTTGAATGTTTTAGTTTAATGGATTTTATACGCTTAAGTTAAATGAAATTTTTAAGCAGACTTGAACACACAAAATTTTTTAAAATTAAAATGTATTTAGTTATTTCATTATAAAACAATTAAATAATACAAGAAAACATGTAGGGAATAATTGACGACGGCGGGCCATTGAATAAGAAAATAATGCACCCCCAAGGTGGTAATGGGGCACGACGCAAATATTCAAAGGACTGGAGTCAATTATTCTGCTTATACCACGGTTACCACAAACATTGCTCTGGTGCCTATTTTTAAGACATTTGACAAGTTAGGTGTGCGGTTATCGAAAAATAATGCATACCCGTGGAACATTACAGTTGAATCTAAAGATGCTGCGTGACTGGTGAAACATTCAGGTGTTGTTTGGTGATGTACATGTGGAAGCAGTGCTATATTTATTTTCTCACCTTTGGCCCATGGGGTTGTAGATTTCATTGCTCTGACAGCCGCTGATAGTGATGGGGTCAAAATACTGGAAGGAGCGCAATCCCACACCTGAGATGGCCACCAGAGAAGAGCCGAAGCTCACTATAATTTCCTTTGTGCGGTAGAAGGGCAAGCTCAGGTCGTGACTCACAGGACTCACTAGTGGATTGTTACGGCAACTCAGTCGCCAGTCCCCTAAAACCATCAAATGATTGTTAAAAAAAAACAGTATGTAAAGCATTTGTAAATCATTGCAGTGTGTTAAGACTGACCAAGAGGATGAGTTTGATCCTTTGTGTCCACCAGCTGAATGGTGATGTTGTGCTGTCTCTGGTCAATGTCGGCTGTCCCATCAGCAGCCAGGTGTATGATGACAGCAGCTGCGACCATAGGATGGTCGTAAATGGCCTAATAAGAAACAATTTTTTTTAACATTTTAATTATTTACATTTATGCATTAGGTAAACGCTTTTATCCAAGCACCTTACAGTGCATTCAAGCTATACATTTTTTATCAGTATAAGTGATCGAACCCATGACCTATGTGTTGCACATGCAATGCTCTTTTAACTAAGCTACAGGAACACAACTTGTATTAAGTAAGTAGTGACCGTGACTTCAGTAGTATCCCAGCAAGCAATTTAGCTTTAATGTAAAACTGTGACTTTGCATGATGTGGTCACAGCCAATCAGAACTAGTGCTGTGATGGATCGCAGTTGATCCGTGATCTGTACCAATCCCGACCCACGGTTTGGCTCGTGTGCGATTCGCAGATTAATACGCAAATTTAAATAGGGAACGTTTATCATTTGCACGTGTTTCAAAGGCTTGCAAATGTTAACATTGAAGTGATTTGAAACAATTTAACCTCAAAGTGAGCAGCTTTCTGTATGCACAGAGGCACTTGCTGCTAAATGTGTCATGTCCAGCTCCAGTCAGGCGTGATCATCACTATGCTCTTCAAAGATCAGGACTCTTGGTGTGAAAACTATAGCAAGAGTTGCGCTACTGTGTCTCATGTAGTCGATTAAAATACATTTGGCGAATAAAGCACTAAAAAACAACGTAACGTTTTTATGTGGAGCGACTGTTTATGCTGTGCCGTTTGGAATTCACCCTTCGTCTGTGTGTGAGCGCGGGTTTAAGGGCACACACGGAGAGACGCGTTTTAAAGAGCAAGCGAACATAAAATCTTTCTGTTATTGACAGGGCACATACGAACAAAATGATCTCCACAGTATTCTTTTTCTAATAAAAACATTTGTTTATGTCTTAAGTGTATTAGTCAGAAACCAGTCTGTGCTTATTTGGTCTTAAAGAGACAGTAACCTCAATTAACCTACTGAAGTCTCTGTCATTAATGTTAATCAAACAACCCAAGACAAAGAGAAAATAACTTTTGTAGCTCTAAAAAATTTTAATTTATACAATGAAGACGGTGTTATTATTTATTTGATTCAACTTTATGATTTTAGACCTTACTTAATATGCAATTTTTTTCTTTTTATAAATGTTTGCAATTTTTTTATTTGTTATTAGATTTTTCCCACCTTTTTTACTGATCCAAAAAACGATCCAATCCGTGCCTTAAAAAACGTAATGTGATCCGAACCGTGAGTTTTGTGATTCGTCGCACCCCTAATCAGAACATATTTGATGTTACATGCACAGCTATGTCGACAGAGATTTTGGACCAATGGGATTTCACTGCGGGTGGGAAAAATAGAAACCTGGTACTTGATCAAATTTCCTGATATCTGTTACTTGTCAATCTTATTAGGGCGTGTAGGATTTGAATATTCAGGGCCCTATCTTGCACCCAGCGCAATTGACTTTGTCAGTGACGCATGTATCATTTCGTATTTTGAACCGGCGCACAGCGGGTTTTTCCCTCCACAGACGCACGTCGGCAAACTACAAATAACGATTAAAATATTTTTATAAGTTTGTTGTGTGGCTGTATTACGTTTATTTTATGTAAATAATAATTAAAATGTTTTCATAAGAAACCTTAATGTATATGAACTTGATTTGTAAGTGTACTTTGGGGTTGGACCTTGCTTGCGTTTCCGATTTCAAAGCCCCCAAACCCTTTCAGCGGTGAGGGTGGACGCAGCGATGTCCTCTGCTGGCGTCAGGTCATGTGTAGAGACAGATCCACCTCCCGTTACACGGCGTGCCCGATTTATGCTGGCAAGCTTGGGATTCCCCCCTCTCCTGACATCATTGTAGCGCTTGGCGCAACGATGGGGAAGCCAGCTAATGAGACAATTGTGGTTATTTTCTCTCACTCCTGTTTAACCGACGCTGATTTGGGCGGGTTTCTCCCATCCCCATACAAAACAACTTCTCTGTCTTTCACTGTTCTTACAAGAACGTGGGTCTCCTCGGCTGTGAACCACTCCTGGCGTGCGCCTGGTAAATCCGTCATTATAATAGCAACCCGCCATGGAACTTGCGCCCTTGCATTTAAAGGGAATGTTGGATAGCGTTCTGATTGGTTTATTTGACGTTACGCCCAAACCACACCCATGAATAATGAACCTACTTCAGACCAACCCCTTATTGATTTGCGCCGGGCACAAGACTTATTTCTCCCGCCGGGAAAATAGCAACAGCGCCCAAGATCCGCCCACAAAGTCACTTGCGCTTTGCGCTTCGCACTTGTGTTTCAGATCGTTAAAATAGGGCCCTCAGAGTGAAATTATAGATGTTGATCCAAAATCACCGTAAGCCACATGAAAATACTCCTTTGTCCATTTGATGAATAAAGCATCAGTATTAAACCAAACCAAACCCAAAACATGACATTAGCATGATTTACCATCTCTTACCTTTAGCCAATATTGTGAAGACCACCTGTGATGTTGAGACTCCTCACATGGAAACCAAGCGTACGGAGACACGCCATGCGACAGGTCAAACACCTTCGACTGACAGCTCTGAGCGAACAAACACAAAAAATTGTATTTCTTTTATTGCAAATGCACCACAATTTGAAAATTTTGCCTCAAATGCTTTTGGCATACAGGTAGTCCTGACCAAAACATCAGAACTCCCCTTACGAAAATTAACCATGGTTTTACTACAGTTAAAACCAAAAAACCATGGTTACTGTAGTAAAACCATGGTAACCACAAAATAATCGTGGTTTTGACACCCATGGTTTTCAAAACCATAGTTAAACCATGGTTAGTGTACTAAAAATATAGTTTTGCTGATAGTAATAAACACACCAAAAAACCATGGTTACTACACTTTTACCACAATAAAACCATGGTTAATTTTCGTAACGGTCAAGATGACGGTATGTTTCCACAAGGAAACTTCTTAAAATGTCCACCGCTTATTACGAACACAAACACAAAATCTTTCGGTTTCTATATAACAGCAAATCCTTTAACTGGATAATAAACAACTAAAGGCACTAAAAGAAAGTAATGATAAAGTTGCCAATCTGCAATCTGCTATCAAAAAGTAATTTAGACCATCTGGACGCACACAATTAGCCTCCAAGTGGCCGGGTTAAAGTGCCACTCCAGATCAGCCTGAAAGTCGGTGAGATCCAGCCAAGCACGGGACCTGACATACTCTCTTCTCGAGGGCAAACCGCAGTGGGATCAGAACTGGCCCGCTAGTGCAGAACTTCGGCGACCGTCGAGTGCACTGTTTCTGAATTACACATATGAAGACGAAGATTGGCTTTCTGTCTGAGCGTGAACTCGACCAATCATTCGAGCTTTTAGGGAGGGTCAGCTTGGCGCGAAATGAAAGCGTCCGGGCGGCGATTTTTTTTTTTAAAGGAACTTCGATTATTCTTTCCCTTAATCATGAGGAAAAACAAAGAAAGTAAAGAAAACAGACACGCAATGTTTTTCTATGCACGTCTCCTACATCAACTTTTTGAACGAAGCTCATACTTCTTTTTATAAAAATGCTGACCTTTATAGATGCCTTTTAATTTAATTGAACGCCAAACTTCAAGTCTCCCAAACTTGTCGCCCGTGATTCAGTGCAGTGTATTTCATTACGCCGACAGAAGCCCTCGCTTTGAACCCCCTGAACCCAACTGTGGGGTGACAATGTTGTAACGCTAGATGACACTGGAGAGCTACTTGGCGCCTAACAGGATGAAGGACACTAATGATGTGTTGTGTGCTCGTGTGACAGCAGCAGGGGCGGCACGGGGCAGCAATGGAAACGGTTCGGCACAATCCGTGTCCCTGTTTTGGGGCTAACCGAGCAAAGCATTGGAAATGTTTGGCTCGGTCAGCGGTACAGGTGCGCTTGTAGCCGTCTGGCCTTTATATTAACCCTATTTCCATTTAAAATGCTTATCTTTTGGTTTAACCTCAATTTGCTCAAAATATAATTGCATTTTATTAGCCAGGAATACATTAACTTCAAATAACCGAAATTAAGTACTATATCAAAGCGTAATAGCATCGATAAGGAGATTTGGCTCTTTGTAAAGAACAAGATTAATGATTACAAAAACTTATCACAATCCAATTTATTCTTATTCTTGGCTAGAATTCTTTTGTGTATTTATTTTACACAAAAAAAAACCAAATTTTGCATGCATTACAGTCCACACGTAATGAGCATCTATCATAGTTTGGAGGCACAGAGGCGCAGGTGTAATGTTTTTATGGTTTGAATCATGCAGTTCATAGATCTAGCGGTGATGTAATATGACATGATTTAGATTGGCTGGCAATTCACTTCATTCACTACTCCGAGACTTCCCTGCAGGGAGGGAGCCGACTGCCGCGACAGTGATTCGTAACATCTTTATCATCTTTAAATGCCTTGTAAAATTTGAATGAAACTGTTACAAAATTAGCCGCAAAAATTATGATGTAATGCCTAAAAGAGAGCGAGAAAGGATGAGACGAGAGAGAGGAGATTGAAATCATTCGCTTCATTCCTCAGCGTGCCACAGTAATATCGGTGACATCATTGATTTAAGCGCACTACTGTACGACGGATGGTCAGTTTTGGACTTGTGGGCCACACAACAGTAACATAGTTAGTAACATAGATCTGATTCAATTAAGCCCTGAGTCTGTTCATAATGTAAGGACAGAAAAAAACATACAAGATTACAAAGTGAAAGTAAAACAATCACAATGTAAAGGTGTATTGGCAACGTTGCGCATGCATTTCAGCGAGTAACTATTCAAAGTCGTTGTAACCAATGTACCACTGTTTCTCATTACAACCCACGATTCACATTTTCTAGCAACAATGAGGTTTAGGCTCAACTGTGAAAAATGGCCATTTCTCAGTGCCATAAATCCTTAGGTTGTGCACAGCGTGATAGGAATAGTTCAGGGACATGATTAATTCAGGAGCTTGCACAATTTTGGGCGCAGGAGAGTCTCGCGCTCCACAAACATCACGAAACGGTGGAGAGGAGGAGGAGCAGGGGCCAGTAAAATTGTAAAATTACAAATGTATCATGTTGAAATATCCAAGGAGTAAAACAACACAGGGTTTTTTTATGTCTCTCAGAAAGAGCCAATTCTTTAGTGCTTCCATGTGTGAAGGATGAGGACAATGTCTCAAATCTGTCCTGAACGAGACACGCTCGACACGTCTCGTGCATCTTTCGAAAGTCTTTACAGATGTCACAGTTATAGGATTACTTTTATCAAAAAAATCCTGATTGTTTACTCGCCCAATGTCATCAGTCGAGAAGAAATTAGGTTTTTTGAGAAAAAAATATTTTTCCTCATATAGTGGACTTCATATAGCACAGCTTCAAAGGGCTCTAGAGATCTCAACCAAGACAATGGTTGAGAGAAAGCTCTTATCTAGCGAAACGATAGTCATTTTTGCCCTTCACAACTTCTCGTCTTGCACTAGCTATGTGACGCGCGACCTTACCTACAGCAGACCCGGGGTGGGTAATCGGGAGAACCGGGAGAATTCCCGGCGGGCCGCTTAACTTTTGTAGCCTGGTGCAACCAGACTATCGTACATTCATTTCATTTGTACAGAGAGTCTGGCCACGCTCCATTGCAAAGCGTTACTTCCTTTAATAAGGGTCCTCTGTTGAAGTTTAAAACTATTGGATCTGCCCAGAGTCACTCTGAATGTGCCTTAACCAATCGCTAACGTTTGGTCGTGACGTATGTCACTCAGTCTGGCGCACGACCACAACGTCTGCATTCTTAGCCACTCCCCGCTGTTCGCTGATTGGACCTGCAGATTTTTGCCGGAGAAAACGAAACTCTACAAAGCAGTCCCAGACTTTCTTCTGAAGCGAAATGAAAATTAAGCGGAAGCCCATAGGAGGGCGGAGCCAGGCTATAACTTTTGGGCCGGTCACGTTTTTTTTATACTTGTGTCACGTTAGTGAGTCTATTTTCTCTTAAATAACACTACACACGTTCCGCATTCTGACACCGCAGCACGCAGCCTCTGCATGGGTTGTACCATGTGAGGGAGTTCTCCCCTCCCATAGATTTGTTTGGGTGCATAGCCCGTCTTTTCCAAAACATTTCTCAGGTAGGCTACTGCTGGCGCCTACAGATAGCTGGGACGACCCTACCATAATGTGACGTGTTAGAGAGGATGGGTGGGCCTGAAAAAGGCATTGGAAGAGGATGTTGCCAAATGTGCCAAGCTTAACGATTTATTTTCAAGAGGACAAACACAAGTGGCAACAGGTAGAGAGATAGGCCTATGATTAGCATTAATCATTACCATCTGACATTAAGACTGTACTGGATTTTAAAGTGTTTCCTTCCAGGTTAAAACACTGGTTAAAGATAAACCAAAGGTGTACTCATTTTTTATTAATTTATGTAGGTAAGAGTGGTTTGATATATGTATGTGTAGTATGTACATTTTACGGATAAATTTCATGGGTAAATTTTATTGTGTATAATCAGGGATGGGAGACGCCAATATATCATGTTATATCATTTTAAATTGTAATAGTTAAGTATGTAAATTGTATTGTGTCTAAAGCCAACCAGGGACAGGAGTTGAAAAATAGCATTTGCTATAAACTTTTTATGCAGCATTTTAGTAACAAGCTTACTATGTTTGTTTGCATTGTCCCTGTCAAATAAATAAATAAAATGAAATGAAATCGAATTATTCGGCTAATACCATTGTCAACCTATTCACAAGCAAAATATAAAATTTAATTAAAAGCCTTTTGTGTATCACCCAATACATGGCATCAAGTCGCGTCTAGGACAACTCGGAGGTATCATTACACATCAGTGCACATTACATAGCGCGGGCTTCGTCAGATAGCGTCTACTTCAAAATGCAAAATATACGTTAGCAGCTAATGTTAATCGTTAATGATTTGGGACAAATATGATGTTATTTAATTTTAAACTATGTGAGTGGCGTTCTGTGGCGCGACAGGGATTTGAGCAACTTCCTGAGTCGTAGCTGGGCGGCGCGGACAGACGCCACCTGTCGGCGCCGGTATGCATATAGTCATAGAAAACAATGTGTTCTGGTTTTTTGAACGGCGCGGCGCTGAGTTGCGCGTTCTGTGTGCGACCCCCCTTTATGCTGCAAGCACCAGTGATTTCAATGTTAAGTGAATGTGAAGACGCGTTGACGCCCGTCTGGAGGTCTCACGGCGCAAATTAAGCGTTTAGCGCAGCGCGGTAGACGCGATTCCGCCTCATTTGTGCGTCTAGCTTGCACGAATTGAGCGTTGCCGCGGCAAACGCGCAAGTTGAAAAATTTGAACTTTGGTGGAAAAACGCGCCGCTCTAGTAGTGACGTGATTACAGGAAGTGAGCGGAGTCGCAGAAGCCTATGGAAGGCCCTCCCATGACATGAATTTCCGCGTGAATGTCTCAATGACTAAAATTTCATGCGCGGCTTTCACGCGCGAATGAAGCGAGTAAACCCAAAATGTTCAAGCGGCAAACTAGATGTGGTAGATGCAATTTTGACGCCTCAAACGCGGCTGATGTGAACCCACGGTTAGGCCTGAAACTCCCGGGGCAAAAAGTGGCCCCACTCCGGCCCTGGCGTTCAGTAATTACGTCAAAAGGTCACACGTTATGTGAAACGCACACTTGCGGACTATTTTAAACAATAAACTGACACAAAGACATTAATTTGTATCATTCCACATACAACAACGTCGAAATGGTCTTATTTCTCCACACTTTGCAGGGCTCGACATTAAGGCTTGTCCGCTTGTCCGGGACAAGTGGATTTTTTCCAGGACAAGTGTAAGAGAAAATTAGTTGTCCGACTGGACAAGTTAAATTTCAAACAATGTTACTTAACGTTATGTGCTGTTAACGACAGAGCAGAAGACGCAACGCAAACACAGAGCGGAATATAGACCCCTTCAAAGTTTGTAAACATTGAATGACTATCGGGTGCGCGCGCAGCATGGGGTCAAACTGTTCATACCATCCAGGCTTTATAATGTAATTTAACAGGGCTGAAAAATTATGACTTACCTCAAATGAAGTGAACACAACAAACACAAGCCTCTTTGATATTTGCATTGTTCCAGTCTGCACGTTAATTGCTTGCAGCTGCAGATGTTGTATTTTTTTGTTTTTGAGATTCTGCATGAATCGCGAAAACTTAACGAAAGACCTGGTGCGATTTTCACAACCCACGACGTAAGTAGGCATTTTTGACGATACCGAATAATACGCAACTCTACCTGCTGTAATGGCTTTTTTGACCCTGACATGCGCAGTGGAAACTGCCTGTGACGTGAACCGTGAAGGGGTCTATTGAACAGAGAGCGCGGCGCGCCGACACACACACACAAGTTTACATGTTACTGTGTTACTAAACAAGCTGCGCGCGCATTAAACCTGATCGACGAACACGGAGGGGCGGGAGTCGCGGGACGGCATGGAGTGGAGAGTGATGTTTCTTCAGGCTCCGGCGTGAATATATAAATGAAAGGCACTTCAACCGCGTTTTCATCACTGTGTGTCAAAAAAAGCCGATTTAAGTCCGTATTTTTTCTCTTCTAAAGTTCGGTAAAAACACATAATGGGCTCTGTTCGTCACTGTACATTAAAAATCCCACACAAACATTACAGCGTAAATGCTAGGTTTAAAATTGATTTTATATATAACAGATAATCTAGATACATTTATCCTAATAAGTTGTTTAAAACATGGTAATGTTTTAATGTTTTGCTTTAGTGTTTTAATGTCAGACAATCACTGAAATGTGGGAAAAATGAACAGAAAGGCAGCAGATAAAGCATCCTTCTTCAGAAAGAGTAGCAAGAAGCAGCCAAATTAATCTTAGTAAAATACATTTCAATGGCCTACAAATTTCACATGATTTTCTGGTCTCTATAGTTTTTTCAGCAATGGGAGATATAAATCCTGGATTCAAAGTAAATTTCAAAAGTTTTATTTGATTAAATAGTTTAAAAAACATGAGGTTGAATTATGACTATACATTGTATGTTAATATCAATTCATTTTAATTAAAATTAAAGTATTGTAGCAATTGTATGTTATACATTATTCGGATTAACACACCTATAATACTTTAAAGTATTTTAAGGTTGGATGATAGAGATTTTATATGCCACCCCAGAGTAACTGCTGGCCCCTGCCTGGCCAACCCTATGAAAAATCCCTTGCTCCGCCACTGATTAGCAAAAACACAAAAATACATGGTATTATAAATCTTTACTCGGACAAGTGACTTTTGTGCATGGACAAGTAAAACACAAATTTACTTGTCCGAAAAACAAGTTCCTCAAAAAGTTAATGTCAAGCCCTGCTTTGTAAACACTGCGTGACCTTTCAGCGTGATTATGTAATACGTAAAGTCAAGCTGGAGCATTACAAGGCTCCTGCAAGATGAAAAATTGTTGTTAAAAATTACTTATTTTTGGTAAAAGAAAGATGATTGTTTCACTAGATAAGACCCTTATGCCTTGTTTGGGATCGTTACAAGCCCTTTGAAGCTGCATTGAAACTGCAATTTTAAACTGCATTGAAGTTTTTTATAAAAGTGAAGTATTCCTTACTGTACAATACAGCGAGATTTCAGTCAATTTATTTATTTTGTTGATGCAAAAAATGTTACACACGTCACAGAGTTCTTGAGAAAAAAAATCAACATGTGAGTTGTGACAGATGTGTAATTTCTCAGAAGACCGGCACGTCTTTACTTTGGCACCACCGGCGAATGCCAGACCTTACACTTTTGCTTTCATTTTTAGCAAAGTTAGGGATTTACGTACTTGGCTAAGCTAATACAGAATGTGTGATTGTCATGCGCGGGTATGCTTGTAAAAGTAGTAAGCATACGCATACAGACCTTTGTCACTGCAGGATATCCAACGGCCACTTCTGCAGGACAGTGGAGCTTCTCCTCATTGGACACCTCCACCCTCGTGGCCCACTGATCCAGAAAGCCGCTTGGTGTGTAGAGACCACAGTCCCTTACGCTTGTTTCCCTCTCAAAGTCCTCGCACACGCCATCACCGTCATAAAAGTAACATAAGCTGGGTTCATCTAAAGAAGCGGGTGACATAGAGGAGAAATACAGTACATAAAATCAAATATTTTAAGGAGTGTTCATATTACTGATATGTTGATATTAAAATAAGAGGGTTTTTTGTAGTAACCACGTTTTTTAGCTTTAGCAAGACTTTACAACACCCTTACATTCATTTTCATAAGGGTGGATGAAATGCAAATAAATAAGAACACTTTGATATTTACTGTAAACAACCAGATTATAAAATCACCTTTATAATTTAATTTATTTGAGTGCACTGCATTTTTTTTTTAGTTTGTACAGGTTGTTTAGAGCACTCGTTGTTTTACATGGCACAACTTCACAGCATTAATGTATGGTCTACTTTGTTTTTACTGGCATCATACAAGGACAGTCATAAATCATCATTCATGATGACAGATTGATGACTTTTTATGACTATGTGCTTTATTTATTAGCAGCATAGACACACATACAGTAACCTGATCATCTCAATTCATCTCATTGACAGCTGAAAAGCTTCAATATCCTCCACCTTATTTTATATTACAGTAGTAGGTTTACAAGAATGTTCTT
Source organism: Misgurnus anguillicaudatus (assembly GCF_027580225.2). Classification (NCBI taxonomy): domain Eukaryota; kingdom Metazoa; phylum Chordata; class Actinopteri; order Cypriniformes; family Cobitidae; genus Misgurnus; species Misgurnus anguillicaudatus. The sequence goes on from NC_073358.2 coordinate 7,873,800, forward strand.
GTGTGTCCCATTTTATGTCCTGATATGTCCCATTCCTGTCTCTGCCTGACCCCTGAGGTGTCAGCAAAATGGATACGTGTTGCTAACACTAAGGGAAACTGTTTTAAAGGGATAATTCACTAAAAAAACCCCATCCTGTCATCATTTACACACCCTCAGGTTCTGGGGGCACCACATCCACTTCCATAATGATATAAATAATACTATAGAAAGTGAATGGTGCCCCAAATCTGTATGGTCATTTGTATTCAACAGAACAAAGAAATTAATCAAATTAATACGTTTGTAACAACTTCCGGGTGAGTAAATTAAGTAATTGTGCATGAAAAAAGTCGATCCAACTTTCATTTTTTACAGTGTATGCGACTTTCTTTCATCTTTCTCTAAACTTCCTTGTTTATTTGACTTTTAATCTGTTTAATATGCACAATATTATCAATTCTGTGCTGTATCTTTGTCACTTTTTGGAGATTTTCGACGTTTTGATAGTGTTTTGATTAGGGCTGGGTATCGATTCAGATGTTCCAGATCGATTCATTTTTTATTCATAAGCTATCGGTTCGATTTCAATTCTCGGTTCGATTCCAATTCTCTGACCGAGTTTTATACTGAATTCTCGATTCAACTCAATGAATATAGATTTAATACAAATACTTTATTTATAAAAAAAAAAACAGTGAACATAAGTTTACAAGTGGGTAATTAATAAAAAGAAATTAAGAGCCACCAACCTGTATATTACACTTCTTTATTTTAGGTACACTTGGGAACATTAAAACAGAACCCATCTCTATTTTTCAAATGCATACAATTATGATAAATACAATACAATTTTGATGCAAGATGAAAAATGTATGCTGAAAAAAGTCAAAACAGTCAAAACATTCCTTAAAAAAATGTGTGGCCTTCGAGAATCGATTCTTAATCGACCGCGTTTAAAAAAAGGATTAATCAATTTTTTTTACTTTATTTTGGTGGCAGGCGCTGCAGACATGAATTTTCCCGCCCACCACCCCACTCGCAGGTCTCCACCCACCAGGTAGCTAGAGAGCACAGAGAGCAGTCACTTCGCTGATACCCTCTGTGCTGTCATAATTTCTCACGGAAATAACAGCGCTATTTGGATATTATGGATTATACTCCCGCCTACTTTTAAAAACAAAGTTTTAACGCGTGTTTATTGGAACCCGGAGTTATCTTATATAGAGTGTTTTACGACGCAAATAGTCATCAGATTGTAGGCGATATGACGTTCATGCGAAATCTGATGTAAACAACAGACTATGTATCTATATTTCACGTATTATACGCATTTGTGGACAAAAATGGTCATTGGATGTATTTTATTGGACTTTCATGGATCATTCACACATCTGAAACAGACTGGATTCGATTTACAATCGTTGTATCAACACAAAAGTTAAGAAGTCACGTTATATTTTGCATGTTGTCATCTTCTGTCACAAAATACTACATTTATGATGCTAGAGCATCTGTATCTCAAAACAGAGATCATACATTGATGCTAATCCCGTAAATTATACCTTTTAAATGTATAGTGATGTTAAAATTGGTTGTAAACAGTAGGCTATATAGATATTTTTGCAGGCTAGATAGTTTACAGCGTGGTTTCGAAAGTAAAAAAAAATATTTAACGGCTTTATTTTACAATTCTTCAAGAACTAAGTAATAGTGCTTTGCCAAATTAAAAGTTTTTTGCCAAACTAACCGAGACCAGGCCTTACCGCCCTGGCTTTTCTGACGAGGCTAACCCCCGAGCCTCTTGTAACTTTACGGTCTGGACCTCCCGCTAGCTTCTAGCAATTAGCACGCGGTCCACAAGCAGTATACATCCCCCGCCGTGTCTTAATTTCTGTAATTTGCGAAAATAATACGTTTGAAAATGTTTTATAACGGGAATATGTTAGCATTGTCCAGGGAAAACGAGTTTATTGTTGAGACTGCTACATCACTATTTCGAGCAAACAACTTTTGAAACATGCTTTATGGAACTCATACACCTATTTAACTTGTGGAAAAGCAGTCATAAGATGGGCACTTTAAAACGTGTAAGAAACGCTCACAACATTTCCAAACCCCAGTACGGTAATGTGCAGTTAACCTCCTCTGTGTAGAAAATGTATTGTTTAAAATGTGATCATCTCGACGTTATATTAGTAGATTTCTAGTCGCCAAAGTTCGCCAGAGTTCATGGGGGCGCAGAATCACACATGCTCATAAGGTAAAATTTGAGGCAATAATGCATTCCTCTAATAATTTTATCTACACATTTTTTTAAATCATTATTGAACATTAAAATCAATCACGCGGCTATAGCTTATGTCATTTTCGTTGTTTATATACTTTATGGATTTAAAATTACATACATTTTATAGGATAATGCAGTTGTTGTGCAAAATGCATTAATGACACAATCAAACAAGTCATTTATTACAACTTAAATAAATAAAACATGCCATTTCAGATGTAAATATCATACCAATATGTCATTATTCCGATTGAATAGTATTTGATATGAAAGTTAGTCAACACTTTTATTTTGGAGGTTTTTGCATGAAAGCAGGGGTGTTCAGAAATGTAAGTGCCATGGAAAAGACTGAAAGCTCTATAATATTTGTGCACACTGTGCCCCCTTAAAAAAAAAATTGGTGCATGACGCCCCGGTCTATTATGAGAGAAATATTTTCATATTTGGGTGAACTATTCCTTTATGTGTCACCTGTTCAGACCACCCATCCTGGTAGTCAACAGCTACTAGGTGCCCACCAATGCTCGCAGGAAGCATATTTGCAAGATATGCACTTATTCATTTGAACATTCCTTCCCTTCAAACAAGGGAAGACGGACATCAAACAGTATTTGCAAGCGTTGCCCATGTAAAATTAGAGCCATCCTCAGGCGCAAAGGAAGCTGGCATGTGTGAAGGGCATAGGATTCACACTGCACCTTGTCGCAATCCCTTCCCGTACAAAAAACGCACTGGAACTGTTTTATTAATATCGTGTTCCCTCGCCCAGTTCTCGTGACACGTTAAAAACAGCACTCTGGAAAATATCAGGGGGTGACGTAACCGTAGATCTTCGTTTGGTTTGTCTTGGGACTCGTTCAACACAAACGCGGCTCGCGCAAAGAAAACACCACTCTTAGATGAGACATATTTTATTAACGTCAAATGTTCTGCTGTTATGAACAAAGCAACAGATCGAGGATTGATTTATTTAGTTGAAAATAATATCTGGAGCACGGACTTCCAAGCGGAATGTGCTGAATATCACCAGGCCTTTATTTCCAAGGCAAGGCTGTGAAGGATGAACCCTTTGAACCCGTTCCAAAAACAAGAGGAACCGCCAATTAAGCCGAGCCGTCGTCGGACTTCCAGAGGTGTTCTGGAGGTCAGACCAGACTTCAGCGAGATGAATGTAGACCACATTCACCAGCGAACTTCAAAAGCCCTTCTTATCTGTTCTCCTTCTTTTTTTAAACTCCACTCCCGCTTTCAGTCCACACGTTGAGAATAAAAGGCGATCGGTGCATTATCGCTAACAGGAAGAGGCGCGACAAAGGTCCACCAGTGCTCGTTAGGAAGATTTTAAAGCTCTACAGGCAAGAGTAAAGTCTTTTGTGAGGGGACTTAAACGCCCGTGAGAGGGTCCAATTATGCGGGCGACTGTTTTGACAGAAGCGATTAGCTCACAACTTAAAGCACTCCATTAACATCACAAACGGCTAACAAGTTTTCCACAATAAAGAGATACCTCGACAGAACTTTCCTGGTTCTTGTCACTTTGTTAATGCAGGACACCGTGTAACGGCGATGACAGGCCGAGACCATGAAATTGATGGACGTGCAGCCGGGCGGAACCGACATCAATAGAAGCCGGACGTAATGGGCGATGAAGATGAATGCTACTGAAGCAACGCATCAATCGGAAGTGTATTTTTGTTTAAGTGAAAAGAATAAGCATCTACTGCAGATGAGGGTATCGTACCGACACAGTTGAACGACGGCTCTTTCTTGCACTGGTTTGAGCAGCCATCTCCATTGACGAAGTTCATGTCGTCACATTGTTCTCCAAGATACCTGAAAGACATGAGGAATGTTTGTTTGTTTATCAGTCATCAACTGCAAAAGAGCTGTTTTGCCAAAAAAGAGTGAACATTATGGAAATACTAGTTATGGAAAAACAACAATTCATTTGATTTAAAGGGATAGTTCACCCAAAAATTAAGATTCCGTCATCATTTACTCATCCTCATGTTGTAACAAACCTATATAAATTAGGTCTTTGTTCTGGACAGAAAAATATATTTGTAATCAAGCAGGAAACAGAAGCATCATTGACTTCCTTACCGTGGGTTCACACCAGCCGCGTTTGAGGCGTCAAAATCGCGTCAAGTTGTCGCTTAAACATTTTGAGTTTACTCGCTTCATTCATGCTTGAAATTGTAGTCATCGAGACATTCACGTGGAAATTCGCGTCAATGGAAAGGGCTTCTGCGACTCCGCTCGCTTTCTGTAATCATGTCACTACTAGAGCAAGCTCCTGATTGGTTAACGTGACGTGTTTTTCCGGCAAAGCTAAAATTTTTCAACTCGCGTGTTTGCCATGGCAACGCTCTATCTGCGTGAACTACACGTGCGAATGAGGAGGAAGAGCGTGTACCGGGCCGCACTAAATGCCTCATTCGTGCCACGAGACCTCCAGACGCGCGCCAAAGCGTCTTCACATTGACTTAACATTGAAATCACTCGCGCTTGACGCCTCTACTGCGGCTGGTCTAAACGCAGCATTAGTAGGAAAAAGTACTACTATGGAAGTCAATGGTGCTCAAAAACGGTTTGGTTTCGAACAATCCTCAAAATATCTCACTTCTGTATAAGTCCGTCTCCACAATAAGGTGAACCCAGCTGGTGAGAGAGAGGAGGGGATGGTTCACTCTCTGCTTGTCTAGACACCATCACAACGTGGTAGGTGTACGTCTCGTCTGGATTTAGGTCCCTGCAACACAAACAGTTGGGAGGTTACCACCTCGAGTAACTTAACGGTACCGCCAGACCCGGAGATCAGCTGAATGGATTCCAAAACGTTAAAAATCAAATGTTTAACTCTTGGGGAGCTGGAAAATCAGCATATTTTCAAAAAAAGTGGAGTGTCCCTTTAACATAACCATATTATGCAAAATCCACTTTTACAAGGTGATCAAAACATGCTGTTTTGATTCTCTTGTTAATGTGATGTCACACTGATAAAGCCCTGCCCACTGTCACTGACTGACTTGTTAAAGGAATAGTCCATTTTCTTAAAAGAAAAATTCAGATAATTTACTCACTACCATGTCATCCAAAATGTTGATGTCTTTCTTTGTTCAGTCGAGAAGAAATTATGTTTTTTGAGGAAAACATTGCAGGATTTTTCTCATTTTAATGAACTTTAACAGACACCAACAATTAATACTTAACTCAACACGTAACAGTTTTTTTCAACTGAGTTTCAAAGGACTATAAACAATCCCAAACGAGGCATAAGGGTCTTATCTAGCGAAACGATTGTCATTTTTGACAATAAAAATAACAAATATACACTTTTAAAGCACAACTTCTCGTCTAGATCCGGTCGTGATGCGCCAGCTGACCCCACGCAATACGTCATGACGTCAAGAGGTCACAGAGGACGAACGTGAAACTCCGCCCCAGTGTTTACAAGTGTGTTGAAAGAGGACCGTTCTGACGTTGTTGTATGTTGAATGATACTTATTAATTTCTTTGTGTCAGTTTATTGTTTACAATTGTCCGCAAATGTGCGTTTTATATATGTAAAACGTGACCTCCCTACGTCACTACGCATTAACGTTAGGTCGCGCTGGACCGGACCTAGACGAAAAGTTGTGGTTTAAAAGAGCATATTTTTTATTTTTCTTGTCAAAAATGACAATCGTTTCGCTAGATAAGACCCTTATGCCTCGTTTGGGATTGTTTATAGTCCTTTGAAACGCCGTTGAAAAAAACTGTTAAGTGTTGAGTTAAGTGTTAAGTGTTGGTGTCCATTAAAGTCCACCAAAATGTAAAAAATCCTGGAATGTTTTCCTCAAAAAACATAATTTCTTCTCGACTGAACAAAGAAAGACATCAACATTTTGGATGACATGGTGTTGAGTAAATTATCTGGATTTTTCTTTTAAGAAAATTGAATATTCCTTTAACTTTACCCAAAAGCTTTTCTAAATGTGTTTGTTAGCACGTGGTAGAATTAATGTGGCTAATGATACTATTGTCCCAGACTGTATTCATAGAAATCCGCTCTTTTTTTAACTGAAAGCGCCCACTGTTTGTTGGTAAGGGAGTGAGGGCAGTAGCTTATTTGCATTTAAAGGTACAGACACAAAAACAAACAATCTGTGGGGAATTTTTAGCTGAAACCTCACAGACACATTCTAGGCACACTTGAGACTTATAATACATCTTGTAAAAATGGGAATGATAATATGTGGCCTTTACATGTCTTCGAAATGGTTATGCACAGTGTTTGGGGTGCCTTTTACCAAATCACTAGTAAACAGAAGCTGATGAGGAAAACTACAAATACAGCTATTAGTGGTGCATAAATGTTTACAGCTAAGAGATATATTGTATGATGGAGGTCCCTGTAGCTCAATTGATAAAGTATAGGTCATGGGTTAGTTCTTAGGGAACAAATATACACACATAATGATTTAAAAATGTATGGATTAAATGCTCTGCAAGTCGCTTTTGATAATAGCAAAATGTAAATGACAGTTCAGGGGGAGTTTACTGTTTGGTTTGTTTGCTGATTTGCATTAATGTAAGGTTTTAAACTATACGGTTTTCCGTACAAAACAAAATGTCTCATTTCATCATGCACCAACAATTAGATGCTAAAAAAATTATCCTTATTGTAATGTAACCCTACATAGAATACAAAGTGTGCTGTATACAAACTCTGTGTTCCCAGCATTTGTCATGACTGTAATACAACACTTCAGGTACGTAAAGTGCAAGACTCAGCTAAAACTTTAAAAAGTAAAGCTTTGGTTAGTGTCTGTGCTCGGATCATGGCCAGGCACGGCCTCTAATCTTAACACACTTTGCCGTTAAACATAGCATTGTAGACCACCCGAATAACATAAGACCCCCAAACCCCATAAAATGCATTTCCCCTCTCACTTTTCTTCTCATTTATCTTAACCTCACAATGAAATGCTTAAAACAGAGTTGGAGAATGGAGGTGGAGAGAACACAAGATCAATTGGCGAGGCGGTGCATGGGGGGGGGGGGGGGGGGGTTGTATGGCGCTTTATTTTGGACAATACGGCCCTTTTGTGTGCGTTACCACCAGTCTTTAAAGGAACAGTTCACCCATAAATGAAGATTCTGTCATCATTTATTTACTCACTCTCATGTTGTTACAAACCTGTATACATTTATTTCTTCTGATGAACACAAAGGAATATATTTTGAGTAATTTTGTAACTAAACCTCAGAAGCCCCACTGATTTCCATAGTAAGATAAAAGAATACTATGGAAGTCAATGGGGCTTCTGACGTTTTCAGTCGTATTTAAACACTTTATTATTGGCGAAAAACAACCCTGATGCTTTTTGGTTTATTCTTGACAAAATGCTACTTTAGGGCTTAAGACTTAAAATACATTGCAGAAGTACAGACTGCATTTATGGACCTTTTTGTCCTTAAAGGGACACTCCACTTTTATTGAAAATATGCTCATTGTCCAGCTCCCCTAGAGTTAAACATTTGATTCTTACCGTTTTGGAATCCATTCAGCCGATCTCCGGTTCTGACGCTACCACTTTTAGCATAGCTTAGCACAATACATTAAATCTGATTAGACCATTACGCTAAAAAATAACCAAAGAGCGATGGAAAATAAAAGCTGCGATTTTCTAGGCTAATATATATATACAGAAGAGTCAAGTTTTAAATTGGAAAAATATCGAAACTATTTTACTATTTATTTAACTATTATTTTTTAGCATGATGCTAATGGTCTAATCAGATTCAATGGATTGTGCTAAGCTATTCTAAAAGTGCTAGCGCCAGACCCGGAGATCAGCTGTAAGAATAACGATAAAACGGTAAGAATCAAATGTTTATCTCTAGGGGAGCTGGAAAATGAGCATATTTTTTTAAAACAGTGGAATGTCCCTTTAATCTAAAAAGAACCATCTTTTTTCTGACTACTAGCTAAGGCTTTGGTTAATGCAAACATTTTAATCAGGTCCCAGATCAGCCCTTAAACCTCTTTGGGCACATATGCTTCTCAGATCCTTACCACAGGTGTAACTTTTTGCCCAAAGCAAAAGTTCACACAGCGTGCGGAAAGCCTCACAGCTGGTTCAGGTGTATTCTGTTCAATCAGCTACGCCGTGGAGCACTAAGCCCCCCACAAGCGTCTCCGGCAACAGACTTCCCAAACAGTCAAATGTGGGTCAGGGAGCCGCAGTGGTGTGAGAACTGCGGAGCGCCAGAGGACAGTAGAACGGCACTGAGTCTGAGCCAAGCCCAAGGGCAAAAGCTGGAAGATCTTGGCCCGCGATGTGGTCTTGTGGCTGTGTTTTTCTAAGCCATGTTTGTTGTGGAGAAGCACAGCAAATCTAAAAGCGTTGTGCTGCTATCTTTAACAGTCACAATGACTCCTGAGGTCGACCGTTGGCTTAGCTTACACAAAGAGGAAAGAATATTTCGCCGTTGAATCGAGTAAGTATCAATTTAGGCATCAGTGTCTTGCGGCTACATTAGGAATTTGTGGCACGGTTGTTTGTTTGTGAAATCATAATCGTTTATTTAAGCAACAGGAGCTTCGAGTATTACTAAAAACACATCATTCTTCAAAATCATTCTTCTTGATTTGAGCTTTTGACCAGCACAGCAAGTTTTACCGTGCTATATAAAATTTCTTCTTACAGTAGATACTTCCCATTTCTTTGGAACTGACATTGGGTAAACAACCCCCCGCCTTTAACTAAATTACATGTTAAACGTTCAAATGCAAAACCCTCTAAGTGCATCTGACATGTTTTCTTACTTATTTGGCAAAAACCTTCACTTCTTTGGACAAGACATAGTATACAGTTGCAAAATCATGAAAAACGCAACAAGTCATGAAAGTCAGAATTTAAAGGGTAAAAATCACGAAACTGAACCACAGATTAGGGGGCGCTGTGATGCGTGTCATTGCCACATTCGGATTGTATTCAGGTCCAAGTACTGATCCACAAAAGTCCTCAAAGTGCACGTAATATGATGCACAAAAGTGCCAATGAAGCTGTATTTCTGATTGACCCGAGGCCAGGATTAAGCAGATTTCATGTGAAAGTACTTTTACACGCGAGCTCTTCATGCACTTACCAAACTGCACAAAAATGAAAATTTTGACTTTTGACCAAAATATGTCAAAATAACCAAAATGTTTAGCTTTGCACGGAAAATTGCAAGAAAGTTAAAAGCTCTAAAGAGTTCTCAAAAGTTTTGCTGACAACCGTATTTGTCTTTAGGAATACTTCTGATTACTCAATAAATGCTTAATGTCCTCTTTAGCCAATAAATTTGCCCTCCCAGCTACAAATTAAATATTAGGGGTGTAACAATACATCGATATGGATTGATACATCGATTTTATTTCTAACAATCCGACGCATCGATGCCACACATAAAAAAATCGATTTGAGGTACCTTTATTTTGACACTTTTCACGTCCTCATTCTTTGACTTAATGTCCATCTACGCATTTCCACCAAAGCGTGGATGTTTGTTAAGTTTCATCTGCTAGCGTCAGCAAGTGAATGTAATGCAGCAACAAAGTGGTTGTAGCAGCGAAAGAGACAGAAGACGAGCGTGTGTTTAGCACTGCAGGTGATATTGTCCATGCAAAACACAGTGTCCTCTCTCTTGACATGTTGATCACTTGATTTTTTTAAAAAGAAAAATCTCTCAAAAGAGACCACTGCAGCACTTGTTTGACTGTTAGATCTGAAGTTGTGTGACAGATGAAATGCTAAGTTTAACAGATTTATTTTTATATCAATTTTAGTGCTGGGCGAAGATTACTCTAATCGCATACAAAATAAAAGTGATTTTTTACATAATATACAAGTGTGTGCTGTGCGTAATTATTATATATAAATACAAACACGTTCATGTATTTATTAAAGAAACATTTACATGTGTGTGTGTGTATATACTATATTTTTTAATATACATAAAAATTACACACACACACATATTACGCAAAAAATAACTTTTATTTTGGTTTGCGATTAATCTAGATTAATTTTTGCCCAGCTCTAATTAATTTATTTTTCTATGTAATATTGAATTTTGTTAGTTTGTTGTTGTAAATGTTCCACTTGGGACAGAGATTGTGCCATTTTCAAAGAGTTTAATTCAATGTTCATGTTATATATTTTAATTGCATTTGTAAGTAAAAATGTAACTGCTTAACTAAGCAGGTAATATAAAAATTTTGATAAATTAATCGTATCGAATCGGAATCGCTTTGAAGAAGTGTTTGACGTATCAAGAGAAATTGCATCGCTGGCGGAGAAAACCGTTTTCGTATCGAATCGTAATTGAACTGTCCGATTACACCCCTATTAAATATGACCCTAAACCAGAAATCCAGTCATAAGGGATTTGAAATTGAGATGTATAAATAAATATATAATAAATAAGCTTTCCATTGATGTATATAAGCATTAAGGGACATGTAATACTACATGAATAAAAAATTCTCATTTTGTGCTGCCACGAAACAATGCTGTCCATTATTTGTGCCAATTTCACAATAAAAGAATCCAAAAGATTTCTGTCTGAAATAAAGGTCTTGACAGATTGTTAGATTACGATAAAAAAAACAAAGATTAAGATTTAGGATTTGGTTCTGGTCTTCTCAAATATTATTTCACACTAATTTGAGGGGTAAAATGGTTACACTGTAAAAAGTACTTTGCTGCCTTAAAATTTTTTGTTGAATCAACTCGGAATTACAAGTCATTTCAACTTACAATTATTTATCTTGACTAGAGATGAGTTGTTATAACTACAGGTGAGTTGTTATAACTTATAAAATTAAGTTGACTTTTCTCAACTATATTTTATAAGTTGTGACAACTCATCTATGAAAATTTTAAGGCAGCAAAGTATTTTTTACAGTGTAGGGTTTGAGTTAAGGGTAATTTGGGGTTTCTTTAATTAAAAGTTGATCCAGGATCACATCTTACTTTGTGAAATCACGGCGACCCTGTAATGACGGGGATGGGACCCCCCATTTGACATATTTCAAACATTGGATAGGACTCCGAGGATGCCAAAATATCTAAACATTAAGAAAGTCGCTTTAAAAGTTGTCAGAATAAAGTCCTTATCAACAGATATTACTAATATTACACATATAAATAAAATTACAGTAGGAAATTTACTAAATATCTTCATGGAACATGATCTTACATTATATCCTAATGATTGTTTTTTTAAATGCTAATTTTGACCCATACAATGTACAGTACTATATTGTTGGCTATAGCTAGAAATATACCAGTGCGGCATATGATGGTCCAGCATTACACATTTTCAAAATTTGCATCTCTAATAGAGAGAAAGTCAAGACTCTCATTAGCCCTCAACATTAACCTCAACTAGATATTAAAGTTTGAGGACAAACTTTATGTTGGCTTGACAAAGCCTGGTCTGAACGTTTAAAACAGTTTGACAGAAGTTTGGTTTAGTAGGCTATCTTGTTGTTAGTATGCTTCAGTATGAAGCTTTTTAAAATAAAGCTAACATAATTTAGCATTAAGCTAGCATGATTTAGCATGAAGCTAACATGATTTAGCATAAAGTCAGCATAAAGCTAACATGTTTAAACATCCAACCCCCATGTCTCTATGATGTTCTGATGCGAAGATATAAGACTTTGTTTATTCCGTTGCTAGGGTACTAAGTTTGGTTGCTAGGCAGAAAATTGGCATCCCATAATGATTTCACTTCAAGTCACAAATAAAACAGTCCAGCCCCCGTGTCTCTATGATGCTCTGATGCAAAGATATAAGGCTTTGTTTATTCTGTTGCTAGGGTACTAAGTTTGGTTGCTAGGCAGAAAACTGGCATCCCATAATGATTTTACTTCAAGTCATAAGTAAAACGGTCCAACCCCCATGTCTCTACGATGTTCTGATACGGAGATATAAGGCTTTGTTTATTCCGTTGCTAGGGTACTAAGTTTGGTTGCTAGGCAGAAAATTGGCATCCCATAATGATTACACCTCAAGCCACAAGTAAAACGGTCCAACCCCCGTGTCTCTACGATGTTCTGATGCGGAGATATAAGGCTTTGTTTGTTCCGTTGCTAGGGTATTAAGTTTGGTTGCTAGGGAGAAAATTGGCATCCCATAATGATCACACTTCAAGCCACAAGTAAAACAGTCCAACCCCCGTGTCTCTATGATGTTCTGAAGTGGAGATATAAGGCTTTGTTTATTCCGTTGCTAGGGTACTAAGTTTGGTTGCTAGGGAGAAAATTGGCATCCCATAATGATCATACTTCAAGCCACAAGTAAAATGGTCCAACCCCTGTGTCTCTATGATGTTCTGAAGCGGAGATATAAGGCTTTGTTTATTCCGTTGCTAGGTTACTAAGTTTGGTTGCTAGGGAGAAAATTGGCATCCCATAATGATCACACTTCAAGCCACAAGTAAAACGGTCCAACCCCCGTGTCTCTATGATGTTCTGAAGCGGAGATATAAGGCTTTGTTTATTCCGTTGCTAGGGTACTACGTTTGGTTGCTAGGGAGAAAATTGGCATCCCATAATGATCAACCTTCAAGCCACAAGTAAAACGGTCCAACCCCCGTGTCTCTATGATGTTCTGAAGCGGAGATATAAGACTTTGTTTATTCCGTTGCTAGGGTACTAAGTTTGGTTGCTAGGGAGAAAATTGGCATCCCATAATTATCAACCTTCAAGCCACGAGTAAAACGGTCCAACCCACGTGTCTCTATGATGTTCTGAAGCGGAGATATAAGGCTTTGTTTATTCCGTTGCTAGGGTACTAAGTTTGGTTGCTAGGGAGAAAATTGGCATCCCATAATGATCAATCTTCAAGCCACAAGTAAAACGGTCCAACCCCCGTGTCTCTATGATGTTCTGAAGCGGAGATATAAGGCTTTGTTTGTTCTGTTGCTAGGGTGCTCATATTTGGTTGCTAGGGGCGTGGCTTAATAACTCTGTAAGAATCCTGAGAGTCTGATTGGATGCCTGAGTAAAATGATCCCACCCCCATGTCTCTATGACAGTGTGATGCAAAGATATCCATCTGGACATTTTATAATGGCAGTCTATGGGAGATGTTGCTAGGGTACCCAAAATGGTTGCTAGGGGCGTGGCTTAATAGCTTTGGAGAGATCCTGAAAGACTGATTGGATGCCTGAGTAAAATGAGCCCACCCCCATGTCTCTACGACACTCTAGAATGAAGATATTTCTTCTGGGATGTTTTTATTTCCCTTATATGGGCGTGTTTCCTGCCCCATTATAAGTCAATGGGGAAATTTGGGGGCCTCTTACACCCCAGGGGTACAGCTTACACCCCTATGTGATGCATGTTCTTACAGAGCCTGCCAGCCTCTTCAACTGTGATAACCCACAAGTTTCTACAAATTTTTCGTTCGCAGCTATGACCCGTCAAAGTTGGTCGTAATGTTAAGTCAATGGAAATTTTGGGGTGTTTTAGCGCCCCGTTTAGGAATTCGGTAGGTCCCATCAGTTAGAAAAGTCATAGCATAAATCTACGTACCAGTCTTAAAAGTTTTGTAAAGTTTTGTGGGTGTAGCTTGAAAGCTCTAGGAGGAGTTACAGTCAGAAAAAGTGGGGATCAGAAGAAGAATAATAATAAGATTAAGATGAATAACAGTATGTTGGCTTTTTCAAGCCAACATAATAATGACAGTCAACATTTTTTTTTTTTCTTTGGCAGATACTTGCTAAGTGACTCACAATGCCTTTAGTTTAGGCCATACATTTTTATCCTTATGCCCTTATTTTATGCTTTGCGTTCCTAACACATTGCTCTACCAACTGAGCTACAGGAACAGATGGACATAAAAAACAACAAAACAAACAGGCTGTAAACATCACCACATAATAAGACAGTTTGACCAGCAAACAAAATGCTTGAGAAGAAAAAACAAGCACGAACAGAGTGCATAAAACGCAGGAAATTAAGACGTTTAAACTAAACCCCGAGAAAACACAGAGCTACCGTGGAAAAAGGAGGCATAAAGGAGCATGTACGCCTAACACACACACTGACATCTGTCAGACCACCTTCCTGTGTTTGCTTTTCGAGACGATAACAATATTTTTCAAGCATCTGTGCTGGAATTTGTGGTAGCTCGTGACATCATGGCTTTCCCGTGCGGGATACCCCGCGGCAGTGTGGGAAAACACCGCAGCTACCAGTCTTTCACTCTTATCCCATGAAACCAATAGGGTGAGAGGGAGAACAGTGACAGTGTACAGGAAGAAGCCTGGCAACGAAACAAGAAGGTAACCAGACGCTAAAGCAGCCAAAACCTCCAACCAGTTTCACTAAATCGCTTCATTTCTTTTTTTGCGGTTCTGTCTCTGTTGCAGTTTTGTTTTCATTCCCACATACCCGAAAAACACCGGTGTCTCCCTCCCTCTGTCTGACCCCTTCAGTGAGGTCTGTGTAAGATTAAAAACAGATGAGTCTACCTCAACAGTAAAAATCTTTCAGGGGGGAACATGTCTTTACCTCTAATTTTCACAATTTTTAAATGGGCAGTAATCATGGAGTGGGAAAAGATCATTAAGGATTTTTAATGATCAGACAGCTGTCCAATACTGAAAAAGCCACACTGTAAACAAATGCACCATGAAGTCCAATGCAAACCATTCAACCTACTTTTTTTAAGTTTTGACCAGTGATAAGTTGACACAACTTAACAAGTTAAAGGGACACTCCACTTTTTTTTGAAGATTGCTCATTTTCCAGCTCCCCTAGAGTTAAACATTAGATTTTTACCATTTTGGAATCTAAGCAGCCAATCTCCGGGTCTGGCGGTACCACTTTTAGCATAGCTTAGCTTAATCCATTGAATCTGATTAGACCATTAGCATCGCGCAAAACAATAACCAAAGAGTCTCGACATTTTTTCCATCCAAAACTTGACCCTTCTGTAGCTACATCGTGTACTAAGACTGACGGAAAATTAAAAGTTGAGATTTTCTACTGTTAACCCAGAAATTCTCTTTACTTAAACAATCAAGTAAACATCACTTAATATTTTCTGTTTTGAAGCCAAAGCTTAAAAAGTTTAGTTGATATAACTTTTAAGCTTACAAATCCATTAAACTAAAACATTCAAGTAAAATGAACTTAAAAGTATTAGTTCATGTTGTGAGGAATACCCATAGTCCTTTGCGCCTGAATATTTTGATTATTTTCTGCTATTTCACAGAATAAAAACTGATAAGAACTTTCTCTACTCAAATATTTGTTAATAAAATGTCATATAGGTTGAAGCTCTTATATTATTGATGTTGTTTTGTTGTAAATTATCATTGTGTGAAGTCACCGTTCTGTGGCCGGTTGCATAAACATAGCCGTGACGTTAAGACTGCGTCTTAAGTATGATTCTGACTAACTAGCAATTAGTTAGGGCTAATCAGTCTTATTATTTGGATTTAAATTAGACCAATCTACCTTTCCATGTAACATACTTAAAACAGTTATGATCAGTCTTGAAGAAAAAAAATCATGACTTACTTTTAAAGCTAGTCTTAAAGTTTTATGCAAACGGCCACAGGTGATCAGTGATTTCGTACATGAACCCTGTTCAGAACATTTTATTGTATTTCTCACCACAGTATACAATGTATGTCAAAACCACAGTTTTGTGTGTGTTTCTGTGGAGAATCACGTTTAATAAATGATTGACATTAATTTTGAGTTATAATACCATTTATAACATCAAAAGTAATATAAAGTGATAAAAACTAAAGTTACATGCAACAGGTTTCCTCACGAATTTCTAGTAATGTCAACTAATCCGGGTTAAGAGTGCAGGAATATTGGAAGAAATTAAAAATTTAAGTACATTAAACTTAAAATTAATTGTTATTACAACCAGGCAAAATTAACTTTTTTAGGGCAACGAGTTTCCATACATTTTTTAAGTTCAATCAACCTGGGCTTACAGGATACTCTCTTTCTGGCGTAATAATCATGGACTTTGCTAATGTAACATGGCTGCAGGGGCGCAATGATCTTACGCAGTGCCCGAAAATAGTCCCCTGCTATTGAAAGTTACGATGGGGATTATTTTCGGCCAGTGCGTAATATCATTGCGCCTGCTGTTTTGAATAGGAAAAATATTGAAACTCTTTGGTTATTTTTGAGCGTGATGCTAAAGGTCTAATAAGATTCAATGAATTATGCTAAGCTATGCTAAAAGTGGTAGCGCCAAACCCAGAGATCAGCTGAATAGATTCCAAAACTGTAAAAATCAAATGTTTAACTCTAGGGGAGCTAGAAAATGAGCTTATTTTTTAAAAAGTGAAGTGTCCCTTTAAGTTCAACAACTGATTTTTTTATAAGTTAAAGTAATACAAAAATATGTTGATTTGATATCATTTTTTATACTGGAGTTTGCTGGAGTCACATTTATAAAGCTAAGTGTAACCCAAAAACTTTTGGACATTACACACTTCTCAGATAATTTTGCACACCTCTGTGATATTTAATGCGTCTATGCATGTTAATGTCTACAAACATCTTAATAAGAAAGCACAGAAATAACCTTAAGACATTTATCATGTGTCAAATTAAACTGATCTTTAATGCAACAAACTTTGCATGTGTTAGATGTACTGTATACAAGCCTTCATTGGCGCTCATCTACCTCAGCACACTCATCTACCTCAGCAGTACCGGTCTTTTGGTACCAGACCTTTCTTTAATGCCAAATGCTGGTAAAGTCTTACTATAGTATTCTCTAAATACCTTCAAAAGAAATCCAATAAATGCCCCTGGTGCAGCTGCTGGCCATTCCAAAAGGAGAAAGATGACAGAAGACCTGAAAGCTGTATTGCTTCGAAGGATTGGAAATAATTTGTCATTTGAAATCAAAATCAGACTTCATGTCATCAACCGAACGGTTAAACACAACAACGTGACCTCGCTCGTATAATTTACCAAACCACACATGTTTGGTCAGACCACAACCCAACCCAGGAGATCCATCAAGTGGTGTTTGCTATATACTGTGTGAATTAAAGAAAAACAGGCTGTAAACCTGTGTTGGCTCTATGTGATCATTTAAAATCGTTGTAGTCGATGATGGTTGATGTATAGACCCCTTCAAGGTTTGTAACAGTGAATGACTATCGGGTGCGCGCGCAGCATGGGGTCAAACTGTTCATACCATCCAGGCTTTCTAATTCAATCTAACAGGGCTGAAAAATGATGACTTACCTCAAATGAAGTGAGCACTACAAACACAAGCCTCTTTGATATTTGCATTGTTCCAGTCTGCACGTTAATTTGCTTGCAGCCGCAGATGTTGTATTTTTTTGTTTTTGAGATTCTGCATGAATCGCGAAAACTTAACGGAAGACCTGGTGCGATTTTCACAGCTCACGACGCAAGTAGGCATTTTTGACGACACCGAATAATACGCAACTCAATCTGCTGTAATGACTTTTCTGACCCCGACATGGGCAGTGGGAACCGCCTGTGACGTGAACCGTGAAGGGGTCTATAGGAGACAAAGCTTTAAGACTTTAACAGATCACAATTTATGAACAGTTCACTCTCTAACATATGGAAAGCCACTTTGAACCTCATATGTGACCCTGGTCAACAAAACCAGTCATAAGTGCCAATTTTTTGAAATTTAGATTTATACATCATCTTGCCACTGATGTATGGTTTGTTAGGATAGGACAATATTTGGCCGAGATGCAACTATTTGAAAATCTGAAATCTGAGGGTGTTTAAAAATCAAAATATTGAGAAAATTAAAGTTTAAAGGAACAGTATGTAGGATTGTGGCCAAAACTGGTATTGCAATCACAAAACTTGTGGCTAAAACTGGTACTGCAATCACACAACTGGTGGCCAATACACAACATGACAACATAAACATCAGTTGAGGGCTGCAACTCCACTTTTTAAATTACAATATTCTGGCCAGTCCACTGTTGTCAGTGATATAAGTATTTGAAATGAAAATGATTTCTTAATGTCTAGTGACATATCAGGGCCATTTTATGATTAATTGATATAAATTTCTTACATACTGTTCCTTTAACTCTTTCCCCGCCATTTTATGTTAATTTGCAATACCGCAATTATTTTCTATTATCACTATTACTATTATTACTTACCCAATTTATGAAAAAAACTGAAGCCAAAACTTTATTTTCTATTTTTAAACTATATGTATGTTTTGATAATTGCTCTGAATATGATCTCTAACAAAATTCCTTCACAAAAATGCAATTATTTCAGAAAAAAATATAGATAGCATGAAAGTTTTTCCCCCCTGTTTTGTTTGTTTATTGTTTGTTTGAAAGCAGAGGGACTGTTCTTTCATGTGATATATTTGTATGTTTATGTATTTTTAGAAGAACATTTTTGAAAATCACAAAAAATGCTGCGGGCAACTTTTCAAAAAATGGTTGGCGAGGAATAAGTTAAAGTTGTCCAAATGAAGTCCTTAGCAACACATAATAATACTAATGACAAATACATTTTTGATATATTTACAGTAGGAAAACTACTTAAAGCTCACATAACATGCTGTTTATGCTAATATCATGTTAATTTTGAGTACCTAGTAGTATTACATCATGACCCCCATGACACGTACCGTGGGCGGAGCGAGTCACGAGCAACCAACACACAAAACATTATCCCACTATCTCTGATAACTTGCGATTCACTACGTTCGTGTTGTTTACATTATTCACTTAAAAATGCCGATTGACAACAAAACAAACATTTGATACAGTTTTACTTACCGCCTGCGACTCAAAATCCAACTTTAAACAAAAAGCATGCACAACTTCCCTGCTACCCTGGGTAAACAAACTATATCCATAGTTTCCATAATGTTGGGTTCATTGAAGCTGAATGAGCTTAAATTTCCCTCACAAACAAAAACACATTTCTCCGGGTTGGTGTGTGTGAGCTATTCCGTTTAAAGTGCCCATATAAGGACTTCCACTGTACTTTCTGCACTGACATTGCCCATAAAAGAAATAACGCAAGATTGTAACGTATGAATCTTTCATGTCCGAAAAAATCTTTCCAAAACTTGTACGAACCCTGGCGAAGCGCTTTCGGCACAGAAATACTATGTCACACGTCCAACTGCTTTTTAAACTGTTTTTAAACACGAGAAATCCAACTCTTAAACGTTATTAATAAGTAAAAATGCATAAAATTGTTTTAGAACCCCCCTCAATATCCTAATTATCATTTTGACCCATACAATGTATTGTTGGCTATTGTTACAAATATACGTGTACGACTTAAGACTGGTCTTGTGGTCTAGGAATTTTGTTTGATATTCTGCACTTTCAAAAAAAAAGGTACGAAAGATGTCACTTGTGCGATACCTTTTCAAAAAGTACACCTTTGTTCCTAGAGTGTGCATATTAGCAGGGCCGGATTAACCATATGGGCAACTGGGCAATTGCCCAGGGGCCCAAGACCTCCAAAGGGCCCAGGGCAGCAAGGGCATGAGCAAAATACTGTATCTGGTAATCTCCCTCTGGCCGCTTTATATTAAACAAACTGTCAACGCGGGATTTTGCGCTGCAAAGAGAGACGCTGCGCTCAGTGCGCTGCCTATTACTTTGAACATGAGTTGAGAGCGGTTGAGTCTCATGCGGCCTGAACAATGAAGAGAGGGCCTCAGGTTAAGACCCTCTCCTCATTGGTCAGTCCGCATGAGGTGGGTGAGTCAAAGGTTCGCCATTACGTGACGCAAGGCGTTAGTAAAATTAAAAAAGGAAAAGGACATCAGAAACCCAGAAAATGTAAAGTATAAACAGTGGTGTAGTCTACGTGATACGCAGGTATCTGCGCGATCCTATCGGCGTATGAAATCAAATTACTATAGCGGCGCGAAAGTGACTGGGGAGTAGAGAAATACAAGCGAGTGACAGCTAAGTAGCGCGAGAGCGATTCCAGTTATCACATGGAGAAATCTGCTTTGAATCGCTCTCGCGGTACTTTGACATCACCAATAGGTCTGCTTAGCGCCAAATGAAGTCAAACCTGCAGTGTAGCTGCTGACGCGACACTGTCAACAAACCAACCATGAGGAGTAGTGAACGAGTGGAGCAGTGCACAACAGTGATGGAGTACTCGAGTCCTGGACTCGGACTCGAGTCCGACTCGAGTCACTATTCTTTGGACTCGAGTCCGACTCGAGAATCCATTCTCTGGACTTGTGACTCGACTTGGACTCGCGGATTGATGACTCGTACTTGGACTCGGACTCGAGGATATATACAATATATATACTTGAGCATTCATCACTTTGTTTTTGACTAAATATGTTATAAAAAATTATATAAGGTGTTACACTTTTCCTGTTTCGTGCCCAAGACCGCGATCTCCCTTCACAGACACTGCTACCTCTCGCTCTCTTTGCTTGACAACACACTCACTGACGTCACTAACTTTTACGCTCGTGCAATGCATGATGCATGATTCGCGGGCTAAATGTTCACATTTGTAAAATGCAGAAAGACGTGCCCCGGATCGTGAAGTTCGCCTACGCGAATTTTGCTTCTAATGTTGGAAAGAGCAGCGCTAAATGTTGTGTGTGTAGGTAAAAGACTGGGACAACCTCAAACTTTAACAGACACCTGTCACGGATGCACCCAGAAAAGTAAGTAAAATGCTTTCCATTGCCTAACGTTAGCTTTTTTCAAAAAATATTACTGACTAAAGCATATATAACAAACAGAAGAAGCTAGGGTTAATGTATGTCTGGTTCAGATTACAGCATTTTTTGTCTGTTGATAACTTAAAAAGAGTAACTAAACCCTAATCCAAGTTTATTTAGTTACTGATCTGTAAGAATGATGGTTTATTAGTGCTGTTCATTGATTTTGATGTACGTTTGGATATAAAGTGTTTCAATACTACAATATATGGTGTAAAAACGTCTGAGTGCTGCCCTCTTCAGGTTGAAAGGTGGCTACTGCAGTTTAATTTTCCTATTTGATGTTGGGTCCAAAAAATGACTCCTACTATGGAAAATAAATTGTTTTTTAAAGAAAATCATTTCAGGATGTTTTCTTAATAGACTTCAAAGCCAACTCAGTTGTTTGTTCTAATTTCCTCAAAAAACAAAATGCAGCATGATTACAAATTAAATTTGTAAATTTTCTACGCTAGTTCTCAATCACAAGTTTACAACAATGGAAGTACACACATGCTTTTGATTGCTTCGTAAAGTTACAAAGTGTGTTCCAAAGTGTATGTCAAATCAGTAAATAAACTCCCTTTGGAATCGTGACAGTGGTGTCATTTTTGTTTAATGTAGAACCTTTTTAATACATTTTATCAGTTTTTTTGAAGGTCCCAAAGTGGAGACATGTAGGCACTCTCAGACTCGAATACAGGACTTGAGACTCGACTCAGACTCGAACACTGGGGACTTGAGACTCGACTCGGACTCGAACTCTGGTAATGGTGACTCGACTTGGACTCGACTCGGACTCTTCTTTGGTGACTCGGACTTGGACTCGGACTCGAACACTGGGACTCG
Source organism: Misgurnus anguillicaudatus (assembly GCF_027580225.2). Lineage (NCBI taxonomy): Eukaryota > Metazoa > Chordata > Actinopteri > Cypriniformes > Cobitidae > Misgurnus > Misgurnus anguillicaudatus. The sequence goes on from NC_073358.2 coordinate 7,895,667, forward strand.
AGACTCGACTCGGACTCGACAGTTGGTGACTCGACTACAACACTGGTGCACAACATAAAATCCGGAGAGTTAACAACGCACGTGTGAGTAAACAACATTTAAATCATCAATCCAGTTTGTTACCTTATCTGGAGGTAAGGCTCCAATAAAATAAAATAAGCCAGTGTTTATGTCCTGATGGTTTTTAGCTGCCTTCCAGCATGTTTGCTTGTGCTTCACAGTGTTAAACTTACTTTCCCTGTCTTCATTTATATATCTACGTTCAAGATGTAGCCTATATGATCTTAAACTTCTGTGAGGAAAATCATGTCTGCGTTGATGTTCAGTTCAGACTTCAAATTAAAGATCATTTTCTTCACTTTGGTTTGGGTGTCTAATATTAGGCTATATGATGGTCTTGTAATAATAATTAATAAAAGCCTATTTTCATTTTTAGACAATGCTTGTTTATGCAAAAAATAAGCTTTTTATATCAATGACTATGCAAATTAGAGTTAATCCATGGTCATCTAAAATGTTTATTAATTAAAAAGTTCTGTCAAGTGAGCTTCGGTCAACGACGAGGACAACTCAGCTAAGTTAGCCAGGACTTTTCTACACCGCCAGTTTATTTTTACAGCCCGGAGATTATACAGATGCTGATGTGTTTAGTTTTCATAGCATCATATGTGAGTGAATGTCTTTAATAGGGGACATAGTAGTGCATTTGTATGAGCATTTAAATATTTGTAAATCAAAATACACCTGATGACAGTTAGAATTTGAAGTATTGAGTTTATGTTCTCTATAATACAGTAATATATTCTGTATATGACCATATTATGGTGATCCTGGGGTCGTGATGATGGGGCCCTTGAATATTGTTGCCCAGGGTATAACAAAGTGTTAATCTGGCCCTGCATATTAGTACTCCAGTGGTACATATTGGTATCTCGAAGGTGCAAATTGGTACCCAAATCGTCAACTTTTGTATCTTTTTTCTAACAGTGTGAGGTTGACAACATATTCGGAATAATGTAAATACGTTTCAGGTCTTATACCCTGTTCACAGAATAAATGTCAGGTATCATTTGTTTGCTAAGTGATTTTTTTTCTCAAGCTGGTACTGAATAATAAATTTCCTGGATTTGGAAAGCTCAGAACAGTTTTATAAACAGCACTTTTGCTATGTGTTGAAAAACTGCAGACAAAGCAAGAGCTGATCCAAGAGCAGTACGGTCCTGCTGAAACACTGATACATTTTCTCACCATTTGGGAACTGCAGCTGCGGGGAATTAACGTAGAAAGCAAACCTTTTCAATTAAAAACCACACCGTATATCTGAGTAGAATGACGCTGTTGGCTGATGAATTTCGACACCCCGCTAACACAACTTGGACTGCGCTACTACAAACTAAACACGACTTTAATGTATGTTTGGATATGTCGGCTAATTGGTACTTTTTAATCATACAGAGCTTTGTTTGGATTCTTTTTCAAGCTAAAAGAGATAAATTGCCAGAGTTTTACAAACCTGCACATTTTTTTTCTCAAACAGCCATGTGCGCGGCGATAACGTACGGCCATAGCAGCTGTCGCTGTATTTACTGTACTTTCCAACATCTCGAGGAAACAAAGAAGACATCCTAAACAGGCCGGTGTGAGGACAGCGAAGTTCAGTGGGTTCACATGGGGCCCTGTTTATGTCTACCGAGTCGCTTTTTTCTGAAAGCTAACGTACAGCGCTTGGCAGCGTGCCGACTGAGGTGTAGCCATGAGCTGTTGGAGGGCCCACCATTCAAAAGCTCTGGAAAAAAAGCCCAACCCAAATTACACACAAAAGGAAACTGAGACAATGCCTGTCTTCCAAATGACTAAAGTCTTCATTTACGTATTGTTAATATGAGACACGTTTGGCAGATAGAAAATAATGGATGCTTAAAAGTCCACTAATTTTTCATGGATTTAAAAAAGGGCCTTAAACTTAAAAGACAAAATGCATTGATCAAGAATGCATTGCAGGGAGTTGACAACAGTTGACCAGAACGCACACTCTTACAACTTAAAGGCACAAAATGTAATAATTTTGCATTAAAATATCCACAAACCACATGTACAGTACATAACTGTTAAAACAATCCAAAATGTCTCCAAAACTGTTTGAATCTAAGAAAAAATAAAGTCCGTCCTCATTGCAAAGGTGTCATGTTTGTGTTATTCTCCGTTTCTGCTTTTGCATATAGTTGACTTTATGCTGCACGTCAACGTTTGACATAAAAGTACTTGTTTCCATCAAGCTACACCTTTTAAAGAAAATCAAACTAAAGATGTACACAACCCATTCAAATGTCAACAATCAAACTGTATGACAGGGCCTTTTCCAGGGGGGGTCACGATTGTCCAAATCCTCGATTCCATTTACATTTTTCGATTCTAAGGTCACGATTCGATTCTCGGTTTTTACAGTTTTTTGAAAGCATTAAAAATGCTATGCCATTTTTAGACTAGACTTTTATGAGATATAATATCTGACCTTGAACCCGGAGTTGCCCTGCCATCTTAGTCGTGCTGCCAGTGGAAAAATATGGTACATGCACATAACTGATAAAACGAAACTTCCTGTCGGATGAACATTCCTGTCAGTACTTTGCACGCTTGGTGTTTTTTGTTTCCCATGTAAAGAGCAGCTTGTGTGGTGTTCCCTGCATCTGCCATGCTATCTTTTGACTGGCTGTAGCTAGCTAAGTTAGAGGAGATTGACTCGCACACAAGTTTTTTTCCCACTTGGCAATCCGACCGGACGTGACATGGGGGCGGGGAAGCATCGACGATTCCATTTTTTAATTCAAAGTTCGAGGTTGTGACTTAGTTTTGTGACACCCTTAGCCTTTTCGTAACCCTTAATCAACTGATCTTCGTAAAGCAGCGGAAACCAAAATCATACTGAACCAAACTCATTTTCCCATACTGTCCTTCCTGCTGAGCAGATAAGCAGGAGCTGTGGATGTTCATCCAGCCAAAGCAGAACTAATTCAAGACCTTCTGAAGTAGTGCAGAAATGTAATATCCCAGGACCTCTAAGGCCACAAATTAGCAATACCTTTGAAGGACTGATCTTTCTGACGGGTCATAGACCTCCTAGATCACTGATCTACCTGCTTCACATCTTTCCATACATCTATCTATCTGTCTAAGGTTTGTGCTGTCAACCAAGACAAGTATGGTCACTTCTAGTGGCCTCCCGGTGTTTTGTGTCCGCTCCCAATTTATGAGCATCCCATGAAGTTAAACTGCCTGGGAGCACTCTGACGTGTGTCTCTCAGATGACAACAAGCTGGCTGTGAAATTCTTTGAGCTGACCCCAACCCTGAGCCTAAGAAGTATGTCTGAAGACCTCACACAATGTACTCAAGACATTTACACAATACACATCAGCACACAGCCGGAACTGTTAGGGACTAAAGCATTGAAATCATTGGCATGCAACGTAAAATCATAGCTTCCCATACTGAAAAATCCAGCAAAGACCAGCATAAGCTGGTGGCTGGTTTAAGGTGGCAGTAGCTGGTCTAAGCTGGTCCTCCCAGCCTGGCAAAGCTGGTGGGTCAGCTGGTCTTCCAGCATTACCAGCTAAGTCCAGCTAGACCAGCTTAAAAGTGACCAAAACACAGCTGGGAGACCAGCTAAAACCAGCTCACCAACTTATGCTGGTCTTAGCTGGATTTTTCAGTAGGGTCATATTACAGGTCAGCTAATGGTTGAGCATAGAGAGACAATTTTTCTTATCTGTACCTGTCCACATATCTCAAAGTTGGTTCTTCAAGGATCAGGCCATGCGGCGAGTGCGTGAATGATGGCTGGCGAATCAGACGATAGTGCAGAGGATGACACGCCTGGCACAGAGGACTGTCCGGCTTTGAAGCCAGCAATGTGGCATCAATTTCCAGATGCTGCTCCATGGTGAAGAACTGCACCCCGTACACTTCTTCATTCACGTCTAGCTTGAGCGTTAATGGAGTGTCGCAGAACACGTACTGTGGACCCAGTGAAATGTTGTTACCGCTGATCGTCAGAAGAAGGACGTCGTGGATTGCCGGCAGCCCAGTGTCCTCTGAAGAAAAGAAGGTGACCCATACGGTGAGGGAGTCGGGTACCAGTGGATATGCAAACTCTAGCTGGAGCATGCAGCCCTGGGGTGGGCAAGACGCTGAGCCAACGCTGCTCGAGTCTAGTCCAGCATTGGGACTCCATGTGCGAACGCTCGGTTCACAGGCCTGCTCCACATCGGGTGGACCTAAGGATAACAGTGAATTAAGTTTGAATGATTACCCAGATTTGTCACTTGCTCATGTATTTATGCGTTCACATAATCATCCAAATGCATAGGAAATAACTAAAGAGATTTGGTCAATCTTGTTGCAAATAAACTGTATAGTGGCCCCCTAAAAGTAAATTCAAGTACGTCATTGCATTTGATGACAAAATATCAGGCACTTGGCAAGCCAAGTTTTTTAAGAATTCATTTGCAATTCGGTAATTATGAAGTCAGTTTCCCTCAAGTTCACACAGGTGTCCGAGCAGAGAAAGCCCAGATGCTGTTCATCATCACTTTAAATACGACCAAATGTGCCCAAATATTTTCAGTCTTCATTTTTAACAGTACGACTTTTGTTTTACAAGAAATGGTTTGCTTGAAAAGTGTGCCGGTGTTAAAAAGATATTTTTAATTCCGACTTGATGTCCAAATACTTTTTGGGTCACAGTAACCTCACTGAATTAATGATTTTTGATCAAACTCGTCAGATGACAAATGGAAAAGAACGTGTGGAAAAACCTGCTTGAAAGTTTATTTTGGTTGACCTCAGTCAAGCATCATTTGTAAACTGACTGCAAGTTACATGACAAATGGAAAAAATGTGGGGAAAAAAGATTTGTTATGTTTATTTGGTTGACCTCAGCCAAACATCTAGGTAACCTCCCTCACAAGTCAGATTAGCGCCGCAGACTCAGATATCACCGTTGTTGAAGAGCGGGTATTTGCTGTTCAGTCGGAGGGCCAAAACAAACTGGGATGTTCTGAAACTGGATTCATTTTTACAATATCAACCGCATATTTTTGTCCTAAATGTCTCCCGCTTTGGTCCCCCATGGATGTATATCAGTTGCTGATCAAGGGAATTTAGTAAGAAATAATAAATGGAAAAGGGGAATTGGACTGAGCCAGATACAGTCTTAAAGGAGCATTCACTTTTTTGAAATAAGGCTCATTTTCCAGCTCCCCTAGAGTTAAATATTTGATTTTTACAGTTTTGGAATCCATTCAGCTGATCTTTGGGTCTGGCAGTACCACTTTTAGCATAGCTTAGCATATTTTATTGAATCTGATTAGACCATTAGCATCGCGCTCAAAGGTGACCAAAGAGTTTTGATATTTTTCCTATTCAACACTTCACTGTTCTGTAGTTCAGTCGTGTACGAAGACCAACAGAAAGTTGCGATTTTTATTACATTTCAAAGTGACCGTCACACAAGTTACATTAAAAGTTACCTAGCTGGGGACTATTTTGTAGGGGAGCTGGAAAATGAGCCTATTTTTGGAGTGTTCATTCAAGTTCTTAAGAGAAAGTGCATTTTTCAAGCAAGCCAGCTATACAATTTTCCATTTACTCAAATCTTTAGATGGTTATGGTTAGTATATGGTTAATTGAGTCATGATGCATGATGGTGCCAAAACACAATTTCTGCCAGCTCCTGTCGTTTCGTAAGTTTTGTTCTGGTCGGTAAAACTCACTTGTCTTGTCTTGTTGACATAGCCACGGCCAGTCTTAGTAAAGTCTGGCATCAGACAGACTCTTGAGGTGGACGGAGACGCAATCCATTCCAAACATTCCCGATTTTGTGTCTCGTATTATTCGTGTTTTCAATCAACTTTGGCATCCCACAATCGACCACAACGTAATTTGTATGGCAAACTGCGATGACTTTGCACATATTCGTTCGTTTCTTGAATTCCGGCAATACGATAAGGGCATCACTTCTATAACACTGCCAATTGCAAAAGTCAACCGAGGACACGAGGGGTTCCTCGTATAACCTCCTCGATGATTTAGGACCGAGGGCACGCATTAGACGTGCAGGTGAACGGTAAAGGGCAGTGCTTCAAACCAGCTGCAGGCTGTCAAAGTCAGGTTTTGTATCCGATTGTAAACAGTGGAAAGATGGCCCGGGCAATGGAGTTACACCAGGGAAGCCGTCCAAGTGCAAAGCATAGTTAAAACGTTGTGGCCATGGCAAGCCTGAGCATGCCTCTCTCAGCTGACTTGTGTGTAGCTGCCGCTGGGCCAACTTGGCTTCGAAGGACGCAAACATGCACTTAGGGCCTTACCCGCCTGACTTTTAAAAGCATCCAAATGAAGCGATTAAGTAATTAAACAGAAAAACAGCCAGCGCCTGGAATGTAGGTCTATAATGTTGTTTTCGACGTCAATTCATGTTATGGGTCTGGGGCACGGTGAGCACTCAGGTGAGTTTATTAAGATGGCTTCTTATTAATTACATGAAATACAAAACAACCACACTGGATTGTTCAAATTTGTTATTATGGGAGAAACCCGAGTATGGTCGTTTGGCTTCGTTCTGCGATACCGGATCAAAGGTTGAAGTACGAGGGCAGGGCCATTGATAGGGCACAGGAAAACATGACTCATTCCCCGTGGTAAAAAAAACGTTCACTGGTGTGCATAAAGCTCTATGGACCAATTCTTCCATATGTCCAAATTTTTCAGACCTTAAAATAAACACATGAGAAAATAAAAAAAATTATGACAACCCCTATGACTAATTTTTTCCACACGTTTTAGTTCATCTCCTCTTCGTCCAATATTGGCCTCGCTTGGCATCCTGTGTTGGGTGCAATGCTTTAATCATTTATCCGACTCAATAAAACTACACATTAATGGTTTTGAAAGGCACTCACCAATTAAACACAATTTCCAAGTGTCAACAGAAACAGGTCTCTTTAGACTTTGCCAAAGCAATCAGCTTAAATCCAAACAGGAAACGTCCAAAAACGATTCAAGAAGGCCTCTGTGTACGTATTGAGACTTAATAATGGCGCAATGCGATCGTAATATTAAAGTGATTACGTTATAGTTTTCCTCATTTAGCTAAGAGAATATTTTGGACGCCAGTGCCAATAGCATCCATAACAGCTGACAGAGGTAAATCGATAACGAGTCAGATCGCTTTAAAAGTGACGGCACGATCTTTGATTATTTTCTGGAGTGGTCAATCTGTTCTTAAAAATGCTGACCTCCAAAAGCACCACATAATGGCCTTTATGGCATGGTTTTTGGATAATATTAGAGTCTGAAATGCCTGTTCAGATTTAATAGCATCTTACCTTCTGCCTCACGAGGGCTCCAGGAGCCGGACGGGGCACAGGGTCTGGGCGAGGAGGAGTTGGAGGCGTACTGCAGGAGGACGCCAATCTCCGTACATCTGCCACAAACTGATCCCACTTCTCTAGGAAATCAACACACAGCCAAGGTAGCAACTTAGAAATAGCAACACTGCGAAAAAATGTAGATGCGTATAAATAGCACGAAGTGTGAAAATCGTGCAATACATACACCAAATTCCACTTTGGCATCCATATGATACGCCAATCCTTCCCATTCACCTAAATGGCGCATCTTTTTTTGTTGTTTTATTTATTGGTTTCTCTTTTTTTCTGTTTTTTAAACAATTTTCACTTGGGTTTAGGGTTAGATTGGAGATTTGCTTAAGGAGGTTATTTAATATACAGGTTTCTCCATGTTTTTGACTATATTTAAGCCGTGATCGCTTGGAGTTGGGGTTTGGTTAGGATGTCATTTTTATATAACAAAAAGTTGTTCTAACCCTAAACCCAAGGCAAAATGATAAAAAAATATCAAAAATTGAGAAACCATAAATAAAACGGCAAAAAAAAGATGCACCGTTTAAGTGAATGGGAAGGACTGGCGTATCATATGCACGCAAAAGTGGAATTTGGCGTATGTATTAAGAATTGTGTTGTAAATATACTAAATACACTAAAAGGTGGGAATTGCATCACAGGTATTGTCTTACATTAAATACATATATAATAATTATATTAATTATTACATTGCTTGAAATTACAAGGTTAACAAGTGAAGAGTTTCGTTGCAAAACGAGGTAAATCCATTTTTTAAAATTTTTGTCAAAACATGTTTATTATTACGTTATCATGTTATTATTTTGTTTTATGGTGCTACTTAGCTGTATTTTTTAAGTTATGAAGGTTTAAATCAAAACAAACCAACTGCAGTTGCATTGAAATTAATTGTAATGCACAACCAAAAAACGAGATTTCTGAACAATTAAAAAAACGGTGGATATCTTGTTTTGCAACGAAACTCTTCAAGTGTTTTTTGGTGTAAGATCAATTTCTCTTCAGTAATCTGGATGCAAACTCCAAAATTTTTCGGACTATTTTCAAGCTATTTCATTGAACTTGAAGTTTACTATCCATGGAGAAGTTCCTCTTTGTGCCAGGGTTACGTTTCTTTCCGTCATGAACTTTAGAGGCGAGGCATTATTTATGTGGGCGTAGTATTTAAATTAAAATAATTTTTATATGGCACATTTATCAACATATGATTATCCGTACGACGAGATTGGCGAATTTTTTTACGAAAAGCACGTGAACCTTGCCATAAGATGATATTTGCGCCCAGATCTGCGCTCGTTTCTATGTTAGATTGATAAATGAGGCCCAGTAATACTACACTGTAAAAATAAAATAAATAAATAAATAAATGACATCAATTGGTAACACCTTTAATATTTAAACATTTTCAACTTACATTTTTCACTTAAAAGTGGGAAAATTTAGGTTTAAAAAATCAGTTTTAGGCGTTAACCAATTAAAGTAATTTTTGGATCCATTTTTTACTTTTTACAGTGTACGTCCTTACTAGGGTTTCAAATTGCGAATTTCTCTGGATTCAAATATTGTTGTAAACATTTTGGTTATCGTAAGTGCATAAACAGTATGTTAACGAAATAAATCACACTGTGCAAAGGGTTTTTGGTTATTTTAAAGGGACACAAGGCAGCATTTTTATGTTAATAAATCATCTTCGTAAGTTGGTATATGCAAATGACTCATTACATGACGAATGAAGACTCTCTCGCCCACCCCTACCGTCTGTAGGAAGAATACCCCACTTGCAAGTTCGCTGTATCCAACCCGGTGTCCTTCAGTCTCGTAAAGTCTCAGATATAGAAAGCATTTACTCCCAGACACTAGGGGGAGCTAGTAGAAAAATAATACTCAGACTTGCCTTGTGTGCCTTTAAAGGTCCTATTTTTCCGGATCCCATTTTTCAAACTTTAATGTTGCTGTTAGAGAATAAATAATACCTGTAAAATATAAACTCAAAGTTCACTGCCAAGTCCCCTTTCAAAGCCTACAGCGAACGGATAGCTTGGACTACAGCCCTCTAGTCCAAGTTGAATGACGTCGGTAAAACAGTTTTTGACTAAACTCCGCCCACAGGAATATGTCAGTCGCTAGCTCAAACGGCTTTGCTAAGCTAAGCTGCTATCAAATCACAACACACTAAACAAACTACACAATCAGAATTCGATACGTATTTCTAAAGGAGGGAGTTCACAGAACAAAAAAGACATCAGCACGTTTTTAGGACAGTAAAAACAGCTATAAGTAAATTGCGTGAAAAAAAATGCGTTTTTACACGTGAAACATAAACACATGTTATATTGCGCACTGTAAACACAATCAAAGCTTATAAAAAAACAGGAAGAACATGACCTTTAATGCAAAATATTTTGTGCTTTTAATAGAATTATGAACTACTTATCAATAAACTACCAAAACTGTCAGAAATAAAGGTACAAAAGTTGTCACTGGGATGGTGCCCTTTAGGAATGCCGTAATATGTACCGTTTTTGAGGTACTTATATGCACCCATGTAAACTTTTTGAAAGGGTAGTGACAGCTTTTGTACCTTTATTTCTGAGAGTGAAAACTGAAATGATATATTTCCTCTTTATATTGATCTTCACAAGACGTTTTTTTACCCAGCATTGGGTCAAAAATAAACAAACCATCTGTTTGGTTAAATTAACCCAGAAAATGTCCCAAAATTAAAATAAAATTACAGCTCAGCATGTTGGGTTTGTCCCTTTTTGACCCAAAACTGGGTTAAAAAACCCCAGCATGATATCATTTATATGATACAGCTGATCTAACAACAGCTTAGGTCCCCAGTTCACCTGTCGAAGTAATGTCCAGTGAGTGCTGGGAACCACTCCAGCGTAAGCGAGTCCTGGTCCTGCGCTGTTACTCGAGGAGGTAGAGGAACAGGAGCTGGTTTACTGACAGGTCTCCAAGACTGGTAGACGAGATCCAGGTAGCAGTGCATCCTCGCAACCTGATTCATGGTGAAAGAGTCTGTGCAGCCGTCATCTTTTGGAAAACAAAAATCAAGTTTAAAAATTCGTAATATTATTAATAAGTGAGTGCAGGTGCATTGCACGCCTGTATGAAAGGAGTCTTGTGTGTGGATGTGTTAAATATGTTCACTGACCCCAAAACGCATTTGGACACTTAAGCTCCGGTTCAAATGCATGAATGCCAATGTAACAAATTACAAAATAGAAATGCATTTAATTATGCAAAACATGTTAAAAAATAGACACCTGGGAAATCAAGATATACACATGTTTGGATTCTTGTTGTCAGACGTAGGAACATATCCATAGTTAATGTGATGACTGTTTAGTCTGTGAGGACACCTGTGCGAACCTTGAGGGCTACTGACTTCAGTCATCTACCAAAAAAATCAAGTCAGTTCTTAGAAAATCATTTGATGCATTCATTTGTTTTAGTTTAGCTTAAGTCTCCGAATACATCTGGTGCCCGCTGTATTTCTGCTTGTGTCTACACGTCTCACCGGCATAGCTCATGTAGTTGTTGAAGGGAGTATTTTTAAAGTGACGTCTCCCGCAGGTGTCGTTGCACGGCTCTGGGTCTCTGCAGTACTTGTACTTAGGTGTGGGGTTGGTATCGGCACACAGATCTCCCGTTTCAAGGGAAGGTTCGGTCTCCAAACAGGCGTCGTTGCAGGACTCCACCTCTGAGATTCCTCTGAAGACGTGGTACAGTCCGAGGCTGTGGCCGATTTCGTGGATCATGGTGTGAGTGTGGCCGAATGTGCCATAAAATAAAGGGTTTAGCACGATCCCACCTCAAAAAATAGACGAAAGGAGAGCAGGTATCATAAGTGGAATCGTTTTCATACTTTGGTAATTCGTTCTTAAATGTTTAATGTGCTATTTGTGATGAATAATGGCTGGAAAAGGAAATGATAGTCTAGACTCAAAACCTCACGTGCATAATTATGTTTGCTACCATTGCACTCTGACATCATTGTAGCACCTTAAAATGCCTAAAAACTTTAAAGAGTTAAAATAAAAATAAAGGTATCCTTTTTAAAACCTTTATACACATACGTAAGATCAGGTTGATGTGTTTATTTACCTAAATGTGTTAAAGCTTCTTTATCCCAGGGCCAAGTTGCCACACCAGCCAGGTCTTCATCAGATGAGTTAGCAAAGAAGACATTCAAGTGTGTGGATCCATCCAAATTCAAAACTTCTTTCAACTCCTTCACATTCATGTAAGCCCTAAGACAGATGAACAAAAAAGTTTATTTTGTCACATTAATCCCAAAAAATCAAAGAAATATGAATAAATCCTGTTTGACAATCCAAAAAATACTTAAAATTGTTCTTTTGGCCCTGTTCTTTTCAATAAACCGCTTGGTCTTGGTTCACCAACTCGACTGATCCAGTTTTCGATTTTATAGTGGTTCTTAAGTGAATAATGACAAATTTTAGTATGTGTCACGAGTCATGTCTGTGTCTGCCCTGTTGCTGGGTGCATCCCAATTCAGGGTCTGCATCCGTCGAAGGCCGTATTTGAAGGCAAATGATGTCACGGGGCCGCAATAAAGGCTGTCCCAAATCGAAGGCTCTTTCGTTTCCCCTAAAAAATAAAAAAGATCCATAGATGGATTCTTCACGGACTCGGCTATCCCAAGATTCAATCATATGTTCATATGTGTTAAATTATGTCACTTTTGCCCCCAACTGTGTAACTTGGCACTTGGTAATTATTTTGCATTATTTTTACAGAGACCGACAAGTAAGGGATAATGTAGAGGCAGCCGGTAGTTATTGGGAAATAAGCCCCGACAGTGTGATCAGGACCCGACGCGAAGCGGAGGGTCTTGTATCACACTGAAGGGGCTTATTTCCCAATAACTACCGGCTGCCTCTACATTATCCCGCTTATTACACGGCTACTTGCCACTTAAGAAAAAAACTGGACATGAATATGAATTTGAAACATTATATTGGCATTTGTTTTAAATTAACATTTTTATCCTTCCGCGAAACTTTGCACAGATGCATAAAATGATCGTAATACCTTATTAAGATCCTCTGCTTCATACTTGTCTGTCTCCATTTTTTTGTTTTAGCCAGTCTTTGAGAAGTTTTAATGCCCATTCTGTTGTTTTTTTTTTTTTTTTGGTGTTGGCTTCGTAGCTGTCATGCTCTATTTTGTCAAGTTCAGTCTCAGTAAGCTGTCTGTGTCTTGTCGTTGTTCGTTCTTCTATCCACTGTTTAAATGTTTTGTTTTTTCCGTACATGTTAAAATGAATGTCAAAATGTTCCAGTGTTTGTCACAAGATGGCGCCAAAAGGTAATCTTTATTGATCTTTATATGGCGTGGAGCGATTTTACTCGTACAAGTAGTCCGGCTATGCGTTATTATTTTGGAGCGGTTATTATTTGAAAAGAACGAACCTGCAAATGTCTCAACTGACCAATCAGAATCAAGCATTCCAGAGAGCCGTGTAATAAGCAAAAAATAAATCCCAGACAAATCTTAATAAAAAATTGAAATAATGGAAAAAATAACCAAATGCTCTTCGCGTGTATTATACATCAAATACCTTTGCTTCAAATCTGCTCAATCCTAGCCTCAGGCCATTCGAAAATATCAGTTTGTTGGCAGAATCCATTAAAAGCCACATCGATTTTTCATCAAAGTCCTCTAAGTGCACGAAAGATGAATTGGATGAACAACGGTGTGCAAAGCAACCGTGGATCACATTCAAACTTGAGTCCCTTGTGAGTACTTCTACCTGAATACAACCTGTATGTGGCAGTTACATGGATCACAGCGCCCGTAATAGTGGTAGTTTCTTCATTTTTGCATTGACTTTCTTCATTTGCAATGTTTTTAGTTGCATCTTTAGTAATTTGCAACTTGCAAAAAGTTTTCACCAAAAAACCTTGCATGAACTTAGAGGGTTTTGCAGCGAAAGACAGTCAAATTTGTTAAATACCAATGAAACGACTAAAGTGACTTTTGTGAAAATAAGGCATTTCAATTTCTTACTAATAACCTTTTCATTGCAATTAAAGTTAAATTACTGAACCTAAAAATAAGAGCTTGATAAAAATGCTCAGTTACAAAAAAAAACATGACAGGCGCACTTAGAGTGTTTTGCATCTTTGTGTAATTGGTATAAAACAATTTGTTCGCATTATTTTCCACGTATCGTACATTTTTGTAGCTCCAGATTTCACTTTCTCTCCTGAAATGGACGGATTTGAAAAGCTATGTGTCCCTGATTGGCCAGCTAATCAGGACATTGTGATTGGCCTGAATACCTCTGACGTCAGCCGGAAATGTGACGCTCCTTACCATTTTCAAAAATTTGGTTGATAACAGGAGTTAACTTACAGTACAGGCTGAGTCTAAAGCGGGAGGAATTATGATAATGTCGGTCTTGTCTACAACACCAATTCCAGGAAGTAAACTGTTGCCTAGAATCCGTGTGTTTGTTGTAGTCCAAGAAAAGACGATAACTTGGGTCATCTTTAACGTTAGTGTTTGTATCTTTTGCATTCTTTTTGCAATGGAAATGTAAAAATGTGAATCGGACAATAGGTGCTTTTTAAACTTCTCCTGTGGTGTTCCACGTAGAAAACAATACGCGAGGAACAACACAAGGGTGAATACATAATGAAAAAATTTTCTTTTTTATGTGACCCATACCAATACTGAAATACGTCAGTCTCATGACAGACGGAAAAGCCCCAAAGAGTAAATAAACAGAAAGCGTTTGTGTGTATGTGAGCATGTGTCAATGTTTGTCAAGAGAAGCAGTGTTCTGTAATTTAATGGCCCTACTCAGGCTGTCACACAGGGAGTTTGTATTTGGACGGAAACCTGAGCCCCGCTCCGCAGCCAGCTTTGAGGTCAGGGGTCACCGGCCCTGTCTAGTTAGGAATGCATTGTGTCATTTGGATCGTTCAAAACACGGCCCATTTAAAATGCTTATTATTTCACCTCAAACACACCGGGCATGTTATTCCCATGCAAGCCTGTAGTGATAACCGTCAGGCAAGTCAAACAAAGACAAGTCTCTCCAGTGTGATAAATACCGGCTTGCTGGAGTCGTGCATTTCCATAAGTACAACAGCATGTAACCATGCATATATTCATAGTTAAGCAGACGTCTAGTATTTCACGTCTCCTCTCCTCTTCTGTCTTTATGGGAGGCCCTCACATAATTCTCTCAAAACATTTCCAAAGTATGAAAATGAATCAAAGCGCTCTTCCACCTCTACTGTACCTCCAACACTTGCGAACATGCTAAACACCCACCACCAGTATTCAAAATTAAAGAATACCCTCGTTCCTTATACAAAGATCTGTTACCCAGGTTCTTCATGGATTAGCCTAAATTCGGGTAGGCAACGTCGGTCCTGAAGTGCCGACGTCCTGCTGATTTTAGTTCTAACCTCGATAAAACCTTGCTTACCTGTAGTTTTCAGGTGACTCTTTAGACCTTAACGAGTTGTTCAGGTGTGCTTGATTAGGGCAGGAGCTAAACTCTGCAGGACATCGGCACTCCAGGAGTGACGTTGCCTATCGGGTGACCATTCGTGCCAGTTCCGCCGGACACGTCCCGAACATGTTTTCAGGTGCGTTCTCCGGAAGTCGCGTTGGTCGACCGCATACGTCATCAAGGCTTAATATTTCGGGTTCAATTTCAGAAAAGAACCCGTTACATTTCAAGGTAAGAATAAAACTACAATGGTTGTATGTCTTAAAAGAAATAAATCTTAATTTTCTAATGTATTTTAACTGAAATGTGAGAACCTCGATGACGTATGCGGTCGAGCAACGCGCCTTCCGGAGAACGCACCCGAAAACATGTTCAGGACGTGTCCGGCGGAACTGGCACGAATGGCCACCCTAGTTGCCAACCACTGCCCTAGACATTATGAAAAAGCATGTATTACTTTGTAGTGCTTTTTGATGTATTGTCCAAGGAAGACACAGATTTAGAAGGCAGTTTGACCGTTTTCAGTCAATTATTTTCCTGTAACCCAAGTACCATGGCACTACATGTTGTAAAGACGTCGGTCTTGCTGAAAGAGTGAAGGCCTTGAGATCAGTGTTCCCAGATTGGAAAGTTAAAAAGGATTGTATTTGGAAGAAAATTATCGTACACAATTAAAATGTGCGGATTACAGCAATTAACCTAAACAAACAACTTTTAAGAGCATGCAGATTACATCAGTAGATAAATAACTAGGTGAACCTTAGTGGGAGGGTCAAAACAACTGACTGTAAATGGGATTGGGAATGTTAACTCCTAAAAGAGTCATTCTCCATGATGATTGGCTGAGAAGACGTAATGTGAGAAGAGATAGAGTTGTGGCTATACGGCAACAGTCAAAATCTTATGAAATCTCGCCGGACAAGCAATGTTTTTATTCTAAATCCCTATTCTTATCCCTAAACCCAACATTTCACTGGATTTAGGCCATAGCTGTATTCCATCTAGCCAGGACCGCTGTTTTCATCCTAATCCTACCCCCAAGACTAAACCCAACATCTGGCGAGTTTTAGGCTGTAGCTGTATCTCTTCTAACCAAAACCAAGAGATGGAAGACATGCGTAGCAAGCATTCAAGTTCTTCTCAAAATGATGATGGTAGATGTTGGATCCACAGCTAGATTAAAGATTATAAAAGCCCTATGATTGCAACGACCATTTGAAGGTCACAAAATCAGAAAATGATCTTACATTATGATATTTTTTTAACACTGCTTGAGATAATTCAAAAGATTCGTACATTCAGGTAGACACATGTGCATATTACAACTATATATTTACTATAAAATTGGTATTGCTATTAAAACATGTTCGAAACTTTACGCCACATTTTTTAAAATCTCAACCCTGTGGAATCAGCATATCATGATATTTCAATATTGCGATGTTTTGTATAGTTATGCATCTCTTCTGTATATTGCGATTTGGCCAGGCTGGTTTGGTGACCGTTTGGCACAATATGCCTGAAAATGTATATTTATATAAGTGTATTGTGGGGAAATCTTACACACTAAAATTGAAGGCTTAGGATGTGATAATGGTACACGGACATGAGCAAACAAGGGAGGGGAGGGAATAGGGGCAGAAAATTGATGATTTGTTGCGGTGGTGACGTTGGAAGCCAGCGCAGCTGTCAATGAGAGGCATCACAGAGGGGAAACATCTTGTGTGGTGTCGACCTCAAATTACCTGCCTCATTCCACATGAACTCAAAAACATCATCAAAAATCATTTTAATTTTTCATTTTTAAACTTCTAAGACAATGTGTCCTTACAATATTCATTGCATTACATTAGTTTTTACTTTGGTCATCATTTTTGACTTTTTATGGGTAAAGAACATCCACTTCGATGGCCTCGGAGCACCAACTGGTTACCTGGTGAGATTGGACTAAACTAGCAGTGTTCTTAAAAATGTCTCTTAAGTCTTATATCAGAATAACAAATTCCTATGTAATCTGAGATGTATATCGTCGCTGCCCGATGAAACTTACGTATGTCCAAAATGGTTACTTTTCAGGAAGTGAAAAAACACCTTATTTCAAAACCAGTTGAATGTAGCGTTGTCATACTTGGTACGGCATCTTTACATGTAACCATATTCTTGCCAGTGTAATGATATAATCCACATTTGACCAAAAATCAGTTTAAATGGACATGCGTGCATATTTTACAGTAACGGTGGTCGATACGCATTCTTCCGATCATTAATTAGAATGGCCAAGTCGCGTTTCGTATTAACAGATGAATACGCTTAGTTTATTAAATACGCTTTGTTTATCTAATATTAATTATACATTTATTAAATGTCTCTTGCAAACTACGAAGGGTTCAATCCGTCGAAAAAACTCAAAATCGGCAAAATGGACATACGTGGTTTTCATCAGACAGCGACAATATGCATAAGCGGAGTTTCGCGTTTTAGATTAGCGAGAGAGTGTAGCTTCATGGTTACATTAAATGAATTAAAACTATTTAGCCTTAGCTAATTAAGATAAGACAAATATGAATTCTTATATTTTTATTTCATTAATATCTCACACAAAATCATAATTGGCTCTGGTCTGGGAGGGCATTGCCCCCCTGCCCCCCTAAACTCCACCTATGTCTATATGACTTTCTTCCTTTAACAGTATGTCTTGAGCAGAGCCGGATTAAATAAATGGACTACACTAGGCAGGCTGCATTTTTTGCCCCCCCCCATCGAGGTTATTTATGAATTGAAATCTGAAACTTACCAAAGTTACTAATAAAAGTTAATTCACATTTTACATAGCCTAGTCTTTGGTTACAAATTGGTTGTTTGTATACCAAGTCATGTGTTGTATATTAACCAGTTTATCAGACAATTTTTTGCTAAATTTATTATTTATACGTCATTACACGGCTCTATTAAATGCTATTAAATTATCCTCACCTTATCCATTGGGAGTGTCATTGTTAAGGCAGTAGTACCAGTAAATAACCAATAGGTGTCAGTAATCCGCGGGAGAGCTTCGCTGCATATTTCTCTTCAAGATTGAGAATCGCAACGAAATCCTCGTCGAGCAACACGTCCACTGAGGTAAATGTCCTCAAAACACTGGTTATTTATGTTTCAGTTATATGAATTATATAATAACAGTTTTTATATTATGTATAACAGTTTTATCTCAAAGTAATGGTAGTGCTAAAGTCTAATGTATCGTTTCTGAGGCTGCTAGATTTTTCTTTACGCTATTCACGTTTGTGAAGTGAATTTAAAACACAGATTGCTTGCAGTTGACTTAGTTAGCCACTATCCATTGGTTTTGTTATCATGTTTGGTATCTAACGTGATTTTTGTGGGGCTTAAAGAAAAAACATCTTGACCCCGCTAACGTTAGTTCTGCCATTGCTGTCATGAATTATTATGCAAGGAACTGTTTTTTTTTTTTTTTTTTTGCCTCGTTATTATACGCAAACATGCCTTATTATATAACGTAGGGAAATGATCGTTTGTCCTTTATTTATTTATTTTTTGCAGCCACGTCTGTGTCCTTAAAGGAACTCTGTCAGGTACAGAGTGGAACGATGAACTTGAAAATCAACCATTCTGATGACTGGCGTCCCCATCCGAGTCACCACCTCAGACAACAACAGTCATAAACTCACAAACACAAATACACTCAGTAATGGGCTTAATAAAGAAAGACTTAACTATGATTTTATCTGTGTTAACCTATGATATCAGTTATTGATGTATTTTAAATATTTACGTATTACTAGGCTTATCATACATGCATTGAAGTTTTAAAATGTATCTAATATAATACTTTAATTAAATTGAATGTTTTGGATACCACCATTAAATTATTTTGTGCATGTAAAACACAAGCAGCAATGTTTTTATTGAATTCAATTTTGAATTAAATTGAATGTTTTGCATACCACCATTAAATTATTTTGTGAATGTTAAACACAAGTAAATGTTTTATTTATTGGAGATAAAATGGCTGTTTAATTAATATAATACTTCTGTTTGTTAGGCACTAACAAGTGAAAATAGTTAGGTTTAAGTACATTTATTAAAACTCGATAGCTGTAATGCGTCTGTGCAGAAGGAAGCCCGTGAGCCACGAAGGTAAGTTTGCGAGCAGATTCATTTCCACTTATTAGACAGCAGTCCGCTCATCATCGTGTTTTGTATTGCATCACTTATAGATCGTAAACCTTAAAATCGAGTTTAGTAAGATGTATACTACAGTCAGCTTTGGTTAACTATTGAAGCATCGTCTTTAAGGCTCAATGTGACCGCAGTATTTGTTGAACACTGCTGGCAGCGGCGACGTCTGTGTCCGTACCATTTTTATCAATGAGAGCATAAGTTCGTATCTCTCTGCTCCCGAGTCATAAAGCTCGTCTTTAATGAAATAATGTTTAATAACTTAAAAATACGGCGTTTTTTTAATTTCCTGAAAAACAATGGTTTTGGACATATGGGGATCCCGCCCGACAGCTGCGAAATTGTAGATGGGACATTTGTAAAAAAAAAAAAAATTCCCCCTCTGTCTGGGCCCCATCCCGCCAATCGGGCCCTAGGCACGTGCCTAGTTTGCCTTTGGGTTAATCCGGCTCTGGTCTTGAGACTAGTTGTCATATGATATTTCGTCACGAGGCTCATAAGAATTTATTTTGCATGAGTTTGCAAGAAAAATTACTGCATTTTGAAATTAAATTATTACATGAAATGATTTGTTTGAGTTCAGCTGAATCTTTTCTAAAAGAGACTTAAAGGGGACATTTCGCAAGACTTAAGATTTTTTTTTAAAAATATATTTATTTAAATCTATGGTGTCCTCATAGCATGTTAACAGGGTTCCGACGGGTCCTTGAAATCCTTGTTTCTTGAAAATATACATACATAGATACAGGTCATTGAAAGTGCTTGTATCTATTTTCTGCAAGAAGTTTTTTGAAAAAAAATCCATATTATTCTCTGGGTACAGTGGCATAATATTATAAAAATTCTAGACTTTTTAAGCACACGTGCTAAACTGTTCGCTTTAAATGCTTATATCTTCTGTATGTGAATGTTGATTCATACCAAAATGCTTTTTTGCATGGTTGTGTTTGACACATTAAAACATCTCGGGTTACGTATGTAACTGTTGTTCCCTGAAAAGGGAACAAGATGCTGTGTCTCTTGCCATACTTCCTGCGTCCCTGTAACATCGCCTTTGGCAATATTTCAGATAGCGATATACTTCCTTGTCTTTGTCATTAAGCCTCACCATTGGTTGAATTTGATATACACATTCAGACGCACTTACCCCTGGAGGCGTCACCAAGGTATCACTGCAGTGACGCAGCGTGAGTTTCCTCGAAAGGGAACTGTAACAATGTATCTTAAAAGGTAACACAATGTAACCTTGCTCTCACTTGAAATGTGTCCCCACATTTAGTCCTTGAATTTGAGGGTATTGGACCTGGAGAGTCCTTGAAAGGTCCTTGAATTTGAAGTAAACTAAGGTGTGGGAACTCTGTGTCAAGTTCTAGCTTAAAACACAATATAGATAATTTATTATAGCATGTTAAAATTGCCACTTTGTGGGTGTGACCAAAAATGTGCCATTTTTCGTTGTGTCCTTTTAAATGCAAATGAGTTGATCTCTTCACCAAATGCCAGTTGGATAGTGCTGATTAAGTGGCGGTATTATCCCGTTCTGATGTCACAAGGGGAGCCAAATTCACCGGAGTGATTTTTTCACATTGTCTAGGTTATTGGAAGCACTGGGGACCCAATTATAGCACTTAACATGGAAAAAGTCTGATTTTCATTATATGTCCCTTTTTATTAGTTAAAATCTGTGATTTTTTTGGCCACCATAAAGGCTTTTATCAGACATTTATGCTCAGCTAAGAAATAAATATATCTGAGATGACATGAGGGTGAGTAAATTACGAGATCATTTACGGGTGAACAAACTTCTTTGACCAAATCAAAAATATAAATATTTTCAAAGTGCAATAACAGGTAATGATGCCTGATCTTTTCAACAAAGAAAAACGAAGGAAAATGTAAGTCATCATCAAAAGATGCCAGAGGTTTGCTTGTGAAAGTGCAGAAGCCAACTCAGGGGACATTGATATAAGGTTTCCCTCCTAATAATTTCAGGAATTTCATTATTTCCTATGAAAATATTTGGCTGTCTTTTTGGCTGTACAGAAGGGGGAAAGGGGGTCAGGAAGTATCATGGCAAGATGAATAAGTCAGCTATAGAGTAAGTGTTTTTTAAAGACTGGGACGGCGCATTAATAAAACGTTCCACTACTGTAGGTCAAAGTCACCTAATCTGAGTTCAGTTAAGTTTAATCCACTGGCTCACTCACGAAACACAACAGGAATCAGACGTGGACGCAGGCCTACTACAAAAGTATGCATAGGTCCAGCCAAAGTATGCAGGCATCAGCGGACGTTGCACAACGTCGCTTAGGATCACTGGATGTCTTTGCTGGTTCTGTTGAGTAGGAAAGTGAGTGACACTTTTTCAAGCGATCTAATAAATTTTACAGGTAGTAATCACATTGACAGCACCCCCCGCCAATTGCTCCCTGAAGTGCCAATATCTTAAAAAGGGCAGTTGTGCTGTATAAGTAAAAAATGACACAAAACGCAGACGTCACAGCAAATCGGATCCGCCTGGCTGCACTCAGAGTGCTCCAAGAGTTGTGTTGATGCATTTATATTTAATGCCTATTAAATGCATGATTATGGCTTCATCCATTTACACCCATGTATTATTCATCTGAATCAGTAAAGACGCCTTACATCCAGATGTACTAGCTTCGCGCTGAGCTGCTCGGGGCGGGTTGGCATGGCAGTGTTCGGCGGTTGGCTGAGAGGCCTATAATTTTCTCAGCCTTTCAGGGATCTTTTCATCAGCTCCAAGTACATAAGAGGAGTGATCAATCATCTACACAATTAGCATCACGCACAACCGGGCGTGAGGTTCACAGACTCGCGGGATAATTTGTAGCTGACCTCTACAGAAATAATATAATTCACAGACAGTAACCATAAAAAGAGCCAGGGTGAAGGAGGAGGATATTATCATGCGATGTTCGATGTGGAAGGGGACGTTCGAACGATATACCGAATGAGAAGAATAGACAAGAGATGAGAGAAGGAAAAACATGGGAATGTCATATGAATATAAAAACAAACACGACTGTAAACCACTCAGGAGAATAAATGTAATGTACTACATCAGTATGGATGTTTCCACAGAAAACACCTGCACTATGTTAGTCTATAGTAACATTTGTGTGGGTTTTTAATCTTACGTCCAGCTTCTGAAAATCATGTTTACACTTTTTCAATCTCTAAAATATGGCCATGAATATTTAAAGCTGTACTGTACCATTGTTTCATTAAAAGGTTGAGAGTTATTACCTCATTAGGATTCTGATCACCCCGTAGACATCATTTGTGTGTAAATGTGGATATATTTATTCATCTGTCGGATGCCGCAAAGTCGAGGAAGCTCGGAGCGATTCGATTTAACCGCTTAGTACAATTAACTGCTCTTGTTTGGTCTGGAGAGAGTGGTTCAAGCTAAATGATACATCAATTGTTCTTTAATTTCACTAAAGGGAATTCACTGAAATGCTGATTTTTGATCTTAGATTTTTTTAAAAATCTATAAAAGTATGTTAGGACTGGAAGATATTAACATTTATGGAAAAACTGTAAATGAGTATATTGCAAAAAGATCTGCAATAACTGAATGACTTCAATAAGGGATGCGCCGATATATCGGTATTGGCAGATAAAAGCATTTTTCCGACTTTCGGACATTAGACGATTGTTTTAAACATCCAGTGATCGGGGGAGATTATATTTTGACAATTAAATGGGGCAAATAAAAAATGCAGCAAAACTCACATTGTGTGCTTGTTTTGAATTGGTTCACAATGACAACAGAATTGCAGTTTGGTTCGCTCTGTACTTCTAGGATTTCGGAGAAAAAATTAGAACTGTATTTATCAATATAAGTAGCCTATTTGTACAAACACAGAAAAATGTTGTATCAGTGCATTCCTAATTTTAATACTTTAAAACGTTATGTAAAGCAAAAGTATTGGTATGTAATGTATCAGTAAATATCATTGTAAGGAATCGAATATTTGTATCGGCAGAGAAATATTTTGTATTGGTGCATCCCTAATTTTCATTTTTCAAAATGTTATGTCTAGCAAAACATGTCAATATCTTTCGCTATCGGTAATCCAATATCGGTACCGGCACAGAAATATTTTGTATATGTGCATCACTAATTTTAATACTTTAAAACATTATGTAAAGCAATGTATCGGTATCAGTAGACCTCATTGTTACTAATCAAGTAACGGTATTGGCACAGAAATATTTTGTATCAGTGCATTCCTAATTTTAATAATTCAAAACGTTATGTAAAGCAAAAGTATCGGTATCAGTAAACGTCATTGTAAGTAATCAAATAACGGTATCGGCACAGAAATATTTTGTATTGGTGCATCCCTAATTTTTATATTTCAAAATGTTCTGTAGAGCAAAACACGTTGATATCTTTCGCTAACAGTAATCAAATATTGGTATCAGCACAGAAGTATTTTGTATCTGTGCATCGCTAATTTTAATACTTCAAAACGTTATGTTTAGCAAAAGTATTTGTATAAGTAGATGTCATTGTAACTAATCAAATAACGGCATTGGCACAGAAATATTATGTATCACTGCATTCCTAATTTTACTAGTTTAAAACGTATAGTAAAACTATTGATATCTATTGTATCAGTATGTCATTGTAAGGAATCGAATATCGGTATCAGCAGAGAAATATTTTGTATTGGTGCATCCCTAATTTTAATATTTCAAAATGTTATGTTTAGCAAAACATGTCGATAGCTTTCGTTACTGGTAATCAAATTTTAGTATCGGCACAAAAATAGTTTTTATCGGTACATCGCTAATTTTAATACTTCAAAACGTTATGTTTAGAAAAAGTATTTGTATAAGTAGATGTCATTGTAACTAATTAAATATCGGTATCGGCACAGAAATATGTTGTATCAGTGCATCGCTAATTTGAATGTTTCAAAACATTATTTAAAGCAAAATTATTGTTATAAGTAGACTTCATTTTAACTAATCAAATAACGGTATTGGCGCAGACATATTTTGTATCGGTGCATTGCTAATTTTAATACTTCAAAACGTGATGTAAAGCAAAAGTATCGCTATCAGTAGACGTCATTGTAAGTAGTCCAATATCGGAATCGGCACACAAATATTTTGTATCGGTGCATTGCTAATTTTAATACTTCAAAACGTTATGTAAAGCAAAATTATCGGTATCAGTAGACATCATTGTAAGTAATCCAATATCGGAATCGGCACACAAATATTTTGTATCGGTGCATTAATAATTGTAATACTTCAAAACGTTATGTAAAGCAAAAGTATCGGTATCAGTAGACGTCATTGTAAGTAGTCCAATATCGGAATCGGTACAGAAATATTTTGTATCGGTGCATTGCTAATTTTAATACTTTAAAACGTTATGTAAAGCAAAAGTATTGGTATTGGTAGACTTCATTGTAAGTAGTCGAATAACGGTATCAGCACAGAAATATTTTGCATCACTAATTTTAAAACTTCGAAACATTATGTTTATCAAAACTTGGCTGTATCTATCAGTATCAGTAGATGTCATTCTAAGTAATCGGTAAAAATTTTTTGTATTGGTGCATCCCTAATTTCATTGCTTCAAAAAGTTATGTATAGTCAAAGTTTAAGGTAGATGCAGATAACAAAGACACAGGGCGAGATAAAGAAAGTGATGCTTTCCTTTCTCAGAAAGAATATGAAACACATACATTAGTTACACAATTTTTAGTTTTAAATAATTTTTTATCATTTAAACAGATTTTACAAACCTAAAGCATTACTGTGTATTGAATATCACATATTTCTTGAATATTGTCATGCCTTTTACCTTTCAATATTGTAAATTATACATTACATTACATTATAAGGTTGTGTGTACTCCATTCAGTGATGCTAATGTTGTGTAGTCCCCACTCAAGTCACTATTGAAAGAAACTCCTCACATACACAAATGAATTTGCTGCCCTCACAGTGCGTGTAAAAGGACTGTTTAATTGCTTCAGTTTAAAAGAGGAAATCCTTCTCTCCCCAAGGCTTAACTCTTTATCCAACCATACTAATAAACACCAGGGGTTAAACTGGGTATTTCTGTGGCCGTGTGTGTTTCTGTCGGCATTGTATGCGTGAAAGGAGACCGATTGACAGTCTATTTTTCTTTTTTAGGCTGTCACATCTGTGTAGGTGCTGCTGAGGTGCTAAGACTGTGCCTTTCCTGTCCAAATCCTTGATAAGGTAACCAGCTATTAGCCGGCTTAGTTTACAACCCAAGTGGTTTAGATTAAGTTTTACACATGGCTACTCTCATAATTACATCTGGATCGCTACTTCAGGAGAACACAGAACAAAACAGAGCGCCAAGACAATGAAGAAAAACATACTTTTGACTGCTCTAACACAAACAAAAATATTATGGGCAATATGCTGTGTGGAAAGCATTGCTTTGTTTAATACTCTCATATAACAATGTGACATCCCTGACTCTTAGGGATGTACTGTAGTTCACACTAACTAGTGGTGCTTGTCACTGCAGCTAAATTTCACTCATAAAAAGTTGTAGGCAGTGACTTTTGCATAGTTGCTGAGTATGCATAGTGTAGATGAAACAGCAAGTTATTAAACCTTAGCAATTTTAAAGGGATAGTTCACCCTAAAATGAAAATTCTGTAAGCATTTACTCGCCCTCAAGTCTTTGTCCTGCTGAACACAAATGAAGATATTTTGATGATTGTTTCTAACCAAACAGTGTAGGGGCACCATTTATTTTTCAACAATAGAAGTCAACGGTGCCCCAGATCTGCTTTATTACAAACATTCTTTAAAATATTTCACAGTAAAACAAAGTAATTTATAAAGGCTTGGAACAACTTGAGGGTGAGTAAATGATGACAGAATTTAAATTTTTCAGTGAACTAGCCCTTAACTCTTTCCCCACCAGCATAAAAAAAAGTTGCCGGTCAGCGGCAACTTTTTTATGATTTTCACAAGTTTATTGCCTTCCAGAAAATGTTCTTCTTTAAATATATAAACATACAACATATAACAAATGAAAGAACAGTCCCTCTGCTTTCAAGCAAAAAAACCCTGTTTCATCCAGTGTTTATCCAGTTATTTTTATCACCTCTCAAATATGGGAAGGTTTCTTCAAAAATACAAAATTTTGAGCAAAAAGCTGAGATCATTGCATGTTTGTGAAGGAATTCAGATTCAGAGCGATGAACAAAACATACACAGAGTTTGAATGGTTTGGGTAAGAGTGCCACCTGGTGGATAATAGTGGAAATACGAATTGCCAGAAACACTCGTCATTGGAAGGGAAGTGTTTTCTCTTAATTAACGAGTTAACTCATCAATGGCGAGGAAAGAGTTAAAAGAATTAAAACATCCTTTTTTATGTCTGGAGCACTGTTGCCACTGTTATGTCACTGTTTTTTGTCAATGTCCCTTAAGTGTGTGAGTGTGGGTTGGTCTATGTCAGTGCTTCTCAATTATTGTCTGGCACGCCCCCCCTAGGAAGAGGTAAACATTTCGCGCCCCCCCCCCAACTCTCCGCCGCGACTGTAAATAGTATAATTTGTCTTTAAAATTACACATCTGCAAAACATTGTATCCTTATTAACATTGAGAAAACACAAAAAGAAAACACAAAAAAAGAAATATCGATCAACTTACAACAAAGAATAACTTTATTAACATTGTTTTTTAGTCTGTAACAGAAAAGATTAAAATGCATCAATTTGCCTGAAATAAAAAAATCAATCCTTCTTTAGAGTATAATATTTTTTGACCATTTGATACTGAAAAATCAAATTAAATATAATCAATAAATAATAATAAAAAGCACAAGCGGCTTATCAGCGTGATTGGGGTGTAATGTCTTTAAAAATCACTTCCTGAAAAAGTATTTTCCCCGGGGTCTCGCGCGCCCCCCCTGGTGTCGCATCGAGCCCCCCCTGGGGGTCCCGCCCCATTATTTGAGAAGCACTGGTCTATGTGGTTTACAGGGACATGAAAAGTGTATAATGACATGTTTATTATGCTATAACCGTGGTTTACGGGACACAAAGAGTGTCACCATAAACGGAAAAGCTAAAAAAATATACTAAATGGTAGTTTATCATAGATTAAAGACTGCCAACAGGTATTTGTGACATTGGGGTTAGGGACTGGGGTAGGTTAGGGGAATAAAATATAACAGTTTGGACAGTATAAAATGAATTGCGTCTATGGAAATGTCCCTGTAAACCACATACACCAACATGTGCGTGTGTGTTTGTGTGTGTGTGTGTGTGTGTGTGTGTGTGTGTGTGTGTGTGTGTGTGTGTGTGTGTGTGTGTGTGTGTGTGTGTGTGTGTGTGTGTGTGTGTGTGTGTGTGTGTGTGTGTGTGTGTGTACCTGGTAATTATCACGTTGTGGGGACCAATTGTCCCCACAAAGATAGGAATACCAGTGTTTTTGTGACCTTGTGGGGACATTTAGATGTCCCCATGAGGAAACAAGCTTATAAATCAAACAGAATGATGTTTCTTGAAAATGTGAAGTAGGAGAAGAGTTTCTGTGATGGTTGGGGTTAGGGAATGGGGTAGGTTAGGGGAATAGAATATACAGTTTGTTTGGTATAAAATGCATTATGTCTATGGAATGTCCCCACAAAACATGGAAACCAGAATGTGTGTGTGTGTGTGTGTGTGTGTGTGTGTGTGTGTGTGTGTGTGTGTGTGTGAATGAGTGCGTGTGTGTGTGTGTGTGTGTGTGTGTGTGTGAGTGTGTGTGTGTAAACAATCCACTCTTTTTTTACCTGCAGCCAAATCTACCCTCGGTACAAATAAAGTTACCTTACCTTACCTTGCAACTGGATAACAATGCCCTAGCAACTGCCCAGAACACCAAGCAGGTGCCCTGGAAATCACCTAAAACACATCTACATTATCTCAATATTTTGATTATTTGCACCCTCAGATTCCAGATTTTCAAATAGTTGTATCTCGGCCAAATATTATCCTATCCTAACAAATCCTATCCTACACCAATGGAAAGCTTATTTATTCAGAAAATTGACCCTTATGACTGGATTTGTGGTCCAGGGTCACAAATTATAATAGCTTATTATGCATATTATAGCTGTTCGGCAATACTGAAGGCAGCTTAGTTGTTATTAGCCAAAACACCATCCATATACCACTTACATTTGAAAAAATATACAGATATGACAGAGAGATTGAACAAAATCTGTTTTTGGACTTGCTAATAAAACGGTCTGTTGGTTGACATCTTGCAGGAATCGCATACTAAAATCACAGCAGCATTTGATTTCATTTTTCTGTTCTTGCACAACTCTTTGTTGATGCATACTTGTACAATCAAAAAAGAGTCTCAAATCACTTCATTATCCAGCCCTCGGCAAAGCTCTCCAGACAAACCATAATCGAATGAAAACAAGCAACAAGTTGAAGTGCTCTCCCCTCGCTGGTTGACCGCACGCTGTCGTCTCATCTCGCATACGCGTCAACTGGACGACTGTAAATACAGCGACTCGAAAACAAAATCAGTCAACTCAAAAACTGTAACCGCAGAAGGACAGGAAGCAATAACATTATGTAATTTGCGAGCAGTGACACAATGCATGAGGTTGTGAAGCCTGAAGCAAATCAAATTTTTAGTAAGATCAGTTCGTCTACTTAAACTGCTTAAACATACATGACAAGTTACGACCAATTAACAATCAGTTAGGGCTAATCAGTTTTACTTTGTGTATTCAAATGAGACCAATCTACCTTTTTATTTAAGTAACGACCATTTCTGAATTGTAAGACAAGCTTATTTATGCAACCAACCACATGGATGGTAAGCGATGCCTATAAAATCTTAATATTCAAATTTGCAGACGTTGCATGCGTAAACCATAATATAATCATCACGGTGCCATATTCAGTTTCTGTTTTCTAAGAAAAAACTTTCATTTTGGACTCCAACGCGTTTTCCCTTCAAATCGGGTTTGGGTTCCTGCTTGTCCTTAAATGCACTTGTTTGGCTGATTAATAATGTATAAAAATCAAAGGGTGTGCACTAAACAACGCAATTTGTTTTGAAGCGTATATCAGAATTCAACGTTGCTAAACGCACAGTGTGTACGACAACAATTTACAGTAGGAACCAAGTTCCGAGAAGACTGGAAAGGAGAACTTGGTTTGTCCCATCATCCAGGGAATGAATACTGTGCTTTACCCCGAAAGTATCCAATGCCCCCACAACCTCAACATATTTCTGGAGGGTTATTTTTCCTGAGTAGCACTCCCAGTAGGGTCTCTAACGCTGTAAGTAATAGTGTTGGAGATTCTGCTTTAAGCGGTGATTGGCTTCCCTGCTTGTCTAGGGGGACATAGTTTCCATTCCCACTTACTCTCTATCAAATCACTTTATAAGCTTACAAAAAAGGAGAAGTATGTCTAAAATCTTCTCGAGGTCGCCACGAGAGTAGTTTATTTCACCCACGGAGTAAAGAGCGATTGGTTCCTGAACTTTGAATCCATGCCAAAATGTACTCCGGGGATGCATGAAACACACAAACACAAGGCTAAAATTCACTAAACAGTGAGCATCGAAACATACGGCAGAGTCTAATCCTTTATAGTGTTTAATGGTCCCTCAAACTGCCTCCGGTCTTGAACGTCTGTAGTGAAACTCATGCTTCAGAACTCTGACTCCAGTTCAGCGCTTACGATGCTGTTGGGATGTCACATCGTAATACATTAATGGAACAAAATTGAGATTTCTGAAAGCTGCGCGCATAAGTACGAAATTTACCGTGCCCTAGAGTTCCCTCAAGTCTTTCCAGACTCTTTAAACAACAATGAACTTGTAACCCCGAGCTTCACGAGAACAATAATTCTTGTACCTACAAAACCACTAATCCGTATCCAATACGCTAGCTCTGCATAACTGCATGTACGAGGAGAAGTTTTTTTGAGAATTACCTGTGGGGTGATGCAGGATTAAAGCAGGTCTTTGTCACATCTGTGATGTTGGGGTTGCAGCACTCTCCGTGATCGTAATAGTAATTGTCCCAGTTACACTCTGGGTCGCAAACACCGTTCCCCTGTTTGTATTCAGGACAGCGTGCCGTCTGCCTCCTACAGTATCCCGCATCAAAGCCTGTGAGGGTGTGGTTACATTCCAGATCGCATTCTTCGTCGCCCACCTTGTTGATGTCACAGTTGGCCAGTACCAGACGGTTACGCAAGGACGAGTTGTATACGTTGTGGATGGTGCGCTCCCATGTGATGTTGTAGACTCGGAAAGCGTTGTTCAGATGCTGATGCTGAAGGTTGATCTGGTGGTCGGTGACCGTCGGCCACAGTCCGTCATCGTCGTAAACGTTTATCACTCGATAACGCACCGTCTTGGGTTTACGGAAGCTCCAGAGCTGATAGTAGTTCGTCACCACCTCCACGTTGTCGCACACCGTCTGCCCACAAGGCGGAGGTTTCAGTCCAGTGTCGAGAGAACCACCGAGATCACCTGCCCGGGGCCTGTCCGAATGCTCCGACCTGGGGAAGCTGCCGTCTTTTACCGTGAGCCACCTTCTTGACATATTCTCGAAGTTCTCGCGGATTACCTGCTGTGAGATGTCAACGTCGGAGTCACCGTAACCTCGACCCATGTATCTGATGATCTCACGCTGGGTTAGAGCCCTGTGCCACAGGCTCAAGTGTTCCATTGTTCCCCTGTAGTTGTGGTTTAAAGCGTTGCCCCCGATCATTAGCACCTTGCACTTCTTCGTTAACGGGCTGAAAATCTCACCAGACTGGTCTCGGCTTACGGCGACCTGCGCCCCATTAACGTACAGCTTCATGAAGAGGCCATTGTAGGTGACAGCCAGGTGTGACCATTGGTTGGGAACGTAGGGTGCGTTGGAGGTGATGGTGGTAAGTTTGTGGGCTCGGTCGGTCTTGAGGGAGAAGAAGAAGCGAGGGTCACGATTGACTTGGTCGCTGACTGCTTTGATGCCGACCAGCCATCCTCTATCACTGGATGCGTAGAAGCATTTATCGTAAAGTCCTGCAAGACATATGGCAAATTTTATAAGGGCAAACCAATATCTACATTTAATTTAGATTCTACAAAACTAAAGTGACTGGATTCATGCTAATCGCAGTGAGAACATATTGATTTATTTTGAGGTTTAAGCTGTCTGACGCAACATCACAGACGTAATTTACCACACACGGTCGCCGAGTGTGACTAGAAACTGCATGTGTTTGTCTTGAAAGTGTGGAACGCAACATGGTTCCCATGATCAAACGTTGCAAAAGTCCAGTCTTACGACTACAGGCCTACAAGAAAGCATCTGCTAACAATCAGGCCCAGACAGTGTGGTCTTGTATCAACAGAGCAAAGGTTACTTGAAATTTCAGTCCTTTTTTTTAAATGTGCCTGAGCAGTAAAGGATGTCTGAAATCAAAAATGGTCCTATTTCGGCACAGTCCTTATTATGATAGGGGCTCTAAAACCCTTCATCCTGTTTCATTTGGAAACCATGTGCTAAGCTACTGAAGGAAACATATTCTTATATTAAACAGCCTTGTGTCCTTCGTAATCACACGCGTGAAAGAGCATGTAATGAGTATTTTATATCGTGTATATGAACATTTCATTCAAAAAGCCCTAAAAATGCATGCGGCAATGCTGCTTAATCCTGTTAAGTAAACTTTGAAGATGTAGTTAATATATAAGGAATTCTCCTCTCCCGCAGCAGTCAGAAGTGTTTTTAGGGGTAATTAGTGAAACTCATTTAGGGTAAAAAAGCTGTAAAACACGACCAAGGAAGCAGAGGAAAGTATTACTACTGTATATGCTATTTACTACTACACACGCAAAACCTCATATGCAAGATCATTTCAAATGTATGCATTCTCCCAACAAGGAAAGGCTTTAGGTTTGAAGTGCTTCGGTGGAGCTGAATGCATGAGAATGGTTGGACGGCTACGACTGACCACTTTAAAGGAATCATTCATTCGGGAGCACCTTACTAAAGAGCACACAGGAGCACGTAGTTCCCTCTCACTTCTGGGCTGCCAGCAGAACCGCTGCCAGCATCTATAAAAATAAATTGTGCCATAAAACTGAGGAAATTACAATCTGTGAAATCCTGGAATGAGACCACTAAGTGGGAAATAACAAACAGGTACGTTTCTTGCCAGCACTGAACTTTAGACATGCGAGGGGCTCGGTGCAGGGGAGGTTAAAACGGGTGTTGAATGAATGGACGAACGACCTCGAAAATGTAAATGTGACACTGATCTGCTTTCTCAAAAACCTGCATCATCGTCATGGCTTTACAGACCTAGCCAGCTTAAAGATAAGAGAGAAACAACACCACCGAATGACGCACACACAAACGCAATGTTGCTTGCCTTGCAAAAAAACTTAATTGCTCAAATCACTCCAGTGACTGAATTAAGTTTAAGCTTGAGTTAAAATGCCTTTTTATTGAAAACCGTAGCTGGGCCTTTGTGCCAAATTCACCACGCCTTGTAATCCTTTCCAATATTTTGTAAAAGCACCCATTTTGAGTACATATGCAATCTCAGTATCCAGCACCATGGACAGAGCACTTACAAAGGGAGCATGAAAGAAACGAAAAAAATGGCTGTTTGAAAAAGTGACACACCTGTGTTGTTTATCAATTCTGCATTATTTAAACTATTAGTTTGTGTTCTGCTTATGGTCGTGTACTGTAAATAAACATTTACAACATACTTGAAATCATCTATTTTATGCACGTGTTTAGGATAAATTGTTATTTATGATATTATTCCCATGAAATAAATCACATCTTTGTGAAGCCTCCCACCGCAAAGTATTTATTAGCATTATAGAGACACCAAGTGCTTGTCAACACTACACCAAGCAACCATAAATCATTCTCTTCGGTAACATGATAATTGAATATTTAAATTTTTATGACCATCATTACAAACCCCTAAGTAATGCTATTGACAGTTTTATGAGGTGCTTATTAAGTTATTGTAATTTGCCATAAAATAAACTGCACAGAAACCTCAAACACAGTACAAGCAAAATGTAAACGTATGTGTTCGAAACGAAACCGATGGCTGAAAATGAAAGATTGCAAAGGGCTGTCTGATGTCGGCGGATACGTTGTAAACTGTCTAGTAAAAATGACATTTGTCTGGGACATTTATTCAGAAAATAGGCTCAGTGCCTGTGAAAATGCATTCTTGTCTCTGATCTGATTGACTGCACTGCTAAGTCAGCTCCTAGACGTTTAGTGGCAATGACTGTAATATTTTAACAGCAGCTAGCGATAATGAAACGACTCAAAACGTGAATGGATGAGGCCATCATTTTACAGCTTTTTTCTTTCTTTTAATTCCCTTGTTTTTATATTCATATTCTTACTAATTAAAGCTGATGACTGATAAAAAGTGACTCCAACAGATGTCACACCATTTCATACTTAAAAAAAAGAAATTTGCTGAACAACAGGATTTGAAGCACAGTATGAAATGCTGTGCCAGTGCCCCCGTGTTGTTTAAAAAAAAAAATTGTCATAAAATGTACCATAGCTGCCAGTGGGGCAGTGCCCTTTTAAAAGGTCCTAATATGTACCAGTAGGTACTGATATCTATACATTTGGCATACCTTTGATTTATCTTTGATGTGCTAATAAGCACTTTTTGGTACCCATACAGGGTATTATTATGAACTCTTTAGGTGCAAAGCTGTACTTTTTTGAAAGGGCACTGCCCCAGTGACAGCTGGGGTACAAATTTTGACATTTTTTTCTGGCAGTGTACTGTGATATGGAGATCGCTTTGAGGACAGAACAGGGGACTAATTTTAGATCACTCACTGACAAGATTTATTTAATCTATCTATTATCATGCTGCTGTAAGGAGATGTAAAACTTATCTGACGACAATGGACTAAACTTTAGATAATGACATTATCTTTAATATCCTGATTTGTCTTGAAATGTTAATGTGTTCTTATGTATCGTGCATATTATTTAAATGCATATCTGTTTTTATTCGTTTGCAAAGACTGATTTGGATATATAATTTGTGTAGGAGTGAAGACTTTTTTTGCACTGTTGGTGAGAACCAAAAACACCATTTAATCCACAGGTTAAGGAAACAGGAAGCCAATGGGTTTGCTTTTTACAGCTGGAACAAAAATATCCTCAACAACAAGATTCAGTTATGAACAAGCATTGTAGATTAAATCATTTGAAGTGCATATCATTAAAAATTACTTCTGTACTGATGCCATAAAACTGCTTCCTATAAGGGTTCATGGGGTGCATGGAGGATTCAAAAATCGACTATATGGGTATGACGCTCTCTGTTGGCTGAAGAAGGGATGAAAAAGTAATATAGACCTGAGAGAACCGCGCAACTAAGACGCCCACCATGCTACTCCATCCTCTATAGAATAATGCGTAATACGCATGCAATTTTTACTGCATAATAATAGCCTAATAATAATACAAATAATAATAACAATAAATTATGTTATGCAATAAATTGAACATAAAGCTTTAATTTTCAAAATACACTTTTTAAATAAATAAAAATAAATATAAAAATGTTTATACAGGCAGCCATCGTGGTATTAAAAAGCCTCGCGCTGTAACGTGTCCTTGGATATATTGGTTGTTTATACATTTATTGCAGATCAGATCACGTAAGAAGCACAGTAGCCTTTGCATCAAAGCGATGACGTATTTGTTTAATCGATTTTTGACACGGTTCAGCGCTAAATCTCAGTGCATCATACAGAAGACGACGAGATTATGCAGTTGTTAATTTTTAACGTGCGTAATGCTTTTCACACACGATATGCACAAATACATTTTTGTGTTATTTAGCATAGATTAAATGTTAATAATAGACAAATTATTAAATAAATTGTGGTTAATTAGAGATCATCGAGTAGCCTACTTTGGTCACAATTTGTAATCTATAATAAATTAAGTGAACAGATTTGCAAATGTAGTTATTCAGCGAGGGAATGCAATGCAACTGCTGTTGTAGGCTATCATCTGAAGGTTTATAAGAAAGTGTGACGACATGCAAATGTCAACTGTAAGTCTAAAGAGCTCGAAAAAAGTTGCGTGATGATAATCTGCCAACAGCGCATGCAAAACGCAGGAGAGTTTTATCCGGATACAAGCAGAGAAAAGGCGCATCTCTATATGGCACCATCAGACAGATCAATTATGGCCTAACTATATGCTTGCATTACATCATAGTAAATCTGATATTTAAAAAAGTGTTGGCGCCAAGCGTTCAAGCAACTACGGGTTGATTTCTCCTACTGTTTATGCATAAAGCACGGGCATGCTTTATATTGCGCGTGCCCTATGAAATTAATTCTGCAGTGAATATAATCCAAGTAACAATTAAGCAAAGCAAACCTCCGATAACAGCTGGAGAGCGTTGGCCACCCTCCGGTTTTATCCACATTTCCAGGGTGAAATTACTTCTTGGCACCTCTGCGTTGGGTTTCAGGCGTAGTTGGTCTCCTCTGCCGGTAAAGTAAACAGCCCTCCGCCGAGCCGGTGTGCTTTCCCCCGCCTGTGACAGGCGAGGGGAGCGCCGATCTATCCCGGGAAGTGAGCGTTTGCCCCGAGGCAAGCGTGTGGCACAGGCTCCTGGGAAGGTACTTCTGGCTTCCCTGATGCGCACCAAGTCTCTTTTAGACCTCGCATTTCGCCGTAGAATCCCACACTCAGATCCCAAGCACACGATGAAAACCAAAAGGCATAGAAGCCAAGTGCAAATGGGCAAAAGTTTCATTTTCAAGTGGAGAAATATGATTTTTGGTCAATGGACATGCAGGGGATTTGATGAAATACCAAACAGCGCTCTTCTGCGAGATCTTTCCCGGTCTTTTAGTTTTACAAAAGCCTGTCAAGACGCGTATTCAACACCAAGCAAGACGGCAATGCTGTCTTATTTTTTCCTTTATAATGTTAAGCCACGACCCCCTTTCCTTGCCCCTTTCAAAGACACTTCAACACAGATTGAGGGGGGAAAGGAATATGTTAATTCATCCAAGTGCTCCACCTTCCCAATTGAATGGATCCCATTAAATTGCAGGGATGACTAAGTAATCAATCAGTGTGGAAGGGGCTAAATCATTTCCCTTTTCACCCATGTCTTTATCTGCAAAACTTGCCGAATACACATCTAAGACACCAGGAGATTTCACCCACGCGCACACGCACTGGCCAGATTTGATAGGGGTCACTGGCAAAACCGGGGTGCACAACAAAGTTAACGTGTATACGCATTCTGCGTGTTTATTAAATAGCATTGGTGTGAGCAAAATATGACGTATTGAAGGGAAGACGACGTGTTTCAGGCTGTGTCACACTGTGCGCAATTGTCGGGTTCATTCTGGCCGGACCCGGAGTCGCAGGAGTGCGTACATCTGTATCTGAACCGGGACGGTGCTTTTATTTTGCGCATCACTGCGCTGAGAACCCTCTAGTGGCTATACGAAATATTTCAAAACAAAAACATGGTCAGGCAGGTTAAAAAAGATTTACTGTATTTTCCCCTGTCCCTTTCTGTTACATCAACAACCTATTAACCAGTGCAACAGAAAGCAGACTTTCAAACAGACACTGCAAGTTAAATGGAGATATACGAGCTCATCACATAAGTAATCTAATAAATTTAGGAAGCACACTGGGAAATAGAGTGACAGGTCATCCATTAACCAACTTTAGAGTTTAGACACATCCCCAGCCAAAGTCCTGTGCGCACCCTCTTATTGCTTTTCTTTATTGACTGTCAGCAGAGGGAGCCTGGAAAATGACTGAATGCACTTCCTACACGTCTGCTCCTGATCACAGTGTTCTGGTTCTCACAGCTGCAGAGGGACTCCTTGCAAACATGTGACGTCAATACTGCTGAATATCAATGGGCACTGGTGCTAAAGGACCAGCGGGAAACCTGGGGTGAGCCGCTGTAGAGCCCCTCATTCGGCAGGTTCTTACCTCAAAGTTGCTTTCAACTTTTTTATTCAGCAGGATGTCCGAGTCACTCTGAGCTCTTTCCTCAGGAAGACTTTACAGGGATACTCCCGGCATCTCTATCACTTGAAATGGACGTAGCCTGCTAATAAAACTGAATATGGGACAGACACACACGGCACCTTAACAAGAAACATATTGCTGGGGGTACACACCATAAAGCGTAAAGCCTCTGGTCTCAATTTTTAATTTGTTACCTGTCAGACCAACCTGACAGTTTACAGCAATGAAAAAGAATAAAAATATAACTGACAAAGTTATTCCATTTTTTTAATTTTATTGAGATATCAAAATCTATAAGGAGGGGAAAATACAGACAGCCTAAAGTTTTATGCGTGAAAATCAAATTTTTAGGCAAATGTATGTGAAAAATATTTTGGATATGGCTTATTCTGCTGTTTATCTCTAATACTTGAGTTAGTACCTACTATGTAAGATTTTATCATGGCTGTGAGGTCAGGGGAAGTTGTAAAACTGCCTAAACATTTGCACTGAATACTGTTGAATAATATTAAACCTGACAACAAAATCATACTACTGTACATAAAAGTTAAAAATAAGTAGGAAATTACAAATAATGAGCAATAAAAAATTTAATTGTCCTCATATGAGAGTGGGTTAATGCTATTAAATATTATGATAGACTTTAAAATTATAATGCAAAACCCTCTAAGTGCATCTGACATGTTTTCTTGTAAATAAGCATTTTTTTATCAGGCACTTATGTTTAGGTTCACTTTAATGGCACTATAAAGGTTATTAGTCAGTTATTGAATCTTTCGCTGGAAAATCCTCTAAGTGCATGCAAGCATTTTTGCCAAAAACCTCCACTTTTTTAGACATAGTAAACAGTTGCAAATGATTAATAAAGATGCAACTAAAAACATTGCAAATGCTGAAAGTCAGAATGTGAAAATGAAGAAACTGAACCACACATTAGGGGGCACTGTGATCCATGTGACTGCCACATATGGGTTGTATTCATGTCCAAACACTCTCAGGGGACGTTTTGCATGCCGCCGTTCATCCAATTCATTTATTGGATGAATTCATTCAAAGTCTTAGAGGACTTTGCCAAAAAATCAATGTGGCATTTAGCGGATTTTGCCAACAAAATGTTTCTGAATGGCCTGAGGCCGAGATTAGGTGAATTTGAAGAGAATTAAGCTATTTGATGAATGTATAATATGTACCGAGAGTATTCGGTTAATATCATTATCTTATTTTTGACAGAGGTGTGCGTTTAGTGGGTTTTGCACCTAACTGAGCTCTTCATTTATAATTTCAAGTTTTCCTCCCTATTGAAAAATCCAGCAAAGACCATAAACTGGTAGCTGGGTTAAAGGTGCAGTGTGTAACTTTTAAAAGGATCTCTTGACAGAAATGCAATATCATATACATAACTATATTATCAGTGGTGTATAAAGACCCTATGAACTGTTATGTATTTATTACCATAGAATGAGGTGTTTTTTTTTCACTGAAATTCAATTTACTAATTTTTTTAAGGTAAGTGGTTGCAATAAATGTATTTAAGCTACATTTAAACAAAAGTTTTTGTTTTGTTTTGTTTTTCTATTTCTTTTAAATGTAGCTTAAATAAATTGATTGTGACCACTTCCCTGAAAAAAATTGAGTAAATTGAATGAATAATTTTTTTTCAGTGTACACCGCGGGTCCCCTTACATGAAAGTCGCAATTTTGTGCCGCCATGTTT
The DNA here is from genome assembly GCF_027580225.2 of Misgurnus anguillicaudatus. Lineage (NCBI taxonomy): Eukaryota > Metazoa > Chordata > Actinopteri > Cypriniformes > Cobitidae > Misgurnus > Misgurnus anguillicaudatus. The sequence continues at coordinate 7,934,614 of NC_073358.2, forward strand.
CTACAGTAGCCCTAAACGGACAAACTGCTTTACAGAGCGTGTTTATCCCTACTGTATTTTGTCTGTATACAACATGTTTGTCCTGTGGCGGCTACCGTAGCTTCCTTATGCGTTTCGGTGAACAGTGGACTGAGCCGTTGCAATTCACAATCTCATTGCTAGATGCAGCTTAAATCTTCACACTGCACCTTTAAGGTGGCAGTAGCTGGTCTAAGCTGGTCCTCCCAGCCTGGCAAAGCTGGTCAAACTGGTGGGTCAGTTGGTCTTCCAGCTAGACCAGCTTAAAAAGTGACCAAAACACAGCTAGACCAGCTTGCTACACCAGCAATACCAGCTAAAACCAAGCTGGGAGACCAGCTAAAACCAGCTCAACAGCTTATTCTAGTCTTATAGCTGGATTTTTCAGTAGGGCTGTAAACACACCAGAGTGGTAATCCGTAAAGAGTTATATCAGTAAAATATACAAAACAATTGCCCCCAAGCATACATGCCCTAGGTTTTCACAGTCGGTTATTGTTTTATCATCTGTATCTACTGAGGTTTTGGTTTCAGGCTGCAGGATTCTGACTCACTCCTTTACATTCAGCATTTTCAGTGGGACTCTCACTGCCGAAAGAGTGGGGCATGGGCTGCATTAAAGAAATTAAACTTTACAAATCATTCAAAGATAACATTGCGATAGCTCCTCCATGTTCTCTTCTTTAAGCCTTTTCACAATATCAGCAAATTAGTAGCTAGAAAATCTCTGATAACATGTTGGGGTTTAGAAAGATTTAAGTCTGACTACTGTACTTCCTGTCAGGTGTAAATCATCGAGCGCGGCGCTGGTCCCGTATTGTGATTAATAGCAGGTTGCGTGAACGGCTGAGGATGTCATTGATGACGTACGTATCCCCGATCTCACTCCTCCCCTGCTGGCTCATCTGCAATCAGGAAATGCGAGTCAGTTGATTTGAATTGATCCTGGCTTGCCTCCTACCTGGAGATTCGCTACAACTAAAAGTCTAAGAGCAATTAACCAATCACTTAATGACTCTGCTGATGCCGAAGCATAAGGATGTCGTAATGTATTTGATGCAGGCTCGACACAACAAAGTTTTTGGTTATGCAAGACTAAGGTTTAAGGAACCTCAATGTTCTCTTTTACACCAGAATTGGTGTGGTCTTCACTGAAAATAGGCATTAAAGGGACAGTTCACCCAAAAATTAAAATTTTGTCATAATTTACTCACCCTCAAGCTGTTCTAAACCTGTATAAACGTCTTTGTTCTGCTGAACACAAATGTAGATATTTTGAAAAATGTTAAAGGGATAGTGCACCCAAAAATAAAAAATAATGTCATTAATGACTTACCCTCATGTCGTTCCAAACTCGGAAGACCTCCGTTCATCTTTAGACACAGTTTAAGATGTTTTATATTTAGTCCGAGAGCTTTCTGACCCTCCATTGAAAATCTAGTAACACGTCAATGTCCAGAAAGGTAATAAAAACATCCTCAAAGTAGTCCATCTGACATCAGTTGGTCAGTTAGAATGTGTTGAAACATTGAAAATACATTTTTGGTCTAAAAAAAGCAAAAATTTACGTCTTTATTCAGCATTTTCTTAGCGCATGTGCAAGACTAAAGTCATGTGACTGCAGTGACGCGGATGACGTATGACGCAGCTGAAGTGTTATCTGGGTCATTCTACAGAAAAGGTGGAATTCGGGTGATGGAAATTTGCTTAAATGAACTTCTTTCAACATACCCAAAACTTCTTTAATAGCATTAATTAACTTGTCAAATCTATGAATCCGCAAAGCGGGGAGCTTAATCTATTTTTTACTTTTGAATACATTTTAATAAAGAATCCATGAGTCATTTATTTGTCATAGGTGTTACCTGTGATTTAAACAACATTAATGTTGATCCTAAATATTTTTTCTCATTACAGATTTTGTATTGAGTTAAAGGTTGAGTACAGGAATGATAACAGCAAGAAAAAAAATTGATTATTAATATTTGTTTAATTAAATTCTTCATCTTTACCCAGCATTGTATGAAATTATTTGATTCTCAGTTTGACTTTTTTCTTTAAAACCAACAAAAACTAAAATATTCAACCAAAAAGGCTTTGATGCAAAGACTGAAATATCAACAATGTCTTACATCCCATATCAACAACAAAATATTACTAGAAAGTACAAGAATACATTCATAACACCAAAACTTGGTTTAACACAAATGACACAATGTAACACAAATGACAAAATTAGAATATATTAATAGATAATGAATATGATAAAACTTATAAACTTTCATAAAATTTTCCATCTTGTTTTGTTTTTATGCTTTTATGTTGGTCAGTTAAAGGAATAGTGCAGGAAGTACTCATTAGAGAAGTAACACTAATGACGGTAACACCAATGATGGTAACACCAATGACATTTTACAGAAAAAAACAAATATTTTAACAAAATGGCTGCCATTAGCCATGTGCTATTTCATCAGAGATGTAACAATCACATACTTATTCAGTATAATGTATTTTTATGTAAAGATCTTAACACTCTCAGCTATAAAAAAGAGTAATGCTGAGTTTACACCAAACGCGTTTTGGGCGTCAAAATCGCGTCTACCGCGCCTAGTTTGCTGCTTGAACACTTTGAATGCATTCGCGCGTGTAGAGCGGAGTAGACGTGCGGAAAAAGCAAGCATTTGACGCGCGTCCGAGGCAAAATCCGCTTCTTGTGGGAGGGGCAACTGCTGTGCGAGTGTCTGTTTGCAAGATGACTGATGTTGATTGTGCATTTATCGAGAGAGTTACCAGTTTGTATTGGGTAACCTTACTATAAGGGGAAAATAAACGGCGCGGGTCGATAAACGTCACGTGACTCAAAAGTGAAGTGTGTATTACAACTTACCAGGTTGCCAAAAGTCCTTACTGACACTCTTCCAAGTGAGGTCCTTTTTATTCCTGTCTCCTCTATAGAAATAACAACTTGTGTCATATAGCTCAGAGTGACTGCTTACAGACAATACCAAGCCTTGGTTGAGTGAGTGACTCCGGGCGGGGCTGCCACCACAGCAGCAGGCAGGCTCCTGATTGGTTAACGCAGCGCGAAATTCCGCCAAAGTTCAAATTTTTCAACTCGGGCGTCAGACGCAAATTCGCGTGAACCGCAAAATGTACAAACCTTTTGCCTTCCTCCACTGCACTTCTTTCACTGACCTCTTGACCCGTGAAAAACTTCAAAGAGCTGATGCATTGTTTCAAAATAAAAGTGCTTTGGGTAGGGTAACACCAATGACATAAATTTGGGGGACAAATATTTATTTGATATTATTCATATTAATAGTGTATTTTTTACGATTTCAGTGTTGTAGTAAATTCATACAGGGTTAAAGGTAAATGTAAATTTGATTTGTTTTACAAAAAACATGGTTTTAAATAATAAGTACACAGTTCAACTTCCATGTATGATCAAAGGTACAGGGCAATTTTCAGGACCAGACATTTAAAAAAATTAAAAAAATTAAATTAAATAAATAATCTCTCTCATCATTTTAACGACAGTCTATATTTATTAAATGATTAAGAGGTTTGCAAAAGCAAGGGACAAGCATTTCCACCTTTTTTGTAGAATGACCCATCTGGTGCACCCCAGTTTTTTTGTGCGCCTGAGCTTTGTTTACAGTTTGAGGGAGACGCACACTGTAAGTTTAAAAAAAAACCTTTACAAACATGTCTGAGGATAACACATCAGCCGCGTCACTGCAGTCATGTGACTTTAGTCTCGTGCACGCGTTTTCCAACCGAACCGGAAGAGAAGACAATGCTGAATAAAGTCGTAATTTTTGTTATTTTTGGACCAAAATGTATTTTCGACGCTTCAACACATTCTAACTGACCTACTGATGTCACATGGACTACTTTGATGATGTTTTTATTACCTTTCTGAACATGGACAGTATACCCTACATAGAATTTCAATGAAGGGTCAAGAAGCTTTCAGACTAAATATAAAACATCTTAAACTGTGTTCTGAAGATGAACGGAGGTCTTACAAGTTTGGAACGACATGAGGGTGATTCATTAATGACATTATTTTTGGGTGAACTATCCCTTTAATAACCAAACAGATCTCAGGCACCATTCACTTCCAGTATTGTTTTTTCCTACTATGGAAGTCAAGTCAATGGTGCAACAGATTTGTGTCATCATTTACTCACCCTCATGTTGTTCTAAACCTGTATGAGTGCACAAAAAATATATTTTGATAAATAATAGTAAGCAAGCACACAGTTGACGGTACCCATTGACTTTCATTTATCAATACACCTTTAATTGTGTTCAACAAAATAAAGAAATTCATACAAGTTCAGAACAACATGAGGGTGAGTAAACGGTAACAATATTTTTTTTATTATCCCTTTAATCATTTTTTTTGTTAAGTTTTCCAGCCCACACATGGGGCAGGGCTGGATCGAAGTTAAAACTGTTACTGGGTAATAACAACTAAACATAAACGGTCTAATCCAGGAATTGTCATATATTTATACTGATGGCCATTAGAAGGTATAATGTGAAAGAACAAGTTGTTCACAATAAAGCAAATGAGCAACCAATACGACTATTAAATTGATTATTTTTATGGTTTCTCAGCAGTATAGACTTTATCGATGTATTCTAAGCACTTGGAATAACAAAGCAGATGCCCAATCAACAAACATCTTATCTTTTATTATAACCAAGTTAGTTCGTCATATAATGCAACATTGGTTTTGTGTTGCTTTTGTGGTTCAGTTGTTTACATCACACAACAGATATACTGAATGAATACTGAAGATTAACAGATACTGCATCCCACACTTTCTGTCATTGTGTGGTTGCCGTTTTTCACACTTTTGATTATGTTAATCTCCTCTGTACGTAAATCAAGCATGTACGTGTTTGTGTGGTGGGGAAATTCCACATGGTGTTTATTGTACCTTTTAATATTTAACCATCATCAAAACAGGGAGGGATGCATGTCTTAACACCTATTGTCTCTGATCAAAATATGGGCATTTCTTATTCATTCCAGAGTGAATGATGACTGAAAAGTTACATTTTTTGTAAACCTGACTAGGAAAACCCCTGTACTCAGGCCAAAGCAAAATCTTTTTAAGACTAATGGAGCATTATTTCAGTTTAATTTCAGCTGCAAAAAGTGGTTGGCGTGAAGTAAACACAAGAAAAAGTGATTTAGTACAGCGTTAAGATTATTGAAAAGATTTAAGTACTTAACTTTAATCTCAGCTGATACCATAATAACAAATAACTTCAAATGAACAATAAAGAGAAATACACTCACCTGAAGGATTATTAGGAACACCATGCTAATACTGTGTTTGACCCCCTTTTGCCTTCAGAACTGCCTTAACTCTACATGGCATTGATTCAACAAGGTGCCGAAAGCATTCTTTAGAAATGTTGACCCATATTGATAGGATAGCATCTTGCAGTTGATGGAGATTTGTGGGATGCACATCCAGAGCACGAAGCTCCCGTTCCACCACATCCCAAAGATGCTCTATTGGGTTGAGATCTGGTGACTGTGGGGGCCATTTTAGTAGATTAAACTCATTGTCATGTTCAAGAAACCAATTTGAAATGATTCGAGCTTTGTGACATGGTGCATTATCCTGCTGGAAGTAGCCATCAGAGGATGGGTAAATGCTGGTCATAAAGGGATGGACATGGTCAGAAACAATGCTCAGGTAGGCCTTGGCATTTAAACGATGCCCAATTGGCACTAAGGGGCCTAAAGTGTGCAAAGAAAACATCCCCCACACCATTACACCACCACCACCAGCCTGCACAGTGGTAAGAAGGCATGATGGATTCATGTTCTCATTCTGTTTACGCCAAATTCTGACTCTACCATCTGAATGTCTCAACAGAAATCGAGACTCATCAGATCAGGAACATTTTTTCAGTCTTCAACTGTCCAATTTTGGTGAGCTTGTGCAAATTGTAGCCTCTTTTCCCTATTTGTAGTGGAGATGAGTGGTACCTGGTGGGGTCTTCTGCTGTTGTAGCGCATCCGTCTCAAGGTTGTGCGTGTTGTGGCTTCACAGATGCTTTGCTACATACCTTGGTTGTAACGAGTGGTAATTTCAGTCAAAGTTGCTCTTCTATCAGCTTGAAGCAGCTTCTCCTCTGACCTCTAGCATCAGCAACGCATTTTTGCCCACAGGACTGCCGCATACTGGATGTTTTTTCCTTTTCACACCATTCTTTGTAAACCCTAGAAATGGTTGTGCGTGAAAATTGCTTAAATCACCTTTCTTTCCCATTCTGACATTCAGTTTGGAGTTCAGGAGATTGTCTTGACCAGGACCACACCCCTAAATGCATTGAAGGAACTGGCATTTGATTGGTTCATTAGATAATTGCATTAATGGGAAATTGAACAGGTGTTCCTAATAATCCTTTAGGGTTTATCAAAGGGAATATGTCACGTTTGACCATCAGACACTGAGCGGCAGGGCAGCAGAAATGAGCCTATGATAAATTTCAAAAGGACTTGTCAAGATGAGGCTGCCCTCGGTGGCGTACACGGTGCTGACCACCCACTGATCACCTGAAACATTATCTTTATTAAAGGGCCACAAATTTGTTCATATATCTATATTCTTCACTAAACAGCTCTTAACTACATTTTATGACATATAAAGAGCAATAATTTGAGTTTTTAGCTCCATTACATTCTGGAAAACTTGGCTGTCATAAGTCTTCACAAGTCACCTCCTGATACATCCTTTGATTAATGGGGCGGATCAAGAACATATCCGGGGATGTTTTGTGAACTTGGCTTTATAACTTTGAATTGGAACAGTACTTGTACAACAACGACTGATGACGTATAACAACAACACAAGTGCAGACAAGAATGCATATTGAGAAACGGCCTCAGACACTTTTTTAACCGACTTGCATCTCGCGTTATTTCAAGTGGACAGCCACCTTTAATTTAAGGATTTGATGCAGACCAGAGCTCAGTTAATTGTGATGCTGTTTCAATAATTCAAAAATAAATAAACATATAAAGGGAAAATTTTATAATAACATTCTGACAAAAAACTATTTCCCAGACAGTGGATTTGCCAGGGTCTTTGTAATTGTTCTTTTTTTAAGCAATAAAAGCTTTTAACGAATCAAATAATTTCCCTCAACTTCTGAATCAATATCTAGGATCTGAGCGATTAAAGAAACATCTTCCTTTTGCAAAGTTGGCCATTTTGATTTTAATTTTTGCATGGAAGAATGGAAAATGAGAGAACAGTAAGCGACATCATCCTATTGCTGGAACATTTATTCAATCTGGCAATATTGACTGAGCTGGAGACAATTAAAATATTGTATAGACTGTTTCAGCAGTAACAACATAAACAAGCGGCTGTCGCGATCCGCACGTAACTTCCGGTAAACGGTGCTAAGAATAAATAACAACAAAGTTCTTTAAACATAGTTTATTTATATAACAAGCACAAAAAACAACACATAGATTAGCTAGGAAACCAAAACATTTGTTATTTTCGACGAGGCATTTGTTCAAGAGATCAGTTTAGCAACTTGTCAGACCATTAAAAAAACTAAACCGGAAGTAAGGTTCGGATCCAGACGTGTATCACGTGCGTCCGATGAAACCGTCTATACATACACTCAGCTAAAGGATTATTAGGAACACCTGTTCCATTTCTCATTAATGCAATTATCTAATCAACCAATCACATGGCAGTTGCTTCTGAATGTCAGAATGGGAAAGAAATGTGATTTAAGCAATTTTGAGCATGGCATGGTTGTTGGTGCTACAACACGCACAACCTTGTGGTGGATGGGCTACAACAGCAGAAGACCCCACCGGGTACCACTCATCTCCACTAGAAATAGGAAAAAGGGTACAATTTGCACAAGCTCACCAAAATTGGACAGTTGAAGACTGGAAAAATGTTGCCTGGTCTGATGAGTCTCGATTTCTGTTGAGACATTCAGATGTTAAAGTCAGACTTTGGCGTAAACAGAATAAGAACATGGATCCATCATGCCTTGTTACCACTGTGCAGGCTGGTGGTGATGTTGTAATGGTGTGGGGGATGTTTTCTTGGCACACTTTAGGCCCCGTAGTGCCAATTGGGCATCGTTTAAATGCCACGGCCTACCTGAGCATTGTTTCTGGCCATGTCCATCTCTTTATGAACACCATGTACCCATCCTCTGATGGCTACTTCCAGCAGGATAATGCACCATGTCACAAAGCTCGAATCATTTCAAATTGGTTTCTTGAACATGACAGTGAGTTCACTGTACTAAAATGGCCCCCACAGTCACCAGATCTCAACCCAATAGAGCATCTTTGGGATGTGGTGGAACTTGAGCTTCATGCCCTGGATGTGCGTCCCACAAATCTCCATCAACTGCAAGATGCTATCCTATCAATATGGGCCAACAATATACAATACAATATACACAAGGTTTTAAAAATCTGGCAGTGATCGTACAGCACACGTGCACTCTTATGATGATAAAAATTGCGTACGTGGACTCTCGTATAGACTATACCTCGATGTTAAGAAACATGGCGAAATCAATGGATGCAAGACCTGCTGTTAAAGATTTTTAGGCTTTTTAGTTCATAAAAAATAAGCTGTCTGCACAAAATACGATAGCATGTAATATAACATGTAACATTATCATATACAATGACTTCATAAATAAATTAAATACTATAACTGTAGAGTTAACAAAAATTGCACACAAAAAAAACTCTTTCCCCACCATTGACGAGTTATTTCGTCAATTAAGAGAAAACATTTTCTTGTCCTGACAAGATTTTATGGTAATCTATAATTCCACTACTATCCACTAGGTGGCGCTCTTACTCAATTTATAAAAAACTAACGCATCAGCTAATTCAACAGCAGTGTAAACTCAATGTATGTTTTGATAATCATTCTGAATCTAATCTCTAACAAAAGTCCTTTACAAAAATAAAATTATTTCAGCTTTTTGCTTAAAATTTTGTATTTGAAAAAATCTACCCATATTTAAGAGGTTATAAAAAAAGAACAAATGAAGATAGGATTAAACTTTTTTCCCGTTTATTTTTTTGTTTAAAAGCAGAGGGTCTGTTTTTTTTTCATTTTGAATATATTGGATGTTTATATATTTATAGAAGAAAATTTTCCTGAAAGGCATTTTGTAAAACTTTTGTGAAAATCACAAAAAATGCTTTCGGGCTGCTTTTATTAAAATGGCTGGCGGTGAATGAGTTAACACCTGACGTCGTAAACACAACCTATATAGCCAGCGAATAACCTAGGAGGACTTAAATGCACTAATAGACAAAAACATTACAATAGAAGAATTAAAAAACACACCTGGAAAAAGTCGAGGTGATGTCTGGAAAGAAGACTTCACAATAAAAACCAACGTAATAAATAATTATGAAAACATTCATTTAAAATATAAACTTATTATATAATAATCAAGTTAAGCTATAGCATGTTCCCAGCCCTTGACACCCAAAGTGGCAAAAACACCCCTGGAATGTGTCATGGGACGCCCCGAGTGACCTTTCTAGAAACACTATCAAAATCTGTTGCCAGAATGTGATAATACTAACAGCTTTGCATGATATGCACACCCATGGCATGCATTTGGGACTCTAAGTGGTTTCGTAATACATGTTGTTGTCTTCATGGGTGTTTATGTCAAACTTTTTGTGTGCTGCAACTAAACTCTGCTTAATGTCACCACCAGGCCAGTCCATCACAGCCATGGGGGAAGAAGGCTGATAAAGACGACCAGTAAGATCATGACCAGTTCCTGGAAATCCCTCCTTTGAGGGCCTGCTTCCTATCTCTTTACTGCCTCTAATGCATTACTCCTGTCATCTTAGGATGTGATGGTAGGTGCCTTTCTCTCCAATGTCAGTTTATTTCTACTGATGCAGATAAGTCACTCATTTCAGTAGACACTCTGGATTACGTTATTGGACTGCAAAGTGCAATCAATGCTTTTTTCGCACCTCACCATTGCAACAGTATCACGACACCAGGGCCATTCTGTAAAACAGGTGCTTTTTTCAGTTATATTTCAGGTCAATTTAAAATCAATTCTTTTATGAAATGGGTTTAGATGTTAATCAAATTGCATTGTGCTCTATCAAGCTAAAATAGTACAGTTTGTCATATTTATTTGTCATCCGAAAGATAACCGGGTCATGCTTGAGGTTCCAAAGGATGATGTCATTATAAACTTGTTTACATCTGGCATCAAGACATGTTTTGGTCGATCTGATTACACACACCTGTTGTTTTAATCAATCTCTTTTATTCACTGTTGACTGCTTCTTTCCTTATTACTTTATGGGGATGGTCGTTAAAACACGAGCGGAATAATTGATGGGTTTAAATTAACATGCACTAATATTATGTCAGAGTATTGCAGCTTGTGTTGTATATAAACATGCTGCACAATATTTTATACATGTATATCAGATATTTTAGTGCAGTTGATGAAATAAATTCAGGCAATTTTTGCAAAATGAAACAAAATTGAAAGAGGTGGGGAGCAGCCTCTTTAGTTTTGTCAATGATAGCCTAAATAGTAGGGGTGTAAACCGGACAGTTCATTACGATTCGATACAAAATCGATTGCCTCCACCAGCGATGCGATTTTTGCCGTTGCATCAAACGTTTCTACAATGCAGTTATGAACCGATTCGATACATTTTTCGATATTTTTATATTACGTGGCTAGTTAAGCAGTTACATTTTTACTTACAAATGCAAACAAAATATACACTCACCTAAAGGATTATTAGGAACACCATACTAATACTGTGTTTAACCCCGTTTCGCCTTCAGAATTGCCTTAATTCTACGTGGCATTGATTCAACAAGGTGCTGAAAGCATTCTTTAGAAATGTTGGCCCATATTGATAGGACAGCATCTCTTGATGGAGATTTGTGGGATGCACATCCAGGTCACGAAGCTCCCGTTCCACCACATCCCAAAGATGCTCTATTGGGTTGAGATCTGGTGATTGTGGTTGCCATTTTAGTACAGTGAACTCATTGTCATGTTCAAGAAACCAATTTGAAATGATTATAGCTTTGTGACATGGTGCATTATCCTGCTGAAAGTAGCCATCAGAGGATGGGTACATGGTGGTCATAAAGGGATGGACATGGTCAGAAACAATGCTCAGGTAGGCCGTGGCATTTAAACGATGCCCAATTGGCAATAAGGTGCCTAAAGTGTGCCAAGAAAACATCCCCCACATCATTACACCATTGGATTAATGAGAAATTGAACAGGTGTTCCTAATAATCCTTTAGGTGAGTGTATAACATGAACATTTAATTAAACTCTTTGAAAATGGCACAATCTCTGTCCCACTTGGAACATTTACATCAACAAACTAACAAAAATACACTTTTTTTTTATTAAAAAAAATTATAATGAGGGGCAAAATGTCACATAAAATCAGTATTTTGTGCCAAAATGTGCAATAGTGACAATCACTGAAAAAAAAGTATTAATTTGAAAAATCAGTTATAAAAATAATGCTGTTTAACTTATGCATTTGATCTGTCACACAACATCAGATCAAACAGTCAAACAAGTGCGGCAGTGGTCTCTTTTGAGAGATTTTTCTTTCAACTGATCAAGCATTTTGCATGAATAATATCACCTGCAGTGCTAAACACACGCTCGCCTTCGATCTCTTTCGCTGTACTTTCGCTGCTACAACCGCTTTGTTGCTGCATCGCATTCACTTGCCAACGCTGGCAGATGAAAATGAACAAAAATGCCGCTTTGTCGAAAATTCGTAGATGGACGTTATGTCAAGGAATGAGGATGTGGAGAGTGTTCAAATAAAGGTACCTCAGATTCATTTTTTTACGTGTGGCATCCATGCATCGGATATCGATGTATTGTTACACCTCTACTAAATAGTGCACCGAACACTGTGGGTTTGCGCAAAAAAAAGGGCAGATGGGAAAGCATTGTTCTTGGTACATTTCAATAGGAGGAGAGTAGGGGGACTTTTGTAGCTGCTGGAACACATTCGACCAAATGCGCATCCGTCTACATCACAAAAGCAATCGGGTCGAATGCGTTTTCGACTAGCTCTGAATGCGTTTCACACACACCCCGTCGGTCTACACCTGTATTTAGCATTGTCCACTTCCACCAAAACGCATCTTAATACCAGATGTAAACAGAGCCTATGATAACAGTGTTTGATTTTGGTTTTTAGTTTTTGAGAGCTTTTAGGGTGGACTCACAACTTACACTGTCAGAAAAAAGGTACAAAAGCTGTCACTGGGATGATGCATTTAATTTGTACAGCATATGTGACCCCGACCACAAACCCAGTCTTAAGTGGCATGGGTATATTTGAAGAGTTTGGTTCTAGAGTTGTTCCGATACCAGTATCGGAAATGCGGCCGATACCAAAAAAAATTCTGGCATCGGAATCGGCGATTATTTAAACCCATGTACCGATCCAATACCATTTTCTTAATAAACCTAGTAATGTCTGTTATAGCTAATGCTAAAGCTAACGCTGCAAAGCGAAACTCATCTCTTCTTCGCTGCTTTGAATGCAAACACCAGGAAGTTACCACACGCGTGACGCAACCACTGTTTACTTAGAGCCGTATGTCTGCTGTTTGTTAGAATTTCAGACTAATAAAACGTCGACATGTCTCATATGCCATGCTGCATTTTTGATGGGTTGCACAAGTATTAATAACTTTAAAACAAGTACTTATTATAGCATTTGAAGACGCATCACCCCGAAAAACACGATGGATATACTTAGTATTTTTAAAGTGCCCATCTTATGACTGCTTTTCCACAAGTTAAATATGTGTATGAGTTCCATAAAGCATGTTTCAAAAGTTGTTTGCTCAAAATATCTTGTAGGAAAAGATTGTTACCCATCTCTAGGAACCTCTGTTTCAGGGCATTTCAGATTGTGCCGTTTTGAGCTAGTCATTACATATTTATGAGCTGCTGCTCCTTTGATCACGCCCCACTACTAACGTCATGTGCACGTGTATAGTGATATCGTTAGCAGTACAGACCATACTGTGTTATTATTTTATATATTATTATTATTAACGGTTTATGTTGCCAACAGACAAATCATGCAGAAAAGTATCACTAATAAGTACACTCCAGGAGAAGAAACTCATGACACACAATGATTCCAGAGTAAATTGTGATGTAGCAGTTTCAACAATACACTCGTTTTCCCTGGACAATGCTAACATATTCCCGTTATAATATATAGTATATATATTTTCAAACGCATTATTTTCGCAAATTACAGAAATTAAGACCCGGCGGGGGATGTATACTGCTTGTGGACCGCGTGCTAAGTGCTAGAAGCTAGCGGGAGGTCCGGAAAGTTATAAGAGGCTCGGGGGTTAGCCTCGTCAGAAAAGCCGGGTCGGTAAGGCCCGGTCTCGGTTAGTTTGGCAAAAAACGTTTAGTTTGGCAAAGCACTATTACTTAGTTCTTGTAGAATTGTAAAATAAAGCCGTTAAATTTTTTTTTTTTACTTTTGAAACCACGCTGTAAACTATCTAGCCTGCAAAAATATCCATATAGCCTACTGTTTACAACCAATTTTAACATCACTATACATTTAAAAGGTATAATTTACGGGATTAGCATCAATGTATGATCTCTGTTTTGAGATACAGATGCTCTAGCATCATAAATGTAGTATTTTGTGACAGAAGATGACAACATGCAAAATATAACGTGACTTCTTACCTTTTGTGTTGATACAACGATCGCGAATCGAATCCAGTCTGTTTCAGATGTGTGAATGATCCATGAAAGTCCAATAAAATACATCCAATGGCCATTTTTGTCCACAAATGCGTATAATCCGTGAAATATAGATACATAGTCTGTTGTTTACATCAGATTTCGCATGAAGGTCTTATCACCTACAATCTGATGACTATTTGCGTCGTAACACACTGTATATAAGATTACTCCGGGTTCCAATAACCACACGTTAAAACTTTGTTTTTAAAAGTAGGCAGGAGTATAATTCATAATATCCAAATAGCGCTGTTATTTCAGTAAGACATGATAACAGCATAGAGGGTATCAGCGAAGTGACTGATTGTTCTGTGCTCTCTCTAGCTCCCTGGTGGGTGGAGACCTGCGGGGTGGTGGGCAGGAAAATTCAAACTTAATGTGACGAAACGGCTAGTTGCGCAATCTGAGACTCAAGGCAGAGGACATTCAGATACCTGTATCTCACTCAAAACAGCATGGATGGATTTTTTTTCCAAGTTTGTATGCGTGTGGTAGCATCAAAGACACAAAATAACACCCCAAAACCCAGAAAAAAGTGAGTTTTTCATAATATGGGCACTTTAAAGGAGCTTTATTTTGCTTTATTCTGCTAACAAAATTGTTTCTGGAATTTAGGGCCCTATTTTAACGATCTAAGTGTATTGTCTAAAGCGCACAGCGCAACGTCTAAATGGGCGTGTCCGAATCCACTTTTGCTAATTTAACGACGGGAAAAATGGTTTGTGCGCCGAGCGCATGGTCGAAAAGGGTTGGTGCTATTGTAATGGGAGTATTTTGGGCGTAACGTGCAGCAAACCAATGAGAGTCACAGCTCTCATCCCCTTTAAAAGCAACTTGCGCTGGCGCTATGTTTAATCCCTATTTAGATGACGGACTTTATAAACTGAAAAACTAAGCAGAGGAAGATGATCCCCAGTTTAAGATTAATGTTAAATAATTGTGTTGTTTTTCACTTGTATTGAAATTGTTATTTTTTTATTAAAACCTTTAAAACCCGTTTTCTTTTAGCCATGGAAGTAAAAAAGCAGGCTTTTAATTGGTTTAAATGTATATATCCAATCTCATCAAAAAATAATTTACAAGTATGTAAGATAAGGTTTGTACTCTAAAAATACTTTATTTGTAACAAACAGGAGATAAAGAATTTACAAACGGTTCTCTGCGCGTTTCAGCACTTTGGACAGCGTTTTTTTTAGCAAAGAGTTTTTTTAAAGCATTACTTAAAAATGTTTCTAATATTCGCAGGTACAGAGTCAATACAATAAATCCGTGAGGTAGCATTAAAAAAAAACATTTAAAAACAGATGCATTTGTTTAAATCAAAGCATTTATTTACTTACCAGGCTGCAGGTGAAGCAGCTCTTTGCGCCTTCTAACGTCTCATAATAAGTCCTCATTTATGTCCAAGAGACTCAATAATAATCTTTAACATTCAATCCTTTAATCTTTCATATTTAAAAGCATTTTGTGCTGCTGCGCATTCATGTACTTTGTGATAAGCAAACCCGCGTTGTCCTCCCGTTTATAGGCGCATATTACTAATGCGCTCTTTAAATAACATAAAACACATTGCGCCATTGACTTTAGACTTTATACCAGGTTTTTGTTGGTCAATGGCATAGTCTATTTTAGTTGCCTCAAAATAGCAACGCGCCAACCATGCGCCTGAACACACCTCGTTTTCAGACCAGAACGCCTATGTGCGCAAAAGGGGGCGCAAATGCATTTGCTATTTAAACAACGCGGCGCTAAACGTGAAAACTAGGGTGGAAACTAGCGAAAGACACTTGCGTCGCGCATTGCGCTGCATTGCGCCGGGTGTAAGATAGAGCCCTTAAAGTTTTAAATACATTATTTTGTTATATTATTCATATAATTTTTTATTCCTTATTTGTTGCACTGTTTTATACAGTTATATTCTAAGACTAAAATACCCTTTCCGTTTACAGTGTTAGGTTTGTGGCTCTTTTTTACTTAGAAAAAAATTAATATTACTGTCAAATGTCTTTCAGATAATAAAAATACTCTAGTTCACTGTATGTATTTGTTTATGTTTCAAGTCTGAAGCACACCATAAAACAGTTATATCCATTCATACAGGGCTAGTAGTACAGCTGTATATTATACAGATACGCACCCCGGAATCGGATCGGTACTCGGTATCGGCCGATACCCTGAGTCCAGGTATCGGAATCGGTAAGAGAAAAATGGTCTCGGAACATCTCTATTTGGTTCCAAACCGCAATAAATCCATTTTAACTAATTTCAGTGAAAACGTGTTTTCTATACCAAGAAAGTGACAAGATAAAAACCACTATTTTCTGTTATAAACTTTCACATAGCATCTTTAGGTTATAATAACATTAAAAATTCAAATCCATAATTTGATTTTTAAAGATTTATTATAAAAATGTATTATTTGTTTCCACAAAATGCAATAAATCCATCAAATCCAGTTTCTTTCAAAATGCTATAAATTTATTGAATCAATACTGTATATAAATGTGCATCATCTTTGTCATGTTATATTCCTTTAGTTGACTAGTGGTATACACTGATTAAAAAAATAAACATTAAATGGCATTAATCGAAACACTTACTTTGTCATATTAAGAACACTGTCATTTCTGCTGAACTTTTTTGACAGTGGTCAGCTCTAAAATCTTTTGGTCCTGCTCGATTTTCGTTGACTTCGAGTAAAATAATGGAAAGTTTTTCATAAGATCCTCTGGGGTCATTAGCATGACAGAAGCTTGATGCTGTCGGGAGAACAAGCAACAGGCGGCATTTTTCTGTCTTCCGAGTGCCTCTCACGTAAATTATTCGATTTTGATGGCTTACGTTTCTTTCCCGTCACAGAAAACCACCACAGGTTTATCAATGCCATCAAAAGTAATATTTTGTTATTGTTTGTTTGTTGATCACAAAGTACAAAGTAGATGAGGAAAACTAGGATTCTGTGTGTATTCAATGCGGCGCCATTATTGTTTACAATGCGTGGAATGGTGCTCTGTGATTGGTTGAGCAGATTTATTGCATTCTGCAGAGGAGGAGTGACGTTTATCGCGTTTTGGGAAAAAAGGGAGAAAAGATGACAGAATAACATGGCAGATATCGGATTTTATGTAAAATAAAAAATTAACTTTTTAATACTCACCTGATACAATACTGATTTTGGTAGAAACCATTTTTTTTTTTTGTAATTCATTTGTTGCAAAAAATCTATTTTTCTTTTATGCCAAACATGATTAGGATATTATGTAAAGATCATGTTACACAAAAATATTTTGTAAATACTCTACAATATGTATGTGAGTGCATGCAGTTGCTAATGATTCATGTGGGCAACTTTAAAGGCGATTTTCTCTATATATTTAAAATGTATTTACTATTTCCAATAGAAAGCTTATTTATTCAACTTTCAGGTGTATAAATCTTAATTTCAAAAGATTGACCTTTATGATTGGTTTTGTGGTCCAGGGTCACTTATAGTAAAAATAAAAACAAGTGCTGGTGTCTATTTACCATTTTTTATCTAAATGCTCCTATTGCTAAGAAGGGGAAGAAAAATAATTAAAAATGTATAAAACTAAAACATAATTGTGTTACAATAATAAGTGTCTACTGTATATTACCACATAGCCAAAGTTTGTCATTAGTGTCAAAGGTTTGTCTGTTCATTGTTAGTTTTTAAAGACATATACACAATGAAGAACACAAATGGCTTACAAATTGTGCTTATCTTAAGAAAACAAATGCAGATTGACCATATCTACAGCCACGTCCAACACGTGCAAGCTGACCTAGATTGTGTGTGTGTGTGTGTGTGTGTGTGTGTGTGTGTGTGTGTGTGTGTGTGCACGACTAGTGGTGTTCAGGTGTTTAGAGTGAAAGCCCCCTCGTGTGGACAGATGAATTTTTCAGTTCTTTACATAAGACCGTCCCTCCGAGGGCATTAAATGTCCTCACTTCAGAGACCAGTGTCCTTTGGTCTGTAAGACGTAAGGGAACGCGCGAGTCAGGACGTGTTCCTCTGTGTGACAGTTATACTGCTTGGGTACATCGTGGTGAGAACATCGAGAGCTCATCTCCCTCAGGTCACCCTGCAGTGCGAGTGACAGGCTATCTTTCCTTACAAAACACATCTTTCTGATGTATAGTGGTCTGGCACTTACTATATTACAGATGTTGGACTGTTAAAAGTGAACCCAACATTTGCAGAAAAAGTATCCATCTATAGAATAAGAAATAAAATATGTACTTTTTACCATTTAGACTAAGGCAACATGCATGTTTGGATCGTATTAATACATAAAGTTAAACTAAACATTTTGCCGAATCCAATCTGTGTCCAAAAGCAAAATCATTTGAAATCCATTGACATAACAGATGTGTAACTGAGTAGTACACACACAACAAAGTATGACCCTGCAACCCGGCCTTCCTGCTGTTTTAATTTCTTATAAACTGTTAGTTTCTGCTTTGTCATGGCTTTTGTATATTGGAACACAATTTTAGATATCATCTAGGGCAGCAAAACAGACCCAAATCACTGCACTGTAAAACAAAAAAAATATGCAGCATGAAGTTAAAACAACTTGGTTTTGACTTGTAAAGTCAATTCAACCTACTATTTTAAGTTTTCACTTGTGATAAGTTGACATAGATGACTTATAAAAACAAGTTGAAATGGTTTAACTTAATTTGTTAAGTTAAAATAACAAAATATATGTTAATTTGAAAAAAAATATGGATTTTTTACTGTGTGAATATCACAATGGTTTAAAATAAGTGAATGATTTTAATAATAATAAGTAATAAGTCATAAGTCGCATGAGTATATTTGTAGCAATAGCCAACAATATATTTTATTGGGCAATATTATTAAATTTTTATGCCAAAATCATTAGGATATAAATATAACATAATTTTCCATGAAGATATTTTGTAAATTTCTTGCCGTAAATATATCAAAACTTTATTTTTTGTGTATGGATGGAGTTGCTATGGACTTCATTTGGACAACTTTAAAGGCGATTTTCGTAATATTTAGATTTTTTGCCAGCTCAGATTACAGATTTTCAAATAGTTATATCTCAGCCAAATATTGTCCTATCCTAACAAACCATACATCAACGCAAAGCCCATTTATATAAATGTATAGATCTTTAAATCTCTTTCAAAAAATGTACCCTTATGACTGTTTTTTTGGTCCAGTGTCACATATGAGAAAAAACAATGAGAGAGGCAAAGCAGTAACTCTCTGTTTCAGGTGTTTTCGTTTACCTGAATGTTCTTGATATTCTTAGGTTAGTATAACTATACCAAGTTCAGCAAAGTGTTTGTTGGTATTTCAATAATATTTTTAGGTTTACATTGTTATTACGGCATTGTCAAATTTGTTTTTATGTATTGCAACACTATACCACGGTGCTGTTGACTGCTTCATCCTGATTGGTTAACAAGTGTTGTTTGGTTGACAGAGTGAAGACATGTGAAGTAGTTCCAGGTCCGTTTACCGTTTCATATTACTACACAAAGTTTAACTGATAATGGAATTGTTTAATTTCAACAAATAAAGCATTAATTATTTTATAAAACTTATTATAAAACAATAAAAAAAAGGAAAATTTATACAGTTAATAAACAGTGATTGACTACTTGTTCAGTTTTATTTTTGCTTCATTACTGATAATATAAAACTAGAACAAATTAATACATAAATACTGAAGGAAAAATAATATATAAATATTGATGAAACAAATTGTTCACACTATGTATCTCTCTCTCTCTCTCTCTCTTTAATCTATGAAAAAGTACCATTTAGTATGATTTTTATATTCACTTTACCATGTTTATACTGTAAGCCATGTTTATAGCATAGTAAACATGTCATTATACACTATTCATGTCCCCGTAAACAACATATACCAACACACACACACACACACACACACACATACACAAAATATAGCATTTTACTACAAAAACCTGTTGTCTTATAACAGATGTCGCGGGTGTGCATTATATTTGAATAATTCAATGACCCGTCATCAATTATTCCTTACTTTAAAAAACCTTTGCTGTTCTCTTTTTAATTGTAGTGAAACATGTATGTTGGCTATACAATTTTTTGTTTTAAATCAGTGCTGGGCAAAGATTAATCGCGATTAAACGCATAAAAAATAAAAGCAAATTTTTGCATAATATGTGTGTGTGCTGTGTGTAATTTAAACATAGACACATACATATATACATTTAAGAATTTATATATATATATATATATATATATATATATATATATATATATATATATATATATATATATATATATATATATATATATTACATTTATATAGAATATAGAATATATACAAATATAAATAAATATATACACATGTAAATGTTTCTTAAAGGAATAGTCCATTTTCTTAAAAGAAAAATCCAGATAATTTACTGACCACCATGTCATCCAAAATGTTGATGTCTTTCTTTGTTCAGTCCAGAAGAAATTATGTTTTTTGAGTAAAACATTGCAGGATTTTTCTCATTTTAATGGACTTTAATGGACACCAACACTTAACACTTAACTAAACATGTAACTGTTTTTTTCAAAGGACTATAAACGATCCCAAACGAGGCATAAGGGTCTTATCTAGCGAAACGATTGTCATTTTTGACAATAAAAATAAGCGTCAGCGTGACCTCACGCAATACGTCATGACGTCAAGAGGTCACAGAGGACGAACGCGAAACTCCGCCCAAGTGTTTACAAGTGTGGAGAAAGAGGACCGTTGCGACGTTGTTGTATGTCATATATGTCATTTTCAACCCAATATCACGCAAATACGTGACTATTTCACGTATGGACCAACGTGAAAATGTCACGTTTTGCCGCGTTTGAACGTGAGCATGTCACGTTTTCTGTTTGTGTCACTGTCACGTATTGGTTACTCAACTTTTTTGTCCTAATTTCTAACCATTGTCGCTTCGGTTTAGTTAGATTTACATAAAATGACATCCTTACCTTAACAAACTCTAACCCCAACGTCAGGCGACAATTGGTTAAAGTTTAGAAAATATAAAAGAATAAGTCTTGTATCTTTTTTTTTATAAACCAATACTTAAAGTGACAAATACTTAAAGTGACATATAACGCAAGCACCAAATCTAACCCTAAACCGAAGCGACAATGATTTGAAAAAAGGACAGAAAAGTTGAGTAACCAATACGTGACAGTGACACAAACAGAAAACGTGACATGCTCACGTTCAAATGCGGCAAAACGTGACATTTTCACGTTGGTCCATACGTGAAATAGTCACGTATTTGCGTGATATTGGGTTGGTCATTTTATATATGTAACACGTGACCTCCCTACGTCACTACGCATTTACGTTAGGTCACGCTGGACCGGACCTAGACGAAAAGTTGTGGTTTAAAAGAGCATAGGTTTTATTTTTCTTGTCAAAAATCGTTTTGCTAGATAAGACCCTTATGCCTCGTGTTGGATTGTTTATAGTCCTTTGAAACTCCGCCGAAAAAAACTGCCAAGTGTTGAGTTACGTATTAAATGTTGGGCTCTATTAAAGTCCATTAAAATTAGAAAAATCCTGCAATGTTTTCCTCAAAAAAACATAATTTCTCGACTGAACAAAGAAAGACATCAACATTTTGGATGACATGGTGGTGAGTAAATTATCTGGATTTTTCTTTTAAGAAATGGACTATTCCTTTAAACACATACTTAAAATATATGAACAGTTTGGTTCCAAAACGCAATAAACGCCATTTTTGAAAAAAATGAGTTACTGCCAAAATCAGTATTATATCAGGTCAGTAGTTAAAAGTAAATTCTTAATTTTACGCAAAATCCAATATCCGCCGTGTTATTCTGTCATCTTTTCTCCCTTTTTTCCCAAAATGCGATAAACGCCACTCCCCCCTTTTTTACAGAACGCAATATATCCCACAGTGCACCATTCACGCAATGTAAACAAACATGGCGGCGCGCTGAGTACATGGAGTCCTATGCTGCGTCCGAAACCGCCTACTACATACTATATAGTACGCGAAAAGCAGTAGGCGAAGCGAGTAGTATGTCCGAATACATAGTATTCGAAAAACAGTATGCGAAAAGTACCCGGATGACCTACTACTTCCGGTTAGATTTTGCAGTGTGCATACGATGGACGCTACACTATCCCATGATGCCCCGGACGAGGAGTTATCCAACGAAGAAGAAGAGGCACGCGGCTGTTTTCGCGCTGAAATGACACGATGTGATGACGACGTATGTCACGTGATGTAGCAACATGGCGGATGTAGTACGTCCGAATCTCATTCATACTACCAGGATTCATACTATACAGTGCCTACTGTTTTAACGCCAAGTAAGTAGGTACTTCATCTAATTCAGTACCTACTATACAGTATGCGGTTTCGGACGCAGCCCTAGTTTTCCTCATCTACTTTGTACTTTGTGATCAACAAACAAAACAAAATTATACTTTAATTGCATTGATAAACCTGTGATGGTTTTCTGTGACGGGAAAGAAACGTAAGCCATCAGCATCTAATAATTTCCCTGAGAGGCACTCGGGAGACGGGTGCTTGTTCTCCCGACAGCAAGCTTCTCATGCTAACACATTGACCCCAGAGGATCTTATGAAAAACTTTCCATAATTTTACTCAAAGTCAACGAAAATCGAGCAGGACCAAAAACATTTTACAGCTGATCGCTGTGAAAGACGTTAAGCGAAGACGTCAAGTAACCGCAATGACAGGGTTCTTAATATGACGAAGTAAGTGTTTTGATTAATGACATTAATGTTTATATTTTTAATTAGTGTGTACAACTAGTCAACTAAATGAATATAACATGGCAAAGATGAATGCACATTTATATAGGCTATTGATTCAATAGATTTATAGCATTTTGAATAAAAACTTGTCATGGATTTATTGCATTTTGTGGAAAAAATAATCCGTTTTTATAATAAATCTTTGAAAATCAACTTATGGATTTGAATTTTTTATGTTTTTATAACCTAAAGATGCGATGTGAAAGTTTGTAACAGAAAATAGTTGTTTTCATCTTGTCACTTTCTTGGTATAGAAAACACGTTTTTACCAAAATTTGTCAAAATGGATTTATTGCGTTTTGGAACCAAACTCTTCATATATACTTAATAATTACACACAGCACACACTTGTATATTATGCTAAAAATCACTTTTATTTTGTATGCGATTAATTGCGATTAATCTTTGCCCAGCACTCTTTTAAATATATCTTGAATAGTCCAGACTGGACTATTGAAACCCGTTAGGCCAGACTCCCAGCCTGCACAACCAAACCCCTACAGATAATCCAGAATGCAGCGGCAAGAGTGGTCTTTAATGAATCAAAGAGGGCACACGTCACTCCTCTCTTTGTCAGGTTGCACTGGCTTCCTATAGCAGCTCGCATTAAATTCAAAGCTCTGCTCCTGGCATTTAAAACCACCACTGTGTCAGCACCCCCTTACCTTCAATCGCATATACAGAACGTATTTACCCTCTAGATCCCTGATCTCTGCCACCGAGCGACGGCTTGTGGTGCCATCCCAAAAGGGAAATAATCACTATCACGTACCTTCTCTGGATCTGCTCCACATCTGTGGAATGATCTGCCGGTTGATTCTGTAGCCGTCTTTAAAAATCGTCTAAAAACCAATCTCTTCTGCCAACACATCACTTACTTATACAGATAATAAAGATTTATATCTTTTTCTGCTTTTTTATCTTTATCTTTTCTGTCCTTAAAAAAAACTAACCCTTGCCTATATATATTGATGATGAGACTAGTTATAGTGCACTTATGGATTGCTGTTCTTGTGTTATTCTAATTGCTTCTATAGTTTACCTCATTTGTAAGTTGCTTTGAACAAAAGCGTCTACTAAATGACTACATGTAATGTAAATGTAAATATCTGATAATAATTCAAACTGATTTTACAAATCTAAAACATTATTTAGCAAGTTATCACATATCTCATCCCTAATATCTTCCATGTTGATTTCGAGTAGAAAGCAGAGGGACTGTTCTTTACGAATCATGTGGCATTAGGTAAAAATGCAACCTTATTGTTTTCATATGGCTATGAACTTTTTACATTTGGCCTCTTGCTCCTTGGATCCCCCTAAGTACATTATTAAGATGCATTAGCCTGTCAGGGAAGCTGAAGTCCTGCCATCGCTAACAGAAGTCAATACCTTTCATTGATCAATCGTTTTTTCATCCGACTCCCAGATTGACAGACATCAGGGAACGATCAAAACAATATGGACAAAAAGGAAACCCTTTCAGGGTGAAGGTACGTTCAATACTTCTGAGATCTGGGTCAAGGACGAGGAAATGCTTCCCAGCGGCGTACGCAGTCAGTGATGGATTGAAACCATAGTGCCGATGAAGATCATTTATTTTATTTATAACGGTCTCCTAGAGCCTATTGTACATACATGTGATGAATGCATTTCAAGCTACTTCAATTATAAGTTCATATCCAGTGTAATGGTTTAGGAGGTAATGTAACAGAAGCATCTACTTTAGATGAATAAATTGTTTCTATTGTGTGTTTTTGTATCGATTAAGTGGGATCATAAAATGTGTCAGCAGGTTAAAGGGGAAAAATCATGAAAATCTGACTTTTTCCATATTTAAGTGCTATAATTGGTTCCCCAGTGCTTCTATCAACCTGGAAAATGTGAAAGAGATCAACCCAGTAACTTAGTTTTGGTAAACCATTCTCTGCAAGCATGTGAAAAATAGTTCATTGAAAATTGGCTCCCCTTGTGATGTCAGAAGGGGATAATTCCGCCCCTTAATCTGCACTATCCAACCACAGCACTGCCATTTAGTGCAAAGATCAACTCATTTGCATTTTAAAGGACACACCCCAAAATGGCACATTTTTGCTCACACCTACAAAGTGGCAATTTTAACATGTTATAATAAATTATCTGTGAGCTAAAACTTCACATATGTACTCTGGGGACACCAAAGATTTATTTTACATTGTAAAAAGTCTTGTGAAATGTCCCCTTTAAAGGTACAGTGTGTAATTTTTAGAAGGATCTCTTGACAGAAATGCAAAATAATTTACAAAACTACATTATCAGTGGTGTATAAAGACCTTTCATAATGAACGGTTATGTGTTTATTACCTTAGAACGAGACCTTTTTATCTACATACAAAGAGGGTCCCCTTACAAGGAAGTCGCCATTTTATGGCGCCATTTTTCTACAGAAGCCCTTAACGGACAATTTTTTTACTAAGTTGTCTCCGACAATGACATGGTTGTCCGGTGACAGCTACCGTAGCTTCTCTATGTGTTTCAAAAGCAAGGGGTCAGCAGTGGACTACGCCGTTGGTTGCAATTCGCAACCTCACCACTAGATGCCGCTAACATTTACACACTGCACCTTTAAGTCCTAGACTAGTACCTTGCATGAGCTTTATAACCCGCAGCTATCAAGTATTTTCACAATTGTTTCAAAGCAGCTTTACATTAATAGATGCAGGAGAAAAAAATATAATATAAAATGCGCTTGCATGGGGCATAGTCAGATTTCTGTGCGTAACCCCATTACAGTACACCCCTTCCTAATATTGGTGCTTTATTTATGTATGTATTCGCTGAATGGAAACTAGACTTTAAAAATCTGAAACCATGTTGTTTTAGTGCCGGGGTCCAGGTAGCTCGCACACAAAATTCACGAGAACTTAAGTGGCTGGTATTAATGAGACTCATGCTCAAAGGTAACAAACAAGCGCTCCTTGTAGAGAGCCGGACAGACTTTGTCTGTTTTTCCAACTCTAAGAAGACGGCATGATGGACCGCAGCCAATTTACACAAAGTTAGTTCCCCCCTGTTGGCTGGAAAGTGTACCTATAGGAAACTGTAAAGACCTGAACTTAAGACTCTTGCCTTGAGTGTAGTGCGAGACAGCTCCTGATTTCTCAAATCAAACAGACCACATAAAAATTAAGGATATACCAGTTCCATATGGAACTCCAGGAATGACATTTAATTCAAATAAACAGTTTGCCCTTCGCAGACAGGCGGATCTCGGCTCTGCAGCCCAAACAGAGCAATGTGAGGAAACATTTGTGCCTGCTGAGGAAAGAGATACTGTTACACTCTTATTCCTTTGCTACTAAATTCACCTTTAAACCACCTCATGTCCCCCCTCCTCTTGCTTCCCTTGCCTACTCTAGTACACTATTATGAGCACCTCTAATCATCGCGTTACAGTTACTGTGTATGTTTTGAACAAAATAAACAAAATTTAAAAAAATGTCAAATGTCAACCTTTTCGTGCAAATAAAGTTTTTACTTAAAGAGCACCTATTTTGTTGCTAAAAAAACTTTATTTTGTGGATTTGGTATAATACAATGTGTTCGCGTGGTTTATGGTTAAAAAACACATTATTTTCCACATACCGTACATTTTTGTTGCTCCAGATATCTTCCTCAAACGCACTGATTTGTTACAAAGCTCATCGATCTGAAAAGCGCTGTGCCTCCGATTGGCCAGCTATTCTGTACGCTGTGATTGGCCTGAATACCTCTGACATCAGCCGGAAATATGACTCTCCTTACCATGTTTTGAAGATTTATGCAGAGTTCAGACTGCATGATTTTAGCCCTGATTTTGAGTCGCCGACTAGTTTTGAGAAATCGCCGAAAAATTCCCGAAATCACAGGCAAATCGATGCTCGTGCACGCGAGTGACAATCACACAGTGTGAATTATAAAAGAGGCGTTCTGAGAGAATCGCTGACGATTCATGAGATATTTGGTATGCTAAATATCTGGACCTGTCGGCGATTCAAAATCATGCCGTGTGAAATGTGTTTGACTGACAATAACATCGGCGATGACCTACAGCCAATGAGAGAAAAACATACAGGCCAGCTGGAAGTTCGGGGAGGAGTCTTCTCCGGTCTTGCACGCGTGACCTCGCGTTGTTTCCTTCTCGTGTGCTTTGGTTGTGAGACATAGTTTGCGTGAATCGGACAACAGGTTTTTTTTACCATACTGATGTCTTAGATGTCAACATTTGGTGGTTTAAACACCCATGTAAAGTCACGGTCATAGTTTTTAAAGCATTTTAAACTTATTTTTCATAGTTCAATTTTCACATTCATAATGAAGAAATGTCAAACATGTCCATAATGTTATATTTCCTCTTACATGCCCCAAAATAAAATTAAAATAAATATTAAATGTTCTCTGAAGAGCCATCTCTCCTCCATTAATGCTTCTGCATTATAAATCACCGACAAAAAACGTGTCCTTTTTTGTCACATCCAAGGAATGTATGTTTTCCCTCATCTAAAACAGAAAACATGAGTATAGATGTCTGGACTCTGTCATAAGGGGTTTAGGAACATATAAACAAATTGTTAAATTAAGTAAGGGATAATGTAGAGGCAGCCGGTAGTTATCGGGAAATAAGCCCCGACAGTGTGATCAGGACCCGACGCGAAGCCGTGTAATAATTATTATTACACGGCTACTTGCTACATAAGAAAAAAAAATGGACATGAATATGAATTTGAAACATTTTATTGGCATATTTGTTTTAAATTAACATTTTTATCCTTCCGCAAAACTTTGCACAGATGCATAACATGATCGTAATACCTTATTAAGATCCTCTGCTTCATACTTGTCTGTCTCCATTTTTTCTCTTTTAGCCAGTCTTTGAAAAGTTTCAATGCCCATTCTGTATTTTTTTGTGTGTTGGCTTCGTAGCTGTCATGCTCTATTTTGTCAAGTTCAGTCTCAGTAAGCTTGTCTGTGTCTTGTCGTTGTTCGTTGTCTATCCACTGTTTAAATGTTTTGTTTTTTCCGTACATGTTAAAATTAATGTCAAAATTTTCCATTTTTTATTGTGGTTGTCTGGTGTTTGTCACAAAATGCCGCCAAACAGTAATCTTTATCAATCCTTATTGGCGTGGAGCGATTTTACTCGTACAAGTAGTCCGGCTATGCGTTATTCCTTTGGAGCGGTTATTATTTGAAAAGAACAAACCTGCAAATGTCTCAACTGACCAATCAGAATCAAGCATTCCAGAGAGCCGTGTAATAATTGGTAATAAATGCATTTTTTGAGAAACTATATTTTAAGTTTAAAATGCAAAGTTCACATCCATATGCTGGAATTGCTCAAATGCAAATTACATCAAAAACAAAGACACTAGTGAGAAAAAAAAGCATACATGTATTGTACCGAGAAACAAGTATGAACAAAATGTGTCCAAGAGTCAGAGTGCATGAACATTTTAATAACACTGCGTAAACAGATGTGTTTTTAGTTAAGTAAAGAAGGTGAGAAGATGTTAAATTTCACAGAGAAGCCAGGATAGAGAATTCTAATGTCTAATAAATAACTACTTAATAACCTACCACCCATTGAAGACAACCTGAACTTTGATAAGTTGGCACCAAAGGACATGATAGTCAAAACTGGAAAGAAAGGAAAAATCAGGGGCATCGTCTATAAAATGTTCAACCTATCCTTCAACCCATATGATTGTTATGGTCTGTTGTCCAATACAACCAACGGATGCATTTACTAAATTAGTGCCTCTACTGGGAGCAGGTGAAACTGAAAGAGTTCGATTCACATTTTTACTTTTACTATGGTGTGTAAATGTGTATTAGTACATGTTATCGATATGCAAAAGGTACATAACCTAAAGTAAACAATGATGCGAGTTATTGTCTCCAATGTAAATCTCTTTTCTTGGACTACAACAAACACACAGATTGTAGGCAACGGTTTACTTTCCGGGAATGATGACATAGACAAGACCGACATTATCATGATTCCTCCCGCTTTGGACTCACAGCCTGTAAGTTAACTCCTGCTAGCATTGCATTGTGCATGAATCTTTCAAACATGGTAAGGAGCGTCACATTTCTGGCTGACATCAGAGGTATTCTGGCTAATCACAACGTACAGATTTGCTGGCCAATCAGGGACACAGATTTTCAAATCCGTGCGTTTCAGGAAGAGAGTGAAATCTGGAGCTACAAAAGGCTGTGCACTTATTTACTTAGTTTATATTTTTATAGATCTCGATATTTGGGTGGAAAATTGTGCACATTTCAATGCCTTTTTTTGCAATGTTTGCAACATTTACGCATCAGGCCCCAGATCTGTTCAAGCTCATGAGGACTTAAGTCGTGAAATAAGGTATATCATTTCCGGGTGCAAGGCTCCCTTTGACTACAATCTAAACATTCGTTTATTCACTATCACACATTTAAGCTATATTTTATAAACTCACGGTGTACACAACATTCTCCAAGCTCACAGCATCCAGAACATCAATAACAATTTATAAAATATTTTTACTTTCTGGTCGTCAGGGATTTCTGTAAAAAGATACAGATTAGGATTGCTGTTTGCTGATAGTTTTACAGCCCACCGTGAGTGTTTATTAGTATAGATTGTTGTCTGATGATATTAGTTTGTTTATATGTGTACACAAACGTATGCGCACAGTCGAAAGCACAGCCTTGCAAAGCATATTTTATTTGACTCTACGTGTACACAAACGTTTGACGCATGTGCATTGCGACAAAATGCAATGTTCAAATAATCTTCTGGGCTACATACTATATTCTCCTTTATGCGACATAAAACGTATGCACGGTTACAAAAAATTGTGTCATGCGCAGTGTACACGGCCCCTCACGCAACTCATCTCTTGACAAGATAAATAATAATAAGTTGACATGACTTGTAAATCTGAGTTGATTCAACAAAAAGATTTAAGGCAGCAAAGATTTTTTAGCGACAGTCTCCCCCACTGTTATTTTATTGTGTATTTTAGCATTCTTGAAGCACAGTATGGGAATTTGTACGATTGGAAGAGTATGGGAATGACTTTTAAATGAATATTAGAATATTAGGTAACAGACTACTTTGTGTATTAACCAGAACAGTTAGAAGTTACAGTAATTTAGCCATGAAGTCCTATGTTTCAGCAAGCACAATTAACTTTTAAAAAAGTGAATACAAAACTTTTTGTCCTTATCACCAGTTCACTTAATGAAGATGGAGGACCGTTCCTCTGCTGACATGAAGAAAAATTTGAAGCAGGGTACATATAGCTCCTTCAAGAGCTTTGTCCGCCGTTGCTCAGGTCCTGACTGAGGATTTCGCCATGTTCCAATGATGAATGACCTCAGTGACAGGCCAATCTTTCAATACAACATTGCCCAAATCCTGTATCGTAAGCGTCTCTCAGATTGTCATAAAAGAGCTACTTTGGCCTAATGAACAATAAACCGATCAGATTAATCTGTTTATATTGGTTTGTCTATCAACAGCAAAATCCTCTGAATATATCAGTGAAATGATTCAAATCCATACTAATAAAGATCATAAGATTATTCTAGAAGAAAATTAAATCCGCTACCATGTAAACAGTGGGAGATTATGTGGATGAGAAGATATTAAGATTGTAGCTTATCCACCCGGACAGAGGTCAATCAATGATCTCTTGTGCCCCTCCTGTAGGTATTGTGCGCACAGGACTGCAATGGGAATAGGTCTACATCGATAGATGAATTAATTTTACCACAAATTACATTCCGGTCCCTTCTTGTGTCTCATGAGTGCTTGTGTGTCCCTCAGCTTTGTCGATTTTGGGTATGTCATAATGCGATTTGCCTTAAAGGAATAGTCTACTCATTTTCAATATTAAAATACAGTATGTTATTACCTTAACTAAGAATTGTTGATACATCCCTCTATCATCTGTGTGCGTGCACGTAAGCGCTGGAGCGCGCTGCGACGCTTCGATAGCATTTAGCTTAGTCCCATTCATTCAATGGTACCATTTAGAGATAAAGTTAGAAGTGACCAAACACATCAACGTTTTTCCTATTTAAGACGAGTAGTTATACGAGCAAGTTTGGTGGTACAAAATAAAACGTAGCGCTTTTCTCACCGGATTTAAAAGAGGAGCTACATTTTATGAGAGTGAGAAGGGGAGCGGACTTTTCAGGCAAGTCGAAGTACTCCCAAAAGTGCTATTACGCGATAAAATATAGTTCCTCCCCCAAATCCGCTTAGAAAAGCGCTACGCTCCACCTTGTACCACCAAACCTGCTCGCACAACCACTCGTCCCAAACAGGAAAAACGTTGATGTGCCTGGTCACCTCCAACTCCATCTCCAAATGGCACCATTGAATGAATGGGGCCAAGCCAAACGCCATCGAAGCATCGCAGCGCGCTCCAGCGCCCACGTGCACGCACACAGACGACAGAGGGATGCACCAACAACTCCCAGCCAAGGCAACAACACATTTCAACATTGAAAATGAGTAGACTATTCCTTTAATATACTGCAAAAAATTATTTTCAGTATCATTAAAGTATTTTTGTCTTGTTTTCAGTAAAAATATCTAAAAATTCTTAAATTAAGATGCTTTTTCTTGATGAGCAAAATGACCCACGAAAATAAGTCTAGTTTTTAGACCAAAAATATACAATTTAAGTAATTTTGTGCATAAAACAAGCAAAACAATCTGCCAATGGGGTAAGCAAAAAATCTTGAACATTTTTCTTAAACACTAAATTACTAAAGATTTTTTTGCATGTTTTATGCACAAAATCACTTAAATTTTATATTTTTTGGTCTAAAAACTAGACTTATTTTCTTGGGTCGTTTTGCTCATCAAGAATGTAAGAATTTTTAGATGTTTTTACTGAACATTTTACAAAAATACTAAAAAATGTTATTGTATTGTGATTTATTATGAGATTACAACTATAAGGGATTTTTTTATGGATATACAGTAAGTATAAGCTTTCTCATGCTACATTACAATACACAACATCAACACATTTGAGGTTATTTACACCAGATGTGACATTAAGATGTGACATGTTACTTAATCTTTTGTTGTCATACACAACTGTCCACCTTAACCCTCAACCAATCCCCAAAATATATGAAATCCCCTCCTCCAATGACCTCTAAATTGACCTCTACATCTAAATTGACCTCTTCGAATAACGGGTTGACATTTTCTCTCGTAGTCATATCGCGTCATCAATTTCAAATATGGCTTGATCTTACCTTTGTGTAGTGCTTGAAACATAAAGGTGCCTTAAAGGGATAGTTCACTGAAAAATTTACATTTTGTCATTGTTTAATAACCATCAAGTTGTTCCAAATCTGTATAAATTAGTTTGTTTAGCGGAAAACAAATAATGATATTTTGAAGAATGTTTGTGACAAAGCAGATCTGGGGCACCATTGACTTACATAGTAGAAAAACATAATACTATGAAAGTAAAACAAAGTCATTTATACATGTTTGGAACAGCTTGAGAGTGATGACAGAATTTTTACGTTTTCCCTTAAATCTGAAAAAGTGTTTATATCAAATTGTGCCTTACTGATCTCTTCATAGTTTTGTTGGTTGTTGTGTTGATGTATATGTAAATTTAGCAATGTTGTTTGTTTCCATACGTAAACAACACCCAGAAGAAGCCGTCGGAGTGAATATGTTGTCAATGTCGCTCCAATGCATGCTCCAGGCGTACGTTGTTGTATCCATAGTTACTCTTAGATCGCATCCTAATTTGCCAGGCGTTCTCATGAGACCACCCACCTCCAACACCCCCCCTCCCCATGTGTTCCTCCAGAGTATTGACCCCTGTGCTCCGTTCCTCTGTGCGGGCCCTGTTCCCTCCAGACCCCCGTAACCCTCCGCTCAGACATGAGCCTTGACGTGAGACGTCTCATTTTCAAATCAATGCTTTCTGGCCCTGCCCACCTTGAACGTTCAAAACAAGCACATCAAAACAGGGGGTCCCCCTCTCCCACACCCTGAAGTTTACGACCAAAACAAGTACTTCAAAGCATCGCGCCGCTGACGTACGGCAATTCCTGACAGGCGCGCTTTTATGCTCAAAGTGGCTTTTTCCAAACTCCAGGTTTCGCAAACATTCGACTCGAGCTATTTAAAAATTTGGCATGTAGATTCAAGCTTTGTTTATAATGGTGTGAATAGCGTATTCAGATTTAGTTCGCTTAAACGTCCGTGTGCGTAGCATCGTTTCAGACGTATTTTGCGAATACCTTGTTTTTTAGATTGCCTAAAAAGATGGATTTTGAGGTGGTTACCACACCTAGTGTTTTGAACACTTCCAGCTCTTTCAGATCAAAAACGTGACTGAAATATGAAACTAAATAAACATTATGATAGACCGACAGACGACTGTTTTCTTAACAGCTACATTTCCTTGTTTGAGCTTGAAGAAATGACATGGAGTGATAAACAGCAAAAGGCGCAGCAAGTGATAGATATTAAAACTTGGAATATAGGAGTGAACTAAACGGCAGATACTGTAAAATGACAAAAATAACACAAACTGATAAGATGACTGCCATCTACATTAATCAGATTCTTGAAAACTTTTAGCCCGGCAGTAAACAAATGCTTAGATATTAGATATTTTTCCCCATATGGCTTATTCGACAAATTCTCTCTTGCTTGCTTCATGGACATCATAGGAACTTATCAATCTGGCCTTGCTGTGTGTGATGTTATATCAGAGGACACAGCACCTACTATACTGGAAGTCCACATATGGTTTGGCTTACGGGATAAAATAAACACTGTGGTCCCTTCTTGATCTCTGCGAACATTAATTTACTTAACTATATCCAAATAACCATATTCAGATGCCGTCTGCTGTCGGTGGGCCTCTGATGAAAAAGATACACTTCTTTAGAAAAACTACATCTGCGTCAATCTGCCACACAGTGTGCGGTGCTTTAAAGTGAACTATAGTAAAACTTCAATATAGTAAAATGCATCTTTAAGCTACTGTGACAAAGGGTGCGATCAATAATTTATATTATCATATGAAGAGCTTAGATGCAACCCCCCCTTCTGGAAACAAACCTTCTGAATGGGCTGCGGATATGAAGCAAAAGTATTTGTGTAGTGTATAGTACATGCAGAGAGCATTCGGTTCATATCAGTATCTAATTTTTGATGGAGGTGCGTTTAGAGGCTTTTGCTTCTGAGCTCCTCGTATGTTAAAAATGTTAAGAAATTACAACTTGCTTTTATAAGTCTTTTTTCACGCAGAGATTTTTTAAAATACTCTGATTATGTGTAGTACAATTTGGCTCATTTACACCTCCATTGATTTTCTGGAATCTGTGCTTACGTTCACACACATCACGGAAAGATTCGTAAAGACACAAGACATCAGTGTGTAACGCGTAATATAATTGTAATTGTACACTTCGGTGGACACATAACTCTTTCCCTGCCATTGACGAGTTATCTCGTCAATTAAGAGAAAACGGTTTCCTGCCAATGACGAGTTTTTATGGCAATCCATATTTCCGCTATTATCCACTAGATGGAGCTCTTATCCAACTTATATAACACTGAATCATCCACTGATCCAAAAACAGTAAAACTCTGTATGATTTGATTATTGCTCTGCATCTGATCTCTAAAAAAGTCCTTTACAAAAATGCAATTATCTGATAAAGCGAAAACAAATGAAGATAGGATGAACTTTTTTTAAGCAAAGGGTTTGTTCTTTCATTTTTAATATATTGTCTGTTTATCAATTTAAAGAAGCACTATTTATGGAAGGTGATAAACTTTTGTGACAATCATAAAAAATGCTGGCGCTGACTGCCAACTTTTTAAAAAATGCTGGCAGGGAAAGAGTTAAAGCCTCGTTCAGACCACCAGCAACTTTCTCGCTTTGTGTTGCCATCTATAAATGAGGCATTTCTAAGTCTTGTCGTCATAACAAATGATTAGGCGAGAAAGTAACGCGGGATGAAAGTAACTAAGTGAAATTTCACAATGTGTTTCTCAATTCATGTGTTACAGTGCTGATCAATCTACAGGGGTGCGTTCTCCGATAAAGTTGTCTCTTAGCGTGCTAGGAAGACTCTTAAGTCAAACCTTAACAATGGGTATACCTTTCCTACGTGTGTTCTCCGAACTATACCTTAGGATGTTGCTTAAGGTAAACCTTCTTAAGTTCGACCTTAGCAGGTGCTGTCCATGGTGGAGGTGCTGAATAGGTTGATATCGATTGCTCGACAATCAATTATTCACTTCATGTAATAGGTTTCGCTGCGTTATGAGACAGCGGTGTTCTTTATTAAATAAACATTTTAGAAATAGTTCAAGTTCAACTTATTAGGAATATCTGGTAAAAAATATTTCAAATTGCAAACAACTAAATTCAACCTTCTATATTTTATATCAAACCCGTGCAAAACCCGCAACTTTATTTCCAAACGTATCATGTTTAAACTGCTCCAATTCATCTGCTATGCCTTAAAAGGATCATTTATAGGTTCCCAATAAGTGCGTTGCACAGGGGAATACAGTGGGTTGTGCAAGTACTTGGCTGTGCATTACACTTAAAATATATAAAAACAAACTGCTGTTGTTCATTAGTTCACGCGTTTATTGTGCTTGGACAGTGGATGCGCAAGCACCGTGGTTACAATGTGGATAAAGCTTAATGGACGCATTTCTGGAGCCTGTCTGTCTAAATATAACATATCAAATATTATATAATAGCCTATATAAATATATAGTAAGATTGATTTAGATTTTAGCTTTGATTAGTTTTAATGTGGAAATCTTGTTGACCTTAGACTATACAAGCAGTAATCAAGTGCACAGTTTATTTCGAATGTTTATAAAGAATATGGCATGCGGTTGCCTCAAAGTTATAAAACATTAAAAAACTTTGATGCAAAGTCGAATTAACATTAATAATCATAATTGTTTTTTGTAATTTTACCCGATTTATTTATGCAGCTAAAATACTAGCCGGTAGACTAAGATTTAACGGATATGAAATGCACAAATGAAATAGGATTCGCTGTATAGCTGCCAGTTTCACCAACTCCATAACCCAAAATATATTTTTTTAATAGTTTCTTAAGCCTGTAGCATTTAATAGTTCGCAGCTGATGTGCCTTTGGAAAACATAATTAAAAATCTAACAACCATCAATGTAATGATGGCTAATTATGTGAATGTTTTATTCTTTAAATCTAAAAATATTTGCCTAATTAAACACGGAGTGTATTGCATTTTTTTTTTTACAAATATTTAGTTATATAGACTGCAATGTAAGCTTTTATGAAAGTGATGGCCCCTAGTGGAGTCATGTGGGATAAGGTATAGCTAAGAGTGCTCCAGACCAACCTTCTAAACGAACGACTTACAGAAGTGATACGTAACTAAGAACGTTTCGGAAAACACGTATTAGCGATAAGGTACAGCTTAAGGTACAACTTAAGAACGACGTAGTGTTAAGGTAGTTATATGTAAAATAGTTGATCAAGTTGATTAAACTTAAAAAATGAATGGGATTTTAACCTAAACGTATATGCAAACTTTCACGCAAGCGCAATAAACAAACTCAAAAAAATCATATCACTCCAAGAACTAACTCTGACCCCCGTCCAAATCTGCTGAAATAGCACACCAGGCTGGAGCAATCTGTCCATCCCAGACGGTAAACGAACGTATCGATTGTTCAGGGAGCAGAGTGCATTGGCGGTGAGCTGGAGGACCATGTGTAGAGAAGCAGAGGAGACACCTGACCGGAGAAGATTTTAATGGACTCTGGCAGGTTCCTGTGGCCATGTCATTGTACATAAAGTCAGCCTGACGATCCGCCCGACTCCCCACGGGAGCAACACCACCTCGACATCTGACTGACTTCAATTTTCCACCATTGTTCTGTGCTGTCTTCATCCCATGAGAAGGACATCCTTACGAATGCATTGTTATTTAAATCTTGTGCTGGCGAGGTGGGATTTATGAGTTATGCTTGGCTTTTATATGTCCGGTCATAACTGATAAAATATGAGGAGTCAGTGCAAGTTCCCTATACAGTACATGACAGTGTATGTAGGTCATGAGCAGGTCTGCTATGAAACTGTAAATCTAGAGGAAAGACACAGATGAGGTTCACAGTAGTCCACCCTGATTAAAGATAATGTTTAACCCATTTCATTCATTTGTAGAAAATGTGTGAACTTGTCTGTGAAATCCAGGCGAAAGTCTTAATCTATTGATGCATCAAATTTTGATTTTAATCTTTGACATGGCCTTGCTCAGTCAATAATAAAGATATCAAGGTTATATTATCACATATAGGATGACTACAGCTGGATTTTTACAGACTGGGCCAACAAGTTACACAATAAATATTGACTGTACAACACCAGATGTTACGTAGAGAGTAAGTGGGAAATCTCTTGCCATTGATGCCCTCTAGTGATGCTTTAGCACAAGCAATCGTCTGGCATTGCACACACCGTATCAAGCGCACACTGTATTTGGGGTTCATGGCACCTGCCAATGCAATTACTTATATTGTGTGCCATTTTGTTTTATGCATGCTTTGGGAACAAATCATGCGGCAAGTTTATTAATATATATAAAAGCCCCAGGGCGATAATGCCGTCTAGTGATGTCACAAGCCACCGTATACCAAACATTTGAGACCTCACTGTCTAATTTGGTGACTTTTCTCTTTGCAGAATATAACGTATCGCCGTCCTCACGTTGTCATCGGAGAGACCCCGTGTCCTTTCTACGAGACTGCACTATGTCTGCAATACACGAGCACACAATTCCAGCCGATGATGTCATCTTTTACTGACCCATCCCCCATCCGTGAAGAAGATTCAGTGCAGATCCGAGGTCTGGTGCACTGAGATACCTCAATGTTAATGATGAAGGTATGCTATAAGCATCATCACGTTTTCCATTCCCTCAGTCAAAGAGACCCAAAAGACATCCATTACGGCTATTTGTCGGAGACATGCACGGGATTCGAAACAAAATGGGGCGGATTTAAAAGCTTTATGTGGAGTTATTCATTATTTAATTAAATTGATTTTTATTTCAGTGAAAAAGTCAATATACATCTGACAAAAATGTATACATTGTAATAATGCACTATAAGATAAAAGCCTCTGCCAAATGCATGAATGCAAATATTGGCACTTACAAAGGCATTTAATGTGCACATTTAGCATTTCATTTTGCATGGTTTCTGTAGCTCAACTGGTGCAGCAACTCCATAGTCATAGGTCTGCGTCCCAAGCAATGCAATGCCTAATAAAATGTATACTTTAAATATAGTATAAAAGCATCTGCGAAAGGCTTGAAAATAAATATTTGTGACCCTGTC
Source organism: Misgurnus anguillicaudatus (assembly GCF_027580225.2). Taxonomy (NCBI): domain Eukaryota; kingdom Metazoa; phylum Chordata; class Actinopteri; order Cypriniformes; family Cobitidae; genus Misgurnus; species Misgurnus anguillicaudatus. The sequence goes on from NC_073358.2 coordinate 7,972,787, forward strand.
TGTAAAATCTAAATATGAGAAGCAAGTTTGATTTCAATCTTACTCAGTCAATATTAAAGATATCAAGATTATTTTCACAGAATGCTCTTTACATTATGTAGGATGACAAGGACGAGGTTTTTACAGACTGAGTTATTATATAAAGACTATGAATGGAAAAGCTGACTCTTTAAACCAGTATCCCTTGATATCCACCTCCCACTACATGCTTTAGAAATCCATCTTACTAGTTGTCTGACATTTACAATGATATTTCACTGTGCTGAACGCAAGCCTATCACCTCACTTCTTTCTTCAGGCCGTCTGAGGCGAATGCTAAAAGATCATTTTGTTTTTTCTCGGCGAACCCTCAAGCTCCAGACTGAAGGAATAAAGCATACGTCTGGACGTCGATGAATAATAAACTGTTGTTTGAGATAATAAAGGTGATCAAGCTTGGTCTCCACACTTCCTTGATCATGTGCCAGAAAGAATGCAAACCGCCGCCGGAGTCTTCTGCAGTTTCTCGTCCTTAATGATGCCATTGGAGTCTAGAGAAATCTTTAGCCATATGTGCTGCATGTCCAAATGTGAGCCTATATCCACACAGTCATTACACTGTAAAAAATAATTTGTTGCACTTGCATTTTTTTTTTGCTTAATCAACCTGAATTTACAATTAATGTCAACTTTCTTGACATGAGCAGAGTTGCTATAAATTCTAAAAATAAAATAGCTAAAGTTAATTTAACTTTATTTTGTATAATTTATAACAATAATGTAATTTCAAATTGACTACACTGTGCAACAAGTTTTTAAGTTATGAAGGAATGCATAAAAATCACTCTTTACCTCTTTTAAATAAACAATGTTTGTCTCTATTAAAGATGGAATAAAGATGAACCCAGGTATGACTTAATGGAGCCAAAGAAAACCTTTGTGTGAGATAGATGCAGTCAAACCTAATGAATTAAAGGCGGGGTGCATGATCTCTGCAAGCCAATGTTGACATTTGAAATCACCTAAACAAACACGCTCCTACCCCAATAGGACATTCTTTTGATAGACCCGCCCCACACATAAGCATCCCAGGCAATGATGTCGGTTAGTAGACACGCTCCTTACTGCTGATTTGCTACAACTGTGTTTTGGTAGTCGGCCCGATTCCCTTTTCCAAAGTGTTTTTCAAAAATCATGCACCCCACCTTTAAATGTTGTTTTGGATTTCACTGACGGCGATCTAACATGTGTGATATATGCATTAAATTAGAGCAAAAGTGAGTGCGTTTAATATCCCGGGTTTTAAAAAGTGAAAAGTGCCCATGGTTTGATCATTATGTTATACGTTATGTAGCTCTGGGGTTCATGAACCACTGGTGGTTCATGGGGGTATTGCAGAGTTTGTAAACTAATAAAAAAAAAGGTAAATAAATAATTTTAAAATAAAAATCTATCTTACTAACCGCTTACCAAAAAAATATATATATAATTTTTTTTATTCTGCATGCCATGTCCATGACACAAAATATATCAGAAAACTGAGAAATCAATATGATTTATGTGCCAGTAACGGGTATGTAAAATACTGCTGATAACTTTAAAACGGATGAAAAATACATGTTTTTTAAGTTAAATGTGCACATGTGCTATTAAACATTAACTTAAAATATCAGGGGGTTCTTTAGGTAAATCATTTATGTCAAGGGGGTTTGGCTTACAAAACAGTTTGAAAACCCCTCGGCGGGTAAGGCATTGCGTTAGTTATTTAAAAGGCTGTGGGTTCATGCATTTGCCAGATGATTTTATCCAAAGCGACTTACAGTCCATTACAAGGTATACATTATGTAAGGAATAATTGACGACGGGCTGTTGAATTATAAGAAAATAATGCACACCCAAGGTGGTAATGCGGCATGACACGTAGTGGAGTACCGTTACACCGTGCCATTTTGTTTTATGCATGCTTTGGGAACAAATCATGCGGCAAGTTTATTAATATATATAAAAGCCCCTGGGCGATAATGTCGTCTAGTGATGTCACAAGCCACCGTATACCAAACATTTGAGACCTCACTGTCTAATTTGGTGACTTTTCTCTTTTTCAGAATATAACGTATTGCCATCCTCACGTTGTCTGCTTACAGTCCATTACAAGGTATACATTATGTAAGGAATAATTGACGACGGGTAGTTGAATTATAAGAAAATAATGCACACCCAAGGTGGTAATGCGGCATGACACGTAGTGGAGTACCGTTACACCGCGGGTGTGCATTATTTTCGAATAATTCAATTATTCCTCTTATACCACGGTTACCACAAACATTGCTCTGGTGCCTTTTTTTAAGACATTTGACAAGTTAGGTGTGCGGTTTACAGAAAAATAATCAACACCCATTGAACATTTCTCAGCCAATCAGAATAAAGCATTCAACAGCCCCGTTGTATAAATTAGTATGATACTGGGATCAAACCCACAACCTTTCCCACTGCTGATGCAATGCGCCACAGGAACACTTAGGTAACACACTTTGTATACCTTGAATGCTCTTCTGTAAGTTGCTTTGAATAAAAGTGGCATACATGTAAAATCTTAATCCTGAGTAAAACTGTCCAATCTTAACTTACACTAGGCACCCAAATTAGTAAAAACTGCATGTGTTGTAATTTAAGATAAATATGCAAATGACTCGGTATATTTAACATGAGAAATGTTGTGCAGCCATACGTTTAATAGACACGAGGAGGTGGAAACCTGAATGAGTATCTGATTGATGGATGGCTGTTTTTGCTGGGTTTGTTTAGGATGTAACAGTGGGGAAGTACAGCTGCGGTGTCGGCCGGGCCTGCCAGGGCATAACTTATCACTACAAACCCACTCTCCTCGTATAAACAATGAAATCAAATCCTTCTTTTGGATTCACCTGATGCTTTGTTTTTATTCCTGTGATCGTGCATAGATGGGGAAAATCCAGTGCGGATCTGCCAAAAAGGGTGCTGGTAAACTGCCATCCTAACCATAAACAGATATAATCGTACGAAATGTGTATCTCAGCATTAAAAGCTTGGCATTTAAAATCCCTCATTAAATGCAGTTATAGATAACACAGCATGTAAAATGTCAAAATGTGTCATTTTGAAAGATGAAAGATGTGGACTTACGAGAACAAGATGCGTACACACCCGAATGCAAAAGAGCTCAGGTATTTTTCGGAGGTTGAAAGCTATAAAAATCGAAATGGTCTTTATCTTTCTGGTCTCATAACGTGAGTAATGCAACCCCCCCAGCACACTTCCTCCCTGGAGTATAACACGCTGATCTATACAGATTGAAGTACAACATGTACCCTACTTAGCAAATCAATGTTATAGTCACTATGTCCTAAACTTAATTACAGTGAAATTGAATGCAGGACTCAGAACAGCCCGAGGCGTCGGTGTAAGGATGTGCACGATGCTCTGCATTTAATTAATTTCGTATGCATCTAATAAAAATAGGCAAAATGTTATCAAATGGTCATCAACTAGAAAGAAATAGACATAATTATACTGTTACTGTATACTGTAAGTGCTTGAAATAGTTAGGCATGCGTTTCCCAGCCATCTGTGAGTTTGACATCTCCACAACAAGATTAACAGAAGAAAAACTCTCAGACGAAACAAAACTTGGATGACTTTTATTCAGCGCCGTCCAACACACACAAACAAGACATATTTTCTTTCCAGTGTTTTGACTGTTACTATTTCCAGTTCCTTTCTTCTGCACACTTAAGCTCACCCAGAGAGGATGTGCTTGATGAAAGATGTGTAGTTAATGCTGCCGTTGGCGTCTTCTTGTCCGGTCATCAGCCGGTCCACCTCGTCCTCCGTCATCTTCTCCCCGAGCGTTGCCAAGACGTGGCGGAGCTCGGCGCCCATCACCGTCCCGTTGCCTTCTTTATCGAAGACCCTCAGACCCTCCACGAAATCTTCGAAGGTTCCCTGGTCCTTGGCTCTCGAGATGTGCTGCAGCATGGGTAGAAAAGTCTCAAAGTCCAGGTATTTGGTGTTCATGTCTTCCGCCTTGGGCTTCCCCAGGATGGTCAGGACGTCGGCGTTGGTGGGGTTGTGACCGAGGGCCCTCATCACATCTCCGCACTGAGCGTACCTGATCTTCAGTTCACCGGTCGGCGTCTCGTCGAAGAGCGTGAAGGCGTCTCTGAACTCTTCGATCTGGTCGGCGGTGAATTCGAGGGTTATGCTTTTAAGGTCCAGGGCGGGCTCTTTGGGGGTCTCCGGGACCGGAGCGGGAGCAGGGGCCGGGGTTTCTTCTTTCTTCGGCTCTGGCTTTTTAGGTTCTGGTTTCTTAGGTTCGACCTTTTTTGGTGCCATAGCGGTGCTGATGACGGTGCAAATGGGATGAGATGTCGTGAAGTGTGTGTGTTGGAAGAGCTGCTGAGCTTTTATACTGACAAGTTAGGGGGTTTGATAAAAGTTATCAGGACTGGAATAGTGACGGGGCTATATAGGGAAATGGACTGGAACAGACTTGAGAGCTCCTCATACCACTAAAAATACCAGGAGATAAGAACTTTCAATGAAATTCAATGTAACTAAAACATCACTTAGGTTATTCTCGAATTTGTGTGATAAGGTATAGTTCACCCAAAAATAAAAAAAATTCGATCATTTTCTCTCTCTCATGTTGTTACTGTATAAATTTCTTTGTTTGAATGACCACAAAGGAAGATTTTTTGAGGAATGTTTGTAACTAAACTGATCAGAAGAACCATTGACTTCCATAGTTGGAAAAAGAATACTATGTAAGTGAATGGTGCTTCTGATTGGTTTGTAACAACATGAGAGTGAGTAAATATTGACATAATTTAGATTTTTGGTTGAACTCTTTAGCAAAGACACTCGACATGTATAGATGGGTTTTATTTCGAGTTCGGATGGGTGTTTACTAAAACGGGAAATTTTATAACAATTTAAAGGTTTGTATAAAATTGTGCAAGTTTTATTTATTTACATTATGCATTTGTAGACATTTACTTAAAGCTATACGTGTTAAAGTATTAGTGTGTGTGTCGAATTAAACCCCAAAAATAGCTCAGCATGCAAATGATTTTTATGGTATCAGTGTGTTCAGTAAATTAAAGATGTACACGACACCATTGCTTTAAAAGGCAGGATTAAGCTTTATTTTATGCATGTATGGCGTTTCCTAGTGCCACCAACAGCCGCTTGTATCTTGCCTGGCTGGTGATAAAGATGGATCTATTTTGAGACCCGCACATACCAATCACTCACACTGATGCTGTTTGCAATGCAGTATTTTAGGGACACTTAACACAAAGACACACAATCGCTTTATGGCGAATGTTATTTTCCAGTCTTGAGGGGCGAACTGACCTTAATGTCTTTCAAGCAAAATATACATATTTTCATACTATGTACACAAATTTACCACATCCTTGAGCTAAAAGGTATACAAATTTGTTGAAATGGTTCAAAAGCAGATACTTGTGGGTTGGCTATGATGTCATAACTTAGAAAAGTTCCTGAGGATTTTTAACAACTTTAATCACTTTTGAAAAGTGAAAGTCTGCCATCTAGTGGTTGAAGGGATAGCTTACCCCAAAATGTAAATTATGTCATCATCCACTCATCCTCACGCTGCACCAAACCTGCACGAGTCTCCCCATTCTGTTAAATACAAAAGAAGATATTTTGATAAATGATGTAAGCACACAGTTGATGTTACCCATTGACCTCCACAGTGGGAAAAACAAATACTATAGAAGTCAATGAGTACCATCAACTGTATAATTTATTAAAAAAATATATATATATTGGTAACACTTAATACCAATAAGGTTGTATTTATTAACATTAGGTAATGCATTAGTTAACATGAACTTGCAATGAACAATACTTAAAGCATTTATTAATCTTAGTTCATTCATTTTATCATTAACACACATTACTTAAATCAAAAGATGTAACTGTAAACAATAGTTAGTACACAATGATCTGACAAAAAATAATTAATTCTGAAAAACTATATTGCTCATGTTTTAATTCATTTTAGCTAATGCTTTTACCAAAGTTAACAAATGAAGAGTTTGGTTCCAAAATTTTTCTTTAAAAAAAATAGCTGCCACCAAAATCAGTATTGTATCAGGTCAGTATTAAAATGTAAATTCTTAATTTTACACAAAATCCGATATCTGCCGTGTTATACTGGCCCTGTCCCAAATGGCACACTCCGGACTTGTGGTCCACCTCAGAGTCCACACTTTGATGATATCATAGAGTGCAGACTTTAGGAACCCTTGATGCCAGTCCACGTAGGTGCACTGTAGTCGTATTTTGGGACAGACTCGACCATCACGCCAGAAATAGGAAGAGAAGTTGCCTGTCAGTGTAAACTCCTCCCTTCCGTCGTCTGATTGGTCTGATTGCTCTTTAGCAAGGACTTCTGGGTTGGTAAAGTGCGCGAAGCCTGCTGCAGTGCAGGCTTCGCCGGAGACCGGATCAAGGGGGGAAAAGGGGGCGCTGATGAGCACCCCTTAAAGCCTAAAAATGACAGATGAGACACCTTACGGACTCGTAGACTAACTGAGCACGTGCAATTTAAGGCCACGAGACCGAAAGTCCACATGAAGTGCGCCATTTGGGACAGGGCCCCTGTCATCTTTACTCCCTTTTTTCCCAAAATGCAATAAACGCCACTCCTCCTTCTCTCCAGAATGCAATAAATCCACTCAACAAATCACAGTGCACCATTCCACGCATTGTAAATAATAATGGCAACGCGTTGAATACAGACAGACTCCTAGTTTTCCTCATCAACTTTGTACTTCGTGATCAACAAACAAACAAAAACAAAATAATACTTTTGATGGCATTGATAAACCTGTGTTGGTTTTCTGTGGCGTGGAAGAGGGCGACGGAAAAATGCTGACTGTTGTTACAGGACAGCATGAAGCTTCTGTCATGCTAACACATTGACCCCAGGGAATCTTATTAAAAAACTTTCCATTATTTTACTCAAAGTCAACGAAAATCGAGCAGAACCAAAACATTTTACAGCTAATCGTTGTCAAAAAAGTTCAGAGACAATGTCCCAAGGATAAAAGCAGCAATGACAGTGTTATTAATATGACAAAGTAAGTGTTTTGATTAATGTCATTAATGTTTTTTGAATCAGTGAACTAGTCAACTAAATTGATATAACATGGCGAAGATAAAGGCACATTTATATATTGATTCAATAGATTCATAGCATTTAAAAAATAAAGATTTTTATAATAAATCTTTGAAAAATCTAATTATTAATTTGAATTTTTATGTTATTATAACCTAAAGATGCTATGTGAAAGTTTGTAACAGAAAATAGTAGTTTTTATTTTGTCACTTTCTTGGTATAGAAAACACATTTTACCAAAATTAGTCAAAATGGATTTATTGCGATTTGGAACCAAACTCTTCAAATACAACCTTATTGAAAAGTGTTATCGAAATATCTTCTTCTGTATTAGAATAAATAAACTCACACAGGTCCAGTACAACATGAGGATGAGCAAACGACGACAGAACTTTCACCTTGGGGCAAACTATTCCTTTAAAATGCATCAAAAATGTGTCTTTTACAACCGTAATTTCCTATATGCGTTGATTTGGTGTAAGTAGTTTTCATCAGTATTTAAATTAACTTTTTTTGGCACTTTCAGGTCGGTCAGCAAAGACAAACTGTCAGTATTCATTGACGTCCCACTGTGAGAATGTGGCACAGCTGGACTAAACGTCCATTAATGAGAACACGGCCTGAGGGTTTGTCTCTTTTCTCTCTGTCTCTGTCCAATGTGTCATGAAGTAAAACAAAAACCTTAAAATGCCTATCAGAAAATCAATCATTAATCTGCATTCAGTCTTTTTTTGTGTTACTCAATCATCTCATTAAGTGGTTTACAAACAGCTTGTGGACTTAAAACATTTAAATAAGATATTTTGTATATACACAAATTTTCTTCTTTCAGCTTTATTATTGGCATTGGATAGTGCCCTATTTTTAAAGCTTCATAAAGAAAAACTTACTTAAATAACCTAGCTTAGCTAGTTCAACTTTATTTGTATATATATATATATATATATAGTATTTATATAATTATAAATATATTTTTAGTCAAAAGACTAAATGTCTTCCAAAGTTAAGCAATGTGTTTTTATAAAGAAACATTTATATTAAAAACTTGTAGGAGTAGTTTGCCGGACAGGGATTAGCCCAAGCCAGGACCAGGCCTTAGTTTAATTCGGAAATATAACTAGCTTTAACAAACATGCCTTGCTAAAAACATTACTTACATGCATTTTGAGGCTAAACAAACAACAATGTATTTTAAGAAATATCAGTGCAAGTTGTTTTCAGTTTGGACAGCTCTTACATTTATTTAAGTCTAGGACTAGTCTAATCCCTGTCCGGGAAACCGCCCAGTAAAGTGATGGGATTTTTGACCTCAACTCTCTCATGAACATGCATAGTTTTTTTAACCGTATGAAATAAGTTTCTGATGGATGGATGTGCTGCTTTTTGGTGCTTTAAAAATGGGGCACCATCCAATGCCAATTGTATTTATATATATTTATACATCTAAGATGGACTGAGGGTGAGTAAATATGGGCTAATTTTCATTTGGGGTAAAAATTAAAAAACACAAGAAAATGTTGTAAAATAGATTTTCTTCAACTTTCCTGCAGTCCATAGAGAAAATGTTTTATAGAGAAAGTGGAGGCAACAACATTTGAGTGTATGATATACAGTATACACAAAAAGTAAAAAAGTTGGTTCAACTCAAAGGGGTCATATTTAAGACTTTTTTAAGAAAATCTTTGGTGCGTATGCGAAGTTTGAGCTGAAAATAATATAATTTATTATATCATATTAAAATTGCCACTTTGCAGGTGCAAGCAAAAATGTGCCGTTTTTGGGTGTGTCCTTTTAAATGCAAACGAGCCAATAAAATGCAAACACTGATGATTGTGATGGTGGTTTGTTAAAATTCAGTTGTGCTGTCAATTATTTTCTCTCTCTCTCTGGACTAAATGGCAGTGCTGTGGTTGGATATAGTGCAGATTATAGGGTGGTATAATTATAATAAGATCCCCTTGTGACATCACAAGGGAAGCCAAATCTGAATGACCTATTTTTTCACATGCTTACAGAGAATTGTTTACCAAAACTAAGCTCTTCTTCACATTTTCTAGGTTGATAGAATCACGGGGGACCCAATTATAGCACTTAAACATGAAACAAACTGAGATTTTCATGATATGTCCCCTTTCAAAAAGTTAAGTTACCTGGTTGCCTTAAAATTTTGAGTTAATTCAACTCAAAAATATTAGATGACACAACAATTTATACACAATATGTTTAAGTTGAATTAACTTTAAGGCAACCAGGTAACTTACCCCTTTAAGTTGTAACCAACAAATCATTTTTACAGTGTATTGCCTTGACGACAGAGTTTATTAGTAAAATATTATAGGAAAATGAAGGAAAAACAGTTTGGCTGGTAAAAGCTGTTTGCTTTAAAGTCCATTTAAAGATCCTCAGTACAGCTCTGCAGAGGAAAAAATATGTTAAGTATGATGCAAAATTAAATAGGCAAAAGGCTGCTTATGGTTTAACTTACTCCATGAGTGTTGCTCGGGAACAGTCTTTCTTTCACAATGGCACAAATGTCTGTAAAAATGTCATCTTCATCTCGATCAGCATCGACCTGGCAACAACAGAATGATGTTATCGCATGTAATAGCGTAAAACCAACAAGGGTACTGTTATGTACTGCGAGCACTTGCTGGACAGCATCTTACCCTTACAATAAGTCCTTTCTCATGGTAGTACTTGGCTATGGGTGTGATATTGTGTTTGAAAGTGTCTAGTCTCTTCTCAATAGCGTGAGTATTGTCGTCAGGACGGCCCTGTTGAGAAGCTCTTTTCTCTAGACGCTGCCGGAGTTTCTGGTTGGAGCAGGCGAGCAAGATCACCAAATCTGGAGATCCAATCTAAAAAAGTTTTTGTGTACTGTTATTTACATTTATGCATTTAGCAGACTTCATGACCTTTGCATTAAAGTCTGTGTAAAGTCTATTCAGACATTATTGCAGAAACACATTACAAAGACTGGGAATTATGAATTGTGTAGTACCTGAACTGTGTTCAGGATTATTTGGGTGGGGCTAAAACGCTGTAACCACAGCCCCACCCTTAACATACTGTAATCACGAGCATCCATTCAGATTGTAGCGGTATTTGAAAGTGGAGAGAGATGGCAGTTTTTCCACAAGTTGGCTTTTTTTGCTTAAAAAAGTTGACAAAATTTATAAATTCAAGTTGAAATAGTTTTATTTTTTTAAGTTAAAGTAACATATAAAATATGTGTTGATTTGACAAAAATGCTCCGAATTTTTACACTGCACGTGTTACTTTATTCTACTTAATTTGAATACATTGTTGCATTTTTGTTTTGGTTTCATGCCTAACAACGCCCCTTAGCTGTTATAAAATGCACTGGTAACCAACTGCTTCGCGGGGCTTATTGCTTTATTTTGCATCATTGAAAAAAGGAGGGGGGTGAGACTACAAACACCCCTTTTCTCGGTCAAATAGGCACCAAATGCTAAATGTATTTTACATTTCGACAACAAATATGACACACTTTCAATAAAGATTAATGTTTCTAGTGAAATGCTCCTTTAAGACAACTGTTAAAAATCGTGTTACAATGATTAAAAATTCAAAATACGATACTTTGGCATTACTTAATGTTCGAAACCTTTCCTATAAAAAACAAATTTCACAAATATCGTTAGTTGTTGGAAAGTTAATTGAAAATCATTTGTCCAAGAATTTATATTTTCTTAAATGTCAAGGTACAACCACATTTTTATCAAGCACATTTTAACTTATTCCCGGCCAGCCATTTTTTGAAAAAGTTGCCCGTCAGCATTTATGTTCATTTTCTCAAAAGTTTCACAAAATGCCTTCCAGAAAAAATTTCAAATATAATAATACAAATAATACAAATATATCAAATGAAAGAACAGACCCTCTGCTTTCAAACAAACAAACAAATAAAATGGGAAAAAACTTTCATCCTATCTACAGTATATTTTTTCTCTGCTTATAAACTGAAATAGTTGCATTTTTTGTGAAGGAATTTGGTTAGAGATCAGATTCAGAATGATTATCAAAACATACACAGAGTTTTAAATTAGTAAGTTACGTTTGGCTTCATTTTTTTTTATAAATTTGGTAAACAGGAACATGTTTTTTTTAATGCAAATGTTTTCTCTTAATTGACGAGATAACTCGTTTAATTGTATTTTAAAGTATATTTATGAATTTAATATCACAGGCAAAAGCTTAAAACAGCATCCAAGTAGAAGTCTGTTAAATGTAAATTTATAGCAGAGGTCAGGTGGTGCAACCAGAAAGTCAAAGGGTGCAGCTGCTTATAAATGCCTTAAAAACATTAAGCTACATCCTTTTAATAAGCTTATAATTTTAGTTAATAAATGCAAGAATGTCGTCTATAATTGTTATAATCCTTTTAATATTGTTTCTAAATGTATAATTCTTAAATGTTAGTTTTATGGTAAAGTTGTTTTACATTTTCAAACTATTTTCAGGATTACAATTTCAATACATTGTTCCTGACTTACAAATTACATCCATTTTTAATTAATAAAAAATAGGTCCTTTTTAGCTTTTTGTTTTATCAATGACCCACATACAAACAGGCCTAACACTAAAATTCACAAGGTTCAGAGAAACTTTTTATGGATGGGCCTCTTCTCTTAGTACTGTACTGCACCATATTATAAGTCAAGGGCAATAACTAAACAGTAAAATAGGTTTTTCATCTTGAAAATCCGAACCCTTACCTGCTCCTCGAAGGTGAACGCCTGTGATATCTCTCTAGGAAATCCATCCACAATAAATCCTTTGGCATCCTGATTTTTGATAAACTGATGCTTCAGCTCCTCAATAGTCGTCTCCTAAAGATATCAACAGAAGGATTATGGTGGCTAAGCTTTACTTAGATAAATGCACCATTGAATTTGCAAATACAGATAGACAGTCAAATAGTTAAACCTGAGGTGCCAGTTCTCCATTGGCAATGATCTGGGCAATCAGTTCCCACTTTCTGTCACTGGTGGCATGATGCAGCAACTGGTTTCTTAAAATTTCCCCCACCGACACGTGCTGGAAATCATAGTGATGTGCAATTTTAGCTGTCTGAGTTCCTTTACCGCTGCCTGGACCCCCTAGAAAATATTATAGCGAAAAAAATCCCAACTTACATCACAGACGCAGCAGAATAAAAATGCGTATGAAAAATTCATTTGGATCAAGGCCCGCTTAATTTCATTTCAGAATTTAAAGTAACAGGTGTCATAGGGATACTTCACCCCAAAATGTTTTTATGTTCAATCATGTTGTTACAAACTGATGAAAAAAGCCCCATTGACTTAGTATTCTTTTTTTCTGCTATAGATGTAGAGGCTTTATAAGTTTGGTTATAAGAATTTCTCAAAATATCTTCCTTTATACCGGAGGAAATGTATACAGGTTTGTAACAACATGAGGGTGAGTAAATAATGACAGAATTTTCATTTTTGGTGAACTATTCCTTTCATAACCAGATTTACAATATCAGACTGCAGTGACAGCGATGGCACTTACCTACGATGAATATGATGTGCGGCCGTGATTTGGATGGGTCAAAGACGTCATATTCCTGTATCAGCCCCGAGGACTCTGTCATATCTGAGTCACTTTCTATCGAAAATTGAGCTTGAATCGGTGGCAGCCTGTCATATCGACGATACGGTCCAGGGCCAGGACCCGTGCCGCCGTCTAGTAATAAAGAAGATTTACATTCACTGTTTCAGACAGTGTGACCTCAGAACGCCTCTTATTTCAATTTAAATAATATCTTATCATAATTCATAACTGTTTCTTGGATGAGAAGCTACACAGTTATATGCGTAGACTTTTTTATTGAGGCATTTGGCTAACATTTAAACACATTTTACAGCAGCTCTTCAGATTCATAGCATGAATAAAACCTCTTTAACTCAATGCTTTTTATCTGTCACGGTTTTTATTTTGGTAATGTACAGATAGAGGCCAAATAACAAAGACGCATTCATAAACTGTAATAAATTCTGAATTTCGAAGGTTTTATAAGCATTTTCGTAAAATAAAAACTGGTTCAAATACCACTTCATTTTAAATATAGAACGTATGCCTTAAATGTACATCTATGCCTAAACACGATTATACAGGTGGTGGTCATATAATTAGAATATCATCAAAAAGTTGATTTATTTCACTAATTCCATTCAAAATGTGAATTTGTATGTTGTATTCATTCATTGCACACAGACTGATGTGTTTCAGATGTTTGTTTCTTTTAATTTTGATGATTATAACTGACAACTAAGGAAAATCCCAAATTCAGTATCTCAGAAAATTAGAATATTACTTAAGACCAATACAAAGAAAGGATTTTTAGAAATCTAGGCCAACTGAAAAGTATGAGCTCTTCTGCATTGTTGTGTCTGGCATATCGCATCTTCCTCTTCACAATACCCCATAGATTTTCCATGAGGTTAAGGTCAGGTGAGTTTGCTGGCCAATTAAGAACAGGGATACCATGGTCCTTATACCAGGTACTGGTAGCTTTGGCACTGTGTGCAGGTGCCAAGTTCTGTTGGAAAATGAAATTTGCATCTCCAAGTTGGTCAGCAGGAAGCATGAATTGCTCTAAAACTTCCTGGTATATGGCTGCGTTGACCTTGGACCTCAGAAGACACAGTGGACCAACACCAGCAGATGACATGGCATCCCAAACCATCACTGACTGTGGAAACTTTACACTGGACCTCAAGCAACGTGGATTGTGTGCCTCTCCTCTCTTCCTCCATACACTGGGACTCTGACTTGCAAAGGAAATATACTTTCATCAGAGAACATATCTTTGGACCACTCAGCAGCAGTCCAGAAGCTAGACGCTTCTGACGCTGTCTGTTGTTCAAGAGTAGCTTGACACAAGGAATGCGACCCAGGTCTTGCATACGTCTGTGCGTAATGGTTCCTGACTCCAGCTGCAGTTGACTCTTTGTGAATCTCTCCCACAATTTTGAATGGGTTTTGTTTCATAATCTTCTCCAGGGTGCAGTTATACCTATTGCTTGTACACTTTTTTCTACCACATCTTTTCCTTCCCTTCGCCTCTCTATTAATGTGTTTGGACACAGAGCTCTGTGTAAGGCCAGCCTCTTTTCCAATGACCTTTTGTGTCTTGCCCTCCTTGTGCAATGGACAGTCTTTTGGACAACTATCAAGTCAGCAGTCTTCTCCATAATTGTGTAGCCTGCAGAACTAGACTAAGAGACCATTTAAAGGCCTTTGCAGGTGTTTTGAGTTAATACGCTGATTAGAGTGTGGCACCAGGTGTCTACAAAATTGAACCTTTCCACAATATTCAAATTTTCTGAGATACTGAATTTGGGATTTTCCTTAGTTGTCCGTTATAATCATCAAAATTTTAAGAAATAAACATTTGAAATATATCAATCTGTGTGTAATGAATGAATATAATATACAAGTTTCACTTCTTAAATGGAATTAGTGAAATAAATCAACTTTTTGATGATATTCTAATTATATGACCATCACCTGTATATTAATATAGACTAAATTACCAAGTTTGCATGGGGCTTTCTTGCCCTGTGCAGGGGTGATGGGTGGCAGTGGTTTTCGATCAGGCGTGATAAAAGTGTCCCATGCCACGCACTCGGGACCTCCAAGGTCTCGTGTTTTTTGCAGGCAAGTGTCCAAAAACGCCAGAGGGTCCTCAGGTTTATGGTACATCAGCCCTGTTAACATGCTCTCAAAAGGAGACAAAGTTGTTATATAAAATGCATACTCAAAATGTAGTAGAAATGCTCTGAATGTTCAGCAAACTTAATTATTATAAGTAAAAAGTCTGAATAAATTATACCGAACAAGTTTTTTTTAAATGACGCAATCAAATAGCAACCAGCCCAGAGTGAAACGCGCATATACCACATAATTGCAGCAAACATGTCAGTGGAAGCATTTTAAAATGTCAGAGACGCAAAACAAGTTCAATTAATAATTTATTTATTCATTTATCATTTAAAATCATGGTACCCTAAACAACATGCAGAGTACGAGAAAGACACCGTGTTTTAAAACTGTTTGAACGTAACTCTACACCCTTGCCTCATTTAGTATACGTGGATCTATGAATATGCAAATAAGTCCCCGCTTTTACTTAATCGCACAGCTTGGACCGCAAATATAAATATGCAAATTAATCCCCACCTCCACTCTTTCGCACCACCTCGGACCATAGATATATATGTAAATAGATGCTACATAAAATGCATACATGAACTGCGCGTTTGCAACTCTAATCTTTAAGCGATGTTAACGGGTTACAAAACAGTACAGAAGCAGAGCTGAAATTGTGCCGAGTCTATGCAGCATCCATGCATAATATCTATGACTCGAACTACTGATTGGCACGTTTAACTGAGTTGATATGATTGGTTACATGTTTGTTTTAAACCGGCGGGAATCAGATTGTCTCCAACTTTATGGAGAAAATACTCAGCAATGGTGTTGATAGATGAATTTGCACATGGCTTAAAACATATTAAAAACACCACATAGACATATGAACAACAATAAAAACGATAAGGTCACTCACGTTTCCTGAAATAATGGGAACGAGTATTGCGTCAGTAGCTGGCGCTCTGGGGGAAACTTCTTTTTACTCCACAATTGAAGGCTATTGGTTAACGTTTGTAAAAATTACAGACAAATGCCTTTGAGCCCACCGAATGGGGCGGGGACTATATAATTACGAGTCGAACGCCATACGGTACCTTTTTTGTCCTTCAGCGTGATTTTCGCTCTGCTCCGAAGAATAAGCCTTTGCTCGCCATTGATTTGGAATCCTAGAGCAGAATTCACGCCTTCAGCAATTTCCCCAGAAGCGCGTTGATATAATGTCGCTTCCGCATTCCCAGAAGATCTTCAAGGGGCAAAGGGGCTTGGCACGAGCCGCAATGCCGAAGCGACATTATATCAATGCGATTCTGCTCTTTTAGAGGAAATTCTGCTCTTTCCAGAAAGCGTCAGGGGAAATTGCTGAAGGCGTGAATTGCGCTCCGCTTCGCGTCGTGCCTAACAACACCTTAGCTGTTATAAAATGCATTGGTAATCCACTGCTTCTTGGGGCTTATTGCTTTATTCTGTCATTATTTTTCACCCTCATGATGTTATACACCTGCATGAGATTTCATTCTTCTGTCGAACACTGAAAAAATGATTCATTGAATTTAATCAATTTTTTTTAAGGTAAGTGGTTGCAATCAATTTATTTAAGCTACATTTAAACAAAAGTTTTATATTTTATTTTACATTACTAATCTTTTTTGTTTAAATGTAGTTTAAATAAATTGATTGCAACCACTTACCTTTCACTGAAAAAAATGATTCATTGAATTTAATAATTTTTTTAAGTTAAGTGGTTGCAATCAATTTATTTAAGCTACATTTAAACAAAAAAGATTAGTAACGTAAAATAAAATATAAAACTTTTGATTAAATGTAGCTTAAATAAATTGATTGCAACCACTTACCTTAAAAAAATTGATTAAATTCAAAGAATCATTTTTTTCAGTGCACTGACTTCTTCAATATTAGTTTTTTCCTACTTTGACTTCCACAGTAGGAAAAACAAGTACTATTCAATAGGTCAACTGTGTGCTTACCATAATTAAAAAAATATATATCTTTATTTGTGTTGACAGAATAAAGAAACTCATACAGTAAAAAAACAACATAAGGGTGAGTAAAAGGTGACAGTCACTTCGGAGCATTTCTTGAATCATTTTTAAAATTAGCAAAATAATATGTGCATTTCTCAAAACAATTCAACTGCACAACATCATGAATGTATGGCAAAAGCCTGTAACTTGTTCAAAATCCTAAGTTCATCTCTCAAAAGTAAGTTTTTACGTCAGTGAACATGTCAGCTCCATCAAAATGTCAAGTCCTTGTGTCATTGTTCATAGAGGGAAGTGTTCGCATTTTTTTTTGGCTATGTTGTGGATGTGGAAGGATTGCACAATTGTAGGTGTCAGTGTTTTGTGGTGTGGACTGTGGACGAATTCACATTTTCACCTTTTTTCTGTAGACAAATTACACACATTGTGATTTTGAAAAAAAAATCATATTTTACAGTACAAATAAAAAATGTAGAAAGGTTAGACAGGTTCACTGTACACTGTAAGAAATGTCAAATTCTCTGTAACTCTATTTTTTTAAGATTCACATGACAGCATTTTATAAATTCAGCTGCAGTAATATTTACAAAAGACAAACAAACATTATGGATAGCATGCTTACAGATTATGACACAAAAGTCAACAATTTTGCATGACATGTACGATAAAATAATTCCTAAATGTTTTGAGGTGTAAGACTATTTAACACAAACCAGTATAATGTATTTTGATGAAAATGACATGAAAATGTAGCAAACAGCAGACATAATCAACTGCACGATTGTATCAAAGGATTTGCATATTGGCCTAAACAATGAGAATTTGCTTTATGTGATGCACAGCTGATTTGATGATGTGGAGGTTGAAGAAAGTGTTTTGAAAAATCAATTTCTGGTCTGAGAAATGCTTCAAAGCGACTGAGAAAAACTGTAAATGATTTTATAGAGATAGTTCACCCCCAAATTTTTCACGCTTAAAGGGATAGTTCGGCCAAAAACGATACCAAACCCATGATTCACCCACCACCAAGCCGTCCGAGATGCATATGTCCATCACTTTTCAGACAAGCACATTTTCAGTTATTTTGGGAAATGTTTTAGATTTTTCAGTAAATCAAATGTAAAGTTACAGGGTCCACGTTCTTCAAGTCCAAAAAATGTGCATCCATCCTTCACAAAGTAAATCCAAACGGCTCCAGGATGATAAACAAAGGCCTTCTGAGGGTAATCAGTGCCATTTTGTTTGTAGTAATATCCACATTTAAAACTTTATAAACGAAAATAACTAGCTTCCGGTAACGCCACCATCTTAGACTCCTCTGTATTCAGGAGAGAGTATAAGCGTAGTGTACGCACTTTTCTTAGTGACGTATGACAAATACAGAGGAAGAGGCACAGGGCAGAAGCACAGAACCCTCCATAAACTGCGTACGCTCTCATCTTAAATGTGGGCGCGACTAAGATGGCGGCGGTACCGGAAGCTAGTTATTTTAATTTATAAAGTTTTAAATTTACAACAACACCGCGCGGATTACCCTCAGAAGGCCTTTGTTTATCATCGTGGAGCTGGTTGGATTTACTTTGTGAAGGATGGATGCACATTTTTTGAACTTGAAGAACGTGGACCCTGTAACTTTACATTTGATTTACTGAAAAATCTAAAACATTTTCTAAAATAACTGAAAATGTGTTTGTCTAAAAAACGATGGACATATATATGCATCTCTGACAGCTTGGGGTTGAGTAAATCATGCGTTTAATATAATTTTTGGCCGAACTATCCCTTTAAGATGTTATAAACCATGAGATTTGTGCAAAAGAAGATATTTACATAAATGAGGGTAAGCATTGTTAGTATTTGTTTTTCACTGTGGAAGTAAATGGGTACCGTCAACTGTGTGCTATCATCATTTATCAAAATCTTTTGCGTTCGACAAAATAAAAAATTTCTGAAGATTACAACAACATGAAGGTGAGTAAAAGATGACAGAATTTTCATTTTGGGGTGAACTATCCCTTCAAATGATCTTAAAGAGACTTAAAATAATCTTAAAGAAATAGTTCCAATTCTGTCATAATTTTTCACCCTTATGAGATTTAAAAAAATAATAATTTCATAAATGAGGGTAAGCACACAGTTGACAATACCCACTGACTTAGTACTTGATTTTCCTACTGTGAAAGCCAATGGCTACTATCAACTGTGTGCTTACCATCTTTTTTTTTAATATATCTTATTTTGCGTTCGACAGAATAAAGAAACTCATACAGGATTAAAACAACATGAGGGTAAGTAAATGATGACAGAGTTTTTGTTCTGTCACCCTTTAAATGATCTTAAAGGGATAGTTTACCCCAAAATGAAAATTCAGTCATAATTTTTTTACCCTTATAATGTTATAAACCTGTATGAGATTTTTGAAAAAGAAGATAAAAAATAAGTAAATCTTCATTTGTGTTCAACAGAATAAAAAAAAAACATACACTGCAAAAAATTATTTTCAAGGAAAAAAATCTTAGTATTTTTTTATCTTGTTTTCAGTAAAAATATCTAAAATTTCCTAAATTAAGATGCTTTTTTTTGATGAGCAATACGACTCAAGAAAATATGTGTCGTTTTTAGACCAAAAATATCACATTTAAGTGATTTTGTGCATAAAACAAGCAAACAAAAATTTGCCAATAGGATAAGCAAATTTTTCTTGAATTTAGTGTTTAAGTAAAATGTTCAAGATTTTTTGCTTACACCATTGGTAGATTATATTTTGTTGTTTTATGCACAAAATCACTTAAAATTGATATTTTTGGTCTAAAAACTAGACTTATTTTCTTTGGTCGTTTTGCTCATCAAGAAAGAGCACATTAATTTAATATTTTTTAAATATTTTTACTGAAAACAAGACAAAAATACTAAGTAAGAAAGTCATTTTTTTTGCAGTGTGTAATGATGGTGCAAAAATGCAAGCATTTCTTTCACCTATGTTTATAAATCATGCATTTGGATATTGCTTGTATCTTTGCATGCAGTCTCAAACTGAGCAATCTGTGTAGCGATCATGAAGTAAAACCTGAATGTTGACATTCCTGAGTTATCTGTGCGTTCGAGCTCATGTTAGAATCTGTGCGAGCACGTTCACCAGCTTTATTTCACATTCCATTGCCCAGATTTCCTACGATGAGTCATATGAAGTAAAAAATTTAAACTACATAGCTTGTTGCCTTGGTGACAAGTGATCGTCATGTGCCGAAACATGTTTACAACCTTCAGCCTTTTGAGTCCATTATGAACAGATGTTTTCTGATCTTTAGTAGTGTGCTTCCTGTATTCATCACAGTAACAGAGTCAAATGAAGAGGCTGTATGTATTCAAATGTATTCATTTTCACTACACATTATTAGCACTTGTTGATGCCGTCTGATGAGAATCTTCCCTATGCTTGAGACTTGCTGCGTTTAAATTACAGCAGCCTACTTCAGGATCACCATAGAGACGTATTCGAGTATCTAATTTGCCATGTAATTGTGCAAGGCAAACTAATTCGTGTTATCAGATCTCATTGGATTTAAGGCTCGAGTGAGCTTTCTTCTAACCTTCACTTGTATTGATACAGTATAAAAAAACTTCCAAGTAACAGTAAAGGTCCACGATAGTGAGGTATACATCCTCAGCCTTTAACAACAGGTATTGCATTCAGACTTAAAAGAGGCAGATGTGCTTCTTGGTTTGTTTTATCAATATGTGCAATAAAATCTCCTGTAAGGAGCTGTAAGTCTTACCTCAAACATCTGAGGGATCTGTCGCTTTGAAAGGTATTCCTTTGCGTCGTTTGTGTTCATTGTGTTGAACGTGTCTGATATCCAGAGCAGGAGAGCGGCAGCCGTGTGTATGCGCTCATCTGTTGCGCTTCACCCTCTGCACAGCTGCTCTGCCTGTCTCTGCGCTGCTGCGCTTTGTCGCCAATGACCTCCAGGTGATGTTGCTATATTCAACAGCAGTTCGAGTTAAGCTCATGAATACTGAGCACAAAGTGACCCTCGGTACCATGCATAATCCTCGGTTCCTGGGGTGTGCCTCCAGGCATAAGGGTGTAACTACAGATGTCTTAAAACCAACGACTACTTTAGAATATAAATATTATGGTTATTTTCAGATGGAAAACACATGGACATGCATAGTTACTTAAATAGAAAATGAAAATAATAAAATAATAACCCTTTTGTGTGGAACATATAGAACATACAGTATGTCCATGTACAGAAGGTTCTAGACAGATTTTGATCTTTTTTATCTTTCTCTTTACTGGTCACTATCCACAACAATGTATTGCTCATCTTGTTTTATTCCTCCTCAAAATGTCTGCCTGTCAAACCAGATTTTTTTTGCTATGTAATTCTTTGAAACACTGTTTCCCCTACTTGGCGAGCTTTTTTTCTAAAATATGAATTGCTCTTAATGAATTGCTCTTAGGTCACCTATTATGCCCATTTTACAATATGTAATATACATTATACAACAGTTCTTTCTGGTTCTCGAATCTGATTGGCTAAGAGCTATGCGATATTGTACTGATAACGGCACAGTAGCCGCTTCACCTTTCGTATCATTCCGCCACCTAGTGATTGGAGGTCCTAAACAGGCTCATCTCTGAATGGAAAAACACAGACGCCCTGTTTTTAAACACTCTCCGTGTGTCTCATTAGTTCACTAGCTCATAAATCAGTCTGTGAATCCCCAATCGGAAGTTATTATTCCGTCAAAGATCAGCGCTCTTGGATGTTACGTTAAAGTTAATGGGAGTAATGTCTTGTCACATCGTGTGGACACTTGGAAAGAGGAATATAAACACTAAATTTTTCTGGAGCTATATCTCTTATCAGAACGCGAAAACACCGTGGAACTGCAGGTAAGCACCGCAGCTTTTAAATGTGGACATTGATCATTTATTTAATCGCGACGTGACTATTAAAACATGTTATGAGTTATCGCCACTGATATATTTATAAGCAGCATGCAAAAACATCTCTCTGACACTTATAAAAAACAGTTTTATATAGTACTGACAAGAACGAAGTCTAATAATAACCGAGTGCTCGTATCGCGCTAAGATGAAATGGTAAACCAATAGTAACATTATAGAAGTATAGTTTTATTAACTTTTACCTCGCGCCAAAACAATAACAACACAAAAGACACTAAATATGAATAAGAAAACAAGTAATAGTTTCATCATGACACCAAATACTGCTGATTTTATCTAATTTTTGACCATCAGGCCAACATGAGAGCCAGGGAATCCCTGTCAGAGATGTAGCCCAGAGAGGGCGGTGGTCAGCGGGGCGAGTGAACACTGACGTCCGCTCATGCTTTGGTTCTCATACGTACCGAATCTCACTAAGCAAACGTTCAAACAGGCGCTATCTTTACTAATCGACTGTAGATTTAAATATAATACATATACATTCTCAACTGAACTAATCTTAAAACTACACTTTGTGACCAAGAAATTGTAATATTTAAAAACGGCGAATTCGTCCATTGAGTTAATATGAGATTCAATGCAGCCGAAAGTGTTACCTGTCATTCTGGGCACCCTCAAATCCGTGGCGGAAGAAGTAGTTCTCAAACAAAGAGGCTTTTAAAATTACTCCGTTGTTGTTTTCTAGTTTTCGTTTTTCAAACGTGTGCCGTCGAACTGTTGTATAAAAGCAATATCGCTCTCGGAGTCGTTTGATATAGCTCTATATCACACTCCTACTCGAGCAATATTGCTTAAGTAAGTCTCAGGTGTGCCTATATGTGTCTGTGAAGTTTCAGCTCAAAATACCCCACAGATCATTCGTTATTGCACAATTTTACAATTAGTGAGGTCCATGGGTGTTAAGAGTTAACAACAGGGTTCCCACGGGTCCTTGAAATCCTTGAAAGTTTGTGAAACTTTGGGAAAAAATTCAAGGCCCTGGGAAGTTTTTGAAAATATACATACATAGATACAGGTCAAAGTGCTTGAATCAATTTTATGCTAGAAGTTTTCTGGAAAAAAATCCATATTATTCCCTGTGTAGTGTAGGATAATATCATTAAAATTCTAGACTTTTTAAGCACACGTGCTAAACTGTTCGCTTTAAATGCTTTCTGTAAGCGATTGTTGATTCATACCAAAATGCTTTTTTGCATAGTTGTGTTTGACACATGAAAACATCTCGGGTTACGTATGTAGCTGTTATTTCCTGAGAAGGGAATGAGACGCTGCGTCTCCTTTGCCATAATTCCTGCATCCCTGTAACGCCGTCTTTGGCAATATTTCAGATAGCGATATATACTTTCCTGGCTCCTGCGTCACCCTGTCTTTGTCATTAAGCCTCACCATTGGCTCAATTTGATATACACATTCAGACACACTTACCCCTGGAGGCGTCCCCAAAGTGTCACCGCAGTGACTCAGCATGAGTTCCCCTCGAAAGGGAACTGTAACAGTGTATCTTAAAGACACACTATGCAGTTATTTTACCTTAATATAACAGCTTCAAAGTTATTTCGGTGGTAAACAAAGTCATAGTAAGGCGAATCATCCTCCTGTTGAAGCTCGGCGAGGACGCCGCTACCAAAACCAGCAATGCAAGCTTGAGAGAACCGCCCCTGACAAATCTCGCGAGAATCACGACTTGCTTTACGGCAACGACGTCACACACGTTAGGCTTGTTCGACTTCATGTGGCGCTGCAAGAACCGCCGGATGACGTCAAAGTACCGCGAGAATGATCCGAGACGGCACTTTGACGTCATCCGGCGGTCGGTTCTTGCAGCGCTGCATGAAGTCGATCAAGCCCATAACAACAACTACACGCGCAAATTTGAGACGTGAGGCTAAACGATTTAAAAGTTAGGAGAGCGCGTTCGGAAGCGAGTAGGAAAAGGAAAAGAGAATCTCACCGCGTTAGGAACCGGACAAGAGTCCCACCCGGTCAGGTTTTTACTCGTTGGCGTGAGCTAAAAGACAGCACTGGAGGGATGCTGATCTGGCGATCTTGTTGATGGACTAGTAAGTAAACTTGTTTGCTGTCTATGTTGTATGTTGTTGCGCTTGCTTGTAGTATGTCATGCGATTATCATGACAACAGTTGTCAATATCTCACATAATTATCAGGACATAAATAAGCCTAGAGGTTGTAAATAGTGTAAACATGCACAATTTGCAAACTATTATGATAAATAGCAATAATCATGTATAGTAACATTATAACGAACAATGTTATGAGATAATGCAACGTACACAATTAACTTTGTCATGGCATTTGGTAATGTTTAATTGTGATTTAGCTGCAATCATGTTAAAACATTATAAGCTAGCAAACGCGGTATTTTATTATAATATGCACTCTACACTTGGAATAAACTTCTTATTATCCTATTACCATCATCTGTAGTTTAGTAGACTATGCAGTAGCCTAACATTTGTATGAAACTGTGAAACATTACCTGGTCATTATCTTTGGAGTACTAGAGTGGGAAATTACGACAGTTGCAAGTATTCTCCAGCGACTCTAGGGGTCGCTGTTTGACAAAAACGCAGAATTGCATAGAGCAGCTTTAAAAGGTAACATTGCTCTCACTTGAAATGTGTCCCCACATTTAGTCCTTTAATTTGAGGTTATTGGACCTGTAAGTCCTTGAAAGGTCCTTAAATTTGAAGTTAACTAAGGTGTGGGAACCCTGTAACAAATGCTATCCCAGGAGAAAAAAGTGCACTATAATAAACATTAAGTACACTTACTAAATGCACTATTTTGTGCACTTATTTTGTAGTTAATATATCAAAAATTGTGCTATTTTAAGACACTTATTTTAAAACAATCTATTTACTGGTATTGTATACTTTTTCAGGTGCATTGAAGTACTAAAGTAGAACCATAAACCTTTTATTAGTATATTTGTAGTGCTTAACTTTTACAAAATACTTGGTACATTCAAGTTTACTTTATTTTTTTACCTGGGATCTTAAGTATTCAGTCTTAACCTTTTTGCCATTTTACACTTAAATACACACTCTTTCTATATGTTTTGGGGGTGGACATTATTATATTATCTGCTATTTATTATATCACAATTTGTACATAATTTATTGTTAGGGTGGATAATTAATTTATTTTTATGCAACAATGCTTATTATAGCATTATATTAATCGTTTTACTAAGCAACATTATATAAATAAGAACTTTGTTTAGTGCTCTTATGAATGTTTTAGCATGACTTTGTTAATAGTAACACCTAAACTGAATAAAATAACAAAGCCTTCTTTATACTCAATGCTTACATATTTGACATATTTCACTGCTTTCACTGTTATTTCTACTGAATTTTGGTGTTAAAAGTGTTTATTACATGCAAAATCATAATGATTATTGTGTGTGTCTTACCGAATGTATTATTATGCCAGCAATAACCTGCCCACGCTGAATGATGCTAAATGATGGCATTTGATCACTGTTTAGGTCATAGACTGTAAAAAAAGATGGACGACGCGACGTCGCCTCCCACCATTGTAATGAATTGAAGCCAAAAATGTCCGACCACGGTCGCCGACATGTTACGTAAAAACGTCAGTTTGGAGCCGAGGCATGCGCAGAAGGAATCGTCCGTGAAGCCAGAGGCGGAGCCGCGGTATCAAATTTCCGCCCAAACGCTCGCGCGACCAATTCAACCACTCCAATCATAACGACACGCCCCGTTTCTATAACATCAAATTACAAGCTAAAATTAAACTTATCACAAAAATGAACACTTGAACATATATCAGCGTGATAACAACTACTTGAAAGGACCAAAACCATCTTTCGAAAACTTTTATTGGAAGTGTAAATATTTTTTTTATTTAGAGCATAGTCCCATTCATTTGAATCGAGAGGGCGGGGCAGCCAGCCACCAGGGGGCGATCTAAGAGCCAGAGGCTTCACTTTTCAAGGCTTATGAGTCACACCCGGTTTAGGTGCTGGTCACCCCGTGTTGCCAGATATTAGTACGCAAACAAACAAAATGGGCCATAAAGAAAATATAAGTACAGACTTTGTCTTTCAGCAATAAATCAGAGACATCGCTAACACAAGGTCGACGTGATTTCACCAAGGATCAAAATTTTTTGTTTTAATCAAAGATACCCCAACCTACCCTTAACTCAAACCCTAACCATTTTTAAACCCTCAAATTAGTATGAAATAATAGTTTGATGAGTATTTCTTAAAAGCCCCTAATCCAATCCTAGACCTAAATCTAGCATACACCCTAATCCTATAATCTGACTGGTTAATGAAAATTTTGATCCAGGACCAACAATGGTGTTGATTCAGGATCACATCCTACTTGGTGAAATCACGTTCACCGCTAAGGTCAACCAGCACATTCTCACTTTATACATTTCCCAAATTGTCACATTAATTGCTAAAACGTTAAACACTACGTCTAAAGAGGATTTTTCACAATGGGATCTGGCAACACTGCGAATGCTGCACCCACGGCCGGCAGCGTCTCACAGCTGTCAATCTTCATCATTTTACGCAAAAATATACAGTAAACTGTCCAAACTTAATTATATACACGGAAGCTAATATAAATAGTTTAAAATTACTAATTAGTCATTCATTCTTCAAATTTTATTTCTTTATTACAGAGGTCCGGACCTCGGTGGCCTCATAGCTGGCTATGGGTATGATTGCATGTTCAAAATGCACTGTTTTTGTGTATGTACCTTTAAATGCAAATGAGCTACTGCTCCATACCGCCTTACCAAAAGAAACAGCGAGTGCTTTCAGTTAAAATAAATCTGATTTCCAGTCTGAGACAACTGTTGAGATATGGCAGACAGCATACAACTGGCTGCGGGGGCGGAATCTATTGTAATGCATGACTGTCAGTCAGTAGCCGTAGGCTGAGCTTTATCAGTGTGACATCACATTAACAAGAGAAACAACGTCTAATGACTGCCAACACACACACATTAACATGTATGTCCAAACACCCGGTAAAAGTGGATTTTGCATAATAGGTGCCCTTTAAAAGTGAAATATTGACCACAAAATGGTAGGCTGTTTAGTCCACGGTTGGGTAAAATATCGACATCTAGGCTTATTTAATGGACTTGTCCATATTTTACCCAAACACAGGCTGAAACGATGTCAGTTGAAACAATCAATATGAAATCTAATAGGATAAGCGAGAGTTTTACGTTTTGGCATTGATGAAGCTTTATTCAGCCTCATTGATAGGGTTGTGGGAGTACATTGTTAGAGGGTAAAAAACTTTTTTTAGGCAAATAAATCCAAATATTCCACTATCCTAACAAACCTTACATTAATTAAATGTTTATTTATTTAATTAAATCATACTGTTGCTACGAAAAAACAATGCGGACAACATACTAAAACATCACGTTTATTCCAATACGACAAAAGTCATGTTAAACAGTGCTCTGTCAATGGAGTCTATGCACTTTTTACGGACAGACAATATGTACGTTTCATACTCATCTTTGATAAGTATCTCTTATCTAAATACTACTGTAACTAGCATTTAGTCGTCATGTTACTCATTACGGCAAAATAAGACCACCAACTGATCCCTGCCATGGAAATCCAATGTTATGCCAAATGCATTTTCACCCATCTGCTGCGAATCAGTCAATTCATATTCAATGTGTGCTGACATACTTTCCACTCCATCTAATCGAACACGCACCTGCTCGCGAATTACGCTCAACAGTTGTTTGTCTATACTGTTTTTCTGTGAGAGCTGTTAGTTCTATTAATACCCATCAACGCATCAGTATGCTAATCGATTTCCATGGTGTTGTTTTACGTTGAAATCCGCACACAAACATTTACAATGTTTGGAACATAAACATCACCTTTACGATCACCATGTAATATTTCTACTACTGTCCTATATTACTCCCCCTTAACCCCTGGAGGTACTCCAAAATGCACAGCCAGAGAGTCCTGTTATGGGTTTAGAGAAACATTTTGTGGTTGGTGACATCAAACGTGGTCTCTAGCTTGATTCTTTAGAGTTTTTGGACTCGTGATTCAAGTCTGTTTCGTCCTTTTCGTCAGGGTAGAAAGAAACCCGTTGTTCATCCATCCGTTTGGATTGAACTTTCTGGATTAGGCTGAAGAAGTCCTCATTTGGGTCTGGTGCTGGTGGCAGTGAGCATCTCTGATCGTTGATTCTGCAGGACTGAAAAGAAGACGCAATACAGTCATTCCTGTAGCTTAAGCATTGTGTTAGCAGTGCAAAACAGCATGAGTTCATCATTTCGACATACAGTACCGATAAAACCTGTATTCCGTGCACTCTCAGAAATAAAAGGTACAAAAGCTGTCACTGGAGCAGTACCCTTATAAAAAACAATTCTTATATTAGTACCTTAAAGGAACATTTTGGTACCAAATGTATACATATCTGTACCTAAATGGTACATACTGTATTATCCCCTTCAGACCCTCCGTCCACTGGAATGGACATCACATGTTTTGTGATTCAAACTAATAAAAAAAAACTGATCAACCAATCAAAATAAGGCACACTGGTTAAACACCTGAAAAATCTGACCTTTAAAAACGCATTATGCCTATTTTTACAAAATGTAATAAAAGTCTCAGGTTTGCCCAGAATTTGTCTGTGAAGTTTCAGCTCAAAATACCCCACAGATCATTTACATTCACCTAAAGGATTATTAGGAACACCTGTTTAATTTCTCATTAATGCAATTATCTAATCAACCAATCACATGGCAGTTGCTTTAATGCATTTAGGGGTGTGGTCCTGGTCAAGACAATCTCCTGAACTACAAACTGAATATCAGAATGGGAAAGAAAGGTGATTTAAGCAATTTTGAGCGTGGCATGGTTGGTGCCAGACGGGCCGGTCTGAGTATTTTACAATCTGCTTAGTTACTGGGATTTTCACGCACAACCATTTCTAGGGTTTACAAAGAATGGTGTGAAAAGGAAAAAACATCCAGTAAGCGGCAGTCCTGTGGGTGAAAATGCCTTGTTGATGCTAGAGGTCAGAGGAGAATGGGCCGACTGATTCAAGCTGATAGAAGAGCAACTTTGACTGAAAAAAACACTTGTTACAACCAAGGTATGCAGCAAAGCATTTGTGAAGCCACAACACGCACAACCTTGAGGTGGATGGGCTACAACAGCAGAAGACCCCACCAGGTACCACTCATCTCCACTACAAATAGGAAAAAGAGGCTACAATTTGCACGAGCTCGCCAAAATTGGACAGTTGAAGACTGGAAAAATGTTGCCTGGTCTGATGAGTCTCGATTTCTGTTGAGACAGTCAGAATTTGGTGTAAACAGAATGAGAACATGGATCCACCATGCCTTGTTACCATTGTGCAGGTTGGTAATGGTGTGGGGGATGTTTTCTTGGCACACTTTAGGCCGCTTAGTTAGTACCAATTGGGCATCGTTTAAATGCCACTGCCTACCTGAGCATTGTTTCTGACCATGTCCATCCCTTTATGACCACCATGTACCCTTCCTCTGATGGCTACTTCCAGCAGGATAATGCACCATGTCACAAAGTTCGAATCATTTCAAATTAGTTTCTTGGACATGACAATGAGTTCACTGTACTAAAATGGCCCCCACAGTCACCAGATCTCAACCTAATAGAGCATCTTTGGGATGTGGTGGAACGGGAGCTTTGTGCCCTGGATGTGCATCTCACAAATCTCCATCAACTGCAAGATGTTATCATGTCAATATGGGCCAACATTTCTAAAGAATGCTTTCAGCACCTTGTTGAATCAATGCCACGTAGAATTAAGGCAGTTCTGGAGGCGAAAAGGGGTCAAACACAGTATTAGTATGGTGTTCTTAATAATCCTTTAGGTGAGTGTATTATAACATGTCCAAAATGGCCCTATTTGGCCAGAAGCATAAAAGCGCTGTTTTCATGTGTGTACCTTTAAATGCAAATGAGCTACAGCTCCTCCCATACCAACAGACAGTGAGCGCTTTCAGTTAAAAATAGATCTGATTCCTGTGAATACAGTCTGGGACAAATTTTATTTTTAGCGCTACAGTGTGTTAACAAACACATTTGGTAAAGCCTTTGGGAAAAAATAACCGCCGGTCAGTGGCCGTGGGCGGGGCTTTATCAGTGTGACATCACATTAACAAAATAATCAAAACGTCATGTCTAATGAGATTGCTTTAGTTTAATTGGTATTAATAAAGGAAGAGTTGTGTTTACACACTGCCATCAAATATTTTTACGTCCAAACACCTTGTAAAAGTGGATTTTGCATAATATGGGCCCGCCTGACAGCTTTTGTACCTAAAAGTGATTGACCTTAAAAGCATCTGCCATATGCATACACGTAATATCCAATAAAAAGGATCAATAGGAATATTACAGTTTGCAGTTAAAGAAGCCGATACTAAAACTGTCTCGTGTTACCTGGTATTTTATGAGCATGTTGAAAAACTCATCACTAGGTTCTTGTGCGTTGCATGCCTCACAAAAGTGCCCCACGTTGTTTTGTGCTATCCTGATGCCCAGACGGTCCCCTATACTTGCTCTCTGGTCGTCCAATCTGCGGCTTTGCGAACTGGCTATCAGGTCAAAGAACTCCTCTGTCTGGGTGAGAGAGATGAGAGATGAGGCTCCAGACAGTAGAGGAGACTGAGGTATGGAGGACTGGGACCCTGCTGAGGCCTCTTGGCCCTGGGCATCGGGCTGTCGACGATGCTGGCAGCGTCGCTTCTCCATGCCGCTGCTTCTGGCGTCTCTGAGCTCCGTGGAAAGGCAGACCTCATTAGAGGTGACTGGACCTTACCTATAAAACAGAGAAAATTAATTTTGTCATGATGCATCGTATTGGCACAAATGAGTGACAACAAACACAGATGGGGGATGAAAGTGGGATTAACATGTTGGCATAAAGCACAAGTAATAATTTCAAATAGATATCATATATGTCAGTGCAGTAAATTCAGATTATGCAGTGAATGTTTGAAGTATATATTTGCTTCAATGCTTTAGGCTTTTATAAGCATAAAAAGTTTGCTGTGAATGCATGATTAAGGCTTGACATAATAACTTTACAGTCAGCGTTTGATGGATAAGTTGCAATAGAGAAAAGCAATTTTAATATACAAAGACGAAATGTATATTCACTTGCACCTTTTATTGCAAATAAATTAGAACATTTTTATTTTCCCAAAATTGTATATATTAAGATCACATACTTTGACCTTCATGATTTTAAATGTCTATAATATACTAAATATAGTTTTTAAATAAGACATTATTTCAGACATGACAAAGTTTTAAAATGACTTACAGTTTTATCCTTCTCAAAAAAATCCGAAACCAATTAAGTTCACAAAAGCGCTGTCTATGGGGACTTCATGTGAGATCAGCCATACACCAACAGCCTCTGGCACTAAATGGATTTTATGCCAGATATCATATTTTTGCCCAAGACGTTCCTGTCCTGCATACAAATCTTCACTGACATAAAAACAAACAAACACAAATGAGAAAAAATTCCTTATATTCCGGGAAAAATGGGAATGACTTCCATATCTTCCACACCCAGCTTTCCTGTGTGCAGGGCTGTCTGTTTTCGAGGGGGAGAGAGAGAGAGAAAGGGAAAGTGAGGGGGGAGAGATAGAGAAATGGGGCGCAGTTGCCCCTCTCCGCTTACATCACGGTTGCTATAGGAACTGGAAATCGGCTTCCAAATCTCGCTCCTGTTGTTCACACACACAGCAACAAACACACACATGCACTGTCTGGCACACACACACACACATTGGCTTGCATTCCTGCATTGTTGAGTTTCTATTCATTGCATCCCAGGGGATCAGTTGTCGCTCTCTTTCCGTAGTCAGGAAAACTAGAGCACAATTACACCAGGATACAGTGTCCGAGATTCCTGATATATCTGTCATTTTCACCTCTTTGTTGCTGAGCCTCTGTTAGCGGAGCACAGGGAGGATGGGGTTGCTTGTGTAACCCCTTTAATTTTTATCCCAAACAAACACTTGTAAGCACTACTTTAAAAATGTGTACTGCCCCTTTAAGTGTGAGCTTGCGCAGAGAGTGCGTGCACGCTGCAAGGCAGAGTGTATGTGTAAACAGCAGGGAGAGAACGCATGCAATTTGAATTGAAAAACTGTGGAAGAGTGCTGAAGTCGAAAAGCACTTGTTGCTTTCTGTGATTGTTTACTGAGACATTCTGGTGAGTGTATTTTATGTACATGATTATTTTTTCGTCATATCGTGTTATTATTTGAGCAAAACCAGTCAGAATGTATAAATGTCAACAAAAATGTGCTTAAATTGTTAATGTGAAGAGTTAAATATGCTAAGATGAGCCATGTAGCATCACGATGCTAGTTTTGCTAATCGTGTGAAGCCTCGTGCAATGCTCATGTTGTTGTTGTTAATTTCACATGTAGAATGTACTTGCTAAAGTATAAAATGAAACTGTGCTAATTTAAATGATGTAAAAGTGTGTTAGCAGTGTCCAAACTGTTAAAAGATAAGGTTTTGTTTTATAAACTTTATCAAAGAAGGAAAAAGGGGAAAAAACATTATAGTTAAAGACATGTAATCTCTCTTTTTAGGGATGGTTTAAGTGTTATAATGTGTTGATTTAATCAATTTACAATGTATGTTGTGCAGACTGGTTTTTGGTTCCTGGACAAATTGTTGGAGGATGTGATTGACCCCTGAATCATCTGAGTGGATTCTTCTGGATATCTCTTTGTCATTTTGCCCTGTGTTTCAACTCTTCCGCTCTTGTTCTTCTGTTCTTGAGAACCTGGAGTGTTATTTCTGGGAAGCGGTAGGACTGAGACATTATTTCATACACATTGCCCGGGACTGAGGCATTTTTTTCCTTACATATTCCCCTGTATCCAAAGGAGAAGGAAAAACTGAACATTTAAATATTGGGGATATGCTTTTTGAAATACTTGGGTTATAATTGTACTGTTTATATTTGTTTCAATCTAATTGTCAATTTATTTTCATTACTTGAGTGTTTTTTGAAGTGCCAGAAGAAAAAAAAGGGGAAACCATTCGCCTATATTGCCACAATATATATATATATTCCTGGCTAATTGTTCTTCGTGTGTGCCATTGATTTTTATATATATATTTCCATTCATGGTGTTTTCACATGTTCTTTGAGAATCAGAGTACTTGACTTGATTGACACGTGCCCTAAAAGCTCCTTGAACGAACTTAGAGGAACAGACATTTAGATTTAGATAAGCCCTGAGACAGGGGTTACATAATAAGTGGCGAGCCAGCCGACCAGGAGCTTGGGTTAATTTCTTTAATTTCTTTTGAAGTCTTAATTATATCAGCAAATATATATTTTAAAAGATTTTCATTCATTATTCTAAAAGTGGGTTTTACACTTTAAACTTATTCTGAGTTAATTAGATATCCTAAGAAAAAGAATGGATCTTTGTAACCGATATAGGGTGCATGGGCAAAGTTGCTTGTATGTCACAGGGGTAGACAAAAACTGCACAAATGAAGATATAACAAGTTTTTTTGAAGTAAATGGGGAGATTGCAAAAATAATTAGGGTGCCTGATGAGCCAGATCAGCCCACAGGCAGAGTTCTTGTTCAATACTCATCTGAACGCTCAGTTCTAAGGATCAACCCTGATAGTCTCGGTGAACTGCCAAATCCTAAAGACCCCTCCATGACGTGGTGTGTTAGAACAGTCCGTGACTTATGTCAAGAAAGTTTGGGCAGAGAACTTGCATTGAGATACATGGAGGAGCTGAATGCTATTGCCGGCAGTGGCCGAGTGGGGTTCATGCTCGCTCTTCAGAATGAGCTCCAGAGCCTCCAGCTTGAATCAAATGACATGCAAGATGCTGAAGCAAACCCCCATACTACGGTTCGTAGCCCTGGACATGACAATTCTGAAATAGCCAATGTAGAGTCTGCCTCGGCCGAGTCAATCAGATCTCAGACAATGACTTCAAATGTTTCCCCATTGTACGTTCCAACTAAACAAATACATGTTGATGAAAGTATGATTAACCCTCCTCATGTACAGAAGGTAGTTGTGGAGCATGTAATCCGTAACGAAACTGCTCACTCACCTTTGAGACATACCCGTATCCGCACGTTCTCCGGCAGGACCCCCAAGCCAAATGGGGAAGTTGACTATGAGACGTGGCGTGCCCAAGTTGATCTCTTACTTTCTGACCCCTTCTTCTTAGACCCTCAGAAAGCGAGAATGATTTTAGAGAGCCTGCTTAGCCCAGCAGCTGACATTGTCAAGCCCTTAGGTGTAAATTCTTCACCTAGCTCTTACCTCAACCAGATTGAATCTGCTTTTGGCATCGTAGAAGATGGAGAGGAGCTCTTTGCCACCTTCCTGAATTCAAATCAAAATGCGGGGGAAAAGCCTTCGGTTTACCTGCAAAGACTGAACACTCTTCTTACCCGTGCAATATCTAGAGGGGGAGCCAGTGCTGCAGACTCCCGTAAACATCTGCTTCGCCAGTTCTGTCGAGGGTGCTGGGATCAGCCCATGATCGTAGGACTTCAGCTTGAACATTGTAAAGACAATCCACCATTTTTTCCTGAACTTTTGCTCTCTGTGAGGACTGAGGAAGATAAAAGGGCAGCTAAGCTAGACCGAATGAAAAAACATCTTGGCAGCACAAAAGCAGCTGCGCATGCTCACTCTGTGTATGGCATACCTGTTAATGTAGAACTCCCACCTGAGTCAACAAATAAATCACAAGATGAAACTCAAAAGCTCAAAGGAGAAATAGCTGCACTGAAAAAACAAGTTGCGTACTTATCAAAGCAAGCTGAAACAAAACGGAGTGAAATAAAATCTGTGAAAGACTCTAACGAAAGTACAGTTACTGGTGAATGCCTGGTGGCCAGCTCCAGAGAGACATCTAACTCTATGGCCATGCCAAAACCCTGGTTCTGTTTCAAGTGCGGTGGGGATGGACACATTGCAATTCACTGCAGTGAAGAACCCAACCCTGAGCTTGTTCGTAAAAAGAATTCACAGCTGAGAGAAAGACGAGAGAAGTACAGGAAATTACATGAAACATCACAGTCTTTAAACTTGTAGCAGCCCCTGCTACGGGACATTCAGGAGCTGCCGGCACTCATACTCGTCCCACAATGATGTTACACGATACAGCCAATTATGCTGGAGAAACCCAAGCAAACAGGATTAAAGATGAACTTTTGCCAAAAAACCTTATTGGCCAACGTTGTGTTGCTTCTGTTCTTGTTGAAGGCATTCAGTGTGACTCTCTCTTAGATACTGGGTCTCAAGTTACAACTGTTTCTGAGACATTTTATCTGACATACCTTTCTTCTCTTCCCATCCAGCCTATTCATTCTTTGTTCGAGGTTGAAGGTGCTGGTGGACAGAATGTTCCATACCTTGGCTACATCCAAGTTGTCATAACTTTCCCCTGTACTGTCACAGGTATAGAGGAGGAGCTCTCATCCCTTGTACTCGTTGTTCCAGACTGTCACTTCAACAGTAAAGTCCCCCTGTTGATTGGAACAAATGTTCTTGACCGCTTGTATCAACAGGGCATAGAGAGAAAAGGGGCCAAGTTCTTACAAAACCCTGGTGCCAACCGTGATTATGCTTTGCTTTTTCAGCAGGTTGCTCAGAATTATGAAAGTGAGAGGAAATCTTTTCAAGTGAGAGCGTTAGGGAAAGGCCCCATCACTATCCCTGCCAAACAAGAGACATGTATCCCTTGTCAAGTGAGGATCAAAGACCTTACAAAAGATGTATTTGTTTTAGAGCAACCTGAGTCTTTTCCCTTGCCGGGTGGTCTTATTCTCGAATGTGCTGTGGTCAGTGTCCCATACTGGGCGCGTTCCAAAATCCCTGTCATCTTAAAGAACATAACTGATCATGACATTACTCTTCATCCCAAGCGTGTGATCGCTGAGATGTCAGCTGCTCATGTTCTACCTTTGAAGACTGAGCTTTTGTCTTGTTCTGCTCAGGTGCCATGTGGAAAGCTTGTGTTTGATCTTGATGATTCGCCGATTCCAGAGGAATGGAAAAAACGTGTCTCTGATAAACTCAATTCCATGTCAGAGGTCTTTGCAGTTGACGACTTGTCATACGGCCATGCTACCGCAGTAAAGCACCACATTAGATTACAGGATGAGACACCTTTTAAGGAACGACCTAGGCCAATTCATCCAAATGACAGAGAAGCTGTTAAGCAACACCTCAGGGAGCTCTTAGATGCTGGGATAATCAGAGAGTCTGAGAGCCCTTTCGCATCACCAATTGTAGTGGTTCGCAAAAAGAATGGACAAATCAGGCTTTGTATTGATTATAGAAAGCTCAACATGCGCACCATAAAAGATGCATATGCACTCCCTAACATAGAGGAGACGTTCTCTGCACTCAGTGGAGCTAGATGGTTCTCTGTCATGGATCTTAAATCAGGATATTATCAAGTCGAAGTAGCCGAAGAAGATAAACATAAAACAGCTTTCGTTTGTCCTCTAGGATTCTTTGAATTTAACCGTTTGCCTCAGGGTGTCACAAATGCACCTAGCACCTTCCAGAGGCTTATGGAGAAGTGTGTAGGAGATTTGCATTTGAATGAAGTACTCGTGTTTCTGGATGACCTCATTGTATTTTCTAAAACACTTGAAGAACATGAAGCCCGGCTCATAAAAGTGTTGACTCGTCTGAAAGAATGCGGTTTGAAGTTGTCTCCTGACAAATGTCACTTCTTCAAGTCCTCTGTCAAGTATCTGGGACATGTTGTAGATTCTGACGGAGTTCACACTGATCCAGAGAAGATCTCCGCTTTAAGAGATTGGCCTCGTCCTTCAACTAGGCGAGAGCTAAAATGTTTTCTAGGCTTTGCTGGGTACTACCGGCGGTTTGTCAAGGAATACTCAAAAATAGCAAAGCCACTAAATTGTTTGACTGCTGGGTATAGTCCTCCAAGAAAAAGAGGAAAAGTTTACAAGAGAGAGAGAACAGACACTCCTGTTAATCCCAATGCCTTCATCGGTGATCAGTGGACAGTTGAGTGTGAAAATGCGTTTAAGACCCTGATTGAGAAATTGACATCCGCCCCAATCCTTGCATTTGCAAACCCAGAACTCCCTTACATCTTGCATACGGATGCCTGCAGAGACGGACTCGGAGCGGCTCTCTATCAAGAGCAGGAGGGCAAGCTTCGTGTGATAGCATATGCCAGTAGGGGACTTTCAAAGAGTGAAAGGAACTATCCGACCCATAAGTTGGAATATTTGGCCTTGAAATGGGCTGTCTGTGAGAAGTTTAGTGATTATCTTTATGGCACTGAGTTCACGGTTCTCACAGACAATAACCCAATGACATATGTGCTGACTTCAGCAAAACTGGATGCAGCAGGACACCGTTGGCTTGCAGCATTATCCACCTACAGATTCAATATAAAGTACAGAGCTGGATCCACTAATAAAGATGCTGACGGATTGTCTCGAAGGCCGCAGAATCCACCAGAGGAGGATTATGAGTTCCTGGAAGAGGAAAAGGCAATTGGAGACTTAAAACAGCGCCTATGTGAAAAAAACTGAGGTGATCTGCCCTGAATTAATCTCTGCAGTGTGTGAACGTCATCTGCTTGTCCCTTTGAACAATGTTTCAGGGGTGTCGGAGCTTGTCGTTGCAGAATCCTTGGCTTTGAATGCGTCATCTGTCCCTGAAAGCTTCACCACTCCAGGTTACGAGACTATCCCTGGACTGACCCGTGATGAGTGGTACCAAGCTCAAAGAGAAGATTCAGCTTTGGGAACGGTAATTTCTTTTGTGGAACAAGGACAGAGACCTAATTTCCGACACACCAAGCTTGAACCTCCTGAGGTTAACCTGCTCTTGCGGGAATGGAGCCGACTTGAACTACGTGATGGAGTGTTATACCGGAAGTGGACAACCAATGGGACTGTGTTTCACCAGCTGGTTCTGCCTCAGAAGTGCAGAGAGAAAGCACTGAGCGGCATTCATGATGAGGTGGGCCATCTTGGTTACGAGCGTGCCCTTGACCTAGCTCGTACTAGATTCTTTTGGCCGAAGATGGCAAAGGATATTGAAAATAGATGTTACACCTGTGAGAGATGTTTCAGGAGGAAAGCAAGCCCTCAGAAAGCTGCTCCTATGCAATCTATACAGACCTCTTATCCCCTTGAGTTAGTTTGTATAGATTATTTGTCTCTTGAGCCTGACAACCGTGACACCAGAAATATATTGGTTATGACCGACCACTTTACCAAGTTCGCTGTAGCGGTACCGACAAAGGACCAAAAAGCAAAGACCATCGCAAAAGCATTCTGGGAAAATTTCATTGTGCATTACGGGTTCCCAAGTCGCCTCCTTAGTGACCAAGGGAAGGACTTTGAATCGCACACTATTCGAGAGCTGTGTGCCCTTATTGGAGCTGACAAAGTCAGGACTACGCCTTATCATCCACGCGGAAACCCGGTGGAGAGGTTCAATAGAACTCTGCTCAGTATGCTTGGAACCCTTGATGAAAAGGACAAATATCACTGGAGAGACTTTGTAAAACCCCTTGTACATGCGTACAATTGTACACGGAATGACACCACCGGTTATTCCCCATATGAATTAATGTTTGGGCGGCAAGCAAAGTTACCAATTGATCTTGTTTTTGGCATCAGCCCTTCAAGTGAAACACACAAAACACACTCTGAGTATGTGCAGAAGCTACGAGAGCATCTTCAAGAGAGCTATGATTTGGCTGTTGCAAACTCTCGCAAAATGAACGCAAAGAATAAAGCAAGGTTTGATTTAAAAGTCAGAGCAGCTGAACTGATGTCTGGTGACCGGGTCCTCGTGAGAAATTTGAGTGTGAGGGGGAAACACAAGCTTGCAGACCGATGGGAAAGAACTGTGCATACTGTGGTCAAGAGAATTTCGAATAGCCCTGTATACATAGTGAAGCCAGAAAAGGGTGATGGTCCGCATCGTACCCTTCACAGGGATCTTTTGTTGCCTTGTGGTTTTTTGCCTGTGAGCTCAGAAGAACAAGGTTCTGAAAAAAGTCAGACAGC
This sequence comes from Misgurnus anguillicaudatus, assembly GCF_027580225.2. Lineage (NCBI taxonomy): Eukaryota > Metazoa > Chordata > Actinopteri > Cypriniformes > Cobitidae > Misgurnus > Misgurnus anguillicaudatus. Next base: position 8,011,766 of record NC_073358.2, read on the forward strand.
TAACAGGAAGTGTGGGGTGCGAACAAGAATTAATACTGAAATGCAGGAGGGTGAAGATTATGAGGTGCTGTCCAGTGATGAGGAAGAAGGTTACTTCCAAATACCCATTCCTGAAGTGTTTACCAGAGATCCCCTTGTTACACAAGTGAATGGTGGGCCACTTACCTCTCATGCTAATTCAGAGAAAACTCCCGGGTTATTGAACCCTCATGCAGCTGAGTTCTCTCCACATGTTTCGACTATCCCAATGACAGAGTCTGTCCAGCTTATGACTGAACCTACACATGAAGAATCTGAGGGTGGTACTGAGAGTACGCCAGTCAATTTGGTTTCAGAGCCTGTTGAGAATGCCCCAGATTATATAGCCATTGAGATCCCAGAGGAGATGGTATCAGATGCAGGGGCAGAACCTCACGAATTATTCCACGGTTCAGTTGACACTGAAACCATTCCCCTCAGACGTTCAGGGAGGGAAAGACGCCCACCAAAGACATTAGAATATGAGGAAATGGGAAAGCCCATATTGCTTGCACTTACTGCTTTTTTTGATTCCCTGGGAAGCATTCTTTCAGCTAGTCTTCCTGTCAATACGCATGCAGGGACTCATGCGGTTTAGAGGGGGAGAGTGTAACCCCTTTAATTTTTATCCCAAACAAACACTTGTAAGCACTACTTTAAAAATGTGTACTGCCCCTTTAAGTGTGAGCTTGCGCAGAGAGTGCGTGCACGCTGCAAGGCAGAGTGTATGTGTAAACAGCAGGGAGAGAACGCATGCAATTTGAATTGAAAAACTGTGGAAGAGTGCTGAAGTCGAAAAGCACTTGTTGCTTTCTGTGATTGTTTACTGAGACATTCTGGTGAGTGTATTTTATGTACATGATTATTTTTTCGTCATATCGTGTTATTATTTGAGCAAAACCAGTCAGAATGTATAAATGTCAACAAAAATGTGCTTAAATTGTTAATGTGAAGAGTTAAATATGCTAAGATGAGCCATGTAGCATCACGATGCTAGTTTTGCTAATCGTGTGAAGCCTCGTGCAATGCTCATGTTGTTGTTGTTAATTTCACATGTAGAATGTACTTGCTAAAGTATAAAATGAAACTGTGCTAATTTAAATGATGTAAAAGTGTGTTAGCAGTGTCCAAACTGTTAAAAGATAAGGTTTTGTTTTATAAACTTTATCAAAGAAGGAAAAAAGGGAAAAAACATTATAGTTAAAGACATGTAATCTCTCTTTTTAGGGATGGTTTAAGTGTTATAATGTGTTGATTTAATCAATTTACAATGTATGTTGTGCAGACTGGTTTTTGGTTCCTGGACAAATTGTTGGAGGATGTGATTGACCCCTGAATCATCTGAGTGGATTCTTCTGGATATCTCTTTGTCATTTTGCCCTGTGTTTCAACTCTTCCGCTCTTGTTCTTCTGTTCTTGAGAACCTGGAGTGTTATTTCTGGGAAGCGGTAGGACTGAGACATTATTTCATACACATTGCCCGGGACTGAGGCATTTTTTTCCTTACATATTCCCCTGTATCCAAAGGAGAAGGAAAAACTGAACATTTAAATATTGGGGATATGCTTTTTGAAATACTTGGGTTATAATTGTACTGTTTATATTTGTTTCAATCTAATTGTCAATTTATTTTCATTACTTGAGTGTTTTTTGAAGTGCCAGAAGAAAAAAAAGGGGAAACCATTCACCTATATTGCCACAATATATATATTCCTGGCTAATTGTTCTTCGTGTATGCCATTGATTTTTATATATATATTTCCATTCATGGTGTTTTCACATGTTCTTTGAGAATCAGAGTACTTGACTTGATTGACACGTGCCCTAAAAGCTCCTTGAACGAACTTAGAGGAACAGACATTTAGATTTAGATAAGCCCTGAGACAGGGGTTACACTTGGAAGCTACCATACAGAGGACGCGATAACAACCAATGGTTCTGGGTTAAACCAAAGCAACATACTGTGGCCTGAGGCCCTTTGGCTTGGATGAATGGATGAATGGCACTCCATTTAGAATTCCCCAGGGCGAATAGAGCGGTCTTTCTTGGGATTCCCTCCAGTTCAGCTCCATGTGCCAGCCAGCAGGCAGCTGCTAGTGCAAGACTCTCAGTCTGTGGGTCTTACAACATTATATGTGCCGTACACATCACTGCTGCAGCGAGAACAGGCAGTCCATTGACAGAGTAAAGGCGTCAGTTTACATGTAGATTATCATTTCAATTAAGACAAAGCTGGATTCAAGACACTGTACATATATAAATCTATCTATCTGTCTGTCTGTCATAAACTATCACTGTCTGTTTGTCTGTCTATCTTTCTGTTTGTCCATCTGCCTATCATTATCTGTATGTCTGTCTATCTATTTTCCATCCCTATCTGTCTATCTTTTTATTTATCTATAGATATACACATACATACATGCGTATCTATATCCATAGCGTATTGTATGTACATACTGTCTGTCTGACAATATCAGTCTATCTGTCTGTCTGTCTATCTATTTTCTATCACACTCCATCCCTATCTATTTTTCTATCTGTTTATTACTATATACAGTGAGGATAAAAAGTATTTGAACACCCTGCTAATTTTGCAAGTTCTCCCACTTAGAAATCAAGGAGGGGTCTGAAATTGTCATCGTAGGTGCATGTCCACTGTGAGAGACATAATCTAAAAAAAATCCAGAAATCACAATGTATGATTTTTAACTATTTATTTGTATGATACAGCTGAAAATAAATATTTGAAAACCTGTCTATCAGCTAGAATTCTGATCCTCAAAAACCTGTTAGTCTGTCTTTAAAATGTCCACCTCCACTCCATTTATTATCCTAAAGTAGATGCACGTGTTTGAGGTTCTTACCTGCATAAAGACACCTGTCCACCCCATACAATCATTAAGAATCCAACTACTAACATGGCCAAAACCTGTCCAAAGACACTAGAGACAAAATTGTACACCTCCACAAGGCTGGAAAGGGCTACGGGGAAATTGCCAAGCAGCTGGTGAAAAACGGTCCACTGTTGGAGCAATCAATAGAAAATGGAAGAAGCTAAACATGACTGTCAATCTCCCTCAGACTTGGGCTCCATGCAAGATCTCACCTCGTGGGGTCTCAATGATCCTAAGAAAGGTGAGAAATCAGTTCAGAACTACACGGGAGGAGCTGGTCAATGACATGAAAAGAGCTGGGACCACTGTTTTCCAAGGTTACTGTTGGTAATACACTAAGACGTCATAGTTTGAAATCATGCATGACACGGAAGGTTCCCCTGCTTAAACCAGCACATGGCCAGGCCCGTCTTAAGTTTGCCAATGACCATTTGGATGATCCAGAGGAGTCATGGAAGAAAGTCATGTAGTCAGATGAGACCAAAATAGAACTTTTTAGTCATAATTCCGCTAAACGTGTTTGGAGGAAGTAGAATGATGAGTACCATCCCAAGAACACCATCCCTACTGTGAAGCATGGGGGTGGTAGCATCATGCTTTGGGGGTGTTTTTCTGCACATGGGACAAGGCGACTGCACTGTATTAAGGAGAGGATGACCGGGGCCATGTATTGCGAGATTTTGGGGAACAACCTCCTTTCCTCAGTTAGAGCATTGAAGATGGGTCGAGGCTGGGTCTTCCAACATGATAATGACCCGAAGCACACGGCCAAGATAACCAAGGAGTGGCTCTGTAAGAAGCATATCAAGGTTCTGCCGTTGCCTAGCCAGTCTCCAGACCTAAACCCAATAGAGAATCTTTGGAGGGAGCTCAAACTCTGTGTTTCTCAGCGACAGGCCAGAAACCTGACTGATCTAGAGAAGATCTGTGTGGAGGAGTGATGAGCCAAAATCCCTCCTGCAGTGTGTGCAAACCTGGTGAAAAACTACAGGAAACGTTTGACCTCTGTAATTGCAAACAATTCTCTGTCCATTACACTCCTTCTATCCCTCTTTCTATCGCACTCCATCCGTATCTTCTTTCTGTCTGTCTGTCTTTTTATTTATTTATCCATACATATACACATTCATACATACACACTAAATACATACATCCATGCATATCTATACCTATACAGTCTTGTATATACAGTACATACAGTATACCGATTATATCTGTCTGCCAGTCTATCTTGCTAGTCTATATAGCTGGCTTAAGTTAATAAGATATGGGCAACGCCATTATGGATGCATTAATTGTCTATGTCCAACCAGACGTTTGGTTGATACTGATGATTGTGAGACTAATAAATCATGATTTTGACATTTTACTTAGTTTTTGGAACAGAAAGATCATCTGCACAAGCACAAATGAGCCCTGCACATAACAAATGTTTTCTGTATCCTGTGGCTGAGCCCTCATAAAATATATATTTGTGAAATCTCATGTCCCTATTAAGCCAACAAAGACTTTACACTAGCCGCACCACTGGAGTGAGAGCAAACATCGCCCTTCTGTTTTAATGCACAGCCAGACGCTTTTTAACCCTCCATTAGGTAAGTGCTCTGTCAAAGAGGAAAATCCATCAGCTTTTGTTCACTAAGCCACTGAGCCGTACATGTCCGTTCAGCATTCACTCACTATATTCTGCATTACAGGCTGATACAAAAGCTTCATGTATGTTTTATGCATCATAGAAAAAATGCATTAAACTCACTGTTTTGACTTGAGAGCATGGTCTCTACAGTATGATGACACCTTGATTTCTATAAAAATTATCTGATTATTTGCTTCCATTGGATGCCTATTTTATAAGCGCAAGAACAAGGTTATTGAAGATTATAAGCAGGACGCCTTCACCACCCGCACCTGGGTTCCCATTATATGCACCTGGGCCTTTGATATCACTGTACACTGCATAAATATTACATAGTTTTGTAACCAGCCCTGTTTGAACCAGAATATCTTTATTGGTGACCAAGTCTGTGAAAAACCAACCTACGTAAAGTAAAGTCATCCAACATAATGTAAAGAACATTCTGTTAAGAAATATATAACCGTAATATCTTTAATATTGTAGAGTGTAATGTCACGTCAACGATTGAAATTAAACATTGATTCTCCTAATCTCAAAATTAGATTATGAGACTTTAGCATGGATTTTAGAGCTTGTACTTGACTTAAACTAAATGTACACTGCTGAAAAAAAAACAATAAAACCTTTACAGAAATTCCTAATTGTTTCCATTAAAATACCAATAGCAAGAAATGTTTCGGGACATTTCCCATTAAGATTTAATAACCCCACCAATAGAACCCAACACATACCAGGAGAGACCAACAGAGACCCATAGAGACCATTATAGTTTCCAATACAACCACTAAAATTCCATTAAAACCAATAAATCCAATAGAATTTCTGTGATTGTGTCTATTATTTTTAGCAGGGTATATTTGTTATAAAAAACAGACACTAGGAATTATATTGTTTATAAGTAAAGATCACTTGATTTGAAATCACCCTAATATTCTCAATCAGCCCCTGATTGAGAAACGCTGTGGTAAATAGGCTACTATGCCTTTACTATAGTATTTTGTTTATTGTGGGTTGAATTATTGTTATGGTGTATTTATTACATTGAATGTCACAATGGTTAAACTGAATGTTTAAAAACAATGTCATTTTGCCGGTGTCGCTCGTCGCGCGCTATTGTGTTTACGTTGCGCTTTTGTTACCAGGAGAATGAATGTCAACAGAGTTACTGATAGCTTGCGTGTTCACCTCACAATGCGTCGTTTGCTATGAAGGTATGATTTCAGGCTATTAAAAAGTTAGCAACTAGTTTTCTTTTACACATCAAAACTAGGAAACTTTAGAATACTTTAGTATTTATTGTAAACTAGTTTACCATAATTATAGACATTCATATGCTAGATGCTGTAGTCTTTTTAACCTCACTATATTTAATAGTAGGGTACTAAATTATTAACTACAATTTAAAGTTTAATAAATGAATGAATAAGAAAGTTAATTGTGTACTACAATTTACTAGAGGAAAAACTACAGTGTACTACAGTAGACTTCTTTTTATGTATGTATTGTATTGTGTAAAAGTCATGGTCTATCTGTTTATCTATCTGTCCGTCCGTCCATCTATCTATCTATCCATCTATCCATCTATCTATCTATCTATCTATCCATCTATCCATCTATCTATCCATCTATCCATCTATCTATCTATCTATCCATCTATCCATCTATCCATCTATCTATCTACTTATCTATCTATCTATCTATCTATCTATCTATCTATCTATCTATCTATCTATCTATCTATCTATCTATCTATCTATCTATCTATCTATCTATCTATCTATCTATCTATCTATCTATCTATCTATCTATCTATCTCTGTCTGGCTGCCTATCTATCTATCTATCTGTCTGTCTGTCTGTCTGGCGGCCTTTCTGTCTGTCTGTCTGTCTGTCTGGCGGCCTATCTGTCTGTCTGTCTGTCTGTCTGTCTATCTATCTATCTATCTATCTATCTATCTATCTATCTATCTATCTATCTATCTATCTATCTATCTATCTATCTATCTATCTATCTATCTATCTATCTATCTATCTATCTATCTATCTATCTATCTATCTATCTATCTATCTATCTACATACCTACTTACCTATATATCTGTTTGGCTTCAAAAATCAATTTTACCTTCAAAGGAATTTTCATTATCTAATATAGGAAGCCATTATAGGTATCATGTTAATTTATGTACTATAATGCATTTATGAATGGCTTTCTTTTCAAAAGCACTTGTGCATGCCAAAAAATCCATCACAGGCATGGAGGTGTCAAGTTCTTTCGATGTTTCCCATTACAGGTAAATGTTTGGTCTTCATTATTGAATTACCTTTACAGCATCCTGATGATTTTAAATAAATGGTCTAAATCATAATTTCCACCCATTTAGGATCAGATCAGAACGCGGCTCATCCACCGTGCGGTATCCAGCATATACTTTCCTACCGGATTCTTCAAATGTATCTGAACCAGCTAGATCGTTGCTAAAGAGATCCAACACGAATGCATCGAAACCTCCCCTTCTGCAGGCCATGACTCATTCCCAAACATTTCCACAAGATGACACTCTTTCTCCAAAATTAGATTCAGATCCAGCATCTAAAGCCTTACACAGTATCCGACTGAAGATTCAACAACAGAAGATATGGGGAGAGACTCTGACCTCATCATCTGAGATCAAGCATCCAAAACATCTTACTAGAAAAGTTTGCAGGGTGCCAAGCAAAGGTCGGTAATGTTATTGAGCATTATGTGTAATCCACAAAAAGAAGACTGTGTAAAATTAAGTTACCTGGTAATTTTGGTGTAATCTCTTTTGGTAGAAGCGAAAACAGCACCGAGTACAGGTGGAGTAATCAGATTAACTGTACAGAAACATGCCGTAAGCTCTGTTTCAACCAATGCGTGCCACCAAAGATCTGCTCACTTGGGTAAGACTCTTATGAAACATGCAAAACAATTTCATGTAATGCTTTCTGACCCAAAATTCAATCTTGGTTCAATGTTCCAGATAATGAGGTTGCAGAAGTTTGGTTACACAATAAAAAACCTTTTTTGCCTTTATGTTTGAATGCATGTATATATAGCGGAGCAGTCAACATACATATCTGCTTGGAAAAACGTCCAGGGTCTCGTGAAACAAATGCTGAATTCACAGAGCAGCATAAAGGGTAAGCCGCTTATGCATGTGCACAAACTCAGCATGCTTATATTACAATTAATATTCTTTTATAATTTACCTAAAGTTCCCTAATGAACTCCTAAATGCATTGTCTTGGCAGATAAGAGCGAATGCTTATACAAGAAGGCACCACCACAACAATGTGCTGTTTCGAAAGCTCGGCGACATGGAGGATACGAACAAAGAAAGAAGGAGAATTCAGCTTCCATGAAAGCTCAAGATCAGTCTCGTTCAATCTCACGTTGTCCATCCGGCAGTGCAGCATCTTCACGTCCCACCCAAGCTGTTCAGCTGAAAAACAGAAATGAATACTGCACCAAAGCCTCACAAAATTCAACTCTGAAGTTCTTTACTGAAAGTCACCATCATGAAAATATGAATACATTAGTCTTTAAAGATAATGAAAATGATGCGAAATCAAACAACAATCCTGTTCAGGAGGTGCGTGAATGTATGCGTCACCAGGCCGTCGAGAGGAAAAGGAAGGTGTTGAAGATGAAGAAGGAAACAGAGAGAGAAGATGAGAAGAGTCCAAGGAATATGCATGAGGTCTTTAGGAAACAAAGAGAAGCCCTGCATAAGGCAAATAAAGAACAGACACAAGAATATAAGGTGTTACACACTTACTGCTCTAACTTTGACTTTTTTTTAAAACCTTTACTACCTGTATAATGTTACAGTAATGGGATATAAATGTGTGTTTACACAGCACAGACGCAGTTCAGATGAGGAGAGATGTCCTCGAGTTCCTGATGCAGCTGAAGAACAAATGCCTGCGTTTGATAGACAGAACCAAAGTGTTTTAGTGTGAGTCAGCAGAGGCTTTTCCCTTCCTCTAGAGGGCAGTGTTGAGTCAAGGATTGAGTAACATGTAAATACAAACATGCACAGTAGAGTGATAAAGTCTGCAGATCTGGGATTTAAAATTGCAAATAAAGTGTAGATCAAATAAAAGTTATGAGGTTAAAGGAAGAATAAACAAAATAATTCATGAGACAAACACGGTAAATTCATTAAAAAAATAATTCGTGTCTCAAACACTTGCATGCCTCTTTGAACCAGCAGAGCTGAACAGGTTGACCACGGTTCAGTCACACGGGATGAAACTGGCAGTCCTGTGAGCGCAGCTGTTAAAGGCGAGACTCAAAACAGGATGGCAGCTCAGAGACACCGAGCGGAGGCTCTCAAAAAGACAATTGCTGCTCTAGATACACGTTTGGATGATGAGGGAGCCTGCTTGGGAATCACAGCTCTGATACAGACACGACCTGCTGGACAGGGCATCTGTAAAGCCAATTCAAGAGAAAGTTTGTCTGATTCGTCAGATAGAGATACAGACCTCAGACGCAAAGGAGTGTCTGTAGGAAATGAGATCAAAGACGAAACGGGTGTTGGTATGTGCACTAGAGGTTAATATTTTAAAAGAATATATAAAGCAGTACATCTTTGTCAGAAATACAGTATATGTGTGTGTTTTGCAGAGAGAGAGTTTAAGCAACAGATTTATCAGACAGCAACAGCGCAGGAGGAGCAAAGTGAGGACAGTGAGAGTACTGACTCTTCCAGTAAGGTGATGCACTGTTTGGAAAAACTGCATTGGTGAAACAGCATTCAATAGGAATAATTTAGCCAAATTATAAGGAATTTCTGTTTTTGAGAGATAAAAAGAGAAATGTTGAAGAACTGGCCACTCTTTTCAGTCAAAGTAAATGAGGATCTGGGCATTCGAGATACAAAATATCAAAAAGCACTATGAGACTGTAAACAAAAGCAGCCAATATGACTTGTGTGTTATATTCAAATTTAAAGGGATACTTCACCGATTTAGCATTCAGCTTTGTATCTGTAGAAACCCGGCAGTATTACTGAATGACCATGTTTCCCTCCATCATTTCCCCCTGAGAGGAGAGATATCTGCATTTTGGTTCTGCAAAAAAGTCCTCCGATGATGCAAAAATCGTCATATTACATCATCAGAGGACTTTTTTGCAGAACCAAAATGCAGATATCTCTCCTCTCAGGGGGAAATGAGGGAGGGAAACATGGTCATTCAGTAATACTGCCGGGTTTCTACAGATACAAAGCTGAATGCTAAATCGGTGAAGTATCCCTTTAAGTACTTATATACTCATATTTGTCATATTCATATTTAGACTTGTTATTGACAATTGATTACCTCTTTTTGAAATCTTATAGTGCACAAGTCATGTGGTCTATATTTGTAACTTTTCTTAGATGTTTTGGTCTGACGGCACCAGTCCTCATTCTTTTACATTCATGATAAAGTGACAATCATGAGAGCTTGGAACAAAATGAATAAATTAGAGATGCACCGATACAAATATTTTCTAAGCGATATTATAACCAATTATTAGAGGTGATGTCTGCCAATAACCGAGTATTAGAAGTGATTTCTGCCGATATTGATAACTGATTATTAGATGTAATGTCTGCTGATACCGATAACCAATTATTAGAAGTGATTTCTGCCGGTATTGATAACCGATTATTAGAAGTGATGTCTGCTGATAACCGATAACCGATTATTAGAAGTGATGTCTGCTAATACTGATAGCCAATTATTAGAAGTGATGTCTGCTGATAACCGATTATTAGAAGTGATGTCTGACTATACTGATAGATGATTATTAGAAGTGATGTCGGCAAATACTGATAGACAATTATTAGAAGTGATGTCTGCCAATACTGATAGCCAATTATTAGAAGTGATGTCTGCTGATAACCGATAACCGATTATTAGAAGTGATGTCTGCCAATACTGATAGCCAATTATTAGAAGTTATGTCTGCTGATACTGATAGATGATTATTAGAGGTGATATCTGCCGATACCGATAACTGATTAAGTGATGTCTGCCAATACTGATAGCCAATTATTAGAAGTGATGTCTGCTGATAAACGATTATTAGAAGTGATGACTGCCGAAATTGATAACTGATTATTAGAAGTGATGTCTGCCTATACTGATAGATGATTATTAGAGGTGATGTCTGCCGATACCGATAACTGATTATTAAAAGTGATGTCTGCCAATACTGATAGCCAATTATTAGAAGTGATGTCTGCTGATAAACGATTATTAGAAGTGATGACTGCCGATATTGATAACTGATTATTAGAAGTGATGTCTGCAAATACTGATAGCCAATTATTAGAAGTGATGTCTGCCTATACTGATAGATGATTATTAGAGGTGATGTCTGCCGATACCGATAACTGATTATTAAAAGTGATGTCTGCCAATACTGATAGCCAATTATTAGAAGTTATGTCTGCCGATACTGATAGATTTTTATGAGAGGTGATGTCTGCCGATACCGATAATCGATTATTAGAAGTGATGTCTGCCAATACTGATAGCCAATTATTACAAGTGATGTCTGCTGATAACCGATTATTACAAGTGATGTCTGCAGATACTGATAGATGATTATTAGAGGTTATGTCTGCCGATACTGATAACTGATTATTAGAAGTTATGTCTGCCAATACTGATAGCCAATTATTAGAAGTTATGTCTGCTGATATCAATAGCCGATTTTAAGAAGTGATGTCTGCCGATACTGAAAGCCAATTATTAGAAGTGAGGTCTGCTGATACTGATTACTAGAAGTGGTGTCTGCCTATATTGAAAGCCGATTATTTTACGTGATCTCTGCTAATACGATAACCTATTATTGGAAGTAATGTCTGCCGATACCAATAGCCAATTATTTGCAGTGATTTCTTCCGATACTGATAGCCGATTATTAAAAGCAATGTCTGCCAATACAATAGGTGATTATTAGCAGTGATGTCTGATGATACCGATAGCAGCTTATTTGAAGTGATGTTTACAGAGAGCGATAACCGATTATTAGAAGTGATGTCTGCTGATATCAATAGTCGGTTATTAGAAATGTCTGCCGATACTGAAAGCCAATTATTAGACGTGAGGTCTGCCGATTATTAGAAGTGATGTCTGCCGATGTTGAAAGCCGATTATTAGAAGTTATGTCTGGCGATACCAATAGCTGATTATTTGCAGTGATTTCTTCCGATACTGATAGACGATTATTAAAAGTAATGTCTGCCGATACAATAGATGATAATTATAAGTGATGACTGACGATGCGATAGCCGGTAATTTGAAGTGATGTTTGCGGAGAGCTATAACCGATTATTAGAGGTAAAGTATGCTGATATTGAAAGCTGATTATTTGAAGTGATCTCTGTTGATATCAATAAACTATTAATAAAAGTTATGTCTGCCGATACTGATAACCGGTTATTAGAAGTGATGTCTGCCAATACCGGTAACCTATTATTAGAAGTGGTGTCTGCCGATACCAATAGCAGATTATTAGCAGTGATTTCTGCCAATACCGATAGCCAATTATTAGAAATGATGTCTGCCAATTATTAGAAGTGATGTCTGCCGATACAGTTAGCCGATTATTAGAAATGTCTGCTGATACTGAAAGCCAATTATTTGCAGTGATTCTTCCGATACTGATAGCCGATTATTAAAAGCAATGTCTGCCAATACAATAAGCGATTATTAGCAGTGATGTCTGACGATACCAATAGCTGCTTATTTGTAGTGATGTTTACCGAGAGCGATAACTGATTATTAGAAGTGATGTCTGCTGATATCAATAGCCGATTATTAGAAATGTCTGCCAATACTGAAAGCCAATTATTTGCAATGATTTCTTCCGATTATTAGAAGTGATGTCTGCCGATGTTGAAAGACGATTATTAGAAGTGATGTCTGCCAATACCAGTTATTAAAACGGTGTCTGTCGATACCGATAACTTATTATTATATTATTATTATATTATTATAATTATTATTATATGTCTACCGATACCGATAGTTTGGTGTTTTTAACTTTTATACTTTGGTTTACAGTAATGATATATCATGACACAATTTTGTAAAAAATTCAAATAAAAACTTTATTCTCTCTATTTCAACAACTTTCAAAGTAAATGGTCTTACTTATAAACAAACCTGTTACTCAAATGAAGATTTTTTACTTACATGAACGAAATTCTGAATATTAGAATAGTATTTCTGGTGCATTCCTGCCCCTTTTTAATTGACAGGAATAATCAGGCGGCTATTTTAAAATTATCAGCTGTTAATTTTCAACATGCCGATTATTGGCTGATATATCGGTGCATTTCTAGAATAAATTATGACAGGTTTTTTGTGTTAACTATTCTTTAAATTAATTGACCTTAAAATGCATATGTCCATGACTTAATATTCTCTTTATCTTTTCCACAGCTTACATGTTCAAATGTTACACTAAAATAAATGTACCATGTTAAATTTGATAAAAACAGGTGGATGTTAATTTGGATATCATGGTTTTTAAACATTTGGTAGTACAATGTCCTTAAAATACCATGGGATTATATGTGACCCTGGACCACAAAACCAGTCAAAAGTAGCATGGGTATATTTGTAGCAACAATACATTATATGGGTCAAAATTATCAATTTTTTAAGCCAAAAATCATTAGGATATTATGTAAAAAATCATGTTCCATGAATATATTTATACTGTAAACTTTTTCTTTGAGTGGATGCAGTTGCTAAAGGCCTAACAAACCATACATCAATAGCAAACTTATTTCAATTTTTAAAAAATACCCTTATGACTGTTTTTGTGGTCCAGGGTCAAATATAATACTATAATTTTACTATGTTTCAACCGTAGCACTTTCAGTAAACACAGCCTCTATGTGGTGCAAAGCTACAAATTGCAAATGTGCACTTAAGGTCATATGAAGCGACTGTATGTCAAAGTATTGAGCGCACATTTATGTCTGGCTCCTGTATTAATGGGATTTGTAGTGGAGTGAGCTGAGTGAGTTGTACAGCCAGCAGATCCATAGTCACCTTTCACTGGCCCAGAGCCAGCAGTTTCTCAGAGAGGAAGAGCTGAGGGCACGACAGTACAGCGCCCTATTCAGGCTCAGAGAGAAAGCGCTTTGGGAAAAGACCCAAGCTGAACTTGAATGGCTAGAGCATTGCATAAGGTAAGCGGTGTAGGATTTCCATCACATATCTATATCATCTTAAAGTCTTTGTGGAGTCATTTCAGAGAATTGTTTGTAAACACATTATAAATGTATTGGCAAAAACGTTGCAAAAACTGAATTATGTATTATGTTGTACTCAATTGTTTCACTGTTAAAAAGTTTTTCTGTGTTCAGCATTATTTGGGTGGGGCTAAACTGGTGGCTCAGTGATGCACTGGAGCCATTGAGCATGGCCCCGCCCTTACCACAAAGCTCAACTGGGTGCTCGGCCAAAAAACAGGTGGAAAAATATTTATATGCAAAGTCGGCAACACCAAAGCTCCAAAAGTATCTAAAGTTTATTATTAAAAAAGTTATCGCCTAGCATTTGTAGTGACGTTTCGAGCACACAGGCCCGCCCCTAAAACAATCATGAGCATTCATTCATAGCAATATATGAAAGTTGAGAAAGACGGCAGCTTTCCATCAAGTGGGAGTGACATTTAAATTTGTCTGGGTCAAATATCACATTTCTGTGGTATCACAAACTGAGAACATGGAGTTTAAATTTGCATCATCATTGTATTACATTAAGTTTATGCAACTATATTTGTGTGACCAATGATTTTGGTTAATGCTGAATAGTAAATGGGGAACTTACTTATTTAATAATATATAATTGCTGTTATTGTTGCATTTATATGTAAACCGTTTTTATTATCAGTGACATGTTATGTTATTCAGGCATGGAGCAGCACCAGATGATGATTTTGCCTTGGCTGAACACAGACGTAAGCAAGAAGCAGTTGTCCACCGATTCCGACAAGAACAGGTGACTTTGTGAAAATAGCCCTTTGAAACATAGTGAGAACTACTTTATAAATGAACAGCTGAATTTAAACGTCAAGCTATGATATGAACTGCCACAACTGCAGTATACTGTTTATCAGCTCAAATTGCTGGTTAAGCTAGTTAAAGGAATAAGCTTAGCATAGTCCATTGAATCTGATTAGACCATTAGCACCGCGCTCAAACATAACCAAAGAGTTTCAATATTTTTCCTATTTAATACTTGACTCTTCTGTAGTTAAATCATGTACTAAGACCAACGTAAAATTAAAAGTTGCGATTTTCTTGGCTGATTTGGCTAGGAACTATACTCTCATTCCGGCGCTACTCATTCGGGCGCTGTGTAATATCATTGCGCCTGCTGCAGCCATGGTACGGCAGCAAATTCCTTGATTATTACGCCAGAATGAGAATATAGTTTCTAGCCATATGGACCTAGAAAATCGCAATTTTTTATTTTACGTTGGTCTTAGTTTACGATATAACTACTAGGGGTGGCACGGTTCACAAAACCCTCGGTTCGGTTCGTATCACGGTTCTATGGCCACGGTTCTCGGTTCAGTACGGTTCTTGTTGTTATTTTTTCTTTTACTTTTTAACACTCCAGAAATGTATTATCTTATTAATGTATTAATTATCCATAATTTAGGATACAGTATTAAAAAAGTTATATCATGTAATCATGCACAAACTGAATTTGACTTTAAGCACATTATTGGGACCATCTCTGAGAAATGCCAGGTGAGATTTTGATACAGCAAGAGGGAAGACATTGATGATTTCAACATGCTTTTCATTTATTTGGCAAAAAAGAGAATGTGTATTGCCATCTACATGAACTTATGTGCCTTTTTAGCACACAAAAATAACTTGCATTTATCAAAATGCCTACTTCTGTGTAGCTCTAAGATTTATTACTGAGAGGCTGCTTAAATACTGCAGAGAGTATATGTGGATGAGAGAGAAACATAACGTTTATACCTGTTATATTAAATAGGTCTCTTTTGTCTACTTTTGACTACTTCTGTCCTGATTACTTTAAGGGGCAGTTTATGAAATAAGATCGCGCAACTTTCACACGCTAGCAAAATGAAACTACGCGGAAATCAGCCGCTTTCGTTTTATCAATGAAAGGCTAAAAATAGCGCTGAATACGAAAAGACGTAAAACAGTGTTCATTACCTCAGATTATATAAATGGTCAGAGAGAAGGCTGTCGCGTGTGGTTGTATCTATTGTTTTATTTCCGCTGTCATCATAGGTAACATAAAATAAAAAATGTTTCCACACACCAAACTTATACGACACTGGGGCATCCTCCAACTCCGGGCAGACTTCCATTTCTCTCCCTCTTGCCATTTCTACATGTAACATGACCGGCAGCACTCACTCTCCACACCAGTCACCTCTTCTTTCGCGCTATTCGCGAAAGGGAAACACGCTATCTGGGGTCACATACAGGGCATGAGGCTACATTGCGCATGCCATGAACCGTTGAACCGTACGGCACACACGCGCTCCGAACCGAGACAAGCGAACCGAACGGTTCGGATTTTTTTCATGAACCGTGCCACCCCTAATAACTACAGAAGAGTCAAGTTTTAAATAGGATAAATTTTGAAAAAATGTTGGTCATTTTTAGCGTGATGCTAATGGTCTAATCAGATTCAATGAATTATGCTAAGCTATGCTAAAAGTGGTACAGCCAGATGCGGAGATCCGATTTGATTCCAAAACTGTAAAAATCAAGTGTTAAACTCTAGGGGAGCTGGAAAATAAGCATTTTTTTTTTTTAAAGTGGAGTGTCCCTTTAAGTAGCACTGCAATATTTGTAGCAATAGCCAACAATATATCGTATGGGTCAAAATTTTCGAATTTTTTAATACTAAAAATCATTAGGATATTAATTAGAGATCATTTCCATGAAGATATTTTGTAAACCTACTGTGCATTTATATAAAAAAAAATTTATCATTAGTAATATCTGTTGCTTAAGACTTTAAAGGTGACTTTCTCAAGATTTTTTGCACCCTCAGATTCCACATTTTCAAGTAGTTTTATCTTGGCCAAATATTGTCCTTTCCTGACAAACCATACATCAATGAAAAGCTTTAAAAAGCATGCAGTGGAAATACACAAAATAAAAATTGTATAATATGCTCAGTTACAGAACAGTTTGTAATACATTTATTTTATATTTATTGCTAACAGGCAGAGATTCATCATTGGCGAAACATTTACAGATCAGGCCGACAACAGAGACAATTGTTACTTCACCATCAGAGAGACATTCTTAAAATCAAGAAGTCGACGGTTCACTTCAAACAAGTATTGCAAGAACAGAGCGTGCCAAAGAAATCCCACAACCTTAGGAGAGACAACACTGCAACGGTATACCCACATCTCACCAAATCTCTCTTGTTTCTTCAGTGATACTAAACTGTCATCACAGGGTTGCCAGATTTTCACAGCAAAAACTGACCTATTTTTACTTAAACTAGCCCAAAACCAGCCCAGTCGAGTTTTCCAATCTGCATTTTTGGCAGGGTTCATCTAAAAGTTGCATTCCCGGGGCTAAATATGGCATTATTAGGGTCGCTGCAACCCACGGACATAAAAAAATTGCCCGCAGCAACAGTGTTAAAGTAGCCCAATTCTGCTAGAAAATTGCGGACTTGGCAACCCTGCATCACACCCTCATACTCAGACTTATATTAATGCCAATGTCAACATTAAACACTATTTGCATTGTTGGTAAAATAAACGGGAACAGAAGGCGGGGCTTTACTTTATCGATTATGAATTAGCTGGACTGACCTACAGTTCATGTAATCTAGTCTGTTAAAACCCAGCTAAAGTCATTATTTGAGATTTACTTCTACATAAAATCATCCTACATTCTGTGAAAATAAATATAACCTTGATGTCTTTAAAGGGACATTCCACGTTTTTTTTTGAAAATATGCTCATTTTCTAGCTCCCCTAGAGTTAAACATTTGATTCTTACCGTTTTGGAATCCATTCAGCTGATCTCCGGGTCTGGCGCTAGCACTTTTAGTATAGCTTAGCACAATCCATTGAATCTGATTAGACCATTAGCATCACGCTACAAAATAACCAAAGAGTTTTGATATTTTTCCTATTTAAAACTTGACTCTTCTGTAGTTACATCAGGTACTAAGACTGACAGAAAATTAGAAGTTGTACACGAGTCAAGTTTTAAATAGGAAAAATATTGAAACTCTTTGGTTATTTTTAGCGCAATGCTAATGGTCTAATCAAATTCAATGGAGTATGCTAAGCTATTCTAAAAGTGCTAGCGCAAAACCTGAAGATCAGCTGAATGAATTTCAAAACGGTAAGAATCAAATGTTTAACTCTAGGGGAGCTGGACAATGACCATATTTAAAAAAAAAATGGAATGTCCCTTTAATATTGAAGAGCCATGTCAAAGATGTTAAAGTTTAAATGTAGGGTCAATAAATCATTTATTTCAATATTATAAATGAAAATTTGAGTACTGTATCTTGAAATCTATCATTTACAGTAATAAACACGCATATGACCTATTTTAGTCATGGCAGACTATTTTAATGCTTCCAACCAGTGGCGCTCGGTGACTTCTCTTCCGAGAGGCGCAAATTCAAAATATGTGTTCGGAGTATCATGTGTGTTGCTCATCATGTCAAAACATGTGTTCATTGCATCATGTGAACCATGTGCATCATGCATCATGTCAAAATATGTGACTGCTGCATACACGTTGAAAGGGTTTAAGATAAAATAGACGCTCACGTTGAGATTAAGCAAGTATCTGGCAAATGCGAGCGTCTCTTTTATCATAAACCTTTTCGATGCGTGTGCAGCAGGCTCGTATTTTGACAAGACTCATGATCCACATGGTTCACATGACGCAACAAACACATATTTTGGCATGACGAGCCACACATGGGTTACGAGCTTCGTATTGTGCGTCCTTGAAAAAGAAGTCACCGGCCGCCACTGCTTCCAACGCCAGACATGGTCACAAATGCAAGTAGAGGGATTGAAAGGGTTAAAAGTAAATCTTGGTTACTCACTTTATAAGCGAAAAGGTGTTTCAGCAAGTTTAATTGAATTTTTATGGAAGACTGTGAAGTCGAAAGCTTTATTTCAGCACAGAGAACCCTTGAATGTGCAATATTACCCATAATGCTCAGATGTCACATTAAGCTGCTAAGAAAATCCTACTGATCTTCATGCTTATATTTTGCAGGATGAAGAAAGTGTTATGCAGCCTGGGATTATGCCAGATGCCAGAGGCGCCTATAAAGCATCCGGAGAGGATGGGAGGCGAGTGCGATTGCTATTATTCTATTATCTATTCTCATACAGTAACACGCAAGAGTAATAGGATGTTTAGCTCACGTATACAGTAAGCAGAGGCGCATTTTGTGACGAGTACCACCTTGAGGCTTTCTTAAAGAGGAAATACTGCAGTGCACCACTTACTGTCTACCAAATCTGTGATGTATGACACACGACTGAGCAGAGCGTGTGCACATCATAGGCTTGTTATCTACAGTCTCGACTGTATCTGTCTCGGTTACAATGCACCACTCAGAGTAATTACCCTTTGAGAGAGAGAAACGGAAGGATGCTGGGGAGATAGAGTGATAGAGAGGGCGAGAGACACACAGAGACAGAGAGAGAGAGAGAGGAGGAAGGGGGGCTCTATGGGAGGAGAGGCAGAGTTATTGGATGAGAGAGAATAAGGAAGTTAGAGGGAATAAAAGAGGGCACCGCTGAGATCCAAGCTGACTGCTCTCTCAAGAGAAACTCCACCAGAGCTGAGACGATATTCTGGGAGTGGCAGCAGCATCTCGCAGAGGACCTGAAAGAAGACAGTCTGCTCCTCCCCAGGCTGCTCGCTGGCAACTGAGTCCCTGTGTGATGGCAGTATGCCAGTCATGAACAGGTCCGGGTAGGTGGATGACATTTCTCTCTCTGACTTTGTATTTGCATGAGTAAACACTAGAGTACTTGGGAGTGTGCAAGGTAAATCTCTGACATCATACCCTCAAGCTTCAGCTGCTGAAGTCAACACGAAACAGCATACTTCTGAAATGGGATATTCAGTTAGGAAAAATGTAGTGCCTGGGGTTTTCTCCATCAGACATTGATTGGATTGTGGAAATAGGTTTTCCATACCAGAACTCAGTATTGAGAAAGTAACAGGGCTTGAAGAAAGTCAATGAAAGATCTGCCATGAGTTCTGTGAAAGTAAGACATAAAAATCCAAGGAATTCTGTATCAGATGTTCTTAAAATGTGCTTTACATGATAAGGCCTCTCTGCTTTTTCCTTCCAGTTTATTAAGTAAGGCAGGTTTAAGGAGGCTCCTGCAGTCAGATGAAGTCTGGACTTTAGCAAGGAAGAGGAACCAAGTGGAACTGGTCCCAGGCGAGCAGGATATCCTGCAATTCACAGAATCTAACAATCCTCCGACCAGTCCGTCTCACAGGTACGCCCGACAGAGCACTCAGGCTCCCATACGCCTCATAAACCCAGAAAGAAAAGGTGCCTGCCCCCCATGTCAGCGTGACCCTGTGAAGACGTCGAAAGTGGGACCTGACGTTAACGGTGAGTTTTTCATCTGTTTCTCGTTACTGTGAGCATATAGTTTTACTTCCAGTGATAAACATTTAACCATCTGGGGATAAACAACTCTAAAGCTTTGATAGTTCAGACTGAATGATTTGAATTTTCACAGACGCTCATATTGCTCTTTATTGTTGAGTGGATTGTAATAGTGATTTACGGTACGTCTAGGTTATGCTGACTCATGCTGTCAGCAGTATGACTGCACTGATTCATTCTGGCATTTATAGCATACGCACCGACATACCACAGCAAAAATCAAATCCGGAAAATAAATTTACATATGCGGCATAAGTTATCCTAAAAGATTGTCAGCAGAAGATCCGTCGTAATTTAAAACCAAACCTAATGAAATAAAAAATGAGCTTTTGCAAAACACTAAACATCTGGTAACACTTTATTTGGTAACATTAGTAAATGCAATAGCTAACATGAACTAATAATACAGATTTTGACATTCATTTTTAATTTTAGTAAATGCCAATACAGTTGTTCACGTTAGTTCATTTTTCAACACAACTAATTTTTTTTACAACTTTTGATTTTAAAAATGTATTAGTTCATGTTGAAATTAACATGTATTAAATGCTGTAGAAGTATTGTTCATTGTTAGTTCATTTAGGGGTTTTCAAACTTTTTTGTCAGCCGTACCCCCTTTATCTAAATTGTTACTTGATTATTACTAATTATCACACTATCATTAAAAAATTCTGATAATTTACTCACCCCTTGTCATTCAAGATGCTTATGTCTTTACTTCTTCAGTCGAGCATAAATTATTTTTTTTTGAGGAAAACATTTCAGGATTTTTCTCCATATAGTGGACTTTAAGGCCGGGGTATACCTTTTTTCCGCGTCCGTGTCCGGATCGCGCGCGCGCACGCGTCCCCGCAGCTTTCCGAGTATACTCCCCGCGGTTACACGCGGATGGCCGCGTTCGACACTATACGCAATACAAATGATTTCTTATTCAAATTATTAGTCTAGTGCAGCACTGATTTGGAGACATTTACAGTACAATAAAACATTAGGATAGGTGAAGAAAAGAAACCGATCCACCATTGCAAACACAGTTTAGAATAAACAACAAGACAACAAAGAACAGGAATCAAACAATATGGTAACAAACATGCTCCACAGCTTTCTGTTCTTGGAAGAAATAAAAATTAAAGAAGAAAAACGATAGTGTGTGTGCAAATGCTGTCTATTTCCTTTGTATAATTGTTTGTAGTGGAGTGTCCTGTTTAAATATTTTCACGCGCATGCGCTGTTGTACGCGCACTGTACGCGATGCGCACTGTCCGTGGTCTCAAATTTGGGGCTGCACGCGGACGGGCCACGCGGCTGGCCGCGGACCCTCCTGATGACGAAAATGACGTCATGTGGACGGCGCGCATACGCGGACGTCCCTAGTATACTTTCGGCTTTAGTGGACCTCAACAGTTTACAGTTTCAATGCAGCCTTAAAGGGCTCTAAAAGATCCCGACCGAGGCATAAGGGTCTTATCTAGAGAAATTATTGTCATTTTCGCCCCAAAATTTTTTTTACTAAACCACAACTTGCACTAGCTGTGTGATGCGCCAGCTTGATCTTACGTATTATGCAAGAGCGTCGAATGGTTACGCGTGACATATACGAAACTACCATTCCAGTATTTAAGAGTACCGTTCCGATGTTATTATATGTGGAATGATACTAATAAATGTCTTTGTGTAAGTTAATTGTTTAAAATGGTCGCAAATGTGCGTCTCGCAAATGTGCGTCTCACATATGTAACGCGTGACCTTTTGATGTGATTACGTAATACATAAGGTTGCATGGCTAGTGCAAGACAAGAAGTTTGAAAGTCCTTCTTTCGGACAATCGTTTTGCTAGATAAGACCCTAATGCCTTCGTTTAGAGCCCTTTGAAGCTGCATTATAAGCCCAATTCACACTGATCCAACAGACTCCAAAAGACGCGTCTGTTGGAGTCTGTTGGGTCATTGTGAAACCCCTGTTGGAAGTTGTTGGATCAAAGTAAATGAGACTTTATAATGTGGGTGTCTGTTGAAGTTGGTAGTTGTCTGACCAGTGTGAATTGGCCTGAAGCTGCAATTTTAAACTGTACTGAAACTGCACTGTACTGAAGTCTACTATATGGAGAAAAATCCTGGAATGTTTTCCTCGAAAAACTTAATTTCTTCTCAACTGAACAAAGACATAAAAATTTTGGATGACATGGGGGTGAGTAAAGAATTTTCCAAATAGTTTTTATGAAAGTGGAATATTGCTTTAAGTAAATATTTCAATGGCACATTTGCATGTTTAACTTCATTTATTTTTTATTTTTACTTTATTTTTCATACATTTTTAAGTTTTATCAGTGGTATTTTACATAGTTATAGTTATTATTTTCTTTATCTGGTAATTTTTTGTAGTGTTGTGTAATGGTCACATGTCCTGGAGGGCCGGTGACCTGCAGAGTTTTGCTCCAACCCTAATTAAACACACCTGAAGCAGCCAATTAAGGAATTATTAAGCATATTATTAGGCATGTGTGCTGAGGCAAGTTGGAGCTAAACTCTGCGCCCCAGGGCGGATCTGAAAGCAGCCATTTAGAGCTCAGCCTCAGGTCACATGTTTTTACCCTTTTTACTTACCTACATACACACTCGTTAGGAGTGGGCCCTGGACACACAAACATGACACACACAAAAAAAAAACTCAGTTTTAATTATTATTTTTTAAATATATGATACCATGGCTAACAGTGAAAAAGTACAACTAAATGATTTTATTTTGTATTAGTTTGCACTTTATATTTTACTTTTTGGTAACATGTTAATGTAGCTTTCTTCTCTGGCCAACTTTGGGGCGGCGCCCCCTATTGACCAGCCGCCACTGGTCAAGGTGCAAGAGTTTTATACTCGGTTATTTTTTTTAAACCCCTTTCCTTTATTCAGTAAGGACAGTAAAGAGTGACTGGAGACTTTTTAGAAGCTGAAATTCTTGCATGTAGTAAGGGGGCGTGCACACCAAAGCTTTTTTACGCAAATGAAACCGCCCGGCGGATAGCTTTATTTCAGCTGACTACCAGCTTTCTTCAGCTGAGTGCTTTGGTTGGTGTAATACTTCTGCTTTGTTTATCAGTCGTTGTACTATGCGACTGTTGTGATATTTGTCTGGCCCTCCTCTACTGTGATTGGACGGCCGTGTGAGGGCTGACATTGACGAACTGAGCTTTTCACCCAAAGTTGAATATTTTTCAACTCTCAGTGCCTAGCGCTGAACACGAAAGAACACAGACCGACGGCTTTCAGCATTGAAAAAAACTGCCAGCTGCTGAAACTGCCAGCTGCTGGCTTTTTTGGAAAACGCTGCGCTTCCATTGGAAACAATTGAAAACATACGCCGGCCGCTGGCGTAAAAGCTTTGGTGCGCACACCCCCTTAGACGGTTTTGCAGCGAAAGACAGTCAAATTTGTTAAATGTGATCACAAAACCAGACAGGTAATTTTTTGATAAATGAGTTATCAGTGTTGGGGAAAGTTACTTTTAAAAGTAATGCATTACAATATTAAGTTACTCCCCAAAAAAGTAACTAATTGTGTTACTTAGTTACTTTTCATGGAAAGCAATGTTTACGTTAATTTTAAGTTACTTTTGCGTTACTTTTTCTTACTTGGCTGAGGCTTGATCTCTTTCAGGCCTTGCAGGTGTTTTTGTATGATCGCAAAAATGTCAAGCTCTGGCCTGCCATCTCCGTTTCTGACTCAAACTGTTCCCGCTCAGGCGCATAGAGTGCATAATTCTACGTTAATATGTTCAGTTTAATTTAGTACGTTATTTTATTTTTAAATCGAATGAATTAAATTGAAAAGTAACTCGCATTACTTTTTTTAAAAAGTAACTCAAATATTAATGTGTACATTTATAAAGTAATGCGTTACTTTACTAGTTACTTCAGAAAAGTAATATTATTACGTAATGCGCATTACTTGTATTGCGTTACCCCAACACTGTGAGTTATACATTTATACATAAATAAGCTTTCCATTGATGTATGTTTTTTTAGGATAGGACAATATTTGGATGAGATACAACTGCTTAAAAATCTGGAATCTGAGGTTGCAAAAAATCTAAATATTGAGAAAATCGCCTTAAAAGTTGTTCTTATGAAGTCCTTAGCAATACATATTACTAATGATAAATCTTTTTTTATATATATTTACACCAGGAAATTTACAAAATATCTTCATGGAACATGATCTTTTTGGCATAAAAATAAAAAAATTTGACCCATACAATGTATTGTTGGCTTTTGCTACAAATATACCCATGCGACTTATGACTGGTTTTGTGGTCGGGGGTCACAAATACCAATGATTTTTGTGCAAATATGCAATAATATTACTAAGAATATTACTAAAAATATCATTAATAAAGCTGTAACTGGTGTGGCTTTCAGACCAAGATGCTCAGAAGAAGGTCCCAGGGTTTTATGAGGACACCCGCACATCCAAAAGTATTGAATCTTGCAGAGGAGAGAGATTCCAGTACCCAGCTGAAGAGAATCTAAAACCTGTTTTGAATAAACAGCAGTTCACACACGACCATAAGCCTAATCAAGATTCAGACATCAGGTTTCACACAGGGTCCAATGTGTCATCTGACACTCCACAAGACCTCCGGTCGCACTCCGATGAAAGCCATCTCAAACCCAAGGACAGGGAGAACATAAAGATGAGAACTTTAGTCCACGGCACTGAAACTACAGCTCTTAATGTAAAAAACAATCAGAGATCTAAAAATGTTCTTTTATTAAATAACAACCATGACATATGCAATGAGGATTCGAAGTTGCAGTGGAAATCATCCGCTTCATACCATAAATCTGACAGAGACTGTAAATTCCCTGAAACGAGTACCGTTGCAGACGCTCCACTTATTGGAAGCTTGATTCTGAATACATTAAGTGCCGATACGAGAAATGCAGAGGACAGTCCATACAAGATCGATGAAAAGGTATTTTCACATCACAGCGAATCGCTCACTTGCTCGGAGAAGAAGAAAGACCACCTCAAAGAGAAAAACACTGACACAAGTACGTTTTCGGTGGTCTATGCCGAAAAGTACACGGTGGTCCCAGAAGTTTCTCAGTTTGAGCTTGATTTTAACAATAAAGATGGCGATGGATGCAATTCAGGGCGAACGATTGCAGAGTCTCTCCTCTCAGAGATCCTCTCTCCTGTAGATGAGGTTTTGTCATATGGAAGTGCAGAACTTCCCTCCGTTAAAGGAGGAGCTGAATCAGGACTTTACAGCTACAGTGGTCCACCTCACCCTGCCTTCGAGATCATTACATGGACCAGTGAGGAGGAACTTCCGGCTCCACCTGAATCTCCAGAAGATCTTTCTATTAACAGCGAGAACGTTCCTCCTCTTCCCGTGGACTTAAGAAGAAAAGAATCTCATAGACTCGGAAGTCTGAGGGACGAGGAAATTGCTAATGGAGATCTCAGTACAAGCCTTCCTCCGAGCGTATGTGAGGACGATTGCTCGGAGTACACCAGTTCGCTTCCCGAAGATGTGAAACATGAAATCTCAGATCCTTTGTCCTCCTTTCAGATTGGAGACAGAGTTCTTGTGTGTAACTCTAGACCTGGCGTACTGAAATATAAAGGCCTCACTGCATTTGCAGATGGATTTTGGGCAGGTGTGGCACTGGACACCCCTAATGGAAACCATAATGGCACCTTCAGGGGTGTGAAGTATTTCAGCTGTGATAAAAGCCACGGCGTCCTGGTCAGAGCAGAAGACGTCTCTCACATTCACAGAGAGCACGGTACTTATATAGAGACCGTGGTGGATGAAGATCCCTTTTCGGATGAGGAGCCACCTAGACACGAGCCAAAGAAGGACACGTCTTCATCAGCAGGTGCACAAGGAGGAGATACAAATATGAAAGATGATCCAAAGAGCACACATCAAAAAAAATCCCAGGAAGACATTTCAAATGGAGCTAAAAATCTTTTATATACCTCAAAAATAGCTTTACCAAAAGTAAGTTATGGACACATCAAGCACTCATTCTGGATTATCATATGTGACCCAGTCTTTGAAAACCCAGCTAAAGTAAATTTTTGTTAGTTACTGTTTTCTACATTAAATCATCCTACATCATGTAAAGATCATTCTGTAAATCAAAATATAACTTTGATATATTTAATATTGACTAAAAGATCATGTCAAAGATTGAAATCAAATTTTGATGCTCCTAAACTCAAAATTTAACCAGATTTCACAGACAGGGTCACATTTCCAATGACATCATTAAACCATACCTGTATTTTACAGATTGACACTGAGCTTATTCATCATAATAAGGAAAACAGGCATCTTGTGGATGATTCCGATCATTCGGTTACTCGATTGACAGATGAGTCGAGGGAAGATATAATCCGTTGTACTGAAGATATCAGAAGGAGACGGAGAAGGACAAAATCAATGCATGATAATACACATATAAATACTGTAAGATTCCAAAACAGTCGTCTATGTTATCAAAATTAAGAAGATCAATTGGTAAAGCATTGCATTGGATGTGTAAAGATCACAGTGTTGAGTTCAAGGAAACAGACATAGAGATAAAAAATATAGCTTGAATGCACTTTAAGTCACTTTGGATTAAAGCATCAGCCAAATTCATCATTGTTAATGTATACTTGTGTTAAAGGGCACCATTTTTACTAGATGTAATATGCAGTAAGTTTTCAGGTCAAAATGTCCCACAGATCATTTATTATAGCGTTTAATTATAATTATATATTATTAAATGCCCCTATTTTAGAGGAGCAAAAAAGCGCTGTTTTTATGTGTGTACCTTTAAACGCAAATGAGCTACAGCTCCTCACTCCCTTAACAACAATAAGTGCTTTTGGTTAAAATAAATATGATTTCTGTAAATACAGTCTGGGACAATAGTATATTTAGTGCTATCAAACACATTTAAAAAAGAATTTGGGTAAAATTAACCATTTAATCATTGGCCATGGGTGGGGCTTTATCAGTGTGATGTCACATTAACAAGAGAATCAAAACAGCATGCTTTAGTTTAATGGAGATCAGTGGCGGCCGGTGACTTCTTTTCCGAGGGCGCTCGATGCGAAGTTCGTCACATCATGTATGTAGCCCGTCATGTGTGTGTAAATGCAAAAATATGTGTTCTGCGTGTCGAGTGATCCTATCACGTGTCTTGTCAAAATAAGTGCCTGCTGCAGACGCGTTGTATTTTGTGAACGTCTCTTTTATCATAAACCCTTCAGACGTGTCTGCAGCAGGCACTTGTTTTGACAGGACACGTGGTGCATGGTCCACATGATGCAACAAACACTTTTTTTTATTTAAGCCCCTCGGATAAGCAGTCACGAGCCGTCACAGATGGAGGTTAAAAAAGAAGAAGAGGGTGATTTTTATAGGGTGATAATGTTTTCTTATTATTGTAATTATTCTCTTTGATCAGCAGGATGCAAGAAAAAATGAGGATAGTTTTTTAACACCACGTCTTTTGGAGCAGTGGCATCAGGCCCCACCCGACATGCCACTGAAGATAAAGGTGCAACCTCATGACGATCCTGTTGTGTACAGATTAGTGGATGCTGCGGTGGACATTCTATGTGGTCAAGCAAATGAAGAGGCACTCGACGGTTGTGAAACACCAAACTATCTGTTAGATGACAAAAGTTGCAAAGCTTATAGGCAGGTGAGTCAATCATTTATGGAGTGCATTTAATGTATATAACGGGGTTATATACAAGCGAGGTATTATGCATGCTATGTGCCTGTGAAGTTTCAGGCCCATATATCTTATAGATCATTTATTATACAAAGGCCCATTTTTGGGTGTGTGTGTGTCTCTTTAAAAGCAAATTAGCTGCTGCTTCCCTCCCCGTTTACTTTTATATATACAATGTTTTATAGACCTTTTGCGTGTTTGCAAACAGAGATGACGTTTTTTGTGGGCGGAGCCCAACTGGTGGCAGAAAGTGAATGCTTCTCAATAGCTGTGTGAAGTGTTTGTCACGGTTGGTATAAACCGGATTGTGGAAAATAAAGAAGAACCCAATTGCAAAAGGATGTACAAAAATATAACTCTGATTTATTATAAATAAACTGAAACACCCACGAGGGGGTAAAACGGAAAGGAACAAAACAATGTGATGGAACACAAATGACTGGAACAGATAACGGGAACCATAACACTGGGAATTCACAACAACGCACGCACACCACACAGAGAACACAAGGGCATTAAATAGACCGCACATCAATGGGGAACAGGTGAACATAATTAATCACGTCAGACACGAGTACATAAGGGAGTAGGGTGAAAGTGACAAGACACTGGGAATACGTGTTACACAAACATGATGTGAAAACACACGTATTCCCACATAAAACAATGCTGCCCTGGTCCTGCCCTCTGGATAATAACCAAGGTCAGGCAAGACCATGACAGCAACAGAACACTGGGAACACGTGTCACACAGATATGATGTGAACACACGTGTTCCCACGTACACACACTGCTGCCCTGACCTTGCCCACAGAACATAGACCTGAACCTATACTAAGGTCTGGCAAGATCACGACAGCAACAAGACACCGGGAACATGTGGAAGCCACACACAGAATGTGATCCCACATGTCCCCACACCGAACATGATACTGCCACGGTCCTGTCAGATGCACTCAGACCTACATCTAGCACGGATGTCCGACAGGACCGTGACAGTGTTTTAGCGTTAAACTGTGATTTTTAAGGATCCGGTGTTCTGTAGAAGTCTGTTTCCCCTATATTTCTCTTAAGTGTAATGTTTCTTATAACGTTTTCACCAAGTTAAGTTTTTTTTTTGTTAAATAAATTAAAAGTTTAAATGGCTTGGCTACTAATTGTGTGCATGTATGTAATGTATATGTATTGTTCTTTATTGGTAAATCAATTATTTTTACAGTATGAATCACTGTATAAGAGCAATACTATCATGTATTGTGTATAATATCTAGGGCTGTCAATAGATTAAAAAAATTAATCTAGATTAATCGCATGATTTCATGAGTTAACTGCGATTAATCGCAAATTAATCGCACATTTTTATCCATTCTAAATTTACCCTAATTTAACACTTTTCGGGTTTTTAATATTCTAATCATATATACATATATAGATGCTTTATGCAAATGTATGTTAACAACAGCCTGTTTACATTTTAACAGAATCACCAGCCATTGTTTTGTATATGAATTTTCCTTTCAGAAGATTTTTCTTTCTCCATTTTTGTTTGCTGCTGCATCATTTGTGACATGTGCTGGCAAATTGAGTCGGAATTCGCAAATTAAAAAAAAATATTTGTTCATATTTTGACATTCACTATTAAAACATAGAACAATGAATGATTTGTTTAAATATAACAAAATATGACAGAACTACACGTGTTTGAAGTTGAAAGAGTCAAATTACCACAAACATTTCCACATCCATACATTATATTACCACATCAATACCTTAAAATCACTGGTAAAACTAATAGATTTAGCACACACAAAGCAAAAACATCATCAATGTATGTTCAACTTTTTTTCCTTTTGTTTGATTGACATTGAGACAGACTGCTTAAAATCTAAGTGATCTAATATAATGTTACACATGAAATAGTTTTACCCAACAGTTAACCAAACATTTACTTAAAACATAACAAATTATAGAGCCTACCTGCGTGAATTCTTATCAAAACAGATATTTGTAAAACTGTAATTTTGTGTAGATGTCTCTATATCCGGGTCGCGTGCACGCGCTTCAGATATCAGTCAGTCAGCGTGAGGGGATCGCTTTTGAGTCTTGTCGCTCTTAATAACTCTTTAACATTAATCAGGTACCGAACTTTATCTTTCTTAATGACTCTTTTAACATCAAGCAAGTCCTGCAGTCTATTTTCTAAGTCATGCATAAAAGCGAAACCAAAATGAATTGAGACGCATTTTTGTATTAGATTAAGCATTAGGAGGACGGTAACGTTACACCTCTCAGACGTATGATCATATCAGATGTCCAACGAGCATTTAGAGCATTGGATTTGGTAGACGATTTGCTTAATGTTCTTATTTCTATGAAAACCTTTTACTCATTTAGAGAGAGTCACATTTGTCTGCGTCTCTGTTCATTCAACTATGGGCTGGACCAAGGGTCAAACTGAAATTGCGCGTTGCGTTAATCTCCGTTAATAAAATTAGTGGCGTTAAAATGAATTTGCGTTAACGCGTTATTAACGCGTTAATTTTGACAGCCCTAATAATATCATTTATTAAATATTTCATCATTTCCTGTTTTCAATTTCTTCCTTATATTTTTAGCCTACGTGTTTGATCTAAAAGTATTATGTTTACATACAAATTAATTTGTATAGGCCTGTTTATATATTATTAACACTTTACATCGTGTGTGTGTGTGCTATGTTTATATATTTATTAGTAAACATCATAATTTAGAACAAACAGGAAGAAGACATAGGCTAAGATAGAAGATAAAAAGAAGTAAAAAAAATACGAAAACTTTTATAAATGGTAATATTATTGATATTATAAACTAATTCAAATCTTTAATCTTTCTAAATAAATGATAAACTTAACGTGATGAAAACGCTATAAGAAACACATAGAGGGATCAGACTTCGACAGAACACCAGATATCTTCTCTAATTATTTTCTATTCAAATTATTAAAAGATTTTCAGATGATTTCATCACTCCAGTCTGTCCGGTTGAGGGCTTTTATTGCAACCATAAACACCTACGTTTATCTTCAAATGGTGTCTTCGACGACGGTATACTATAAAAATTAAAGTAATCTATTTTGGCATTTTTATTCTGACACTCAACAGCACAACAAAACATTTTCTAATGAGTTATATTTATCGTTTCACTCGTGTCTCATTCATTTCCACTGTTTTTCTGCCACCACATGCGCGCGTGACGTAACTGTGACGTCGACTCGCAAAAGGTCTATACACCACAAGACAATTACCTTACTTCATTGTTCATAATGAGTGTGCGGTAATAAATTATTTAAAGTGCAGAAAACGCCAACAGCTTATCCCATGATACTGAGGTTTTACAAGGATTTAAAAAAAAAGGAGTGGCAAGATTCTTTATAGGATCTTATAAGATCTTGATAGGGTGGTTGTGTACACACACAGGCGACACACAATTATGTTCAACCAATATATACATTTACATTTCTTATATTACCTTTAAAATACCATTTATAAAATATGTTTATATTACCCTAATATAATTTAAATGACTGTGTGTAAACATAGAGGTATACAGATTTTTTTTATTGTTAATAGCATTGAAAACACTGATCTACCTAAATGTTTAGCTGATTGTAAGTTTAAAACAAATAAGAGCAGAAACACTATATAAATATTAATCTATTTGCTTTTTCTTTACATTGTAGGTGATATTTCAGTTAACATCTGATGTACTTCAAGATATTTTGGGTGATCTTTTAGGGACAAAACAGTCTTACCACAACATATGCAATGAATCTGTGATCTCTGCACTGCCCTCATCTAACATTTCAATCACGTTGTTGAAGGTAAAACAAATTTTCAATCCAAATGAGCTTTATTGACATTAATGTATAGTACAATGTTAAAATGTATAATGTTAAAATATTTTTTATAAATTACTTTGATGTAAAGAACATGCAAAACATATTTGTACATTTGCAGTGTATTAATTTAATGTTATTTGCAGGCAGCAGTGAAGAAAGAGATACAGAAAACACTAAACTTAGAGCGAAATGAACAACACATGACAGAGATGCTCCAAAAACTATGTAAATATTGGTATGCCAAGAGAGACAGAGTGGACTATATACTGGTGTGTGTAAAGATACTGTATTGTTTATTATGCTTGTGAAACAATTAGTATTGATCTTCATCTAATATTATGTAATATATAATAAAGCTGAAAACTGCTAGAATTTTTTTCTGTTTCCACTTCCAGATTCAGGAATTACACAATGACGAGAGAACTTGGCAAGACTACACGGCTGACCAATATACTGTGAAAATGCGTCTGACTGAAGAGATTTTCAGCATTCTTTTGGATGACACAATAGTAACCTTAAATCATATGCATTATTAAACCTAAAAAGACAAAATCAAAAAACATTTTAATCAATTGTTTTTATTTCCTTTTTTGATGTCTTCAAATTCTTTATAGCAGTTTCAAGAAATAGGGTATCCACTTTTTTGATGTATTGTTGTTTTATAGAAGCATTAAGAAGCTAAAAGACAATAAAATAATTAAATAAAATATTGTGTAAAATAAAATGACAAATGTACGACAAATACAGGTAGCTACCTTTAAACACATCAAATATCTCCCACCCCTTGCATGTGATTTTGGCTAGAGGTCTTAATCTTCTTTACTATATCCAACAAATTAAAAATCAAACAACAGCATCATATTAACATTTTTTAAAAGCAACATTTTACACTTTCTACAGCATGGCTTCTGTCCTTTCTCTGTATTTGTTAACTCAACATTTTTTACTCTTGTTATTAAACATTTATGTAATTTTCTTCTCTTACATTTCATTTAAAAAGTGTCTGTCAGATACATAAATGTACACACAAAAATTTGTTCAAACAAATCAGGGTTTTAAGATACAGTATGTCCCAAATTGACAACAATGCTACATACTTTTTAATGAATAGACATATGATTACATCTATATAGTTATATTTTACTTGCATGTTAACATTATATTAAACTTATATTTTGTTTTATTAGATCAACTTACATTTTTTTTATTTAGTTACCTTTCTTTAATTGAAAAAGTAAAACAACTTTTGACAGTTTAAACAACTCAATTTTGTACCATTTATAGAAAGTGCTAGTCTAAGGATGCTCTTTGTACTTACATTTTGTGTGCTTGTGTAATTAAAACTACAATTAAACTAAAATATACAGTTTTTCTTTGTTTGCATTATTTTGCTCATCTAAATAATACAAAAGCACACTGTAAAAAAGTAAAAGTTGGATCAAAAAATTACTGGTAATGCATTTTCTCTCACTTATAAGAAAATTTAAGGTCAAACATTTTTTTTTAATTTAAATATTTAATTTATAAATAATAAATATATATATATATTTAATTTAATTTTTCTGCATTTTATCAATTTAAAATATTGATTAAAAAAATATTTTAAAAAATATAATTTTTATTTTTTTACTTAACATATTTAAACATTTTTATCTTATATTTTTCACTTAAACTTTAAGTCTTAAAGTAAGAAAATGTAGCTTGAAAAAATATTTTTAGGTGTTAACAATTATATTTATGTTTTAAGTTGATCAAACTTTTACTTTTTACGGTGGGGTAAAACTATATAAAAATATTGAAAACTATTATATAACTATTATATTATTGTTTATCTCAGTGTCATAATATAATAACACTACATAATTTCATGCACTAAAGAATACAAATGCTCTGCACATTTTTTATTAATTTAAAATATTGATTAAAAAAGATTATATAAATTTGTATAAATGTAAAATAGTTAATTTATAAATATATACATATATTTAATTTATTTTTCTGCATTTTATTAATTTAAATATTGATTAAAATAATATTAATTATAAAAAATTTTATTTTTCACCTAAAATATTTAAACATTTTTAACCTACATTTAAACTTAAAGTAAGAAAATGTACGTAAATAATATTTTTAGGTGTTACCAATTATAGTAAGGTTTTAGGTTGATCAAACTTTTACTTTTTACAGTGAGGTAAAACTTTATAAAAATATTGGAAACTATTACTTGTTTATCTCAGTGTCATAATATAAATAATAATACTACATAATTTGATGCACTAAAGACTACAAACGCACTGCACATTTTTTTATAATTTAAAAATTTTAAATATTAAATGTATAAATAATAAATATATAAATATATTTAATTTATTTTTCTGCTTTTTGTCAATTTAAAATATTGATTAAAATAATATTAATTTAAAAAAATATATTATTTTGATTTTTCACCTAAAATATTTAAACATTTTTAACTTACATGTTTTACTTAAAGTAAGAAAATGTAGGTTGAAAAAATATTTGTAGGTGTTACCAATTATAGTAACGTTTTAAGTTGATCAAACTTTTACTTTTTACAGTGGGGTAAAACTTTATAAAAATATTGGAAACTATTACTTGTTTATCTCGGTGTCATAATATAAATAATAACACTACATAATTCCATCATGCACTAAAGGTTGCAAATGCACTGCACATATAAAATGCGTCGAGCGTGCGCAGATAGTATGTGCAATGTGGCATTCTGCGCTCCGACTGCGCACCTATGACGACCTCGAACTCACACGTCCCCACTAAATGTAGTCATCGGAAGAAGCCATATGGGAAGAAACAATCTGTCTGAATGTTGAGGACTCGTTTATTTTTCTGGTGTCAGATCACACGGCGTTTCATCCCCGATGGCAGTAGTTTTCTGTGTGAAGATCAGTGTTTTAATGGCACTGTTGTTTGGTCGGATTCAGTCAACTCGTTTATACACAGAAGAGGATCCCGTTGTTATTCTGACTAGCGATAATCTCAAGCTGACTGTGGTGAACTCATCCACCGCCTGGCTGATTCAGTTTTACTCGTCCTGGTGTGGTCACTGTATCCAGTATTCACCCACATGGAAAGCTCTGGCAGGGGATGTAAAAGGTCTGTCATCATCTTCATCTTTATTTACTATCTAGGGATAACACTGTGCTTCTCCTAATGCGTTCAATAGATACACCTACGACTTCCATAATGTGTCCAGAATAACATGGAGGTTGTTTTGGAATAATCTCTCTTATTATAAAGTATTTTGGGAATATAAAACGTTAGAGTTACATTTAACAGGTATTTTCCATTTATTCCAAGTTTTTGAATGTATGTTCATTTACCATGGTATTTGTTTACAGTACATGTTACTCCAGGAATACTACGGTAGTACCATGATACATATCCGAAATACAATGGTGCTTAATAATATCAGTATTCGTTTACAAGAGTTTATATTTTACTCTAGGAAAACCCCTTATCAGAATTAATCATGGTTTTACTATAGTAAAATTTCAGTAAGTACTGTTTATCGACAGGTTGATTACTATTTGTATATCCATAGTTTTACGACAAATATCATGCTCAAACTGTTGTTTTTGTAGTGAGACGATAATAATTGTGTAATTACTATGGATTTACCACAAGTACATTTATACTATGGTAACTGTAGTAAAACTATGGTTAAGTTTTGTAGAGGTATAAAGTATGGTAAAGTATATCACACAGCATTGAAGATTACCGTGTTCTGTTACAATAGTGTTTACATGTTAAGGTCCAGCAATATGACAGTAAAACCATGTTTTGTATACAATATACCATGGTATTCCCATTGTACTTATCTACCTTGGCAGTCTAGTATTACATTTACAGTATCTGTTATGGTGTTACACACTTTTCTTTAAATGGTGAGTCCCATGACTTTCATGTTATTTCCCTGTTCATCATCACATGGTTCTGGTTTAAAGAGTGATTTTTATGTGTTTTGACCCTGGCTTGTTGACACACCTGTATGGAAATCCACAGTGCTTTCTTATCACAAACTCAAGGTCTGATGTTCACCCACAACAGTCAGCCACCCTTTTGCTTTCAGGTTCCTCTTTCTGGCAAAAAAGTCCAATAACATGCTGTGGTTGGGAACCAATCTGCTGGCTAGCTGATGAATAACATATTAAAGGGACAGTTCACCCAAAAATGAAAATTCTGTCATCATTTACTCGCCCTTATGTTGTTACAAACCTGTATACATTTTTTTTGTTCTGATGAAAACAAAAGAAGATATTCTGAGAAATGTTTGTAACCAAGCCATTCCTGGACCCTATTCACTTCCATAGTAAGAAAAATGAATACTATGGAAGTAAATGGGGTGGTTACAAACATTTCTCAAAATATATTTTGTGTTCATCAGAACAAAGAAATTTATACAGGTTTGTAACAACATAAGGTTGAGTAAAGATGACAGAATTTTCATTTTTGGGTGAACTATCCCTTTAAATAAATATATAAAAGTGGAAATATGCCATCTAGTCTTGGTCTCAATAATTAACATGAAGACATAAAAACTATACATATGGACTTAATTAAAGAATGAAAATAGTTAACATGACATGTAACCTGTTACTAAACAATACTATTACCATCCATCACTAGCATTTGTGGGTTTGCATGTGGTTTATAACTTTAGATATACAGTCTCACCAATAAATTGGCCGTATGTCTGCATATCATATGCACCATTTGTTTTAGACGAATTTGATTTTAAAGGCTTAGATTTCTATGTAGGCACCTGACAGACATTTTTATTCAGAGCGACTTGCAGTGCTTTCAAGCTATACATATTATTAGTATGTATCTTGTCTGGGAATCCAACCCACAATCCAGGGTGGTGCGATATTGAAGAAAAAAGGCAATGACATGATAAATGCGATATTCTGTGCGCAATGCGCTATTTTAAATTGTATTGAAATATATTTAAAAAAAACATATAATCAACATATGTTTCATATTTCTGTTAAAAGAATGCATCACATTTACAACAACCTCTGTAAGTGAACAGCTATATTTTAATGTCGTATAAAACAAACCAAACTTTTAAACGATGTAAACCAACTAAACAAATAAAATAAATATCACTGCTATCATGCAAAGTTGCACACGCACGCATATCCCAACTAACATGGGCATGCCAGATGCTATATTATCTGCATCGACCTAAAATTTTGACCATACGTTGGATATTTAAAGTATGTAATTTAAATCAATCATTTATTGCAAACCAATATGCATATCACGATATGCACGTTTGCGATATACCTTCGCATTTCGGTATATTGGGTAGCGCTACCACAATCTATGCCAATGCAATGCTCTATCAGTTAAGCTATAGGATGAGCCTGTTTGTAGACAACAGCTTTCTGAAAGCAGCTCTGGTTGGTGGGATGAAGTCCACCTCAGTCTGGAAAAACAGTTGCTCCTAAAGCCACTTTAAACAAATAATGGGATTACCAGGTGCTTTCTCTTCACACCTTCTCAGAGCCTTACTGTTGATAAAAAATGCTTATATTGCAATACTGCGAGTCTGCTGTGCTTTGGGCTAAAATATGGACACTTGTGTTGGGTGCAATGAAAAGGTCATTGTAGTTTGACACGTTTCATCTAAATGAGGGCAAATACATTTAACACCTTGTCTCGAAGATGCTAAAAGTGGTATGGCTGTTAAATTGGGCAGGGTAAGCTTTTTCTCGCTGCCATTTTCTGCTTTACGACCCTAACAAAAAGTAATGCAGCGGTACTGTGCTACAGTAATATTTTACTGCCTAGGGTTGAAAGTCTGAGCCTGAAAATGGTATTATTTAGCACCTGCTGTCAAACATTTCCTCGAACTATCAGCATAACAATTTAAGTGAAAAGTTACTTTTTTTTTAGTCCTTTTGCTTTCATGAGCGCATGCACTTGTGCATCCAAGTATACATTTCTTTATTGATAATGCAAACTTCTAGTTTCGGACCTAGGACTGTAGGATACACTATGAGAGAGTTGTGCAATGTCATGCATTTTTCGAATAGATTGAGAGCATGCAAGAGGTGTTTCTGGTCTAACGTTGCAAAGACAAATCTTCTGTTGAATGCATTCAGCGTGCCTTTTGTTGGCACAAGCTGTCGGCTGCGTGGCTCGCGAGCGGCCGCCTACCAGCTGTTACCTTCACAATGAGAGTCAGATGGCCCTATTGTGAAGGCTCGACCCTGCTGCGCATTCCCCCACACATCCCAAAACCCCCCTCAGGTGGAGAATAGATTCTCTTGATGGGCTCGAGTGCCCCCCTCCACTCAAACAGACAGTTTAATATCAGCTGGTGCTTTGGCGTTTTTACTAGTTTTTTAATTTTAGCTCTTCACACTACATCTGCTTCATTTTCTGACGCAGAAGTATGAATGAAAACGACGTGTCGAGGCTACATCGTAGAACTTGCGCAGGACTATACTGAGCCCATCAGTCAGGATCAAGAGGGAGAGTGAGAGATGTCAAGAGATTGACAGAAGCATAACAGAGGAAAAAGCGCTCAACAAAGCGCTTCTAACAAAATGCTTTTGTTTATAAACGTTTTATTTCTCGGTTAATATAAGAGTGTTTATCATTGTAGGATCTTACTGGTTAAAGGAAGTTTTTATTACATACTGCTGATGCTCTTTGTCGTTCCTCTCCCTGCTTGTGCATTTAGCAGAGTACCCAGGATCATAATCGCTGCTGTGTCTTTCACATGCACTGCATGTAGGATGTCTTGATTTTTAATGATAAATGAAACTTGTAATGCTGCTGCATTTAAGGGCTGTTCCGAATACCTTTTTTTGAGCTTCGAAGCTCTAGTAGAAATCAAATCGAATATTCGAGACTTCAGAAGGAGGGGCTGAACCCCCCCCCTCTCTCTCTCTCTCTCTCTCCCTCTCTCTGTCTGTGTCTGTCTGTCTGTCTCTACCGTTTTATTGTGTGGCGGATGTGTTGCTGCAGACCCAAGGGGGTGTAGTGCCTTTTCTTTGTGCAATATGGACATGTGACACGTTTAGAATTAATAAACTTTTAATAAACTACAGAACAGCGCAAGCCGGAAGCAGCGTGCCTCACGCATCCTGCGAGAACAGCATTAGTGAAACAAAACACAAGAGCAATACTTTTAATAAGGTAGCCTAACATTTTTCTAACAAACAAACACTCCCGTATCAGAAATTAGCAGAACAGAAATTACTGACAACGTAAAGGGTAGGCCATTTAAATAAAACCACGAAAATAAATGAACGAAGTTCAACAAACTGTAATAAAATGGTAGCATAATTTCAAAATCAAGTTTATTTATAACACTTACACCATCCAATATGTTTTTTTCATCAGTAGAACAATATAGAAGATATTTTGCAGAAAGCCCAGTGCTCCGTCATGCAAGTCAACCGATGCGCCACTTTAAGAGCTAAAGCATATATATCCAATGCAAATGTAATCCCCCATAACTCCGTGTGACATATTGACGTGTTGTGAAGCAAATCAATCAGTTTTTGCAAGAAACTGAACGTTATTTACAACACTATTAGCGTAAATGCCAAAGCAGGAAACACGCTTTCCGTTCGAGGCGATCTTCTACTGGTGGCGTTTGGTGGCTGTTGGCTATGGATGTTGGTCTCTCTGCGCCACCTATAGAGTGGGAGCGTGAAGCGCACTTGCACCTGCTTGGCAAAAGCTCTGTATTAACACTGAAAAAATGTGTGTGTGTGTATATATATATATATATATATATATATATATATATATATATATATATATATATATATATATATATATATATATATATATATATATATATATATATATATATATATATATATATATATATATATATATATATATATATATATATATATATATATATATTATTCGAATCTCAAAACTGAAAATCGAATGTCAACCCACGGAAGAATATTCAAATATTCAAATATTTTGGTCCAGCCCTAATGCATTTATGAAGCGTGTGCACCTCTTATGGGGCATACACACCAAACGCGAGTTGAACGATTTGCGCGAGTAGATTACTTAAAAAGTCTATGCAAAGTCGCGATCAGACGCGTCCTCGCTCGGGGCGATGTGAATGACGCAAACTGGGCGGCGCGATTGCCGCAAAAACACGCGCTATTCGCCTCAAATGCGCCTTTCGCAAGTTGAAAATATTCAACTCAAGTGAAAAATTTGCATGACACAAAGTTAAATCCCACGAGTAATCTAGAGCGAGCACCGCGTTTGGTGTGTACTTAGCATTACTCTGCGTTGGTTGCCATTTGATCTAGGGCTGAAACGATTCATCGAGTTACTTGATTTACTCGATTACAAAAAGTTCCTTGAGGCAAAAATTCTGCCTCGAAGTCTCGTTAAATTCCTATGATGCGCACTATATGCGCAGGAATCTGATTCACACCGACCTTTGTTCAATGTTCAGGAAGCACACCATAGCGCGTGATACATTTTGAATTTAGTTGGCGCGATGGCGGAAAGTAAAGATGTCCATAAACGGCAGAGAATGTCTAAAGTTTGGGATCATTACATTCTTATCATTACCTTACATTCAGCATCTGAACTGAAAACATCCACTGCTGTTTCACCAAGCGTCGCTGAAACAAGCTAACGTAGCCTATACATTGATGTTTGCTGATTTTAATCCCATACTGTATTTGTAGTGATGTCGTGATGCGGTTTGACTAGATATGATGTTTAGCTTTGATATTTTTAAGTAGTAAACGTATTCACGCTCAATTGCAAGAGAGTATAGCCTAAAAAAGAACCCCTTCACACACACGCGCGCATGCACCCTCATCTCTCTCAAGCGCCAGTCAGATCAATCACGGCAATGCATCACATATGCTTAAAGGGACACTTCACCCATATGCATTAAGCTTTGTATAGTTAGAACCCCAGTCATGTTTTTGAATGGTCATGCATCATTTCATCAGTTGCCGCTGAGACAGGAGAAATACAGATTTCAGTGTTGCACTTCCTTCTTTCAATGATGTAAAAATCATCATATTGCATCATTGAAAGAAGGAAGTGCAATATCTTTGTTGAGGGAGTGAGACTACAAACACCCCTTTTCTTTGTCAAATAGGCACCAAATTCTAAATGTATGTTACATTTCGACTACAAATATAATGCACTTTCAATAAAGATTAATGTTTCTACGGGTGAAATGCCCCTTTAAAGGAATAGTCTACTCATTTTCAATATTAAAATATGTTATTACCTTAACTAAGAATTGTTGATACATCCCTCTATCATCTGTGTGCGTGCACGTAAGCGCTGGAGCGTGCTGCGACGCTTCGATAGCATTTAGCTTAGCCCCATTCATTCAATGGTACCATTTAGAGATAAAGTTAGAAGTGACCAAACACATCAACGTTTTTCCTATTTAAGACGAGTAGTTATACGAGCAAGTTTGGTGGTACAAAATAAAATGTAGCGCTTTTCTAAGCGGATTTAAAAGAGGAACTATATTTTATGGCGTAATAGCACTTTTGGGAGTACTTCGACTCGGCGCAGTAACACCCTCCCTCTCCCATTATGAGAGTGAGAAGGGGAGCGGACTTTTCAGGCGAGTCGAAGTACTCCCAAAAGTGCTATTACGCCATAAAATATAGTTCCTCTTTTAAATCCGCTTAGAAAAGCGCTACGTTTTATTTTGTACCAATTTTGTAGCCTAATGGTAAATGCTACAGGTGTAGAAACTAGAAATCTACATAAAACATTTTCTTTTCCAAAAAATCTTTGTTCAAGTTACTTTATTTCTTTTGTTGGCAGGTTATTATAAAGTTGTATTTTTTACAATGTAGGTTAATGTGTTTCTCAAAAATGTGTCTTCTGTCATAGATTGGTCACAGGCCATCCGTGTTGGAGTTCTGGACTGTGCTCATGAGAATAACTTTGATGTATGTAAGGAGTTTGGAATCCACTTCTACCCCACCTTTAGGGTATGCCGTCTTTTATATTTCTTCATTACAATCAATCTATAAATGTAACACCATAATCCAAACCAGGCCCAATGCAATGTCATCTGAAGATTTAGTCATTAACCTGATTTCTGTTTGTCTGGCGTTGCACCAAGTAACCTTGTCTCTGGTAAAAATTAATTGGTCGTTAACGCTACGCATCAAACCTAAAATTATTATTGGTTGTCGAGTCTGTCATGTCACAGTTCAGGATTGATTTCAGTGTCAGAGAATACATTTGTGTTATGCTTGGTTAGGACACAATGTAAAAATTGTTGTCTTTGGAATTTCATTTAGAAATAATAACATTTTTTCTCCTCCTTAAGTATTTCAAGGCACATGACACCTCAAACGATCTTGGGAAGACATATCGAGGTGGGTTTTACGTTTGCTCTGAGCACAATTGAAGTCATTACTGTCATGTGTTATGCTCATTTGCGTCTTTGTTTTACTAATAGGGCCTGACAGAGAGCTGCAGACAGTACGCCAGATGATGGTAAACTTCATCCAAAACCACACGAGACAAGACTGGCCCACTAACTGCCCTCCACTGGACCCTGCCAGGTGCGCCAAATACTACAGTATTACCATTTACCAGCTGTTCAGATCATCCTTTCATCACATACCGTTTCATTTCCAGCTGTATTTGATGTCTGTTTTCATACTATAAGAGCAGACAGGTTTCTAGACACAGGCTGGGATGAAAATACATCTCCGTTTTCGATTTAGCATCATTGAAATTGTCTTTCTTTTCAGGTCTGAGGACATCCTGTCCCAAATAGGGATGAAATCAGAGCACTACACTGCTGTTATAGTGGAGGATGCAAACTCCTATATAGGGAGAGAGGTATGAGAAATACGTTTTTCACTCATGCAAGTACGTTTCATCAAGTAATTGTTTTAGGACAAATAACATTGAATGTCATGGGTTCTTATAAAGATAGAGATTTAATAATGCATTTTTACTCTTTTATCCAGGTCATTTTGGACCTGATGCCATACGAGGGTTTAACGGTGAAGAGGGCACTGAGCTCAGACAAACTTCTAATGGAGAAACTAGGACTCCATTCGGTTCCATCCGCTTATCTCTTCCACCCTAACGGCACGCAAACAGTCATGCACGTGTACGTCAAACGCTGTTCGTGAACTTGTTATTTTGCGATTATCAAATTTAAGCCCTGTTGATGAATGATTGTTCTTTACGTTAACAGTCAGAAGAAGCTGCGCTTTTTCTTCTCCTCCTTCTTGAAGCTTCTCCCGGGAGTACACAGAAAATACTCCACGTCCTCCCAGCAACATGCTCAGTCTACAAGTAAAGGACACGGAGCCCAGGTGGAGTGGAAAGACTTTACAAAGTAAGTTTTCACAGGTTATATACAATAAGTTTCTGCAGTTCTGAAGATATGACAGTGTCATCCCAACTTGATTCTTCTACTTTTCAGCCAAAAAATGAAATTACTCCCATTATTTACTCATCCTCATGCCATCTTGAATGTATATGATTATATTTTTTTAGACAAACACAATCAGAGTTATAATGAAAAACGTCCTGAAGCTTTATAATGGTAGTAAATGGTGCTTTTGATTTGAAGCCTAAAGAATTCCATCCATCCTTCACAGAAGTAATTCACATGGCTCCAGTGGTTTTATAAAGGCCTATCAGTGCAATTTTGTAAAATATCTATATTTAAAACTTTACAAACTAAAATATTAGCTTGCAGTAACGCCCCACATGCGTTCATGAGAGAGTGCTTGTCCAACGTAGGACATGGCTTATTGTCACTTTCGGCTCATCTCTGTACTTCTCGTATGCTATGTCCTACATCATACGCTGGAAACGCACTCTTTTGAGAGTGCACGTCAGCCTTCAAATCAAAGGCACCATTTACTGACATTTTAAAGCTTAGTCCAGCAACGACATTCTCTATTATAACTCAGATTGTTTTCGTCTGAAAAAAGACAACCGTACACATCAAGGATGACCTGAGGGTGAGCAAACCATGTGGCAACTTTCATTCTTGGCTGAACTATCCCTTCAACCAGTAAGAATGTGTATAATAATGTGTTTGTCCAGGTCTGAGGTGTATATGGCTGATCTGGAGTCAGGCTTACATTACCTACTGAGGGTCGAACTGGCCAACCACAAAATCTTAGAAGGAGAAGAGCTGAAAATCTTCAAGGACTTTGTAACAGTTGTTGCCAAGGTAGTGCTTCAATATAGACGCAGCTTTCTCTTTAACTCTTTTCCCACCAGCGTTTTTAAAAAAAGTTGCCAGCTAGCGCCAGCATTTTTTTTAATTTTCACAAAAGTTTAATGCCTTCCAGAAAGTGTTCTTCTTTAAATATATAAACATACAAGATATCAAATGAAAGAATAGACCCTCTGCTTTCAATAAAAAAGAAAAACATTTTATTCTACCTCCATTTGTTCTCTTTTTATCACCTCTCAAATATTTGTAGGTTTCTTCAAAAATATCAAATTTTGAGCAAAAAGCTGAGATAATTGCATTTTTGTGAAGGACAATGATCAAAACATACACGTATTTTGAACTGTTTGCCCTAAGGGGATACTTCCGGGTTTTATAAGTTGAGTATCCACCTGGTGGATAATAGCGGAAATACGAATTGCCGGATAAACTTGTCATTGGCAGGGAAGCGTTTTCTCTTAATTAACGAGTGAACTTGTCAATTTTTGGGAAAGAGTTGAAGGATTGGTCAGTTTTCTTCAA
This sequence comes from Misgurnus anguillicaudatus, assembly GCF_027580225.2. Lineage (NCBI taxonomy): Eukaryota > Metazoa > Chordata > Actinopteri > Cypriniformes > Cobitidae > Misgurnus > Misgurnus anguillicaudatus. Next base: position 8,056,422 of record NC_073358.2, read on the forward strand.
AAAATCCAGATGGTATATCTGACCACAGTGTCATCCGGTATTTTGGTGTCTTTCTTTGTTTAGTCGGGGGGAGGTTGTGTTTTTTGGGAGGAGCATTTCAGGATTTTTCACATTTTAATGGACCCCAACACTTAAACGAACAGTATGTAGGATTGTGGCCAAAACTGGTATTGCAATCACAAAATTTGTGGCTAAAACTGGTACTGCAATCACACAACTGGTGGCCAATACACAAAATGACAACATAAACATCAGTTGAGGGCTGCAACTCCACTTTTTAAATGACAATATCCTGGCCAGACCACTGTTGTCAGTGAAATAAGTATTTGAAAAGAAAATGATTTCTTAATGTCTAGTGACATATCAGGGCCATTTTATGATTAATTGATATAAATTTCTTACATACTGTTCCTTTAACTTTTAATGCAGTTTAAAATTGCAGTTTCAAAGGACTCTAAACGATCCCAAACGAGGCATGAGAGTCTTATCTAGCGAAACGATTGTCATTTTTGGCAAGAAAAATAAAAAATATGCACTTTAAACCACAACTTCTTCCTCTGGCTGTGTGACGCGCCACCGCAATCTCACGTAATTGCGTAATGACGTTGAAAGGTCACGCGTTACATACATGAAATGCACATTTGCGGACCATTTTAAACAATAAACTGACACAAAGACATTAAGTAGTATCATTCGACATACAACAATGTCTGAACGGTCCTCTTTCTCCACACTTCTAAACACTGGGGCGTAGTTTCTCATACATCATCCGTGACCTCTTGACGTGATCACGTGTTACGCGAGGTTGCGCTGGCGCGTCACACGACTGGAGAAAGTCGAGAAGTTGTGGTTTAAAAGTGCTTTTTTGCCAAAATGACAATCGTTTTGCTACATAAGACCTTATGCCTCATTTGAGATCGTTTAGAATCCTTTTAAAACTGCAATTATAAACTGCATTAAAACTGTTAAGTGTTGGGGTCCATTAAAGTCCATTAAAATGAGAAAAATCCTGGAATGTTTTCCTCGGAGAACGTGGTTTCTTCTCGACTGAACAAAGAGGGACATCAACATTTTGGATGACATGGTGGTAAGTAAATTATCTGGATTTTTTTAAGAAAATGGACTAATCCTTTAAGGGGCCGCTAGCACTACAACAATTTCAACCATAAACGAAAATTGTTTTTATGCAAGTTGGTTGTTCATTTAGATGGAAGCGGCATTTTTCGGTCCTGAAAACGCTTTTGAAAGTTTCAAAGTGCACGTTTTTGATAACGTTGCATTGTTGTCTCCGTATAAACTACTTTAACGTGAATCTTTTGAAACGGTGACTTCATGCGCACATGTTAATTCAGTCTACAGGCATATGCCAGCAGTATAACCAAAACAACAAAATTGGCCTACAGGACTGAATTTGTGCTTCTCAAGATATTGAGTTTATCAACACTTCGTAAAAGCAAAATATTGTCACTTTATAGTCAAGAGTATCTTAAAAAACCTACCTCATCTTCTGTCTAAACAAAACGTCTTGAAGCTTTTATTTTCTTGATTGGTTGTATTTATCTCTCCAAATGTTTATGTGTGTGAAGGCTTACCTTTACAAGGTAACATCGCCATCTAATGACCTGGCATACTTAATACAGCATCTTTGCGGATCCGTGTAAATCCAGATTTTTTTGATAGAGTTGTCTTGTGTACATACAATTTTTCATAAACGTTTTTCATTACATTGTTGTCACATAAACATAGCCTAGGCTTGAACTGTTATTGCACTACAGATGTTTTGCTAACTCGCGCTCATCTTCAGCTTTGACGTTTCTGGGCTTTATTTGCTCTTTTTGATCTCAGTTATTTCCAGGTCGCCAGTCTGTGGTAAAACTTCTTGAGACCTTACTGGAGTGGTTAGTAAGTTTACCTTTGGAGAAGATCCCCTATGATGCCATCCTGGACCTGGTTAACAACAAGATGAGGGTGAGACTGTTACCTATGTCAGACCACTGATGTTATTTGCTTGACCTTTACAAAGTCTGGGACTAGTGTGACAGTATCGTAAGTTTTTAATCATTTAGTTAGTATGTCGGTTTGGGCTACATATCAACAACGCATGCAAGCCAGCATGACTATAGATGTGTAAAATGAATAAATGTGCTTTAAATTTGACATCTGATTGCTGCCAATTTGTGGTAACTTATGAATAAAATGACGTAAATTGAATGGAGAAGACACGAGTAAATTGCTTTGATTAACGCTATCTCACGAGAATTCATACATATTTTACGAGTTGGCTATTCATACGACCACATTCATACGTTTTTGTACGATTTGACCCCTGTGACGTTGGGGGTAGGTGCGGAGGTAGGGGTTGGGTGTTGTGTTTTTTTTTTTCATGAGAATCGTATCCTTTTTCACGATTAACTTCATATCAATTCATACGAATTAGCCAACTCGTGAGATCAGGCTGGTTTGATTCAATGATTTGTTTATTGTGGCGGCAATTCATTGCAGCTCTGATGCAAGTGACAAAACCACCAATCAGTATGCGGTTTGACTTTACTCTGTTTGTGTTATGTCTCAGATCTCCGGGCTTTACCTGAGTGATCGAGTGCAGTGGGTCGGATGCCAGGGCAGCAGTGTGACATTAAGAGGATATCCCTGCTCTCTCTGGACCCTCTTTCACGTTCTTACCATTCAGGCTGCCAGCCGACCCGATGCTCTGGCCAATACTGGTATGAGTCGGGAAATAAACCTGTCTCCGATCTTATCAGACGTAACTCAAGAAAACGAAACTGCCGTAAAGGCAGTCATGCATCATTTGCACTGAAGCAAATAGAGCATTTTTTAAATTCTTACTACTGTGGGAACTGCTTTGTATTAGTTGTGTTTTTGCTTGTGGATAATTTCACACACTGCTCTTTTTCCATCAGGGTTTGAAGACGACCCGTTGGCAGTGCTTCAGACTATGCGTCGTTACATCGGGACATTCTTTGGATGCCAGGAGTGCGGGAAACACTTTGAGGAAATGGCGCAGGAGTCAATGAACCAGGTCAAGTCTGTGGATGAGGCAGTACTGTGGCTGTGGAGGAAGCACAACCAAGTTAACGCTCGACTGGCAGGTAAGACTGCATGTTAAAGGAAAACACCACCGTTTTTCAATATTTTACTATGTTCTTACCTCAAGTTAGATGAATTAATACATACCTATCTTTTTTCAATGTGTGCACTTATTCTTTGTACAGCGCTTCGTATATGTGTTAGCATTTAGCTTAGCCCCATTCACTCCTATGGTTCCAAACAAAAGTTTTATTTTGTGCCACCATACTTACTCGTGTAACTACTCATGTCTTTAAATAGGGAAAACATGGAATTGAATTCATCCCTGTTTGGATCCTAAGGAATGAATGGGGCTAGGCTAAATGCTAACACATTCACAAGGCGCTGTACAAAGATTAACAGTGCACGCATTGAAAAAAGGCATGTATTGGTATGTCTGGGTTGAGGTGGGAACATAGTAAAATGTTGAACGGTGGTGTTTTCCTTTAAATAGATGCAGGTCAAATGTGCAATAATGCAACACATCATATCTGCTAACTACCATATTGTCCTGAATATAAGACAATTTTTTTTTATGGAAATGCCTCTCAATTAACAATGTTGTCTTATATTTGAGCTCTAGACAAATACATGTCAATCATACCGTACACAAGCAAAAATGCGGTAGGTGGCCCCAAATACAAATTGAAGCAACCTGATAAACTAAAACTACTGTTAATAAAATATGAATAGGTTATGTGTTTTTTCACGAGATGGACAGCCTAGGTTAATTGTTATTAAATCCAGATGGACTACAGGTATTGAAAGGTATTGAAGAATGTGGAGTACCAAACTGGTTTTTTTCAAATGAAAGCATCTTTATAAAAGACAAGAGTTGGTCTTTAAAAAGCATTTTCCCAAAAGGTACCCTTTGAAAAGAGGAGGTTGTCTTATAATCAGGGTCATCTTTTATTCGGGACCATACGGTAACTACATGGGGTCTCATTTATAAAACTGTGCATAGGATCCTTACTAAAAGTCTACATACGCACAAAGAAATATTAAAGGATTAGTCCATTTTCTTGAAGGAAAGATCCAGATGGTTTGCTCACCACCATGTCATCCAAAATGTTGATGTCTTTCTTTGTTCGGTCGAGAAGAAATTATATTTTTTGAGGAAAATATTCCAGGAATTTTTTTCATTTTAATGGACCCCAACACGTAAAAGTTTTAATGCAGTTTAAAAATGCAGTTTCAACAGAGTTTTAAAGGACTCTGGACGATCCCGGACGAGGCATGGGGGTCTTGTCCAGCAAAATGATTGTCATTTTTGTCAAGAAGAATAGAAAATATGCACTTTTGAAGCACGGCTTCTCGTCTGTCTCTGATCCTGTGGCGCGCCAGCGCGACCTCACGCAATTGCGTAATGCCGTGGAAAGGTCACGTGTTACATATATGAAACGCACATTTGCGGACCATTTTAAACAATAAACTGACACAAAGACATTAATTAGTATCATTCGACATACAACAACGTCGGAACGGTCCTCTTTCTTCACAGTTGTAAGCACTGGGGCGTAGTTTCGCATACATCATCCATGATCTCTTGACGTGATGACGTATTGCGTGAGGTCGCGCTGGCGCGTCGCACGAGCGGAGATGGACGAGGGGTTGTGGTTTAAAAGTGCATATTTTTTAATTTTTCTTGTCAAAAATTACAATCGTTTCGCTAGATAAGACCCTTATGCCTCATTTGGGATCGTTTAGAGTCCTTTGAAACTGCAATTTTAAACTGCATTAAAACTGTTACGTATTGGGGTCTATTAAAATGAGAAAAATCATGAAATGTTTTCCTCAAAAAACATAATTTCTTCTCGACTGAGCGAAGGGGGACATCGGCATTTTGGATGACATGGTGGTGAGTAAATTAGAAAATGGAATATTCCTTTAAGTTTTTTTTTTATAAATCACAACCTTTGCGTGGAAACTGGCGCACTTTATAAATGAGACCCCTGGTCCTGTTCATAAGTGATGCAATTATTTACAATAATAAATTAGAAGTACAACATAAAGGAAGAGAAAAGGAGGAATGGAAAAGTAGATGGGAAGGAGGGATGTAAAGGTGAGGAAGCAAGAAGGAGGTAAAGGTATATTTGGGGTAAAAATAAACAAAGATGGATGGGAAGTAAAACACCATGAGAGAAAAGAAGACTGAAAGATATATGGGAGAGGTGAGAAGAAAGATGGGAGACATGATAAAGAACGATTATATAAAGGAAGAGAAAAGATGGAAGAACGACAGAAAGCAAGAAAGGAACAAAACGAAGGAAACTGAGGAAGGAAGGTAGGATGGAAAGAAAAGATGATTGGATGACAGATGGGAGAGGTGAGAAGAAAGATAGGAGAGGGGAAAAAATAAAGAAAGGAAGAAGGATGGGAAGGATTATATAAAGGAAGAGAAAAGAAATCTGGAAGAAAAGATGGAAAAACTACAGCAAGGAAAACAAAGTAAAGAAGGAAGGAAATGGATGAAGGAAGGTAGGTTGGATGGACTTTGATTAAAGGAATAGTCTACTCATTTTCAATATTAAAATATGTTATTACCTTAACTAAGAAGAGTTGATACATCCCTCTATCATCTGTGTGTGTGCACGTAAGCGCTGGAGCGCGCTGCGACACTTCGATAGCATTTAGCTTAGCCCCATTCATTTAATGCTACCATTTAGAGATAAAGTTAGAAGTGACCAAACACATCAACGTTTTTCCTATTTAAGACGAGTAGTTATACGAGCAAGTTTGGTGGTACAAAATAAAACGTAGCGCTTTTCTTAGCGGATTTAAAAGAGGAACTATATTTTATGGCGTAATAGCACTTTTGGGAGTACTTCGACTCGCCTGAAAAGTCCGCTCCCCTTCTCCCTCTCACAATGGGAGAGGGAGGGTGTTACTGCGCCGAGTCCAAGTACTCCCAAAAGTGCTATCTTATGTATTTGCCATGATAGAGGGATGTATCAACTCTTCTTAGTTAAGGTAATAACATAGTTTAATATTGAAAATGAGTAGACTATTCCTTTAAAGTAGGAAATGGAGGAAGAAAGTGGAGGAAGGATATCAATGAAGCAAAATAAGAAAGAAAATGAATGAATTGAAAAAAGAAGGAGGGAAGAAAGAAATGAAATGAAGTAATGAAGAAGGAAAAAAAGGAAATAGTGGAATCGAAAGGGAATGATGAAAAATAAAGGAAAGACAAGAAGATGGTAAAGAAATATCTGTTAGAGAGAGAGAGAGAAAAGACAAAAACATAATGCCAGGCAAGAAACCTGATAGACAAAAAAGAAGAGTGAAACAGACAGATTGTATTGATCCACAAGCAAACGGTATTCAGATTCTCATGACTAAACTCTTAATCTATAATAACCTGCCTGTCATATGTACAGTATGATGCCTCATCGAAACGCCATACTTACACCGAATTTGCCATTCTTTATTCAGGGGCAATGAGCGAGGACCCCATGTTTCCTAAAATTCAGTGGCCAACTCCTGACCTCTGCCCTACATGTCACGAAGAGAAAGAAGGCCTGCATGTCTGGAATGAGGAGATGGTGCTTGCGTTCCTCAAACAGCATTATGGTGCTTCTAACATCTCTCCAAAATACACCAGCAGCAGCAAACCGGAGCCAGTCCCTCCAGCTCCGGAAAATCCCAAAGCCGTAACCAAACCGAACAGCAACGTTCACCTCAACCAGAACTTGAACTCCTCTCCTGAGAACGTTCCTAAACATATGAAGAGGACTGACACCGGTGGTGATAAAGGAACGGGGGTTCAGATCGAACCCAGGTCAGGAGTGACGTTCCTGGGTCTGGGCTTCTCCAGCGTGGATATGAGTCTTTGCGTGCTGCTGTACGGCATCTCGTGCGTGTTTCTCATGGTTATGTTTTTCTTCTTTCGCGTTCGCTCGAAAAGATGGAAGTCTAGAAACTACCGGCCCTTCGTTTAGAGACCAAACACTGGCGTTCGAAACTGTTGATAAAGTGAATGTAATATATGAAGCCCCTGCCAAGTGTTGAAGAAGACTTTTAATTTATTTGATTTCTCATGTTTGTTTAACTGTGTGTGTTTTTTTTAAGTATTTTGTAATGAAGAACTTTATTGAGTAGTTCGGCTTATTCATCGGGCCAAGTTCTGTGAACGGGCACCTGTTTCGAGTATTTCTCAAACCTCAACAAACGAGATTGTTGATTTACCATGATAAACTATTTTAGTATTCTAAACTAAAGTTAACAACCTAGGTCAAAAATATATTTTTATGGACTATTATACATTATTTATAGAATTTTTTATTGAAATTTTAAAAAGATGTGCATTTCTCTCAGAGTAAATATTACTCTGTAAGTCCCATATTTCTATTTGGCTTAAAAAAAAAGAAAGATTTGTCCTCTCGCTGAAGATAAATGCCTGACACACTGCCTCATCAATGACCAGATATTGAGCAACTCTAATATTGTTTTAAAAAATGTGCCATTTAAAACAAAGACGGACAATGATAACAATTCATGAGTTTTGTTACTGTAATGTTTTATTAAAATGTGCTGTGATTAATGTTTGTTCTCTCTTTTTTAGTTCACCTCAAAAAGAAAAAGAGATTGTTCATTTGTTCAAAATAACAGGCAATGCGCTTATTCTGGTTTATCCCACATGGAAAAAATAATCTGTAGTGTATTTCCTATAGTAAATTTAAATAGTTTTTTGTTTTATTAGCTGTATTAATTAATTTTGTAGTAATTAATACACTTTTTAGGGGTGGTTTCACAGATGGGGATTAGCTTAAGCCAGTACTACGCCTTAGTTTAATTAGGAAATATAACTACTGTAGTTTTAACAAACATGCATTACTAAAAACATTGGTGCATTTTCAGAGCAAAACAAAGGGTACTGAATTATTTTAAGATATGTCAGTACAAGTTGTTTTCAGTTTGGACAGGTCTTTCATTTATTTTAGTCTAGGACTTGTCTAATCCCTGTCCGGGAAACCGCCCCTTAATGTTTACTCTAGTATTCTGTAGGATTAAAGGGATAGTTTACTTTGGAGTGAAAGTTCTGTCATCATGTGCTCATCCTCGTGTTGTTCTAAACCTGTGTGAATTTATATTTGCTGATGAACACAAGAGAAGATGTTTTGGGAAATGATGGTGAGCACGCAGCGGTAAGTGACCATGGACTTCCATAGTAGGAATAAAAAAATTTGTTGGAATTTAATGGGTACCGTCAACTGTGTGCTTACCATTATTTATCGAAATATTTTCTTCATCATTTATTACAATACTTCCAAAATATGATTTTCCTACTATGGAAGTCAATAATCACTTACTGCTGGGTGTTTGCCGTCATTTTTCGGAGTATCTTTCTTTGTGTTCATCACAGAAGAAAGAAAGTCATGCCGTTTTGGAACAACATGAGTAAAATGATTGAGTAAATGATGACAGAATTTTCATTTTAAAGTTAACTATCCCTTTATCTATAGTGAATTGATTATTTATACTTTAGTATACTTTTGTCCTGCCTCATGATTAGTCATGACTAATCATTTGCAGAATAAAAGTTGTTGTTTACATAATATATGTGTGTACTGTGTATAATAATTATGTATAAATAAATACCCACACACAGACGCATGTATATTATTAAGAAACATTTGCATGTGTATATATGTGTATATATATATATATATATATATATATATATATATATATATATATATATATATATATATATATATATATATATATATATATATATATATATATATATATATATATATATATATATATATATATATATATATATATATATTATAATTAAATTCTACATATATGTGTGTGTATTTATATATACATAATTATTATACACAGTACACACATGTAAACAAAAACTTTTATTCTGCAAACGATTAGTTGCGACTAATCGTGAGGCAGCACTAGTATACTTTATAGTAAAGTTCAGAAACTATAGTTTTTTGTACAGTTTACCACAGTAAGCATGGGTCTTCAACAGGGGTCCATGGTGGTATGACTGGGGGTCCTCAAAATATTGTTTGAAATTCTTTTTTTATTAGGCGTCAAACTAAAATAAATTGATAGGCTAATAATAGAAATGGGAAAGAAATGGTTAAAATCTATTCAGTAAATTAAAAATGTTATGTAGTATGTTAACGTATGTAACTGTGTATGATAATTTGTGTAAGTAAAGTGTGCAAATCTAGTTTTAATTTGATTATATGTACTAGGGGCCTTTCCTCTCCTCTCTATCCATTTAAGGGGTCCTTGGCCCAAAAAAGGTTGAAGACCTCCGTACTAAATTCCGTAATCTCCGTACAATGTTTTTTCATGTGGGATGAAACATTTATCAAATAAATTCATGATTTGTTAGTCAGTTTTGCATTGAGCACCCAAAAATATTGGGTAAGTTGGGAATGCATTTTAAATCTCAATTGAATAAAAGTCCTTTAGTAATCAAAGTCATTTGTGACCCTGGACCACAAAACCAGTTTTCAAAGGTTGTACGCGTATATTTATAGCAATAGCCAACAATACACTATATGGGTCAAAATTATGTATTTTTTTCTTTTATGTAAAAATAATTATTAAGTAATGTTCCGAGAAGATAAAGACTGAAAATGTTTCATGTTCATTTAACTTTGAACAAACTGTTGCCAGTAAATAACGTAAATGTAAAATCTACAGTAAGTTACTGGCAGCTAGTAATACTGTAATTTGTACAGAATTTTTTTACAGTATAAATATATATAAAAAAATATTTATCATTTATCACTGTAATTTTCACAGAATTTTTTTTTTTACAGTATAAATATATCAAAAAATTTATTGCTTAAGACTTCAGCTGGACAACTTTAAAGGTGATTTTCTCAATATTTTGATTTTTGAAGCCTCAGATTCCAGATTTTCAAATAGTTGTAACTCGGCCAAATATTGTCCTATCCTAACAAACCATTCATCTATGGAAAGCTTACGTATTCACTTTTAGGTGAAGTATAAATCTCCTTTATGACTGGTTTTGTGGTCACGGGTCAAATTTTTGAACTAATATTTGATCATGTTTTAAATCATTTTGTTCGTTGTAAAGAGCTTTTAGCAGATGCGCTATATCTCTAACATTGCAAGTTTGTTTATTCCAGTTTTCATAAAGTTGAATGAATGACTCATTCATATTCAGAATATACAAAGTATTTTTAATTACAGCAGTGTAAAATTTAAGTGAATATTGTGATGATTGAAAGCTTTATTGTGGACTGATTTGAAGTAATGTGATGAGCTTGTGATATTTATTTCAATCTAATGAAGCTCTGTTAATGTTAATGTCTGAGGCAAATTATATGAATTACAGCATCTGTGTTGTGACATTATGTATGTGCACATAATGGTGGCTTTCTATGCTGTCAATTCATTTTGCTTTTCAGTGCTTTGAAGAATATTTTTATGTAAAGTCTATTTTGGGAGGTGGTTGTTCTGTATATGGACGGTTTCAGCGGAAACAACATAAACAATTGGCTTTTGTGGCCCAAACTTAACTTCTGGCAGTCCCCCAGACCAGTAGAGTCCCTCTAGGGTAGATTATTTCTGATAACAATTATATAAAGTCAGTAACCATCTCAACACGTGTGTCCGATGAAACCATCTATTTAAATACGTCCTCCCAGGGGAATCATTATTTTTTGTATAAAGAAGACTGTATTGTGTCTTTCAAATAAAAAGTAATTTCCATCCTAAGTAGCATCAAATGCTCGCGCATTTATTTTTTTGGCTATCAATATTTTATACATATTACTTCTATAATGTATTTTTACATGGGCTGTAATGGAAGGATGCTAGTTTAAGTTTCCTACAATGTCCTTTTGAGATCAATTTCCCGGGATTCATTTATCAGTCAGGAGTGTGGTTGTATATTCAGAGATCGTTCTGAGAACACCGTGTAACTGCGACTTCAAGTCTAAGCACAATGCGAGGTCATTTAAGTTTTTCTTTTCACAGCTGTAACGTTTATGTCTGTCCTCTAGTTGGCGGTAGGGAGTCTCCCTCTGCTTCCCAGCTTAGACTGCAGTCTGTCCTCCCCAGGGACGTCATACATGTGACCACACTAACGCTGTCTATTACTGAAGATCCAGCTGTCAACTTGACAGATATGTGCATGGGCACTCTTGTCTCCAAATGTTTAACTGTCAGTCTTTGGATAGTATGAGGATATATATTCCTCAATGACTGCAAGTAGTTTGAGATTGATTTGTACATTAAAAATGTTATGAAACACTATAAAAATTCATGAGACGGCTCAAAGTTTGATCCGTTTCAGCTGGATTAATTTCAACCAAGTTTTTGCAGGGCGTGTGTCTGCCACACTTTATTGATTTCTTTTCTCCCGTTTGATATGGGAACTGACACTAGCATATGACAGACCTCTTTACGTTTCTGTCTAATAGCGCTGACTCACGTCGTAGCCCGACGGCGTCTTGGCGCTAAAGCCAACGAGTCGAGCACAGAAATGCACTGGCTTTTCTTCCATCCCACTTTGCAGACTTCACCGCCCCACTCTTTCTCAGACACTGTACTCTTTCATCCGTGGGTCTCCTCTAGCGCAAACTCATACACGCGTTCTTAAACGCTTCTCGGCTTCTGATCTGACATTCAGAGCAGCTTCGAGACCGAAGCTTGTTTTTTCCTGCTCTTATCGCTCGAGTGTCTGTCTGATGCTGTGTTGGCACATCTGATTGGGTATGCAGACTCTGTACTGAGCATGCCAGCCTGTGACAGGGACTGCATTGCAGGGCTGCTCTCCTGGCACACACCATTTGTCTGCCCTTAATGTAAATAATCCTGAGCACGGAGCCGATCGTGGCAGAGACAGCATCTGATGGATTACGCGTCTGCGCACGTTTCGCTTGACGCATGGAGGTTGAAATGGGGTGAATGCGCTCGTTCTTCTCCTTTCTTCATCTATGATAAAAGTGAGCCATTAGTCTCTCTCTCTCTCTCTCTTTACGTATGCCTGTCTGTCTTTTGTCTCCATCGCACATGAACACGTTTACTCTCTGCAGGGCAGTTATCCGCATCAGGCTCTCTCTCTCTTTCTCTTTCCCTCTGCCTCTCGCTCTCTCTCACTCTGTGTGTCCTTAAATGACTTTCCTTCAGTCTCACTCCCTCCTCCTTTCTCTCCCCAGTCTCTGTGTCTGTGCCTATAGCCGCTCTCCCCCTTCTGTGACATACAGTAGATGGTGCATCGATTGCACACAGACGCTCGCGTTCCCTCTCGCTGGCTTGCTCCTGTGCGGGAAGGAAGAGGACGGATTGAGACGTGTTCCTCTGCTTCTCGCGCTAGCTTCTCTTATTTTGAGCTGATGTGAAGAGCCTGGCTGTGCTCGCTCTCTCTCTCTCTCTCTCTCATCTCGGAGGATTCTGCTATAGAGGTCAGGTTGTGGCAGGGTGAGGAGGGTTGGGAGGGGGGGTGGGTGGGTGGGTAGGTGGTCTGGGTTGGTGGGTCACTTTTCAGCTTCTTTCGAATACTCGTGAGCGAGCTTATGCTGAGTTGCCAAACATGCAGACTATAGTAACGGTGAGGTAAAGAGAGGTGTTTACCGAGGGAGTTGCTGTGCAGTCTTTCTGTCGCATTTTTTTGCTCTGTCTGCTGTGTTTCTGACATTTAACGGCAGTTCAGCATTGTGATACCTTTGCGTTAGTCCTTTCTAGTTTGTTTATCAAACTTATCCAAGTCGTCCTTCATTCTGACTTTCTGCTGTCTTAGATGTCTGGTGAGAACATCTTGTCTTCTTCAGAGATCTGAACCTGGCATGATGTCACAGCTCCTGCACATGGAGATTCCAAACTTCGGCAGCACGGTTCTGGACAGCCTGAACGAACAGAGGCTGCTGGGACAGCACTGCGATGTGGCCATCATGGTCAACGGTCAGGCCTTCAAAGCCCACCGTGCCGTGTTAGCGGCCAGCAGCTTGTACTTCCGTGATCTGTTTAGCGGTAGCACCCAGACTCTTTTTGAGTTGCCCTCTTCTGTGGCCCCGTCCTGTTTTCAACAGATCCTTACGTTCTGCTACACGGGTAAAATGACGGTGAGCGCCAGCGATCAGCTCATGGTCATGTACACTGCGGGCTACCTTCAGATCCAGAACATTGTGGAACGGGGAATGGACCTCATGTTCAAGGCCAGCGCTCCGTATTGCGACTCCCAGACGTCTGCCACAGACGATCCTCCCAGCCCAAACAACAACAACTCCCTGTTGCTAGGCGACCAGCCCACAACTGTCTGCAGGATCAAGGAAGAGAAGCTGGAGACCCCGGTGTGCGCTCAGAAGCAGGCAGAAGAGGACAGGGGACAGAGGGGCAGATCTTCAAGAAACAGTGCTCTTTTCTACACCGCCGGGGGCAGTAACGGAGTCATATCCGTGTTGCATCCCTACGAGCACCCGAGCAGAGACCACGCTAGCCCCGGGGCCTCCAGCCTCCCGACCACAGACAGCCCAACATCACACCAAAATGAAGAAGAGGACTTTGAAGATGACTCGTACGAAAGCTTAACAAACGGAAAGATTTACGGGGGCTCGTCCGGGATCTATGGAAGTAAATGTCTTTTAATGGTTTTGCTCTACAGTTACAGCTCTAAAGGCTATGGATTAACCCCCTGTATGATCTGTCATGTCTCTTTCTAGTTCAAGAAAAGATGGAGGTGTCCTCCCTGCCTCTCTCCTTGGAGAACCGTTTTTGCGTTCTTCTAGGAGGAGACAGAGAGGCTCTGCCTGCCGGACTCATCAGCCAGATTGGCTACCGTTGCCACCCTGCTCTCTACACGGAAGGTGATCCCGGAGAGAGGCTGGAGCTGATTGGAGGTGAGGCCTACATTATGCCACCCTGATTGAAACTCTATGTACACTTGAATTATTTATCAGTTTAGACTGAGTCATTTGAGTCACCGATTCAGGGTTACGCACTCCTTGTTTCTTTGTTGTTGGTGCTTCGGAAGGATCTGGTGTCTATATGACACGTGGGCAGCTGATGAACTGTCACCTTTGTGCTGGGGTCAAGCACAAGGTCTTGCTGAGACGCCTTCTAGCTGCTTTTTTTGACAGGTAGGCAAAATGACAGGCACGCTTGTGTAACTGCAGAATGAATGAAGGCTTAAAAATGATGCCAGAATAAGTGCCTACACATTCACATATTTCAATGGTAACTGTGAGGACTTCATGGTGTTGTTGGAATAATATTCTGTGTGCGCCCTCCAGTGGTTGACTGTGGTATTTTGTCTATAGGAACACACTGGCCGACAGCTGTGGAACAGGAATACGTTCCTCAAACTGTGACCCGAATCGCAAACCACTGGACAGCCGCATACTCAACACGGTGAAACGTGAGTTGCTCTTTGCTGTGTTGTTATATAAGCAAGATTTAAAGTTAACACAGTAGAAATATTAACCCTTTAATGTTCTCAATGCACCTTTCTTATTGTGTTTTTTTTTTATTTGTGCACTTCATTCCACACAAAATGACTATGCTTTTTGGCTGTTGTTCCTTTCCTGTTTAATACGCAGAGAATGCTGTAGGTACTGTAGGTTCTGTTTTTAGAAATTGTCACTTTGTGCCACTATTAAAGCATTGTTTGTTTGGCTCAGCCAGATTGGGGGCTGAGCTATCTATTAAAGAAACAATTTTTTTGCAATTCCATTACACATGTTAGGTTTAAGCTATAGTTTCCCACATATCTTTATTCAGCACTAATGTTTCTTTTTGTCCTTTCTCCTTTTCCTCTCATTAGTCTACTGTCAGAACTTTGCCCCTAACTTCAAAGAAAGCGAGATGAATGTGATCGCAGCAGATATGTGCACCAATGCCCGCAGAGTTCGCAAGCGCTGGCTCCCCAAGATCAAGTCCATGCTCCCAGAGGCGATCGAGGTGTACAGGGGGACTGCGGTTTTGAGCCAGGTGGAGGGAACCACCCACCCAGGTGGCGGCTTTCCCTTTGAATCTGAATTCAAACACCTGACTGCGTCGAATCTCACTCTGGAGCAGCATCTCTATGGAGACTGCAGAGAGGCACTGAGGAACGGCTCTCACTTCACGGGTGTCGGTGTGGACAAAGGTGAAGCGGCCAAGCCGGAGCCAGGACGAGCCAGAGAGCCGGACAATTCGCAGGAAGCGGAAAAGTTTCCTGAAAGTCCCGAGAGAGCGGCCAGCGTGCTCGCCATCAACCCAGGCAGCAAGAAGGGGGAAAGAGAGCGGGCCGCCAGCAGCCCAAGACCTCAGAAAGAGGAACAGAACCGACAGAGAGCAACTAAAGAGGACCAATGACTTCCTCCATCTTCTTATAAACTGGTTTGCAGCTTCTTACACCCCAAAAGGATCACTCTATTAAAATTGGCTTCCGTGCCACCGAACATAACATAAACGCTGCATGATCAAGGAAACTGGACGTATACATTTTTTTCCAGGACCTCTGCATCGAATATAAGTAAATGCGGTAACATATACAAGCCCTAAACGTAAAGGCAGTCTGCGGAGTGATATTTTTCTTTTGTTTTTATGAATGCATGTAATGCATAAGCTGTGGCATTTCTGATTAAATACTCTCACCGGTTACAGATACAAATGGATCATGGACATCTGCATGGCAAAAACAAGTGAAGGACAAAGACTCTCTTAAATATAACACAACATACATTCTTCAAAAAGCAGAACTGTAGCGCTTTGGGACTCCAGCGTGAACGAGTTACTGTATGTACAGTATAAGCTGATTGTGGGACTGCTGAGTTCAGTACAGTAAGGAGACTGAAGCAGTCCTCTAGAGAGTTTACAGGACTCTCAGTTTTCCCTCTAAAGCGTTTTAATCTTAATCCTGTTCTCGAGCTGCTGTATAGTAAACGCTTGCTTGGTTTTTTTGCATTTCAGCTGGTCTGGACATTTGAAACGCGATTGTATGATTGCTTTTTGGACGTGAAATAAAGGAAAGGATTATTTTGAGGGATAACTACGTGCTGATCGTTATTAATCGTGGACTTTCGTTAAAAGAAGGAATATTTATTATAAGTGGACATAAAAACAAGCTCAGTTATATTCAAATCAATACAGTAATCATTAAAGTTAAAGAAAAAGAAAAGTTTTTACATAAATAGAGATCTTACAGTGCAATACATTTTCATGTCATATATTATATCATAACATATACAATATTAATATTAAAATATGAACTCTCATATGCTTCACTGAACAGTGGCTAACTTCATGTCTGAACTTCTGTACTTTTATAAATGTAAAGATCCCACGACAATTCATTTTGTGAGATGGCTAACTCGTATTAATTAGTTTTTATACGATTTGTTTTTGTCCCACTGATGTCTTGTTGGGTTTAGGGGTGGGGCTTTCAATTAAGTACGTTGTTGCAATGCTAAAAAGTTGTGACTGCTGGATTAGCGCTATGCTAGTTTATGCTATATGCTAGTGTTAAGGCTGAAGTTCTATTGAAGTTACGGTTACATTTTGCAGGTCCATACTGAAAAAACATCAACTTACTACTCAGAAACGTCCATTAACAAAATCCAAACAATTGATTATTCCTCAAAATCTGTATATTTGTCTGATACAGGCTCAAACATAAGGTCTATTTACACGCAGACAGAGCTACTGAAGGAGCTGCTCTGAGAAACAGCCAATCAGAGCAGAGCTCAACATTATTATTCATGACCCTTTCAAATAAGGTAATAATAGACCATTTCATTCTAAAGGCAAATCCTAGGGTTGTAAATGGACATGCAAAACCGTCTCTAAATAATTTTTGCTCTTAATGAAGCCACATACATTTTATGTAGATATCAGAGAACAATTTAACACATTATTTTAATGCATTCTTTGGCACCTTTAGGCTAAGAATAAAAGTATTTTTAAGTGGTGTATGCTTTTACTCAGTGCTTCTCAATTATTTTCTGTCACGCCCCCCCTAGGAAGAAGTAAACATTTCGCGCCCCCCAACTCTCCGCCGCGACTATAAATAGTATAATTTGTCTATAAAATGACACATCTGCAAAACATTGTATCCTTATTAACATTAAAGAAAACACAAAAATACAAATATTGATCAACTTACAACAAAGAATAACTTTATTAACATTGTTTTTTAGTCTGTAACAAAAAAGACTTAAAATGCATCAATTTGCCTGAAAAAAAACAATCCTTATTTAAAGTATAATATTTTTTGACCATTTGATACTGAAAATTTAAATTAAATATAATCAATAAATAATAATAAATCTCAAGCGGCTTATCAGCGTGATTGGGGTGTAATGTCTTTTAGTGACAGTGCAAAAAAATCACTTCCCGAAAAAGTATTTTCCCCGGGCTCTCGTGCGCCCCCCCCTGGTGTCGCTTCGAGCCCCCCCTGGGGGTCCCGCCCCACTATTTGAGAAGCACTGCTTTTACTGAAAGACTTTTCAAATGTTACAGAGTTTAAAAGGTGATGCATTGCACGAATGGCACATATATGACACAATGTATCACAAATTTAATGTAAAATTTATTTTAGGACGGCCGACTTCGCCAGGACTCCCTGGAAAAAGAGATTGCTCCTAATCTTATTGGGACCTTCCTGGAAAAAAAATTAAATAAAGACAGTTTGAGAATTTACAGATACAGATAATGGCTGATAGGATAATTGTTTTCTTATCTAACTCATTTGCCTATCTAGATAAAACATCTCAAACACAACACAGACTTGCTTCAAGGCCACACAGGTTTTTTCCTTATATACATGGATGCTACTCTGCATTTGTTTCCATTTTGTTTCCATTTGCTTGGTTCTGGAAGAAGAATTATTGTAAGATAACGCTGAATAAGATCTTTATTGGGTGCTTCTCAATTCTTATTTGTGCATCTTTGCTTCCTTTCTTGGCGCCTTGGATCCACTCCCCTAGGATGCGATGGAAGGACGCAAGGATATCCTCACTCTCTCTAAGTTAATTCTCTATGATCAAATATCAAGTGCATTAAAAACTAAAAATATTAAGAAAAGTTTATGTAAGCACATACTTGAAAAGTATTCATAGCCTAACTACATTCAAATAAAAACAAAATACAGTTTATATGTGTATGGTGATTTGAGAATATGATGATGTAAAGGGTTTTAAAGGATTTCAATTTTCTTAAAAAATAAATCCAGATAATTTACTCACCACCATGTCATCCAAAATGTTGATGTCTTTCTTTGTTCAGTCCAGAAGAAATTATGTTTTTTGAGGAAAACATTTCAGGATTTTTCTCATTTTAATGGACCCCAACACTTAACACTCAACACTTAACAGTTTTTTTTCAACGGAGTTTCAAAGGACTCTAAACGATCCCAAACGAGGCATAGGATTCTTATCTAGCGAAACAATTGTCATTTTTGATAAGAAAAATAAAAAATATGCACTTTTAAACCACAACTTCTCGTCTATCTCCGGTCCTGTGATGCGCCAGCGCGACCTCACGTAATTGCGTAGTGACGTAGAAATGTCACATGTTGCATATATGAAACGCACATTTGCGGACCATTTAAAACAATAAACTGACACAAATACATTAATTAGTATCATTCGACATACAACAACATCGGAACGGTCCTCTTTCTCCACACTTGTAAAAACTGGGGCGTAGTTTCGCATACATCATCCGTGACGTATGATGTCACGTTGGCGCGTCACACGAACGGAGGAAGACGAGAAGTTGTGGTTTAAAAGTTCATATTTTTTATTTTTCTTGTCAAAAATGACAATCGTTTCGCTAGATAAGACCCTTATGCTTTGTTTGGGATCGTTTAGAGTCCTTTGAAACTCTGTTGAAAAAAACTGTTAAGTGTTCAGTTATGTGTTAAGCTTTGGGGTCCATTAAAGTCCATTAAAATTAGAAAAATCCTGAAATGTTTTCCTCAAAAAACATAATTTCTCGACTGAACAAAGAAAGACATCAACATTTTGGATGACATGCCGGTGAGTAAATTATCTGGATTTTTTTTAAAGAAAATGGACTAATCCTTTAAGTGTAGCTCCTTAAAAGTTAAAAGCTCAAGATATCAGTGTTTTCCTAAAAGAGTTGCGCTATGACTCAGCATGCAACCTTTGTGAAGTTAAATTATGGAAGACGTGCAATTTATGCGGATTAAAAGTTTACAAACAAACATTGCTGTCTATGATGAATATTGAACCTGAGGCCCTCCAGTGGTGCCAGTATGGAGCTCGCTGTGGCATGCAGCTGAGGTTGAATCCTTTATCTGAGCGAGGATATTTATAGCCCAGGAGACTCGTAACAGAACATCCGCAGAGTACAGCTGATCTCACAATATCACAGACTCTCCAAGTGCTGCTGTGGCTCATTTTCACCCTTTAAAACTTTTTTACACGCATACACATTTTTACTTTTGTTACTTTACCCTGAATGTTTTTCAGTCTTCCAAATGCAAATTAATTTGACAATGATTTACACATAAAAAAGAAAGAATCCTACATCGCAACTCTTTATTTATTGTATACTTCTGGTGGTGTTGTAGAGGCATGCGATGTGACCATAAGAAAGTATTGTCCAGCATACAAGAGATGTTGCATGTGGCTCGTGTCCCGGAAACACCCGAGGCATTGAGCAAATCTGAGCCATGGTGGTGGAAAACACTGAATCAGGTGACAGCAGTGTTTTACCATCCACAATCCAAACTCACTGTAACGAACAGAAACCAAACTATTCCTGAAACACTACAAATTGAATTCTATTTTTAAACCTTTCTTTTTTAAGATTACACTCTCAATGTAATGTAATGTAATATAATATCCTCATTACCAGATGGATAAATGCATTACCAGAGGCAGTGTTCAGATGGTTAGGATAAGATCTCCGATACATGTGCATGGGGAGCTGGCAGACCACATTTCCCTCCAGTTGATCTGACAGGTATAGAGGCACAGCAGATCCCTCAAGCCAATGAAAGTGGACTCAAGCTGTTAAATTGGCAAGCTAGCCAGAATCCGGCAAAGCCCACAGGCTGGAAAGGTGCTGCCACTGTACATATATACAGTATGCAATGCATTCCCTGAATCACAATAAACTAGCTTGTAAATTAAAATGTAATATTACAGGAAATTAAACATTTTACCAAGCTATAGAAGAAACTGTAGTATGTTAAAATTGTGTAGCTTGTTTACATATTGAAAGTACCATTATGTTATACACTCACTTAAAGGATTATTAGGAACACCATACTAATACTGTGTTTGACCCCCTTTCGCCTTCAGAACTGCCTCAATTCTATGTGGCATTGATTCAACAAGAAATGTTGGGCCTTATTGATAGGATAGCATCTTGCAGTTGATGAAAATTTGTGGGATGCACATCCAGGGCATGAACCTTTCGTTCCACCACATCCCAAAGATGCTCTATTGGGTTGAGATCTGGTGACTGTGGGGGTCATTTTAGTACAGTAAACTCATTGTCAAGTTCAAGAAACCAATTTGAAATGATTCAAGCTTTGTGACATGGTGCATTATCCTGCTGGAAGTAGCCATCAGAGGATGAGTACATGGTGGTCATAAAGGGATGGACATGGTCAGAAACAATGCTCAGGTAGACCATGGCATTTAAACGATGCCCAATTGGCACTAAGGGGCCAAAAGTGTGCCAAGAAAACATCCCCCACACCACTACACCACCACCACCAGCCTGCACAATTGTAACAAAGCATGATAGATTCATGTTCTCATTCTGTTTACGCCAAATTCTGACTCTACCATCTGAAGGTCTCAACAGAAATCGAGACTCATCAGACCAGGTAACATTTTTCCAGTCTTCAACTGTCCAATTTTGGTGAGCTCGTGCAAATTGTACTCTTTTTCCTATTTGTAGTGGAGATGAGTAGTACCCGGTGGGGTCTTCTGCTGTTGTAGCCCATCCGCCTCAATGTTGTGCGTGTTGTGGCTTCACAAATGCTTTGCTGCATACCTTGATTGTAACAAGTGGTTATTTCAGTCAAAGTTGCTCTTCTATCAGCTTGAATCAGTCCATTCTCCTCTGACCTTTAGAGTCAACAAGGAATTTCGCCCACAGAACTGGTGCATACTGGATGTTTTTCTCTTTTCACCCCATTCTTTGTAAACCCTAGAAATGGTTGTGCATGAAAATAAGTAACTGAGCAGATTGTAAAATACTCAGACCGGCCCGTCTGGCACCAACAACAATGCCACGCTCAAAATTGCTTAAATCACCTTTCTTTCCCATTCTGACATTCAGTCCACACCCCTAAATGCATTTAAGCAACTGCCATGTGATTGGTTGATTAGATAATTGCATTAATGAGAAATTGAACAGGTGTTCCTAATAATCCTTTAGGTGAGTGTATTATTCATGTTATGGTGATCAAATAAACGTTTAATAACTCATTATGTGCATTCCTTGGGAATCAAACCCTTGACCCCGGTGTTGCTAATGCAGTGCAATGCACATCCAGTTGAGCTAGTGTCTTAGCCGTGTCTTACCATCATACCATGGGGAAAATATTGATGTGATGTTTAGCAACGGACAGGGGGAAAAAGATTAGTGGGTGGAGCTGATGTGAGATTGACAGACGTATACGCTAGGCCACCAGAACATGGTCAGAACTCAGACCACC
Organism: Misgurnus anguillicaudatus; assembly: GCF_027580225.2. Taxonomy (NCBI): domain Eukaryota; kingdom Metazoa; phylum Chordata; class Actinopteri; order Cypriniformes; family Cobitidae; genus Misgurnus; species Misgurnus anguillicaudatus. The sequence goes on from NC_073358.2 coordinate 8,078,140, forward strand.
TTCAGCGCAGGTGAAACCAATAAGGTAACAAAAATGTGATTTCAGTACTGACCTCAAAAATATGACGGTGTTAGAGATGATCTCTGGGATCCAGTTGAAAGATGAGCGAGTGATTTATCACTGATTTGCTTTGGCATACAGGCTGAGTCCAACTTAAAATAAAAACTCAATACGCTGGAATCTTCCCTTTTAAAGCTGCAGCTGAGGCCTTCAGGAGATCCGCAGCGGTTTCATTTAAAACTTTCAAGGTGAGTTAAAAACCCAATTTGCATAAAATTATAATCAGTTTACATTAATGCATTGGGCAGACACTTTTATCCAAAGTGACCCTATACCCACATATGACATCTTTAGACATTTGTTATTATTAAGTCATGCAGATTATAACATTATAATTTCTTCAATGACTTATACAAGGCTAAAATTTTCAGCATATAGAAAATGCGTCGACATGTAGGGAATGACTACAGCATTCTTATTTTGATGCTATGTTAGCTCTTACTGTGGGCCTATTGGGGCCCTTCAAGTCTTTTCATGGCAGCATCCAGCTGAAGCATGAAGATTTACAGTATCCAAGGACTGACTGTACTGCAGTAAGCTAATGCAACACTTAAAACAGTTAAACTTACTGTACGTGTTACATTCTCACCTTCAGTTAAGACACAAGACGTTCACATTGAATTGTGTTGAGCAGAGATGTCCTATATTAAACATTTACTTAAGTAAAGTTAGTAATGATTCATTACACCTGCATCACCTGTAATGCTGTAGTAAATTAAAATCATTTCTTTTCAATTGGAATAATTCATGAGATTATAGTACTGTCGTATACGACGGTCATAAATATGACTAGGCTGCACTGCCAAATGTTCGATTTTATGAGTTTTATTCGTTTCAGCTCCATTTTCTTTTCATCAGTAATTAAATTCAAAGTGTTGGAAAAATGCATTAAACATCAGCACTACTTAAAAATTACTTAAACATTTTATGCACCCATTAAACTTGGGTTTTCCTTTTTAGTGGGTTGAATTTTTTAGTGTTCACTAAATTTGTGCAAACAAGCAAAATATGACACATTATTTAGGCTATATTATGGGGCACACAAAATCACCAAATATTACCAACATGTCAGTGTTCTTATCATAATATAGAGGGCATATGCATTGACGTGACTTTTCCACGTGACCACACCGGAGCACGCCCTGTTGAGTGGCATACGTTCAACAAAATGGCTAGTTTTCATAGCTGCTGCTGCGAAAATGCCAGTAAAACTGACTATTATCAGCTTAAATTGAATTGACTTGATAGCAGAGGTGGACAATACCAAGCATCTGTGCTTTATTAGAGTGTTCGTCTTGGAAAAATTTTTACTTCACTACATTCTAAAGCATAGAATCATACTGTGTATTCTTTAATATTGCATATTAAAATGTATTTAATACCTAATTACATTAAAATTGTGTACTTTTACTTGATTAAAAGTATGTTAATGTACTTAAATATTAAATGTAAAACTAAAACTTCTATTTATGAAATGTAATAGAGTAAAAATTATGATAATATGCTTTGGAATGTATGTTTTCCAAAGAAAACACGGATAAAATACAAATACTTGAAAAATACTTTTAAGTAGAAAGTAAAACATCTGCTTGATAGTGACCCTAGCAAATTGTTAACCACCTGTGGTCTGTGGACGTTGACATGAATAATCAATTTACTTCTCCTTTCGGTGTTTTTTGGCAGTCTGTAAAATAATATCTCCAAATTCTTGTCAAATCTGTTAGTACAGTCACAGCACAACAGCTTTTTCCCATTTCAACAGGTTTTCCCCATGTTTTTGCTGATTTCACACTGTACACAAATTTGTTAATTTGTTTATTTTCAAATTTTCAAAATTTTTTTATTTTCAAATTTTCCAAATTTGTTTATTTTCAAATTTTCAAAATGTGTTTATTTTCAAATTTTCAAAATGTGTTTATTTTCAAATTTTCAAAATGTGTTTATTTTCAAATTTTCAAAATGTGTTTATTTTCAAATTTTCAAAATGTGTTTATTTTCAAATTTTCAAAATGTGTTTATTTTCAAATTTTCAAAATTTGTTTATTTTAAAATTTTCAAAAATGTGTTTATTTTAAAATTTTCAAAATTTGTTTATTTTCAAATTTTCAAAATTTGTTTATTTTCAAATTTTCAAAATTTGTTTATTTTCAAATTTTCAAAATTTGTTTATTTTCAATTTTTCAAAATGTGTTTATTTTCAAATTTTCAAAATGTGTTTATTTTCAAATTTTCAAAATTTGTTTATTTTCAAATTTTCAAAATTTGTTTATTTTCAAATTTTCAAAATTTGTTTATTTTCAAATTTTCAAAATTTGTTCATTTATATATATATTTTAATACATTTAAATGAATAAATACACAAATAAATATTTTAATATTTGAATATATATTTAAATATATTATATTTATTTCAAATATATTTAAAAATATGTTTGAATCAATTTTTTTGCCATATGGGCTATGCTGTGATTAACATGTACCAAATATTCATCCAAATGTTTAGCGTAACCACCTACCTAAAGCTGGAATCCTGTCATGACGTCCCTTTTGTAATGCTTTAACTGAATTTATCAAGTTGAGCAGCAAGATTATGAAAATCACACCCCAAAACCTGATGATTTATTGTGATAGAGGCTGAAAAACTCCAAATTCATAAAAAATAAGAGTACCTGAAACACACAACTTGCTCCAGCAAACCTCCCTCTAAAACATTTGAAAACAGCTGCAGTAAACAATTCACAGTATAAGTTCAGTCTTAATCTCATAAGACACCATGCGCACAATCTACATGTGACATGTTTGCAATTGTTACATTAAAGCAACACTCTGTAGTTTTTTGACATTTAAATAATGTCTTATTATGTCAGTGGTAGAACTCTTACCTGGATGAATTCTACTGCGGCTGCAACCTGATTAGCCTCCTAGCTGCTACAACCACACTCTGTAAAGTCCAATTTATAGTTGGGCGTAAGGTCTACGCCATAGGTTATCCGTAGCATCTGTGTAGCTCTGCGTAGTCTGACGTGCACCTGGCCCAATTTTTAACAGCGCGTCAGTTCTACGCTGACTGATTCCCTCCTGTCAGGTCAAAAAAACTGCGTCATAGGTATTTCCATTTGCGTGGACGACGCAGAAGTATATATATGAAAACTGATGCGTATCCTACGCCATCGCGGCTACGCCCTAGGACTTATGCACAACTATAATGAGTCCTGGGGCCTCATTTATAAAGCGTGCGTATGCACAGATTTGATCGTAAAGTTTTTCATAAATGATCGTAAGATCAAATGGTTTCTACGCAGCATTTTATAAACGAGTCCCCTTAAGTCGCATTGGTCGGGTTGGAGCACACAGCCCCTCCCCTGCCTGCAAAAGAGTGTCTGATACCACTGGCACTGTTGTGCTTTTCAACCACATGGGGGAGCCGTAAGCCAAATCTTACTACATAGTGTTGCTTTAAAAGAAAAGGCAACAGAATCTGTATATAGCGTGTAAAACTTTGGGCACATCTGAAAAACAATATGCCTCAAATGTTTAAATAAAGCCCGTAGGCTCAAACTGTGTGCACAATTTCAATTGGGCATGCATCAGAAACATACAGTTTTATAAACTAAAGGCAACATTTCAATCTAGGGTGAGGTATGCAAAGGCCACAAAACGCTTTGTCTTGCAAATGACAAATATTAAAATATCCAGAAACTGAAATATTCTCAGGGTTCTACATTTTTACAATCCAAACAATACACAGTGTTAAACTTGTATCCTTAAATGTAGCCGTCTAAACCATCAATAAATACACAAATAATAATTTCTTTAGAAACAAAATCACTGTAAATATTATTCTCACTAATTCACTCCGTTTAAACAAGCATAAAAACATTAATGTTCAGGCAGAAAAGGAAATTTCTTCATGGCTTAGTATTTTGGAGGGATAACAACAACAGGTCGCCCGTTTTTCGGCTGCCACATTAGAACCTGGGCATCATTTGCATTAGGCTTAACTAAGGCATTTAACGGGATGGGTTCATTCCTAACCAGGACTTGAGGCTGTTCCTGGATCAGTGGTTCCACAAGCACGGCTCTTTGGCCCAAAGGCATCTTTGGATCCACTTTAATAGACAGCTGCATTCTCCAGCGGATGGTTCTGAGTAACACCATCTCGGCCGTGGCTTCGTTCATGGCTACCAGCCAAGTGGTAAAGCGTTGGTCTCTCTGGATGGCACTCAGGAGAGGAGGGCTGCTGGTTGTGCCAACGGGGACGCTCCAGGTTACACTTGGGCAGAAGTTATCATTCATACTGACGGTGAGTGTGGTGCTTTTCTTAGTAGGACCCACGACTGTGTACATCTCGGTGGTGCAACCGTACCAAGGATAATTCACACCATCTGAATCGCTGATCGCCTGGATCTGCCCGCATTTTATTTCTGGCAGCTCCCAGCTGGAACTAAAAAGGGATGAAATGTCATTAACAGGATATTAAAAGAGCATTAAAATGTATTCAATGTATGCATTTGTCTTGTGACTTACAGTGCATTCAAGTGTTGCGAACACACATGGACAGACTCATGCTGCACTTTCTTTAAAATATGTTTGCTTTTAAATTGACTAATGTTGGAATGCCCTACTAAAAAACAGCTAAACCAGCCTAGATTGGTTGGCAACTTTTAGCTGGTCTCCCAGCTTGGTTCTAGCTGGTGCCACATGCTGGTTTTAGAGGGGCTTTGACCACTTTTTAGCTAGTCAAGCTGGTCTTGACTGCTCAGGCTGGAAGACCAGCTGACCCACCAACTTGACCAGGCTGGAAGATCAGCTTGAGCAGCTTTGCCAGGCTGGGAGGACCAGCTTAAACCAGCAACTTGCATCGAAAACCAGCTAAGAGAGGCCAACCAGCTTAGCCAAGCTGGCCAAGGTTCCAGCCTGGTCAAGGTGGTTTTAGCTGGTGAGTCAGGTTGTAGTTAAAAGGAAGGGGTGGGCGATAAATTGCCTACTATTTGTGATTAGTAGTAAATCGCCATCACCTGCTTTCAAATGGATAATTTACTATACAATTTATCGCCTACCCCTATTAAACCCAACATCTTGCAAGATTTATAGGCCATGGACCCGGTGGGTCCAGCTAATAAGTCAACCTTTAAAGTCAACCTGCTAAAACCAGGCTGGGAGACCAGCTATAACCAGCCTACCAGCTTAGGGTGGTTTTAGCAGTTTTTTCAGTATAGGATGACAAACACTTATTTGCTATGCCCCCACCCATCTGGACCCCATTTCAACAGAACAAACAGACTGGTAGCTGTTAACATTAAACAAGAGTACACCCTACTGGAAAAACCAGCATAGACCAGCATAATGCTGCATTCCCACCAGCTGCGATAGAGGCGTCAAGCGCGAGTGATTTCAATGTTAAGTCAATGTGAAAACGCGTTGACGGGGGTCTCAAGGTCAAACACACGAGTTGAAAAATGTCGAACTTTCGCGGAAAAACGTGCCGCGTTAACCAGTCAGGAGCTTGCTCTAGTAGTGACGTAATTACAGGAAGCGAGCGAAGTCGCAGAAGCCCTTCCCATGACACGAATGTGTGAATGTCGAAGTTTTCAACTTGGGCGAAGACGCGTTTGAGGCGAATAGCGCGTGTTTGCGTGGTAAACGCGCCGCCCATGTCGTGTCATTCGCATTGCCCCACGCAAGCGTCTGATCGCGTCTTTGCATTGACTTTGTATGTAATCTACTCGCGCAAATCGTTGAACTTCTGTCTGGTGTAAACCCACAGTTAAACACGGCTGGTGTGAACCCATGGTAATTCTCCTGCTGGTCCATGCTGGTTTAGCTGGTGGTTTTTCCAACAGGGCATGGGGGAAACTTTTCAAAACGTTTCAAAACAAGAAATTACAAAGAAGTTTATCTATTTTAATGAATAACTCCCGTGTGAAGTCATGAAAAATAAATGCTGACTTGACTGGATCTTGCAAAAAATATGAATAAATTATCTTGGTAAAGACAAAGGCTTGCAGTAATTCTTTTAAAACTGATGCTGGTAAATGGCAAGCCTTTTGTCCCGCTAATGGGGTGTGTTCCACTTTCCTCTGTCTCGGAAACAATCCCAGGAAATTGGACAAAAAAACATTACTAACAAAAACCATCTCTGCACATTTCCCACGCATTATCGTGCCAGTGGCCACGATGCCACGTAGGAATGCTGAGATTTTGCCTTTAAAAAAACAGAAGCTTTACCAGAATCATTATTGCAGAAATAAATGTCGACTTCTACTCACACTCCTTCATTTTCATATACGTTGAAGAAATCCATTTGACTGCAAGCCTGGATCCAACCCACAGTCCAGATCTCTTTACAAGTAACAGGTGGCACCAGAACTTGAGCTGAAGCCCTGAAGTAAGGAGTGCGATATCTCAGAACCACATTGGAGGATTCATCGATGACAGTCGGGTTGGGATCAATGGAGGTGTGCAGTTCCAGTACTGTGATGTTTTCTTGAAAACTTGGTTTGGTTTTTAAACTCTGTATACATCCCATTGTAAAAACTATTAGCTGAAACACCCATCACGAAAAAATAATGGACCCCTCATTACAGTAAAATTATAACATGATTTTTGATATAACAGAAAAGTCATTGCTCAAAAAAAGAAAGAAACATTATAAGGACATTAAATAAATATATAAGTATATAAAGTGTATTAAAGGATCCCAAAATAAGCATGTCAGCTCATGGGAGCATTTGATACGTAATAAAAAAAAATAACACCTGTTAGGCTCCGTCCAATAATGCGCCATTACGCTCCACTACAAAGTCCCGTGGATAGTTGATGATCCATAATTGGAATAGTCCATCAGTAAAAAGAAAAAGTATTTTTGCAAAGTATAAATCCATACAGTTTATAGTTACACTTCGATCTCCCAGCTTCGTCTTCTGGCACCAATTTGTGGTGTCAAATCCAGTTGCGGTATATTTGGCATATTTGCGAGAGATTTAGCGTGCGTGACCAGTGGGGTTACTTTCTTTCGTCTTTGCCCTATTAAAGGTTAGCCGGGTTCCTCTCGTGTAACACAATACTACTTCAGCGGTGGGCTTTTTTTACCCAAGCGGCTTATAATTAGACTTCCCTTCCTGAGGAGCTTTTGCATCCTGGGTATTGTAGTTTTGTGACACCCGCAAGAGTAAATACAATTTTTACATTTTTTTTTTTTTTTTTTTTTTGATTTATTAAATCCAATGTCCACAATAAAGATTTCAACCTGACAACTTTCCTCCTGACAAAAGGTAAACTAGGGAAATTTTAAGATACAACATACTTTTAATAATAATACTAATAATGTAATTATTATTATTTAACTAATATTTCATTCGTTCAAATATTTTATTATTTTAATTACACCACTTTAACACCAGTTTTTACATATTAATAAATGTGTTTATTTTGTTAAACAATTAATTCATTTATTCATTAATTTATGCTTATTTTATAGCGAATTTAATTGCACTTGATTCCGTTAATGTACATTTTATGAAAAACACATTCTGCTTTATTAAAGGGATATAGTTCACCCAAAAATGAAAATTCTGTCATCATTTACTCACTCTCATGTTTTTACAAACCCGTATAAATTGCTTTGTTGAACACAAAGGAAGATATTTTGAGGAATGTTTGTAACCAAACCGTTTGTGAGCCCCATTTACTTCTTTTTTTTACTATGCAAGTGAATTATGGGGCTCATAATCGTTTTGGTTACAAACATTTCTTAAATATCTTCTTGTTCCTCAGAACAAAGACATTTAGTCTACAGGTTTGTAACCACATGAGAGTGAGTAAATAATGACAGAATTTTCATTTTTAGGTGAACTATCCCTTTAAAATATATTTTAGTAAAGATTGTGAAAAGCGCAGAAATCTGCATTGAATTAAGTCACGATCGTCAAAGGTTAGGTTGTGTTTGTCTTGATTTTAACCGTGCAGCAGAATACACAGACATGTTGATGCGTCTCATGTATCCAGTCGGCTGGTATGTCTATTTATAGTCTAACTGGAACAGAAGTCTCAACACTTGGAGTCAGACACGATCGGGGAATGGACTTGCAAGACTCACTCTCGTTGTGAACAAAAGGACACTAAAACACATTTAGACTGAAAAACTCCTCAGAAAAAGCAAGATGCCCGCGAACCAGACTCGATCCAGGGTGAGGGAGCGTAACAACGTGCTGAACCGACCGGAGTTCATGTCCCTAAACCAGCCTTTAAAAAACGCTAGCGCTGAAGCGCGCGGCGGCGGCGCGCGGAGGATGTCGCAGCAGAGACCACAACCATGCCAACGCCAGCAGAGTGAGAACGCACAGCAAGAGTCCACCGAGAATAATAAAAAGGAGTTGCCAGAAGAAGACTGCATGCAGTTGAACCCATCGTTTAAAGGAATTGCTATGAACTCCCTTCTGGCCATAGATATCTGCATGTCCAAGAGGTTCGGCGTGTGCGCGCACAAGACATCGTCGTGGGGGAGCGTGCGCTCTATGGTTAATCTGCTCGCGCTCACCGGCCATGGCATTCCGTGGATTTTCGGTACACTTGTGTGTCTCACGAGGAGCAACACACTGGCGGGTCAAGAGGTTTTGGTCAATTTGCTGTTAGGTGAGGTTTTTGATACTGCACTATTGGAAATAGTGATGCTGGAGGATAGCTGACTTCCAAATATATGTGTCGCTATGTAAACATTACTATTTTGGTCCGACACATGCTGATGTGAACTAGTACTAGAGGGGTCGATCAGACAGCTGCAGACACGTCTGAAAAAACATCCTTGAAAGAAATCCTTATATGTCCATGTGAAAAAATACTGTAGTATCCTTTATATGTACTAATATAGTAAACTGTAGTAAAATATCCATATCTAACCTCCAATATCCAACCTATGTTTTAAGCCTTAACCATGACAAATATTAATGTATAGGCCTATTACATACAGTATTTATTACAATTGATCAATTTACTACAACGTTTATCCTACAGAATACCATAGTAATAAACATTAACAAAGTGTATAATTACTATAATATATGACAGTATTATACAATTTACTAACGTTTACCATAGTAAATACTAAAGTATACACTATAAAAAAATTCAAGTGGGTCTATTTAAAATAACATTAAATATCTAATATTTTTGAGTATTGACTTTGAGTAAACAATCAATATCAAACCTTGAGATGCTCATCATGTTTAACTTAGTTGGTTAAGTGTGATGCTTTTGACATAAACTTCAGATGAGTGCTCACAATATGCCAATCTTTTTGTAGCTCTTAAAGATGCTGTTGGGTTTGTAGGTCAGTGGATAAGGGAATACTCATGTCCATGTGACTATTCATTAAACTTGTTCGTTTTCATTGCATTTTTATAATGAAATGTTTTTACATTCCTAATAAGTCACACATCTATTCCTATTTTTATCACTTACATTTCACTGTCCTTTCATTTTACCGTCCTTATGAATTTACAACTACAAGTAATATATGGAGAAAAACTGCTTAATTCTTTCTTTGAGAAAAAGTAAAAAAGTCAATACAACCCATTCAGCTGCGACTTAGCTATTCAAGATACAGCTCAAGTACCTTATTGCTTTTATAAAACATTTACCACACAATACAAATATTAGAGGTGCAGTGTGTGGGTTTTGGCGGCATCTGGTGGTGAGGTTGCGAATTGCAACCAACGGCGTGGTCCGCTGCTCACCCCTTGCTTTTGGAACGCGTGGAGAGGCTTCGGTGGCTGCCACTGGACAAATGTATCATTGTGGGAGACAACTTATTAGAAAAGGGATTGTCCGTTGGGGGCTTCTGTGGAGAGTGGTGGCGCAGAATGGCGGCTTCCATGTGGGGGGACCCTCTTTGTGTGTTGATGAAGGGCTCTCATTCTAGGGTAATGGGCACATAGCGGTTCATTATGAAAGGTCTTTATACATCCCTGATAATATAGTTTTGTATATTATTTTGCATTTCTGTCAAGAGATCCTTCTAAAAATTACACACTGCACCTTTAAAGCAACATATATATATATATATATATATATAATATATATAATATATATATATATACACACACACAAAACGTTCATTAAAGGTGCAGTGTGTAATTTTTAGAAGGATCTCTTGACAGAAATGCATAAAAATATACAAAACTATATTACAAAGACCCTTTATAATGAACCATTATGTGTTTATTACCTTAGAATGAGACCTATTTATCTACATACAAAGAGGGTTCCCTTACATGGAAGTCACCATTTTGTGCCGCCATTTTTCTACAGAAGCCCTTAACGGACGATTTTTTACTAAGTCGTCTCCAACAATGACATGTTTGTCCGGTGGCAGCTACAGTAGCTTATCTATGTGTTTCAAAAGCAAGGGGTGAGCAGTGGACTACGCCGTTGGTTTCGCAACCTCACCACTAGATGCCGCTAAAACGTACACACTGCACCTTTAAGTAAAATCACTAAAAGTCTTCCTTCCACTGGAAAAATAGCCCCTGACTGACTAAGCATTTAAGGCGGGGTGCATGATCTCTGAAAGCCAGGTGTGTTCGACTTCATGCGGCGCTGCGCAGACCGATCGGCGACTGACTTGAAGCAGTGCATGCCGGTTAGTAATTTTGTCCGACTTGAGCTGGCGCTGAAGGCACGTGACTGTGTTATGTAAGGAAAAATTGACGACGGGCCATTGAATTATAAGAAAATAATGCACACCCAAGGTGCAATGCCGTTACACCGCGGGTGTGCATTATTTTCAAACAATTCAAATTACCAGAGTCAATTTTTCCTCTTATACCACGGTTACCACAAACATTGCTCTGGTGCCTATTTTTAAGACATTTGAAAAGTTAGGTGTGCGGTTATCAGAAATTAATGCATACCCACGGAACATTTCTCAGCCAATCAGAATACAGCATTCGACAGACCCGTGGTATAAATGGTTTTAAATTACAGCGAGAGCGTTTCGAGAGTAGCCGGCCGGTGCAGCCTCTCCAGAGCAGAGTTGTGATGACGACACAGCTCTTTGTGATTGGTCGCCTCACTGATGACAACGATCACGTGCGTTTCAAGTTTAATCCAATCTTCAGTTCCACTAATAAACATTATAAATTCATGTTAAAACACGCTAATATGCATACATATGTTATATTGTGTTGTGTTACAAAATAAAAATATAAAACTCTATTGGTATTGTAATTATAGGCTTGTTTCCCGTTATTTTCGGGCATGCAATATAAACAGCAATTAAAATATTAGATATAAAAACAAACCTTTTTATTAAAGGGTTTGTTTTTAACAAATTCACCATCTTATTCACTTCATTCGAGATAAAAAAAGGAAACACGGGGCACACGTCTCTACGGCAAGCAGCAGGTGTCCAGCTTGATGGCTCCGTCTTCGCTCCTCCCTCGACTGCAAGCGGCAAACCTCGGCGATCGGTCTGCACAGCGCCAGATGATCTCGAACACACCTAATGTTGATATTTAAAAGCACCTAAAACACGCCCCTACCCCAATATAATCTGGACCTTCTTTTGATAGACCCGCCCCAAACATACGTAACCCAGGCAACGATGTTGGTTATTAGACACGCCCCTTACTGCTGATTGGCTACAAGTGTGTTTTGGTACTCGCCCCGACTCCCTTTTCCAAAGTAGTTTCCAAAAATCATGCCCCCCGCCTTTAACAGAATGTTTCACATATGTTTACGTTGCTAAGGGTGCCCCACATTTATACACAACATTATTGGGTGCTGCGGTCATATTTTTTACGTAAATAAGTCCCAGCTATGGACCAATCAGAATCAAGCACTGTAACTATTTGCAGTAGCCCTATATTAAATAAAGCAAATGTAAACATGTTTTCAATTGTTTTGCAGCTCTTTTGCTGGATGTGATGACTGTAGCAGGCATGCAGAAGCTAGTTAAGCGCAAAGGGCCCTGGGAAATGGCACCCAGTTTCCTTGACTACCTGGCCATGGACATGTATTCTTTCCCAGCAGCCCATGCAAGCAGAGCAGCCATGGTATCTAAATTCCTGTTAGCACACTTGGTGCTTGCAGTTCCTCTGCGTATTTTGCTGGTGCTGTGGGCGGTCCTCGTCGGCACATCTCGTGTGCTGCTGGGTCGACATCATCTGACAGATGTTGGATGCGGCTTTGCCTTGGGATTCCTCCATTACAGTTTAGTGGAGAGGGTGTGGTTGTCTTCTAGCACTTGCCAGACTATTATCTCCATAGGTACATTTAACTGGAGCCCCTTTTACTGACCTTTGCGTGTCATCTAATAGATTTCCAATGTCTTTGCATCTTTTTTTCTGTTAAGTGCCCTCAATCTAAATTGAAAAAAAAAAACATCAGCAGCATTATTTGTATTTAAACATAAATCGGCACAAATCTATAGGTCTAATTTTACATTTTCTTTCCTACTTGTGCCAAAGTAATACAAAATGTTAGGAAAAGCCCATTTTCCCACCTATTATGCCAATTTTTCTCAGGTGTGTCCTGAATCTGTGTACCCCACGGATCATTTATTATGGCATGTCAAAAATGCACCTATTTGGGTGAAAGCAAAAGCGTGCTGTTTTCGTGTCTGTACCTTTAAATGCAAATGAACTACTGCTTCTCACTCCCTTACCAAAATAGACAAGTGAGTGCTTTCATTTTAAATAGATCTGATTCCTGTGAACAGTCTGAGACAATAGCATCTCACTATTGATATATGGCGGACAGCTACAACTCGCTGATGGTAATTCAAGACTGTCAGTTAGTGCTGTGGGCGGGGCTTTATCAGTGTGATGTCACATTAACAAGAGAATCAAAATGGCATGTCTAATAAGACACGGGGATTAAAAAAAGAAGGTGTGGGGTGGTTGTGTTCACACATGTCAAAACACATTTATGTCCAAACATACATTTTGCATAATAGGTGCCTTTGCATAAAAGGGATGCTGATGTAAGTATACTTACTGCTAATATTGATAAAGGCCAAATCAGTATGTGTAATATGTTTGTAATAGATGATAATGAATTTTATTGATCACAGTCTGAGAACATTTGCTCAGGGACTTTCTCAAGCAGCATCAAAAATCATGTCAGATTTCTATTTTCTTGGAATTGTATGTCAATTTGAGACTTTATACAATGCATTTGAGATGTTTTAAATGATCATGGATGATCATGGACTGTTTTGAAACTGTTTGAACTGCACTGGTTGTCCGGAGTTTAAATTAAGTTATATTAATATCATGTTATTCTGTGACGTGTCAGATGTACATTGATAAAATTACTTCAGTATTTATACTGAGCATTTCAAGCACACGTTTTACTTTTACAAGAATAGGTTCTTTGTATAAAATTGTATGTTTTATATCCAAATTCTGCAAGCCCCAGGTGTGTCATTTTGTATGATTTCCACAGTATAGGCCTTTCATAAACAAGAATCAGGTGAATTAATGAGATGCATAATGAGATGTCTTCTACTGCTGTACAAACTCAAAAATGGCATAAAACTATGACAAAAAATAAATAAAAAAGTTGTTCATCTTCTTTTTTTGCTAATATCATATTTGAATATTTGTATATGTTGGTTTTGAGTAAACTTGAGGTCTACAGCTTAACTAATTTTGATAAGTCAATTTAAAAACATGTTTCATTAGTTACTGATTACTTTTTTTACAATGTTCATGCAATAAGATATCTATCATTATAAGATTATAAATTGATGGAAGGTTTAATATGGGAACAACATTAACTTGTGGTGTTCTTTAAAAATTAAATGAACATTTTTCATGCCAACTTTGTAGATTGTAAGACGTAATAATGCTTAGTTCGCGTAACCAAAGGCTGTTTTATATTTGTAAACATTTGCATGTGAAGAAAGGGGTTGAGTTTAATGTGTTGAGACCAAACGCACAAACTGATTAAGATGGTTGCTTAATAGTTCAGCAGCTGTCTGTGTCAGTCTCTCTGCTCACATTTTGCTTATAGCAACGTGTGACCCTGACTCAGCAGTCTATAAATACCAGCAGGGGTCGGTCTCTCAGCCCATGAATATCAAACCCACTGCCACTGTGACCTATATTATACATTTGTAAATACTAAATAATTATTAGCACGGGGAGTAGAAATGTTGAATAAACTGTACATATTACAGTATAGTTATAATTTATATCATTGATGTGGAAAATGTTGATATTTGTTTCTTTACGGACATTTCAAGAAGCAAATTCTTTTGTGGATTGAGCAAAATTCTTTGTAGGGTTTATAAAGGTATTAAAAACCCAACCCTATGAATAATAATACCTTTTCCTTAAAAAACACATTCTATAAGAGCAGTTACACCATCTGTATATAAGAATCATAAAATCAATTAAATAATAATTTAATTATATTAAATATATAATTTTTAATTATATACATTTATTTAACTTATATAAAATCTTTATTTTATTTATTTATTAAATATTATTACACTGTAAAAAGAGAAAGTTGAATCTACTAAAAATCTACTAAATCACTTTTAGTACAAAATTTAAGGTGATAAATTAGATTTTTTTAGGTGTTACCAATTGAAGTACATTTTTTAAGGGTAATCAAACTATCACTTTTACAGTGATATATTATCGTATTAATATTATAATATAAATTGTTTTATAATACTATTATAATTTATATTAAATATAAACATTTTACATTTACATTTATTTACATATTGTTCAGCTACCATGCTGGTCTTAAAGGGATAGTTCACTTTAAAATGAAAATTTTGTCATCATTTACTCATCCTCATGTTGTTCTAAACCTGTATGAATTTCTTTTTTCTGATGAACACAAAAGAAGATATTTTGATAAATGATGGTAAACACACAGCAGATAGTGACCATTGACTTCCATATTAGGAAAAATATTTTGGAAATATTGTGAAAAATGATAAAGAAAATATTTTGATAAATGATGGTAAGCACACAGTTGACGGTACACATTAAATTCCATTATATTTTTTAATTCCTACTATGGAAGTCAATGGTCACTATATGGTGTGTGTTTACAATAATTTCTCAAAATATCTTCTTTTGTGTTCATCAAAAAAAAGAAAAAAAAAAAGAAGAAATTCATACAGGTTTAGAACAACATGAGGATGAGTAAATGATGACAGAATTTTCATTTTAAAGTGAACTATCCCTTTAACTGGATTTTTCAGTGGGGAAACCTGCCTGTAAAACCATCTAAAACCAAACTGGAAGCTTAGGCTGGTTTTAGCTGATTTTCAGCAGGGTATACTTATTTTAATAATATTTATGTTATTACTGGGAGTTTTGTGATATTTGTTATGATGAAATGAAAGTAAACATGAACAGCGAAATCTATTAAATGTCAGACATGTGATATAGGCTATAATAACAATGTAATTAAAATTAACATATCATATCAAATGTAAATCAAATCTTTAAATACATTTCCATAAAATAAAGTGTTATATTTATTCAAAGGGATGAAAAGGGGATTTCTGTGACATGTGACAGGATTTTGTTGATGTTTTATTCCCTCATGTTGCGTCAGACTATATAGCCAAGGCAAATTAAAAGCTTAAAACCAAAATACAATCGTAAGAATAAATATTTAATTGCATTACTGTACAAAATACAACATTGTTAGTGTCGTACATATATTTATTTCGACAGACACAAAGTAAATGTGCGGAAAAGTGCTTGTTGATATTCGCCTCGCGCAGTGACGCATTTTCCGTGTTTCCGGTTTGGTCACTAGCATAAAGAGCAAGGTTCACACGCGACGCGTTCAACGCCCGTTTGTCGCTATAAAACAAATACTTTTACTCCAACTTATCAAACATGGCAGAAAGTGACTGGGATACAGTGACTGTTTTGAGGAAGAAAGGTTCGGCTGCGCAGTCAAAGTCTAAACAGGTATCTCATAGCCGTCTGCTTAAGAGTTTGCTGACGCTAGTTAACATTTGACAAACAAATGTGTGCTATGTGACTTGCTAGGAGAATTTGATCCCAAACAATGCGCAAAACAGATTCGAATTTACCACATAAATAACAATAAGTAACGTTACAGGCAGAAGATTAACATACGTCATGTAGGTTAGTCAGTTTACGAAACGTGGTGGGAGCCATAATAACAAGGCTGCGCCATAACAGTATTGGTTGATGTAATATCGTTTCTGTTTAGGCTGTAATCGCTGCTCAGAGGAAGGGACATGACGTGGAGACATCTAAGAAATGTAAGAATGTTGCTTCTTTCATCTTTACTGTATCCTCCTATATGCTATTCTTGTTAAAAATTAAATAATACAAATCATCCAAGGGGCTGCTGGGCAAAATAAACAACACCTTGTAACCAAGAACACAGCCAAGCTGGACAGAGAGACAGAGGAGCTGAGCCACCAGAGAGTGTCTGTTGAAGTGGGTAAGGTTATTCAGCAGGGCCGGCAAAATAAGGGCCTCACCCAGAAAGATCTGGCAACTGTGAGTACTTGGCAAACCTGTGACCCATTTTACTTTTTGTTTGTGTTCTGACCCATTTTGTACTCATGTGCATGTGTGCGTGGTGTTGTTTTTTTTCTAGAAAATTAATGAGAAGCCACAAATCATAGCAGAGTATGAAGCTGGGAAAGCCATCCCCAATAACCAAGTAATGGGAAAGATTGAGCGAGCAATTGGTAAGATGTTGCCGTTTGAAATTTTTATTAGTCTGCCTGATTTAGGAGAACAGATATGTGACCCTGAACCACAAAACCAGTCATAAGTAGCATACCTATATTAGCAATAGCCAACAATGCATTGTATGGGTCAAAATATATATTTTGTTTTTATAAAAATCTTATATTTCATAAATCATTAGGGTAAAGATCATGTTCCATATAAAATTATTTTGTACATTTCCTACCGTAAATTAGGGATGGGCGATAATTTGCATGCGATATCACGCGCATATCGTCGGTGAAGCCGGTTCCTTGATGGGTAGTAAATCCCCATTAGCTACTTTCAGATGAATCAGCATTTACTACACAAAGCCATAGTTCAAGCTGGGCCATATCGCAGGCGATACATCCGCGATAATAAATGCAAAATTGCCCTCATTGTCAGTGAACTACGGCTCTGTGTAGTAAATGCCGCTCCATCTGAAAGCAGCTGATGGCGATTTACTTCTAATCACGGAACCAGCTTCACTGACGCGATGTGCAATAACAAACACATGCAAATTATCGCCCATCCCTACTGTAAATATATAAAAAAACTTATTTATAATTAGTAATTTGTGTTCCTAAAGACTTTATTTGGACAACTTTTAAAGGCGATTTTCCCAATTTTTTATTATTTTTTGCAACCTCAGATTCCAGATTTTTAAATAGTTGTATGTCGACCAAACTTGTCCTATCATAACAAACCATACAACTATGAAAAGTGTATTCCGCTTCTGGATGATATAGATGGTTTCAGCAGTAACAACATAAACAAGCGGCTGTCGCGGTCAGCAGTAACTTTCAGTAAACTCTGCTAATAATAAATAACAACAAAGTACTTTATACGTAGTTTATTTATATAACAAGCAAAAAAAACAACACATAGATTACCTAGGAAACCAAAACATTTGTTATTTTTGACGAGGCATTTGTTCAAGAGATCAGTTTAGCAACTAGTTAGACCATTAAAATCCAGATCCAGACGTGTATCACGTGCGTCCGATGAAACCGTATATATGAATATCAATAAAAAAAAATTGGCACTTATGACTGGTTTTGTTGTCCAGAGTCACACGTGTGCATTAGCATTTTTTTTAAGTGAAGTGTCCTTTTAAGGGTGTGTTTGTCACCAGGACACACACATTCTGCAACCCAACCTGTTGTGCAATTGTACATTACAATTTTTAATTTACAATTTTTTTTGTAGGTCTCAAGTTGCGTGGAAAGGATATTGGGCTGCCGCTTGATGCTGTTCCTAAAAAGAAATGAGTAAAAAATCCTCGAAAACTCCACCATTTGCCGAAACCTCCTGATATCTACAGAATATTTACAGTCGGTCTTTATTAACTGATGCATTTTATTTGTAATGGTGGAGCAGGCACTCATATTGCCATATGCACGAGAGGCTTAATATCTAACGTTTTATGTCAGTTGAAGACTCGTTTTTTTTTTTTTTTAATGCTCGCTACTCTGAAATAAAAGTTGATTTCTATGTCTGGCTATCTTGTCTCTTTTCATGTGTTTGTTCCGTACTGTAATTAATTGTAATAAAAATAATATTATTATACATGAGATTTACTTTGGGTGTGCTTAAAAAATAACTTCGATTCGGAACCATTAAACGGCTCGCAGTTTCAGGCGGAATATATTCCAGACGGACGTTGTTGCCACAGGCAGCCGCTGGCGTCGTTTTGAGTCAACTTTTCGGTTTCCTTTTTCAAGTTTTTGCAACATGAAAGCTCTGAATACTACCGAGGCCCGTGATTTAAAAACTATTTGATGATATTCAACTCGAGTTGCTCGTCGTTAACAGCATGAAACCTTGTTCACCAATGCAGAGCGGATTATCATCCATGTTTTTCTTCGACGGTGCGCGAAGCGCGTTTTAAATTCTCGGTCAACCCTGCTGGCAAGTGCCTGACCGAAACACAAAATGTTTCTGAGACGATGAGTCCCTTCTTCATGAGCTTGTCTACGTTGAGTCGCAATGACAGAGCGCTGTCCGTTAGCAGAAAAGGCGTTGTCGGAGGGTTACGCTCGTCTCAGATTCAAGGACACATCGTTGCTTATTTGGCAGCAGCAACAGATGGAGCTGGAGAAAGCACCACCGAGCAACTACCTGAGCCGCAGTCGGAGTACACGCTACAGCCAGTACGGCAACCAAGCTGTGGTAATACGAGACAAAACCAAACTCGAGACAAAAGACTCTGACAGCAGTGGACAATCCAGAATTTGTTCTGTCATGTGACTGTTACTATACACTGTTTGACGTCATCTGTTTGAACAGTCTGGAATTTTACATGTAAACGGCCATACAGTATTTATATTTAGCTTTTTATATAGTCACATTGCCGTAGGCAGATAACATAACAATGCCTTGAACTTGGCTTATAAACATCTGAAAACTGCAGTATTTATCTTTATTGTACTTTAATGTATTGTCTATATCTCTGTGAGCATCTGATCACAATGCTGTATTCTTATCCTGTGTTACCAATTGTAACTTTCGACACTACAGATCATACCTTTCTATGAATAGACTATATGGGGCGGTTTCCCGGATAGGGATTAGACTAGTCCCACATTAAAATAAATGTAAGAGGTGTCCAAACTAAAACATCTTGCAATGACATATCCTAAAATACATCAGTGCCCTTTGTTTTGCCTCAAAATGCACACAAGAACAGTTTTTAGTAAGGCATGTTTGTTAAAACTAGTTATATTTCCTAATTAAACTAAGGCCTAGTCCTGGTTTAAACTAATCTCTGTCCAGGAAACCACCCCTAAAAGTATATCAGTGTTAGCCTGGTCTTATTTATCCAATTACTTTATTGTCAATCGTAAAAGTCATTAATCTTGGGTCAAATATGTTGTCCCACAGGGTTCAGTTTTAGGCCCCATCCTTTTCTCATTGTACATCTTTTTATTTTTTTGTGAATTTTACAAAGCTTTTAATACACTAACAGTATAGAGTAGCTGGAGAGTAAAACACACTACTATGGGTTTTTGTGATTTATTTACAAAAAACGAAGGGGCTCAGTGTCCAAATCTCAGATTAGCTTATACATCAGATATAACCACGTAGGTCTGTCCCAAAACATACTCGTTAACTTGCTTCGACTTGAACTCATAAGTAGCGCTATCAATTTTAAAATTTGACTCGAATGACATTTACATGTTATAAACCGCTCAAAAAAGTTTTAAGAAATATACTGTAAATTGGCATGCAATACACAAATGTTCTCTCTCTGATAAAAAAGAACTAAAATATTTAGACCCAAGACAGAGTTGAGGAATAAGTAGTGAATATACATTTATATTTGTAATTATATATCCTATGTATCTTTATATCTCTGCATCATTTCTGCCTCGAGAACCCCAGTTATATTCACTGGGCCTTGCTGGAGGAACCGAGTAAGAGGAGCTGTAACAAAAATTACTGTAGAAACCACACAGTATAGTCACAAGGAAATGCTGAGCTTGAACGTGTAATGCAATACAGTGAAGAAAGCAAAACTGAGCTACATGTAAGAAGATTCATGAAGAAACTTTACACGTTTTTTGATTTAAAGTATCTATACACATTGGTTTCAACTTGATTGTTATACAAGAACCATTTACCTACTTTGTGCCAACTATTTAAATTAAGGCATCAAGAACAATGATTTTAGGGGTTGCTATTTAAATTAAGTACTGTAAATAAAAAAAAATTTGCTAATGCTACAAAACCCAGTTTGAGAGTGGTACAGGAAAAAAAACGAGAAATGAGAAAAGAACCTCGAATACATTCATATTTTATAAAGATTATCAGTCATGGCCCATTCCAAATAAACTATATTTTATACATGGCAAGAAGTGTTTAGATACCACTGAAAGCATTCAGTACAGCATTTCCAAAAAAACCAAAATAACAGGAAATTTAAGCTCATTACTAAAATGGAGAACATTAGTTGTAATACTTCCAACTAATAACTACTGTTGAACACACATCAGTCTGGAGTTAAATCTAGTGCTGCTGTTTGAAGTCTTCTTCACAAAGTCCAACTTTATTCTTAAGACTCCTTGAAGTGGCTACTTGTCCTGGACAGCTACTGCTATTTATTCTTTATTCCCACAGAGGACGTCCAGGGAGAGAAATTTATGCCAAAACAGATGTTTTTGAACAACATAATGCGTTTTGCCATTATTTCGATGATCTTTAAGTGTATACCTCCATCATATATATATATATATATTGAAATGAAAACACAACTTGATTGTCCTGTGAGTGGACATGGTAAAGATGAGACATTCCAGAAAGAGGGACACCTACATATCAATGGTAAAAAATACACAAGACAATCCAAATATAAAACAAACAAGTGTATGATATAGAATAAAAACAAACAATAAAGCTAGAGAAAATTCTATAACGAATACTGAACCGAGAGCACCGGAAAAGAAAGTGTACAGTGTCGAAACAGCCAAAATTACTGCAAGCGATGCGTAAGCGCCTCTCAGAATGATTTAATATATCGATGCCGACATCGGGGTTGGCAGACACTGTATAGAGTACTGTTGAGCCACTGAATCTGAAACATATTCATAAAGATGGCATGTGTGGATACAAAAAATAAAATAAATAGATCCTTTTAAAAATGGTAACAACGAAGACTAGACAATAAATGTGGAATGAGTTGAATAGTCATGCTAACATGACAGAACGACACCAGAGCAGGAGTTTTGTTCCTTCAGACCTTGCGTAGCTACACGATGCAGCCAGGCATTTGTCAGTTTTTTCCGCTAATGTACGTTTTCAATATGAATCTAATGAGCAGCAAACAAAAACCAAAAAAAAAATAAACAACTGACACACACGCAACCGTTTCACCTCCACGACTTATGCATTTTCCAAAAAAATATCTTTTTTTTGTCTTTTTTCCTCTGCTGATACCAGGCGTTTCCCTTTGAGGGTTTGCGGAATAACCTCAAAACTGTCTGAACTATTCCGCTCCGTCCGAGCCGTTTCTACAAACTATTTTAAAATATCCTCTGCCATCTGCGATGCTTCTAGTTCTTTATAAAAACAGGCCTTCAGAGAGATACTATTCATGACAAGACACACTACTCGTTAGAAAATAGAGGAGGCCGAAGTACGTGACGCTCTGATCCGAGGTCAGTCCGAGTCACTGCTCTCGGAGCTGGAGCCGCTGGAGCTACTGCTGCCCGAATCGGAGGAACTGCTGCTGCCACTCAGCCGAGATGGCCCGCCCCCCTGCGCTGACCCCGCCTTCTCTGCTGGGAACAGGAAATAGAAGTCATTAAAGAGGTCTGATGGGGGTGTGAGGAAAAAACATTGAATATACGTGTCGAGTTCATTTCCTGTTTGGCCTTTGTCCCTATATTGAATAGATTTGAAGCGCTCACCCTTAACCCACACCCGATGTTGTGTATTATGGTACATGCACACAGAAAGCAAAGAACTGTTCTTGAAAGGATAGAATATATTATGTGCCCACCAAAGCAGCTGATATATTAGAGTCAGTCAAGTCGGTTAGTTGCAGCGCAAACACGTTTATCGTTCGTCATTTCTATCATGGTTAACGGTGTTACTCTTTGGCCAAATACTTTGATTTCAAAACATGTAAGGGGTCTAAAATGAACTTTTTGAAACACCTGTCGGTGACAGGTTAATACATTTTCTTATATTCACTTTTTTATCCTTATGATAACAAGAGCATTTAGTTGTTTACATTGTAGCCGAGTTTCCTTACCCCTAAAATGCGATAACCCCTCTTATAAATTCCAAGTATAAAACGCTCTTTAACTCCGGGTTAAAAAAAGGATTTAGCCATGTATTAACAAGAACAAAATTCTTGCAAAAACCAATCGTTTGGATTCACAAGAAAACATTATGTCACCAGGAGTCATGGGGTTTCTGCAAAATATCTTATTTATTGTTATACTAAAAATGTCACTAACATATTGGATAGCCTGAGGGTGAGTAAATAAAAAGCAAAATTTTCATTTTTGGGTGAACTTTCCCTTTAACTGAAAGCACAATGAATCAACTGATACTAGAGATGCACCGATATATTGGCCAATAGTCAGTATTGGCCGATAAAAGCACATTTTCCACACTATCGGCTGATAAACATCCAATAGTCATAGCTTATGGACGCTAATTTCAGCCAATTTTAAATTAACTAGCATTTGAAAATTAAATGCTAAAATAAAAATTAAAACATTGAATAATTTTTTTGTCATTTTTAAAGGTGATAATGCATCTTTCCTGCCAATTTGAAAAATAAAATGATTGATAATTTGACATTTCATTTTTTTAATACAATCTTGAGGCAAGACTGCCAATATTAAAATTAAAAGGCAAACTTAAAAAGGAATTTGTAAATACCTCACGCCTCGAGATTGTATTAAAAATTTAAAAAATGGCAAATCATCAATTGCATTTTATTTTCAAGCTTCAATTTTAAACTGCATTGAAAGTGTATACTGAGGTCCACTAAAGTCCACTATATTATATTAAATCCTGTTTTCCTAAAAAAAAAGTAAAGATTTCATCTGAACAAAGAAATAATCTTGGATTACATCGGGGTGAGTAAATTATTGAGATTTTTTAAAATGAAAGTGGAATATTTCTTTTAGAGGTCGACCAATATGTGTCGATACCGATTATTACAGATCAAGTAGACCGATAACCGATATTTTGAACCGATATGTCTGGTGTAAAAATGAAAATTTATATAAAAATTATGACGGCTCTGACAAAAACTTTTAATGCCTTGAAACATTTTTTAATTCTGACTCTAAGAAATGTTATTTATAACAATCATATTAATAATAACAAAATAAAAAAGCAGGAAGCCCCCATAAACTATATATACATAAAAACTATACAAAAATAAATTGAATTGAATAAATGTATTATTTATTTTCAGACGATTTAATCGTTGCATGCAATAGTAGAACTATACAGTTAATCATCTTGCACATCAATGGGTTAACTCCTTATGGATATAACAAATAACTAAACAATTTGAATTTATATAATAAGTGTCCATAATTCGAAATAGTTTTTTTTATTTATTAAAATATAACATTAATACCATATTATAGGCACCCTTAGTTAGTTCAATAGCCTATTCCTTATAGAAACACGCCCACATTTTGGGAATCTAGCTTATTCACCGTATCCCCCATAGTCAGACAAGCCCACACATACCCTCCTCATCTCCGTGTGTGCTGTAACTCTGTCTGACGCAGCCCCCGCCAGCCCAGGTCAGAACAAAGACTGGAAGTGAATGGCTCCAGCCAGCACACTGCTCCCAACAAGTAACAAAATAACACATTTTCCCATTTATATGTTGTGACCTGTATAGTCAAACCGTGCACAAATAACAAGGTCACATGAGACACAGCAATCCCCAAACAGCACACATACTGAGAACTACACTCTCAGAAGGCGAAGCACCGCTACTTGGGCGGAGTGATTTGCTTGCAGCACCCGAGAAGCCCCTGGTGAGGAGCAGAGAGTTCGGTCAGAGTTGTGCAAATCACTCCGCCATAGCAGTGCTCTGTCCTCCGAGAACACAGTTCCCAGTATGTACACCGTTAAAAGATGACTGTGTCCCACACCACCTTGCCACCTGTACACGGTGTGACCACACAAATCACAACACATAAATAGGAAAATGTTCGCATCACTCTGTCACTTACTGGGAGAAGCACGCCAGCTGGAGCCATTCACCCCCAGTCCCCGCGCCAAGCCAAGCCAGCGGAGGCTGCGCCAGACAGAGCCACAGCACGCACAGAGATGAGAAAGGCATGCACGGACCCATCCGCCCCTGGGGGACACGGTGAACAAGCCAAACTCCCAAAATGTCGGCGTGTTCCCCCAAGTATAAATCTCGCCAAGACAGGCATTAAGCATAACTGTGTGTGTATCTGAACATTTATGTGTAATAAATAAGTTGCGAAAAATAACTCAATCGGTCACTTGTTGCGAGCAGCTTGAAAGTCAATAATCGGTAAAATGCTTAATATCGGCTGCGACTATCGGCCAGATCGATAATCGGTCAACCCCTAATTTCTGTATTATAAACACAAATTAATCGGTATTGGCAGAAATCGGTCTAAATAATCGGCTATCCATTTCCGAAGGGAAAATTTAACAACGGTGCATCTCTAATCGAAACCGTCAAAGTTTCCAGTGAGTGAATGTTGATTTTGGACCCTGATTACATTTGAAGGGCAGACAAAAATCCTATCGATCAAGTTAGTCGAATTAGCGAAGCACAAAACCATGCTACGTACCGATTCACAGAAAAGATTGCCTATATCTCTATTGACTTATCCTGCCCTCCTAAATCCAGCTAAGCCGTTTTGGCCACCTGTATGCTCACATCTGCACACTACCACACAGGTACCTTTTTTGGGTGGTTTCTTGTTGTTGTTGAGTTGTCCACTCACGTCCTGTAGCCTCTTTTCTAACTCTTTCTTCTTTTCCTGAACCAGTTCCTCTTTAGACTTGGCACTCTTTTTCCCAGTGCCCGCTGCAGGAGACACACAGCGGCGACCGGTGAGTAACGAGCTCACCGCCGTGGCAACAAGCAGCAAAAAGCACTCTACTACGCTAGTGTTTAAACCCATATCATAATATCTCCGCGGTCCGTTTCCGTAATGAAAACGAATTTAAGGTATATACAGAGATGTTCTTCGAATACTTGAATCTTTACATACCGGGAAAAGGACGTATAACATAAACCACAAAAAAAAAACAATCATGCAACACAGTGGAGAAGGTGAGTGCTCCCAGCTCAAAAGAAGGAAACAGCACAGCCCATTTCAGCTTTTAGAGCAGACCAACCAGGCAAGAGGAAAGAGCTGAATGAAAAGTCGGTAGTGAGGCTACGCTAAAATAAATTAAAATAACCTCGCATATATAATAAAAAAGGCCCACTTACGTAACGGTTTGCGTTGCTTTTTCTGTAAACAAGACTTGACGTATCTTTCAAGCTCACGCAGCGTAGACGGCTTGAGCGTTTCAAAGTCGATTTCGATCTCGTCCGGATTGGAGTCTCGAAGCGACGGCTCACGCGACTGGATGATGTGAACCACGCGGCCCAGCTTCTCGCCCGGCAATCGGTTGATGTCCAGGCTCAGTTGCCGCTTTTCGTCGTAAGACATGGGCAGAGACTCCTCTTCGTCGGACTCGTAGTTTGTCGCGGCAGGCTTGCCCCCCTTTTTCGGTTGCCTGTAGAATGCAGTTAGGTAATATTTTGTGTAGGCCAAACAATCAGCTAACTTTTCTATGCACTAAAAATAATAAAACCCTACCATTGTTAAGTAAAACTGCATACATTTTTTTACTGTACAGCCTTTTTACTGTAAATATAAAAAACCCGGATTGACTGACTACAATAAACAAAACGGGAATTTTACACCGATATTCGTGACGTAAGAATATTGCGCTTACCTCGTGGTAGACGTGCTGTTGGGTTTCCGCGCGGAGGTCTTTTTCGGCTGGGTTTGTTTAGTCGGCTGCGGCGGCTTGGCTTTCTTTTCGTCTTCCACCTTGACCTTGTTTTTGTCTTTCTCTTTGTCTTTCTTCTTCTTCTCTTTTTCCTTCTTCTCCTTCTTTTTCTTTGGTTTGCTCACAGGACCCTGCGACAGAGCGGCTAGCTGTTCATGTACAGCCTTCAGCTGAGGAGGAAGGTGGAGGGTATGGTTAGCAAGCGGGGGGACGGGACATGCTCAAGTAAAACAAACTAGGATCTCGGCTGTGCAGGGACAGATGATGGGACTTGTGATGGAGGGGGCAGTTTTAAGGATAATGAATGACATCTGTCGCATACATCTCTTATTTTTTGGGAAAAACCATCGCACACCCAGTTTTTTGATAATATTTGTATTACCTTTTGACTTTTTTCATTTTTAAACAATTTTTATTGTCCTAATATTCAAATGTTACAGCACATTTGTCTTTAGCAATTTAAGAATATTAACTTTCACTAAAGATGCAATCTTATTAACATATACCCATAATGTGGAGTCGGTTTACACCTCCCCTTAAGAATGATTCGGAAGCACCACATCCCAGCAATCAGGATTCTCATTGATAAACATGCCAATCAATGTCATTCACACGCAGAGAAGAAAACAGAGCCAAAAGACTAGCTGTGTTACAAAGCAAGCTCGTCTGAGGGAAATGCCCAGCTTGAATACACCCTAAAGCACCGCCGTAACCCTCTACCGCCCGCTTGAAAAGAGGCTGCGAAAATGGAGGAGTTAGTGGGGTAGGGGACCGGGAAGTAAAAATATAAGTCACCTGAAAACGTTTGGGACACCCGTTTTTTGTCCCTGCCCTGTTACCATTGGGGTGCTCCACAGTTTGCTGGTAAGAAAGCCAAAGTAAAATCAGGGGACAAAATAATCACTCTCAAACGTGTATTTTAATGCAAAAATACTGTAACATCAGACTAGGCCACGATGACACCACTAAAGTGACCAAAAAATCAACTTCAGTGTTACAGCATGCAAGCCAATATATGCCAAGATGCCAATATATGAAACTGCAGAGGCGGTAGAGGGTTAAACTTTAAGTCCAGGGTGAAAATGGGCAATTATACGGAGCCTGTCCACAAAAATTTGAAGACAAATTGACTAACATAATTGAAGAGGTGGTGAATGTGAAGGGGGAGCGGGCGTGGCCTCTGCCCATCTCTCTGCCCATCTTGGTCCCCACCTCTTCGACACTCAGCTGTTCCTGCAGTTCGGCCAATCTGGTAGCGCGTTCCTCCTCTGAGTCCGAGCTGGAACTGGACGAGTCCGCGCTGCTCTCGCTGCTTCCCGTGCTCTTGCTCACCACCGCCGTGGCCGACACCGTGCTCGGGGACGACGGCTCGGCGGGCTCATCGGGCATCTTGGCGAATTTCATCTCGAACACATCCTGAGGGGAAACGAAACAGTGAGGTCTCTGGTTCCACAGAAACATCTTGAAGTCTTCATTTGAAATAAACTCACCTGTAGTTTTCTGGCCATGGCGACGACCTCGTGATCAGGTGGGTTGTACTTGTAACAATTTGAGAACATTAACCGAACATCTGCCGCGAAACCTTGGGCGTCTGGGTATTCTCGGCCGTCCATCTTTTTCTAAAATAAATAAAAAGTTTTGAAACTTTTAAAACTAAGACCTCTAAATGTTTTCAAGGGGTATATGGATAATTCAGTTAAAAAAATGGTAAAACTTTACAATTAGATTATTTGGTGATATCAGTTAATGCATTAGCTGACATGAACTATAGATGTATAGATGTATAGTTGCGTTTAATGCATACGCAAGGGTCCACCTACAGTTAATGTGATGCAAATTTCGTCATTAGAATGGTACGCGTGGACTGTACACACACGGATGAATTTTTGTAACCAAGTGTACTTTGTACACGCATCACTCTAAAAACAAACGGTGCTATATAGCACCAAAAGTGGTTCTTTGCTCGTAATCATAGAAGAACCGTTTTTAGTGCCATATGGCACCGGTGAAGCACCAGTGAAGCACCTGTGTAGAACCAAATAGTGCTATGTAGAACCATATGTGGTGCTATATGGCCCCTATTTGGTTCTACACAGGTGCTTCACTGGTGCTTTACCGGTGCTACATGGCACTAAAAACGGTTCTTCTATGATTACGAGCAAAGAACCACTTTTGGTGCTATTTAGCACCGTTTGTTTTTAGAGTGATGCGTGTACAGAAGAATGTAGTATGTAGCCCAGGAGATGAATTGCATTTTGTCGCAATGCGCATGCGTTAAACGTCTGGTACACGTACGAGTCAAATAAACTATGCTTTAAAAGGCTTTGTGTTTAACCGTACACATTATAAAAAACCTATAAGAATATGTAGTAAAGGAAAATTTCACTTTCATAAAAATAAAATCCTGATAATTTACTCACCTCCACGTCATCCAAGTCGAGAAGAATTTTTTTTTGAGAAAAAACATTCCAGGATTTTTCTCAATTTAATAGACTTTATTGGACCCCAACAGTTTACAGTTTCAATGCAGTTTAAATTTGCAGTTTCAATGCAGCTGTAAAGGGCTCTAAATGATATCAAACGAGGGATAAGGGTCTTATCTAGCGAAACCATAGTCACTTTCGACAAGAAAAAATAAGCACTTTTAAAGGGGTGGTTCAATGGTATTTCAAGCATTCTGACTTATTAACACAGTTATAGAGTTGTTTCTCATGCTAAACGTAGGAAAAGTGTCAAAAAAGCAGTTGGGCGTGTTACAGAGTATTTCTGTGCCGAATGCACTTCGCCAGGGTTCTGACGTTTCAGGGGTTTCTGTACGCATCACTTATTTTTATGGGCACTTCCCTCGGAAAACCCCGCCCGCCCGTCAATCAGCGGCAGACGCTAGAACTTACAAACACACATCATGTGACAGCTTTGTTTAATTTTAAAACTCAACAATGGCACGAAAGAAAAAGTGTGTTTTTGGATGTGAGGAGAAGAAAGCCATCCTTATGGAAACAATGGATATAGTTTATTATCCGGGGTAGCAGCGGAGTTTTGCGTGTGTGTTTGATGCGCTGGATTTCATTGAAAAGTCCTAACCAGGTCATGAGTTGCACACGGTAAGTAAGACTTCTGTCTTATGTTGGAAATAGGTGCGTGCATATTATATAAATGACACGAACATGTAGTGAATCATAAGTTAAATAGTGTTGTATAGTGTTGCATGACTCGTACTCGCTCCTCCCACGATAGTAACTCCTCCTTCTTAATTTTTTCGTACGCTATTGGAAAGAATTGGTAAAGCTAATCTTTCTTTTATAAACCTGATTAAACTAAATACTCTTTGGAGATATAAAGGATGTAATACTACTCTATAGGTACTCCAGATTAACATCAGATATGCAAAAACAGCGTGTGTTACGTGAGCTTTAAACCACAACTTTTCATCTTGCACTAGCTGTGTGACGCGTCAGCGCAACCTTGCGCACATTTGCGGACCATTTTTAACAATAAACTGACACAAAGACATTAATTAGTATCATTCCACACACAACAACATCGGAACGGTCCTCATTCTCCACACTTGTAAACATTGGGGCGGAAGTTTTGCATACGTCATGCATGACATTTCGACGTGCTTACGCAATAACCAAGGTCGCCCTGGCCCATCACACGGCTAGTGCAAGATGAGAAGTTGCGGTTTAAAAGTGCATATTTTTTATTTTTCTTGCCGAAAATGACAATCGTTTTGCTAGATAAGACCCTTATGCCTCGTTTGGGATCGTTTAGAGCCTGAAGCTGTGTTGAAACTGCAATTTTAAACTAAATTGAAACTGTAAATTGTTGGGTTCCAATAAAGTCTATGAAATTTAGAAAAATCCTGGAATGTGTTCCTTAAAGCAATATTATAGTTTTTGCTCTTTGCTCCCCTACAGGTTGAAAGCGGAATTGTCCATTACCACTGTCGTAAATAATTTAGCCTACTGCAGCAAAGCTGGCTCTGATTGGATTGTAGGTCTGCCGTAAAGCAAGTTTTTTGTAGTTTTCACTCGAACTACAGGACCGCGACCTGACGGTTGGAAACTTCTTTTGTGCAGTTTTGGCCGAGAGAGGGCTGCAAATCGAATGTTCACCCTGTTTCGGGTGGATGACGACTGAAACTTTTGTGAAAGCGTTCTTTTAAGGTAAAAAAAATCTTTAGTGTTGCTTTAAAAAAAAAAAAAATTCTTCTCGACTGAAAAAAAAAACATTTTTGATGACATGGGGGTGAGTAAATTATAGAGATTTCTTTATGAAAGTGGAATATTTCTTTAACAATGAACAATATAGTTTTCAGCATTTAATAATGTTTGTTAATAACAATACAATTGTGCATTGCTTATTCATTTGAGTTAGTTGTACATTAACTCACGTTCACAGACACAACCGTTTCTTTAAAAAAAGTATTAGTAATTTTTAAATTTAACATTACTTAGATTAATAAATGCTGTAGAATATTGTTCATTGTTATCTAATGTAGTAAACTAAAATAACTTTAATGTATTAAATGAAAGCAAAACGTTCATTGTTAATTCGTGGTAAAACATCAGATCATACTTTGACCGTGCTGAGGTCCATCGGCTGCTTGATGATTTCATGATAGTCGTGCAGCTCGAGAGCTTCTGCGTCTACAGGTTTGTAGAACGGCCACGCGTAAGCCGCGTGCTTCTTGGAAAGCATCTCTTTAAGTATAGTGTCACAATATTTGAGATGATCATTGAGCTTGCTCTTCTTGTTGTTGGTGTTGTTGTTGTTGCCTTGCGGTAAGACGTCCCCATCTTCCAGGTCCTTTTTGGGAGGTTTGATGGGTCGGCCCGTGCTCTCTCGTCTGGAAATGACTTTACTGTGTTTGGACTCCAAACTCGCGGTGGGCGATTCGCTTCTGCTGGCGGTGATCGCACAGGTTGTGGGCGTGGTAGTGTCCGCTTTCCGCTTCACCCCTTTCTTCTGAGGAATATAAGATTGCCAATGTGTGTTAGAACAAACAACACTTAACTGGAGATGTGCCAGATCTGTGGGTTGTATAAAGTCGACGAGTACACAGAGAAGCAGTTCAAAAGTGTGTTTTTAGAATTTGTTTGTTTACATTAAATTTTGCTTAAAATATTAATAGTTTTGTCTTACAGTTACAATTGTACGTTTCACTTTAGAAAACATAGTTTAGATGCAAAACCCTCGTTTTTTTTTAAATCAAACTCTTATGTTTAGATTCGGTAATTTCAATTGTTGAATAAAATTGTTAATTTTGTTTTCTTTGCGCACAAAAGTGTTCTCGTCGCTTCGTAACATTATTATCGAACTACTGCTGGAACATGGACTTTTTTGGTAACGTCTTTCATTCTTTTCTGTGAAAATTTTTTTTTAAACTAGCTGAAGCCAATGGGACAGACCTCCCAGTTTTTATCAAAATATCTAAAAATGTGTTCTGAAGACAATCGGAGCAATTGGTGGTTTCAAACGACTATGATTTATAATAAAAGTATCATTTTGGGGTGAACTATCCCTTTAATGGCAATTAAACGATTATTAGTCAGTAACTGACATGCCTTATTTTCACAAGTGACCCTTTAGTCATTTAATTGGTATTTAACAAATTCGGTTGTGTTTCGCTGCAAAACCCTCTAAATGCATGCAACCTTTTTTGGCAAAAAACTCCAAGACATGGTAAACAGATGCAAATTCACAAAAAAATATGCAACTAGAAACATTGCAAATAATGAAAGTAAGAATTCAAGATGTAAAAATGAAGAAACTGAAGTCATGCCACATTGGGGTTGTTTTCAGGTTCAGGTACTCAAAAGGGACCCAAGTTTGAATGTGACCCACGGTTGTTTCACATTCGTCTTCCACGCATGGAGGATTTTGCTGAAAAATCGTCTTGGCATTTAATGGACCCTACCAACAAACTGGTATTTCTGAATTACCTGAGGCCGTGATTAATCAAATTTGAAGTGGAAGTATCTGATGCACGTATAATATGCGCTGAGAGCATTCAGTTTAGGGATGTCAATTTATGCAATTTCCCATATTCGATGATCGTTTAAATTAACGATCAATCAATCGAATAATCTTTAACAGTAATAGTGCAATAAGCCTTTACAGTAGTGGCATATATACCCAATGACATAAAAGTGGGCGTAAAAACGCAGCTTCCTCACGCAAATTAAAAGATTTTATTTTGTCTAAATAACATGCTAGTGGGATTGTAAAATGAGTCAATGTAGTTCCTGTTTTGATAAAAATCATCAATTTAATCTCGTAATGAAATATAATGACTAATAGACACAGTATAACTCCGCCTCATAACGGGCACTCCGCACAGTCGCATGAAAGTCCATGCGTCCATGACAGAATAAAGTTTCATTATCATCAAGTGTTATATTTCTAGCTGTTCACCTCGCTTTCCGAGTCGTTGATACATTGTTTGTTGTAATTATATCCAAGAAGCACACAACGGGAAAAGTGCCCTTTTTCACCTCAGCTTAGACTTGCGGCGTACTTTCAGCAAAGATGCTTATATTATGAAGATTTCAACCTTCCATTAGAAAACCCGCAACAGTCAACTTGGCTAGCGTGTAGCGCCTCAGCCAGTCAATAATGATAATCAATGATATAAGTTATGTTGCGGGCATTCAGAGTGTAACGAAAAAAAGTTAATTACAGTTTACATTTTAGTTTCTTGCCAGAATTTAAGATTACATTTTAATCTGTTCATTAAAAACGGCTTCTGGTCTCCTTCCCCGTCTATAGCAGCGTTGCTATGCTAATCTTGCAGGCTTCCCTGAAGAGGGTCTTTGCTTTCAGTATCCTAACCGTATTTGCATTTTCTGTATCGGACCCTATCAGGGGTGCGTTTCCCAAAAGCATCGTTAGCCAACTACGGTCGCAAGTTTCATCGTTTCAGCATAGATCACCGATGGGGGTGTTTCCCGAAACCATCGTTCCAGTGTACATTCGCAAACTGCATCGCAAAGTTTTGTCGTTGGAATGAAGGCTCTTCACCTGTCGTTAGAAGCATAGTTCCTTGTTATTATAATATGTAGACTTACGTTAATCATGCTTTTTAACAAAGTAAGCAAAAAAAAAACATGTAGTACAGTCTATATCCATCATTCTAAATATATTACAATTTTATTTTACGTCTTTAAATTTGTAAACAGAATTAAAGCGCTGCATTTAAAAACTGAGCATGTGCCCAGTCCTACGAGCTTTAAGACCCTGGGGAATCCCTGGGAGGAGTGACGTAAGAGGGAACTTGCGAATTAATTGAATATCTTATAAACAACAGATAACTAAAATCACGATAACAAAATCAGTCTTCCGATGCAATATATGTTATTTACGGCAATAATCTGACATTAAATCGATTTGCACAGATTAATTAGTACTTCACCTCCCACGTGACATCATCAAGGTTCAAACGACAAATGTGCGACAAAGTTACTATGCTTTCGGGAAACAGTCGTGACAAGGTAGTTTGTTTCTCCAACTATGCATCGTACTATGTTGGTTCAGCAGCGAGTTACGTCGTTGTTCGGGAAACGCACCCCAGATCCACTGCGGATGTCATTTCGTTGCGTTAGCAGTCAGCCTCGTCTCGCATAATGTTAAAAAGCCCAGGTGTGTGCTTGGCATCGAGCATCGTGATCATGGCTAGTTTAACTTCTGCGCGCTTGTTTCCATTTTTTCACCGGCTGTATGTGCTTTGCGCAGGCGCCGCACGCACGGGTTTGCTTTTTCAACAATCGTTAAGTTTTATCGATTTAATTCTTACATCCCTAATTCGGTTAATATCATTATCTAATTTTGAATGGCTTTTGCATATGAGCTCTATATATATTAAAGGACAAGTTCGGTATTTTATGTCGAAATTTCAGTCAAATCCGTTCTATTTCATCATAAACAATATGAAAACAGGGCTTTAAGTGTAAAATACCGACTGGAGTCATTTGGATTCTTTTAAAGATGGATGTTTGTGCTTTTCGGACCCTACTATCTTTACTTTGTACAAATGACTACTTTCTCAAATCAAATCAAAGTTTAGTTATTGAGCAAAGTGCTGTACATACAATATAAAATAAACAGTATTAAGAGACCCTTTGACTCATGAAAACACACCAAGAACAATAAAAAGAAACCTGGAGAATAGCATGTATGTTATTTCTACAGGTCTTTTTGACAACAGGCTGCGCAGTTGGGATCATTGCTGCGGCAGGGGGCGCGGCCTGCACGTTGGAAGTGATGGTCGAGACCGGAGTCGCGGCTATTACAGGAGTCTGAGCCAGCTGAGGGGGGGAACTCGGGCATGACGAAGACGGAGATCCTGCAGTCAGTGCTATCGATTGTTGGTTTTCTACTTGGATGTGATAATGACAAGGTCAGCTGGAAACATTTCCCAAAGCAACGTCCAAAAGCTTATTTGTGACATCCAATGAGTTACCTGATGCAGGAGGTGCCCCGGGTTTCCGTGCTTTACCCTTCGGTGGTGGGGGTAGAAGTTCCACCTCTTCCTGGGGCATCTGAGCTACCTTCTGAAGAAAAATCTTTTCTAATGCTTGAGCCATCAGAACAATGTCATCTGTGGGCTAAGATGAAAAACAAAAAAACTGTTAAGTAATACACACTGTTACTCCTTACAAATCCTTTCTGTTGCTCAATTAGTAGTGTTGCGTTTGCATTACATTGGTTCGAGTCCCAGGGAACACCTACTGATGTAATGCATAGCTGGAATGTAATGTAAATACTTGGTTTTGATTGGTTAACTGCATCCCTGAGCGACTGCTAAACTTTTTACCTGACTGTTGCCCTTAGCAACTACTATGCTAGTTCCATATCTCTGGTCCTTTCTTACATAAAATTCAGCAAATTGCTATGCATTAAGTCAATCACACAACCTCAGTATAACTATTAAAATATTTTACCTTGTTATAGATGTAACAGTTTGTGAACATAGTGTTGAAGTCCTGCATGCATTCACCAGCAGTCCAATAGTAATTATTCTCAAGCCGCTTCTTTATGGTTCCCATGTCCATTGGATTTTTAATAACTTTATGGTAGTCCTATTTGATAAAGACAATGAATTAGACAACGTCAAGCAGACTAGTAACCCACCAACTATTCCAACGTAATACTTAAACTTACCAACAGATTCAATTTGATAGCATCAACAGGTGTGTAGAAGGGCCAGGCGAACTGATGTTTCCACAGGGTCTTCACGACCACGTTCTGCATATATTGTAGCTGGTTTGTCTTCCGGCCCGGTTTGCTGGGGTTGGTGAACTCGGGCGGAGGGGGGTTCACAATAGGTGGAGGCACCTGGGCAGGGGACGTGACCACCGACATACTGGCCAGTAAAAGGGAAGAAGTCGCTTGAATGACGCCTGTACGTCTCTTAGCTCAGTTACAATGATCCTCTTGCTCCTTAGTCCCACCTTGACACACACATCCCATCTCAGGACCTGAGTGTCAGCACTCTGTTAGTAAACACAAGAATATGACGTGTTAAATGTAGAGCGTGACTGAAAGTAACACTACATAGGGTGCGTAATAAACATCAAATCCGCACCAAACAATAACAGTTCGTACCTCAGTGTCAATTTGCACGTGCACATACATTTGTTTATCATCACTTTGTTTAGGTCTGCACTTGTTCTCGATAAATTTCAATTGGAATCAAATGTTTATTACCATGTTGACGAATTTAAGATTTTAAATAATATCTGCGTTTATAAATATTAGTAATAATTTATGCAATTGATAAGGATAAAAAATTATTATAACTAAAATGATTATATTCTTAGTTACTTTGCATTTCCAACTAATGTACTACAGTCAGCAGATGATGTAAAAGTGTGAACTGCGATGTTTTCACAGGTTTTTAAAATAAACACTAATTTACGAGTGTAGTTTTTAATCAGTTTTAACCGAGAAGGCGCATTTTAAAAACGGCAGGTTTACTATGAATCAGGCTAAACCGTAACATCGGCTAGAAAATCGCGCCGTTAAATCGTAAACTTGACTGGAAATACGATTCGCGATCGCGCGTAAAACTAACCGCACCGGGCGTGTATATTTAAGTTCTTTAAAAGATGGCGGGCACGGGAGAGACAGGGCATCGAGTGAGGAATGCCGAGGATCGAGCCCCACCATGTCTTTAACACAACCATTGTGTATGCGTACCGTGCAGCCAGCTAGCTACTCGCCGAGCTCATTTACAAGCATCCCATAATGTATCCGCGTTGTTTATTCACGCCTGATACAACAGGAAAAACCGACACGGACGGGGTTCAAAACGGCGGCGCTTGAAAGAAGGTTTTGTTACATTGT
This sequence comes from Misgurnus anguillicaudatus, assembly GCF_027580225.2. Lineage (NCBI taxonomy): Eukaryota > Metazoa > Chordata > Actinopteri > Cypriniformes > Cobitidae > Misgurnus > Misgurnus anguillicaudatus. The sequence continues at coordinate 8,114,814 of NC_073358.2, forward strand.
TGTAAAGCGCCGCTCATCGGCTCCAGTCTGACAGAGGAGATCCAACTAGCCACATTCAGCTGTGTTTCCCCCCCAAAAACATCAATATGCATCATCCAAACTGAACATAAACTCCAATCGGAACGTGCTGAGCGCGAATGCGTATGGTATACTTTATTACTTTCACTCCAAGCGGCTCCGGTGGCGTTTTCCTCGCAGATTTTCGGGTAGCTTTTATTGCGAAGAAGCATAATAGATGGCTGGGGTCGACACTGGTTGGGTAGTGTTGTGCGCATGCGCGCTGCGTCGCACGGTATTGTGGTTGTTGTTGTGTAAATGACTGCCGACACCGAATATTACACGGGCAAACGCTGTAAAACTGATCTTGGATCGGGTCTGTTCAACGCGTAGTTATTAACACATCGCATCTATTCCCAGAAACGGTTTAAGAACGTAACTCGAAAGCTTTGGTTTCGTTCTCTGTTCGTCCAGGAAAAACAGATCTGCAACAGTTTCTTATTCATCAAGGAAAATAAATAAATATATATTGGGGACAGCATCATCAAGTTGTCAGTAAATGTTGCGCATGCTCGGCGATGTCCGTGTAATTTTTACTCTAAATGTGGTGTGATTTCAAGAGCATAAACTTGGGCGCAAGTGTTTTAAAAATGTAATCTGGATTAGCATGATGTGGAAGTTATTTTTCTAATAAAAAACACAATATAATAAAAGTATTCTCGTCTATTTTCAACAAAAACTACAACAAAAATACATTATTTACAATTTAATACCATGATCACGTGTTTTAAATTTACAAAACTAAATGTTATTACTAATAAATAATAGTTAAATATATTGTTTTTTATATTGACAGCTGTTCTAGGATAACTTTGTCTTTACACTCTTAACAATACAGATTTTTAAAGCCTTTTTGCAGCCACGACAACCACATCAAGTTAAAGGGCACATTTCACAAGACTTTTTTTAAGATGTTAAATAAATCGTTGGTGTCCCCAGAGTACGTATGTGAAGTTCTAGCTCAAAATACCATCTAGATAATTTATTATAGACTTTTTGCGTGTTTGCAAACACAGATTTTTGTGGGCAGAGCCCAACTGGTGGCAGAAAGTGAAGGCTTCTCAATAGCTGTGTGAAGTGTTTTAGCATTTAACTGTGATTTTTAAGGATCCGGTGTTCTGTAGAAGTCTGTTTCCCCTATATTTCTCTTAAGTGTAATGTTTCTTATGACGTTTTCACCAAGCTACGTTTAGTAAACATCATAATTTAGAACAAGCAGGAAGAAGACAGACTAAGATATAAGGTAAAAAGAAGTAATAGAAAACGAAAAAAATACGAAAACTTTAATAAATGGTAATATTATTGATATTATGAACTAATTCAAATCTTTAATCTTTCCTAATAAATTATAAACGTGACGTGATGAAAACGCTATAAGAAACACATAGAGGGATCAGACTTCGACAGAACACCGGATATCTTCTCTAATTATTTTCTGTTCAAATGATTAAAAGATTTTCAGATGATTTCATCACTCCAGTCTGTCCGGTTGAGGGCTTATTGCAACCATAAACACCTACGTTTATCTTCAAATGGTAGATAAACAGTATACTATAAAAATGAAGGTCATCTATTTTGGCATTCCTATTCTGACACTCAACAGCACAACAAAACATTTTCTGCCACCACATGCGCGCGTGACGTAACTGTGACGTCGACTCGCAAAAGGTCTATAACATGTTAAAATTGCCACTTTGTAGGTGTGAGCAAAAATGTGCCAGTTTTGGGTGTGTCTTTTTAAATGCAAATGAGTTGATATCTGCACTAAATGGCAGTGCCGTGGTTGGATAGTGCAGATTAAAGAAAACAACACAGTTTTTCATTTTTTTACTATGTTCTTACCTCAACTTAGGTGACATAAACTTTTACGTGTCATGCAAAATTTGCGGTAAAAACCTGATCGCGCATTCCGTAGTTTTATCACGGGGGCCTGCACATGCGCGACTACTTCGTTTTTCTTTGGCACTAGATGATCTGCTCAGTTAACACAGTGTTTGAGTTCTCCTCCATGTGTCTCTATGCTACTGACTGGACGGGGCAGAGCCACGTAACCTCAAACGCGGTAGTATGTTTTAAAGGGAAAGTATTAACAGGATAAAAAAAACGAAAATAACCGACATGATAAAATAGGGTCGGTTAAAGTTTCTGAATTCCGGTTATATATATAATAGATATGTATTAATTTGTCTAAGTTGAGGTAAGAACATAGCAAAATATTGAAAAACTGTGTTATTTTCCTTTAAGGGGCGGTATTATCCCCTTCTGACATCACATGCTTGCAGAGAATGGTTTACCAAAACTGGGTTGTTATTTTTTTTACCTTTTCTAGGTTGATAGAAGCAATGGGGGCCCAATTATACACTTAAATATGCAATAATTAATATTTTCATGAAATGTCCCCTTTAAACATATCTTTATCTCTTTCTGCAGTTTCTGCAACCAAAAGCGCCACCTTTTGGATAACTGAAAAAAACTAAAGAAAACAATTGAATAACTTAAATAATGCTGGAATTATATTCTATGGCCATTGCATTCACATGATCCCAACCAGATATTTCAAAGTTTGAAAAGAAAATGACTCTGTGGGCTTTATTTTTATTTATTTATTTTTGCCCACAGCTGCCACATGGAGAGAACTGCTGAGGTTTTACCACCTGTTGGGAGAAAGAGGGAATTGAGAACAATTCTTAAAATAAGAAACCTTTACTTTAAGATGTTCAACTCTGTAATTTTAAATTGAGATTAAGAACAATTTAATGTTTTTTTCAAAATTACAAATACTCATAAAGACAGGCCATGTATAACTCAGGGACAGTAAATGAAAGGAGATTTAAGGGCGGTTTTGTGGAAAGGGCTTACCCTACTCCCAGACTAAAATGCATATATGATGCATTACCTTAATTTAAAAACACCTTGCACTGACATATCTTAACATATATAAGTGACACTGACATTGTTTTTTGTAAGGTTTGTTTTTCAAAAATGACTTAAAACCACCTCTATACATATCCATATACCATATTTTGTCTTTTTTGTTAATCATTGTTTATATAAATTGGACAAATTGTGGTTTAATGTTTTGGAATCTTTAGCTGAAGATAGAATGTTAGAGAGATAAAAAATTTAAAGAAACACTTCATTTAGGAACGATGAAATTTTGGTGGCTTCAGAGGCAGTTAAAATGAACAAAATCCCTACTTTCAAATTTACCTTAAACTGATACAAATATAGGCCAATTAATATAAATTATAAACTAATATTTATTGCTTTGCTGTATATGGTACAGTGGTGTTTGTTGCAGACATTGGATAAATGTTGGCCTCCCAAAGGGATAGTTCGCCCAAAAATGAAAATTCTGTCCTCACTCTTGTGTTGTTACAAACCTGTATACATTTTGTTGTTCTGATAAACACATAATGATATTTTGAGAAATGTTTGTAACCATAGCTGATCACAAAGTTTTTCAAAATGTTTTTTCTCATAAACCTTGTGGTTCGGAAGACATACAGTACAGTAAATTAATCCATCATTTGGATTACTTTTATATTAAATGCATGATGAAGTATAACATGGTAAAATGAAAGTATAACAAATAATGCAAAAATATTTATTTGTATTTAACTTAAGAAAGGAAGTCATACACATACCGTGAGGAAAATAAGTATTTGAACACTCTGCTATTTTGCAAGTTCTCCCACTTAGAAATCATGGAGGGGTCTGAAATTGTCACCGTAGGTGCATGTCCACTGTGAGAGACATAATCTGAAAAAATATCCAGAAATCACAATATATGATTTTTAACTATTTATTTGTATGATACAGCTGCAAATAAGTATTTGAAAACCTGTCTATCAGCTAGAATTCTGACCCTCAAAGACCTGTTAGTCTGCCTTTGAAATGTCCACCTCCACTCCATTTATTATCCTAAATTAGATGCACCTGTTTGAGGTTGTTAGTTGCATAAAGACACCTGTCCACCCCATACAATCAGTAAGGATCCAACTACTACCATGGCCAAAGAGCTGTCCAAAGACACTAGAGACAAAATTTTACACCTCCAAAAGCCTGGAAAGGGCTACGGGGAAATTGCCAAGCAGCTTAAAAGGTTCACCGTTAGAGCAATCATTAGAAAATGGAAGAAGCTAAACATGACTCTCATTCTCCCTCAGATCTCACCTCGTGGGGTCTCAATGATCCTAAGAAAGGTGAGAAATCAGCCCAGTACTACACAAGAGGAGCTGGTCAATGACATGAAAAGAGCTGGGACCACTGTTTTCCAAGGTAACTGTTGGTAATACACTAAGACGTCTGAAATCATGCACGGAAGGTTCCCCTGCTTAAACCAGCACATGTCCAGGCCCGTCTTAAGTTTGCCAATGACCATTTGGATGATCCAGAGGAGTCATGGGAGAAAGTCATGTGGTCAGATGAGACCAAAATAAAACTTTTTGGTCATAATTCCACTAAACGTGTTTGCACATAAGACAGGGCGACTGCACTTTATTAAGGAGAGGATGACCAGGACCATGTATTGTGAGATTTTGGGGAACAACCTCCTTCCCTCAGTTAGAGCATTGAAGATGGGTCGAGGCTGGGTCTTCCAACATGACGATGACCTGAAGCACACAGCCAGGATAACCTAAGAAGCATACAGTATAAAGGTTCTGGTGTGGCTTAGCCAGTCTCCAGACCTAAACCCAATAGAGAATCATTGGAGGGAGCTCAAACTCCGTGTTTCTCAGCGACAGCCTAGAAACCTGACTGATCTAGAGAAGATCTGTGTGGAGGAGTGGGCCAAAATTTCTAAATGGGAGAACTTGCAAAATAGCAGGGTGTTCAAATACTTATTTTCCTCACTGTATGACATTTTTTATTTTGAATTGTTTTAAATGTCATGCTTTTCTTCATTTGTATTGTGTGTTATTTCTCAACGTCTTTTACCTTTAAAAAGTCTACAGAAACTACATTTCAGTGAGCTTTTGCTTTGTGAAAAATAACATCAGTCGTTTTTGAATTAAAAATTTAATAATCCTTTGAACATTCGACATATATAATATGACAATACACAAAACACCCTTAATGTATCCTGTTAAAAATGAACGAGCTCCCAGTTGATGGTACCATGAATGATATATGGCAAAAGAACAAAGAAGCATTTCTGTGTAAACCATTCTTTCAATCCAGGTTTGAGGGCATGACTACCTAAAAATATTTACACCATGTATACAACGTAGAATTCAATGAAATAGTGTTATAGAGATAAAATTACACTTTGTACAAAAATAGATAATTCTCTTTAAATGCATCTCTTTCATATTTCGTTGACATCCTGTCAGTCCTGTGATGGATTGGCGTGCCACCGAGAAATGAGGCGAATGAAAAACTTAGGCAGGCACATCAGGATTGTAGCAGATATCAGATGAGATGTGCCTACCAAACCCTGTTTGAACAGTCCTACACAGTCCTCCTCCAAACCCAGGAGCGCTTTATGCATAATTCTATACACATAATGCTGGTTTTAGAGTAATGAGAGCCAAAATGGTTATAAAAATTTGAAACACTGAACTAAGAAAAGTCTATAGATCGTCCCTGATGGCTGATTGAAGTGTTTCCCTGGTCAAAGCATATAAGTACACATGATCACTAATGAGTTCAGGTTCTGTACCCTCTTAAAAAATATAGGTGCTATACGGTGCCATAGAAAAAGCATTTTTGGCTAAATGGTTCCATGAAAACCATCCAAAGACCCTTTATAGTGAAAAAAAGGTTCTTTAGACAATAAAAAGTAAAAAAGAAATGGTTCTTTTAAGTTTGGGCAACCAAACATGTTTCTTTTATGGCCTTTTGTACACTGTAAAATGTGTTGCTGTAGTTATGCGGCTGTTTGCCAGTAACTTACTGTAGATTTAAAGGGACACTCCACTTTACAAAAAAATGCTCATTTCCATCTCCCCTAGAGTTAAACATTTGATTCCCATCGTTTCGGAATCCATTCAGCTGATCTCCGGGTCCGGCGCCAGCACCTCCAGCACAGCTCAGCACAATCCACAGAATCCTACCAGACCACCAGCATCACGCCAAAAAACAACCAAAGAGTTTCAATATTTTTCCTATTTAAAACGTGACTCCTCTGCAGCCACACTGCGCACCAAGACCGACAGAAAACCAAAAGTCGTGATTTTCTAGGCCAATATGGCCAGGAACCACACTCTCATTCCGGCGCAACAATCAAGCACCCCGCTGCCGCAACATGACTGCAGGAGGCGCAATGATACTACGCAGTGCCCGAAAAAAGTCCCCTGCTATTGAAAGATACTAAGGGGACTATTTTCAGCTGCTGCATAATAACATTGTGCCTCCTGCAGTCATGCCACGGCAGCAAAGCCCCTGATTATCACGCCAGAATGAGAGCACAGCTCCCAACCATATCTGCCCAGAAAATCTTTTAATTTTCCGTCGATCCCAGTACACGATGCAACTACAGAAGAGTCAAGCCCCAAACAGGAAAAATATCCAAACGCCCTGGTTATTTTTTTAGCTCGATGCCAATGGTCCAATCAGACTCAATGGACCATGCCAAGCCATGCCAAAAGTGCCAGCGCCAGACCCGGACATCAGCCGAATGGATTCCAAAACGGCAAAAATCAAATGTTCAACTCCAGAGGAGCTGGAAAATGAGCACATTTTCAACAAAATTGGAGTGTCACTTTAAATTTATGTTTTAAAACTATAAAACAACAGTTTTTTCCTATAGATTTTGGTTCCCAGAATGCTTTGCATTGTTGCTGTAATTTTAGTTTTATTCTGTAAAGATAAAGACTTGTTAATGTTTCATGTTCATTTAACTTTAAACAAACTGTTGCCAGTAAATAACATACATTTTACTCGCATACACTGTAAAAAAATCCGTAGAAATTGCAGCTGGGTTGCCGGTAACTTACCGTAGATGTAAATGTTTAATGTTCATTCAACTTTGAACAAAATGTTGCCAGTAAATAACATAAATTTAAAATTCTATGTCTTAACAGAGTAAAACTAAAAAAAACAGCATCAAACAAAACGTTCTGGGAAACAAAATCTGAAGCAAAAAACAGAAAAAGGTTGATGATGATGATTTCTGGTTCCCAGAATGCTTTGCATGAGGCTGTTATTATATAGTTTTATTCTGTAAAGATAAAGACTTGTTAATATTTAAAATTTATATAACTTTGAACAAACTCTTGCCAGTAAATAACATAAATTTAAATATACGGTAAATTACCGGCAACCCAGCAGCAATAACATTGACATTTCTACGGATTTTTTTTACAGTGTAGAACTGCTTGTAATATTGTAATTTCTACAGATTTTTTACAGTGTAGCACCTTTATCTTTAAAGACATAGTTCCCCCAAAATAAAAAAAAACCTTTCATCATTTACCCTCAAATTGCTACAAACCTGTATAAATGTCTTTGTTTCGCTGAACACAAAGGAAGATATTTGTAATCAAGCAGGAGCACCATTGACTTCCATAGTAGGAAAGAAAAATACTATGGAAGTCAATGGTGCTCAAACGGTTTGGTTACAAACATTGCTTAAAATATCTTTTGTGTTCAGTAGAACAAAGAAATGTATAGTTTGTTTGCTACAAATTGAGGGTGAGAAAATGATGACCATTTTTAGGTGAACTGTCCCTTTAAGAGTGTATAACAATTATTTATTAATTAATTATTTTTGCCAGCATGTGTTGTTTGAATCAGTAGGTCCTCTGCACTATGTCCAGAGAATTCCTTAAAAAAATCCAATACTAGTCATATGTTCATCTCCTTCCATTATAAAAACACTGGTTTAGATCTTAAACTGAGGTTTGATGTATCAAAACCAATAGCATGAAATCTGCATTACCACAAACTGCTTTTGATGACACAATGAAACCAAAATACAATAAAAATACATGGTTCTGCATTTGTATCAACCTGAGGGAGAAGGGTTATTTGCAAAATGTTTGATAAGAAACACCCAGCTCCAATGTCATGTTTCAAATTCACAGAAAATTAGTACAGCTGCAATGTTACGACTATTTCAATAGGGGGCAGTCAAAGCACTTCCCAAACCCTGCGATTCCCTGAGGCCAGACTTTCATCTGGATACCTTTAACTCCTTGCATATTTTCAAATCACAAACACCCAATAGCTTAGAATTATCAGATGATAAACAATATTGAAAATCTTTGGAAAAAATACATATGCTGAAGTATAGAGGCAATACATCATGAAACTAAAAGTCCTCAATACACAATTCAACAACGAAGTTATCCAGGAGCACACCTGCTTTTTATTCTCTCTTATTCACTCGTCTTCCTAAAAGAAAAAGACTAGCCAAACAGCGTGCAGTTTCTTCCCCATAAAGACGGACGTCCATCAATCTGACGTGTCAACACCACTTGAAAAACTTTCTGTAAGTGCCTGGGAGTTACTCAGGGCCAGGACGTCTCGTATCGACGGGCTCCGGACACGCTGTTAACACTGAACTCAATGTTACAATCCGAAGCGAGGCATTCCAGCACACCTGGACAGTGATGTCATTTTTAAGGACAGCTGCTTGAAGAAGTGCATCTGAGGTATTAAGGAATTTCATATCCTCTTATGAAAACAGAAAATTCACAGCAAAATGATTGCGAGTTCGGAGATGAGGCCGTGAATGGTACGAACTCGATGGAAATCAGAGGTAGACCTCTGTAAGGCATAAAAGCAATGTTATGTTCAACGACAAAAAATCGGAGGCTTCCCAAACATACATGCAAAGTCATGTGATCCATACGGTATTCCGTAAGGTTGCATGGGATTTAGTTGATTGTGCAATGCTTTTGATCTACAACCAATCAGTTCAATCCTCTCATAGACTGTGTACTGTGAGATGATGTCTATCAGTCTGGACAAAGCAGTCCACATTGAGATGTGCGCTGTGCTGGCCTCTTCTAGTATTCTGTACATAAAACTACACCCTCTGCCGATGCTGTAGAGAGGACTTCTGGGAAAGCAGTCAGAAGAATACAGTCATTCCCTTATGTCATTTGGTGTGGCGCTTCCAGCATTTCCATTAGAAAAGTGTCGATGGGCGTGTCTCCGATTAACTTGAAGAAGAAGAGATGTTCCAGACACTTCAAGCCGATGGATCGAAGAGCAGGCAGACGCAGTAACAGCTTTGCAAATCTGTTTGGGTTAGACACGTGTACATGCTTGCATTAGCACAAGCATTTACTATGTATCTACATTTAATTATGAGCATTAGTTATTGATAACCCATATCAGTCAATCACTGTATTTCATGTTTGGTTTTGCCACACTACTTCTGTAGTTAGATCGTGTACTAAGACCAACGGAAAATTAAAAGTTGCGATTTTCTAGGCCGATATGGCTTGGAACTATACTCTCATTCTGGCGTAATAAACAAGGACTTTGCTGCCGTAACCAAAGTTACAGTTATTACACCGGAATGAAAGTATAGTTCCTATTTTCAAAAAAAGTGGAGTGACCCTTTAAGAGAAAGATTAAATAGCATTTCTATATATAGTAAGTGGGTGCACTATAAACACTTTTTTAGACATCCTTCATGTTTTTATTGTCATGTGACACGTATGTCCTTTGACTACATTATCAGACGTAATCAGAACAACCGTGACAATAATTTCAGTATGCATAGAGACAGAGCGCAGTTATGCAAATTTGAAAACCACGCCCACCGGGGGGGAATTCAATCCAACCGTCTCCATTGACTTTGTATTGCGAGAAGCCGCCTCCTTGTCATTTCTGGCTTATAACAAAAAAACTGAATAATGCCTAAAAACTGCTGTGTAACAATATGTACAGCTAACAAGCCAAAGAACCCAGAAATAAGTTTTTATAAGCTGTCGAGCCGTAAAACCCAGCATTTAAGGAGAATAAAGTGGATCGCCGACTACGTTTCCCCCTAGTGGACGCAGTTCTACTAATAGAAGTACTATGAAAAGTTGCCTGTATCCATTTTTGTGTCTTTAAACGCTCGTTTTTTGGGGTCGACAGCTTATAAAAACTTATTTACAGATTAAACTTAAAAACAGAATAATACATAAAAGCTACGTGTGACAAGGTGTACATCTAACACGCCAAAAAAAAAAAAAAAGTTTTTATAAGCTGTCGACTTCAAAAAACGAGCGTTTAGACACAGAAATGGAAACAGGCAACTTTTTATAGTACTCCTATTAGTAAAACTGCGTCCAATAGGGGGACACGTAGTCGGCGATCCACTTTATTCTCCTCCTTTATTCTTTTACGGCTCGACAGCTTATAAAAACTTATTTCTGGGTTCTTTGGCTTGTTAGCTGTACATATTGTCCCAAAGCAGCTTTTAGGCATTATTCAGTTTTTTGTTATAAGCCAGAAATGACAAGGAGGCGGCCTTTTGCAATACAAAGTCAATGGAGACTGTTGGATTGCTTTCACCCCCGGTGGGCGTGGTTTTCAGGTTGTGACGCGCTGCGCTCTGTCTCTATTGTTTAACAGATATAATTAGATCACGAGAAATACATTTGTTGGTACCAAAATTCCTTAAAGGGGACATGTCACAATAATTTTATAAGACGTCAAATAAATCTTTGGTGTCCCCAGAGTACATATATGAAATTCTAGCTCAAAATACCATATATATAATTTATTATAAGATGTTAAAATCGCCACTTTGTAGATGTGTGCAAAAATGTGCCGTTTTGGGTGTGTCCTTTAAAATGCAAATGAGCGGATAAAGCGCAAACACTGATAACAATGATGGTGGTTTGTTGCAATTGAAACTCAATTGTGCTGTGAATTATTTTCTCTCTCTCTCTCTTTCTCTCTGCACTAAATGGCTGTGGTGTGTTTGGATAGTGCAGATTAAGGGGTGGTATTATTAAAATAAGATCCCTTTATGACATCATAAGGAGAGCCACATTTCAATGACCTAATTTTTCACATGCTTGCAGAGAATGGTTTACCAAAAGTTACTGGGTTAATCTTTTTCACATTTTCTAGGTTGATAAAAGCACTGGGAACCCAATTATAGCATTTAAACATGGAAAAAGTTTCAAATTTTCAAAGCCACAATATGTAGGATTTTTTTAGCCCTAGAGGTCACTGTAAAACATAAAATAGCATAATCAATAACAAAGACAAAGCTTTTGATGTTATGAAGGAGAGTGGAACAATGGGAGATGTTGTTTTCACCATCCAGAGACGTATGGAATTCGCTTATCATGTTTTAATGGATGAGGTAATGAATTTATGTTTTCAACTGTACGTCGGATCGGATTATTTTATGCCATCGTAATGAATTCGCTGCAAGGCACAACAGCTGCGTGTTAGATGCTGTATAACCACCACTTCTGTATTTGTCCACTCGTGGGGCCAAAGTTTCCACAACCGGAAACTGAGGATAGCGCGAATATTAAGTCACTAAAAGGATGACAATTACAAGCAAGGCAAGGGACGAGAAATTCATATTTAAAACAGGAATTTCTCTGGATGTACAAATTAGGGATGCTCACATTGACCGTTTAACCGTTAACCGAAGGTAAGAATTTATGACCGATTAACATTATCAGTTAAAATAAAAAAATATAGTTGTCAATACATGGTGCGTGTCGTCATGAGCCGACAGACATTTCGCCACTTTTTCTATCTTTAATTTGTGAATGTCCTGTAAATGACACAATTTATTGCTGCCCTGACGGTCTGATAAAGTAATAATTTGTATGAGAAATCATTTGTATGCGTGTTTGGAAGCTGAACGGAGACGCGCGCATGTCCGCGCAAGATGACGCGGTCCGTCTCGCGCACATGGCGGACAGACGTTCGCTGATGGCCTCTGACCCTGTCCATAAACATCTCTCTTTTTCCACAAACGGAGAAAGAAGAAGCAAAAGCAAAACTTTCTGAAAAGCATCCTGCTTTAGAAATGACCACTGTGGTAGATGAAACAGAGACAATCTGCCCTTTTTGGATATTAATCCTCTGGACTGATCGCGTGCTTTTTAATAAGGTAATGTTGCGTGAATATCTGATAATGTATGAATCCTGGTTCTGTTGTTGATCTGTCGCTGCTGTTTGCACGTTCAAATTAAATCTTTTGTTTCTACTAGTTCACATACAACCGTCAACTGTATTTTTACTCAATGACAATTTCATATTAAAATCTTATAAGTTAACGGTTAATGTTTGGTTAAGAAGCTACGGTTGTCGGTCGGGAAAATGAACTGATATGAGCATCCCTAGTACAAATCCTTGGGAACTTTTGGGATAATGTAGTAAGTACACAACTGCATTAAATATATTACACTGTGAAAGTGGTTTTTGGATATTTTATTACAAAAATCTTAGATATTGTGGCTTTAAAGAGCCGCCATAGACGGCGGTTCATAGATTTCTGGTTATTTATTATATTCGCTTTTTTTAATTTGGCGAAAGTAAAGTGTCCATCGAATGCACACTTTAAATCTAAGCAGAAGTTGTAGGTCATCCGGGTACTTCGCCGTAGGGTTGGGCGATAAACCGGCTGGTATGATAAACTGATAGAAAGTCAACTGTTAAAGATATTGGACTATTGTCTCTATTGAACTTATGCGCCCACGTCACGTTGCTGTGCGCATGTTCATGAAAACGTAATGTTTGTACACTAAGCACCGCAATTTTAAAACAAGTGATTTTAAGCCATTGAAACACAAAAACAGTGCTAAATTCTGTGTAAAAGGAGGGGGCAAGCTGCGCATCCACAGCCCATTAAGGCCGGGGTATACTTTTTTCCGCATCCGGGGTGCGCGCAAACACGTCCGCGCAGCTTTCCAAGTATACTCTCCGCGGCTACACAAATGATTTCTTATTCAAATTATTAGTCTACCAGGCCGTCAGGGCAGCACTGATTTGGCAACATTTACAGTACATTAAAACATTAGGGATAGGTTAGGAAAAGTAACCGATCCACCATTGCAAACACAGTTTAGAACAAACAACAAGACAACAAAGAACAGGAATCAAACATTATGATAACGAACATGCTCCACAGCTTTCTGTTCTTGGAAGAAGTAAAAATTAAAGAAGAAAAACGATAGTGTGTGTGCAAATGTTGTCTATTTCCTTTGTATAATTGTTTGTAGTGGAGTGTCCTGTTTAAATATTTTCACGCGCATGCGCTGTTGTGCGCGGACTGTACGCGCACTGTCCGCGCGGTCTCAAATTTTGGCCGCGAGCCCTCCTGATGACGAAAATGACGTCATGCGGGCGACGCGCATACGCGGACGTCCCTACTATACTTTCGGCTTTAAGCTCGCATTTTTGCCCCTTATTGTCCTTAAAAACATATATGCGTGTCAACATGCATCAGTGTGCAGTGTTTTAGTCATTATTTTTATTGTTTTCTAAGTAAGCCATGTATTCAATAAAGGCATTCTATATTTTGGAAGTGGAAGTAGTGCCTTGGATTCTGATTCATTAGATAACTGTCACTCTTCATGACTGAATTCAATTTCTACAGTTCTTGTCCTGTTTATTTTTATTCTACAGTAGTAAAACAATGTGTGTACATAAACAAATTTGAGATAAATATGTGTGTATTATACCTGCCAGGTTGATCGGGGTATTTTTGTTTACAGTAGGATTCTAAAGAAGCGTAGACTCTCTCCCGTAGTGACTCCACCTCTGCTGGATTGGACAGTCCTTTTGAATCTAAACATTGAAAAATAAAACACAAAAAGCACAAATTATTGTCATCTATTCATGGTAAAGTCATATGTACATGCAACTTATCACCACATACAAAACACTACACCACATCTAATAACCAGATGGACAGGCTATGGTGAGTTAAATACATCTTGTCTTTTGGCAAGCTAACATGAAATTGAACATAAAAGTTACTTCAGAAAAGAAATCCTTGTACTTTAGTTTATTACAATAGAATGATTATCCTACAACAAAGTCTTAAACATATCTAAATAAAATGTATGTTTTGCTTATATGCCTTTAATGGAGTTAATTATGTAAAGCATATAAGCATAAAAACTGATTATTTTACCCTAAAATAAACATATTTGAAGTTATGGCACATGGCATTACCAATTTGTTAATGGCTACTGAAAAACAGGGGATATTAAATCTAAAAATAATATAATATAATGATAATCACAGATGACAATCAATACAAAATCACACGGTGAAAAGCATGCTCAAACTTCATTTCCCAAACAGTCAGAAATTAAATCATAAAATAATACTCAGAGGGCAATAATTCAGTCAGTACCTTTCATACACTACACATATTGTTTCCCAATCCTGGTCCTCGAGCACCCCCTCCCAGAATGTTTTAGATGTTTCCTTATTTAACACACCTGATTTAGCTCATCAGCTTGTTAGGGAGACACGTTTACCATTTTGGAAGAAGGCTGATAAGTTGAATCAGGTGTTTTAAATAAGGAGACATCTGCTTTCTGGGAGGGGGTGCTCGAGGACCAGAATTGGGAAACACTGCACTACACTGTCAGGATCCTGCATTCTTATTTATGCTTCCTCTAGCGTTGTGTCAGGATCCTGACGCCCCATGTGTTTTGTGTGGAGGCATGTGGCTTTTGTTTGTTTTCAACATGCCACATGCTCTTCTGTCTCGTGTCTTGACCCCGCCCCCTTGTCTCCTCATTAATTATCTTATTGATTCATTGCCCTCACCTGCTGCCCGCATGCCCTTGTGTTTGATGTCCTGTGCTGGTTTGTTTTGTGCCTTACCTGTGTATACTCTGTAAGTCAAGTGATTTATTGTGATTTATTTAAGTTTATTGTGCGATTTATTGTTAAGTAGTCAAGTAAAGTTCCTGTCAAGTTTAGGGTCAGTCCTGTCTAGTCTGTTTACTGTCATTTGATTTTTGCCTTGTTTTACCCCCTCTTGGGTTTTTGTTTTTCATTTTAATTATAATAAAAGTCCTTATGTGTTCATCAGCTGTCTGCGTTTGGGTTCTATCCACAAATCCTTAATATAAATATATATATTTTCCCTGTACTATTTTCAGGAGTAGGTTTATATTTAATAATAATAATAATGATGATAATAATGATGTTGTTATTGCTGTTGTTTTTATTATTTATTTTATAGTTTTACTTCTTTTTTTATTTATCTACACTTATTTCTTTATTTCTTTAAATTATTTGATCAATTATTTTGATAATTGTTATTATTGTTAATTTTCTTTGTGTAGCTCAATCTTTTTCAAATGTCCCTGTGTTTTAGGCCCTGTTTATATTAGAGCATTTGCGTTTTAAAACGGCATTTTAAAATGAAAACGATCCTCGTTTATACTGGCATTTTAAAAAGAATCTTCATCCACACTATACACCACCATAAATGCATGAAACATGCCCAATCATGTGCATAAAAGTGTAAAATAACTTATTACTCTAATAATAGCTTACCTTTGCGCGTTTATGCAGCCTAGGGGTGTGCGATATTGACAAAAAGTCATACCTGGGTCCCCACCTATAACAGACACTATTTTTGAACCTATAAAAATGTTTGGGAAAGTCTTATACTGTTCTAGCTCCCCCCTACAACATATTAATATGATTAATAGGTTAATTTTGATTTTATAACTAAACAGAAAGGTCTTTATGATTTAAAAAGAAAGCATTCAAGTGAACAGTACTAAACAGTAGCGAACTTGAAGCAAAAATAAATTTCAGCAAATGCAAACTTCAATCAAACATAGTAAGAGGTGAAGTATTGCTTTAGTCTACCAGAATTGCATTAATTTTTAAAAGTGTGCGAGGTCTGTGCACGTCCTCCGCTAGCAACACAGAAATAGCTAAAAGCGCAAGCGCCTAAACGAGCATTATATATTAACCGTTGAGTTTATTGTTTTTATTAATTTATATTCACAAAACTTATTAACAAAACATCGATTAAAATTAAGAGACAAATTATCTGAAACGAAATTCATTTTAAAGTAACAAACAAAACTTACATTAAACTGGAAAATAATGTCTGACCCATTACAATTCTCCCTTCATATTGGCCTTTACAACGCCTATATGGCGTTTAAAATTACAGTCTATCTTTCGTAAGCTAACTAAATTTAAACAAAACATAAACACATTACAACAATACTCAAACCCAACAATACTCAAACATTAATATAAAACAGACATTATCTATAAGGATACATGTTAAAACAATCCGATATAGCGTTTATAATAGCTGGTTGGTAGATGTTTACTATTTTTGGCAAAACCTCCGTTGCAAACCAACATTTACATGAATAAAATAATTTTTACTTTGAAAATGATGCGCTGTCACGTTAATATCAGCTGTTCGTTTACATAAGACTCCGTCTACGTTCATTTACACTCAGAGCAACGTCTGAGTTCTCAAACTAAAACAGCGTCTGCAGCGTTTACGAACGACTCCGTTTATGAGGGTAAAACGGTGATGTAGTGTAGATGAAAGGCGTAAACGTAGCAAAAGTAACGCGTTTTAAAGGATAAACGCATTAATGTAAACATAGCCTTAGTTGTGGGTCATGGGGTTGGGTAGGATGCTTGTTATCAAATATAAAAGTGCAATTTTGCAATTAAAAATCTATGATAAAAGGTTTTGTTATGTAATCCAGCCGTAAATCAAACTCAGATGACATTTAAATGCTTCAACAAGACTTGTTTTTGTGTGTATTAGTGTGTAAGTTTACCATACATGCGTACCTGGGTTAAACAGAACAATGGCCCGCAGGCATCCAAGTTCAGTCTTGTCCATCTGCATGTCTCTCATCTTTGACACAAGCTCTGTCAGCACTCTGTAAAAACAACGTGACTTAAATCTTTACATTCACATTCAACCTCTGATAAAAGATAATTTTCCACTAACACACCCCTAGGAATGCCAGTAAATGTTTTATAACCAATGAGTCCTCACATCACCTTAATAATTCGTTTTCATATCATGTTTGAAATTCAAAGACACCACGTCCTATAAAGACTCATTCATCTCTAATGCGGACCGAACGGGCACCATATATTTCATCAATGAGGACACCAGTGCATCTCACATGGCCGGTGTACATTATCACACGATACATAAAACTGCCATATGGCTTAATGTAAAAACGCAATCAATCAGGCGTAAAACGTAGAGGACGCTTTCATGACACAGCGTCTAATGTCATCATGAGGGTTATTTTCAACAATTCATGTGCGTGTGACCTCTGGCGCTCACAAATCTTCAAGAGAGTCTCTGAGAATGTACTCTTTTAAAAACCGAGACTCATAAAAGGTTCTTGGTCTGGCTGAACCATTCACAGAACCAAAAGTATGGACTATAAAATAGTAAGTAAGAAATGGTTCCCCTAACCCAAAAATTGTTCTTCAATAGCATCACTGTAAAGAACCTTTTACAACACCTTTATTTTAGGTGTGTAAGGGTTTCTTAGTGGTCCAGAGGACTGTGCTCTTTAAAAACTCAAGTGGCTTCTCTGTTTTATTACTTATAGCCAAATGGTAGAGGGGCCCAAGACGGTGCCATGGGGGGCCCCAGTTTTATGACATTTTATAAAATACATTCATTTATTATAAATTCTGTGCAATTAAACCTCAAAATAAACCATTGTATCATTAAATATGTTTAGTTTATTTCAAATTCTAAGTTTGATATGGTTTTATGTTATGAATTTTCTTTGGAGGCGGCGCGAAGGGATGCACCAAAAAGTTTGAAAACCACTGCCTTATAGAAACGTTGGACATTTACTAACCTGTCGAAGATAGCTCCGACGCCGGCAGTGTGCGCGCTGTTTCTATGGACGTGAAGGCCTGTAGCTAATAATATCCCATCTTTCACAGCTATGGAACGATGAGAAAAAGAGGCTATCAGGAGTTCGTTCCATCCTAGTGGAAAGAAGCACAGAAGGTGCAGAAACAATCAAAGGTTACTGAAACAGACCAAAATATCTACTTTGTACATATCAAATAGCTTTAGGCAGCAGATACAGTAAAGCCCTTTGTTCACAATAGCACGATTATGCTTTGTTCCAGCATATATAACAAGGCGTGCATGCTTTCCTGTAGACATTTCCTTCACATACATCTAGTGTAAAGTTTTGCTTATATAGACTTTTTTGGAGCTGGAGTATTTTTTTAAGGTGTAAAATTGAGTTATTACATAACAATTGCTATACTCAGGTTTAAAGTCGTACTGTAGGAAACCCATTTACTGGCATTTTAGGTTCCTTTTTTATTAGCTTACTCTCTTATTTTCTCACATACTTTATATGTAAAGCAGGCAATAGAAGGAAAGGAAATATTCCAGGTGTTTTTATATTTATTTTTTACTTTTTCATTCAAAATGTTTGAAAAGAATATTATTTTGGTTGGTAATCACATATGTTTTTTTCCCTATATCTTACATATGACCATCCATATCATATTCCGTTAACTCTTTCCCGCCAGCATTTTTCATGATTTTCACAAAAGTTTAATGCCTTCCAGAAAATGCTCCTGTTTAAATATATAAACATACAATATATAAATTAAAAGAACAGACGCTCTGCTTTCAAACAAAAAAATCTGTTTCATCCTACCTTCATGTGTTCTGTTTTTATCACCTCTCAAATATGTGTAGGTTTCATCAAAAACACCAAATTTTGAGCAAAAAGCTGAGATAATTCAATTTTTTTGAAGGACTTTTGATAGAGATCAGATGCAGAGCGATCTTTAAAACATACACGGACATACAGCTGTTTGCCCTAGGGCAATACTTCCGGATTTTATAAGTTGAGGACACTCACCTAAAGGATTATTAGGAACACCTGTTCAATTTCTCATTAATGCAATTATTTAACCAACCAATCACTTGGCAGTTGCTTCAATGCATTTAGGGGTCTGGTCCTGGTCAAGACAATCCCCTGAAATCCAAACTGAATGTCAGAATGGAAAAGAAAGGTGATTTAAGCAATTTTGAGCGTGGCATGGTTGTTAGTGCAAGACGGGCCGGTCTGAGTATCTGCTCAGTTACTGGGATTTTCAGGCACAACCATTTCTAGAGTTTACAAAGAATGGTGAGAAAAGGGATAAACATCCAGTATGCATCAGTCCTGTGGGCAAAAATGCCTTGTTGATGCTAGAGATCAGAGGAGAATGGACCGACTGATTCAAGCTGATAGAAGAGCAACTTTGACTGAAATAACCACTCGTTACAACCGAGGTATGCAGCAAAGCATTTGTGAAGCCACAACACGCACAACCTTGAGGCAGATGGGCTACAACAGCAGAAGACCCCACCGGGTACCACTCATCTCCACTACAAATAGGAAAAAGGGCTAGAATTTGCCCAAGCTCACCAAAACTGGACAGTTGAAGACTGAAAAAATATTGCCTGGTCTGATGAGTCTCGATCTCTGTTGAGACATTCAGATGGTAGAGTCAGAATTTGACGTAAACAGAATGAGAACAAGGATCCATCATGCCTTGTTACCACTGTGCAGGCTGCTGGTGGTGTAATGGTGTGGGGGATGTTTTCCTGGCACACTATTAGGCCCCTTAGTGCCAATTGGGCATCATTTAAATGTCACAGCCTACCTGAGCATTGTTTCTGACCATGTCCATCCCTTTATGACCACCATGTACCCATCCTATGATGGCTACTTCCACCAGGATAATGCATCATGTCACAAAGCTCGAATCATTCTTAAATTGGTTTCTTGAACATGACAATGAGTTCACTGTACTAAAATGGCCCCCACAGTCACCAGATCTCAACCCAATAAAGCATCTTTGGGATGTGGTGGAACGGGAGCTTCGTGCCCTCAATGTGCATCCTACAAATCTCCATCAACTGCAAGATGCTATCCTATCCATATAGGCCGACATTTCTAAAGAATGCTTTCGGTACCTTGTTGAATCAATGACACGTAGAATTAAGGCCCTTCTGAAGGCAAAAGGGGGTCAAACACAGTATTAGTATGGTGTTCCTAATAATCCTTTAGGTGAGTGTACATCATACATACATTTTTTTAAGCAAAACAGCAGCACAAACTTGAGTCAGTGGATTTTATAAATACTTTGATATTTTGTGTTATTCAATGCATTTTGATAGCATTACATAAATAGATACAATATCAGCTTTTTTATTTATTTCAATCCAGTTCTTCTTTTTGCGTAAATAATCAATGTAAAAAAATGAAATTTAAGTGCCCAAACAGAGCATTGTTTCTTTTAGTTCCAACTCAAGGATATTCATTTATTTCAAACATGAAAATATGGCATTTTATGAAGACATGTTAATATCCTTACATCTTTGTACACTACTGTCCTTTCTTTTGCTTGTCCTCAGGCAACCTACAGCCTGTGAACATCGAGAACATTAACAACAATTCTGCCTCGTATTCTCTCTCTATCTGTCTAGAAACCATCACCCTTAACAAAATAAAGACTCTCACTACAAGCTAATAAGATAGATTTTTTTCTTTAATCAATACTATGACCTAAGCTCGCATCAAATACATCTTTGGATCCTTTCTGTAATGCCACATAACATTAAACATGCTCATCTCATTGGCTCAAACATAACTGCCGAAATAATTGACAAAGATCAAATGGGTCACATCAGCTTGATTTCTGCAGGAATCGAACAGAAGCGGTCTGTGCTTATTTGCTGACGCACCTGCTCGCAAAAGGATGACTTGATCGTCCAATGGGAGGTCAGAAAAGTGAGGTATCCGCTTGGCCCACTCCACTAAGGTAAAGAGCTGCTTGTCAGCTGCCTGACAGATGTTAGTTACAGGATCGTTAGGCTGTGGAGAGAGAGAGAGAGAGAGAGAGAGAGAGAGAGAGAGAGAGAGAGAGAGAGAGAGAGAGAGAGAGAGAGAGAGAGAGAGAGAGAGAGAGAATTTAGTCATTGACTTAAATATGAACTCAAATGCCATCATCTGGGTGGGGAAGGTTATGGATGTGATTTCTGTCACTTTCCTCTGATGGAATATTTTTTATTTCCTGTTTAACTCTTGCTGTGGTTCACTATGAGGTAAAGGAATTTCCTGAGTGACCCAAACTGTCCGGCCACACCACAGAACTAATCAGAACACAGCTTTTATGTATGCATGTTTATAGGTTGTCATAGAGCATACTGGTATACATCATCTTTAAAACACTGTGCCTCATTTTTAGGGTTCCAGTTTTGGAATCGGATCTTTATGGTCAGGAATTGGAACCCGTACCAAATTACTTTGTTCCGAATGTTTTTAAGAATGTTTTTAACCAAACAGATCAGGGGCACCATTCACTTCCACAGGATTATTTTTATTTATTATGGAAGTCAATGGTGCCCCAGATCAGTTTTGTTACAGTATCACATATAACAAAAAACAAAGTAGAACAAAAAATCTGTAAATACAAAGTAAGGAAGACAAAGTATGTCCCTCTTTCTCCTTGACCTCCACCTGATATAGAGCTTACAGCTGCACAGAACACATGCGTTCATGTATTTATATATACAGCACTAGTCTCTGACATGCTTAATGTGCACGGCCAGGGCTCTTATCTAATGGCATGACAATGTGCATCTTTTGCAGTATGTCCCCTCTCAAGGGGTCTGTACGAAGGCCATCAAAGCCAAAGTGCATTGCTATGTAGCGGCATCCGTCCATCCGTCCTCTTAAAAATAGCTTTTAACATTTACAAACAAAACAAAAGTATTCACACTATTTTTTCTCGGACAGAAATGCTCTTTCTCCACTCTCGACATTCATAAAATTACTGTACTCGCCCCAGTTCAGACGAGCCAAATGTTCTTCATAAGTCGAATGTCAGCGTATGATAAATCGTGATTTGTAGAGAGATTGGCTTACGGAGTTGGCAGGCGCGCTCAGGTTGGCCTCCACGTACGTCTCAGTCTTTGGTTCCACTGCCAGTTCGGCTTCCAGAATCTTCTCCACGGGCATGTCCTCATTGGCGCAGCTGCCGAACTCGCCCTCGCTCCGCTCCTTTCCCCGCTGCCGCTCCTCCTGAACGGCTGCACGTATAAAATAAGAAAGGGTCAGCGTATGTGTTCCCCGGCCCATACGGTTACATATACAAACAACATCATAACCTCACAGCTGGTTTTGGTTTTTGGTTCTTAAGTTACATGTTTCCACCAAAACATCAAGGGCTGTTTTTCATCGAGCTATGCGTACGTACGGCCCATTACTCAACAGGGTTGAAATCACATCAGCAATAGTTAACGTAGAGTTAGAGGTCAACCTAAGTTTTAAGCAATTTGTATTGTGCTTTATAAAATGTGTATATTTTATTTGGGTATCGTCCAGCGCAAACATAACTGTGCAGTGCGCAGAACAAGCTACTATTCAGTCAAAGTCATGGGTAATAAAATTGTTCCTCTAAAAGTGATCACGTACCCTTCAAGAATGGACTGGGTGTGTGCATGCATGGATCGATATAAGACAATTTTTTGTACGCAGTGTACATGTATGTTTGGCCTGGTTATTGGTCCACTGTGGTTTGGACCCAATGGAAATTAACTCACTGTCAGGCAACATTTCAGCTTTCGCTCATGTCTGTAAAAACCTCCACTTTATGACTCTCAGTGTGACGGAAACCACGACCAGATCATGAGGGAAATTCTTGAGTGGTAACGGCAGAAAGCCGTGGAGGTTAGCTGAAGGATAAAGCTTTACTCCAGGAGTCAAAGTGAGGTGAGGCAACACGCAGAAAGAAATTATTTTTGCATTATTGTCCTCAGAAACTGAGAGCGTGAGAGACTGTAGGAAAAGCAGTTTGTCTTGTTACCCCAGTGTTTGTGTAAGGGAGAATCATAAATCTACTTCATATCAATTTAATTTCAGGGCCCATTCTGGTTTCTTGAAGGTCAAACAGGTTCACCAGCAGCCAAAAAATGTTAGTAAAGCTGGTTGGCCAAAGTTAAGCAGCCTGATGGGGAAACACTGTAAAAAAAGTTGGTTCAACTTAAAAAAGTACGTTACCTGGTTACCTTAAAATTTTAAGTTAATGCAACTTAAAAATATTAGTTGATAAGAATTTTTAGAGTTGAACTTTTTTGAATTAACCTTTTACTTTTAGCACCAACCATGTAAATGACATGCCCACACTAAAATGCTTGCAGCTAAACTATTTGACCTACAGCACGATTGTGATATATTCTACTTTATTTTACGAATTTTAAAGTTGAACCAACAAATAGTTTTTTATAGTGCACCAGCATCCCTCATTGGGAACCAGCAATCAAAGCACACTGCAAAAAATTGATTTCCTAATATTTTTTGTCTTGTTTTTAGATCAAGATACATTTATTTTTAGAAGGAATTGAAGTGTAATGCCTGGTTCACACCAGACAGAGTAGATGCGGCAAGTTGCAAATGATTTAAGTCAATGCAAAGACGAGATTAGGCATCCTGCGGCGCAGTAGGCGTGAATGGCGCGGAACGCGTGGCCCGCGCTAATTGAGGGTTGCCGCGGGATACATGCGAGTTGAAAAATCTGAACTTCGGCGGATTTCCGCACCGCGTTAACCAATAAGGACCTTACCGTAGTAGTGACGTGATTACAGGAAGTGAGCGGAGTCTCAGCGGAGTCTCAGAAGCCCCTCCCATGACACAAATTTCCGCGTGAATGACTAGAATTTCACGCGCACGAATGAAGCGAGTAAACTCAAATGTTCAAGCGTCAAACTATGCGCGAATAGCGTGTTTTTTTGCCGCCTCTACCGCTGCTGGTGTGAATGCACCATTAAGAAATTAAATCTTGTTTCCTAAAACTGTTATCAAAATTAAGTGAAATAAGTGCTTAAAGGAATAGTCTACTCATTTTCAATATTAAAATATGTTATTACCTTAACTAAGAATTGTTGATACATCCCTCTATCATCTGTGTGCGTGCACGTAAGCGCTGGAGCGCGCTGCGACGCTTCGATAGCATTTAGCTTAGCCCCATTTATTCAATGGTACCATCCAGAGACAAAGTCAGAAGCGACCAAACACATCAACGTTTTTCCTATTTAAGACGAGTAGTTATACGAGCAAGTTTGGTGGTACAAAATAAAACGTAGTGCTTTTCTAAGTGGATTTAAAAGAGGAACTATATTTTATGGCGTAATAGCATTTGGCAGTAACACCCTCCCTCCCCATTATGAGAGTGAGAAGGGGAGCGGACTTTTCAGGCGAGTCGAAGTACTCCCAAAAGTGCTATTATTATTCGAATGAATGTCTGTTAGTGAACTAATTGTATACACTATTTATATCGTAATTCGGTCAGAAACGTCAAGATTGTGAGATGAACAAATTGTTTTGGATTAAATTCCATTTGGATTATATTCCATTTCCTTGGACTTTTGGTGATTTATGAACAATTTGTTTTGGACAATTTCACCGAAGCTGATAAAGGGAAGATTTTGAAGGTAAGTAAATATCCTAAATTGGCGCCTCACGGTTCAGGTAACTAACAACTAGATTACAGTTTTACGACTGCTAAAAATCATAATATGCTTTGTGTGTGCACTTAATGGAATCCCTAAAGTCTAAGCTCTCCAACGATGTGCCGCATGACCGTATATTTTGAAGATTTAATGCTTCAAAGTTACAATGACGTAATGCAGCTTCACGTGCAAGGGAGGGGGTGTACCGGTACGGCACAGTGTTCCTTATCAGGTTAAATCCCCATCATGCAAATTGTAACCTCTGAGCAAAAAAGCACTTGCATGAAAGTCAAAAGATTCAGGTTTTATAATTGAGTGGCCCGATTAGATTAAAGTATAGCAGGCAGCTCACCTTCCCTCTTCATCCCTGTGGCTAAGCACTTCTGATAGCGGCAGTACTGACAGCGGTTGCGTTGACGCTTGTCAATCACGCAGTCCTTGTTGTCCCGACATGTGTATGTCAAATCCTTCCTCACTGTTCTCTTGAAGAACCCTTTACAGCCTTCACAGCTGTACACACCATAGTGTTTACCTGCCAAAAAATACATGCACGCTTCATTTACTACCAATAATTCAAGAGTCCCACATCTGTATATCTCACACAGTACTGCTACATACACAACAAATAGTGTACAGTATAACAAAATGAATACAAATTAAAGTAAATTTCACAACTGTTTGAAGACCATTTGCATGAAACTGCGCTTTCTGTGTGTACAAAAACTCCAATGTACGATGCACAATTTAATAATCAATTTAAATATATTAAAAAAATGTCTTTTATCATCTAAAATGCTTTATACATTTTCTGTGCAAACTGCACCCACAGATTCAAAAAAAAAAATTCTACTGAAACGATTAAAAATAATTGGCATAAATCCCCATCAATTTCCAGTCAAAGGCCCAGTCAAGAGCTTAACTAAAGCAAACACTGATCACGATAATGATGGTTTATTGAAATGTTAATATTTTTTCAATATTAATGGAGGGTGCAAACCTGATATTGATTCAATGCAATTAACATTGACAAACAACTGTTTTAACATTGTTTCAATGGTTGCATGCTATCTGGGCCATTTCTTAACCAATCAGAATAAAGCATTCAATGGCCTGGTGGTATAATGTGTAATAATACATGTACAATTTTACGCTGAATTGATTCCAGTAACTCCTATGTTATTATTATGATAATTTGGCCAGTATAAATTATATCAATAATTTATGTATGTGTATGAGTGTAGGTAAATCACCTGAAGAGCGGTCGCCACAGATGGCACAGATGTGTTTGGTAAGGGAGAGGGACGTGTCTGTGGGCGGTGCTAGGACCTTCATCACCCCGTTCAGACCCAAAGGCGGTTTAATGTCCTCCGAACAACTGACAGCATTCATGGGCGAGCTGAGCTAAACAAATGCAGAAATCAGACCATTTAAAAGCTGCTGATGCAAACTTACCAACTTAATGTTGGACTAAATTAGGCATTAACTTTGATCAAAATCTCTATCATTTGTGGCTGCTGACTTCTCCTGCGAGGGGCGCAAATTCAAAATATGTGTTCGGGGTGTCATGTGTGTTGCTCGTCATTCCAAAATATGTGTTCTTTGCATCATGTAAACCATGTGCATCGTGCATGTTGTGACGAGCTCTATATTTTTTACCTATACATAAGCAAACATGCTCAACACAAAAGATCCTCATACTTGACGTTTGCATATAATTCCACATTACCATGGCTTTTGGAACAACGTCAGTCATTTGTTTTTAAATACCCATAACTCAAGTCACACAATGTGCAATGATGGATGAGGGGCCGACAGACGCGCCCACAGGAGATGTTCAAAATAAAAGAATGTGTACAGTGGATTTCTTTGGTAAGAGTGATGACAACTAAACTCCTTCCTGAATAGAAAATAAATTTTTAAAGGTGCAATGTGTAATTTTTAGAAGCATCTCTTGACAGAAATGCAAAATAATATACAAAACTATATAATCAGGGGTGTATAAAGACCTTTTTATAATGAACCGTTATGTTTTTATTACCTTAGAATGAGACGTTTTTATCTACATACACAGAGGGTCCCCTTACATGGAGGTCGCCATTTTGTGCCGCCATGTTTCTACAGAAGCCCGTAGCCTCTTATGGAACGGCTGAAATTCCACAAGGGGGCGTATTTGTTCCTCAGACGTTGCACAATAAACGTGACATCCGAATATATTTATTATAAATAGTGAATGAAAAGTGAGATTCGAATGAATGTCTGTTAGTGAACTAATTGTATACAGTATTTATATCATAATTCGGTCAGAAACGTCAAGATTGTGAGATGAACCAATCGTTTTGGATTAAAAGGCTTGAATATTCCATTTCCTTGGACTTTTGGGGATTTATGAACAATTTGTTTTGGACAATTTCACCGAAGCGGATAAAGGGAAGATTTTGAAGGTAAGTTAATATCCTAAATCGGCGCCGCCCGGTTCAGGTAACTAACAACTAGATTACAGTTTTATGACTGCCATAAATCATATTATGCTTTGTGTGTGCGCTTAATGGAATCCCGAAAGATTTACAACGATGTGCCGCATGACTGTATATTTTGAAGATTTAATGCTTCAAAGTTACAATGACGTAATGCAGCCTCACGTGCAAGGGAGGAAATGTACCGTGTACGGCACAGTGTTCCTTATCAGGTTAATGGACAAACTTTTTTTTACTAAGTTGTCTCTGTTAATACATGTTTTTCCGGTGGCGGCTACCATAGCTTCTTCTACGTGTTTCAAAAGCGAGGGGTGAGCAGTGGACTGAGCTGTTGGTTGCAATTCGCAACCTCATCACTGAATGCCGCTAAAATGTACACACTGCACCTTTAACCAAACACAATTTTTGGTATTGTTATATACGAGTTGGATTTTGAGTCTGAAATTTAATTATCAAATACTGTTGAAATGTCACAAGATATTGGCAAAGGCACCAAAGTCTATAAGACTATTGCGTTGATACTGAAAAAAAAAACAATCTTACTGCATTTCCCCAACTCTCAAAGAATACTTTACTCATGAAAAATGTGAGTTGCTGTAACTTAAGATTAAAAATAAGTTGAAGTTCTTTTTTTTGCTTGAAGTACACTGTAAAAATCCTTGTACTTTTTTACATTTTTAAGTTTTAGACTATTTAATTGAATTTTAAAAATTAAGTTAGTAAAAATTAATTTTAGCACTTAAATGCTTAAATTTAATCAACTTTAGATTTATTAAAACTTTCTTGACTTGAGCATGTACTATAAATTATTAAAATTAAGTTAAAATAACGTAAGCTAATTTAAAATGATTTAAAATTATAATTATTCGCAACTACTCACAAGTAAAAAAGTTCAAATAAACTGTAAATTCAAGTTGATTAAACTAAATGCAACAAGGAAGTATGATAGAGCTAGGCAAATAATCGAAATCGAACCGCAATGAAACGTTGCGATTAGCAAATTGATGCAATAAAGGATGCCATTAAATTCCATTTAACTGGTTTGCTAATTGCACTTGAATGAATGACATGACATTGAACACATTTTCTACCCATTTTAAAAATCCCAAATGTATTTAATATTTTGATAAT
This sequence comes from Misgurnus anguillicaudatus, assembly GCF_027580225.2. Lineage (NCBI taxonomy): Eukaryota > Metazoa > Chordata > Actinopteri > Cypriniformes > Cobitidae > Misgurnus > Misgurnus anguillicaudatus. The sequence continues at coordinate 8,142,915 of NC_073358.2, forward strand.
TGTGAAGTTGAGTATTCCAGTTCTTTGTTTACAAAAAACAAACATGTATACAAATCGTTCTAATAAAACTCAGTCACCCATTTAAATATTTTAACTTTTTGTTAAAGTTGCAGCTACAGTATAATGAACTCACTTATTTAAATACTGTTAGTCCAAGCTAAAGACCATTTAGCTAACATTTTACATTTCATAAAATAAATCAGTGTTAATTATATTCTTAATTTCTTTATTTTTGTTTCCTTATTTTCATAAAAAATATTTTAAACCTGATAAGAATACAGTTAAATCACCAGACCCATAAGTAGTATCAGTAAGATCTAACCATCTAGAAAGGCAGATGCACATTAACCGCAAATTGAATCTCAATTTCTGGCAGAAAAAATGCAATTAGATATTTCCCCAAATCGCACAGCCCTAGTGTATGATATTTTACTTTGCATACAAACTCTTAAAAACGCAATGTGAAACTTTCTTTTTTGTCCTATAGGTAGAGAATGAATAGATACTGTATATACATAAGACCTTAATCTTTTAAACAGTTTACCTTTTGAGTAAATTGAGCTGAAATGTTAACATATAGCAAGTCTAAATTTAGCTCAATGGCAGGCTGTGGGGGCGAAGCTTGTTGGCTTAGTATACATGGAGAAAACAAAAGTACTAGTATGGCAATTGTGATCATTTGAAAAGGAGTGGCATTCCTCTTGTTAGACACAGAAACCCAAATACATACCATTATGAACACACCTGCGCATACGTTTGAAATCACTCACACACACCTGCACACGAACAGTTCTACCTGTTCCACCGTCTGCCCCTATTTTAATGCAGATTTGTCTGTTGTCTTTTGCTATGTCCTGTCGAATGGGGTATAATCTCTCTCAAGTGTGTAAGCTAATGCATGTAGCACAGTCTGTCTTTGGGATGCTTCTCTAGTGCCAAAGACCAGGTAACCTCTAGATTCAGACCCCCTAACAGATTATTCACTTTGGGATTCACAATGCGGTATATGTCGAATGTCACGTGACCAAAATGGAAAACTGGGTTGATCGCTTCCGGTTGCTAGCATGTGCTATCGTAGCTTCTTGTTATTGTTATTCGTAGTATCATTATTTGTGTTCTTTTATATTCTAATATCTGAATGTACAGGTGCTGGTCATATATTTAGAATATCATCAAAAAGTTGATTTATTTCAGTAATTCCATTCAAAAAGTAAAACTTGTATATTATATTCATTCATTACACACAGACTGATATATTTCAAATGTTGATTTCTTTAATTTTTGATGATCATAACTGACAACTAATGCTGCGTTTACACCAGCCACGGTAGAGGCGTCAAGCACGAGTGATTTCAATATTAAGTCAATGTGAAGACGCGTTGACGCGTGTCTGGAGGTCTCGCGGCCCGAATGAGGCGTGTAGCACAGCGCGGTAGATGCAATTCCGCCTCATTCACGCGAATGGCGGGAATTGAGCGCTTTCCGTGGCAAACGCGCGAGTTGAAAATTTTGAACTTTGGCGGAAAAACGCGCTGTGATAACTAATCAGGAGCTTGCTTTAGTAGTGACATGATTACAAAAAGCGAGTGGTGTCGCAGAAGCCCTTCCCGTGACGCAAATTTCCGCGTGAATATCTCGATGACTAGAATTTCACGCATGGCTTTCACGCGCGAATGAAGCGAGTACACTCAAACTGTTCAAGCGGCAAACTAGGCGAGGTAGACGCGATTTTGACGCCTCAAACGCGGCTGGTGTAAACGTGGCATAAAGAAAAATACTAAGGGGACTATTTTCGGCTGCTGCATAATATCATTGCGCCTCCTGCAGCCATGTTACGGAAGCAAAGTCCTTGATTATTACGCCAGAATGAGAGTATAGTTCCTAGCCATATCTGCCTAGAAAATCGCAACTTTTAATTTTCCGTCGTTCTTAGAACACAATGTAACAACAGAAGAGTCAAGTTTTAAATAGGAAAAATATCAAACTCTTTGGTCATTTTTGAGCGCGATGCTAAATGGTCTAATCAGATTCAATGGATTATGCTAAGCTATGCTAAAAATGGTACCGTCAGACACGGAGATCAGCTGAATGGATTCCAAAACGGTAAAAATCAAATGTTTAACTCTAGGGGAGCTGGAAAATGAGCATATTTTCAATAAAATTGGAGTGTCACTTTAATAGATCTTCCTAAAATGTACACATTGCAAAGCTGCAATTTGTGACCTTAGCCTCTCTATCGCCATCTCTGTTTAAAACACCAACCTGCAGTTATTTTTAAGTGAGTTGATGTCAAATGAAGTCAAAGTGACATTTCACACAAAATCGTACCGGACTGGTCAAGTAATAAATCATATTAAAAGCTTATCGTTGTGAATTGGGACAGTTCTGAACACAGTTTTTAATATACTTGCTCAATAACTGATTTTTGTTTGAAATACATATTACAAATTGCAGCTTTAAGAACTCACTATAACTACAATGCTCTAAATACAGGTCCCTCTTTTATGTAGTCATTGGAAATTAAATTGGGACTAGAGGCACGTCTGCCTTAAGAAACATACACACTTAAATTGTTGCACGGTACATGGTTAAACGTAAAAACTAATTGGGAAGTTTGCGTGAGTTTGTACATTCGAGGGTATGGCTGGGTGTTAAAAGAGCTCAATTCTGACACATGCCACATGGCTAAGCTGCAGATTTTAACAGGCCAGCTCATTTCCCGTGCGCTCGAACCCTGACCAGGCCCCAACCGGGCTTCTTCTGAAGCCATTTAGCATGGCAATAAAACACGGAAAGCCCATGTGGCACACTAAGACTGTGTTTGACTCTACGCGGTCAGAGATCAAGCACTTTGACGGGCCTAATGAGGATGAATGGGGTTCGTGGCAGCTCCATACGCCTACTCCTCAGAGCAGTGCCATTTATATGAAGATGCACCCCCCTTCCATTTAGTAGGCAAATTAAAGCTGTCTGACAAGAAGCTTGGGGTGGACAAAAGTAATGAGGTCCAGTGTGTTTTATGCCAACCCAAACTTGTTTTTAATGGGAACATTTTGGGGTAACAACAGAAATGACGGAGCAGGTCAGTGGGGAGGTGGGCGTTATGGGGGGAAACAACCCATCACTATAACATGTTCATAATAAGTACAGTACATTACGCGTTTTTTTCGTGTGTTTTGGATAGCAGCACAATTCCCAGGAAACACACATAATGATCAAAACGTATAGTTCGAAGGCACTGTAACTGTCTGACGAATGCTTAAATGCAAATGTTTAACATTAACAGTGTTCCAGCTATTTCAATTCAATGCTATAGGCTTAACAAAAATTCTCTGTCTTTAAATTTATTTTGCTAAAGGGTGTGATTTGATATGATTATAGTTACACTAAATGCTTTTACTGATGCTCAAATGACTCTGGCAAGCAGTTAACAATTTCACTATGCCAAAGTCTGAGTCAAATCCATCCTGCTTATCTGTAGAAATTTCAAGATATACATTAATGTATAATGCATAAAAACACATGCACAGAGTATATAAAAAGCCCAGTGCAATGACAAGAACTCAGTTGAGCTTAAAACATTTATATTAATTACTGCTGAACTGAAGTTCATAAAGCTATTGAACATTCTGTGATGTTTATGTACTAAAACAATGCTGACTTCAAACAATCATACAAATCGCATTATTTACATGAAACCTTAACCAAATCAAAATAATATAGTATGTAATAATCCTCACTAATGTTTTGTATTCAACCTAAAATCTCTCCCAAAAGAACTATAAGTCAACTAAAATCATGACAAGCAATTATATTACTTATTAACTTTTTTCATTTCTTTTTAACAAAAACAAGTACATTATGCTTACATTTCTCTCATAATTATAATATTATCATTATTATACTATTCAAATAGGAAAAACTGCAGACTGCTCTACTTTCTTTTCTGCTCTCTCCTATTTAAGGGTTCTGATCCATGTATCAATTCAATTCAATTTTATTTATATAGCGCTTTTCACAATTGTTAATTGTTGCAAAGCAGCTTTACATGAGTAAATATATGGGAGAACCATAGACCGTAAAAAAATATGGACGTAGTGTCCGTGACGTCACCCATTGGTTTGTGAAGATCGCTTTAGAAGCTTAAAGTCGGCGTTGCCTGCCGTCGCCATCTTGGCCACGCGTCCCCGCGAATTACTCGCGTAAAACCAAAAATTGGTAAAGAGACGGGACATGGGTGAAGCTGAGGTGAAACCACGCCCGCCTAGCGCGAGTCTAGTGACAGCAGTGGCTGTTCAACCGACACTCAAGCGGCCACGCACTTAATTATGCAGAAGTTTAAGGCTTAATATAATCTAAACGAATGAGTTACAAAATAATTCACCCCCCTCACAGTTGTCATGAAGGGCAAAATTTGCTATATAGGCCAAAAACAATTTTTGTACCAGGCTGTAAACATATTATTTTCTAATGTAAAGTTGGCCATTTTTAACATGGGAGTATATGGGAATTGAATACCTTTTGGAGCCAGCCTAAAGCGGCCAGTCGATGAATTGCAGTTTAAGTCACTTCAGTGTTGGCATCATTAGAGAGATCAGTAGGTTGCCCCTCGGGCAGAACACAGAAAATCAATAGATAATATAAGAAGTAGGATATTGCAGCTAAGGATAAACCGTACAAGCGAGCGTAGTAATAATGTAACGTATACAGTAAAGTGTTTAAGTTAAGTCAAAGTTGTCTGACTCTCCCGGGGACAAAAAACCCCTAGGAGAAAACCCAGTGGGAAAAACTCCTAGAAGGACAAAAAACCCTTGGGAGAAATTTATATATATATATATATATATATATATATATATATATATATATATATATATATATATATATATATATATATATAAACACGGTAGGGATAGGAAGTGGGTAAGCGGATTAAACTGGTTCAGCCGGCGGTCGTTGGACGTGCATCGGCTGGGCATCAGTAGATCAGTGGTGTGATGAACTGGGTCTGTTTGTCTCATAGACCCAGTTCCTGTGTTTTTTGTGTTTAGCCTAAGTATTGCATTAAAACTTTTATGCTTAAAGAAGTTTAATAATAATATGGTATACTAGGCCAGTGTGTGAGCATATACTGTATTATATTTCATGTTAAAGGCACAAAAGGTCATGGGTTCGAACCCAGGAAAAACGAGCTTATATTATGTAATGCACATAATGCATGTAATGCACTGTAAGTAGCTTTTCGTCTTCTGAGGGCGTTTTCACATCTGTAATTCGGTTCATTTAGTCCGGACCAAAAGCAAAAAATGATACATTGTAACTTTTTTAGCAGATTTGGTTCCATTTCACACCACACTGATTGCTCTGATCCGCACCAATTGAAACGAACCAAAATTCTGTCATGTGATAAGATCAACATCACTCATTGGCCACATGTATTTGAATGTATTTCCTAAACGGCTTCACGGTCGGTCAGAATCAACGTGCGGGAAATTCCAACGGAACCCCTGGAAGTAAACAAAAGAAGGATAATACAGCAGACACCATGGACAGATGGCTGTGCGCTGTAATTATGTCTCCGTGGTTGTTATACATAGTTTGTATACAGCACTCTAGACAAACTGTTCATTTTCAGAATGAATCGCGGATGCGGCTTGAAAACAACGATTTAATGCACTACAAACGGCGAAGACAAAAAATTTCCGAGGCTCCGCCCGCACCTCCTCGCAACTCCAGTCAACAACACTTCCTCATCCGATAATGCACTGCGCAGTTGACTACGGCAGCTGGTTTAGTCCAAAATGCGCAGTACTTTTGCAGTTAGGTCGGTTCGATCTCGGATCGTATTCTCACCACAAACGAACCGCTCTAGAGTTCGTTTGAAAGCGTACCGAGACCACCTCTACAAGCTGGTCTCGGTCCGTTTGTTTGGTCCGCTTTTGGTGCGCACCAGAGTTCAATTGCTGCATTCTCACCTGCCCTAACGAACTGCACCAACTGAGCAATCGAACTCTGGTACGATTCAATCGAACTAAACAAGGCAGGTGTGAAAACCCCCTTACATCCAAAAACATACTTCTTCTTTTGTGCCATTGTTGAATCTTAATATAAAACAAAGCTGTTGTGTGAAGTGATGCCTGTGACTTCTAGAGTACTTGTAGTTTGGCTCTCACGCTGATTGACGTGTGGGCTGCTTTTCTGGGGGAAGTGCCCATAAAAGAAATAGTACGTAAAGTATACCAATGGTACCTTAGATGTACCCATGTTCGAAAAAAACTTTCTAAAACTTGTACGAACCCTGGCGAAGTGCATTAGGTACAGAAATACTCTGTCACACGTCCTTTATGACACTTTGCCATGTTTAGCACGAGAAATCCAACTCTTACTGTGGGTTCACACCAGACGCGAGTTCAACGATTAGAGTGAGTAGATTACATACAAAGTCAATGCAAAGACGCGATCAGACGCGGACTCGCATGGGGCGATGCGAACGACGCGATATGGGTGGCGCGTTTGCCGTGAAAACACGCGCTATTCGCCTCAAACGCGTCTTCGCTCAAGTTGAATATTTTTTGCATGACACGAAGTTAAATCCTGTGAGTAACGCGATGCACCGCGTTTGGTGTGTAAGTAGCATTAAACTGTGTTAATAAGACGGAATGCATGAAATACTATTAGTCCCCCCATCACTTAGAGCAAGTGAAGTTAAATTCAAGGTGCTTTATTGTCAATTGAGATGCTCTTACTTAGGGGTGTAACGGTACGTGTATTCGTACCGGACCGTTTCGGTACAGGGCTTTCGGGACGGTGCACATGTGCACCGAATGGCCAAAAGCAATCTTTTGTGTGCGGAACATAGGTAAATTTTTGTGTTTCCACACAAACGTATTAAGTGGCGGAAGTCTCCGCGTTCAGCGCAAGTCTTCTGTCAAACATAAAATATAATTCGGCCCACAGAAAGATTTTTATTTACTTAGTTGTATATTCGTTTGATTATTGATGTGAACGTTTACGGGGCTGCTTACGTGTCGCGTCTAAAAGCGCTATTAAACGCGTGTCAACGCGCTGTTTTGTTCTTCCCAAAAGTGCGTGAGAGGGTGCTTTTCCATTGCATAGTAGTATCTTTCGTTGCTACGCAATCATGAGACGCGCTTTCTGTGACAGCGAGAATAAGGAATGCGTGATCAGATTTTTCATCTGCACCTCACGTCAATCATATCATTGTCACAATGCAATCAGTTAATCTGTTAGGGACAGAGAAGAGCTGTAACCTGGGCTTACTCAGCTATTACTCAGCTGCGGAGGGGTTCGTTAGTTTAAGTCACAGCTGACATTGGCAACACAAGCAAAAATTAGGAGAAACATGCAAAAGATAAAAGATTGCTATGTATGCAACTCACTCATCTCAATATGAGTGTATAATAAGTATATCATCATGTTGCTTGCTATGCAGTTACACATAGAGCAGTAATATTATTTTTATACAAAGATGGTACATAAACAATTCAATACAGTGACTTAAAAAAATCCAAAATAAATCAAAACAGAAAAAAAATTTTGGGTGGCAAAAATGTAGGCTAATAGTTAATAAATGTATTCAGGAATTGAATTTGTCAGTTTAGTGCAAGGTTTTAGTAGAAAAAGTTAAAGAGAAGGTTAAGAAAAGATTTACCTACTGTTATAAAATAATGTAAAAAAAGTAGGTTATTTAGTGGAGAACTTCGCAGCAGTATTTTAATTATTATTCTTTTATATATATATATATATATATATATATATATATATATATATATATATATATATATATATATATATATATATATATATATATATATATATATATATATATATTTCATTATATATATATTTCATTATATATATTTTATTTATTATATTTTAATAAAAAGTGTTTAAAAAAGTGTAAACAAATTGTTAAAAAAAGTTTATAGTAATAAACAAACTGCACCGAAAATTAACCGAACCGTGATTTTTGCGTACCATTACACCCCTACTCTTAGTAGATTGTGTTGGTCATCATAGAAATCCGCTTTTGCGTTTTTGTTATTTATTTTACGCCTTTTTATTAAATAACCTGCAGATATTACCACTCCCATCTGCGCTTTTTTGAAATTGCACTCTAACGCTAATTTGCCCCGTTTAGTAAATCTGGCCCTTAAAGGCGGAGTACACAATGTTTGAAAGCCAATGTTGATATTTGAAATCACCTAAACAAACACGCCCCTACCCCAATAGAATCTGGACCTTCTTTTAAAAGACCCGCCCCACACATACGCAAACCGGCAAGGATGTCGGTTAGTAGACACGCCCCTTCCTGCTGATTGGCTACAAGTGTGTTTTGGTAGTCGGCCCGTCTCCTTTTCCAAAGCGTTTTTCAAACATTGTGCACTCCGCCTTTAATGTCTCCATTCCCAACATAGTCACAATATATATGATAAAAATAAACCTTAATTCATTTCGGTAATACTAACTCTAAGCATCTCTAGGAAATAGTTGCTTTTGATGATGTGCAACCATTCTGTTTATGAACAGATTTCCACTAAATTTAGATGTTCTGCTCAATGTTTTGGATAAAAAATGCACAAACAGCACAAATTCTAATGTAGTATAAAAAACCCTAATCTGTCTACTTTTATCTTTGACATAAAATACTAGTGAACATAAAATATAAAGTTAGTCAACTGGAAACCAAATGTAAAAATGACTTCACATGGAAACAGTAATATTCCTTGTATGATGTCTCATAAAAACCCTGCTCACAGTGAAGGGGATTTACCAGTCCACAAAAACTTTACAAGCGGCCCCATTTTCCACCAATGAAACGCTGTTTCAGCGGTTATGTGTTATTAAATAAAATCCAATCATGAAGCCTAAAGCACAAATGCTGAACTGATTAGATTTTCTGTGCATACAAGTGTAGCATGCGAGACAAGCTCATTTAAAAAAAAATTTTTAGCACCACTGAACTGTCTCTCTGCTTGAATGAATGAAGTAAACACTGCATATAGACTGCAAGTGTGTTTCTGTGTGCACCATATGGTTTATCTAACTAAACAATTTTTCACTCAGTCTCCTTAAAAATAACCTAAATGTCCAAGCTAAGTAACCGCTAATGCTTCATGTTATTTAATAAACGTTTACGCAGAAGCCCTTTGGTACTTTTGCCGAATGAAATAAATGTCGTGTGAACGAGCAGATGATCATGTCTCATAGAGGCATGCCAGAAAATCTCATTAATAACATTTTTTCTTTAATATCACTGATCTGTCTGAGTGATAAAATGAACAGAGTAACGATTCAAATAAACTATGCATGTGATTTTATTAACATGTGAGTAAATACACATTTCATTTCCAGCAGACTTCAAATTTAACTTTGTATCATATCAATTTAACCAGTTCAGCAGGACATATGAAGTATGAAAAAACTAGAAGTCGATCAGTAGTAGATTTTAATCAATAGCGAAAACTATATTGGTCCATACCTGGCAATAACCGAATAATCGACCCATAGTTTTTTAAATGGATACTGGATAAAAACATAAATTTCACTCAATGTGAAACAGTAGAGGTGTGACATATCACAAAACTCATCGCGCTGCTAGATGGTGCCAGATCAAATCAATAACAATGACGTAGATTAATGACACTCTGAAGCAGCTTGGACTGATGGGATTTGTTGTCTTTAACTCAAATGCTGATGACCATCAATCAGACGGGAACGAGAAATCATGTTACACATAAAGTAATCAAGTTTTATAAATGTTGTGTTTGATAACATCGTTTTTTTTTTCATTATGTAAGGTTTCATGTAATGTTCAAAACGCAATTGTTAGTCATAGATGTTACAGTATTAGTCCAATAAGGGGTTTGTTAACACAGCACAGAATTAAGTGTTCAGATGAACAAACTTACCATAAAAAAGCAAGTGGCCCGACAGACGCGATTACTTCCGCATTTGTCCACGACACTGTTGTCGTGGTTTTTACATCAGTTAAAGGCGGTAACAAAGGGTAATGTAGATATTAACGTCATTTACAGGCGACTGCACTGCCCCGTGTCACTGTTTAGGTTAGCAATTTTCTCATAATTTACAAGTAGTTGAAAACATTACAGATATTGTTAGTTATCAGCTGGACAAAATATATAACACTGGCCTAGTGGTTTTTGGATATTTTACTGGAAATATCTTACAAATTGTACCTTTAATGACACAGACTTAAAGGCGGAGTCCACGATGTTTGAAAGCCAATGTTGATATTTGAAATCACCCAAACAAACACGCCCCTACCCCAATAGACCATTTCAAAAGATGTAAACAACACTGGTCCAGAAGCACTTCCTGTTTCCGTTTTTTAACAGTAGATAAACGTTGGGATAAAATAAACCAACAGAACATATAAACCTGAATTAACTGAAGTTAAACAAACATCTTAAAGATAATAATATATGTGAAATAAAAAATAACTGTCACAAACTGTAACAGGAAGTGTTTCTGGACCAGTGTTGTTTACATCATTTGAACTGGTCTATAGAATCAGGGGCCCGTACCATGAAAATGGCTAAACAAACTCAGGGTTACAGGATTAGTTTCAGGTTGACAAAACCAAGCCAATGTGCAGGCCCTGTTGGTAAAAGCCATCTTCATGGCACCCAAAACCCAGGATTTGCACAAACCAATCCTAAACAAAGCTGGCTAACCAACTAAACCAGCTTCATGGTATAGGCCCCTGGACCTTCTGTTGATAGACCCGCCCCACACATACGCAACCCGGCATTTGATTTGATTTGATTGGCTATAAGTGTGTTTTGGTAGTAGGCCCGTCTCCTTTTCCAACGCGTTTATCAAACATCGTGGACTCCGCCTTTAAGTATGTTAAATAAGGTTACTGTCTCTTTAAGATAAGCACAGACCTGGTTTCTGCTGCCTCTACTCTATACATACACTTAAGACATAAACAAATGTTTTCATTAGAAAAAGAATACTTTGGTATTTCCAGATCATTTTGTTTGTATGTGTCTTGTCAAGAACAGAAAGATTTTATGTTTGGTTGCTTTTTGAAACGCGTCTCTCCATGTATGCACTTTTGGGTGCACATAAGCGTGCCGGCACACACGGATGGAGGGCGAATTCCAAACAGCGCTTTTTTGAAGGCCATAGGGATGATCACGTCTAAGTGGAGTTGGACCGGACACATTTAACTGCATGTGCGTCTGTGCGTACAGAAAACTGCTCACTTAACGCATGTTTGTGGTTAAATTGTTTAAAATCACTTTTGTGTTAACATTTGCAAGCCTTTGAAAAATTTGCAAATTATAAACTTTAAATTTGCGCATTAATCTGCAAATCGCATGCAAGGCAAACCGTGGGTTAACTGCGATCAGGCACACCACTATGAAACAGTGCTGACATGTATTACAAAATTCATGAAACGTACGTTTAAATAAAAAAGTATTGAAGTAAATACTTCTGGTCCTACTGGTAACATTAAAATTACATGAATGTATATTATATGTGTAGTCTTGTACTTGATTTGCTTCTTTGTTAACACTTGATTATCTAATCAAAATAACAAACAATGCATTGCAGCGATAATAAAAACAAAATAACTATCGGCATGGATTTTTCAGATAGCTAATTGTTCCACCAATGCGTTTCTTTGCACTTATTAATTCCATAGAAGTGTCATTGACTACAGTGATGTCATACCTGAGGACTAAGGCTCGGTCTGAAGGCCATGCTGGTGGAGGACGGGCCACTGCTCATGGAAGGGTGACCCATCGGTGAGCTGATGATGGGAAAGGGCGACGACAGGCCGTTGATAGGTGAACTAAGGGTGCTGATGGGTGAGTGTAGCTGACCCGGGCTGGAGCTCACGGCAGAGGGGCTGAGCAGCCCTGGGTGAAGATGGTGACTGCCGATGCCCCGATGTCCCGTAGATGAGCTGAGAGGCGACGATGAGAGTTGACCAGAGGAGTCTGTGGGACAAAAGGGAAATAGTGAGACTTTTTTTGTGATATTATCACAAATTTCCTAGTTTTTTCATGACCGTATAACGAATTCCTGTTTTCATGTGATTATCACGTATTTGTTACTCAACTGCTTTTTCCTATTTTTAAACCATTGTCGCTTCAGTGTAGGGTTAGATTTGGTGCTTGCATTACAATGTCACTTTATATATTGGTTTATACTATTTGTTCTGATATATTTTTTTATATGTCGCCTGGCGTTAGGGCTTGAGTTGGGTTTGGGTAGGGATGTCATTTTATGTAAATCTAACCCTAAACCGAAGCAACAATGGTAAGAAAATAGGACAAAACAATTGAGTAACCAATACGTGATAATCACACCAAAACAGGAATTTGTTATATGATCACGAACGCGAAAATTTGTGATAATTTCACGAAAAAAGAATCAAAAAGTTACGTGACAATATAACGAAATTTCGTAAGACTGGGCTGGCGCGCGGTATGCACGCTCATAATGGAACCGATGCGGCATCGAGTTACAAACATTTCAACTTTCTAGAATGCCGCAAGTGCACCACAGGTCATGTGACAAGAACCAACAGAGGGTCACGTTTTCCGCACGTTTTTTAGACGCGAAACGTTAACCTCCCCTAAAAAGGGTCCAAGGACCAGATTTATTACCAGAGTAAAGCATATTTTGGCATAATAAAAACTACTGGTAGGATTTACTAAAGATATGGAGTGAATTTTTTTTAATTTTTGTAACAGACAGAGTTTCCTTTCTGTCTGTCATTTCGACATCACGTCGATGACCGACGAATTGGGAACTCGCTGGAGGGACCAAACTGTTTCGAGTGTAACTAAAAAGAGACAGCGCACATTAGCATGCGTTATTCGCATCTGCCAGCCACACCCCGGCGAGTATAAGGGCCAATCCCATTTCTCTGTCTTACCCCTTACCCCTACCCCTTAGTTTTGCACGTTCACGTGAGAGTAAGGGCTATCCCAATTCTCGTTTTGATCAAGGGGTAGGGCTAAGGGCAAGTGGTAGATACCCCTTAAAACCAAGAATTTCCGCGAGCTTACTTGAAACCAAGGGGTACCCAGAATACACTGCGCAACCGGCAAAAATGGCGGCCAGAGCGTCCAGAGAGTCCCATAAATGTAAGTATTTTCGGCTTAATAATTAATTTAAAAATTACTAACGTCTTGTTTTGTGCTCTGCACAGTCCTGTTCATATATATTTGAATTATGTTCTTAATTTAAATGTTTTAAAATTTCGCTAGTTTGCTACGCTAACGTTACGTTGCTGATTTGCACAATTCCCGTATTTGCTGATTTGCACAACATTCCCGTATTTCTCTAAGTAGCCATGAATGGACTGCATGCTTGTCTACAGTTTTAACTAAATTCCATTAACGTTAGCAGCGAATTTCGTTTGATATCAGTGCATAACACTACTTGCTTTGGAGACATCGGTATGTGCTTTACGTATACCGTCCTGTATCACACAGGGACGCCAGAAGAAACTCGGCGGCTGATTAACTGATGACGTAACCGTAAATTTTAAGCGGTGTCTCATTTCATAGGGGTATGTTTTCACCCCTAGCGCTTAACACTTGGTTTTGAGGGACAAGGGCTAGGGGTAAGACGAAGTGGTAGGGGAAGGGGAAGGGGTAAGACAGAGAAATGGGATTGGCCCTAAATAGGCAGAAAGTATTTTTAATGAATCGTGCAGCATGATTTTTCTAAGGTTTGCACTTATTAGTTTACTGGCAATTGCGCCATTATTTAACAAAAAAAACATGTCTTAAATCCTATGTTAATTTGCACTACTATTGGTTGATAGCGTTGGTCGTTATGGAAATTCAATTTTTGCGCCTGTGTTCTTTAACGTGCACCTTGTCTCCCACAGAAATGTTCACTCCAATCTTCATATTTCATAGTATCATACTTTGCTTTGGGCAGAACATACTACCCAATGTTTACTTTTGAGGTCAACTAATTGTTTTGAATGGCATGATACCCTTTTGAGATTTGAAAGTATGTTTATTTGTGTACAGATCCTTCCGCACATCTATTTGTGTGTGTGGTTGTGTTTGCATATCCATATGTACAGATGCTATCCAGAGATGTCCTGTTGACAGTGTGTACTTTGATAAAACAGTGGACTTCAGCCACTCGCCTTTGCTTTCGCAGGGAGAGGAAACGCATGCTGAGAAAACACAGAGGGCTTAATGACTTATCCTGTATTTTTTCCTACAACTACAAGAATTTGACATTAACGTAAACAATTTCAATCTTCCTGTGCATTGGAGGCGCTACGCTGACGTCAAAGTGTCAGAGCGAATATTGTTTTTAAACATAAGTCTCACGCTGGTTTATTTTCTTGTGGTCTATCGTGACAATCTGTGAAAGAGTCACATTGGCATTAGTCAGTCGGTGTTTAAAGAAATAACATTTGTAGCATGATTTTTCATGATAATTTAGATGCTATCACATTTATGTATTTTAATTCATGCATGTATCCAAAGCAACTTAACAGCATATTCAAGCTATACATTTTATCAGTATGTGTGTTCCCAGAGAATCGAACCCACAACCTTCAGTTGAGCTACAGGAATATACTTTTTATATTGTATATGTGTGCATGTATATATTGTTTTTTTTGTGCTTTTTTTAGCTTTTTAACCATGGTTTTACTACAGTAAGCATAGGCAAACCATATTATTTTTAGAAAATCACAGTAACCACCCATGCTCTGGTCAAACCACAATGACTACAGTTTAATCTTCATATCTGTTGTAAAAATATGGTAATGCATATGGCAATCAATTTGCCTAAAAACATGGTTACTACACTTTTATTATAATTGATTGTTGCTTGGATTATGTTTTTTTTTGTAGTCAAAAACCGTAAGCAAATTAGCATTTAAGCATTCTACTTCTGCTTCCAATGTCACAAAGTCAATATTTATTTTAATAAATTATTTGGGTTAACACAAGCCCAATATATTTGGACGTTTTATTCCGCGACATAAAACACACCAGTAATACCCCCACTTGTGACTTTTTAAACCTTTATGCGTTTTAAAATTTGTGGTGGCTAAAAAGTTGCTACATGGGACTACAGACTTTGTCTGGGACGTCATTACACATGAAGATTTCAAAAACAAAGCAACGTGGGCACAATTCCTAACAAAGATTAATCCACACAGTAACAGGAAATATGTAAATGTTTTAAATAAAGTTTAAAAGAGCTGTCAGAAGCTTTGTGGTAATGACGTTGAATACTGTTAAAAGTAAAAGTTGGAGTTAAAAGTTAACTTAGTTTTTAAACTTTTCAATTAAAGTGAGATTTTTTTTTTTAAGTAGAGCAGCTTTTCTTTTTTATTCGACCGTGGTGCCGTTTGCTTGTAGCCTAATGCTGCGTACACACCAAACGCGAAGCATCAGGTTCCTCGTTCTAGATTACTTCCGGGATTTAACTTTGTGTTATGGGAATTTTTCACTTGAATTGAACAGGGTTTCCCGCAGCACTTTGCAGTTCGGGCGGCCCGCCTAAGCTGGGAAACCCTACCGCCTTAACTAGGTTGTTCACAAAAAATAATAATATCGCTGCACAAAAGGCCGTCAAGTGCATCTCGAAAAATAGCGTGGACCTGCTTCACACCGTGAGCGGGCAAGCGCCCACACGGCCAAAATGAGAGAAAGACGTGGTCCGTCACTGTCTGGAGGATAACTAGTAGCCAGTTGATTCTCGGAGAATAGCGCGGACACGCTTCACACCGCGAGCGTGCACGCACCACACGGCTGGATTGGTCCACAACTGTCTGGAGAATAGCCAGTTGATAAAACGCGTGTCCGTGAGAACTGTAAGTGGACTTATGTTTTGGGTTTATTTAAGCCTGTTATTGTATAAGTCTGTAATTCTTGCAAATTTATAGTAAGTTAGCTGGTGATTTTGTTGTTTGAGCAACCTTCTAGCTTGATATAATTGTTGAGCGCTCTTGTTCACGTTATTTATGTGCATTATTTACATAATAGTTACAGTAGTTACAATCTTTTAAAGGGGCGGTGAATTTGTCGATTTTATAGTTTTATACTGTTATCTGATGTCTACTTATGATGTTTGCGTGGTTTTTACATTCAAAAACATCAAAAACAATAAGTTATACGCTATTTTGTAACATGGATTAGTGTCTCTCTGGAGAAATGGTTTGTTTGAAGGGGCGGGCCGTATTGAAGACCTGGACGTAACGTCCACTGCTATGATTGGACAGTTTCATTCCCCGTCATTACATGTGGGCAAATGTTTTAAAAACATTCATGTGTAAAAATAGCAGACAAACACATATATGTTTGAGCCACAAAATATTCTGGGTGCTAAAGATGATACACATAAATAACAATACGTATAGTAAAATATAAACAAAACTTTAAACTCAACGTGACTAAATTACCGTAAACAACACAGTAAGCGTGCATCAGAATCTAATCTGCGGCTGATAAATCCTTATCAATAACTTTGTATATTTCTATTGTGCTTGTGAGGTTGCTCTTAGATACACGTAACGTTACATACCACAGTTATTTGATAAAAAAGCTTTGTTGAGTGTTTGACCTTTCAAATGCAACTCGCTTAAAATTACCGTATAAAACACAGTAAGCGGGCATCAGAATCTAAATTGCGGCTGATAAGTCCTTCTTTATCACTAACTTTGTATATTTCTACCTTTAAATTACAGTCGAATTGTTAAGTGTTGTACCTTTATTAATCGTTTAATGTTTTTAGTACATTAAAACAGTCAAAGTTACAAACAGTTAAGACACGGATGTTACAACAGACATATCAAGCGATCTCTTCTAACAAAGCAATAGTGAAACCGTTTCACTGAAACGCAGTAACTTAAATAAAGGTAAATGTACTTGCCGTGTCATTTTTGTCAGATCCAATATTAGTGGTGCTTTTAATCACAGACTCTCTGCAAATCCAGCATCGACTTGCTTCTTTACAAATGAATCCGCGGTACACAAAGTAATCAAACACACGAGCTGGAACTTCTTCAAAAACAAACTTTAACCACGCATTCCTAATGTTATGTTCCGAGCCTCCGAATTAAAGTATTCAGCTTGTGTGTTGTTCCCACGCGGTTCTTCCACAACCCAAGACTCCGTTTCCATGCTTACTCTATCATAACCGATCACCGCGTCAAAATAAAAGTCTCTCAGAAAAATTTATTTAAAAGTCATTTTGGTTACATTTGGCAATCTTTAAAGACATGTTTACTAATTGTTGAGACACACGTGTCACGCGAAGCTGTGGGCGGGGCTACAAAAGTGGTTCTTGTATTTGGATTCGTGGAGGTGCTTCAATTCTATTTTGACGTCATATTTCTCAGAATTCCACACTCGGGTGTAATACTGGCTTGGTTCCAAAGCTCAGTGCTATATTTCAGTAGCACGGACGTTTTCAGTTCTGAATCTTGCAGGATGTTCATTTAACTATGATGACCTCTTATATAACAAATTATCAAGCTAAAATTGAGTATTTGATTCACCGCTCCTTTAAGATAATGTAATTAATAGTGGGAAATAATCAGTTTATTGATTTTTACAGTTTTTACGCGATATATATTATCGTTCGCCATGTTCTACAACATCTGCTTCAGTTTGTGTTTATTAACCCTTTCACTTCCGTTTCACTTCATCACGCAGCTATTCTATTTAGAGGTATGTGTTAAAAACATTTAATTCATGAATAATCTAGTATGTGTTTATTTTCGGTCGTAATTTCTTCAAAATTAAGTTTTATTTGAGTTTTTTAATAAAAAGGTACGCCCTGCCCCTTTTGGTTGCCGAGCCCCATTAGGTTAGCTTTTTATCTCTAGAGAATGCATTTAGACTTCAAAATTCATAAAAGTTATGTAACTCTGTGAAGATTACCTTGTTGGACAAAATGTTTTTTAAGTGTCTTAAACTTTTGTTATACACAGAGCTTATTTTTGGCGATAATCCAAAAGTCTATGGGAAACCAATGTCCCGCTAACTGGGTTGGCCTACAAAAATACGTCATCCCTGCAGCACCCTATAACCATAGTTAATTTTCCTAAGAGTAACCATGATATTTGTACAGTAGTAAAATTCTGGTAATAAAAACAATAATCAATACACCAACAAAGACACTATAATAAAACCATTGTTAATTTTGGTTAAGGGAAAACTACAGTAAGAACAAATTGACCATACTCTCACTCAAAATACTAGTACACACATACTGATAAAATGTTTATCTTGTAATGAAACCTTTCACGCTCTTCAAGATTTGTCAGCTTGAATTCACCCCAGGAATTCCTCCATGAACCCAAACCGGCCCTGCAACTGTCACACGCGTTTCTGTACGAGAACACATGAAAGACATGAATGAATATGCTAGTGTGTGACACAAGTGTATCTTAACCGAGTAGAGAGATCACACACAGCGTTATGTTTTCTTTCAAAGATCTGGCGGGATGCCCGAGCCTGGCAGCTTTAAATAGGGTTTAATCTGGTTTTCTCACACTATCTACATGACAGACTATGAGTTTGCAACAAATGATGAGGCTGACGTCCAGCAATGTGCAAACCGATGTGTGTATATCTCTGCTGACACAGCACACAAATAAACACACACTGGCCTCATGCCAACACCTTAGCATTACACAACTTGTGGGCACAGGTTATTCATGCAGACATGTACATTCACATACAACGTCAACGCATGCATTCCCAGAAAACAGAAGAAAAATTCCCCAGGTCATAAATAAACCGTGTAGGTGGATCATAAGACAAACAAACTGTCTATTCCCACATCAAATGCATATATTGGAGAGTAGACGTCAGGCGCCAACCTGTGGTTTCATCCAAAAATAAAGCTCACAGCAACATCTGCAGCTCCACAACTTACATTTTGCATTCTGCAGATGCTTTTATCCAAACATCGCATATACATTTTATCCATGACTACCACATTGGTCTACCATTGAGCTACAGGAATTTAAAATGCATGTACAGTGAAGCCTCAAATCTCCTCTTTCACACAGCCTAAAGGCCTGAAATCTCATAGTTTGAATAATGAGTTTGTTCTGTGTGTTCACTGTTGATGCCCGGTTGAGTCAATTAAAAATATTATCTACCCTTATCACATAAACATAATAATCTAGACTCAGCCACTGTATAAATACCACCAAACTGAGTGTTTATTCAGTCGACACAACACCTACTCACTGAAATATAAATCAAGGGTGGGAAATAAACAGAGCAGGAGAGATGAGGTTATTCCAGCAGCCCAAGACAAATGTATTAGAGCAAACGTTGTTATAGCTGGTTAATGAGACAGCGAGAGGCAAAGCAGAGACCCGATTATGGTCTGAAAATGAAGGATGGTGGGAAGACATAGTAAAACGTTTACCTTATCAAAATAACACAATGGTGGACTCACGATCGACAAAATTTTGGCAATAAGCAATGAGCGAGAAAGAGTCTTCTCTGTAATTTTTAGTTAATTACTATGGCAAGCCGTTTTGACTTTTATTCGTTGAGTTCTTGATAACAACAATTCAATTTTCACTAGTTAAAATTGTAATTATTGATATCAGAAATTGCATTTCTACAAGTAACGATGGCAATTGTTGTTATCAACAATTAAATTTCAACTAGTAACAATGTTAATTCTTTATATCAACATTCAATTCTTGATATCAACAATTCACTTCTTGATATCAACAATTGCCATTGTTACTAGTAGAAATGTAATTTCTGATATTAAGAATTAAAATTTTAACTAGTGAAAATTGTTGATATCAAGAACTCATCGAATAAAAGTCATAACGGCTTGCCATATAATTACACACACATTTTGTTTAGTAACAGGGCTCCAGACTAACTTTTTTCACTAGGAGCACAGTGGCCCCCAACTGAAAATTTTAGGGGCGCAACCAATAAATTTAGGGGCACACACCATAAATCAACATGCTAACCAAATATTCACATTTCTACAAATTTCCACTGTATTACTAATAAATACTTTGATGATAGATGCAGAAAGTACAATGTGCTTTATTAAATTCAGTGTCACATCACAAAAAAAAGGTAAAATTTACTGGTCGCACATGTGGATGTAAAATTCAGTGGGACACTCTCAAATTTTGGTGGCCAAATGTCACCATTTGGTGGCAATCTGGAACCCTGAGTAAAATGCATATGCAAATTACATCTTTTCTAAATATTATACTAACTTTCGAAAGTGGTTTTCAAAGTTTTCGAAAATAATACCCAGCGATGTGCATATGTTGCGACTGAGGGGCAACCTTCCGATCTTTCTGATGAAGCCAATACGAAAGTGATTTAAACTGCAATTCATCGACTGACCACTTGAGGCTGGCTCCAAAATGGACTCCCATTTTAAAAATGGCCAACTTTACAGTAAAAAATAATATGTTTTCAGCCTGAAACAAAAAGTGTTTTTGGTCTATATAGATAATTTTGCCCTTCATGACAACTGTGTGGGGGGTGAATGTTTTTTGTAACTCCTCTGTTTAAATTAAATTAAGCCTTAAACTTCTGCATAATTAAGAGCGTGGCCACTTGAGTGAGGGGTGAACAGCCACTGCTGTCACTAGAATCGAGCTAGGCCAGCGTGGTTTCCGCATCCAGTCACCTCAGCTTCACTCACACCCCGCCTCTTTAGCCATTTTCGGTTTTCCACGAGTGATTTGCGGTGACGCGCGGCCAAGATGGCGACCGCAGGCAACACCTACTTTAAGCTTAAAAAACGATCTTCACAAACCAATGGATGATGTCAAGGACACTACGTCCATATTTTTTACAGTTTATGGGTGCGATTTTAGACACTAAATGTGAACCGCACCTTTGGAAGGCCTTCACTTTTACAAAGAATTTCTCTTTGGGTTTATTCTTCTTTTTACACAGCTTTTAACACTGAAAGGACAACATGAAAACATGAAATCGGATTATATGACCCATTTATATCCCTCTTCAACCCCAAGTATGAGCACCATTCAGCAATGTTTGCTTTAGTAAGCACAAGTGAAGAGCATGCTTGTGGGTAATTATTGATACAACACTGTCAATTTGGCAAGCACTCGATGACTCCCATGACTATTACGGACTAATCTCCTTAAACAGGTGCAAAACAAAACACTTGAGGTAAAAGAGGAGAGAATTAGTCATAAATAACACAGATGCTTTTGTTTGTGTTTTGTTTGCTCTGTGCTCAGCGATGCTGCAAGTTCATTTGAATATAGAGGAAGCATCTTTCCAGCTGAGAGTGGTTTTGTGGTTTCCTACTTTCAATCAACTGAGAGATCTTAAATCATATGCGCTAATGTGTTTAATCTGACACTTCCAGGAGCCATTTACTCTTTTCTCTTTCATTCTATTCATCTTATACACTAGTCTGATCGTCATAGGTCTACATAAAGACAGGGCCAGACCACACAGCATGTTCAGTAACTAGTAGGGCTGCATAACAATTAATCGCAACTAATCGGTTGCAAAATAATCCTTTTTGTTGGCAGTGTAGGAACACAACAACCCTACAATGAAACAATCCAGAGATTACTTCTTTATTAATTAAACCATTAAACCAAAGCAGTCTCATTATACATGCTGTTTTGATTCTCTTGTTAATGTGATGTCACACTGATAAAGCCACACCCACAGCCACTGAATGAGTTGTTATCGTTACTCAAAAGCTTTTCTAAATGTGTTTGTTAGAATGTTGTAGTACTAATGCGGCTAAAGATACTATTGCCTCAGACTGAATTTACAGGAATTAGAACTATTTTTACCAAAAACAGCTCATTTGCATTTAAAGGTACAGAACTGAAAATAGCTCTTTTTTTGATCGCACCCAAATAGGGCATTTTGGACATGCTATAAGAAAGGATCGGAGACTCATACACCTGAGACTTAAGCCCTATTCGGACGGGATTAGTTTTACAGGGATAGATGGCTTAATATAATTTTACCACAGGACGTCTGTAATATTAATGGTCAATTCGGATGGGACTAGAAATCTCAGTAAAACATTCAGAAGTGGGAGGGGTAACTCGTTTGCGCAGCGCGTCACCTCTCGTCTTCACGTTCACATTACCTTGTTTCCTGAGTGATATCAGATGAGCAAACAACATGACACAGACGAGGAAAACGCGAAACACTGTGTTTAATTTCAGTTTGGGGAGAACGTCAGTTTTATAAACAGTTCCGTGCCTCTGAGAAGTAAATTTTGTGTTATTCAGGAACTTACTTGCCACTGACTTGTTTTTCCGCCTAGAACGCAAGTAAATGCTTCTTTAAGCGCTTTTATATTTAAAAGAAACCCGCAAATTAAAAAGAAAATGACGCAATTTACGCGTATATTTACAAATGCTCTATTCGCACTGGATTAGTATTACCTGAGGTCATTTCTCCGGACCTTTTAACAGAAGGTAAAAGTCGCCGTAATCTTTACTGACATTGTCCGTAATGATTACTGACATGGAGCATTCGGACGGGACTAAAATCACAGAGAAGCTCTGATCAAAATTGCTTTACACCACCTCCCTATGTAAAACTAATCCCATCCGAATAGTACTTTTTACAACATCTTGAAAAATGGACATTACGTATCATAACATTACGTATAACGTATCGTTTTTTTCTGTGTATGGTACAAAGATAAAACTATGGTTCATCTCACTTTTAATGAAAACCACTAACAAAGGCAAGATAAATATTTAACAGCTGGACAACTGTATTTTGGTCAGAGATCTTCTGCTTGAGTTTAATCCCAGTTTAGACACAAAATCCTTAAAATCCACTCGGGCAAATCATTTCACGACAAATTACAATGACAAGATGACATGCCCTGAAAATAAATACGGATAAACAGGACACACAGAGGAGATTGTGAAAAATGATCTGATGATCTTGATGCATCAGCATTTGCATTTTCTGTAGGGTGGAAAAAGCAGCCAGTGGGATATCTGAAATATTTATGATTCATTTTGCCCCTCTGGGATTTTTTTAAACAACCGCTCTAATGATTGAATCTTAGTTCCAGAAAGAATTCCTTTTAAACAACCTCTTATCTACATCTGACAGAAAGACATTATATATCAAGTATATGCCAAAGTGGTCAGTGACAAATTGTTCTGAACAAGCCTGATGTCAGACATAAATCTTCTTCCCTTCATCTGTTATGGCTGAGAATTTTTTTCTTCAGATCATCTCAAAGTTCTGGACCCCTAACAAAAA
The DNA here is from genome assembly GCF_027580225.2 of Misgurnus anguillicaudatus. Classification (NCBI taxonomy): domain Eukaryota; kingdom Metazoa; phylum Chordata; class Actinopteri; order Cypriniformes; family Cobitidae; genus Misgurnus; species Misgurnus anguillicaudatus. The sequence continues at coordinate 8,166,197 of NC_073358.2, forward strand.
AGTAGAGTGACACTAACATGTTTTTTTTTTTTTTTTTGGACATGGTACTTTGATATTCAGCATGGTATGGAAAGATTTTCATATTAATGTACAGGGTTCCCACACCTTACTTCAAATTCAAGGACCTTTCAAGGACTTTCCAGGTATAATACACACAAATTCAAAGACTAAATGAGGGGACACATTTCAAGTATGAGCAAGGTGAGCATCGTGTTACCTTTAAAGATACATTGCTACAGTTCCCATGGGAGGGAACTCGTGCTGGGTCACTGCGGTGACACTTTGGGGACGCTTACAGGGGTAAGTGCATCTGAATGTGTATATCAAATTCAACCAATGGTGAGACTTAACGACAAAGACAGGGTGACATGGGAGCCAGGAAGTATATCGCTATTTGAAATATTGCCAAAGACAGCGTTACAGGGTGCAGGAAGTATGGCAAGGGAGACGCAGCGTCTCATTCCCTTCTCATGGAACAACAGTTACATACGTAACCCGAGACGTTTTCATGTGTCAAACACAACTAGGCAAAAAAGCATTTTGGTATGAATCAACATTTGCATAAAGAAAATATAAGCTTTTAAAGTGAACAGTTTAGCAAGTGTGCTTAATAGGTTAGAAATGTTATGATATTATTCTACACTACACAGGGAATAATATGGATTTTTTTTCACAAACTTTCAATGATTTCAAGGACACGTGGGAACCCTGTGTATCATGGTATTTACATTTACACTGTGGTAGTATGAACATATACTGTAATAATACCATAGAATTTATTATGGTCATTATTTTGTGACTAAATAATGCTAAATCCTACACTGTCCAAAAAAAAGGTAAAAAATGGTCCCAAGCTGTCACTTGGGCAGTACCCTTTAAAATGGTCTTAATATGTACCATTTAGATACATAAAAAACATAATAAATTTGGTACCAATATGTACCTTTAATGTACTAATATGTACATCATATTAAACATGAAATAATAACAATAATATAAACTCTTATGAAATTTGTTAGGTGCAAAGGTATACTTTAGTAGAATGGCCCCAGTGACAACTAGTCATTTCTGACAATTTTTTCAGACAGTGAAACCCTAATCATATTTATATTTTATATATATATATATATATATATTTTTATGTATATAAATGTATATTTCAAAATTCCTCACTTACAAAAACTTTTATAATTTTAAAATTTGTCTTAAATATCTGAATATATTGGCAGAATTACACTTTTTTTTTACATAATTCAAAACATTCATATAGTATGCCTTCAGATTAAAGGTTTTTAGGATCATAATCATAGGGTCTTCTTTCAACTAACCCTAAACCTTTAAATGATAGTGCCAATATAACTGTACATGAATATAGTAAATCAAACAATACTTTTCAAAACTATTTGTAAGCTTTGAGGTCCTGCACATTTCTGCACTATAGCACATCCCATAATGATGCACCTGTATAGAAAATTTGCTGACTGAGCATCTACAGCATTTGTGTTCATGGGATGTCCAAATAAGCATTATCTTATATTAGTTTTATTTGTCAGATGTGCAATGGCTAAAACAGCACAGCTTCAATGCATGCAATGTTCAGGGTCTGATTCCAGGGCATGAGAAACTGCTCCCTGAAAATGAAATGTTATCGGTTTCCCCTACAAGACTACAGTGAAAGAGACGATCAGATAAGCGTCTGTGCAGCTCAGAGAGAAAGCTCTGTCTGCATAAGCCACCTGTGAGACTGAGCCAGCGCTATCCGACACACTCGGCTACACGTGTTTGCACAGAGATGGACAGATATGAACTGTTGGATAGTCGGTACGGAGAGAAGTGCTGTAAGAGAGCGCAGGTATTAGGACCTGGGAGGTTTGGCTGAACATACGTTTGCATAAATGTCTGCGTACTGTGCATCACATACCCGACATGTTTTGAATTCAGTGATTGATTCATTTTTTCCATGTTTCTAAATATAGTCTAATATAATCAAAGGCATGTCAGAAAACATGCTATACATTTCAGAGTGTACATTGTGAGAACAATGCCTTGTTGTCGTCATGTAAACTACACTGAACAAAATTATAGCAGCACTTTTGTTTTTGTCCCCATTTTTCATGAGCCAAACTCAAATATCTAAGACTTTTTTATGTACACAAAAGGCCTATTTCTCTCAAATATTGTTCAAACATCTGTCTAAATCTTTGTTAGTGAGCACTTCTTGTTTTTAGAGATAATCCGTCCACCTCACAGGTGTGGCAAATCAAGATGCTGATTAGACAGCATAATTATTGCACAGGTGAGCCTTAGGCTGGCCACACCGGGGCTGTTTACACTTGGTATTAAGATGTGTTTTCATCGATCGGATCACAAGTGGATGAGAGAGACACATGACGTTTACACCTGGTATTTAAATCCGTCTCTTTTGTCCACTTTCGACCGCTTCTGTGCTGAATACTATGAGGGGGTGGTCTGTGAGACGGTGGGCGAGTCTCTCTGCTGTCATTCAAACCCGAGCGGGAGTAATTATGAGTTTAAATGGACGCAAACTAATATTATGTCGGAGTGCACTGCTTGTTTAGCAAGTAAACATGCTGCACAGTGTTTTGTACATGAGTATGTAAGAGCTTTCTTTAAATTTTCAGCACAATTGATGAAATAGGATCGCGCAACTTTCACACGCTTTCAAAACGAAACTACGGAGATCAGCCGCTTAGTTTTATCAATGAAAGGCTAAAAATAGCGCTGTTCACGCCAGAAGTCAAAAAAGACGTAAAACTTGTGTTTAATACCTCAGATTAGATAAATGGGCGGAGAGAAGGCGGTCGCGTGTGGCTGTTCGAACGCATTCAACCACATGTGCGTTCCGCAACTCCAAAGCGATCCGATCGAAAGTGGTTTCGACCACCTCTGGATGTGGTTGAAAGTGGTCGAAAGTGGACGAGCTCAAAACGTTTTGAACACCGTTTACACCTGGCATTAACGTCGTCCACTTGTGATCCGATCGACGAAAACACATGTTAATGCCAAGTGTAAACAGCCTCACCTATTGAGTCCCAATGTTTGGGATGCTTTGGATTAGGGCAGAGGTTCCCAACCTTTATCACTTTAAGGCCCCTAGTTGCCCACAACAATATTTGAATGCCCCCACTCACTCAATTTTTTCCACATAAAATTAAATAGATCTTGGAATGACTAGACAGATGTATATTCGCTACTAAAATGTATCCAATTAATGCAATTTTAATAATTTTAGTCATCTTGAGGCCCCCTTGGAAATCTGCTAATGCCCACCTGTAGGCCCTGACCCCCACTGGATTAGGGTATATGACAGCATGTTCCAGTTTCTGCCAATATCCAGCAAATTCACACAGACATTGAAAAGGAGTGGACCAACATTACACAGGCCAAAATCATCAACCTGATGAACTCTATACGAAGGAGATGTGTTGCACTGCGTACAGTAAAATTGCACATTTTTAGAGTGGCCTTTTATTGTGGCCAGCCTAAGGCAGACCTGTGCAATAATCATGCTGTCTTGATATGCCACACCTGTGAGGTGGATGGATTATCATGGCAAAGCAACAATTTTACTTTATCTGTGTGCTGCCATATTTGAACCTACTTTGCTAATAGATACGCGACATATGCATTGCTACATAATCTCAAAATTTTGTTGTTTTTCTCATAAATGCATAAAGACATTTATGAACCCACTGGTCTGTCATTACTTTAATGATGGGTGGATGGATGTGCTTTATGGACATTCACTATATTGAGCCCAGTATAAGAAGATAACAGCATTTTCACATAAAATGCTTATTTGATTGCCAGCCGCCTTACTTTTAAGTTGTGAACACAGAGAGATAAAAGAACAGACACATGTACGATCACAGATGGGACTGGATGGCTGGCATGCTGCCCTGAGAACTGGAGCTTATAAAGGGTGCCTGCCAATCTGAGCCCAACAAGCTGTTTTTAGGGGGAAGGGGGGCATGTGCAAGTCATTTCATTCTCACAGACCATCAACAACCTGCGAAAGGCCAATATAAACCTCAGTTACCAGAGCATCTTCTCAAAAAGCCTGTTCTTGTTAAAAGATCAAGTATAACTATCCCCAGATTCTGGAATCTGAAAGTAAGAATTTGCTACAAAAATTATATTGTTTTTGGTAAGGCTGAATGTTTTGTACGGTATTAATGTTACATTTCTTTTATTTTAGACTGGAGATAAAAAACAGATAAGTGCTGTTTAACAGTTGGACTCACAAAAGTGAGATAATATTTCATTGGGGCTGTGCCAGAGGAAGATAAAGAGCTCAGTGGGATTTTAGACGCCGATTAAATCCGATAAAGCTCCAGGACTGATAGCTTCCCTCCAGCTTCTGTCTTGTTAGCTTTTCTGAATGTCATGTGTACACCATATTAAGCAAGACACTCTATAAAGCCAGAATACAGTTTTGAGATTGTGAGACAGTAGGCTATAGACAGTAGCCATGTTTTATCACCATGATTTTATGGGCGTTTAGAAGTCTTGCATCAAAAACGAGTGATGGAAACGCCCAATCTCTAAAACAATCCCATAATTCGTAAAAAAAAGTGTTTAAGCTCGCTTGTAGCTGTTTTTTTACTTTTGCAAAAAAAGAGTAAATGCGAATAATAAATTCTGACACAACACGAACATTAAACCCATGGGACTGACCATCTAGCTGTTTCTGTTGGCCCTGTTCACAAATGAAGCACTTCATGTGGACTTTCGGTCTTGTGGCCTTTAATTGTGCGTGCTTGCTTAGTCTACGAGTCCGTAGGGTCTGTTCCATCTGTCATTTGTACGCTTCGAAGTGTGCTCATCAGCGCCCCCTTTGCACCCTTGATGCAGTCTTTGGCGAAGTTTGCACTGCAGCAGGCTTCGCGCACTTTCCCAACCCAGAAGTCCTTGCGAAAGAGCAATCAGACCAATCAGACGACGGAAGGGAGGAGTTCACACTGAAGGGGAACGTCTCTTCCTATTTCCAGCATGACGCTCAAGTCTGTTCCAAAATACGACTCTGGTGCTCCCTCGTGGACTCGCGTCAAGGGTCCCTAAGGTCTGCACTACATGATGTCATCAAAGTGTGGACTCTGATTAAGTCCATAAGTCCGGAGTGTGCCATTTGGGACAGGGCCGTTGTCTTTACCATATATAGGGCATGACGTCATCTTAATGCCCTTGCTGCTAGTGCCTGCATAAAAATTCCTGCATTTCTTCTTCATTTAGTTTGGCAATTACAAGCTGCACTGCTAATAAATTAATAACTTGCCTCATCGTGACTACATGCAATCCTGTCTCTATTTTCCAAGCATGTCTGGCTTGTTTTCTGTTACTAGGTTACCAATACCACTGTCATTCGCTCGAACAACTTGATGGAAAGGCACCTAATTCGCATTTGTTTGTTTTTCTTTTTTTGCGAATTTTGAAAACCTTCGCTTCACGTTTGGATGGAAACCCAGCTAGAGAAAGCTTCCCCAACCGCTGCTTTAAGTCCATGTTAATGTAGTGTGAAGATGAATGTTTCTTCAACTGTAGCCACTTTTATGCAAAAAAATGAAATTTGCCATTAACTCTATGTAATTTTCAGCTTTATTTCCAAAACAGAATGTCAAACAAAAATAATTTGAAATGTGACGTGACAATTCAAATAATGGGTAACTTTTAACACAGCGTTGTTTTTAAAAAGGGATGAACCCATCCCGTTGGGTTGTAATATAACCTATGCGGGGTTGTTTTTACCTATTTGTTGAGTCAAATATAAAAAAATTCCCCAACATTTCCCAACGCTGGATTGAAAATAACCTGCATTTTTAAAGTGTAAGTGCAGTGATGCCAGTCCACTAAGAGCGCTTGTTCTCCACAGATCCAAAAGTACCCAAATTTGAATAAACACAGATCCAAATAGTATCATTGTTGCAAGGTTTTTTTCCATTTCAATTTGGCAAATGTCAAAAACCGCTGCTCACCATAACCAGCAACAGTTTTAACCCAAATGCGACTAAAAGATTTAGTGTTTTCCCTCACAGGCATTGACCGACACATTACATATGTACTCTCATCTCAGGCACCTCGGTCTGCTTTATAGACACGACTGCCTCCATCATCAGGAAGAAATTAGCCGAGCACTAAGCAGCGCAATCTTATTGGCTGCCTGGCCAGTCCGCTCCATTTGAGGTCAGCCCAGACATTCCAATGGATAATCTTTTCCATCCCTCCTCTCTTTAGTCTCTCTCGCTCTCTTTTCTCAAAAGAAACTAAAACACAAGGCTTGCTTTGTGTAACCTCTTCACTAGCTTCTTCTCACTCGATCTGTGTGTTTTAAGCCAACCGTATAGAAAGCATGGGAGGCTTGAACATTTACACTCCTCCCGCACCTTCCCATAAAGTTATTTTACATCACAAGCTAGTAATATGAATCCTCTGAATTAGGGCCATCACCACATCAGAAGGTTCTAAAAACTAGCTGAGCTATGTTTGCCTCTGGAGGTTCGCCCACTTTTCCCAGCATCCTTTTCTTTGTTCTGTTCCCTCGCTCTGAACTTGCAACAAAAGGCTGTAATTATGGTGGGCACCAAGAACCAGAGAGAAAGAGCGATATTATATTATTCTCTCACACTTCAAATACATTTGCTTGCTTGCATTAACAGGAACACATTTAGATTTATGCCAGCCGCAGAAGTGACAGCTGTCGAGTTGGTTGGTTAGAAACAACCCACACATTTCTTTCATTCGTGAGCAAAATATTGACATAAAGTCGGCGTGTTAAATGCCAGAGATACACATCCTCACCAAAACATGTGGTTGAGTGATTTTCAGAGGGCATAGCTTGCTCCTATCTCAGCAGACTTAATAGAGTACTTTTAACATAGGATGAGTTCACGTGAAAAACCATCTTAAAGTCTCCCTGTAGTCAAGAATTTAATCCATTAAAAGTCATCTTTGAGTATCATAATATAATATATTAAAGTTCCACCTATCACAGTAATATTGTAATGCTTTTAATTTAAAGGATAATTCCAGTATTTAACACTTTGAGTCTCATTTCTGGTTTGTTTTGGATGAACTACAGTGATGGAGACTGAAATTTTGACAATGGGTCGTGTCTTGACTTTTTGACTCGTTTAAAAGCGTCTCTTGACTGCTTCAGAACGGAAGTCAACGGCCATGCACAAACATGTCATCAAAACAACACTTAACGTTCATTTTCAAAACTGTGCTACTCACCGAGTGGTTCGTGGTGTTCGTTGATGATTAAATACAAATATATTGGCGCAATGTATGATTTCAATCCGTGTTATTTGCTATAGTGGAACTATTTTTCCAGATACCTCACAACCGCGTATATACTTCCGCTCTATATTTGAGTCTGAAGCGTTAGCACACTCCCGACCACTTGATGGCGACAACAACTTTGTCGTACACGGAGCTGAATGGAACTCGGTGTCTAGCGTATAGACAGTCACAATCGGGCTCAACTTCAAACCTAAGGCTGGTCACTGAGCCATCAAATATGGGAAAAACTTCTTCTGACAGAAAACGAGCGAAAAAACTACAACCACATGTAAACAAACCTCTTTTCCGTTTCCGGCGGCAGAATGATATATCAGCGAGCAATGATTCTTCCAAGAGAAGTCAATGGAATTTTACAAAATGCCAAATAAAACACGACAGAAACTGTATTTCGCTGTTTTTAATCATCAACGAACACCACCAACCATTTGGTGAGTAGCACAGTTTTGAAAATGAACGTTAAGTGTTGTTTTAATGACATGTTTGTGCATGGCCATTGACTTCCATTCTGAAGCAGTCTAGAGACTCTTCTAAACGAGTCAAAAAGTCAAGACACGCCCCATTGTCAAAATTTCAGTGTCCATCACTGTAGTTCATCCAAAACAAACCAGAAATGAGACTCAAATCCTCATTATCCTTTAACTCTGCACCCTTGCCTCATTTAGTATATGCAGATCTATGCCCCAACCTCTACTCAATCGCACAACTCGGACCTTAGATATGAATACGCAAATTAATCCCCACCTCCACTCTTTCGCGCCACCTTGGACCATAGATATATAGGTAAATAGATGCTACATTCGGCAGTTTCAGACACTATTCCTACATGATCTGCGTGTTTCAGCTCAGAGTCTATGCCGCATCCATACTATAATATTTATAAATCGAACTACTGATTCACGCGTTCAACTGCGTTGATATGATGTTTGTGACGTTGAGAACCAAGACCATTTTAAACCGCGGGAATGAGACAAATACTCATCAATGGTGTTAAATGATACATTTGCACATGAGCATTTTTTCAGACTCTTTAGACTGTTAGGTTCAGTAATTTTACTTTAATGGCAATGAAAAGGTTAATAGTCAGTAATTGAAATGCATTATTTTCACAATTGTCATTTATGTCTTTCATTGGTGTTTAACCAATTTGACTGTCTTTAATTACAAAACCATCTAAGTGCACACAAGCTTTTGGGAAAATTTTGACAATTTTTGTTTTTACAAGTCTCCAGTCACTCTTCACTGTGCTTTCAGTCAGTCAGTATCCTAATATGTTTGGTAAACCGGGTAAAAAAACTGGACATTTGAAATCTGCCATACGCGCACCGTTGTTCACACACCCTACTGAAAAATCCAGCCAAAACCAGCATAAGCTGGTAGCTGGTTCCAGCTGGTTTAAGGTGGTTTACGCTGGTCCTCCCAGCCTGACAAAGCTGGTCATGCTGGTGGGCCAGCTGGTATTCCAGCATGACCAGCTAAGTCCAGCTAGACCAGCTTAAAATGTGACCAAAACACACCTAGACCAGCTTGCTACACCAGCAAAACCAGCTTCCTACACCAGCAAAACCAGCTAAAACCAAGCTGGGGACCAGCTAAAACCAGCTCACCAGCTTATGCTGGTCTTAGCTGGATTTTTCAGTAGGGCAGTTCTTCTCCCGCACACTTAGAGGGCTTTGGTGAAAAATCTTTGTTGCATTCGATGGATTTTGCCATCAAACCGGTATTTTTGAATGGCATGATGTCGGGATTAAGATGATTTGAAGTGAAAAAATTTGATTAACGTGTAAAACCGAGAGCTTTCAGTCAAGGTCATTACAGTATATAATTTTTGACGGCAGTGCCGTTTTGCGGCTTTTGCATCTGAGCTCTTCAAATGTCATATTTCAACCTATGTTTCTCCTCAGTTTTCTTAGGACAGAATGCTATTGTTAAACTGTAAGAGCCATAATACACAGCTATAAAATTAACCCGGATAGACAATTTGGTTGAGTTGCAATAAAATCAATCCTATTTGACAAGCTGAGTACAGTTTGTAACAATATTGAGATCTCTTTTTAAACTTTAGGGGAGACAGGAGGGCACAGAATAGAGAAAAACATAAGAATGAGAAGAAAAAAGCAAAAATCTTTGCTTTGATTTCCGTTTAGATTTACAGAGAAACAACATATAAGATTTAAGAAAGTATAGCTTTAATACACAATAAACTTACTTTACATTGTATTTCTGCAATATGTACTTGAAAAAAGCAAAAACCTAATAAAGAACAATATGCCAAACGAAAAATCATTTGAAAACAAAAGGACCCACGGTACGGCATGTGAATACATCATCATGTTGAAACATAGCATGCAGCAAGAAAGCCGTTGAAACAAGTCTATTACAGAAGACGCGGGGGGAGAATGTTTCTTATATGGGATTTGCTGTAACATGTTTAACCCAGAAACTATTTCCCATAACTGTAAAGTAACTGTATCATGTGTCCCTACACTTACACAGGAACGAGAGGACAACACGTGTAACACTTCTACAGTATGCCTTTATAAAAGCGACACATTTGCTGACAGCTGAATAAAAATCATTCTCAGTACTGTGGGACTGAACTAATGTATTTATGTAGCGAGCGCAGGTGCGCCGATATGCCCGTGAGTGCATGTGTGTGTGTGATTTATACCTGTGCATATCCTGTGCTGTTGTAGTGGGTACGAACCCATTAAGCCAGAGCAGCCATCGGGCGAACTGCCAGCATCGCCCAGCCGGCTCCGCAAACACTGCGGCACTCCTGAACATGCGTTTTTCAGGAGTCCTGTGTGTGCGACACAAGAAAAGTGGGTGAGAGTCACTCACTTTCAGTGCAAAGAGATACGACCAGCTTAAAACCAGTATGTAAAACCCTCACGCTGCATTAGGAAACCAGTCATGTCTCGCCAAAATGATAATTTAATAAGCGCGATCGGCTTATATGACAGCCCCGAGGAAAACTCAATATCTCAGAGGTGATTTTTCATAATGCAGGAGTTTAATGATCTTGATGAGGAATTGCTGAGAAATGAGAGTATCCCTCACTTCAATATCCTGGCAAATCTGAGTTTACTAAATATATTTAGATGGCATTACTGAGACATCTGTTGTACACTCTTGAAATAAAATAATTTCTACAGCTCTACAACATTTGTAGTAAAAACAAGATTTGACTAAAAGGAACAAAAATGGTTCTCCTAAGACATCAATGCTAAGAACACTTCATATAACCTTTATTTCAACCCAAATGCTACGTTGTTTTAACCCCCAGCATAGCTTTGTTTATTTAACCCAACTGTTGGGTTTGTTGTCCATATTTGACCCAACCATGGGTTAAAACAACCAAATATTTTGTAACATTTATTATTTTAAGAGTGTAACATTATCATTTTCAGGCAGTAGACACACTGCATGTGATAGAAAAATGTTTCTTCCTCCTTCTTCTGTTTTAGTACAGTAAGTTATGTCAAATATGGTAAGCATTTAAGAATGTCCCCTTTGAGGCTGGGCAAATTCATCCTCCAGTTAGGTCTGGAATGCTCGTCCATGACATCACCACTTGTGGGCGGGGCCTCACCTCATGGTTTAGGTTTGCAAGATTTGCTGTACTCTCTAGAAAGGCCCATATGTGTTTGTGCAACTGCATGCGTGTGGCCCATACTACGTTTCTCTGATTGATATGAAAATAGCTCGACCTTGAGGTGTTTTATTTGCTTGCTGGTAAAATTGCAAGTGGCTCAATTTCATCTGAACTTACAGACCACCCAATACTTGAACTCAGTATTGACCTTGTGCAACAAAGGACACCTACACACACAAACTAAAAGCAAAATCTGTAGGTCTCTTTATGAGACCCATGATATTTGCTCCTTTCAGAGCTCACATTTACAAGACCTTGATGAGAGGCCGCGCCATGCCGAGCAGATTCCTGTATTCAAGGTCTCCATCTCATCTCTAAGACAATCAAAGTTAAGGTCAAAGGTCAGGCCTGCAATTCAATTCATCGTGAACGTCATAAAAATCTCTCTTTCAAGGGTTCTTGGTTCTTTAGAATCTGGACCACAGTGGAAGCAGAAGTTGCAGCCTTGGCCATGTGAGCATCGGCAGCCTTCGAGTGTCTTTGTTAGCCTTGAGAGCCGCAATAGAGATGAAGAAAGATTGAGGTTCTTTAGCTGCATGATTGATGAGGGTAGTACATATTTTGGGATATTGGATGTTTGTGCTAAAGAAGATCAGCTTTTGAGGTTCACTGACATTATGATGCAGTAAATGATGAGAATCAGACTGATAAGTTGTTTTTTCATATATTTTACATTAAAGCTTTTATTCAAAGCAACTGACAAAAGTGAAGAAAACGACGATGCGATTCTTTATGAACTAACATGAGACGTGCAATAAACATTCTTATTAGGGATGCAACGAAAGGAAAATTCTTGGCCGAAGTCAAATAAAATAAAAAACTCAGCCGAAGGCAGAATAATGAACAACCGGACAATTATTTTTATTTTTCCTAATTATTTTGCCTATTTTCTCACAATTGCACGAGTAACATTTTTAGAATGTCCTTTTTACTAGATTTATTTTATACTATTTAACAATGCAATTTTTTTAACATTCCATTATAGTCATTTTAGGATCTTTTTTATTTTTTTGCGTCTTTCTCTGACACTTTAAAAGGCTTTTACCAACATGTTTGTTGCATTTGCGCACCTCTCACTCTGGGGTGCGTTTCCCAAAAGCATCGTTAGCCAACTACTGTCGTAAGTTTAGTCGTTACTGATAAAGTCCAACTATTTGGTGTTTCTCGAAACCATAGTTCAAACGAACATTCGCAAGCTGCATTGCAAACTTGTGTGGTTTGAACGACAGCTCTTCACCTGTCGTTTAAAGCATAGTTCCTTGTTATTATCATATATAGACTTACGTTGATCATGCTTTTGAACAAAATAAGCAAAAAAACATGTAGTACATTCTATACCCATCATTCTAAATATATTACAATTTTATTTTACGTCTTTAAGTTTGTAAACAGAATTAAAGTGCTGCATTTGAAAACGGCACGTGCGCAGTCCTACGAGCTTTAAGACCCTGGGGAATCCCTGGGAGGAGTGACATAATAGGGAACTTGAGTATGAATTAAATATCTTGAAAATAAACAACAGATAACTTAATCACTATAACAAAATCAGTCTTCTGATGCAATATATGTTATTTACAGCAGTAATCTGACATGAATTCGATTTGCACAGATTAATTAGCCTAGTACTTCACCTCCCACTTGACATCATCAACTATGTTGGTTTACCAACATGGGGTGCGTTTCCCAAAAGCAGCTAAGTTAGCAACTTTGTTGGTTGCAATGCAATTTCCCATTGCCAACCTACTAAGTTGCTAACACGTTAGCAACAATGCTTTTGGGAAACGCACCCATGGTCATCAATTATGTTGGTAAACCAACATGGTTCAAACGACGAATGTGCGACAAAGTTACTATGCTTTCGGGAAGCAGTCGTGACAAGGTACTATGTTAATTACTATGTTGGTTTAGCAGCGAGTTAGTCGTTGTTCGGGAAACGCACCCCTGCGCTGGTTGCTATTTGATCTCATCATCAAAGATCTCATTGTTTGGTAACATTTATTGGGTCTTTTCACTTGTTAGGCAACCGAAATTAATTGGCCGAAAATAGCTAAACTCCTTTTCGGACAAATAATTTTGGTTGCCGAACATTCCGTGGATCCCTAATTTTTAGAGATTAAGTATAGAATAAAAAACTTTAATACAAACAAAAAGTGAAACATTGCTCTAGATTACTCACAAGATTTAAGTTAGTGTCATGTAAATTTTCACCTTAAATTTGATATTTTCGCTGCAAACGTGCTGCCCAATTTGCGTCATTTGCATCGCCCTGCGCTGATTCACGTATGTTCGCATCTTTGCATTGATTTGTATGTAATCTACATGCAAAAATAACAAAATTTGCTTCTGATGTGTATACACCATAATGCTGCGTTCAGACCAGCCGTGGTAGACGCATCAAGTGCGAGTGATTTCAATGTGAAATTGGCACGAATTGAGCGTTGCCGCAGCAAGCCCGCAAGTTACAATTTTGTAACTTTGGCGGAAAAACACACTGCGTTAACCAACGAGGAGCTTGCTCTAGTAGTGACGTGATTACAGGAAGCGAGCAGAGTTGCAGAAGCCCCTCCCATGACGCGAATTTCCGCAAGAATTTCACATTGACTAGAATTTCACGCGAGGCTTTCACGCGTGAATGAAGCGAGTAAATGTTCAACCGGCAAACTAGACGCGGTAGACGCGATTTTGACGCCTCAAACGCGGCTGTTGTGAACACACGGTATGTACTTTTTTGTCAGCCAGACTTCCTTTACCAAAAAGTATTTACTTGAAGAACAACTGGATTTTTTTGTAAATATTTAAATAATTTAATAGCAAATTTGCATTTAACTTTATTTATTTATTTATTTTTCATCTATTTTTACGTTTTTTATTATACAACATAGTTATTGTTACCATCTTCTGGTAATTTTTTGTAATGTTGTGTAATGGTTACATGGCATGCAGATAAACAAATAAAATATTTTGTTAGTAAGTGTTTTATTTTCTTTTTTTATTTTAAATTAATTTATTTGCATCTTACGATTTAGTTGTAAGTTGTCAATTTAAGAACCCCCAGCAATTCCTACGAAACCCAGTTTGGGAAACCCTGCTGTAAGTGATAAAGTAAACAGGATCACAGTACGGAGATCTTCGGCTTTGGTTCTTCTAGCAAGGATTCTTATATGATGTAGTAATGATGGCCTGAGTGTGTTTTAAGTTTAGCTGTGTCATATCCTGTCAGTAAATATGAACAAAAATAGCACAGAAACTACTTTGGCAGGGCTGTTGAAATAGTCAAGATAGTATGCTGGAACAAAAGGTCTGATTCATAACCTTTCATCAGACACTGACAGCAGAGACAGTGATGGTGGGATGAATGAACTGAAGCAGTTTAAAATAGCGGCCAAACTCAACATTCGTTTCTGTTTTAGAAAAAAGCAAACAATTCTTATGTACTCTAAAAAGCGTTGGGTCAAAAAGGGACAAACCCAATTTTATCTATGCTGGGTGGTCACCAGCATACCAGCACCAGAACACAACATATGTTGGTCTTGCTGGTATGACCAGCATGGGATGCTGGTGCTTTGGTGCTGGTTTAGCTGGTGCTGGTTTGGTGCTGGTTTAGGTGGTGTTCACTAGCAAACATAACATATGTTGGTCTTGCTAGTATGCTGTTTTTTTCAGCAGGGCTGTCGGTAACATTAACATATCCAACGAATCACAGTCGACCTCTAGTAGTTCAGTAGTAAACATTTTATTTTGGAATAAATAAAGCTAAATATGTAATCTACCTGTATTTAAAACCTCAAGTAAATAAAGAAATGCCAACCCCTGTTCTATGTCATCGCAACCTTTTGTAGTATCTTTATTTTAAGGAGTGTATGTATGCCAGTAACTAAAAGATCTCTTGAGCATTAAAAGAGCAATAAAACATCTCAGAGACAATAAAGACAGAAAAAGAGAGAAGTTGGATTTGGTATAAATGAAAATGTCATACAACAACAGGCAGCCAAGGTAAAAGCAACATCTGAGCTCAGAATCAACATCATCATCAAACATTCAGATCAGCTCTGATGATCTAAAAATACAACTTCATCCCATATAAATAATTATAACATCTTCCGAGGAGCTCATCCAATCATTTCCAAACCTGTTTCCAAAACGTTTTCTTAATCCTCAGGATGCTCAGCGTGCCATAAACTGTCCTAAATAATTCTTCCCACTACATAATATTACAATATTATGATTGTAGGTGAGCCAAATATTTCTCACAAATTATTCTTGGTGTAGCCAACATACTTTCCAAATGAACTCAACTACAGCAATCCCTCAAGTGTCATGCGTTGGAGATAGATGAACCTCATAATTTACACATCACTGCTAGAAAAGACAAGAAGATGGCATGGGCTGAATCCATCCCACCGTACATGTGAAAAACCTCTTTATTATGTGCATGTGCGTATGTTAGTTGTTTTGAGTGCATTTGGGCAGATGTTCAAATGTACGAGATGGAAAAACTACATTTGCTGTTCTCAGCGGAGTCTGTTAATAAAAGCCTCTCTGTAATATTTTTCCACATCCTATAATTTGAGCATTACTGTTGAGAGGCTCAGTGCTGCAGCTACAGAGATTAACAGGCACCACAATAATGTTCACTCTGTGTACTTCACTCGAACGGAAACAGAAAAAAATGAGTTGATGAAATATTGCAGCATATTTCAATTTTTCAACCCTATTGCTTCTGTTTTTACGTCAAAATTGGATGTGTGTCATTGAGTTCGCACTTTTTCCTGTTGAACAACAAGAAAAGATTAAAGGGACAGTTCTCAAACATCAAATAAGGAGCCTCTGGCTCATGAGGCAAAAAACAAACGTCAAATTATTGTTTTTAAGTGCCACTTTAACTTACTTCCTTTAATTTTTAAATGTGTACATCTGCCTTCTTTCCCTAAGAAATTAACCATAGTTTTAAAGGTGCAGTGTGTAAATTTTAGCGGCATCTAGTGGTGAGGTTGCGAATTGCAACCAACGCTTAGTCCACTGCTCACCCCACGCTTTTGAAACACATAGAAAAGCTACAAAAGCCGCCACCGGACAAACATGTAATTGTTGGAGACAACTTAGTAAAAAAAGTGTCCGTTAAGGGCTTATGTATAAAATGGCGGCACAAAATGGCGACTTCCATGTAAGGGGACCCTCGGTGTATGTAGATAAAAAGGTAGAGGTCGACCGATTTATCGGCCGGCCGATTAATTGGCCGATTTTTGGCATATTTTTAAAAATCGGCTTTGGCCGATTTTGCTGCAAAATTAGGCCGATTAATAGGCAGGCGCATCTGCGGCACCTAAGCGCTGTTGTAGAACTTGTGACGCTGCCTCTTGCTGCAAGCAGATCGCTCCCGTCTCGTGTGTGTGTACAGCCATGCCTTGTTCACAAACAGCTTTACTAAATGATGGCGGGATCGCGCGAATTAAGCAGCCAGTACAACAGCACGACGGGCTTATGTCTCGCAGTGCACTGTCCGTGCAAAGATTAGGCTCATTTCATGTGATTAATGAGTGATGATGAGTTTTGTTTGCGTGACAGAGAGAGAAGAGCCGCGCGTGCACGCTTTCTGTCTCCCTGCTTTTATTACTCAAAACAAAACTGACTCGATGGCGAAAGGTCGGAAGACCAAATCATATCCACAAAGGAAATGTTTTTCGTGTTGTTACAGTAAGACTTTGTTAACAGTTTTGCGCTGCTCAGCCTGGATTAGAACACAATGCGTCCGATTCGCGAACTGACTCCTTTGAACGGATTCGTTTGAATGAACGGTTGAAACAACAGATCTGTCCCAACACTAAACTCACAAGACGTCACTGTCAGCACAATCAGTCACTTATAGCATCTCAGAAATGAGAATGTAAATGTGTTTAGAAAGATTTGCCCTAAATAACAGTCTCAACTAAAAAACATAGACATTTACTATGTTAACTTTATGATGAATAAATATTTTATCAGGTCTACCAAATAAGGATTTTATCCTACAAAGCAATAAAAGCCATGATAAAAAACTGATCAAAGATGATGACAGCAGAGTGTCAGGTAATATCTGTGTATGATAAATGCATGGTGCAGAGGAGGTTGTAAAACTCTTCAGAAAGACCAGTCATATATTTTTAAATACTTTGACTTAAATAGTGACATTTTTGCATTTAAAATATCTGCTAATAATGATGAGAACATTTTGATTATTGTGTCCATATAGAAAATCGGCCAAACATATCGGCCATCGGCTGCCCTGATTTCTAAAAAATTGGCATCGGCATCGGCCAAAGAAAAAGCATATCGGTCGACCTCTATAAAAAGGTCTCGTTCTAAGTTAATAAACACATAACGGTTCATTATTTAAGGTCTTTATACAGCCCTGATAATGTAGTTTTGTATATTATTTTGCATTTCTGTCAAGAGATCCTTCTAAAAATTACACACTGCACCTGTAAAGAGCACATATGGTCCGATTCTTGATTTTGCACTTGCTTTGATGTGTAAGGGGCCAGTCACACCAAAAGCGTTTATGGTAGTTGCAGGCGCCTTTTTTGAATGATATTCTATGGGCAGGGCGCGTTTGCGCGCTGTTTATGCGTGCCGAGCGCCTTGCGGTTTTTTGCACGCGTTTTTGAAGGAGCGCTGAGACCGGAGAACCGCCCGACATCATTCGCGTCTTTCCATTATCCAATCGAATGAGGGGAGAGGGGGGCCTTACGTTGTGGTGAGAGAAGTTTACAGTTGCTTTTAAGAACCGGACTCCACTCGCTCACTCTCTCCTGCGTGTTTGTGCACTTCTCACCCTCAAACAAGGTCAGAGCAAGCGCCCTCTTTTTAAAGTTTCTGCTAATATGACAGTTAACAGCAAAAGAGCGCTCACGCTTCAATATTTGATTGACAAGACAGCTGACTCGGTGGTTGCTTAGCAATATGAAAAGCCGCATCGCACTGCTCTTTTTTTAAAAAAGGCAGTGCGTCGCGCCTTGCGTTTGCAAGCGTTTAAAGCGCTTTTGGTGTGACTGGCCCCTAAGTGTGTATTAGTACGTTAGCGATAGGGATGTCAAAATATGCAATTTCCCATATTCGATGATCACTTAAATTAACGATCAATCAATCGAATAATCGTTAACAGTAATAGTGCAATAAGCCATTACAGCAGTGACATATAGCCAATGACATAAAAGTGTGCGTAAAAATGCCAGCTTCCTAACGCGAATTAAAAGATTTTATTTTGTCTAAATAACATGCTAGTGGGATTGTAAAATGAGTCAATGTAGTTGGTGTTTTGATAAAAATCATCAATTGAATCTCGTAATGAAATATAATGACTAATAGACACAGTAAACTCCGCCTCATAAAGGGCACTCCGCACAGTCGGATGAAAGTCTGTGCGTCCATGACAAAATAAGTTTTCATTATCATCAAGTGTTATTTTTCTAGTTGTTCACCTTGCTTTCTGAGTCGTTGATACATCACTTGTTGTAATTATATCCAAGAAGCACACAAAGGGCATTTCTCCCGTCGTCACCTCAGCTTTAGACCTGCTGCGTACTTTCAGCAAAGATGCTTATTATGAAGACTTCAACCTTCCATTAGAAAATCTGTTTAGCGTGTAGCGCCTCAGCCAGTAATGATGATGATCAATGATATATGTTGCGGGAGTTCAGAGTGTAACGACAGTCAGTTACAGTTTACATTTAACAGTTTCTTGCCAGAATGTAAGTTTTACATTTTATCTGTTTATTAAAAACGGCTTCTGGTCTCCTTCCCTGTGTAAAGCAGCGTTAGCAGCGTTGCTATGCTAATCTTGCAGGCTTCCCTGAAGAGGGTCTTTGCTTTCAGTATCCTAAGTGTTTAGATTTTTGGCATCGGAACCTCTCAGATCCACTGCGGATGCCATTTCGTTGCGTTAGCAGCCAGCCTCGTCTCGAATGAGGTTATAAAGCCCAAGTGAGTGTTTGGCATCAAGCATTGTTGTGATCATGGCTAGTTTTACTTCTTCACGCTTGTTTAATTTTTTCACCAGCTGTATATGTGCTTTGCGCAGGCGCCGGACACACGTGCTTGCTTTGTCGACAATCGTTAATTTTTATCGATTTAATTCTTATCGACAATTAATCGAAGATCGATTTATTGTTAACATCCCTAGTTAGCGATAAGCAAAACATACAAACCCCAAAGTAAGGATGACTCGAGCTATCATTTCCAACGTAAATCTCAGCGTAAATTTCTTTGACTACAACAAACACGGATTGTAGACAACAGTTTACTTCCTGGGCCAGTTAACGTGGACAAGACCGACATTATCATAATTCCTCCCGCTTCAGACTCAGCCTGTAAGTTTACTCCTGTCAGCATTGCATTGTGAGCGAATCTTTTAAACATGGTAAGGAGCGTCACATTTTCAGCTGACGTCAAAGGTATTCAGGCCAATTACAATGTAAAGATTAGCTGGCCAATCAGGGACACAGCGCTTTTCAGATCGATGGGAAGACAGGGATATCTGGAGGTACAAAAATGTACGGTATGTGGAAAATAATGTGTAGTTTGAACCGTAAACCACGCAAACACATTGTATTATACCAAATACACAAAATAACATTTTTTTGCAATGAAATAGGTGCCCTTTAATATATGGTGTTAATAAAAGTGTTGCAGCCATGTTTGTTTTTGTATAGTAAAAGTTAAGCACCCTAGGAAATTAACGATAGTTATAGTAAAGTAAAAGTGAAGTAACCATGTGTTGTTTACCATTTGAATAACCATAGTTTTAATACAAATGCCATGATTAAACTATAGTTAGTGTGGTGAGACTATGATGAATTTTTTGAAGTGATGTATACATTTTCATTTTTCATTTTATTCTTTCTGTCCGTAACATCATCCTGCCAAAAGGGACTAAAGGGGATCGCACACCGGCCACGCAGCTCAGCGCCGCGTCGTTCTAAAAAAAATCAAACACATTGTTTTCTATGAGAAATTAGCCAATACTGGCTAAATCTGGTGCATTTTACATATTTATGTATTATTAAAGGCCACCAATGATCAGATTCACAATTATACATTTCCTTTGGTGTGTAAGTGTGTATTAGTACATGTTTACGATATGCAAAAGGTACAAACCCCAAAGTAAACGATGACGCGAGTTAAATCTCTTTTCTTGGATTACAACAAACACACGGATTGAAGGCAACAGTTTACTTCCTGGGCCGGTTGACGTGGACACAACGGTCATTATCATAAATAATCTGTTTTTTAAACCCCGCGTACACATTGTATTATACCAAATATACAAAATATCATTGTATTATACCAAATAATTTTACCAAATTAATGTGCACTGTTTCTGAATAAATAAAAAAATAATAAAAAAATAAAAAATAAAAATAAATAATAAAAAACATATATATTTCTGCCAGTGGTGACCTTGACAAAAATATCACAATAGCATAACATGCCTTACGTACAGTCGTGGCCAAAAATATTGGCACCCTTGATAAATATGATCAAATAAGGCTGTGAAAATTCATATGCATTGTTAATCCTTTTGATTTTTTATTTAAAAAATAATAAAAAATATATCCTTTAATTGGATAATAAGAATTTAAAATGGAGGGGAAATATCATTATGAAGTGAATGTTTTTCTCAAATACTCGTTGGACACAATTATTAGCACCCCTAGAAATTCTTATTGGTAAAATATCTCTGAAGTATATTCCCATTCATATTCACAATTTTGAGCACTCCAGCATGATTATAAACATAAAATCATTCAGCTCTGACTTCCTGTTTCACAGAAATATAAAGAGGAGGGGAAACAAAGCCTAAATTCCCTTAATCATCCATCACAATGAGAAAAAACAAAGAATATATTTCTGATGTGCAGCAAAAGATAATTGATCTTCACAAATTGGTGAAGTGGCTTTAAGAAAAGAGCTAGAGCAGTGAAAATTACCATTTACATCATCAGGGTAATAATTAAGAATTGTTACAAAACTGCCTGGAAGAGGACATGTGTCTATATTGTCCTAATGTCCGGTGAGAAGGAGAGTTTGAATAGCCTCTCTTAGGGTCACAGCTGGAGAATTGAAGAAAATAGTTTTTAAAAAATTGTCAAACACAACCTACATCAACACATGTTGTTTGGGAGGGTTACAAGAAAAATTCTCCTAGCTCATTCAAAAACAAACTAAACCATATTCAGTTATCAGCCATGACTGGGACTTTAAATGGGAATGGCTTCTAGGATCAAATGAAACTAAAAAAATTGTTTTTTAGCAGCAAACACTCAAGATGGGTTTGGTAAACACAGAGGAAAAAAAGTACCCCATGTGTAGAATGAAACATACTGCTGTTTTTTTATATTGTGGGCCTATATTTCTGCTGGAGGTTCTGGACATCTTGTTAAAATGTATGGCATCATGGATTCTATCAAATACCATCAGATAAAAAATCAGTAAGTGACTGACTCTGTTAGAAATCTTATAATGGGCCATGTTTGGATCTTCCAATCGTACAATAACCCAAACACAAACTTCAATAAGAACACAAAAATGGGCCACTGAGCTCAAAACCAAGCTTCTGCTAAAGCCATTCCACTCTTCTGACCTGAACCCCACAGAAAATGAGAGGAGTGAACTGAAGAGGAGAAGCACCAACATGGAGCTGGGAATCTAAAGGGTCTGGAATGATTCTGGATGAAGGAATGGTCTCTGATCTATTGTCAGGTGTTTTCTTACCTCATCAGGCATTATAGGAGAAAATTTAGACCTGTTAAACTGGCAAATGGAGGTTTTAAAAAGGGTGCCAATAATTTTGGACAATGTGTATTAGAGAAAAACATTTATTTCATAATGATATTTCCCCCTATTTCAAATTCTTATTATCCAATGAAAGAATACATTTTTCTGAATTTTTTAAATAAGGATTAACAATGCAGATGGATTTTCGCAGCCTTGTTTGATCATATTTACCAAGGGTGCCAATATTTTTGGCCACGACTGTATTACGTTCCAAGTGAGCACATATTTTGGCTTTGCGTGAAGAAAAAAATATCACTGATAATCTTCTCCTTCACTGGAGTTACAGTCTGATTCTCACATCACAAGACTTGAATGCAGTTCATGACTCAAATCTGTGCTCCACAGAAGAAATCAAATCATATTGGTTTGGAACGACATGAGGGTGGGAAAATGATGACATAACTATGAACTAGGACACAAAAGATTTGTACCCTGATCCTTAAATGCATCTGCCAAATGAACAGCATGTCATCTATAACAACCTACAGTAGAACATTAGCAATCTATTTTTATAACTTTAACAACTATAATGTCAACAAACAAAATTAATATACAGGTTTTGTCCATTTAACAAAGACTTTGATCTTTAATGTAATCATCTATACATCTGATTTTGCGAATACAAATATTGTGAACTTGACCAAATGCTACTACTAGGGCTGGGTATCGAGTGTGATATTTTTTAGGCCCCGACCATGTTGCCTTGATACCATCAAGTATCAAAAAACAATGATTTTTGTTCGATCCCAAAGTTCGATACATAAGTGGTCAATATCATAAATGTGTGTCCAATAAATACATGCCGTTAAACGTGCATATGAAGGGATCTGTTAATTCTATTGCAAATGACTTTTTTACAATAAATTGCCTACTGTTATGCATCGACTGATGTATATCAACACATGTTTTCATACAGAGGGTTTGATTAAAGCCGCGGGTCTCCAGCAGGTAAACCGGCCCCCTTCCAGGCAAACACACACATCTCACTGACATCCTGTTCCTCGCCTCCTCATTGTTCTCTTATGACTTCCTGCCGTACCAAATCACATACTCGCCAATGTAAACAACCCTGGGAGAACATAAAGCCAAATGACGATGAAGACAGCGAATATGTCAAGTCCCGTCCTGCCATCGGTTACATTGAAAAATGCAATGAAGCAACTGTCGGAACACCATTAGCGTTATGAGAACGATACTGTATCACGTTACCAAACAAATTAAATCAAACATGTCTGATGGTTTGGAATACAATCTGTCCGACTAAGGGCAAAGGGTGGAAGGTTGGTTTGTTCCTAAACATTCTTTACAGTGCAACTCAAGTGCAACTTTACCCCAGAGACATTTAAATCAGTCTGGATGGAAACATAAGCACATAAAGGAGCCGAACGGAATGTATAGCACAATTTAGTCCGTGTCTTATTTTTCATGCCGAAAGGTGAAGAACTATACGCAATCTACAATTTGTCCTCTGATGCAAAGACAGCAAAGGAAAAATGATGTCAGTCTGCAACAAAGGTTGTGCCGACACAATTTTGTGCCAATTCGTACGTATTTTATGACGTGGATCTGCTTTCAACCCAGAAATATTGGGATTAGGAGCAAGGTTAGGGGTGGTGTGTCATTTACGTTTTTTTCAAATAATCATACATTTTTGTACGATTTACTTTGTACGAATTCATACAACTTAGCCACCTCGTAAGATATGCACAAAGACCTGTGACATCAGGTGGGTTATGTTTGCAAATTGCAAGGAGTCTTGTACTTTCTTATGCTATGATTGGGTGCGTTTACATGCACAAAATACGCATAAAAAACATCTTATTATGCAAATCTGTTTTCATGCATTTACATGTAAATAAACGGGTATGCAGAAAACAGATTTTGCTTAAGTCGTTCATGAACTTTCCTTGATAAAAACTATTTCAGTTCCTATGTTGACTACCAATCAGTCTACTGTCAAGACAATGAACTTGATGGATGAACTTCAGTCATGTTTAATACTTTTTTTATTCTTTTTTATTATTTAACTCATTAAACATTGGGAATCTTACATAATATCGAGCATTACAGTGATTTTATCAGAAGTAAAGGGTTTAGAAATCACAAATCCTAATACAGTTTTTTAAAGAAAAGATGGATAGTCAAGATAACAGTGGCCTTTAGGACCCATTTACATTTGCATTTCATTTAGCGCAGTGCTTCTCAATTATTTTCATGCCCCCCGTAGGAAGAAGTAAACATTTCGCGCCCCCCCAACTCTCCGCCGCGACTGTAAATAGTATAATTTATCTATAAAATGACACATCTGCAAAACATTGTATCCTTATTAACATTAAAGAAAACACAAAAAAAGAAATATCGATCAACTTACAGCAAAGAATAACTTTATTAACATTGTTTTTTAGTCTGTAACAGAAAATACTTAAAATGGATCAATTTGCATGAAAAAAATCAATCCTTGTTTAAATTATAATATTTTTTGACCGTTTGATACTGAAAAATTAAATTAAATATAATCAATAAATAATAATAAAAACTCAAGCGGCTTATCAGCGTAATTGGGGTGTAATGTCTTTAAGTGACAGTGCAAAAAAATCACTTCCTGAAAAAGTATTTTTCCCCAGGGTCTCCCGTGCCCCCCCTGGTGTCGCTTCGAGCCCCCGCTGGGGGTCCCGCCCCACTATTTGAGAAGCACTGATTTAGCGGATGCTTTTATACAAAGCGACTTGCAAATGAGAGAGCGTTTACTTGTCACTTATGCTTAACAATCTAGGAAATGTTTTGATTGAAGGTGAATTTGAGATTGAGTTTTCAAAGCTTCGAGACAAGAAAAGTTGAAACAAGATCTGGTTAGTTATCCAGTAACAGTTTTTTCACAGAGCCTCAGGGAGAACACACTGTACATACGCACACACAAATTGCTACACGACAACGTGTCATATGTCAATGCCACACGTAATTCAAACAGGATGTGACATCTACATTTATTACAGAGAAAAACTGTGCTATTGTCTTTCTATTTATCATGCAAAAATGTCAATCATTTTTCACCTAGGTATACCGATGACATTTAATGCTGAATGTGTTTTTTTATAATAAAGGGAAAACACAATATTTTCATGGAGTGTAAATGGGTATGCAAAAGCAATTAGAGCAATCTAGCCACATGAGTCATGACTCTATTAAGTTATTAGAAACAAAATGGAAATCTGTACAATCAACGTGTGCAATTACCAGCCATGCACAGGACTGGTGGGAGGCTGGAAATAGTACAGATGACATAAGTTTAAGGCTGCTGCTGCTATGACTCATTTTTCTGCGTTACTTTTACAAGGAAGACCTGCAAAAGAATCTTGCTCCCGGGAGTATAGAAAGGAAGAAAGGCAATTTGGTTCGCATTATGGTAAATAGGTGGGTTACAAATACATTTATAATAAAATGTGAGTATGAGGAAAAACATAACTGGGGACTATATAAAGAAAAAGAAAGGAAATATCTTGAATATTAGCCGACCCAGTAAATATAACAAGTTTGGTGGAAACAATAAAACAATACAGTAAAATACTGTATAGGATTCCTGTAGCTCAGTTGGTAGAATTATGCCAGACTGATCTCACAAAAAGTCGTGTTATAGTCACAAAAAAATTTATTAATTTATTCGTGTCACTCAAATTTCTATAAATATTTTTTCATGTCCGTGGCACAACTTTTTTGTGTCATTTTATGAATTGTTTTCTCATTGTTTTTTCCTATTTTCTTACCATTGTTGATTGGGGTTGGGGTTACTTTCTGTTGGATTTTTAGACATCCTAACCCAAACCCCAAATCTAGCCCCAAGTGACAATGATTTAAAAATAGAAAAAAAATTGAAAACAATACATAAAATGACATGAAAAAGAATGTCGTGCCATGTACACAAAACAGTTATTTATAGAAATTTGTGTTGAGTGACACGAAAAAGACATTTGTACTTAAGGCACGAAAAAGCTGAATTTCGTGCCATGGACACAAATAAATTAATAAAAATGTTTGTGCCTATAACACGACTTTCCACAAAATCATATTGGGTTATGCATAAGCAATGCAAAGCTTGTGGGTTCGATTCTGAGGGAATTCATATAAAAATCTATATCTCAAATACACTGTTAGTAGGTTTGAATAAAAGCGCCTGACAAATGTAAATGTAAAATTAAAGGTGTACAAGATATATATTTTGCAATAATTTCATTGTTTTAACAATGTGCAAAATGATATTACTTGCTTTTTAAAATACAGCCTTCAGTGCCCACAAATTCAATTTGCATGCCCTTTCAGAGCATGATGTAGCAGCACATTTGATTGTTGCATGTGTATGTCTTATGTCACGAGGATGCATATTGATAGCCCGACTGCAAAGCACAATAGCCCCGGGACGTAGGTATTAGTACATGTTAACAATATCCAAAAGGTACAAACCCCAAAGTAAACAATGATAATGAGTTATTGTCTCCAACGTGAATCTCTTTTCTTGGAATACAACAAACAAACAGCTTGTAGGCAACAGTTTACTTCCTGGGATTTACGATGTTGTAAAGACCGACATTATCATAATTCCTCCCGCTTGGATTTTACAGCCTGTAAATTAACTTCTGCTAGCATTGCATTTTGCGCAAATCTTTCAAACATGGTAAGGGGCATCACATTTCCGGCTAACATGAGTGGTATTCAGGCCAATCAGAATGTACAGATTAGCTGGCCAATCAGGGACACAGAGCTTTTCAAATCCATGCGTTTCGGTAAGAGAGTGAAATCTGGAACTACAAAAATGTACGGTATGTAGGAAATAATGTGTTTTATTTACACAAAACAACATTTTTTTGGCGATGAAATAGGTACTCTTTAACAAATTTGACTGTTTTTTACTGCAAAACCCTCTAAGTGCCTGCAAAAATCTCCACACTTCACTATCCTTTATGAATAACACCAAACTCGGTTGATATCCTAATATATTCGGTAAACTTCCTTTAACCGGGTAAATAACTCTTGTAGCTCGATGTATGCCATCGTTCATCTAATTCTTCTTCCATGCACTTAGTGGACTCTGCTGAGGATTCTGTCAACAATGCTGTATTTCTCAATGACCTGAGGCCTGGATTAAGCGGATTTGAAGCAAAAGTATTTGATGAAGATACAATACATGCTGAGAGCATTCTGTTAATATCATTATCTCATTTTTGACAGATGTGGTGTTTAGCGAGCTCTTAATGGGCTCTATCTTACACCCGGCGCAATGCAGCGCAAAACGCGACGCAAGTGTATTTTGCTTGTTTCGACCCGGCGCAATTATAATTTTCACGTTTAGCATCACGTTGTTTAAATAGCAAATGCATTTGCGCCCATGTTTCCGCCCATGGGCGTTCTGATCTAAAAACGAGGTGTGTTCAGGCGCATTGTTGGCGCGTTGCTATTTTGAGGCAACTAAAATAGACTATGCCATTGACCAACAAAAACCTGGTCTAAAGTCTAAAGTCAATGGCGCAATATGTTTTTTGTTATTTAAAGAGCTCATTAGAAATATGCGCTATACACTCTAAAAAATTTGCAGTAATTTTGCAGCTGGTTGCCAGTAACTTACTGTAGAAGATAAAGTCAAAAAATGTTTCATGTTCATTTAACTTTAAACAAAATGTTGCCAGTAAATAACATAAATGTAAAATCTACAGTAAGTTACTGGCAGCTAGTTGCCAGTAATACCCATTAATACTGTAATTTCTACAGACATTTTTTACAGTGTAAACGGGACGACAACGCAGGTTTGCTTATCACATATGAATGCTTAGCAGCACAAAAACTCTTTTAAAATATAAAAAGATTAAAGGATTGAAATGTAAAAGATTATTATTGAGTCTCTTGGACATAAATGAGGACTAATTATGAGACGTTAGAAGGCGCAAAGAGCTGCCTCACCTGTAGACTGGTAAGTAAATAAATGCTTTGCTTTAAACAAATGCATCTGTTTTTAAATGTTTTTTTTTTTGTAATGCTACCTCACGGATTTATTGTATATAATGACTCTGTACCTGTGGATATGGTGAGATGAGAAACATTTTTAAGTAATGCTTAAAAAAACCCTTTGCTTAAAAAAAACGCTGTCCAAGTGCTGAAAGGTGCGGAGAGCCGTTTGTAAATTCTTTATCTCCTGTTTGTACAAATAAAGTATTTTTAGAGTACAAACCTTTTCTTACAAACTTGTAAATAATTTTTTTATGATATTGGATAGCCATACATTTAAAGCAATTAAAAGCCTGCTTTTATACTTCCATGACTAAAAGAAAATGAGTTTTAAAGGTTTTAATAAAAAAATAACAATTTCAATACAAGTGAAAAACAACACAATTATTTAACATTATTCTTAAACTGGGGATCTTCTGCTTAGTTTTTCAGTTTACAAAGTCCGTCATCTAAATAGGGTTTAGACATAGCACCAGCGCAACTGGCTTTTAAAGGGGATGAGAGCTGAGACTCTCATTGGTTTATTGCACGTTACGCCCAAAATACTCCCATTACTCATTTAAAAAATAGGACCAACCCTTTTCGACCATGCGCTCGGCGCACAAACCATTTTTCCCGTCGTTAAATTTGCAAAAGTGGATTCGGACACGCCTATTTAGACGTTGAGCTGTGCGCTTTAGACAGTGCGCTCAGATCGTTACAAAAGGGGCCCAATATCTTTATATTTAAATTAACTGATTATAAAAAATATATCCTAAACAAAAACAAACTAAATGTTTGTCTGCCTGACGCTCTCTTCATATAGCAGTGTGCATTAAGATCTGCTTTATAAAAGAATGTTCAAGGCATGCATTGACAAGCTGTTATAATCAAACCCTAGGGCAACTTCACATGACAGTATTAAAAATGAAAAGTGACTATTTTTGCCAAGAAATATCTATCTATAGACAGAAGTCAATCAAAAAAATAAAATCACAGCTATTGACAGCGCTGAGCTTTCAAAGCAGTTCAAACAAGCGTCGACATTCTTCAATGTCAGGAAAAGTGATTTAACAAACACACGTGGTGGCAGATGCTCTTTACTGCGACTGTTGCTATACTAATATAACGCAAATGTGTCTCCTGTCAACAGAGCTCATGCATTAAGCATGAAGGGCTAAAGGAAATCATGCATGCTAATAACAACATGTATGCACAAAAATACTCTCAACACACCCAGGAAGAAAGATAGTCTGTGTGACACCTGAGTCACCATAACTAATACACTTTAATACCTGGATTAGCACTCACAAACAATTCTGATTTAACACGTTACATGTATTTACAGAGAATAAAAGAATAATTCACTGTCATTTCAAGCCTGTACTTTCTTTCTTTCACAGAATACAAAAGGTGTGAATTTCTGAAAAACATACAGGTAACTCTTATACTAAACATGGGGTCATACCATACATAGCTCTGTGTACAGAAGATGTGTTCCAGCTTTTCTTGTTCGTGTTTTTTAAGTTTTTAAAAGAAGCAACGATGTGAACAATAACTCGATAATTCTCAATAAATGTTGCTAAATTATTTTACTATCCCTAGGGTGAACTATCCCTTAAGTTATCTTTTCTAAAATACATAGCAAAGGTTCAACCACCAATTATCAAATATCTAAAGGAAATAAAACAAAATACCACTGGGGTAATTCTAAAACAAACAATGACTCAAAGTTACCGAAGCTCACTTACAAATCGCCATTTTCTTCAGGGTGTAAATTAAATCCTTCTGTCTTGTAGGGTATAAGTGCAGCACACAACACCTGTTTGAGTATCAGATGAACGGTAGTTTGGAGGCCCTGTTGCTGTTTAATGGGATTTTTTGTGTGTGTTTAATTTGCTGCTCTCGTGGGAGGCGACACGCAAGATCCATATCTCCATCAGATATCTGAATTACTGACTGTTCTGCAGTCACTCATATCCTTCAAAAGAGCTACATACAGCATGTACAGTAAAAGAAAGATCTAAGGGTAACAAAAAGTTTTATGGACAATATTTACATTTAGCAGAAGCTTAGTTTAGTTTTAAAGAGGTCATAGCATGAAAAAATCTGACTTTTTCAATGTTTAAGTGCTATAATTGGGTCCCCAGTGTTTCTATCAACCTTGAAAATGTGAAAAAGATCAACCCAGTAACTTTGTTTTGGTAAACCATTCTTTGCATGCATGTGAAAAATTAGGTTGTTAAGATTTCGCCTGTTTTGTGAGGTAGGTAGTAGGGATAGGCACGAGTACTCGATTGCTCGAGTACTCGAACGTGGCATCGATGATCGATCACGAAAACGATGATCATGTGGGTTTATTTATTTATTGTGGTTATGGCGGCATATGGATGTCTGGTTAGCATTACAAGCGCCTGTGGTATAAAGACTGGGTCTGGAGATGTGTGTTTGACGTCGTGTTGAGCTATGCAGATCGGCGTATGACTTCAGTAACATTACCATGCATGATTCAAAAACAAACAGATAATTCCGCGCATCGGTCACGCGGCAACCCGCTGATGCGGGCAATGCGCGGCAACCCGCCAATCTCGCCGATCCCATGAAGCCAGCCACACCTCACATCAATGAGGCATTATGGTTTAAAAGGATGCCGTGATTTTCGGAAATACAGTCTGTCGGTGCAAATGTACAACGCCGTCAAAAGTTCAATGGGTTATCATCTCATATTTAAACATCAAATGCCAAGAGATACCAGAGAGCCATACAAGCATTAACATCTTGACTGAGAACAGGTAAGAGGACGACACGACACAGCTAATCGCTAAAATGATAGCAAAAGACTTAAAGCTGCTTAATGTTATGAAGCTTGAGCTTTGACTGGAGGTGTTAAAGCGTGCTGTTATGGTGCATGTCCACAACGGGAGTTAAACTTTCTGTATAACTTAGTTGAAAACTTAGTTGAAGTCTTGTATTTTGTGCAGATATATGTTGTATAATCCATTTATGTTGTATAAAAGCTTAATATTATGTTGAGTGCGTCATATAGAAAGCGCTTTAGTTTGTGTTTATTAACCCTTTAGTTTCACTTCATCACGCAGCTTTTCCTGTTAGAGGTTTCTGTTAAAAAACATTTAATTAATTAAGAATCTAGTATTTGTTCATTGTTCTGTCATAGTTTCTTCAAAATTAAGATTTATTTGAGTGTTTTTAATAAAAATATTTTCATTTTCACCATGACGTATACGCTCCGCCCCTTTGATAGCCCCGCCCCCAGTTAATCGAGTACTCGTTCTTCAGACCTATGGATTAATCGAAATAAAAAAATTAGATAAATGCCCATCCTTAGTAGGTAGCAAGGCCAATTACAATAATACCACAATTTAATCTGCACTATCCAACCATAGCACTACCATTTAGTGCATAGAGAAAGAGAGAAAGAAAAAATAATTGACAGCACAATTGAGTTTCAATTGCAACAAACCACCATCATTGTGATCAGTGTTTGGATTTCATCAGCTCATTTGCATTTAAAGGACACACACAAAACGGCACTTTTTTGCTCAGGCCTACAAAATGGGAATTTTAACATGCTATAATAAATTATCTGTGGAGTATTTTGAGCTAAAACTTCACATAAGCACTCTGGGGACACCAAATACTTATTTTACATCTTTAAAAAAAATCTCATAATATGACCCCTTTAAGTTCCACTTTACATTTAAAGGAATAGTTTACCAAAAAATTCTGTCATACTTAACTCACCCTCAAGTTGTTCCAAACCTGTAAAAATGTCTTTGTCCTGCTGAATACAAAGGAAGATATTTTGAAGAATATTTGTAACCAAGCAGGTCTGGGGCACCCTTTTTTCAGGGTAGGAATAAAAATCCTATGTAAGTGAATGGTGTCCAAGATCTGTTTGGTCATTAGCATTCTTCAAAAAAATCTTCATTTGTGTTCAGCAAAACAAAGACAACTTGAGGGTAAATGATGACAGAATTAAAAAATTTCGGCGAATTATCTTCGCCCTGTCTTGAACAAAACACATAAAACTGATTGTCCTCCTAAACCATGCACTGACCTAACATTACATATGCTACCCAGTCTCACAAGGTTTCGTGATATAGTCACGTAATTTTTTTTATTCTTTTTTCGTGATATCATCATGAATTTTCACGTTGTTTTTTTTTCCGTGATCGTATAACAAATTTCTGTTTTCGTGTGATTATCTGTTTAGGGTTAGATTTGGCGCTTGCATTAAAATGTCACTTTATGTATTGGTTTATACTATTTTTTCTGATATATTTTTTATATGTGTTCTGGTGTGAGGGTTAGAGTTGGGTTTAGGGATGTCATTTTATGTAAATCTAACCCTAAACCGAAGCAACAATGGTAAGAAAATAGGACAAACAGTTGAGTAACCAATACGTGATAATAACACAAAAACAGGAATTCAGTATACGATCACGAAAAAACGTGAAAATTCATGATAATATCATGATAAAAAAAATAAAAAAATTACGTGACTATATAACGAAATTTTGTGAGACTGGGCTGTACATATTAACACGTTATATGCATTTTTATATTAATTGTATGTTTGCATTTTGCAGATGCTTTCTATAGACAGTTTCAGCAGCAGCAACAACATAAACAAACGGTTTTGTGGACTAAACGCAACTTCCAGTAGACTTCCACCGAGAATAAGTAACACAGTACAGTTAATGTATACAATAGGGATGCTGCAATCGGTACTCGCTAAATTCGCCAATCTCATAAACCGATCTTTCTGTTTACTTTTGTCATCACACTGCAAATTTGAATTTCTTTTTCTGCCTTAACAGAGATACGTGTATTTTTCTATCAGGAGGCACTCCGGTGCGATGCGTCTTCACATCCATCAAACAGCCTAAACAACACATAGATATCAATCGCGGACATTGCAATTTCATGCCAAAAGTTTATTATTTGAATACGTTTTAAAGTTTTGACAGTTTAAACTTACATTTTACTCGTTGCTGCTCTTGTCCGTGTACACCCGACTCGTGTAAACAGACAGCCTGTCATCAGCGCACGTGTACAGAGCGATCTCTCTCACGTCTTAAATCTACAGTAACCTTATTAATCTCTGAATAAAATCACTCTCTGCTCTTGACTGAAGAACTATTGTACTTTATACGAGTGCAGTTACAGTCATCAAAGAGCTTGCATATTAACTTGAAGAATGTGGGCGGATCTTGGGCGCTGTTGCTATTTTCCCGGCGGGAGAAATAAGTCTTGCGGCGGGCGCAAATCAATAAGGGGTTGGTCTGAAGTAGGTTCATTATTCATATGTGTGGTTTGGGCGTAACGTCAAATAAACCAATCAGAACGCTATCCAACATTCACTTTAAACGCAAGGGCGCAAGTTCCATGGCGGGTTGCTATTATTATGACGGATTTGACAGGCGCACGCCAGGAGCGGTTCACAGCCGAGGAGACCCACGTTCTTGTAAGAGCAGTCAAAGACAGAGAAGTTGTTTTGTATGGGGATGGGAGAAACCCGCCCAAATCAGCGTCGGTTAAGCAGGCGTGAGAGAAAATAGCCAAAATTGTCTCATCAGTTGCGCCAAGCACTACAATGATGTCAGGAGACGGGGGGATCCCAAGCTTGCCAGCATAAATCGGGCACACCGGGCACACAGGAGGACATCGCTGCGTCCACCCTCACCGCTGAAAGGGTTTGGGGGCTTTGAAATCGGACACAAGAAACGCAAGCAAGGTCCAACCCCAAAGTACACTTACAAATCAAGTTCATATACATTAAGGTTTCTTATGAAAACATTTTAATTATTATTTAGATAAAATAAACGTAATACAGCCACACAACAAACTTATGAAAATATTTTAATCGTTTTTGCATGATAATTGTTTAACGCTGCCACACAAAATAAATAAAAACTATCACCACAATGCTCACCACAATGATTTCCCTTATCTCTTGTATTAATATTTTTTATTGTAACAATTTATGATTTGCAAAAATAACTGTTGCATCTGTGTAGATTAGATAAGCAATGCGCGTTGTGCACGCTATACATTATGGTCAAGCATGCGCCCTTAAAATCGCATAATGAACCACGCGCAACGCACCACTGACTTTAGACTAGTTTTTTTTGGTTAGTAGCGCAATTGTTTTTTGAAACTGCAAAATAGCATAAGAGATGGTTTGCGCCGGAGCACGCCTCCTTTTTTTGCGCTGAACCGCCCAGGGAGCGTAAGTTCATTCCCTAGTTTGCCGATGTGCGTCTGTGGAGGGAAAAACCCGCTGTGCGCCGGTACAAAATACGAAATGATACATGCGTCACTGACAAAGTCAATTGCGCTGGGTGCAAGATAGGGCCCCATAAGTTTGCACCTGGCAATTAGCTTGACCTCCTATTAACTCATCTGTCACAGCTCTCAAAACAAAGTCAAATACAGACTAAAACATATTTAAAACATTACACTGGCAATGACCTCCTTCTCTACAATATGGAGTTTTAAAGGGACCATGAAAATCTGACTTTTTCCATGTTTAACTCTTTCACCGGTATTGACGAGATAACTCGTCAATTAATAGAAAACACTTCCCTGCCAATGACGAGAATTTCCGGCTTTCCGCAATACCGCTATTATCCATGCACTTCCGCAATTTATACAACCCGGAAGTAACACCTCACGTGAAGGAGAAAGAACTCTGTGTGTGTTAAAGATCGATCTGCATCTGATCTCTATCAAAAGTCCTTTACAAAAACTGAATTATCTCAGCTTTTTGCTGAAAATTTTGTGTTTTTAAACAAACCTACCCATATTTAAGAGGTGATAAAAGAGAACTAATGATGGTAGGATGAAACCTTTTTTTTTTAAAGCAGAGGGTCTGTTCTTTCATTTGATATATGGTTTGTTTATATATTTAAAGAAGAACATTTTCTGAAAGGCATTAAACTTTTGTGAAAATCATGAAAAATGCTGGTGCTAGCTGGCAACTTTTTTTTTAAAACGATGGCGGGGAAAGAGTTAAGTGCTATAAGTGGGTCCCCAGTGCTTTTATCAACTAATGCGAAAAAGAACAACCCAGTAACTTAGTTTTGATAATCCATTCTCTGCAAGCATGTGAAAAAATAGGTCATTGAAATTTGTCCCCCCTTTTGATGTCAGAAGGGGATAATACCGCCCCTTAATCTGCACTATCCAACCACAGCATTTAGTGCAGAGATCAGCTCATTTGCATTTAAAAGGACACATCCACATGTGGGCACATTTTTGCTCACACCTACAAAGTGGCTATTTTAACATGGTATAATAAATTATCTTTAAAGGTAATAATTCACATACCTATTCTGAGGACACCAAAGATTTATTTGATCTTTATTTATCTTAAAAAAATCTTGTGAAATGTCTGACCATACAAACACACTCTAAACGACACTTATACTGCTATAAAGATAGAAGTAGAGATGGGAAAGGCATTGCACATTCTTTGGATTCTCTAAATCCATTAAGTTAAACTGAATTGCCATGCATGAGGTCAAGTACAATCCCATTAACAACATTAAGCACCACTGTATAAATGACAGGATCTCAACGAAAGCAGCTGCTGATGGCAGAGGTTTATGATATTATGGTCTTAAATGCAATATGACATCACAAAAAAACAGTAAATATGCAAAAATGTATGTAAACATACCCTTTGTCTTTTGCTTTATAGCAAGCATACACTCCGGCATTGACTTTACAAGTTGGTTTTTGGCGGTACCAAGTTCAACCTCAATGTCAATAATATATACTGCTCCTTTAAAGAAATCGCTAATTTTGTATTTATTTTAATGTTTAAAAAAGATGTACATTATATGCATCCAGTGTGGACCTAGACCTTTGGACCCTGCTGTATACAAAATCTTATTCTATACAGTATGTATGTAAGCAAACAAACAAAGTCCAAGAGTACAAGAGTTGCTTTTATCAAAGATTCATGCATACAGTGGACAGAGCAAATGATTAACAGGCAGCCCTCTGTCGGCCCCATGGATCTTTCATCATCCTTAAAAAGGTTTGAAGAGCAGATGCCTGAACTGCAACAGTTTGTGTACAATAGTGAAACAAGAGTAGACACAAGCACACGCTCCCCCTCCGGTGCATGACCGAATCTGTTTGTGTATCACCTGACACTTGGAGCGAACTTTCTCAAGTGCAATTTGGCCCCGTCTGGAAAGGGCCAATACTGCTTTTGATTTGGAGACAGACAGTGACTGGAGGGCGTCTGTGAGACACTGTCACTTTAAGCAATTAACTTTCTCTTTAAAGCCGCTCTTATAAAACTGACAGCTGCGGACATTCACAAAGGACCAATCACCTCTTCAGAAACACAAAAATGCTCTGTCGTAAACCAAACTGGTTCTCTTTTTTATTGGGGTGGTCCGGCATCCCGTACACCCCCTTCGCCATACTGACCCTTTTACAATGGAACCCTCTATTCCCAATAAACGCTCATGGACTTGGGACGCTGCAGGGAAAGGTTGTGGTCCTCAAAGTGACCTACAAAGAGAGACCTTTAAAAATGCCAGTAAAGTTGGCCACATAAAGCACAAGAATGTGCTTTTTACATTATGGTTTTAACTAAGAGGATACGTTTATAAACACAGTGCTGGGAAAAACATGTGTGCTTACACAGCAGCATCAATTTTAAAATGAGTAAAATGAGACTTTCAAACCAAATAGACTTAAGCTTTTTCGGGGAAAAGAATCTCACTGGTGTGTTTAAGAGAGTTCGGGTATGAAATGTAATTCCCAATGGTCACAGCACATAGAGAAGAGAGACGACCTTGATAAATCCGAGAGATGTTGATAGTCTTGAAAATCTCAGTCGTCCCCACAGCTCAGAGTGCCGCCCTTTGAAGTGACCGCGAAAACTCCTGAGGTATCGATTTGGATGCATTTAAAATTGACACATTTGCGCACAACTGAAAAGCGCGCGCTGTTTCATTCAAGACTATCAATAGCACACATTTACAATATAATTGCAGTAATAACGATATAAAAACTAATAATAACAACTATGAAATGAATGATTGTTAAAGACAGCCCTCATTTATTATTGTGACTTACAAAGTCTCCCAGCTTACTATTTTCATTATTATTACCTCAAAAAGTAGCCTAATAAAGGTTGTAATAAAAAAAAAAAGTTAAATGTTTGCGTAGTCGCTTGAACAAGCTTTCGTTTACCAGTACTGTGTACAAAGTGATACATGCCGTCACCTCTGCATGACAATGACGTTAACATAATAAAAAAACATATTTCCCTTGAGTCAAACTCACCTAGAGATAAGAATGGTTTGGTTTCCATATTAGCGCATGCCAGCTGTGTTTCTTGTCGATAATAGGTTTGCTCCCAGTGGTCACGTTATAAGATCCAGTAGGAAACGCCGTAGTCTTCAGGCATAAACCCGGGATCCGCTGTCAAAATCCACTTAATAGAACTAAAGTGTGTACTTCAATCGGCTCCATCCAGTTTCCAACTCCGCGAGTGCGCTTTCTGCCCCCGTATTCCTTCAGCTATCAAGCACTGCCTCACCATAGGGGCCATACCTAGGGGGGCTCTCAACACAGGCACTTTTGCAGCGACAATGTGGTACTGGTGCTGTTGCCAAAACCTCCTTAGGACTATCCTTGAATTTAAAATATAAACTGTTATTTTAACAACATATCGGCAGCAATGGGTTTAAATTTTTTATGGTTGCAAAAAAAGCATTTATTTGATCTTGCCTTAAAGACATTTTAAAGCATTTTCCCAGCATTTCTCTGTATTGGAAAATTGTATATGTCTGTTGTTTTTTGTGTGTGCGTGTGTGTCATTTTTCTAAGGAATTCATAATTAATTAATGTGCAAGGCTCATTACAGCTCAAAACCATTCATTAGTATTATGAAGTGTTAATTAATAGGCATGGCTTAATATAAATATTGCTCAAGGGAAATGAACTGAAAGATTTTCTAAAAGTTAATTTAAGACCATTTACACTTAATGTACTGGTATGCCAAAAGCTACTCAGTCTCACAAAATTATGTACATATAGTCACGTAATTTTTTAAAATCTTTTTCGTGATACTGTCACGAATTTCCGCGCCCTTTCGTGACCGTATCACGAATTTCTGTTTATGTGTCATTGTCACGTATTGGTTACTCAACTGCTTTTTCCTATTTTCAAACCATTGTCCCTTGGGTTTAGGGTTAGATTTGGTGTTTGCGTTAGGACGTCACTTTAAGTATTGGTTTATACTATTTTTTCTAAAAAAATGTTTTTATATTTTCTAAATTTTAAACCACTGTCGCCTGGCGTTAGGGTTAGAGTTGGGTTTGGGTACGGATGTCATTTTATGTAAAACTAACCCTAAACCAAAACCACAAATTTTAAGGAAATATGACACATAAACAGAAATTCGTGATACGATCACAAAAAAACAGGGAAATTCGCTACAGTATCTCAAAAAAGAATAAAAAAAATTACATGACTATAGGTATGTAATTTTGTGTGACTGTGCTGGCCAAAAGCTGATATAAGTAGCAGTATTAAATATTTATACATGACTAATTTTTGCATTTCTGTTGATAATGGTTATATGAGTATATATATATATATATATATATATATATATTAGGGCTGTCAAAATTAACGCGTTAATAACGCGTTAACGCAAATTCATTTTAACGCCAATAATTTTATTAACGGAGATTAACGCAACGCGCAATTTCTGTTTGACCCTTGGTCCAGCCCATAGTTGAATGAACAGAGACGCAGACAAATGTGACTCTCTCTAAATGAGTAAAAGGTTTTCATAGAAATAAGAACATTAAGCAAATCGTCTACCAAATCCAATGCTCTAAATGCTCGTTGGACATCTGATATGATCTTTATTTATACGTCTGAGAGGTGTAACGTTACCGTCCTCCTAATGCTTAATCTAATACAAAAATGCGTCTCAATTCATTTTGGTTTCGCTTTTATGCATGACTTAGAAAATAGACTGCAGGACTTGTTTGATGTTAAAAGAGTCATTAAGAGAGATAAAGTTCGGTACCTGATTAATGTTAAAGAGTTATTAAGAGCGACAAGACTCAAAAGCGATCCCCTCACGCTGACTGACTGATATCTGCCCTTACGAAAATTAACCATGGTTTTATTGTGGTAAAAGTGTAGTAACCATGGTTTTTTGGTGAATTGATTACTATGAGCAAAACCATGGTTTTACTACACTAACCATGGTTTAACTATGGTTTTTGAAAACCATGGTTGTCAAAACCATGGTTATTTTGTGGTTACCATGGTTTTACTACAGTAACCATGGTTTTTTGGTTTTAACTGTAGTAAAACCATGGTTAATTTTCGTAAGGGTGAAGCGCGTGCACACAGACGCGCGAGTGCGCAACCCGGATATATAGACATCTACACAAAATTACAGTTTTAAATATCTGTTTTGATAAGAATTCACACAGGTAGGCTCTATAATCTGTTATGTTTTAAGTAAATGTTTGGTTAACTGTTGGGTAAAACTATCTGATGTGTAACATTATATTAGATCACTTAGATTTTAAGCAGTCTGTCTCAATGTCAATCAAACAAAAGGAAAAAAAGTTGAACATACATTGATGATGTTTTTGCTTTGTGTGTGCTAAATCTATTAGTTTGACCAGTGATTTTAAGGTATTGATGTGGTAATATAATGTATGGATGTGGAAATTTTTGTGGTAATTTGACTCTTTCAACTTCAAACACGTGTAGTTCTGTCATATTTTGTTATATTTCAACAAATCATGCATTGTTCTATGTTTTAATAGAGAATGTCAAAATATGAACAACTATTTTTTAAAAATTTGCTAATTCCGACTCAACTTGCCAGCACAGGTCACAAATGATGCAGCAGCAAACAAAAATGGAGAAAGAAAAATCTTCTGAAAGGAAAATTCATATACAAAACAATGGCTGGTGATTCTGTTAAAATGTAAACAGGCTGTTGTTAACATACATTTGCATAAAGCATCTATATATATATATATGTATATATGATTAGAATATTAAAAACCTGAAAAGTGTTAAATTAGGGTAAATTTAGAATGGATAAAAATGTGCGATTAATTTGCGATTAATCGCAGTTAACTCATGAAATCATGCGATTAATCTAGATTAATTTTTTTAATCTATTGACAGCCCTAATATATATATATATATATATATATATATATATATATATATATATATATATATATATATAAAACTATAAACTATATTTTCACGTTTTACCTTTGGGCCTGTGTAATCTTGTGAAATACCGACAATTTTTTTTTACAAAATTGCTTGTATAAGTAAGGTAAACGCTGCCTAAGAGCTCATTAAATTGTACGTTTAGAGGTTAAGTTTAACATTTCAGAGAAAAAAGTGCAGTTCGGTACACAGTTCTACTACAATTGGGCTGCCCATTACAACAACCCATAGCTGTAAAAAATGGACGAGTGTGGAGTCATAGGTTACAATAACAGCTGGTGAGATCAGCAGAACATACTGACTTGTCAAACCGTATCCCACTCTGAGACAAAATGGCTTTCTAAGAATTTTTGAAGCCTTGTTTTTTAGATTAAACGCCCTTGCAAAAAGAAAGTATCCAGTCCATTAGGGTTAAAGGTGAATTTACTGTGTATTTTATTTTTCCTCATCTCAGATTATTCAGCCTGATCTCACAAAAAAATCATACATATTTTATGAGTTGGCTACACTGTAAAAAAATTCCGTAGAAATTGCAGCTGGCTTACCGTAGATTTAAATTTATGTTTTTTACTGGCAACATTTTGTTCAAAGTTAAATGAACATTAAATATTTACAAGTCTTTGTCTTTACAGAGCAAAACATTCTGGGAAACAAAATCTGAAGCAAAAAACAGAAAAAGGTTGATGATGATTTCTGGTTCCCAGAATGCTTTGCATGAGGCTGTTATTGTATAGTTTTATTCTGTAAAGATAAAGACTTGTTAATATTTAACATTTATTTAACTTTGAACAAACTCTTGCCAGTAAATAACATAAATTTAAATCTAAAGTAAATTACCGGCAACCCAGCTGCAATAACATTGTAATTTCTATGGCTTTTTTTACAGTGTAATGTCAATTCATATGAAGTTAATCATGCAAAATCGTACGATTCTCATGAAAAAAACAACAACAACAAAACCGAACCCCCATCCCTAACCTCAACGTCACAGGGGTCAAGGCAAATCATACCAAAACTTACGAATGTGGTCGTATGAATTAAAACAAATTATTACACGGCTCTCTGGAATGCTTGATTCTGATTGGTCAGTTGAGACATTTGCAGGTTCGTTCTTTTCAAATAATAACCGCTCCAAAATAATAACGCATAGCCGGACTACTTGCACGAGTAAAATCGCTCCGCGCCAATAAAGATCAATAAAGATTACTGTCTGTTTGGCGCCATCTTGTGACAAACACTCGACAATCACGACAAGACACAGACAGCTTACTGAGACTGAACTTGACAAAATAGAGCATGACAGCTACGAAGCCAACACACAAAAAAATACAGAATGGGCATTAAAACTTGTCAAAGACTGGCTAAAAGAGAAAAAATGGAGACAAGTATGAAGCAGAGGATCTTAATAAGGTATTACGATCATTTTATGCATCTGTGCAAAGTTTCGCGGAAGGATAAAAATGTTAATTTAAAACAAATATGCCAATAAAATGTTTCAAATTCATATTCATGTCCAGTTTTTTTTCTTATGTGGCAAGTAGCCGTGTAATAAGCGGGATAATGTAGAGGCAGCCGGTAGTTATTGGGAAATAAGCCCCTTCAGTGTGATACAAGACCCTCCGCTTCGCGTCGGGTCCTGATCACACTGTCGGGGCTTATTTCCCAATAACTACCG
This sequence comes from Misgurnus anguillicaudatus, assembly GCF_027580225.2. Taxonomy (NCBI): domain Eukaryota; kingdom Metazoa; phylum Chordata; class Actinopteri; order Cypriniformes; family Cobitidae; genus Misgurnus; species Misgurnus anguillicaudatus. The sequence goes on from NC_073358.2 coordinate 8,207,902, forward strand.
GCTGCCTCTACGTCATTATCCCTTACTTAGCCAACTTGTAAAACGTACGAATTCTCGTGAGATAGCATTGGATTATTACAAAGTCCTTTTCTTCAAATATTGAAAACTGAACTGTGGTCATTGGAGGTCTTATGTCCTTACTGGCAGCCCAGTCTCACGAAATTACGTATATAATAGTCAGGTAATTAAAAAAAAAAAATTCATGATACTGTCACGAATTTCTGTGTTTTTCGTGATCGTTTCACGAATTTCTGTTTATGTGTGATTGTCATGTATTGGTTACTCAACTGTTTTTCCTATTTTCTTATTGTCGCTTCGGTTTAGGGTTAGATTTACATAAAATGACATCCTTACCCAAACCCAACTCTAACCCTAACGCCAGGCGAAAATGTTTTAAAATTTAGAAAATATAAAAAAATAAATACAAATAAATTGTATAAACCAATACTTATAGTGACATCCTAACGCAAACACCAAATCTAACCCTAAACCGAAGCGAAAATGATTTGAAAATAGGAAATGGTTGAGTAACCAATACGTGACAATGAGAGACAAACAAAAATCTGTGATACAATCATGAAAAAATTTGGAAATTCGTGACAGTATCACGAAAAAGGATACAAAAATTACGTGTATAAGGTACATCATTTCGTGAGACATGGTAGTTACTGGAGATGATGAACAACAAACAATCACAATGCAAAAGAAAGTACAAGAAAAGACAAAGAAAATTTTAAGCAGCCTTAGATCAAAGACAAACAAACAAATATAATCATATTTTAAAGTCAAATCTAAGATCAAATTTTAGCTTCTTTCAAGTGAAAACTGTTTGTCTAGAGCTCTACAGCTAAGCACATTCTGGGCATTCTCTCAACTTTATGAGATGCATTCTGGGATGCTTTAAAAACAGTTCCCATATGTTCTGGGAAGTTGTTGTCTGTCATCTATTCACATTTATGCATTTGGCAGACAATTTAATACAAGGTGACTAACAGTGCATTCACGTACATGTGTGTTCCCTGGGAACTGAACCCATGACCTTGGCATTGCCGCAACCGTGCTTCAAGTAAGCAGCAGAAACGCTAAACACATTGTCACTTTACTACTGAGTCAAAAAATTACAAATAAATGTTACCTTTGTTAAGACATGTATAAAAAAGTTAGATTTGTCTCCGAAACTAATTTATGCTTTTGAATCACAAGATACAAAAAAATCTTAGTTTTTGAGTAGTTTTTGAGTAGTAGTGTATACACAGTACTAGTATTAGTTTTGTAATTGCATTGAATAAGTCCATACTCTCTGGAATTGGTTTCCTATAGTGCCGGTGTGGACAAAGGAACAGATCAGCTGAAATGAGTCCTCCTCACCCGTCTAAACAAGGAGCAATTCAATCAAACAGCAGTGTTATCTGGGTTTAGTGATAGGAAATCAAATTCTCTTTTGCAGTGTGACTTTCTTCGAAGAGACAAATTGAGATGCGTGTTGCTGACTGATCTCTTAAGGATCAACGCCAAGTGCAGGGGCTCAGAGGTTGGGCTGATTAATTGTGTCTCACTCTCTCTGTTGGTCAACTGCTGTGGAGGAAAGAGAGGGGCAATCAGCCTCGTCATAAATCTCCACACTTCCTCCCACCATCACCAGTTCAAGAGAAATGCCCCCCCAGCCCCCCGTGCACAGCCCATTAAACGTGTTTGCCCTGGACACACACACACACACACACACGCTCGCGTGCAGAAAATACGCAAAAATCAAAGTCATTTTATGTCTGTTCAACAAATACATTGTGAGGGTTCGGGCAAGTAAGAATCATTCCATACAAACAAAGACAAAGATGTTTGGTGAGCTTACATTGATAGAAAGTCTGCGATTAATTAACAGTTAAAACAAAAATGAAAATTCAGAAAAGTATTTACACATCCTGATCTTGTTACAAACACATCTGCTGTTATTTTCCAGTGGAATGCAACGAGAAATGTGTCCAAACTTCTCTTTACCATACAATGGCAGTTCAAAGTAACCATGGCTGCCAAGCTCAATAAAAGAGCACTATAAAAGTGGTCCATACATCACAGGTCTTCCAAAGTCATGGGGATGTGTGACAGACAGAAAGGTAATAAAGGAAATTATGTCTTAAAGGTGCAATCCATAACCTTTTCGGTAAAAAAACACACAAAACATTCACCAAGCAAGTACATAAAAATCACTGTCTTCAAGCTCACAAAGGAAAGATTATAATAATGATTTATAATTTGAGCTGTCGAGTACAGTTTTGTATCAAAATGTACGTTTGGCGATATTATGCTATTTAACCTGCAATTTTATGTATCAAGCAGAGATGGCGATATGGTTTGCAGATTTATTTTGCTCTGAGGTATGGAAAAGAGAAGTGTACAGTGGCGGCTCGTGACTGCTCATCCGAGGGGTGCTAATTCCAAGTGTTTGGAGTGTCATGTGTGTTGCTTGCGTTTTCAAAATATGTGCTTGTTGCGTCATGTGAACAATGTGCATCACGTGTTTTGTCAACATAAGTGCCTGCTGCACGCGTCAAAACAGCTTATAATAAAAGAGATGCTCACGTTCACAAAATACACGCAAGACACTCCCTTAACAGTAAACTCTGTTTACACATGAGATTATGTGAGTATCTGGCAAACGTGAGCGTCTCTTTTATCATAAACCCAATATTATGCGTCAATATGTTACGCGGAGGGTATACCTTTCGCGTCATTTTTTGACAAACTGGGGACTTCAATACTATTACGTCCGTTGCATTCTCTTTCCTATTTTCTTACCATTTTCGCGTCGGTTTAGGGTTAGATTTACATAATGACATCCCTACCCAAACCTAACTCTAACCCCAACGCCAGGTGACAACTGTCGTACCTAACTCTAACCCCAACGCCAGGTGACAACTGTTTAATTTCGCGTACACTGTTTAATTTTGCGTAATCTAACCCTAAACCGACGCGAAAATGTTAAGAAAATAGGAAAGAGAATGCAACGGACGTAATAGTATTGAAGTCCCCAGTTCGTCAAAATGACGCGAAAGGTATACCCTCCGCGCAACACACTGACGCATGGCCAAGTGCGCCAAACATTGACGACATGGGATGAGGATGTGTAGACGCAAACTGAGAGAAATGCCACACACTCGTGAGATATCTGACATGCTAGATATCTGGACCTGTCGGTGATTCAAAATCATGCCTTGTGAAATGTGTTCTCACTGAAAATAACATCAGCCTACAGACCTACATTAAATTTATTCATGACCTACAGACACTAAGAGAGAAACATCCAGGGCAGCTGGAACTTCAGAAAGGAGTCTCCCCAACCATTTCCTTCTTCATAATCTTTATCTCTTTTTCATCTTTTTGCTGCAAATGAGCGCACATGCAATTTGTATAGCAAGCTTCTTGCGGACTACCATTTTTAATAATAATCCCAATCTCACGTGAGAACTATGGTTCTGCACGCGTGACCTCGCGTTCATTTCCCGTGTGCATTTGGTGAAAAGTTCTGTGACTCGACTACTTTGTGCAGTCTGAACCCAGCATTAGTGCATCTGACATGTTTTCTTAAATTTTATAAATTAGCATTTTTATTAGACTCTTAAAGGGGGATCGAAAGCTATAATGCATTCTGACTTATTTTCTAGATGCCAGTTCATGCTATGATGCCACGCTCAGCCGTCTGAGAAAGGAGATTGAATGTCGCTTGTCTCCCTCAAACAAGTAAGCCGAAAAGTTAAAGCCTCCATCCTTACCTGCATATCGCTGTGCCTCCTCTCATTGCTACCAGCCACTGGTCTGTATGTCTACCTGTATGCTGAAGGGCTGAAGCGCAGTGTTCTTAACTACCTCCTCTCCTGTATGCCGAAGAGCTAAAGTGTTGCATCTTCCCCTGTATGCCCATCCGAATTAACCAAGTAAGATGTGATCCTGGATCAACATTTTTTGTTGATCCTGGATCAACGTTTTAATCAAAGATACCCCAACCTACCCATAACTCAAACCCTAACCATTTTAAACCCTCAAATTAGTGTGAAATAATAGTTTGAGGAGTATTTCTTAAAAGCCCCTAACCCAATCCTAAACCTAAATCTAACATGCACACTAATCTTAATCCTGCAATCTGATTGGTTAATGAAAATGTTGATCCAGGACCAACGATGGTGTTGGTCCGGGATCACATCTTACTTGGTGAAATCATGTTCACCGTACTCACCTGTAGGTCTTCTTACACTAGCCCGTACGCTACAGAGCTAAAGCTCTGCATCTTTACCTGCCTGCCCTCCTGAACGCCCGAGAGTTAAGGCCCGGTACAGCTGCCTGCATACTCACCTGAAGAGTTAAACGCCATGTGTCTTTGCCTGTACGTCCTCTCCAGCCACTTGGAAGCAGAAGAGCTAAAGCTCTGTGCCCTCACCTGTACGCCCACCTGTAAGTCGAAGAATTAAAGCCTGTGTACTCCCCTGTAGACCCACCCGTAGGCCCAAGAGCTAAAGCCCTGTGTACCCACCTGTATGCCCAAAAGCTAAAGCCCTGTGTACTCACCTGTATACTAGGGCTGTCACTTTTCGTTCGAAAATCGATTGCACAATCGATCGGACCAACCAAAAAACTTTCGAAAACGAAAATAGGCAATCGATTTTAACCAAATATGTACACTATTAATTTTAAAAGAATTAAACAGTTAAAAATATAGATGTAACAAAACTCACAAACAAGCAGAAAAAGAAAATAAAGAATTACGAAAGTGCAGTAGGTGTGCGAAAGCTAGACAGAAAATACCCAGCAATTTTACGCACCTATAGTTTCACGCTTTCAATCGCTGCATCTAGTGTTTTGCAAAGAAAATGGAGGACAATGTCAATAAACCTGTGCAACACGAGACAGCGTCGAAATTGTGACCTTACAGGAGATGATGAGTTATGACAAGGAGCCACCCTTGCGAGCTGACAGCGACCCGCTTTTGAGATGGAAGATTGGCAGTACGAAATACGCAGCTGGCAACGAAGTACCCGAGTTTCCCTGGGACATCAGTGCGGTCGGAGTGCGTCTTCTCAACAGATGGACATATAGTGAATGAAAAGCGCTCTGCTCTTGACCCCTAAAATGTTGATTGACTTGTTTTCCTGACCAATAATTTGTAATGGCCCTAGTCTTTTTGCGCATTTCATTATGCCTGCCTAGTGCCGCCTAAGTGTCGGTTACGTTTAATAAAAAAATACACAGCATGTTCTCAACTTCAAGTAAGTCTATTTAAAGTTTCATTTTTGAACAGTTGTTTGAAATGGATCGAATCATTATTTAAAATAATTTTTGAATTGCCTAAATCATAAAAGCAGCCGGTTGAACATGCAGTAATGTTTTTCATTTATGGCAGCAGACAGTCCACTCTGCATATTTTTTTAGAGAATGTTGCACTACTGTTGCTGTTTTTTATTCTGCACGAAACTTAATGACAATGAATAAGAAATATTGCTGACTTGTGCGTTTCAGGCGCTCTCTTTACATTTGTCTGTTATTTGGCGTTAAATGGAAACGTCTTTTTTAGACATGGAAAATCGATTTTACAATCGATTCAATGAACACTTATATATTAAAAATCGAAAATGATTTTTTCACAAAAGTGACAGCCCTACTGTATACCCACCTGTACGCCTGAAAGCTAGAGCCCCGTGTTTAAGAGTTTGATTCCTCATGCTAAACATAGGCAAAGTGTCAAAAACAGTTTAACGTGTGATGGAGTATTTGACTAATACACTTCACCAGGGTTCGTACAAGTTTTGAAAATTTGAACATGAAAGATTTATACGTAACAATCTGGCTTTTTTTCTTTGATGGACAATTTAAAAAGTACAGTGTAAGTCCTTCACCCAGAATAGCACACACACACCAACCAAGAACTGTCACGAAATCAACATCACCAGAGAAATGTTTTTGTCTGTGAGGAAAACTTGTTCAGTTTCTCAATGAACCCAGCCTTATGGAAACAATGGATATAGTTTGTTTATCAGGGGTAGCAACAGAGTTTTGTTTAAAGCTGGATCTCGTTGAAATAGGGCGGTCCCAACCAGGTCATGAATCGCAGGTGGTAAGTAAAACTGCATCAAATGTCTGTGTTTTGTTGGCAGTCGTTGCGTAAGTGCATAAACGTGTGTAAGTGTGTAAACGTCACTCAGGAATCATAAGTTGTCCTGAGACACTGGGATAATGTTTTGTGTGTGTTGCTTGCTCGCTCCGCCTCCAGGAGCTCAGCTTTTTTTGGAAAAGTAGCAGAAAATCTGATCTGTGTTGTCTGATAAACTAAAAACTCTTGTCTTTGATTCTCTTGAGATATCAATGATGCAATACTACTCTATACAGTAGGTACTCAAGATTGACATGAGATTAGCAGAAACAGTGTGGGTTATGTGACCCAAAAAAACAAAGCTGTATTTCTGAATGGCCTGGGGCAGGGATTAGGCGTATTTGAAGTGATAGTATTTGATGAACATATAATATGTGCCAAGACCATTCGGTTAAAGGGATGGGTCACCCAAAAACGATTTTTTTCATCCTCATGCTGTATGAGTTTCTTTCTTCTGATGAACACAAAGTAGATAATTTGATAAATTATGATAAACACAGTTGACGGTACCCATTGAATCCCATCATATTTGTTTTTCCTACTATGGAAGTCAATGGTTACAATCAGCTGTGTGCTTACCATCATTTATCAAAATATTTTTGGTGTGCATCAGAAAACAGAAATTCATACAGGTTTAGAACAACATGAGGATGATGACAGATGACTATGCCTTTAAAGGGGACAAATCATGAAAAATGCTTTTATCAACCTAGAAAATGTGGAAAAGATCAATCCAGTAATTTAGTTTTGGTAAACCATTCTCCGCAAGCATGTGAAAAAATAGGTAATTGAAATCTGGCTCCCCTTGTGATGTCAGAAGGGGATAATACTGACCCTTAATCTGCACTATCCAACCATGCCACTGCCATTTAGTGCAGACATCAAGTCATTTGCATTTAAAATGGCACATTTTTGCTCAAACCTACAAATTGGCAAATTTAACATGTTACAATAAATTATCTATATGGTATTTTGAGCTAAATCTTCACAAATGTACTCTGGGGACGCCACAGATTTATTTGACATCATAAAAATATCTTGTGAAATGTTCCCTTTAATATAATTTTTCTTCAAACATCCTGCTTTAATGTTTTCAACAAACAAACAACATGAGTAAATTATACCAGATTTTTTTCTCAACCAGTCCTATAATCCCCAATCTTTCTTGAAGCTCCCGCATCGTGCTGCAGAATCAAAATGCACATCCAAAATTAACAAGGAGTGAACACTGCCAATGATCAGAACAATTCACCACAGATTTGTTTACTTCGAATAAACCCGAAAAACACGCTGTAAGGAAATACATAGTTCAAAGTACTAAAGCCGCTCGACTGTATGAACTTCAGTATGAGTTGAAAGATTTACTGCTGTGAATAATTAGTAAGTGAAGTGTGGCTGACTTTTCCATAGCCCTGGATACTTGGCACACTCTGTCTCTGTTTGCATCTCAACCAGTGTATCCAGATGGTCAACTCACTATGAACTCCCTGGGCTAGCTGCGCCACACAGCCTGCATATTATTTATCAATAACTGCACTCCTATCAGGTGCTGGGACACAGAGAGCGCTCAGCGGTTAGGAGACAGTAGGGTGCCAAACATGTAAACACACATGCACACAAGCAAGCTCGCATGAACGTGGACTTACGCACACATACGCAACCGCTGATCCAACATCTGCTTTTCATTAGCATCTCTCTCTTTTCCTCTGTCTGTGTGGGTCTCTCGCCCGCTCCCTCTCTCTCTCTCTCTCCATACATTCACAACAACAGCCTGCTGTTGCTCAAAGCGCTGTCAACAGTTAGGACTTTCTCAAGACGTAAAAGGCACAGAGAGAGAAAACGGCAAACAAAAGGGCACCATATGGAGAGGGTGTTTAGAAAACCACCTGGCTCTATGATATGAGTGCCAAGTCTGTAACGTGAACGACCTGTTCCTAAAATACTTAAGGCACAGATGCGACACGTGGGCGGGGCTAACCTTAAACTTTTTAAAATACTTACATTCATAATCTTAAGCGACTTACGGTAAATTCAAGCTTTGTGTTGCCTGGGATCGAACCTATGGCATTTGCGTTGCTAGCACAATCCAGTTGAGCTACAGCACAAACATAATAATATAATATCCTGGAACTTTTGCAAATCAGGTATACTGTATATACAAATAGAGTGTTTAACTTAGAGACTAAAATCGACCTTTTCAAACAAAGTTGTTATTTGTATCTTTTAGAAGAGAAATTGGATTATAAAGAAACTACAGTATGAAAACATTACATGACTGATCTTCTCAAACATCATGTCAAGCTTTACCAAGCCCTCTGCTGATGTGCAGCTGCTTACTGTATGTTGGCCATCGCAGTCTCCCCTAGTTGGCCCCTCACACTGAGTTTCTGCCATTTTGTAATGGTGCGGAGAGGCCACAGTCAGGCGAACTTCACTAGAGAGTAGGTCAGAGTCGGGTCAACTCACAGGCACTCCACCATCATCAGGCCAAGAGTCTGGTGTAACCCCTCACATGCCCCCTTCAATGAGCATGCTCATTACATTGAATTGGTGCCATTTGGAGGATAGCAGTGGGCAATGATGGTGCAATGATAGGGTGGGTGTTAAACATTTAGATAGATTTATTCATTTAGCTGATGCTCTATCCAAAGCCACTTACAAATAAGCAAACATTGCAAGCTATTTGTCACAAAGTCAGACGATAAACGATGCCAAGTTCAGAGCGTGAGCGTGAAGTTATAAAGAATTACAATTGCCGTTTTATCATTTGAACATAAGTTTACTGGAGATTGTTGTTGTAATGACCGATGCCACGCTGCACTGTACAAAGTAAAAACTTTTTGGAGTTAACTAATATTTTAAGTTGAATTAACTCAAAATTTTAGGGCAACCAGGTAAATTGCCTTTTAAGTTGAGCCATTTTTATCTTTTTACAGTGTGCTGGTTTAGTTTACAAATGCATTGTTTTTAACATTTGTACATTGTACACGTTGGTCTCGCAGGCACGTACAGGAGTGTGTAGTATGTAGCCCAGGAGATGCGTTGCATTTTGGCGCAATACGTATGTGTTGAACGTCTACATAAATAAACTATATTTAGCAAGGCTGTGTGTCTTTGCCGAAGATCTATTGGCATACCATAGGTAGACTGGTGACAAACAATGGGCTGTAAACAACGAACAAAATCGTCGAATCGACTTGCCGACATGCGTAAATATCGGAAATGCATCTGTTCATCCATATCCCACATCTGTTAAACAAGCATGACAAATTTTCCTTCATGTTCTCTCGATTGGTGCAATGGTTGAACACCCCATCTTCTCCTGTCCCGTTGTCATCCCTTTTTTTGTAGTTTTAAATAAATAATCTCAAGCTCCAAAATTACTTGTTCTCAACAAGCTTTCAAATAATACACAACAAACTCCTGCTTCTTCTTTATTTGTGGGTTTCCTTTTAGACATTATATACAGTACGTAGACGCCTCATAGACTGACGGAGCCTATTGGAGCTGACGTATCAACACGGCCACCATCTTGGATGGGACCCCAATGCCCGCTCTCTGTTGACTAGAGTGAGAAAACCCACCAATACGGCTGCGACGCTGGAATACGTTCAAGCTGCTTCTTTTTCTGGCTGTTGCACTGCTACAGTGGGTTACATGCATAGATACTGCCAACTAGAGGTTTGCATGTGTAATTACACAATTACATAGGCTATGCTCTATGCTACGGCGTAGGACCTACGCAGAAGTATAATGAGCCCTTTAGACTGTGCACGTATGTTCCTGTACACGTAAAAACAGACTACACTTAAGATTAAAGGGACAGTCCACTTTTTTTTTTAAATATGCTAGCTTTCCAGCTCCCCTAGAGTTAAACATTTAATTTTTACCAAATATACAAAAATCCAAGGCACTCGAGTGAGAAAAATATTAAAAAGCCTTTAATACACTGGGCTACATACAAAATTAAAAGGTAGATCTACGCGTTTCGGCTTACGCCTTCATCAGGATACACATGCATTGATACACAGCGCTCTACTTAAATAGTAATCACGAGCAGCTGGATAATAGATGGGAGTGGCCACCATTCATTCAAATGCAGACAATCCAATCAATATATATCCACATTTCAAATCACACTCAAATGTAAATTAAGTAAATAAACAAGAAACTAAGTAAATAAAAGAAAATACCAAAAGAGGAAAAATAAATCAATTTCATCATTTACAACACACAGAGATGTAAATAAATAAACAAAAATATACAAAAAAGGCAAAAAGTCAATTTCTTCATTAACACCAGGAAACTCCATACTCTTAAGTGTATAGATCCAAAACGTTTCTCTTTGTAGAAGCCGCTTTAATCTATTTCCCCCTCTTATTGTACAGGGGATGGATTCAATGCCAATAACTTTTAGCACTTTTGGGAGTACTTCGACTCGCCTGAAAAGTCCGCTCCCCTTCTCCCTCTCATAATGGGAGAGGGAGGGTGTTACTGCGCCGAGTCGAAGTACTCCCATAAGTGCTATTACGCCATACAATATAGTTCCTCTTTTAAATCCACTTAGAAAAGCGCTACGTTTTATTTTGTACCACCAAACTTGCTCGTATAACTACTCGTCTTAAATAGGAAAAAACGGTGATGTGTTTGGTCACTTCTAACTTTATCTCTAAATGGTACCATTGAATGAATGGGGCTAAGCTAAATGCTATCGAAGCGTTGCAGCGCGCTCCAGCGCTTACGTGCACGCACACAGATGATAGAGGGATGTATCAACAATTCTTAGTTAAGGTAATAACTAGGGCTGTCAATAGATTAAAAAATTAATCTAGATTAATCGCATGATTTCATGAGTTAACTCGCGATTAATCGCAAATTAATCGCACATTTTTATCCGTTCTAAATTTACCCTAATTTAACACTTTTCAGGTTTTTAATACTCTGATCATATATACATATATAGATGCTTTATGCGAATGTATGTTAACAACAGCCTGTTTACATTTTTAACAGAACCATCAAGCCATTGTTTTGTATATGCATTTTCCTTTAAGAAGATTTTTCTTTCTCCATTTTTATTTGATGCTGCATCATTTGTGACATGTGCTGTCAAATTTAGTCGAAATTGGCAAATTTTAAAAAAAAAATAGTTGTTCATATTTTGACATTCTCTATTAAAACATAGAACAATGCATGATTTGGTGGAATATATCAAAATATGACAGAAACTACACCTGTTTGAAGTTGAAAGAGTCAGCAAAGTTAAATTACCAGAAAAATTACCACATCCATACATTAAATTACCACATCAATACCTTAAAATCACTGATAAAACTATAAGATTTAGCACACACAAAGCAAAAACAAGATCAATAAATGTTAAACTTTTTTTCTTTTGTTTGATTGACATTGTGACAGACTGCTTAAAATCTAAGTGATCTAATATGTTACACATCAGATATTTTTACCCAACAGTTAACCAAACATTTACTTAATACATAACAGATTATAGATCCTACCTGCGTGAATTCTTATCAAAGCAGATATTTGTAAAACTTTAATTTTGTGTAGATGTCTATATATCCGGGTCGCGCACTCGCGCGTCTGTGTGCACGCGCTTCAGATGTCAGTCAGTCAGCGTGAGGAGATCGCTTTTGAGTCTTGTCGCTCTTAATAACTCTTTAACAATAATCAGGTACTGAACTTTATCTCTCTTAATGACTCTTTTAACATCAAGCAAGTCCTGCAGTCAATTTTCTAAGTCATCCATAAAAGCGAAACCAAAATGAATTGAGACGCATCTTTGCATTAGATTAAGCATTAGGAGGACGGGAACGTTACACCTCAGACGTATAAATATAAATATATAATATAAATATAGATCATTTCAGATGTCCAACGAGCATTTAGAGCATTGGATTTGCTAGACGATTTGGTTAATGTTCTTATTTCTATGAAAACCTTTGAATCATTTAGACAGGATCCCATTTGTCTGCGTCTCTGTTCATTCAACTATGGGCTGGACCAAGGGTCAAACAGAAACGGCGCATTGCGTTAACCGGCGTTAATAAAATTAGTTGCGTTAAAATGAATTTGCGTTAACGCGTTATTAACGCGTTAATTTTGACAGCCCTAGTAATAACATATTTTAATATTGAAAATGAGTAGACTATTCCTTTAAAAGTTATTGCATTGATGTATGCAGGCATGTGGTGAAAAAGCAATACTGCAGAGAAAGTACTGGAAGAATCTACCTCAACCTTTCTCTAATGTAGTTTATGAAGAACACTACGTATCGCATTATGATATTGAATTTCGGAATTCAGTCTCCCTTGACTCCGTTGTAATTCCAGTTACTCTGCGGCGTTTTCTGATTCCAATGAAGTATCACATACTGTACTGTATATGAGTGAAACGTTAACTGTTCAGATTTCTTAAATCCCCAAATATAAGAAAATCAGTAAAATAACTTAAGGCCATTTGGTTATGTTTTCTTTTAGTGCAGATAACGCATGAGAATTGGTTTAGTGGAAAGATACGAATTATAAAGGTGCCCTTAACAGAAAGGAGATTCGACTTTTTATATTTTTTATTCAACTGTCACAAAGATAACCTTTTCGGCCTGAGATTTGCTGAATACGGAGTAAATAAATCGTACGATGCGAGCAGAAATCTCTCTCTCTCTTTGTCTCGCTTCCTCTCTCTGCACGCTCAAATGAAGTTTACTGTGATAAATGATCACAGGCACAGATGCTGTGATTATAACTTTGCCAGTTATCTCTGGGGATGCTCCATTTCAAAGTCACCTTCCAAAAAACTGGAAATCAGAGTCGGAAAGCTTACCACTAACCAGTTTTTTAATCAAGGGCTCATGCAAAATGATCATCCGCTGTGGAAAACATGAGCAATAAAGGCGTATAAAGAGCTCAGCGGTCGTACTCAATAGACAATGTTTACCACAGAAACCACAGAGAGATGTGAAGCCTTCTGCTGAGTGTTTATAGCTAAACAGAGTGTTTGTCTGAAAATGATTGTCGATGAATGCAATTTACCCCAATTGTCTGCCAAATGCATAAACGTTAATGCAGTAACAAAAGCATTATTAGAAGAATTAGTATGCAAAAGTGGTCAACAAACTGACTGTTTTGAATAAGCATGGGGAATATGGGCAATTTTCACCATCATTTATGTTTTTAATAGTCACCTATTCAGAAATGTAGAAGGTACAAAAATGCTGGCCGAAAAATTGACTGTCGCACATCTTTCTCTACTGTAATGTATTGTAATGGAGAGATTGACTCTTATGCAGAAGACTCAGTGTCACTGTTAGCGCTGACTATCTGCTGAGGTCAATGAGATTGTCAGTTATTCTTCACTTTCAGCAGACTCACTGACGTCAGTCCACATTGGAGTATCAAAAGTGATGATGTAATCGCTGAGATCACATGACTTTTATGTCTATTGACATACGTGACTCTGATGATCCTAACAAAAGAAAGAATGAAAGCATCTGATTTTGTGATTTAAAATATTAATGGTTTATGGGCATGTGTTTGCTTTAAAATGTTCAGCCAAGCACGTCTGTTGAGCTGTGATGTATACTGCACCAGTCGTCGGCGGGTGTTGTGTTAGACAAGCTGTCAGATCATATAAGTCCTTCTAGTTCCTGAGATGCATCAGACCGGGATTAAATCAATGTGTTATTGGACTAAGACTGTATTTCCAATCACTAACCCAATAACTGCTCTCTCTCTCTCTCTCTCTCTCTCTCTCTCTCTCTCTCTCTCTCTCTCTCTCTCTCTCTCTCTCATTTTCAGACAGTTTTAATGGCCATATGGAGCACCATTCTTTATAGTGCAAACTAATAATAATATTTTTAAATAAAAAGGTAGATTAAATTTTTTAGAGAGTCACATTTAATACTGTACAATCTCAGATAAAAGGTACAAAAGCTCTGGGGTGGTACCTTTACACCTTTGTACATTTGAAGTGTATATAAGTACACCAAACGTGCATATTGGTACCAAATGTACACTCACTTAAAGGATTATTTGGAACACTATATTAATACTGTGTTTGACCCCCTTTCGCCATCAGAACTGCCTTAATTCTACGTGGCATTGATTTAACAAGGTGCTGAAAGCATTCTTTAGAAATGTTGGCCCATATTGATAGGATAGCATCTTGCATTTGATCCAGGGCATGAAGCTCCCGTTCCACCACATCCCAAAGATGCTCTATTGGGTTGAGATCTGGTGACTGTGGGGGCCATTTTAGTCCACTGAACTCATTGTCATGTTCAAGAAACCAATTTGAAATGATTCAAGCTTTGTGACATGGTGCATTATCCTGCTGAAAGTAGCCATCAGAGGATGGGTACATGGTGGTCATAAAGGGATGGACATGGTCAGAAACAATGCTCAGGTAGGCTATGGCAGTTAAACGATGCCCAATTGGCACTAAGGGGCCTAAAATGCCAAGGCATGATGGATCCATGTTCTCATTCACCAGGCAACATTTTTCCAGTCTTCAACTGTCCAATTATGGTAAGCTTGTGCAAATTGTACCCTTTTTTCCTATTTGTAGTGGAGATAAGTGGTACCCAGTGGGGTCTTCTGCTGTTGTATCCCATCCGCCTCAAGGTTATGCGTGTTGTGGCTTCACAAATGCTTTGCTGCATACCTCGGTTGTAACGAGTGCTTATTTCAGTCAAAGTTGCTCTTCTTTCAGCTTGAATCAGTCGGCCCATTCTCCTCTGACACATACTGGATGTTTTTCACACCATTCTTTGTAAACCCTAGAAATGCTTGTGCAAACAGGTGTTCCTAATAATCCTTTAGGTGAGTGTATATATGGTACATGTCTGAACCTGAATGGTATATATTTGAAACTTTTTGAAGGGTCCCGCCGCAGTGACAGCTTTAGTATAATTTTTTAAGAAAGTCTAGAGTCATACAGAATACCACAAAACCATGATAAGTAGCACGGGTATTGCCAAAAATCATTAGGATATTAAATAATGTTCTATGAAGATATTTTGTAAATTTCCTACCGTAAATAAAAATGTATTTATCATTAGATTCACGATTTTCAAATAGTTGTATCTCGGCCAAACCATACATCAATGTAAAGCTTCTTTATTCAACTTTCATATAATGTATAAATCTCAATTTCTTAAATTGCAGCTTATTGTGCCGCTTAAATATTGTTTTAGAGGTCAATCTAATTTTAAATAAGTGATAATGTGAGTTATCTCTCAGTTTTAATCTCACAACTTAGATTTTCAGTTCATAGGAGATTTTCTGTTTACTGAGAGAAATTTAACTCTTTCCCTGCCATTGTCAAGTTATCTCGTCAATTAAGAGAAAACATTTGCATAAAAAGTGTTCCTGATTAATTTTTATGTTAATCTACATATTTGTATGTTTATATATATTAAGAATATTTTTTTTCTGGTAGGCATTCAACTTGTCAAAAAATGGCTGGTGGGGAATTCTCACAAATTGTACATGTAGTAGTATTAGACACTTTTAAAGATCATACAATGCTACCCTCAGGCAAAAAAAAAAACTTGTTTCAAGTGTCCCGAATGAAGTGCTGACCAGACATTGTCATTTGATCTTTATTCCACCCTGCCATACAATCCAGTAAATTACAATGACACAATCCATTAGCCAGCACCTACAACCTCCCAATCTCCTCTCCTGTTTCTACCGCAGAAAGACTCAAGGTTTCTATTTTTCTTTCATTCAAAGATCATGTTACTCACCCAGCGGGGACACAATCTTGATAGTCCTCATCGTAGAGGACAATATCACAACAAGAGGGACAAGAGGAGATGGAGGGATTATAAATGAGTAGACTTGCCTTTGAGCTCGAACTGTACTAAATGCTGGGTTGTTTTAACCCACTGTTGGGTCAAATATAAAAATGTTTAGGATAAATTTGTCCCTTTTTGACCCAACGCTGGGTTGAAAACAACTCAGCATTTTTTAGGGTGCATAATGATTATCTAAAATCTCAATATTTTATTTGAAACAATAGTCAAAACTTTATGATTCTAGTCAAGTGTAATGCTGCGTTCACACCAGACGCGTTTGAGGCGTCAAATCCGTGTCTACCGCACGTAGTTGGGCGCTTAAACATTTTGAGTGTACTCCATTCTCGCGTGAAAGCCAAGAGTGAAATTCTAGTCATCGAGACATTCACGCAGAAATTCGCGTCATGGGAGGGCTAGTGCGACTCCGCTCGCTTCCTGTAATAACATCACTACTAGAGCAAGTTCCTGATTGGATAACGCAATGCGTTTTTCGGCCAAAGTTCAAATTTTTCAACTCGCGCGTTTCCCGTGGCAACGCTCAATTCGCGCAAAACGCCTCATTCGCGCCGCGAGACCTCCAGACGTGCGTCAACGCGTCTTTACATTGACTTAACATTGAAATCACTTGTGCTTGACGCCTCTTCCGTGGCTGGTGTGAACGCAGCATTAGTCTAAAAGGAAGTAGGGTACGGTTAGACTCGGTTTGAAATTATGGATTATTTTCAAACCCACTTTGGGTCAAAGAGTAACAAACTAAGCTATTGGGATAAATTTATCCAGAAAATGTTTATATTTGACCCAACAATGGGTTAAAACATCCCAGCATAGGTTAAATTGCAACCCAATGGGTTGGGATCATCCCTTTGCAATCCATTGCTGTGTTGAAAAATCCATTTTAAAGTATAAAACTCAAATATTTATGACTTTTTAACATTCACATACAGAAAACGTTGTCAGATCCCCAGAGACATGGACCCGCGTAAATGACTAAAAACGATGTATTATGCATGCCGTGCCACTAGTTGGCAATGACAATGTCTTAACATATAATCTGCATGCGCATGACGTCACCATTTTTAAAAATTCCCGTTTTCGTAATATACACAATAGCGATATGGCTTTAACTCTTTCTCCGCTATTGACGAGTTATCTCGTAAATTAAGACAAAACGCTTCCTTGCCAATTACAAGTTTTTACTGCAATCCATTTTCCCGCTATTATCCACTAGATGGGGTTCTTACCCAACTTATAAAATACTGAAGCATACTGATCCAAAAACAATAAAAACTTATCATTCTGAATCTCATCTCTAACAAAAGTCCTTAACAAAAATGCAATTATCTCAGCTTTTCGTTCAAATTTTGGTATTTACCAAATTTTACCTACCCATATTTAAATATCATATTTAAAGAAGAGTTAGAAAATCCTGTTGGAAACGTTTGCAGTTCAAAGCCCCCACAACACAACTGTCATGTAAGTGATAAAAAGTTTTCCCATTTTTAGATAAAAATATTTTTCTGTAAACGACTCCTTGGTAGTTGGCTAAATCAAAATATCAAGAGTGTAATGTCGATCCCAGTGTTTGCAGCTTCACCAAATGCCATTGGCCTTGTATCATTTTGAAGATCACAGAGATTTCTCTCCTACAGATGTGTACATTACAGAGACCAGACATCATGACGATCCCATTGAGTTCCTCTGGTAATTACTTCCTGTATCAACAGCCTCAGGCCAGGCCTTACTAATACAAAACAGAGAACAAGCTTACTCTGTATTTATTTAAAACAGCATGGGACGCATAACAGCTTTCATCAAAGACCTGCGATTTTAATCTGTTTCTCTCTTTGAAAGACAAGAAAGAAAGAACGAAACAAAGGAAGATTAAGGAAAATAACACAGAGTAACAAATAACACAGAAGAGGTTATGGCAATCCATCAACATACATTAAATAATAAAAAACGACATCATTCATTATTTATGTATACTGTATATCACGCGATTGCTTTATTATTTCCAGCACACAGTAAGAGCTGTAAAACTTGTTATGGGTTTGTGGTATGCAGGCCTCTTTCTGCAGTAAAAGAGGAATACAGAATTGCATAACACTCAGTGAACCCATTATGAACCCCACAGAAATGACCTGAGAGAACAGATGCCTAACTCCTGTATGATCCTTCACGGTAAGAGCCTCTGTAATGTTCCAGAAACTGTAAAGAAGTGTAGTTACACTCAATGAATCGCACAACTCAGTCGTGTGGTATGTTCTAGCATCGGCAACTGAGCACGCCCAAGAGACATCTCTCAAGCAGGATTTCAAACATCACTTCTTCAACGAGACGTGCATGCCTTCAATCCAATAACTTCAAACTATGTTTCAATATCCCTATCATACTCATGCAATATGGATAAAAACAACCAATCTTAAAGTAAATTTGGTTGGGATTTTGCACACAGCCAGACCACGAGGAAAGTTCGTCTGGGGTTCTGCCCAGCATATGCGAGTGGAGTGGCAAGAATTTCCACAGTTCGCTCTGCTCTGCTCCAGCTCTGCTCCGGGTTTACCATTTCCCGCTCATCACTCCAACCCCGCTCCCTTCTCACTTACTGTACTCCTCGCTCTGTGTCTATGTGTATGACTATGGTTGCATTTTGGGCCGTTAACAGGAAAAATCCTCGCTTCATGCCGCTCCACTCCTTGCTCCGCTCCCGCTCCCGCTCCGCTCCACTCACATACTCTGGTTCTGTCATTTAGTGCTCTCATCAGTAAAGCTGAATGCTCTCTTGTCCCAAGTTCTATGAAACTGTACGTAGCAATTTGATGTTGGAGAGCATTACATCCCTGTCAGATGGTAGAGGTAAAGCGCTAGTAGAGAAAGAGGAAAGAAAATGACTCATTATGGTAAAAACGCAGCTCTATGTCTGATCGGACCGATTCAAGATGTACGAAACAATTGTGCTCAGCTTTGTTTCAAAGTAGAGAGTAATTGCAAACAGCATTGGAGGCAAAGTGTAACTTTCTATTGTTGATAGGGAGACTTCAAAATTGCTTATGTGCAACAATGCAGATGCTCCCGCAATTACGTACGTAATGTCATAATAAACCACAACTTTGACCAAAATCCAGGTCAATGCAATCCAATGCATTCATGCGACCGTAGTCAAGGAGGATGACATATACGATTTAATGTAAATGCACACAAGGGATCATTTAGCAAAAACTTCCAGTGGTCAAAAAAAAATCTGAAACTTTGGTTGTGAAAATTAGACATTGGTACAGACTATTAATTCTGACACTGCTGTTTACTGAACAAGCAAGAGTGGTTTCCATGAGGAACCCTTTGTTTTTCAAATACTGTAACTGAACCATCAAAACAAAGTTTGCGTGATTAAAAGGATTATTTCTGGAGCACAAGAAATCAGGAAAGAGAGCGAGCCAGAGGAACAAAGAACGAGACAGATCTTTTACCTCAAAACATTATTGTTGCCTTTTCATCCGTCCATGCGTTTCCCCAAATTCTCTTCATTTAGTTCAGTCAGCGTTTTCCGTTTGATTCTTGTCTCATCAATAATGCACGCTGACAGTAAAATCTAAAAACATCAGAGCAGAAAATCAACAAGGACATGAGCAAAGGGAGATTTTTCAAACTGGAAGATTCGAGAGAAAAATCACAAATAAGATCTCACTATTATAGCAGTTGTTTCTCAGGGACGGAATGAGATCTAATGGAGAGCAAACGTTTCCTGATTTCATATATATAAAAAAAGTTTTCATGTAAAAAGGCTAGTGTTAAAAACACTAAAAGTAGTATAAATAAATATTTTTTTTGTGTAAAACAATGCCTCTCCTTCTTCTTCGTTGGATATTTTCTCTCCTAGTGGCTCATGGGATATTAAAGGGTCCATCAAATGAACACTTCGAGATCTTGCCAGAAGTAGTAGGTCATCCACTTGAGCCGCCATTCGGATCATTGCGTTCTCCCCATAGACTGTAAAAAAAGATGGATGTAGTGTCCGTGACGTTCCCCATAGATTTCTGAAGCTTAAATAGGCAGTACCTGCCGTCGCCATCTTGCCCGCGCGTCACCGCGCATCACTCGCAGATATCCGAAAGTGGGTAAAGAGGCGGGACGTGGGTGAAGCTGAGGTGGCTCGTTGCTGAAACCACGCCCCCCTAGCTCGACTCTAGTGACAGCAGTGGCTGTTCAACCGTCACTCAAGTGGCCACGCCCTTAATTATGAACGTTAAGGCTTAATATAATTTAAACGGATGAGTTACAAAAAAATTCACCCCCCTCACAGTTGTCATGAAGGGCAAAAGTAGCTATATAGACCAAAAACACTTTTTGTAGTAGGCTGTAAACATAATATTTTCTACTGTAAAGTTGGGCATTTTAACATGGAGGTCTATGGGAATTGACTCCCTTTTGGAGCCTGCCTCTAGCACCCAGTCGATGAATTGCAGTTTAAGTCATTTCCGTATTGGCTTCATCAGAGAGATCGGAAGGTTGCCCCTCGGTTCTCCCCCATTCATATCAATACCAGTGACACAGCTTGTTATTATTAAATATTTTTGGTATAACCGAAACAACAATGTGTTTGTGCTGCTCAAGATACTGAGTTTATTAACACTTCTCCAATGAAGTTTACACAAATTATAGATCAGGTTCACTTTTAGTAAATAAACCTACCTCATCGTCCATCTAAACAAAACCGCTCTATACATTTGCCATCTTGATATTTTTTATTTATACCTTGTATACGTGCGCAAGAGTGAAGTTGTCACGAAACATGAGAGGAAGCAAATGCAAGTTAAGAGTTTTATTGTAAACAGAGTGCAATGAACAATGCGAACAGCTGAGCGGGTAACACAGGCAGTTGAGGTGGCCAGTGTGAAGACAGTGAAACTCCAGTGTGTGATATCCAAATCCAAAATCCAAAACACGATCACGAACACGAGAGCAGGAACACGGAAGACAGGAACACACAGCACGAGACCTCACCAACAGCTAGACAACCGGAACGATCTGACAAAGAACACGAGAACTGAGTGAGTATAAATAGGTGAGTTGATGAGCTGCAGCTGGAGCGAGTGATGATCATCAGGTGCGCTGGAGGTAAGTGCCAAACACACCCACACACACAGACACCACTACACAACACAGCCATGTGAATCAGAAGGAAACAATGTATTCATAAACCGTGACAGTACCCCTCCTCCTAGGAACGCCGCCTGGCGTTCCCAGACTCCTTTACCTGTCGATTGAATTCCTCGATAAGAGAGTGATCCAATATGTCCCGAGCAGGAACCCAACCTCTCTCCTCCGGACCGTAACCTTCCCAATCCACCAAGTACTGAAATCCGCGTCCCCTCCGCCTAGAGTCCAGAATGCGATTTACCGAATACGTGGTCACCCCATCTATGAGACGAGGCGGGGGGGGAACCGGGGCAGGCGGATTAAGGCGTGACAAAAACACAGGTTTAATCTTGGAAATATGAAAGGCGGGATGAACTCTCCTGTACGCAGGAGGAAGACTAAGGCGGACAGTCACTGGATTAATGATTTTAGTGACCTTGAACGGGCCAATGAATTTGGGAGCTAACTTATTAGATACGGATCGGAGAGGAATATTCTTGGTAGAAAGCCACACTCTTTGACCAACGACGTATCTCGGAGGCCTAGACCGGTGGCGATCGGCTTTGGCCTTGGTGCGCTCCCGCACCTGGAGTAAAACCTCACGGGTTCTAGTCCAGGTACGACGACACCTCTGAACAAATGCGTGAGCAGAGGGGACCGTGACTTCGGATTCCAGACTGGGAAAAACAGGTGGTTGGTAACCTACACTACACTGAAACGGCGATAGGCCCGTAGATGATACCGGTAAAGAATTGTGGGCGTACTCCACCATAGAGAGCTGTTGACTCCAGGATGAAGGATTCTTGGAAACCAGACATCGCAACACTCTCTCCAAATCTTGGTTGGCTCTCTCGGTTTGACCATTGGTCTGGGGATGAAACCCAGAGGAAAGGCTAACAGTCGCCCCTAATAATCTACAAAACTCACGCCAAAATTTGGACACGAACTGGGGACCCCTGTCGGAAACCACGTCTGTCGGGAGGCCATGTAAGCGAAAGACGTGGTTTACGACAATCACCGCTGTCTCCTTGGCTGACGGTAATTTGGGCAAGGGAATGAAATGAGTCGCCTTCGAGAATCGGTCCACCACGGTCAAAACAACCGTGTTGCCCTGGGAGGGCGGGAGGGCGGTAACAAAATCTAGAGCGATATGGGACCAGGGTCTCGAAGGGACAGGCAGCGGTCGAAGTAACCCATCAGGAGGACGATTGGAAGTCTTACCACTGGCACAAACCGAACAAGCCAAAACAAAACTGTGAATGTCCCGAGCCATACGTGGCCACCAGAATCGTTGCTTGACCAAAAATCTGGTTCGACTTACTCCGGGATGACAAGCAACATTGGAACAATGACCCCACTGAATGACATTGGACCTTAACCTCTCCGGCACAAATAAACGGTTCGGTGGACACCCGACCGGAGGCGTTACCCCTTCTAGAGCCGCTTTGACCCTCGATTCGACCTCCCATACGAGTGCAGAGATAACTATCTTCTCTGGTAAAATACACTCGGGAGTAGACAGGCGTTCGGAACGATCAAAAATGCGTGACAAAGAATCGGGTTTGATGTTTTTGGAACCCGGACGATACGAGAGAGAAAAATCAAAACGACCGAAAAAAAAGTGCCCACCGAGCCTGCCTGGAATTCAGTCTTTTAGCAGTTCTAATATATTCCAAGTTCTTATGATCGGTCCAAACAATAAAAGGTACCCCGGAACCCTCTAACCAGTGGCGCCATTCTTCCAATGCTAACTTGACTGCCAGCAACTCTCTATTACCAATATCGTAATTACGTTCCGCGGGGGACAATCGATGTGAAAAAAACGCGCAAGGGTGCATCTTGTCATCTGAGGAAGAGCGTTGGGATAACACTGCTCCTACCCCCACCTCTGACGCATCGACCTCGACCACGAACTGACGTGAAGGATCAGGGGAAATAAGAATGGGGGCTGAAACGAAGCAACCTTTCAGTTTGGCAAACGCAGCTTCAGCTACGTCTGACCACCTGAACGTAGTTCGTGGAGAGGTCAAGGCAGTCAGAGGTGCGGCTAGTTGGCTGAAATTGCGAATAAAACGCCGGTAAAAATTGGCGAACCCCAGAAACCTTTGCAGGGCCTTACGGGAATCTGGACTTGGCCAATTTACCACAGCCTTAACCCTTTCAGGATCCATACGCACTCCCTCAGTAGAGATGATGTACCCCAAAAATGGTACGGACTGTGCATGAAACTCGCATTTCTCCGCCTTGACAAAAAGCCCATTCTCTAGCAACCTCTGAAGCACTCGTCTGACGTGTTGCACATGTTCCTGGAGAGATGAAGAAAAAATCAATATGTCATCCAGGTAGACATATATGAACTGGTCAACCATATCTCGCAACACATCATTGACGAGTGCTTGGAAAACTGCCGGCGAATTAGATAGCCCGAAAGGCATCACTAAATATTCAAAATGGCCACGAGGGGTGTTAAAAGCAGTTTTCCATTCATCCCCCTCCCTAATGCGGACCAAATGATAAGCGTTACGTAAATCCAATTTTGTGAAAATGGACGCTCCCTGCAACCTCTCAAAAGCTGAAGACATCAACGGTAAAGGATAAGTATTCTTAACCGTGATGTTGTTCAACCCTCGGTAATCAATACAAGGTCGCAGAGAACCATCCTTCTTCCCCACAAAAAAGAACCCCGCCCCTGCTGGAGAAGAGGAAGGGCGGATGAACCCGTTTGCTAGAGAATCAGAAATGTATTTCTCCATAGCCTCCCTTTCGGGAATCGAAAGCGAATATAACTTGCCTTTAGGCGGAGACTTACCTGACATTAATTCTATAGCACAGTCATAGGGACGATGCGGAGGAAGAGAAGCAGCCCGCGACTTACTGAACACTTCCTTCAGGTCATGGTACTCTGCGGGCACGTTAGATAAATCCACTGCCTCCTCCTGAAACACAGACAAAGGCACAGACGAACAAGCAGAAACAAGACAAGACTCATGACACTTTACACTCCAAGCACACACTGAATTAGTCTGCCAGTCCACTTTGGGGTTGTGTAATGTTAGCCAGGGATGTCCGAGTACAACAGGAGCCAGAGGTGTGTCCATAATGTAAAATGAAATAGTTTCAGTGTGGTTGCCCGAGGTGATGAGTGTGATATTGTCAGTGACAGAAACGATGGTGGGAAGATCTTGTCCGTTGAGTGCATGAACTGAAATTTGACGTGACAGGGGTCTGAAGGGAATCTGGTGTCTGACAGCAAATGAACGGTCCATGAAATTACCTTCTGCCCCTGAATCCACCAGTGCTCGACAATCGTGATGACGTGCTGACCACCTCAGTCTCACCGGGAGGAACGTAGATGTAGATGAGGACTTTTCGGCTGAGACCCCGCCCGATAGTAGCCTCGAATTTACTACCGGGCTGGACCTTTTACGGGACAGTTGTAAGCAAAGTGACCAGTTCCACCGCAATATAAACAAAGGCCCTGGGACCTCCGCCGCTCCTTTTCCTCCCGGGAGAGTCGGGCTCGACCCACCTGCATGGGCTCGGGATCGTAGACAGGGCTGACCACGTCACCACCAGTGACTCGAACTTCCTCCGTTCTGCTGATACCGGAGCTGGGTTTGACTCTGCGATTCATACGAGTCAACCGGGAGTCGACTCTTAAGGCCAGTTCAATGAGTCCGTTGAGTGTAGTTGGTAACTCCGTGGTGTAGATCTCCCGATGGACGCGGTCAGCCAACCCATGCAGGAACATATCCCACTGCGCCTCCTCATTCCATTGACACTCAGCAGCTAGTGTTCTGAACTCAATCGAATAATCAGAAACTGACCTCTCTCCTTGCTTCAACTCCGCCAGTAGACGAGCCGCTTCCCTACCAGCGAGAGCCCGATCGAAGACTCGTTTCATTTCTTCAGATAGTGTCTGGAATGAGGCGCAGCATGGATCCTGGTTCTCCCACACCGCCGTTCCCCAGAGCGCCGCCTTACCCGTCAAAAGGGTTAACACAAACGCCACCTTGGTCTGTTCGTTGTTGAAGGTTCTAGGTTGCAAAGAGAAATGCATTGAGCAACGTGTTAAAAATGCTCTACAAAAATTCGGCTCACCAGCGTAAGATTCGGGAATCGGTAGGCGGGGCTCCGAGGACGTGTTGTTATCCGGTGGTATGGGTTGAATAGGCGGTGTGGGCGGCGCAGTGGGCATCTGAAGTTGTTGAAATTGTTGGGTGAGCTCCGATACCTGTGCCACCAACGCCTGAACAGCACGACCAGTCTCACAAAGATTGCGTTCTTGAGACTCCATTCGTCTGTTGCTGCGATTGAAGAACTCCTCCATGGATGTAATATTTGAACTCGCTGCTTCCATGATGTGGTCAGATCGTTCTGTCACGAAACATGAGAGGAAGCAAATGCAAGTTAAGAGTTTTATTGTAAACAGAGTGCAATGAACAATGCGAACAGCTGAGCGGGTAACACAGGCAGTTGAGGTGGCCAGCGTGAAGACAGTGAAACTCCAGTGTGTGATATCCAAATCCAAAATCCAAAACACGATCACGAACACGAGAGCAGGAACACGGAAGACAGGAACACACAGCACGAGACCTCACCAACAGCTAGACAACCGGAACGATCTGACAAAGAACACGAGAACTGAGTGAGTATAAATAGGTGAGTTGATGAGCTGCAGCTGGAGCGAGTGATGATCATCAGGTGCGCTGGAGGTAAGTGCCAAACACACCCACACACACAGACACCACTACACAACACAGCCATGTGAATCAGAAGGAAACAATGTATTCATAAACCGTGACAGAAGTGTGTCAAAGTAACATCGCCATCTACTGACCTGGCATGTGTAACACAGTGTATTTAGTCATGTTCGCTGATCATCTATTTGACACCGAATGATACCTGAACTTTTTAAAAGCAATTTAATTGGAGTCATTTTTCACTACATCGTTGTTGTGTAAATACAGCCGGAGCTGTGTGGTACAGTATGGTAGCGCTAAGATTTATTGCAATTGAGATAAAGCACAATGCATTAGGAGCAACAAGGTCATTTTGGATGACAAAAGTTGCAGTTGCTAAAAGCTATTATTAGCAATGCTGACATCGCGAGGCATGTGCGTTGATTTCTGGGTAGAAAAATAAGTTTCAACCCGCGTGTTACTTTAAAATGCATGTCATGCAATATCCACTTCTTGCCACATGGTTGTAGTAATTTTTTACCAAATACTACAATAAATACGTGAAGAACCACCGGAAGCATTTGATATTTTGAGCTTTCAGTAGCTGTTTGAAAATTTGTGTCAATTTTAACCGGTCGGTGTGCTTCAACTAAACTTACTCCTTGACGCGATCATCATAGTGACAACAGCTAATCACGGTCGACCACAACACAACACAAAAAAGTGTCTTTTGCTTTCTAATGGATGCCGGTTTGGTTGCACCAGCGATTGCTGGTGTAGCTAGTATTCTTCCGTCTTGCATAAACATAATTGGTTAGCATCTGCACTAGGTGTATAAGGCGATCTGATTGGTTGATGCCTGCGTTGGCACTTGAAAAGTTTTGAAATGTTCAACTTTTGTCGCAAGCAAGGCCGGTGACACGACGGTGACAGATCTAGTCCATTCAGTTCGGCAACACATGAACTCTACCATTTAAAGTAAATGAGAAGCGTTAACGCTGATGCCCTGTTACTTTTCTAAGTGATTTACGAAAGAAAGGAAACTAGATTTACACTAAATCATCCAAAACCATACCCAGCTACCAGCATATCATATACTTGGAGCTCCTGTGACTTGGGCCACCCAGAATACCCTAGCAACACCATAGCAACCAACCAGAACCATCACCATGGTGGCAGGTTTTGCATATAGGAAATTTTGATGGACCATTGCAACAATATAACATTAATATTAACATACAGTAAAGTGTTTAGTGGACAAACAGATTCAATCACACATGTCATTTATAAAGTGCAATGAGCCGTGATTGAGAATTAGCTTCATTCCTGTTTCGACTTTCCATGTCTTTGTCTGACTAATCTTGAATATGAAACAAATCCACTCAAAAGCACTAACTGGATTACAGATCTTCACTAAACTGAGATGAATCATCGCATCCATTTTTCAAATTGACTGTCCTTTGATCTTCAAATACAAGTTAACATGCATGAACAAAAGCATACAGTATGCATAGCAGGTACAAGTTCTGTTCTTTTCAGTGTCAGAGAAACGTGACCGCAGATGTTAAGCTATTGCTCGTTCCTCGTAGACCGTGAATGAATGTAGGAGTTTGGCAGGAGCACATGCTTAGCTTGCCTTTCTTATTTCATCCGCCAGCTCTCACAACTGTCCCCGCAATATCTCTCCGCTAATTTCTGGATGAATCATGAAGTGAGTTTAAAGATGAAACGCTTATTGCTCTCCTCCGTGGGAGACATAGATCTGCATTTTCTCAAAGACTAGATTACACAAATCAAAACAGAGCCGTGAGCTTCAGAGTTTCCTATCCCGTTTATTTTCATAAGAGCTTTCACGTTATGACAGGCCATTGCTCTTCAGATGTTCTCTGAATATTTGTCACCTCTTCAAAGGACCCGTAAAAAGGATGGCTGTGCACATATAAGTATTACAAATCCTAAAAGATGTCATCTAAAAAATATACAGTAGTCAGGAATACCTAAGGATCCAAATAGTTTAGTGGACTGAGTACAACAAAATCTTTGCTATTTGATTCACCCCCACGCCACATGATTTTAGTTGAACCCAAATGAAGATATTTAAAAACATATGCCATCTCTCTTTGTCTTTATATTGACAAAAAACACAATAATATTCAAATCTCAACACATTTTAAACTGACCCACATGGGTTCACTGTAAAAAGTTAAAGTTGCTCTACTTAAAGTTGCTTCTACTTACTGAAATTTGAGTAGAAAAAAATACACATTTTTTGGCGACGGCGTTTGAAGTCATTTTTTAAGTTGATTCAACTTTTTCTTTTGACAGTGTTGAGATGCTTGAAACATGATGTAAGTGTAATAATGTGAATCTTCAGGGCTGTACTGAGTCATTTGGACAGTTCGCTCACTGACTGAATTATCTGGAGCAGTCGAAAGATAATACGATATCACAGGAAACAAATAAGAACAATCCATGAAAAACCAAAATGTATGATTTAGATTTTTAAAAGTTAGTTGATCTTAAGCGGTAGCACTACAATAATATTGTAGTTGTTAGCATTAGTTACACTGTAAAAAGTGAAAGATTAACTTAAAAATTACTTCAATTGATAACACACACACAAAAAATTTACATTTTGTCATTTAAGTAAAAAAAGTCAGACTGATCTGACGGAAAGTTGTGTTGTAGTCACGAAAAATGTGATTAATTTTTTCATGACCATGGCGTGAAATTCAGCTTTTTTACGTGCCTTGAGCACGAATGTCTTTTTCGTGTCACATTTCTAAAAATAGTTTTTTGTGGCCTTAACACAACTTTTTTATTTCGTGTCATTTTATGTATTGTTTTCTCATTGTTTTTTCCCCTATTTTCTAATCTTTGTTGCTTGGGGTTAGAATCACTTTCTGTTACATTTTTAGACATCCTAACCCCAACTTTCACCCCAGGCGAGTATAGTTTTAAAAGTGAAAGAAAAACATGAAACCCATACATAAAGTACATCCTAACCCAAACCCCAAATCTAACTCCAACCCCAAGCGACAATGATTTAAAAATAAGAAATCAAATGAAAACAATACATAAAATGAAACTAAAAAGAAAGTTGTGTCATGACCACAAAAAACCATTTATAGAAATTAGTGCTCAAGACATGCAAAAAAGCCGAACCTCACACCATGGACACGAACACATCAATCAAACCTCTCGCGACTACAACACAACTTTCCATGAGATCATATTGGAAAAATGCTAAATTTTCATTTTAAGTTGAACTGTTGTATGAAGAGATCATGAGATCATATTGGAAAAATTTTAGGTGTTATCCATTGAAGTAATATTTTACGTTTTTTTCAGTGGCGGTTCGTGACTGCTCATCCGAGGGGCGCTAATAAAAAATAAGTGTTCGGAGTGTCGTGTGTTGCATGCGTTTTCAAAATATGTGTTTGTTGCGTTATGTGAACCATGTGCATCACGTGTTTTGTCAAAATAAGTGCCTGCTGCACACACGTCAAAACCGTTTATGATAAAAGAGACGCTCACATTTACAAAATACACGCAAGACACTCCCTTAACCGTAAACTCTGATTACACATGAGATTAGGCGAGTATCTGGCAAACGCGAGCGTCTCTTTTATCATAAACCCTTTAGACGCGTCTGCAGCAGGCACTTATTTTGACAAGACATGTGATGTACATAGGATCACTCGATGCCCAGAACACATATTTTGAAATTACGAACCACACACATGAGGGGTTACATTCAGATAAAAAAAGGCCGCCACTGACTTTTTACTTTTTATTAAAAATCTGTCCTTTTGTGTGCTTTTTCCCCAAAATCAGTGACATCACTTACTTTGCAATTGAAGAGTTAAAATCAAGGAATTTTTGTAAACATTTGGTAATTTTGATCAGTACTGAGGTTGATTAACAGATTTATGCAAAAAAAAAAAAGAAAAAAAAATGAATCTGCTACATTTTTACAGCCGTTTAATTTAGTGTCTGTTTTCATCCACAAACAACCCGAAAGGGTATTAAATTTGCCAACGATATATTGTTGAGTTTTTAAAAAAATTCAAAGCATTTTCCCAAAATATGTGTCAATATAAGATTTGCCACCAAAATCATTCCATTTGCTGAAACACATGAAAGTTGTGGCCAAATTAAGACTTAAACAAAACCCCACAGTGGCTGAAAATGTCCCCAACAACCCATAAGGGTTCAAATATGCCATCTCTCTTTGTCTTTATATTGACAAAAAGCACGCAATAATATTCAAATATCAAGCTTGTAACATGATGTAAGTGTAATATGATGTGAATCTTCAGGGCTTTACTAAGTCATTTGGACAGTTCACTCACTGACTGAATCATCTGGAGCAGTCGAAAGATAATACGTTATCACAGGAAAACAAATAAGATCAATCCATAAAAAACCAAATCTATAGTTTAGAATTTTAAGTTATTCTAGTTGATCTTATATGAGCTATTTAAGCGGTAACACTACAAGAAGATTGTTAGCATTAGATACACTGTAAAAAGTGAAAGTTAGATTAACTTAAAAAATGTATTTAATTGATAACACCTAAATTTTTTTAAAAAACGTACATTTTCTAATTTTAAGTGAAAAATTTCAGGGGTTATCCATTTGAAGTAATAATTTTAATTTTTTTTACCTTAATTTTTTTTTTATTAAAGTGATACACTTGAAATTGGCTATATATACTTAAAACAAAAAGTGCACTATTTTTTTTCTTTCTGTCTAAAAGTTTAGCCTCAATTCCTGTTTAACACGCAATATTGGTCCTTTCACATGTATTCCCCTGCTGAAGATGTAGGCAAATGTTATAGTTTAAAAAGTTTAAAAATCTATATTTTTCAAATACATTATTTATTAACTAACTCAAGGCATATGGATTAATTTCATGATAAATGTATTTGGTGCTTTAACATTCTGAGTCCAACTGGCTTTATTTATAGGGACCCAGAGAGACGGCATACGTTTCTAAATAATTGTTTGGTTTCAACTAGAGATACATTTGTGCCAGGGATGGCTTTGGAGTAAATGCTGAATTTTCATTTTAAGGTGAACTGTTGTATGAAGAGATTGTGAAATACTGCCATCTCCTGTACCTTGGTGCACTAGACACGACATAGTGAGAGTGAGTTTAATTCACTGTCTGATATAATAAGGAGCAGCAATTTATGCACTATATCATGTGGGCTAGATCATGCGTTTACCCCCAGGGTTCCCACAGAAAATTTAAAGGTGCAGTGTGTAATTTTTAGAAGGATCTTTTGACTGAAATGCAAAATAATATACAAAACTATATTATCAGGGGTGTATAATGACCTTTCATAATGAACCATTATGTGTTTATTACCTTAGAACGAGACCTTTTTATGTACATACACCGAGGGTCCCCTTACATGGAAGTCGCCATTTTGTGCTGCCATTTTTCTACAGAAGCCCTTAAAGGACATTTTTTTACTAAGTTGTCACTGACGATGACATGTTTGTCCGGTGGCGGCTACCGTAGCTTCTCTATGTGCTTCAAAAGCGAGGGGTGAGCCGTGGACTAAGCCGTTGGTTGCAATTCGCAACCTCACCACTAGATGCCACTAAAATTTACACACTGCACTTTTAAAGAGAAAAAAGACAAAGCAAAAAAATCTAGCAAGTTTGTAAACAATTTGCTGTCTTTATAATATGACAATTACTATTTATCTAACACAGTTTTAAATGACACTTTATAAAAAGTATGGATATATATTTTAGGACAGGGGTACTTCACTAAAGGTTCATCATATGTGGAGGTCCATGCCATCAAAAAGGTTGAAAACCCCTGGACTAGATGACTACAAACTCTGAAATGCATTCATGTTTTGGCTCCATAAAAATAACTATTTTTAAAAAATCAACATCATAATTATGGCATAATTTGTGTGCAAATGCCAGGTGTGTTTTATCAGGGGGGACACAAACCTATAAGGTGCTTCATGATGCCATAGAGAAACAATGTTTGGCTGAATGGTTCCATAAAAAAACTTTTAACGTCACAAAGATTATAAAAGAGTAAGAAAGACAAAAAAACTTTAACTAAATGTTTTTTTTGAGGACCCAAAAATGGTTCTTCTACAACATCACCCTTTACATGTTAAGAGTAATCTTTTGATAGCTATAAAAAGTCATTTTCTGACTTATAGAGAATATTAAAAAAAGATCCCACTTGTCCAGTCCATTTACTGTAGAGCTAAATACTACACTATTTTAAAGCACCATTACACATACTTTGTTCGACATTTCCACACACAATGAAATTTTGAAATACAAAAGAAATAAAAAAATCATTGGTCTCTTTGTTTTATCATTTTGTCCCTCATAAGAATAGGCAGTGAATGTGACTGCCATGACTTCCCAAGTTCAAGGTAGTATAATACGCAAGTATTTTTTACTATCACCCGTTGAACAATAGCAACAGAGCAAATGTCAATGAGCAAACAGGCAGTATTGTTGTCGTTCGCCTGCTGGGGGCGCTGTTGCACAGATCAGAGCCGCAGCAGTGGATCTTCACCCCCGGCAGCTCCTCTGTGTGGCAGTGTCTTGATGTGGCGCAGCCGCTGGTCAACATGATTCCCAATGCAACTAAAGCAAACACAAACCACAAAACGGTGTTACGTGATATTAATAAAACTACATTTACAATCATCATTACATTGATGTCTACAATGTCAATAATTGAATATATGAACTGTCAGTTAGCACAGAAAGTCCTTTTGACAAAATATATGCTTACAGTAAGTCTATGGGCAAGGCTTAATAAAATGTTAAATGTAATTATGACAACACAATACAGTATTGCAGATTAAAACACTTTTTAAGTCAGGGTTGCCAAGTCCACAGATTTCCTGTAAATTTTAGCAAAGGAACCCTGCTAAAACGCTCTGATTTTACCCTTAGAACGTGTTTTTTACAGGAGAACCCCCCACAAAATGCAATTGGGATAGTTTTGAGTAGCAATTGGGCGGGTTTTGCTGTGAAAACCTGGCAACCCTATTAATCTTAACTTCATGAAGCGACGAGATTACTTTTGGTGCTCTTAAAGTCAGTCTCCGACTCGACTTCATAAAAGTGGCCCATGCATTTGTTTTAAACGCCAGCCATAGACATAAATATATACATAGATGCCCCATTAAATGCTCGCATCTATGAAGCATTCGAATGTGGCTTCTATGCAATGTTGGGGGTAACGCATTACAAGTAATGTGGATTACGTAATAATATTACTTTTCTGAAGTAACAAGTAAAGTAACGCATTACTTTTTAAATGTACACATTAATAGCCTATTTGATTTACTTTTTTTAAATAATGCAAGT
Source organism: Misgurnus anguillicaudatus (assembly GCF_027580225.2). NCBI lineage: Eukaryota > Metazoa > Chordata > Actinopteri > Cypriniformes > Cobitidae > Misgurnus > Misgurnus anguillicaudatus. The sequence continues at coordinate 8,241,047 of NC_073358.2, forward strand.
TACTTTTTTAGTTTAATCAATTCGATAAAAAAGTATGTACTTAATTAAACTAAACGTAGTCACATTATGCACACTATGCGTACACGCCTGTGTGGGAACAGTTTGAGTCAGAAACTAAGATGGCAGGGCAGAGCTTGACATTTTTGTGATGAAATATGTAATTTCTGAATGCAGAACTTTCGATCATAAAAACACCTGCAAGGCCTAAAAGAGATCAAGCCTCAACCAAGAAAAAGTAACTAAAAAGTAACGTAAGCATTACTTTCCATGAAAAGTAACTAAGTAACCCAATTAGTTACTTTTTTGGGGGTTACTTAATATTGTAATGCATTACTTTTAAAAGTAACTTTCCCCAACACTGCATAGGCTCTTGTGTGTCTCGTGAGTAGTCATAATATGAGTTGTGACAAAACACACAGTCATGAGACACACGAGAACCAATGCGATGTCACATGCAGCCATATTTGAATTTCGAGCTGTTATTGTCAGTTTACATTTCGTGTCGCAACTATTGTTAAGAGCACAAAAATAATTCGTTTTTTTTAACAAACTTATGGTTTCGCTTTAGAAGATATATATTAACACAGGTTTTCAAACCTTTTTGTAAGCTGAACCACCTTGACCTAAACTATTTAAATATATGTGGATATTTAAATAATTTAACAGTTGAAAAACATTTATTTTTTATCCACTGTAAAAAATTTCTGTAGAAATTACAGTATTACTTGGTATTACTGGCAACTAGCTGCTAGTAACTTACTGTAGATTTTACATTTATGTTATTTACTGGCAACATTTTGTTCAAAGTTAAATGAACATGAAACCTTTTTAGACTTTTACTTCTACAGTAAGTTACTGGCAACCAGCTGCAAAATTACAGCAAATTTTTTACAGTGTCTGTTTTAAATTTTTTATCAGTAGTATTTTATTTTTATTACCTGTTATTGGACCTTCATCTGGTAATTTTCTTTAATTGGTACATAAATCATATTTGTCCATTTTGAGTTTTCAGTTTTCTTAAATATTGTAGTGTTATGTAATAGTCACCTGCTATTCAGATTAAACAAATAATATGTATATTTTTGTTAGTGTTTTTTAAGTGTTTTACATTTAAACTATTTATTTACATTTTGATTTAATTGTAATTGATTTTTATCAACTCACGAACCCCCTGCAATTCCCCCGCGAACCCTCAGAGGTTTGTGAACCCCAGTCTGGACAACCAAATGTAAAACTTGCTGTCAATCTATCGCTTGTGCCGCTCAGACGAAGGCGGATAAGGATAAGTTTTGATTGACATCTCTACATTTAAACCACGCTCTGGCGTGATTTGCGATCACACAGTGCGTTTCAAATCTGAGCCCAAGTGAATTACATCCCTGCAAGCGATTAACCAAACCGCACCCGAGCACGGTACAAAGCGATTACTCTAGTCAAACAAACCAGGCTTTGGGGGTCAAACGTGCTCGGGCTGGTTTGGATAATGTCAGTGCAAATTGCGTTGCCAAAGCACGGTTGTTTTGCCTTCGTAAAAACCTTTTGATGCTGCAGGGTTACAATCTATCACTTGTGCAGCAAAGACAAAGCAATATGATGTGAGAGGGCTGTGTGTCATCGTGCCCCAAACAACTCTGAATAATAAACACAGACTTAATATTACGATGGGATCCCGTGTTAGGAGAGCACTTTACTTCTTGTTTTCTTCAAAACAATCGCATTTTAATGACGAAAATGGACTTAGATTGGTCAAAGTACAGTAAAGGTCTTCACTGGTCCACTTAGATCCGAAAAGTTGAGGTCCGACCAGGTAATGTAAAGGACAAGTTCAGTATTTTACACTTAAAGCCCTGTTTTCAGATTGTTTATGGTGAAATAGAACGGTTTTGACTGAAATTTCGACATATGCGGCTGCCCTGAGAATTTTCTGGTGTTTGTGTTTTTACCTCACACCTCTACAATGGGTTTGGTGGTGCACTGGAAACAATCCTTCCTAAAATGCATTGGACTTTCTTTTACAGGGACGTGGTACTCGCCGAGTGGTCAGGGATGTACACTGGCGTGCTCACACGGAAATCGCTGCAAAAGATGCTTTCCAACAGGTGTTTTAGCATTCGTTGTTAACTTGTGGACCTATTTTTCCAAACCCCTCACACCCGTATATTCTTCCGCTTAGAGCTTGAATAATAGACACTCCAGCCCAGGTGGTGGCGCTAATCCGCCATTGCCAATTGCAAGAATACAAACAAAGTTCCCGGCGGGGAGTAATACCGTAACTCTCAGCACATCTAATACAAGTCAATGGAGTTGGCAAAAACTACGATAAAACCTGTTGGAATGCGTATTCTTTCAGCGATCTCCGTGTGAGCATACCAGTGAACACCCCTGACCACTCGGTGAGTTTCACGTCTTTGTAAACGAAAGCTTAACGCATTTTAGGAAGGATTGTTCCAGTGCACCATTAAACCCATTGTAAAGGTGGGAGGTGAAACACAAACACCTGAAAATTCTCGGGGCAGCCGCATATGTCGAAATTTCAGTCAAAACCGTTCTATTTCACCATAAACAATCTGAAAACAGGGCTTTAAGTGTAAAATACCGAACTTGTCCTTTAAATGAATGTGTTTTTGCTGATTGGACTCGTGAAAGACTCGCTTGCAAGATTGTGTGGCTGGCGGTAGGTTAACTCTTTCCACGCCACTGAGTTATCTCGTCAATCAAGAGAAAACATTTCCCTGCCAATGACGCTTTCCTTATGAGTTTTTACGTTAATATTTAATTCCGCTGTTATCCACTAGATGACACTCTTACCCAATTAAAAAAAACTGAAGCAAAAACTAATTTAATTCATTTTAAACTCTTTGTATGTTTTGATAATCGATAATCTGATCTCTAACAAAATTCCTTTAAAAAATTGTAATTATTTTAGCTTTTTGCTCAAAATTTTGTATTTTTGAAAAAACCTACCCATATTTAAGAGGTTATATAAAGAGAACAAACGGGATGAACTTTATTCCCCGCTTTGTTTGTTGTTTGTTTATTTGAAAGTAGTGGGTCTGTTCTTTCATTTGATATATTTCTATGCTTATATATTTATAGAAGCACATTTTCCTGGAAGGCATTTTGTGAAACTTTGTGGAAAAAAATACTGGCAGGCAACTTTTTTGAAAAAGGCTGGCGGGGAGTTAATTTTCAATGAGACAGACCTGTGAATCCATTCTGAATGCACACTGTAGAGCTTAACTTGGTGTCATTGTCAGATAACAAATGAATATAAATGTAGAAGCAGGCCAAAATGGTTGAGAGGACACCGTCTGTCTTTCTGTCTGACTGGTGCGTACTGGCTGCTGACTGCACACACGTCAATGCCATTTACTTTCGGGACCAGTCAGGTTAAAAAAGCACCACTGAAACGTGTTGTGTTTTTCTCGGGGCGGGTCTTTCTTTAAAAAAAATTATTTATGCACGTTGGGTTCGGTTAAAAAGTGATTCGGGTCATTTTGGGTCGGTATATTTCTTTGGACCAATCGCTCTTTGGCACGTTTCAATTGGGTTAGGTATATTATGAGTGCATCATTACTGTAAACATAATTTAAGTTTGTTTATACAGTATGAACTAAGCAAAAAAGTACATTTTTATTTGCAAAAGCATATCATAGAAAAGAAGTTGTTTGAAACCGTTCTTTTAATAAAAATTGCAACTGCAAATAAATGAAGATCTGGCAGTAGTCAAAAGAAAATATCATGAGTGGCCTGCACACTTGCTCATGACTAAGTCATGTGGCGGATTTGTGAAGCACGCTGAGCTGTGGAGGGATGCAAGCCGAGCTGGCTGAAGCTGTGAAAGTGGATAACTCTGGAGGATTACGCCTGGCCGTTGATCCGAAACGAGAGAGGGAGAAATCCCTGATGATCGCTTGCCTGAATGCTCTTATCTGCCTTATCAATCGACTGTGTCACCTAGCTAGATGTACAATCTATGAACTTCCTGTTGTTAGACTATATACCTTTATATTATAGATACTATAAAAGTTTACGGTATATGTCCAAAAAAATCTTCAGACAAGGTTATTTATCAGGCGTCGTCTTTTCTAGTATTAAGAGATGGAGGTGTTAAAAACAGGAGGTTAATTGGAGGGGGGCAGGGAAGTCTGTGATCCCCACACAAGAGCAATCATCCTTAATCCTCCTAGTGCAAGGTGTGATGACAATTACACACAGAGTCGCACACGGAGGATTAAGTAGTCACCCTGAGGTTCTGCTGCTCTACTGCATATTCACTCCCAAACAACTTTTATGTGTATTTTTTGCCATTATGATCGATGCTCATGCTGTGTTTGTCATGGCCTTTGGCTACGCTAGCGGGTACTGGTGGGTGGTTGCATTGGAGGACGCCCTCACCGCTCTCTGTCCTGATGCAGAAACGATGCTTGAAGCCCTTGTGAGAGTGGGAGCAGGTGATGACTTCAGGGCTTGAGCAGCCTACATCCACGTACCTCTGCTCATGCACGATGTTGCAGGCGTAGCACTGCAACCCGTCGGCTATAAAACAACAAACACACAGGTTTAGGTTCAGTAATTTCACTTTGATGGCAATGAATAGGTTATTAGTCAGTAATTAAAATGCCTTATTTTCACACATATAGTTTATTTAACATGGTATCGAATTTGCAGCCCAGTCACACGAAATTACGTACCTATAGTCACATAATTTTTTGATTCTTTTTTTCGATACTGTCACGAATTTCCATGTTTTTTCATGATCGTATCACGAATTTCTGTTTATGTGTGATTGTCACGTATTGGTTACTCAACTGTTTTGTCCTAATTTCTTACCATTTTCGCTTCGGTTTAGGGCAGGGGTCTCAAACTCAAACTGGCTTGGGGCCATTTTTAAGACAGACAGTTCATTGGGGGGCCGCAGAGCTATTTTAACATTCAAAAAAGTACAATGTTTCTGTAAATGTCATGTTTAATTTCTATTATTTAATGTATAATAATACTTGAAAATATATAAGCAATGGTTTTATCTTTTTAATATACATTATTTTATAAAAGTAGCCTAAGTAAATCTTTTCTTAATCTTATCTTAACTAAGACCTATTAAAACCTTGCACTAAACTAACAAATTTAATTCCATACATTTATAAACTATTATAAAAATTACCACCAGTAAGTGTTTCTGTTTTGATTTATTTTGGATTGTTTTCAGTCATAGTTTTGACTTCATTATGTTCTTTATTATTTCAGTTTTCATAAATTTTCTATTATATGTGGGAAAATATTAATAATTGAAAGTGATCCCATAACTTTTGAATTAGTCCATGTTATATAAGATATATTGGACAGAAAAAATAATAGTACTGCTCTATGTGTAATTGAATAGTAAGCTACATAATAATATATTATACTTCATTATATATAGCAGTTTTCATACTTTTATCTTCTTTACATTTCTCCTCATCTTTTCTCTTTTCTTAACCTGGGCAATTTGATGGCTTTTTTCTTATCTGTAGTTTAAAATGTGTTGCATTACATCTACCGCTCTGCCTTCATATGCGGTGTTTCCATTAGATGCTGTGACGTGAGGTGAACTAAGCCCACCGCAGCTCGATCTTCTCTGAGTAACAGCTGATATCCACCCGGAAGTAACAAATCTTCTCTAGACAAACACTACAAAGTCCCGACCAGATTAACTGATCGCATGGTGACAATGGTATGATTGACGTGAGGTTCAGTTGAGGAATTAAAATCCGATCACGCATTCAGTGATCCTCGACATCACGGAGTGTGCGGTTCATGGCTGCGTAGCAACCGGTGACGCAACCCACGCCCCAGAGCGCAACTTCCGCTCTCGAGCACGCTGGAAAGTAATGCTTTGACTCGTTTTAACGCGTTGTTGGACGCGACATGTGAACGAACACTTGAACGTTTAAATAAAAAAAAAATCAAACGAATATAAAAAAAGTGAATAAAAATCTTTCTGCGGGCCAGATTAATTTATATTTTTGAAAGTTGACGCGGGCCGCAGAGAGGGGAGGGCGGGCCGCAAATGGCCCGCGGGCCGGGAGTTTGAGACCACTGGTTTAGGGTTAGATTTACATAAAATGACATCCTTACCCAAACCCAACTCTAACCCTAACGCCAGGCGACGGTTTAAAAATCAGAAAATATAAAAAATAAATCTGAAACAAACAGTATAAACCAATACTTAAAGTGACATCCTAATGCAAACATCAAATCTAACCCTAAACCGAAGCGAAAATGGTTTGAAAATAGGAAAAAGCAGTTGAGTAACCAATACGTGACAATGACACATAAACAGAAATTCGTGATACGATCACGAAAAAACATGGAACTTCGTGACAGTATCATGAAAAAGAATAAAAAAATTATGTGACTATAGGTACGTAATTTTGTGAGACTGGGTAGCGAATTTGACTTTCGTTGCAAAACCCTCTAAGTGCATGCAAGCTTTTTTGGCAAAAACCTCCACTTCTAAAAACAGATGCACTACAATCACTAAAGATGCAACTAGAAACATTGCAAATGATGCAAGACAAAAGATATTGAACCACACATTAGGGGGCACTGTGATCCATGTCACTGCCACCGCTCATCCAATTCATCTTTCTTGCACTTAGAGGACTTTGCTGAAAAATCGATGTGGCATTTACCCCTTCTTTACACTGCACGCGTCTGTGGTGGTGTGTGATGGCTGCGGCGCAGCCACTTAAGTCAATGTTTACATCAGCCGCACCATGGCACATTTCAGAAGTGGCCCAGAAGCGGCTTTCCACGTCACTTTGCTTAATATACGCGCCTAGTGTATTTTTATCAGGCACTGCGTCAAAGCCGCATCGTAAATACAAAATAAAAGTAAAAAATCCTGTCAATTTCAAAATAAATACCCCGTGCAGACTCTCGTATTTTACAGGCACTGTATGTGAAATGTGCATAATTAAGGATGTATTTTAAACAAATTCTTTAAAATCTTTAATCTTTGTCCTTTATAACTGAACTTTTAAGTGTATTAACTTTGTTGTCTACAGAACAACCAAATAGGACATAGCCAGGGCCGCCTTAACCTAATGTGAGGGCCCGGGGCTAAGAGGTTTTGTAGGCCCCCCTTCCCCTCGATTTATAGTCTCTTTTTTAAGTGTATTATCTAGGTAATCTACATCACAAAATGCATTAGTTTCTTTCGAGACATACAACAGTGAGTTTTTCCTCTTTGAGCCAGAAAACACCATAATATTGTTATTAACACTGAGTCCACTTGAGCATAAACACAAGACACTTTATTTAACAACCACACACAGCAACTTGTGATGATAATAAAACCAAAATGTGTGAAAGTTTATATGTTTATAAGCTTCATGTTTATATAGTTTTTGGAATATAATTTGCAGAAAATTGCCACTCATAACTAAATGCTCACCACAGTTTTAAAATATAAGTTAAAGTTAGTTTTAAAGTGAAAATGCATTAATGATAACAAAAGATAAGTCTTTATAGACAGAATCTTGTTAAATGCATTCATGATAACAAAAGATAAGTCTTTATAGACAGAATCTTGTTTTTTAATCAGTTGTTTATTTTGTAGGCTATTGAAGATATAGTATGCATTGTATTTAGTATTTATGCATACATAAGCATGTAAAACGACCAAGTATGAATATGCACAAGACAGACAGGGAACATACATGTATATAAGATCTTAAGATAAGGAGATTATAATGGTGCTATCAGGGGATGATCATTTGAGATGGTTTTGTTGCTCTTTACTTTCTTAGACTTGCACCTTTACCGTTGCGTCTCTTTCTCGTCTTTCTACCAACAGATGTGTGTACTGTGAGCTGACGTCGCGTCAAACTACATAGTTCCAGCTGCGCACGCGTCACTGATATAAACGCGAGTAAACTTAAACTTTATAACAACTAACAGCATTATGTGCGGGAACTCCTTGCTTAATTTAGCGGCACAGTTTCTTGTGCACGGGTCAGAGACTTCTGCATGCCAGAGACTCAGCTGAACGAGCACAGAGACCGAACGAGCGAGCGCGCGCAGGAAAGAGAGAGAGAGAGAGAGCTGCACCTCACTAGTGCTTATTATGAAATTTCAGAAATTACTCTTTCATTTGTTGGTGGATTATTTCCCGTTTCTCTGTCACACTCAGTCTAACGTGCAGGAATATCAAATTGACAACGCGCACTTAATTACATTACGCGGAATAAAAAATATGTTACGTCTGACATTTTATTTCACGTTAAGTTACAACGGACCAATCAGCAGCCATGTAACGTGCAATTAGAGTGATTGACAGAAAACCCGACAAGTTACAAAACAATATGACATTTTCAGCTCGTCATGAACGCAAACTTGGGAGGCCCTTGAACTTGGGAGGCCCCTGGGCTTCAGCCCAGGTAAGCCCGTGCATTAAGGCGGCCTTGGACATAGCAAAAACAAAACAATAAACAAAATGAAATCGAACAAAACTAACATTTCCAGAATCCAGAAAAACAGCGTCGGACAGGTTAATCACGTGGTCTCCTGAATCATAACGCTTCGCTCCTGAAATGCTCCTGGTGTGAGTTGGTACCGCATGGAAGACATGAACAAAACTGTGTTGCATCCGTAACGCGACATAGACATGTGCAGTGTAAATAAGGGGTTAGTGGATTTTGCCAACAAACTTTTGTTTCTGAATGAACTTTTCAATTGCAAACATTATTACCAACACAATGGCCCTCATTTATCATTCTTGCGTAGAAACGGGCGTATATGTTGGCGTAAGATTATGCTTACACTCCTCTCACCGCCTGATTTATGAAACTGTGCGTACCGTTGATATTCAGGTGTACGCAATATCTGCCCTTCATAAATGCCACGGCTGAAAACGATCGTCATCAGAATAACACGCCCATATAAATTCAAGTCTCCACCTCCCCCATGCCCTCATTTTACGACATTAACACATGGAAGACGGCAAAGAAGACAAACCGGGGAAGTGGAAAGAAACTAAATTGTTTTATTTGGGAGTTTAAAGAGCGGGATTAAAGACATTAATAATTGCATGACATTTTGTAATATTTGTATTATTTTTTTTATTATTAATGACGCTTAATTGATATTTAGAAGAATAATTATTTATTATTATTATTATTATCATTATTATTTACTGTTGCCTACATCTAAATTATATGTCTGCTTAATGGTTCGGTTAAGTTTTTTTAAATAATATTTAAAAATGATGTAGTAACTTTTGTAGTGTGTTTTTCTGTATTTACATACAGTTGTTTGTTAGCTAAGATCCAGTTTGATACGGAGCTCCGGATATAATTCAAATTAACAATTTGTTTCCACGACATCCACATGTTTTACTAGGCTAATTCATAATTTGAAGTAATAATAATTGTAATAGTTATTACGAAATATTATAATAATAAATTCCAAGGAACAAACTGTTGAATATTGGGAACGAATTTTATATTATAAATAAGAAAAGGAAGTGTCCATAATGTAGCATAAAAGATCATTCGTGGCCATGATTTTGTCCGCATGTCATCATGATCGGATTTATGGCTTCAACACAAGCATTTCACATTACCTATTCATGTGTAGTTATTTATTTATCATCGAATGGTATGTAACTAGCTTACCTTTTTATGCATTATTAGCCTACCATGTTTTCGTAGCACATCCTTGTGCTTTCTTGCAATGTGCCGCTTCAGATTCCAGGATTGCTAAACTTTTACAGTCTCTCTGCAGTCCCTTTCAATGTTTTCTTCATGTCCAATCTTAACTTTGATTTTTACTTTACATTTATGTATAAGGCTTGAATTCCATAACTTATTGCTAGACGTTTCTACAGATTCTCGAACTAGCAAATTATCAAAGGGCGTTCTGGGTTCAACGAGCGGTCCTGAGCGAGCGGAATTTTCGGAAAAAGGCGCTGATGGTATTACCGCACCGCTCAACGCTCCGATCCGCTCACGTGCTCTGCCCTGAAACGGCTCGCAACTGAAGGAATACATATGCATACAAATCAAATGCTTTGGTAAAGTCACACAAATTAAACATTGAAGATCATGTTGCATAAAAATAAACACTGAAGTTTAAAATCACTATGTTTTAGTTTTTTTTACAGTGGGTCATAATATATCATATATTTTAGTTTGTCAGTGCGTTTTGTGGTGTTAGGAAGTGTTTGCGCATTTCTGCACTAACTCAAAATGTGCGTACACCACCTCCTGAGCTGGCGTAGGATTTGAGCGTGCCGTACGCCAACGTCCATATTGATAAATCTCAAAGTCACCGTGGTTTTGGGTGCACGCCAGGTGTACGCTGGAAATTTGGTGTACGCACTTTTGATAAATGAGGGCCAATGGGTCTCATTCACTAAGCATGCGTACGCACAAATTTGTGCGTGAGATGTGCGTGCGGACGTTTTCACAAAGAAATCGTGATTCAACAAAAACTTTTGTATCAAAAAAATTTACAAAAAAAAAACAACAAATACCCCACGTCTGCAATGATCACATACGCTACAAAATACTAGGTTATAATTATAATGTATATAAAAATAATATATAAAATTCACATTATTATATTTTATATTATAATCGTTATCTATATTATTATTATATACATTCTATTATACATTATTATAGCCTACTTCTTTTCTACACATATAAAGAAGATGCATGTTATGACAAATTTCATGTTTTCCTTCCTCACATTTTAAATCTCTAGATGAAAGCGTCTGCTTAATGCTTAATGTAAACGTCATGTAAATGTAATGAGTCCAAACCTCAATCACTTGTTCTCCTGTCTGTTTTCTTTTATATATAGATACGCGTCTCTGTCATATTAATTAAAATGTCATATTTGTTAACGCAGCCAATAATTGTTTAATGTTACTCCGGTGGACACACAGCAGTGGCTTCCTCCAGTGACAGCAAAACCTCCCAAATACAAAATGCAAAGCAAAACGGAACTTTACAGATAATAAATATCATCATGGATTTCTTTTGCTTCGGTCCAAACTGCTCTAAAATTTTCTGTGGACCAGTGCTGGTCTGCGAAAAGCCCTTATATGGAGATGGTTTAGACGTTTTTTATGCAAATTGCCAACCTCGTGCACACGGCTGCTTATGTAAAACATTCCAAATTCAGAAACGTAAGAACAAGTATAAGAACAAATTCATGTCCGAACTTTGTGAGAATTTCAAATGCACGTATAAATACGAAAAAGTACGCTAATTTGTATAAATTTGTACAACCAAATTTTTTTTGTGATTTGCTTTCGCCCTCGTGAAGTTGGATTTACCGCCGGGGTACTATTATTATTGCTTTTTATCTAATAATCATGCCATTCACTTTCAATTCAAATTTATACAAATTAGCCAACTCCTAAAAAACGTACAAATTTCTGCGAGATCAGGCTGTTATTACTATTCTATTATTAGAAAGAAAAAACAAAATCACCCACACTGTCAGAATAAGGTTACGTTCACACTGCAAGCAAAAGTAGTCCAAATCCGACTTTTTGCCCAAATGTGTCCGAGCAACACAAATCCAATTTTTTTCAAATCAGACCAGGCAACTTTTATATGTAGTCCTAAATCGGATACATATCTGATGTATTGCAATGCGACTTCAGTCTGAACGGCCCAAACACATTTAATCCGACATTTATTAATTGAAATGAGACAGATGTGAGAGAAGGTGGGAAGATGCTGTCATGTCTTCTTCTGAGCATGTGGATCATCAATGTGAAACAAAGGTAACACTTTATATTACGACCCGCAAAGTACCGCGTAATTAAACAGAATTTACAGCGTATCTATTTGTAAAAACAGGGTACCTCTACAGTACTTACTTGAAGGTATAAGGGAACAATATTTTAAATTTGGAGTAATAAGAGGTTAAGAATATGAAGAATTATAAATTATTTATACTTTAAGTATTTTATAACTACAGGGTACCTATTGTAATATAACGTGGTATGACTTAGTCAAGTCTATGGGGAAATTGTGTATTCATCTTTTTATGATTTTCTTGTGAATTTTTCATATTGACTACTGAATGTTGTATACAGTCAATGTCTACAAGCAACATCGGCAAATAAATATAACAGCACATCACTTTTATTTTAGTAGCCTATATTACTTGCTTTTAATGACAAAAGTCCAGATGATTTAATGTGGTAATCTTTTTTTTAAGGCAAGTACCCTAAAAATAGCAACTTATTCCCTATTTACCAGGTAACTCTAACATTTGCGGACATATTTGAAGTGGTGCTTTGCAATTGGATATGCTTGACTCTGAAACTCTTTTATTTCAAATGACACAATAATGACCACAAAGCAGCACACTATTTGATTATTTTTAATAGGTGTTATCACTGGTACAATAAAACTTTGCAACATGTGTAACCACAAGTATTTTAGCCAAAAATTAAATTATGCAATGGCAAACCAGAATGAAACAACAGCAGATGGGTATCCAGCTCGCACTAAAGCAAAAGACGACTACATGCGTACTGCGCAGGCGTAGAGTACGCACCCGTCTGCAGGAGGTTTGATGGAACGTGATCCTGAAGTGAAATTTATTTAAGAGGTTTTAAAAACTTTCTACACGTGGAGTACGGCTGCAGGTGATGTTAGCAGGATCCGCATGGTGGATAAGGTGACTGGTTTTGTTAATACATGACTAACGCATTTCAAACAAAGTTGCCAGCTAACGGTAGCAGCAGATTAGCTAGCACATAAGTTAGCATAAAGTTAATAACTGGCTCAGAAAACTCAGTTTCTGTCAAGGCACAGTGAAGAAACATTTACTGAAGGCTTTCATTTATGTTTTTTTATATGTAATGCAGAACAGCATTTGTGAGACGACTTCAACTCAACATCCGAGTGGACAAGAACACCAACAGACCCAGATATCAATGAGTTGGCGGACCAACGGCGGTGCTCTGGCGGCAGTAAGCATCATAAGGGCGTAATCGCAAACAGGTCTGACGGCGGACCGCCGCGGCAGCCGCTTTTGCATAAATTAAGCAGTCGGTCCGCCGGCTGCATGCTGGCGACATCTCGTAACAAATGAGAGTGACCTATTCGGTGGCAAAAGTTTTATCCCCGCCAGCGGGACGCACCTATAGCCGACAGCTTGGGGCTGGCGGCATATAGAAGCCATGCGGATATTTTTTGCTATCTGGGGAGGAAGCCAAGCCGCAAAAACAACGAAGAATTGTCATGACTTTTTATTTGAAATAAAAGTTTTGTGTTAATAAAAATTAAGTGTTGGCTTAATTATAGTGTTGTAAAGAGGTTTTGAAATAAGTTGTTTTAAAATAAAAATAACAATATTCTGTATGTTTATGGTATTTACCCTATAACAAGAGGTGAACAAAGCCCTCAAAGATGAGCGTTACCTAGTAAATGCACAGAACAAGGGGGTAACAAGCACCACTTTAATTTACAGCCCGCAAATAGAAGAGTTACCTGGTACATATACAGAACAAGCGGGGAATAAGCACCACTTTAATTTACAGCCCGGAAATAGAAGAGTTACCTGGTACATACACAGAACAAGCAGGGAATAAGCACCACTTTAATTTACAGCCCGCAACGCTAAGAGTTACCTGGTAACTCCTGTATACATATTTTATACATATGCCTTAAAACACAGATGATCAAATTAAAGCGGCTGCACTTTTGCTATTATACAGTACAGTCTATATCGAAATAAAAGTGATGTGCTGTTATATTTGCCGACGTGGCTCGTAGACAAATATGAAAAAAAACTATAACAAAAAATTAATAGACCATATTACCCATAGACGTAAGTCATACATACCACGTAATATTACAATTACAAAACATTTCATCCAAAAAATCTGAACTGAGCATTAAGACCTGCAGTGTGAACTTAGCCTAAATTGTCCCTGTAGCTGTCACTGGGGCAGTACTCTTTAATACGATCCTAATATGTATAATTTAGATACAGGTATGTATACATTTGGTCCTAATATGTTAAATTGTACATATTAGGAACTTTTTAAAGGGTACTGCCCCAGTGACAGCTTGAGACAATTTTTTCTCATAATGTATCTGTATATGGTATGTAAAACTTTGGAAACACTTTCTTTTACAGCTCCTTACTTGTACTTACTTTATAATAAATACAGTAAATCATGCATAACTGCATGCAACCTTAACCCTTTAAGTGCTGTAATCCAAACTCTACCCATCTTCACTGTTTCTCAGTGGCTAAAGATTTCACACTGTGGCTGCATATGAAGCCGGTTTAGGGTTATAGTGACTGGATTTCATTGAATTTAGCCTCGAGGTTTAAAGTCAGTCATCCATGTGCTCAGATCCCTGCTGTTGATACAAATGGTGTCAGCTGCGCTTTGGCCCATGACAGGTGGTTATTAGGCTAATGTAGCGTTCCCGTCGGTAATGGCGTGCGTGAAGGGCAGTACATTAAACATTATTAATGAAACGTCAAAAATAACATATATCATTTACATTAACGTGGAAAGACATTCACTCGCATTCATTATTAACGCCATTAAGTCCGGCACACTTTTGAATGATTCGTAGTGACGTGCCATTCGTAGCTGGAAATCTGCACGGTTTTGACAGGCTTTTGGCCATTTCTCGTGTATGGTAATTTTTCATTAATGCTATTCTGGCCTGCTCGGCCTTTTTAAAAGGCAAAGTTCATCTGGTGGCGATGGTTTACTTTACATAACCTTGTCACTGGAATCTGTTTGGACAGAAAATTCACATTTGCATGTGAGATTAGATCTAAATGAGGCTGGTGAGCTTTGGTAAGCAGAACTGCTGGCAAACAATGACTTTTTTAATTCATTACTATGAATTAAGTATATACTCACAGAAGAGTGTTTGCTTTATTCATGCACTATAGATTAGTGTAGTACAAACAATCAAAAAACAAAACTAGGGCAACTAACTATGTACACAAGAACAAAATAACACAAACAAAAATGTGCACCTTATCTCCCATGTGCAGTACACACAAAGAATGATTGACAGATCCAAACATTCACACTTTAAAAAACACACACCTACCTTGAGACAGCAACAGTGTCAGCAATACCAAAAAATAACACAATCCACCTCCATGCAGCGTGCGAGTCATGGGTGCAGGTGGAGGAAAAGTCACCCCGGGGCTCAGCGACAAAAGGGCTGCTGGTGGGAATAATCCTCCTGGGAGCTTTGCGCTCTGTCTCTGTCAGTATGAGCCACCTCGCCGTCTTAAAAAACACAACATACAGATACTCCAAACCAAGAGGAGGGGCATATGAGCAAAATAGAGAACAACAAGCAGTAATGAGCCAGGCTTACATGCATGTCACTTTGTAAAGTGCAGTTATATATTTCTTGTTTCTACCATCTTTTACAAAGGCTCTGGAGAGAGAGAGAGAGAGAGAGAGAGAGAGAGAGAGAGAGAGAGAGACTGACACAAGCACTCGTCTGAGACCCCTCAACTGGATCAGAGGTAATTTGCTCACTGGTAATCCCAAAGCCCCAGATAAACATTTTCGCACCCAGTTTTCATCCTGTACCTGTGACGGAAGACTCAGCCTCCGTGTTTTTACATGAGCCGTATATCCGAAACCTCAGTCCGAATTCCTTTTAATTAAAATTTAAGAAGCAAATCCTCACTTGGGAATGATGGGAGCTCCTGAGCTTTGAAACACAAACACATATGCATAAATTGTAAGTAGACCTTGCTGTGCTTTGAAGGGTCCAGTGACCTGAAAGCATTTATTATACTATCATTAATATAAAATGCCTCTTTCTCTCTCTCTCTCACTCACTCTCTCCTTATGTCACACTGTTTCTCACCTCCTAACACTGGCTGTCATGAGAGAGAGAGAGAGAGAGAGAGAGTGCAGAGGTGTCTGGCATGTGTGATGTGTAGCAGGTCTAAATAAAAAAGTGATAGGGATAATATTAATATTCATCGATAAAAGCAAGTAAGCAATTACTAAAACCCATCTGTTGCACAAAAGGTTCTTCAAAATATTAAAAGTTGTGAAAAAAATGGTTCTCTTAAAGGTGCATTGTGTAACTTTTAGGAGGATATCTTAACAGAAATGCAATATAATATACTAAGGCAATAAACCCCAAGAAGCAGTGGGTTACCAGTGCATTTTATAACAGCTAAGGGGCGTTGTTAGGCACGACGCGAAGCTGTTATAAATTGCACTGTAACCCCACTGCTTTGCGGGGTTTATTGTGTTTATAAAACGGTAACATCATATGCATAGCAGGGTTTCACAAAATAAAACACAAATAAGTTGTAATTATATTAGTACAAATATTACTCTTCCGCCAAACAAAGTAGTTCCTCAGAATCAAGTGTGGCTGCAACAGAGCGCAGTTCCCAACCAACACAGACGCAGCAAAGACACAATGAAAATATGATTTAAGACTGTGGTGTTTATTTTTCTACATCAACATTCATCTAAAATATACATTAACATTTATATCGTGCAACTGTTGAAGTGATGATCAAATATGCTTGGAAGCTTGCTTAACTCTTTCCTCGTCAGTGTTTATTTTTTTAATTTGCCAACCAGTTTTAGTTTAATGCCTTGCAGAGAAATTATCTTCTTTAAATAAACATAAAATATCAAATGAAAGTACAGTCCATCCGCTTTACAACAACAACAACAACAAAAAAACCCGTTTCATCCTACCTTCATTTGTTCTCTTATCAGTTATCACCTCTCAAATTTTCAGCTAAAAGCGGAGATAATTCCATTTTTGTGAAGAACTTTTGTAAGAGATCAGATTCAGAGCCATCAAACCTTACACGTCACGCTAAATCTGTGTCGAGTGAATGCGTCAGTGTTTAAGTTGTGTAAGATTGCCATCTAGTGGATAATAGCGGAAAAATCAATAAGACAAAAACAACTCGGAGAACGTTTTCTCTTTATTGACGAAATGACTCAACAATATTTATTGACATTTATCTGGATATTGCCATAATTGTGCAAAGGTAGAAAAATTAAAATATGATTAAAGACTGTGGTGTTTATCAGAGGTGGGTAGTAACGAATTACATTTACTTCGTTACATGTACTTGAGTACATTTTTTGGGTAACTAGTACTTTTAGAGTAAATTTAAAGATAGGTACTTTTTACTCTTACTCAAGTACATTTCTAGTGAAAAAACTGTACTTTTACTTCGCTACATTCGGCCGCGTTACTGCGCTACTGTCAAATGGTATTAATTAATGAATATATTTAAAAAAAAGTTTATAGGGCGTGTTCGAAAGTTGCGCGAGACAGGCTGCGTCATGCTTTAGCGCGCGCAACCACACGGTCACACCCTTTAGCGCGCGCGACCGCGCGTAGATGATAGGAGAAGCAGATGAGGGCGCGTGTGCGTTGTGCGAGATATGGGAGGCAGATCATGCGTGGCTTCAAGTTCGGTCTATGTTTTCACTCCAAGAGGTCAAAAAGAATAGTTTCATAATGCGATGCATGCTTTGTTCAATAAACGAGCTGACATCTCAGCGTACAGGAATTCAAGATCCAACCTGAAGTGGTAAGTCACAGTAATGTCTATTTGAACACTATTAATGGTCATTTCACACACTGAGTTTTTTTGCCATATGCACTCTTGTGCAAGCGATGACCAAACAAGTGTAAGTTAAACCATACAAACAGCACGTTCACATCTGCACATTTCCATATCATTTCCCCACAACTAAACAAACTGAACAGCATAATGTAATGACTGCATTTATACACAAATCCGGACACCTCACTAATGTGTAGAAAATACATTCAAATAAAAACGGAATTGTATTTTATTTAAATCCTTCCTAAAGATTGAATGAATAAAAATAAAAGAATAAAGTTTGATTTTAAAGAAACATGTATTATATATTATAATAGATGTAGAGTTGATTTGCACAAACAGATAAGTTCCATATGAACTTCTAAAATGATCATTTTTATTAAGCTCCTTTTTATGTTCAGTAATTGCACTTTAATGGCAATGAAAATAACCTATTCATATAAAAACATGATAGACACACACGTTCTTTTTTGTTTACTGTTTGCATGTTTAAAGGCTGACAAGTTTGTGTTGTGAACATGAAAACAAATACAGAGTTAACCGTCAGAAAAACATCTGTGTGTGTGTGTGTGTGTGTGTGTGTGTGTGTGTGTGTGTGTGTGTGTGTGTGTGTGTGTGTTTGAGATTTTTTTCTCAAATGACACGTTATGTGATGTTAATGTACCCATTGCAGGACTGAGAGAACAATGAGAGTTTTAAGGAGAGGTTTGTGAAAACCCTCCAAGTAGTCTGAAATTCAGTGCTTTTGCGCTACTTCTCTATCAGATCGGAAGTAAAGAGTAACTAACTACTTGAGTAGTTTTTTCATCTAATACTTTTTTACTCTTACTCAAGTAAATAATTAGATTGATACTTGTACTTTTACTTGAGTACATTTTTGTATAAGTACTTGTACTTTTACTTGAGTACAGATTTTGGGTACTCTACCCACCTGTGGTGTTTATTTTCATAAATCAGTACGCAGCAACAGTGGCGCAGTGATACTTGTGATGCGGTCTGAACCGTGGGTTTACCGGGGTATTTTATCACGGCTTAGAACGCGTTTCAACCAATCAGAATGAAGAACCAGAACGAGCCGTTTTATAAATAACTTTATACCACAGGTCTGTTGAATGCTGTATTCTACAGCTGGATTGGTTGAGAAATGTTCCACGGGTATGCATTATTTTTCGACAACCGCACACCTAACTTGTCAAATGTCTTAAAAATAGGCACCAGAGCAATTTTTGTGGTAACCATAGTATAAGCGGAATAATTGACTCCGGTCCTTTGAATAAATTGAAAATAATGCACATCCGCGATGTAATGGTACTCCACTTTGTGTTGTGCCTCATTACCACCTTGGGTGTGCATTATTTTCTCATAATATAATGGCCCGTCATCAATTATTCCTTAAATATTATTAGTGGTGTATAAACCCTATATTAGTGGTGTATATATACCCTACAAATTGACAGTATTGTTTTTATTACCTTAGGACGAGACATTTTTATCTACATACACCGCAAGTCCCCTTACATGGAAGTCGCCGCCATGTTTTCTTCAGTAGCCCTTAACAGATAAACTGTTTTACAGAGCGTGTTTCGTCACTACGTTTTCTCAGACAATGTCGTGTTTGTCCTGTGGCGGCTACTGTAACTTCTATATGCCTTTCGAAAGGGAGGGGTGAGCTGTGGTCTGAGCGGTTGGTTCAAGCCTCACCGCTAGAAGGCGCTATAACTCCCTGACTCACCTTTAAAGGGCACCGATTATCCGATTCACGATTTTACCTTTCCTTTGGTGTGTAAGTGTGTATTAGTACATGTTAACGATATGCAAAAGGTACATAACCCAAAGTTAGTTACCGTCTCCAACGTAAATCTCTTTTCTTGGACTACAACAAACACATGGATTGTAGGCAACAGTTTACTTCCTGGGATTGGTGATGTGGACAAGACCGACATTATCATAATTCCTCCAGCTTCGGATTCACAGCCTGTAAGTTAACTCGTGTTAGCATTGCATTGTGAGCGAATCTTTCAAACATGGTAAGGAGCGTCACATTTCCGGCTGACGTCAGAGGTATTCAGGCCAATCACAACTTACAGATTAGCTGGCCAATCAGGGACACAAGCGCTTTTCAAATCCGTGCATTTTAGGAAGAGCTTGGAGCTACAAAAATGTACGGTATGTGGAAAATAATGTGTTTTTTATCTATAAACTACGCAAACACATTTTCTTCTACCAAATGCACAAAATAACATTGTTTTAGCAATGAAATAAGTGCTCTTTAATATTATTTAATTTTTTATTTATATTTATTTATGAATAGACTTTAATAATGGTCTAATATTTTAGTGTTTATGTGAATGGATTACTAACTTACAGTGCATTACTGCAGCACCTAAATGGTACATGCCCCGAACACTTTGGGAACATTTTTGACCATTTTTTTTCAGACAGTGTAAGTTTCTTGTTTAGTGTCCCTGCTCTACCAGTTATGAAACACATTACCGTAAGCATTGTATCTGTAACACGAATCAAATAAATAAAAGGTTATGGACTGCTTGACTTTAAGTCCGATCCGACAGTAGAAGCCATTGACAGTTGACAGTATTACAGTTCCCATCGGCTCCAACTACAAAGAGTGTTTGAGGATGCATTACATGGGAAGGCTGACAGAGGTCCAACTCTGGTCACAAAGTAGTTTTTTGGATTGAGGGATGAATGCTGATGGGTACGGTGACAGACTGAGGTCCGCATCAATAGCTAAAAATCTACACAGTGGACCTTAAGGAGAACTATTATTAGGGGAACCAATAATGGTTCTGCTATCAATAATGCTTCTGGCATCGCTGTGACAAATGCTTTTTAGCACCTTTATTTTAAGACCGTTCTAAAGAAAATGTCTGTGCAAGAATAGTGGTTGTCAGGGCTATGAGTGGATTTTAATCCATTGCTAAGGACTAAAGGGTTTCCGGGTGGTTCCCTGGAAATTGCAATGTGGCTGCATGCATCATCTGAGAATGTTCCCAAGAGCATATGTTATGCTTTAAAGAAATATTACATGGATTTTCACCACTAGTTATTTTACACAATAAAACAATAACAAAGGCGAAGCTTAATGACAATACAAAAGAAAATGAACAATGGGAGAATAGATTAATAAATCCTTGGGAACTTTTGGCATAATGTAAGTAGATGACTGCATTAAATTTCACACCGTGCAACTGTTTTTTGGAAATTTTATTACATAAGCCATACCTGTACATATTATGCCTTTAAATGCTTTAAAGGAAAACACTAACGTTTTTCAATATTTTACTATGTTTTTACCTCAACTTAGATGAATTAAAGGCACTCTAAGCGAATCTGTGAGACGTCACTTTTTGTTGATGTTTGAACTGTTTTCAAACAAACGGAGCGTAGCTAACTCCTCCCGCTCCCCCTCCCTTCCGTGCTTTCATGAACGCGCCCAATCCCCACCCCCAAATCCTTCTTGTCGTTTATTGGCTGGAACACTTTGTTATGGTTTCTGTTTGTAGGTTTGGCCACTTTGTTTGTATTGCAGTTTGCGGAGCCTGGGCTGTCTACAGAGATCACTTTTTTACAGTTTGATCAGCGGACAGGCAGCAAGCAGATAGTGAGGAGATGTTTGCTGTATGTAACAAAAAATGTTTTATGGTCTAGAGCGCGTGAATTCACTTAGAGCGCCTTTAATATACCTATCTTTATTTAATATCTTTGTACAGCGCTTTCGTGAATGTGTTAGCATTTAGCCTAGCTCCATTCATTCCTATGGTTCCAAACAAAAGTTTTATTTTGTGTCACCATACTTACTTGTGTAACTGCTCATGTAACAGTCTTTAAATGGGGAAAACATGGAAGTGTTTGGTGGCTTCTAAAGTCATCCCTGTTTGGAGCCATAGGAATGAATGGGGCTAGGCTAAATGCTAACACATTCATGACGCGCTGTACACAGATTAAAAGTGGATGCATTGAAAAAAAGATGGGTATGTATTAATTTGTCTAAGTTGTGGTAATATTGAAAACTGTGGTGTTTTCCTTTAAAATTAAAAAAATTTAATCTGACCTTATCTATGAATAAAATCTCACAAATTAAATTAGGGACCTCCTTATTTAATGTAGCTTACAATGCAAACAGCATTTAATTATATCACGCTTATACTGTATGTAAATCCATAAACTACATACACAAAAGGTATGTCATCCCCATTTAAATGTACCACAAACATCTCACTGTAGCTCTTTAGTGAAAATTACAGTCTCCTGCCTGCGGCTCAAAGATAAAGAGAGTGTGAAAAGAAACCGAACACATCATTTCCTAACTCCTACTGTGTTTGGCATGATCCAGAACTGCATTTTGCGAGCGAAAGATTAACCTCGCAGAAGATGAACGGTTTCCCGAGCACCTCCTGGCTCAGCTCCGAGTTACACATAATCACTCATAATGGCTCTGCATGGCAGTGAATTTTGTCTTTCAGGACAGCAGAAGAGAGATTGACAGACCTGCCGTACTGAATTCCAAAATCAGAAAGAAAGAGAAAGGCCCCCAATGACGCAGACATATTAGTGAAATCATGAGATGCTGATGAGAGATGTGCAGATTCAGCCGTTTATCAGGTGTGATGCATTCATAGCAGTATTAAGCAAACAAAATCCCCTTTAGAAATCGGCATAAAAGAATATTCCAAAAACAGTATCCGATTAATTTCCTTTAAGCTTTGATGTTTTCACATTAGACTGGAAGGGATTTGAAAGAGCTTATGCTTTATTTGTTCACAAATCAGCCTGTATTGTTGGAAAATTGTCCAACTGGCATAAGGGTCTCATGAAATCAATTCTGTGGTTCGCATTAACCCTGTGTATTCAGGACTAGAGCACCCTGTTGATTTCAACCAAATTATTATAGTACACCTGCATTATAGGTGAATAACGTATACATTATGATGCACTTATCAGCTTGAAGTCTAAGAAAAATCTCTGAAGAACACATAAACAGATATGCATCATCTTTGGGCTCATTTCTGTACAGTAGATTTTCTCTCTTAAAACAATAACCGGTCCGGAGGCGAGACTACAGATGGACTGTTGTGACTCAGCCTACAGTACAACTCTGCCTGTTCACTTTCATATAGATCAAAATAAAGCAGAGACTACTCACAGTCTTTATTTGCAAATCATGCTGCCGAACATCAACTAACTGTGCACTTCACATTGTGAATAAACTGTACATCCAAGGAAGTGTAATGGTGATATATTTTGGCTAGAGAAACAACATCATATCTTTGCAGAATGACCGAGATATATTGTTGACATCACTGTGATGTGCAAATGTATGGATTTAATTACAATTCATAAGACATTCTCAGAGAAAAATCATTACGAAACCTAGACAGGCATTTATAAAAATTCAACGCAAGACTCATGAGACAAAATTAGATAAATTGAAATGTATTTAAACATATTTAATGCTTTGCATAACACTAACTTTGTGTTTTCCCTATTAAAACAAGCTAGTAGTCCACAAGAAATGATGCACTTTACCATATATTCATTATTTACAAATATAAAAGGAGATTGGTTTTAAGGTGGATTAAGGTTTAAGGTGGAAGATTTACATTCAGAGAGACTTCAAAAACGTCCCAATGTGAGACTTGCTGTTATATCTTTAGAATGGCAGACCTTTTGACCCTAGACCACTAAACCACAAAAATTGGCATTTATACATCATCTGAATAAGCTGAAAAAATAAGCTTTCCATTATTGTATAGCAGTGGCGGCTCGTGACTGCTCATCCAAAATAAGTGTTCGGAGTGTCATGTGTGTTGCTTGTGTTTTCAAAATATGTGTTTGTTGCGTGAACCATGTGCATTACGTGTTTTGTCAAAAATAAGTGCCTGCTGCAGATGCGTCAAAACCGTTTATGATAAAAGAGACGCTCACGTTCACAAAATACACGCAAGACACTCACTTAACACTAAACTCTGATTGCGCATGAGATTATGCGAGTATCTGGAAAACGTGAGCTTATTTTTTATCATAAAACCCTTTAGACGCGTCTGCAGCAGGCACTTATTTTGACAAGACACGTGATGCATATAGGATCACTCGATGCGCACATATCACTCGAACACGTATTTTGAAATGACGAACCACACACATGACGGGCTACATACATGTTGTGACGAACTTCGCACTTGAAAAAAGAAGTCACCAGCCACCACTGGTGTATAGTTTGTATAGGACAAAATCTGGATTATGTGGGTGTAAAAAATCTAAATATTATATTATATTATAAAAATTATAAATTTTTTATATATTTACGATAGGAAATTTACAAAATATCTTGAAGGAGCATGATCTTTATTTAATATCCTAATGATTTTGTTAATTAAAAAATCTATAATTTTGACCCATATTTGACCCAATTTTATTGTTATCTATTGCTACAAATATACTTATGACTGGTTTTGTGGTCCAGGGTCACATATGATATAATCTGATTTGGGAAAGCATTTCATTGGTACTAGAGTCAAAAGTTTACAGTAGGCCTTACAGTGACCGCTAGTCTTACAGTAAGGTCCAGTAAGCAGCTGAAGGGTATCTTAAGTCCAGACACCTGAGGAAATGTACAATACAAACATGAACTGAGCTTGTCACAAAGTGTAATTGTATTTTATGTCCAGTAGAGGGCAGAGTTTGATGCACTTAACTGCTGGACCTTTCTTATAATCAGTACATTTTTGATTTTGCACAAGCTGCATTTTGCCGTATTTAGTATTTTCTCCATTCACAAGCCACACACGCAAAATAAATAGTATGCAATGTCTATTTAATGTGATATATTGTGATGTGTGTTCACAGATACTTTACAATCATACAGTGAACTGTAAAAGCAATGGTATATTATACAGTATAATGAGAACCTAGTCTTAAGTCACTAACCTGAAGTGTGATGTAAAAGGCTTTTGGGGCACATAGTGTAGTTACAGCATTTACCAGCAGGGGCTAACAAGTCAAAACTGCTAACCTTTAGGGCTCGTTATAGTTGTGCGTAGGTCCTACGGCGTAGCCGCGACGGCGTAGGATCCGCTTCGGTTTTCATTGTGATCAGTGTTTGCATTTCATCAGCTCATCTGCATTTTAAACGACACACCCAAATACGGCACACTTTTGCTCAAGCCTACAAATTATATTTGCAATTTTAACATGCTATTATTATTTAGCTGTGTAGTATTTTAAGCTAAAACTTCACATACGCACTCTGGGGACACCAAAGATTTACTTTACATCTTAAAAAAATCTCATAATATGACCCCTTTAAAAGAAACATTTATTTTTTACCCTTTATAGTCATTTTTACCTTTTTATCTATAAAAACCTCTTTCATTACAAAGAAACTACAGATGTTAAAGGTTCTTTATGGAACCATACAGCCCAAAATAGTTCTTCTATCTATGGCATCCTATAGCACCTTAATTTTGGACAGAAATGTACTATGTTATAGTTCCTCTCAAATATGAGGATAAAGACTGAAATCATTTAAAAATTATGGCAACGTCATTTTGCTCTATTGATTTAAATCAAACATAAAAACAGTACTTAACTGGTGCAACAAAATAACAGGCAACGCCTATAAAAAAATGTCAAAATCTCTGACTTCCTCTCCATTCCCATTTATTGGTCCACAGGTTGGTCTGTCTCAACCTCAAACCATCTGGAAAATGGCTCTACTGACACGGTGGCATAAGTATGACATTTACATTCACACATTTGGCAGAGGCTTTCATCCAAAGCGCCAGTGCATTACATGCTATATATTTTATCAGTATATGTGTTCCCTATTGAACCCATGACCTCTGCCTCATTAGTGCAATGCTCTACCAAATGTGTCACAGGCATACATTTCTAATTAAAAAATGTTCTTTATTTCATTTAAGTTCCCCTGTAGTCAATCATTTTATCAGTTAAAACTCATATTTGAGCATCATAATAGCATATCGTCGCTGTCCGATGAAAACCACGTATGTCCAATCGCGTATGTGAGATTTTTCGACGAATTGAATGTCCAGGTTCATTTCTGTATACAGTATGCTTCACATATCTAAATGGCCAATGAAAAGTTGTGAAATCATGTCATCGGATTTTCACGTATATCCATTTGGTGTCAAAGCTGTCAATCACGCCGCGTATCTACCACCCTGTGGAAGCATCTCGCTGGTCTCGTGAAGTTTCATCGAAGCTCAGGATAGCCGAATAAACATAGCCTGGTGAGACAATGACTTTCCTTCATCGAGGTAAACTTTTCCCCCCTAACGCCAGACGTACATCTAGGAGTGACAAAATTACGGTAGGACTGTGCAAACAAAGTATCTGTCTAGCATTACCATGTCAGTGTATTAATTCATTGTCTATTCATAGCTTGCAAGAGACATTTAATAAATGTACAATTAATATTAAATAAACTAAACATTTTTTAATAAACTAAGACGTAGGCTATTTAATAAACTGAGCGTATTCATCTGTCAATATGAAATGCGACTTGGCCATTCTAATTAATGATCGGAAGAACGCGTATCGACCACCGTTACTGTAAAATATGCACGTATGTCCATTTAAACTCAATTTTGGTCAAATGTGGATTATATCATTACACTGGCAAGAATATGGTTACATGTAAAGATGCCGTACCAAGTATGACAATGCTAAATTCAACTGCTTTTGAAATACGGTGTTTTTTCACTTCCTGAAAAGTAACCGTTTTGGACATACGTGAGTTTCATCGGGCAGCGACGATATATAAACGTTTTAACTGTCACAGTAATTTCTTCATGCTTTAAAACTTGCATAGTCAATTTTAGTTGCCTCAAAATAGCAACCCGCCAACAATGTGCCTGAACACACCTCGTTTTCAGACCAGAACGCCCATAAGCGCACAAATGGGTGCAAATGCATTTGCTATTTAAACAACGTGACGCTAGACAAAAAAAAGATAACTGTGCCAGGCTGAAACCAGCAAAAAAAAAAAAAACTCTTGCGTCGCACATTGCGCTGCATTGCACCAGGTGTATGACAGGGCCCTACAAGTCAAAGAGTTAATGGAAAAACGCTGATATCATCCTCTTATAAACTTTGCAAGCTTAAACCCCCAATTAAACCTACTTTTTTTCAGATGGCATGATTTGGATGAATTAATAGATTTGAATAACAAATTTCTTATGCTAATAAATGACCTTTGACCAGATGGAGCTCAGCATCAACTATTAAAAAGTCTTGGATATTAGACCAAGCTCAGATTTCAATCCTGTTTAATACTTGTAAAGTAGATAAATAAGAAACCAAATAACAAATTATTTTCTTTTAAATAAAATTACGTATGTTTGAATAAACGTACATCAGTGAAGTATATACTACTGTACTGTACTGTGTACTTGCGCTACATTTCAATACTGGAAGACAGTGGTTTGCGTAACTTCAGCAAATGCACATGCAGGTCAAAAAGAGCTTTCACCTCTTGTGCCTCAAACACTTATTTATGTAATTTTGCATTGTGTATTGATTTTGATGGAAGCAATAGCAAGCACAGGTTCAGCATACAGAGCGATGAATGCACAGATTTCTCATGGCTGTCTCAAATAACTGCTGCTTAGAGAAATGTGGCTTCTAATTTTTTACTTACTTTTTGCATATACCAAGTTTTATGTATAGTAAGTGTTTACTTTTACCATACTGTTGTACATACCATACCACACCAAAGTATTAATCCACTTTAAAATATGGAACTCTGTATAAACGTAATAAAATCTAAACTGTTAACTCGTAAATGTGTCTAATATTTTTCAACAAATATTTCTAGACTTTCTAGACTAATTTAAGGCATAAAGTGAGATGAATATTTTTGAAAATTGAGTGCATGGCTCGGTTGCCTACTGCATGTAATGATCGAGCTGAGAGCTCAACAGAGCCCCACATTTTCCCCATGTAAATTTGTGGTGAAAAATGGAAATGCAGCGAGCCCTAATAGAGAGCCATATGGGCAGATTTAAATCTGAATGTTCTGCATGTGTTCAGTCATTTACAGGTCCTGGTTATATAATTAGAACATCATCAAAAAGTTGATTTATTTTACTAATTCCATTCAAAAAGTGAAACTTGTATATTATAAGAAAAATCCCAAATTCAGAATCTCAGAAAATTAGAATATTACGTAAGGCCAATACAAAGAAAGAATTTTTAAAAATCTTGGCCAACTGAAAAGTATGAACATGAAAAGTATGAGCATGTACAGCACTCAATACTTAGTTGGGGCTCATTTTGCCTGAATTACTGCAGCAAAGCGGTGTGGCATGGAGTCGACCAGTCTGTGGCACTGCTTAGGTGTTATGAGAGCCCAGGTTGCTCTGATAGTGGCCTTCAGCTCTTCTGCATTTTTGGGTGTGGCATATCGCATCGTCCTCTTCACAATACCCCATAGATTTTCTATGGAGTTAAGGTCTGGCAAGAACAGGGATACCATGGTCCTTATACCAGGTACTGGTAGCTTTGGCACTGTGTGGAAAATGAAATCTGCATCTCCATAAAGTTGGTGAGCAGCAGGAAGCATGAAGTGCTCTAAAACTTCCTGGTATACGCGGCGTTGATCTTGGACCTCAGAAAACACAGTGGACAAACACCAACAGATGAAATGGCACCCCAAACCATCACTGACTGTGAAAACTTTACATTGGACCTCAAGCAACATGGATTGTGTGCCTCTCCTCTCTTTCTCCAGACTCTGGGGCCCTGATTTCCATAGGAAATGCAAAATTTACTTTCATCAGAGAACATAATGTCACACCGAGGGGCTGGCTGTCAATAGGCTAAAGTCTTCAACTTCCACCTCGAGGAGGTCCCCAAAGCCAACCCAATGACCAGACAACAACAAGGGCAGGTAAGTATAAAAACAATCTTTTATTTATTCATTAAATATTTAAAATGTTCTTGGGAAATGGGGAGGGGGAAATTAAAACTAATATCTGTCTCTGCCCTCAAGGTGGGCCACGGACAGGGAACAAGGGGCAACGGAATGTCCAGGACACTGAGGACCGGGGGGGGGGGGGGGGGGGGGGCGTGGGACTCAGGCTCCAACCTGGTCTATACTACCCGTGGCGCACTCCTTTGTCCTCCTGGAGGCAGAATCAAAAGTGAATGAGTGTTGTGGATTTTTATTTAGGCTGCGTACCTGGGTCTCCCTGGTGTGGGCTCTTCCTCGCACTTTCACAATGTTTTATCGAGTCACTCAGTATTTCCTCTTTCTTCTCCACAGGTAACAGCTTAGGCACAAAGCACAGTTAATCGGCTTGGAATGGTTCTCACCTCTCTGCTGGACACAGCGTACCGTAAGTACAGGTTTCTTCGATCTCTCCTCAGGTTATTCACTTTCTCTGTTCTTTCCTTCACAGGTAACAGCTTAGGCACAAAGCACAGTTAATCGGCTTGGAATGGTTCTCACCTCTCTGCTGGACACAGCGTACCGTAAGTACAGGTTTCTTCGATCTCTCCTCAGGTTATTCACTTTCTCTGTTCTTTCCTTCACAGGTATCAACTTGGACACAGAAGCACAGTTAATTGGCTTTGAATGGCTCTCACCTCTGTGCTGGACACAGCGTACCGTAAGTACAGGTTTCTTCGATCTCTCCTCAGGTTATTCACTCTCTCTGTTCTTTCCTTCACAGGTATCAACTTGGACACAGAAGCACAGTTTATTTGGCTTTGAATGGCTCTCACCTCTCTGCTGGACACAGCGTACCGTAAGTACAGGTTTCTTCGATCTCTCCTCAGGTTATTCACTTTCTCTGTTCTTTCCTTCACAGGTATCAACTTGGACACAGAAGCACAGTTACTTGGCTAAGAAAGGCTCTCACCTCTCTGCTGGACACAGCGTACCGTGAGTACAGGTTTCTTCGATCTCTCCTCAGGTTATTCACTTTCTCTGTTCTTCCCTCCACAGGTATCCGCTTGGGCGAAACGTCTGATGGAGTAAGTCGTCCCTACGTGGCGTCGGGGGCGAACCCTCTCGACGGCTGTGCGGTGGCAGGGGGGTGGAATAACTCAACGTCTCACCGGGCCGAGCGCTTCCCTTTCCTCGCTGCCGTCAGACGTTTGAACTCTGGACAGAGGCGCCCCTTTGTAGAGGGCTCGGGACGATGAGAATCACTTCACCTCGCTCTCTGCAAAAATAAGACTCGCACAGTTTACAGTATTGAATGGTAATAGCCACAAATCGTACTCACAATGCTGCTGCTTCTCCAGCTCTTCGTTGTCGCTCGCACCACCCACCAAATGTCTAGGCGGGAAAGGATCGTCCCGGGGCACCGTGCTACTTTCTGAGATCTGAAACACGCTCACAACATATGCAGGGTTGAGTCAAGCTAAAGCCAGCAGCCTCTTGGTCTTCCCTTAGCGAAGTGCGTGAAGGCGGGGGTCTGTCAGACAAGACATACAGCAATCCACAGCAACCCACAGCAATATACAACACCACGTCAAACTTAAAGGTTTTCACAGCACAAAGACTCACCCACCACGCTCAGTGCACAAAAAGGACTCCCGTCTTCCTTTACTTCACTTCAGTCGGATCTGGCGATGGATAATGCGGCCCAGCTAGTGGTGTCGTCGTTGTGACTGCTTCAGTAAAACGTCCACTCGGCTCACCCACCACGCTATAATAGGGGTAGGGCCGTTCTCTTCCTCCTGGAGGAATCTAACATACGGCTAGATCATTACACAAGGCATTTACAACTTGCACTTGGTACTCACAACAATGTCGGTTTCAATCCCCGTTTTCTCTTGGTCTCAATCCACCAAATACTCCGTGTGTTTTCAACCTTTAAGGTTCGCGATGCCTTCCACAACCATACGGCTTCAGCCTGAGAGAGAGAGAGTTTTAGACAGCCCACAGCAGCGCACCAAACGGCACAACACAGCACTTCAAACACACCCCAAAAAGCTTTTCAAACTGTGAATAAACTTGGCCTTAAGTACTGCCTTGCTTGGCGTATCCTCCAATCGCCAACCGCTGTTCCTAACTAGGCACAGGTGCATCGAATTCGCCGATTTTCCCGCTCGCGGCGCTTACCGGAAGTCCGGTGTTCATCTTTTCCGGTCCGGGCGGAAACAGGCCCAAAAGAAAAAAAAAGATCGTCACCTTGTGACAATAACTTTGGACCACTCAGCAGCAGTCTAGTCCTTTTTGTCTTCTGACGCCATCTGTTGTTCAAGAGTGGATTGACACAAGGATTGCGACAGCTGAAACCCATGTCTTGCATACGTCTGTGCGTATAGTGGTTCTTGAAGCACTGACTACAGCTGCAGTCCACTCTTTGTGACTCTCCCCCTCATTTTTGAATGGGTTTTGTTTAATAATCTTCTCCAGTGTGCAGTTATCACTATTGCTTGAACACTTTTTTCTACCACATCTTTTCCTTCCCTTCGCCTCTCTATAATGTGCTTGGACACAGAGTTCTGTGAACATCCAGCCTCTTTTGCAATGGCCTTTTGTGTCTTGCCCTTATTGTGCAATGTGTCAATGGTCATATTCAGTACAACTGTTAAGTCAGCAGTCTTCCCCATGATTGTGTAGCCTACAGAACTAGACTAAGAGACCATTTAAAGGCCTTTGTAGGTGTTTTGAGTTAATTAGCTGACTACAGTGTGGCACCAGTGGCTTCAAAGTTTAACCTTTTCACCATATTCTAATTTTCTGAGATACTGAATTTGGGATTTTCCTTAGTTGTCTATAGTAGACTTCCATAGTATTCTTTATTCCTACTATAGAAGTGAATGATGCTGCTCATGATCAGTTTGATTACAACAATTCCTCAAAATATCTTCCTTTGTGTTCATCAGAACAAATACATTTATACAGGTTTGGAAAAGATAAGTCCAAAATAAAACCTGTGCATCACTTTTAGGTCAGTTCACAAGCCTGTTAAAACGTGGCTGCTGAGACCACCAACTCATCTGTCAAGGCAAAACTACACTTATGTATTTTTTGAATTTACAAAACATGATTAACTAAATGCTTTAGTGTTAAATCAATCAAACACCTGTATTATTGAGAACAACCATGCATAACAACTTTGCTTTTGTTAAAAGACATCTGCTGTTTTTAAAGCTGACTCTTAAATTACTTACAAGAAAGACATTTATGGTGTTTTCACACATAGTTCATTTTAAAAGAACCGAACCCAGTTCACTTTAAGTGAACCAGAAAAGGAACTAGCCGGATGTGACCTCAGTTCTTTTGGTGTTCACAATATGGTGGACTTAAAAGAGGACCCAGTACTTTTTTTGGTCCTCTTCAAAACTGAAGTGATCTCAGACCCTTTCTCGTTCACATCACAACTTCATAGGAACTCAGACCCCAGCTTTCTGTGCATCAGTATATTCTGATACAATGTCAGAAGGACACGTGAAGCAGACCTGGACCTCATTGATTTCACATCTCAAAAAGAAATGGAACCACAAAAGAACCCAAAAGCGAACCGTACTCAGACCACCTCCAGATGTGGTCTTAGTTCCGTTCACTTTTGGGTCCTTTTAGAGGGGTTTGAGATCACTTGGTTTGTTCACATATACACAACATATTCTCACTTCCCAAGGCGTCAAAATCTGAAGCATGCCCAAACGCCCCCAGCGTCAGCACGAAGACGCGAAGGGTGCCCCCACGCGTCACCACATCGACGAAACGGGAACTCCGCCGCCCCCATGCCAATCCCCCAGCGCCGGACACAGACGAAAGGGAATCCCGGAAGGTGATGCCGGAAGGTTATGCGACGATCGTCAGGATCATGCCGCTTCTGGACGGTAACTACTCAATTTTTTTCCAATTTTTAAACCATTGTCGCTTGGGGTTAGATTTGGGGTTTGGATGTCAGTTTGTTTATACTTTTTGTCTTCTGATTTTTAAACCATTGTCGCTTGGGGTTAGGGTTAGAGTTGGGTTTGGGTTAGGATGTAATTTCATGTAACAGAAAGTGCTTCTAACCCCAACCCCAAGTGACAATGGTAAAATATATCCGAAGCTGAGGGATTAGCATGAAAGCAACGGAGTTCCCATTTTGTCGATATAGGGCACCCTTCGCGTCTTCATACTGACGCTGAAGGCGTTTGAACATGCTTCAGATTTTGATGCCTTGGGGAGTGAGAATGGGTTGATATACACCCTGAACTGCTTTGAGAGCATTTGGTGGGCTCAAATTAACTAGGTGTGAAAACAGCCTTAGTAATTCTCCAAAATTCCTTGGAAATATACTGACATGTAAGATTAGCTTTGTCACATTAGATTAAGCTAAAGTCCATTAGTTACACAGGTACAGACACTGAAATATAGGCTATATTATATAATTGCATATTTATAGTTGTAGTTTGTGTTGCAATAAAGCTGTATTCTCACACTGTGATTTTTTTTACTAATGGGGGTCACCACCGTAAAAGTCCACTTAGGGCACCCATTTGGCCAGCAGCAGCCCTGAATGGTTCTCATATAGCGCTGCGCAGCTTTTTGTATTTTAGTGCAGAATGTAATTTCTGCCTTAGAGAAACAATATATTAAATATTTAAGAGATCTCATTTCATATTTTCCTTTCCTATAGGTTTGTATCGTGGATATTACAAGAGCCAGCATGAGAGTTCAACATTTGTTCTTTTCATAACCCTTTGAATTAAAGTAACCTCCAGATTGGGGTGTTAATTGCTCCAGGCTGTTATAGTCTTGTAGCATCACTGAAAATCAATATACGTCACATGAGAGAGAGAGAGAGAGAGAGAGAGAGAGAGAGAGAGAGTAATCTAAAAAAAGCTTTTGAATAAATGGCCTGCTGAGTCTTTTCACATCTAACTCTACTACACCATGTCACCTTGTCACAATCTTAGTCGTGTAAGAGAATACAATCCTATTACTGACGGCATTGAAATGAAACTATTCCTCCGACCAGTTCAAAAGCAAGCGCATAAACGTCTTCAAGTGTAATCCTCATTTAGGAAATGACCCTGAATGGCTAAAAGCGAAAAGAGAAAATCAATATCTTTGAGTGCCTTCAGACGGCCTCTGAACCGCAAGGATCAGAGAGGAAACACGAAGGTTTATAGAGGCATTTGAAAAGGAGACTTTGATGAACCCCGGCATTGAGTTGCAGTCGAACAGAAAGCCGATGGGGATTTTAGCTTCATCTGAACTTGTTTTGGACTGCTGGCTGTGGGACTTCAGTCAAATAATACAATTGATCATTTTATTAACCGTCATAAAGAGCGAATGCATACGTGAGCACACGCAGTGACTTTGAGAGGGAAGTGAATCACAAACTGCAAAGACGATGACCAGCCTCATTAGCTGTTCCCACGTCAGTGAAGCTGACAGTTACAGCCTCTGTTGTCCTATTAGCCGCCTCTAAATCCTGTTTATCCCGGGTTCATCCCAAACATCAGATGGTTTATGATTTCTGCGCCGCCCAAATGAAACTATAAATCTGAAGCCATGAAAGCTTTATCGTCATACCGGCAGCGAATCGGTTTATTTTTCTGACTATGATGTACATTTATTGGACTGGGGTAACAGGGCTGACAGCTTGCAGTGAAATGTTGTTTTGCGTTTCAGATGCGAATTAGTACAGCAGAATCGATGCATATCATCATCAGCCCGTGGTGATACAGACGTCTGAGCTGCGCTCAGTGAGATGTTTTCTTCGAACGCTATTCATTATGCATCCTCAGTCAACAGCCAGGGCCATCAAGCATTTTCAAATGCTAATTGTTGCAGTTGGTTCCAGCGAATCTGTTCGGTGTGAAGGAAAGGGAGAGAGAGAGAGAGACGACAAATCAATACGTTATTACAGATCCCTTTCTTTTGGGATGTGTTCCTGGTTATTGCGACTGGGTGCTCAAGGGCAACTTTAAGATTATGCGAAACATATCAAACGAAACTATACAGTTATTAAATGTGACCCAGCTGAAGTCATTTTTGTGATTTACTGTTTAAAATCATCCTACATGATGTAAAAATACTGTAACCTTGAAATTTACTGAGAAAGGTAATGTCAAAGATTGAAATTAATGTAAAAATCTTTTTATCACCTTGGATCAAAGCTAATATGGACCAAAAAAAGCAGGACATCCTTTAGGGACCTTCAGAAAGTATTTTACAATGAAAAGTATCTACCTTAAAGGAAAACACACAGGAATGAATGGGGCTAGGCTAAATGCTAACACATTCACGAGCGCTGTACAAAGATTAAGTGCACGTATTGAAAAAAGATAGGTATGTATGAATTCATCTAAGTTGAGGTAAGAACCTAATGAAAAACGGTGGTGTTTTCCTTTAAAGATCCCGTTCTTTCTGTTTTTTTAAAGCTTTGATTGTGTTTACAGTGCGCTAATTAACACGTGTTCATGTTTCACTTGTGTATTTTTCACACAATTGACTTATCTGTATAGCGCTGTTTTCACTGTCCTCAAAACGGGCTGATGTCTTCCTTGTTTTATGAAGTCCCTCCTTCAGAAATATGTAACAAGTTCTGATTGTGTAGTTTGTTTAGTGTGTTGTGATTCGATGGCACCTTAGCCTGGCTTTAGCTTAGCTGGCGACTGACGTATTCCTGTGGGCGGAGTTTAGTAAAAAAACTGTTTTACTGACATCATTAAAGTAGGAAATAGAGGGCTGTAGCTCAAACCGGACGTTCGTTGTAGGCTTTGAAAGTCGAATTCTGTTAAAGAAAATATATCGCCTGGCAGTGAACTTTGAGCTTTATCATTTTACAGGTATTATTTATGCTATTAAATCAACATTACACACTAACTAGTGTTTAAAAAATGGCATCAGAAAGAACGTGACCTTTAAAGACCATGTAAAGTCAAATCAGAGAATTGTTTCTAAACAAGTTAGAAATGTATTGCTGAAACACATCACAAAGACTGTGAACTATATACTGAATTGTGGAGTTACACCGTTAAACAGTTTTTCCACATTTTTGTGTTTAGGATAAATTGGGCGGGGCTAAAACTGTGGCTCGATGATGCACTGGAGTCACCGGGCATGGTCCCGCCCCTAACACAATCGCGAGCATAGCAGCTTTCCCATGAGTGGGCGTGGTTTCAGTGCCGACAGCGGACAAGGCACTAGTATTTAAAGTCGAGTATAATAATTGATAATCGCTAATCGCAGCTATCTTCTCCCGGACCATGCTCACCTGCCATACCATATGACCGGAAGTAAAGAGAGATCGTTTTGAGGGTTGGAGGAGATTTGCGTTTTTGATTAAAGATTATGAGGCCACATGATATTTTTTATAAAGCTCACAGATAAGTCATTTGAAAAAAAATACCACAATATTCCAAAACAAATTATAGTTTTTTATTTTATTTTCATACCGACTTTAAGAGCAGAAATCCTGTCTGTTTTTCCAAGATTTCGATAACTTTTTATTTACTGGCGTTTTTTATCGTTCAAATATGGCTGTGTGGTTAATAACATCACATTTTTCTGTGGTGTGCCAAACTGAGAACACATTAATATTGGACTTTAAAAGAGTCTTTTATTTTTGAAGAAGAAAACATTCATGCAGCCTCTACTGTGAATCGCTAAACAGCACAAATAGTTGTTCACACACAATGTTGATTAGATCTCACTTTGGCTCAGGGAAAAGAGAGCAGCGCTCAAGAGGATGGGAAGAGATCTCTTGGATCAAGTTGCTATGACAACGGGGGGAGTGTCAGATGTGAGAGTGATTAAGGAGATGTGCGGGGCCACATTTAGAGATGCTCCGAGTACGCGGGGAGACGCGAGGGAAAGTAATGCACAGATTTGCCCTATTAGACACGGTGCGCCAGTCCACGCAGGTGTCCGATCCTCTTCACAATCATCTTGTAATATTAAATTTTGTATCCTTATCTTTGTGGATGAAAAATTTTATAACATGTCAGAACCTGTGCACTGTGCACATCAAAATCTTTGACAATGTAAACATTTAATGTGATAATGTAATTTTTAGATCAAATCTGATTGAAATTTACACCGTTTATTACTCATTGTGTTCATCAGAAGATGCCAAGCAAGCAATTTAGCTTTTAAAAGACGTTAAATAGCCGTCCAAACAAAGCTCAAGCATCTAGGCTAAAACAAAGCCAAAATTTGGGCTGACGTCTAACCCTAGCCCCCCAAAAAATAAATAAAATAAATACATAAATAAAACCGAAAGACTATCACCGTTGACTTTGCAAAAACGACACGTAACCAAATTCAAGTTTATTTTGGCTAGAAGTGGTTTACTCATAGCCAGACTATATTGGGTCAATAGTTAACCTAGATGCTGAAAAGACCGTTATGGCTTGCTGCAGGTTTCAAACAAGGTGTTTAATTTGTCACTTTGGGTTAATTGGTGTTATCATTCAATTGGGAAACAAATTATATTTCCCTATAGTACAATTCAAAGGCAGTGAGATTTCTTAGATCTCGGCATTATAGCCAAACAATTCTACAGGTCCATCAAATCTGTACAGGAAAAATATAAAACAACATGTACACCACCGCCTCTACTACCACCCATACAGAAGCCATCTGCTAACATTGTGTGGGACTGACCAAAATGTAACACACACACACACACACACACACACACAACTTCGGTAACAGGGTTTCAACAAATGTAAAACCATCCAGTCCAAGCCAAATCCCGCATTTACTCATTATATAATATTTCTCAAAGTTTTAATGTTCTTTATAGTGATGCCATTTCTGGTTTTCCAATAAACCTTTCTTTCTAAGTTTGTCCCCAAATAAAATTGTATCATCTTTGATTATCAAAATTATATTTTTAAACATTTTCCTTTTGAAAATAATTTCTTCATGCCTTCAAATAACTTATATTAACTCTACGCTCTTGCTTCATTTAGTACGTGTGTATACCTGAATATGCAAATTAAAGCGTAACTAAACCCCTGGTCAGAGCCTGACTCCACCCACTGGCAATATTTTAAAAATGCAAGAAAAGTGGGCAGATCCCAACGGAGAGAGAGAGGACGAACTGAGCTCGTACAAAGTGTGTGGTGAGATCGTAACAAGGGCGTGGTGAGCTTGAACCTGCTTACGTCACGAGTTCTTTTTCATCATTAACTAAAAAAGTTGGTTTAGGGTTTAGTTACTCTTTAAGGGCTCGTTATAGTTCTGCGTAGGTCCTACGGTGTAGCCGCGATGGCGTAGGTTCCGCGTCGTTTTCATTTATACTTTTGCGTCGTCGCCCCCATTGACGTGCAAACACAATCGCAGACCGCTGGTAGGCAGTATCCACACGTGTAACCACAGTAGCAGCGCGAACGTCAAAGAAGAAGAAGCTTGGGAAGTTAACCCACAAACGAAGAGGAAACAGCAACTTGCTGTGTATGATTTGAGAAGACCACCAATGATAGAAGTAAATAAACAGCGACTTTTGTTGCAGTTTCAGCTAAATCACTCCTCAACTTGGCTACTTGTGTTCTCACCGTCGCAAACGGAAATACATATAACGCAGGTTTTTTTTACCTAACGGGAGGGGTTCTAGTGGACCAATCACGGCGCTTGTGGTCCGTGTAGAACTGACGTGCTGTTAAAAATTCTGCGAGGTGCACGTCATGCTACCCAGAGCTACGCACAGGCTACGGATAACCTACGGCGTAGCTACGGCGTAGAGCTTAAGCACAACTATAAATCGGGCTTTACACAAGAGTATAAATCGGGCTTTAGTCCCCGCCAGCTCTGACTACCTGATTTACTTGAACCTAATTCAACACAACTGGGGCATGTTCAAGTTCAAACTGGTGCACACAGATTTGCTACAGTTTTTGTTTTTTAGCGACATGTTTCCTGGAAAAGGTGTGCATCCCTGTGCAACAGGGTTTTGTCCTCACACATCACACATCCAGATTTGGTGCTTTAAGGTAGTTGTTATCACTCTGATATATGTTCAATTGTTCATTTTTGTGATAAGTTTAGTTTTAGCTATGATGCTATAGAAACGGGGCGTGTCGTTATATTGAACATTTGTGATTGACAGCCTCTGAGCAGACTCTCTGAGCTTCGAGGAAAGATTAACGATATAACTAACTATTAATTTTCGATTTCTGTGTTATTTCACAAAAGGAGTTGTATGTAACTTACCTTATTTTAGCAAGCCAGTCAAATGAGACGTTCATCCATGGACGATTGCTTCTGCGCATGCCCATCGTTGTACATTTTACATTCAGTTCATGGAAGGAAGCGGCGTCGCGTTGCACATCTTTATGTATAGTCTATAATTGCAAAATGCTTGTAATAAAGTAAATTCAAATTTTTCTCTATCATGTGGCACAGATCGCATATGACCCACGAACGCACGTAGATTCTGATATTCTCCAATCGGTTTCAGGCCTCATTTGTATGTGGTAATAAATCGGATATCACTAAGTGGAGCCGTCGTCTTTCACTGCGCTGCTAAGAAGAGTAATGTGATCGCGAGCAGTGTTGGGAGTTATGCGTTACAAAGTAACACGTTACTGTAATTCCACTACTTTTAACGGTAACGAGAATCAAGTAACGCAGTTACAAATACTGAAATTTAAATAAGTTTGTTACTCGCGTTACTCTGTTTTGTGAAAAAATAAACACTTGCAGAGAAGACATTTCTGATCTAACGTCGCAGGACCGTGGTGGGCGGCGCAATGAATCATTAAACTTCATCATATGCACCATGCACTGTACAACCGTGTTAAAACTGCATAGTATGTGATATATTAGAGTCTTGAATGTAAAATGAGCCCATCCAGAAACGTTACTGAAATAATATAGTACATTCCCGAACTAACAAAAGAGTGATGCCCACTGTGGCCAACAGACCGGTTGGGGCATATCCAGCAACATGATTTACGCAAATGACGAGCGACTTTTGGGAGCGACTATAAATAATGGATTTACTGAGAGGAAGTTTACTCGTCTATAGTTGTTACTAGGGTAGCCAGAATTAGAAACGCCTCCTAACGACCTCATTGAAAGAGATGGGCAACACACACTGCGACAAAGTCGCTGGTAATGTGTACGCAGCATTAGATGTATGACATTTACACACAGTCGGAACAGCACCTCTACCTACAAAAAGTAATTTTAGCAATAAATTTTGCTTTAAAACTTTCAGGACAGACCAGCTCTTGTTAAGCCCTTGTAAAGGATGTGTGTATTCGAAATCGTTTGAGAAAATCCCTGCAGAATCACCCATAAAGCAATACAATTAGACCTGGAATAGAGTACTTGTACATCTTGAACAAAATTTGTGGTTTATCAAGTTCTGCTCCAAAAATCCTTAACGGGGAGCTTGAGAATAATAAATCTGTGCTGATGAGAACTATAATGAGAGGATGAGCAAATTCTAACAAGACACTTGGAGAAAATACGTAAATGCTTGCACTCTTATGGCAGCAATGCCATAGAAGAACCATTTTTGGTTCTCCAAAGAACCTTTAAAGTTAAGGGTTCTTAGAAGAACCATTTCCCATACCTTTATATAGTTTTTAGGTTGCAGCGGAAAGTTCGATGGATGTTAATGGAACAATGCAGCCGGACACAGATCATTTTTGGAACCTTTATTTTTAGGACTGGGACCCCAAATGGTCTCAAGTCATTGCATTCTGCTCATCAGTCCCTATTGAAAGCTAGCAGGAAAAAAATTCAAAAGTCAGAGCTTTGTTATGATTGTAGCGCTGCATTTGGTCCTGGGCGCGCAGGTGACACGCATTACATTTACGGGGGTGCAGTCTTTCTCCGTTTCAATTGGCTTTTGATGTAATGCAGCTGGCAGCTGTTTCTGTCTCTCGAAACACGCCTGTATTCCATTATACATGAGCAGAACGCATGAACTCTATGAACAATGGCAGCTCAATCTATAATAGAGGGTGTTGAACTAGAAGACTACATGATCAGGCTTTAACTCAGAGCTTAGCAGTCTTTGGAGAGCTCGGTTGTTATTCTCGGATGTTTGTGGTCGAATATTAGCAAATGATGAAATACAGGCAGAATGAAAGACGGAAAGGCTTGTAAAGGTAGTAAACATATTTGTCTTACTTAAATGGTTTGATTTGAACTTGAGCTGTTATGTCCTTTCTTTATACAGTATAAATACAGTATAGAAGAAGAGAGAGCCCAATTATACAATTACATGTAGCCTGTAGTAACTGCCCAAATTTAAAGCTGTGTCCTCCAAAGGCGGCATTCAAAGACAGACTGCATCACAGCAGTGTGACAAAAGGCTAGTAAGCCAATCCCAGTCTGAAGCCTGCTTAAAATGCAGCATCAAAATGCATCCTTCTTTCTTCAAACAGAGAAGAATAGTACGAACAAATCCATGACAGCCTTGGCTATTCCGAGATTCATTGCGGCTGGATATGTTAAAATAAACATTTGGTAACACTTTACAATAAGTTCATTGGTTAACATTGGTTAATGTATTAACTAACATGAACAAACCATTAGCAATACATTTTTTACAGTATTTATTGGTTGATGTTAGTTAATAGA
Source organism: Misgurnus anguillicaudatus (assembly GCF_027580225.2). Lineage (NCBI taxonomy): Eukaryota > Metazoa > Chordata > Actinopteri > Cypriniformes > Cobitidae > Misgurnus > Misgurnus anguillicaudatus. The sequence continues at coordinate 8,282,226 of NC_073358.2, forward strand.
AATAAAGCTTTTAATTGTTTGTTCATGTTAGTTTGCAGTGCATTAACTAACGTTAACAAGATTTTAATAAATTATTAGTAATTGTTGAAATTAACATTAACAAAGATTAATAAATCCAGTGCAGTTTATTATTAGTTCATGTTAACTAATGTAGTTAACTCATGTTAACTAATGAACCTTATTTTACATTTTTTTTAATTTTAGTTAAATCTTATTATAAATTTTGCCTTGTAATTTTTTTTCTTAAAAACTTCTTATGTTGCGTTTTACTTTTGTATATTTTTATATGCACCAATAACAATATTTAGGTGCTGAAACCAATATTGAAATAAGTAAAAACTGATAGTTTTCCTTTTCACTTTTGTGAAATCCTAATGCTGCGTTCACACCAGCCGTGGTAGAGGCGTCAAGCACAAGTGATTTCAATGTTAAGTCAATGAGAAGACCCGCGTCTGGAAGTCTCGTGGAGCGAATAAGATGTTTAGCATGGTGCGGTAGACGTGATTCCGCCTCATTCACGCGTCTAGGTTACGCGAATGGCGCAAATTGAGCGTTGTCGCAGGACTTTGGCGAAAAACCGTGCCGCGTTAACAAATCAAGAGCTTGCTCTAGTGACGTGATTACAGGAAGCAAACGGAGTCACAGAAGCCCCTCCCATGACGCGAATTTCCACTTGAATGTCTCGATGACTAGAATTTCATGCGCGAATGAAGCGAGTAAACTCAAAAAGTTAAAGCGGCAAACTAGACGCAGTAGAAGCAATTCTCTTGTCATTGTAACCCAATAAAAAAAATCACACAGTTTCTAAAGTAAAATCACATTTATTCTGGTTCCATATTTGTCCCGCTGACAGCCGTGGTGGGAGGGAACAGCAAGTGACGTAAATATAGATCCTAGGTAGGCTTGACAGTCTCATTTCAATTCGCTTTGTGGACTTCGAAGGCTGACCGAGTCCCCACCTTCGAAGTTCGCACATACAATTGTGACATACAGTACTCTGCAAAAGTCTTAGGCCACCACCACCAGCTTTGTTGTTCAAGCAAAGTTTTAATGTCTATCTATATTTATTTTTCACTCTTTTTTTAGGGTACAAACAGAAAATTCAGGAAATATGTACAAAAAATTTAAAACAAAACCATTTTCAGTCTTCTTCAGGCATGAGTCAGTATTTAGTGTGACCTCTCTTGGCACGAAACAAAGCTAATTTTTTTTTAGGAGACTGAAGTCCAAAATTCATTCGATTAGAATTAGAAATTAGGATTTAATTGCATTTAGGTTTAAGAGATCCTGCAGCTGCCTGCTATTGCTCAAGTGGAAGGGGAGTTTACCCTAAATACTTGAAACTTCAGCTTTTATATTGTTTTAATACTACATACACATTTCCTTTAATTTCTGGTTGTATTCCATTAAAGAAACTAAGAAATAATTATATATGATCACAACAACATTGCAAAAACAACACATCATAGTAGCATGGTGGCCTAAGACTTTTGCACAGTACTGTATATCTGAGTGAAACTACTTCTGAAATAAAAAAGGTAGGGTGGGACTTTAATTTGTCCATTATACATTGATTGGGATGTTGGTAATTGGGTCATGTTGCTATTTGCTAATTGCTGAAATCTTTTCCCGTGCCCCTCCCTCCATACCCTGTGATCGGAAGAGAGATTGTTTTTGAGGAGTGTCACGCTTGTAATTTTAAAGGATGCAAATGCAAGTACCAAATAAAGGGGATTTATTAAATAAACACAAAACGGAATGCAAGACAGGCAGGAAGTAAGAACAGGAACAGGAATACAAACATGTAACCAAGACAGCCAAACAAGGACAATGAACCAGCAACAAACAAGACCAGAGACAATGCTTAAATAGGCAGGCTAAATGAGTAACAGGTGTAACAGCAATGCTGGGTTATCAACAGATGAGTCCAGGTGAGAACAATCAGCACACAAACAAACACAGAACACGGTATCCACCGTGACAGTACCCCCCCTCTAAGAAGTGGCTTCCAGACACTTCATGCGAAATAACCAAGAGTCCAGGTGGGTGGAGGAACAGAGGTGGATTTGGGGTAGGGACGGAGGGCCTGGAAAACCAAGGCGGAGCCGAGCGAGCCGGTAGCCAGGGCGGAGCCAACAGAGCTGATAGCCAGGGCGGAGCCGACAGAGCCGATAGCCAGGGCGGAGCCGACAGAGCCGATAGCCAGGGCGGAGCCGACAGAGCAGGTAGCCAGGGCGGAGCCGACAGAGCAGGTAGCCAGGGCGGAGCCGACCGAGCCGGTAGCCAGGGCGGAGCCGACCGAGCCGGTAGCCAGGGCGGAGCCGACCGAGCCGGAAGCCAGGGCGGAGCCGACAGAGCCGGTAGCCAGGGCGGAGCCGACAGAGCCGGTAGCCAGGGCGGAGCCGACAGAGCATGTAGCCAGGGCGGAGCCGACAGAGCAGGTAGCCAGGGCGGAGCCGACAGAGCAGGTAGCCAGGGCGGAGCCGACAGAGCAGGTAGCCAGGGCGGAGCCGACAGAGCAGGTAGCCAGGGTGGAGCCGACAGAGCAGGTAGCCAGGGCGGAGTCGACAGAGCAGGTAGCCGCACTGGCATCCAAGGAGGCACTAAAGGCAACAGGAACCCAGGCGAACCTGGCCGCCAGGATGGTATCGGTAGCTGCAGGAACCTGGGTAGTTAGAGAAACAGGGAGACGGGATACAAAGAAGGCCTCACAGCCAGATTAGAGACTTCAACATAGGTTCCCTTAGACAAGGTAGAAAGTTCAGGATCTGCCATCTTGGGCCAGGCAGAGAGTTCGAGATCAGCCATCCTGGGTAGGGCAGAAAGTTCAGAGATCTTGAGATTTGGACAGGGCAGAGAGAATAGGGAATTCAGGAATGTTCCTATTGGCTAAGGCTGAGAGTCTGTGGAGCTTGGGAACAGTCATGTTGGCTGACTTACAGGGCACAGGAATCTCAGAGGTGACCATCTCGACTTTGACAGGACTCTCAGGAAATACAAATACATGCCTTATGGTCAGGACAGGGAGTTCAAGGAACTCTGGTTCAGTTAACCTGGTCAGAACAGGAAGCTCAGGGGACTCGGATTTTGACCTTTCAGCCAGGACAGGAACTTCTATTTCGTGAACAGACTCAGACGATTCGACCATCTCAGGGACTGGATTAAGCATGGCGGCGGCCATCTCGGGGCTGGATCGAGCATGACGGCGGCCATCTCAAGGACTGATTGAGCATGACGGCGACCATCTCGGGGACAGGATTGAGCACGGCGGTGGCCATCTTAGGGACTGGATCGAGCACGACGGCGGCCATCTCGGGGACTGGATCGAGCACGCCGGCGGCCATCTCGGGGACTGGATCGAGGGTTGCCTGGACAGATAAATAGTACACTGATTAATAAGGTTCTTGTAACCGTTTAGCTCACCCGCATAACTCTTAGGGCTAGGCATTTCCAACTCCAGTTGATCACTTGGCTTTGTCGTGTGGGTGTAGTGATGGGATTTTTTAGAGCTTGGATCTGTTGTGTTAACTCCTCCAATTGCGCGGCCAGTGCTTGTTTCACATGCTCCCTCTCGGCATCTCTCTCCTGCTGTTGTTCCTTGTCACGTTTGAGCCACAGCATGATAGCCTCGGTACTCGCTGCATCCAAACGGAGCTGATTCTTTGTAGCGAACGAGCAGAGCCGAATCTTCAGACGCAGGCTGGGGTGGGACCGTAAGAGCCGGATCTTCTAAGGGAGTCGAACCAGAAGAGCCGAATCTATGAAAAGAGCCGGACTGCCATCACTAAAATGTAGAGCGGGAGCTTGAGCCGAAAGAGCCGAATCTATGGAAAGAGCCGGACTGCCCATCACTAGCAGGAAGTAAGAACAGGAACAGGAATACAAACGTGTAACCAAGACAGCCAAACAAGGACAATGAACCAGCAACAAACAAGACCAGAGACAATGCTTAAATAGGCAGGCTAAATGAGTAACAGGTGTAACAGCAATGATGGGTAAATAACAGATGAGTCCAGGTGAGAACAATCAGCACACATACAAAAACAGAACACGGTATCCACCGTGACAAGGAGGGGATTCACGTTTTTGATTTAAGATTATGAGGACACATAAATAAAATAATAATGACACTTAAGTTATTTGTAAAACAGTTTAATTTAATTACATTGTTACTTTTAAAGTTACATAAAAATATATGTTGATTTGATATCATTTTGAAAATGCATAATTCAAAGGACGCAGTCTTTAAATTGTGAAGCATGCAGCTACATGTGTGTTTTCTCCATTAGTAATGGTGTGTATACTTGGTAGAGCATTAGATTAGTAGCACAAAAGTCTTGATGGGATTGATTCCCAGGAAACACATATAAAATCTGTGAATGCCTAAAAGCCATAAATGTATTATTAAGTAACTTTAGATAAAAGCCTTTGCGAATGCAAATAGAAATGTTCAAACGCCTAGTATAAAAACCTCTTTTTTTGTTATTTGCAAATTCAATAACCAAACTAAAGTTACAACATCATCCCATTTTTGCAATAGACTTTAGGGAAATGTGAACATAATAGATCCAACCAGCATACAGCAGCCAAGGGTAAACTTTGTAATAAGGTAGACTTTAAAGGGGACATTTCACAAGACTTTTTTTAAGATGTCAAATAAATCTTATGTGTCCAGCTCAAAATATCATATAGATAATTTATTATAACATGTTAAAATTGACATTTTGTAGGTGTGAGCAAAAATGTGCCGTTTTTGGGTGTGTCCTCTTTAATGCAAATGAGCTGATCTCTGCACTAAATGGCAGTGCTGTGGTTGGATAGTGCAGATTAAGGGTCGGTATTGTCACGGAGTGACTTAGGGCGAAACCAAAAGTGGGAGAAGAGGTTCCGCCCGGACCGAAGTTGACAAACACCGGCACTTCCGGGTATCCCCGGGCAACCCCAAATCACCGAAATCTGTGGCAGGTGTGTGGAACGACGTAGCGATCACCGATTGGATGAGTTGGAAGGTGAGGAGGAGTATAAAAAGAGTGTTGGAAATGTAGGAAGACGGACGCGATTTGGGGAAGGAACGCTACGAGTACGCGGTGAGTTGGGACACAGAAGTGGAGTGAAATAAGCTGAAACTTGTAGATTCGCTAAGCGAACGAAGAAAGAGGACGACGATCGCCACAGGGGTGAGAGAAACAGCATTGGAAGTAAATAATACTTACCGTTTGTGTGTGTTGCACTAAAGGTCCGGCTGAAGAACGTGCCTGGGCCAAGCCTTCGCCGTATCTCTGTGTGTTGGTGAGCATCTGTGAAGAGAGAAAGGAGAGGAAAAAAGGGTAATTAACACGGGCACAGTGAGTACAGCATATTGTCATCATTGACGCTGGATACAAGTACCATTGTGGAGTAATTATCTGTTGTTTAACGGCCCCGCCGTGCATGCTGAAGTGGGCGGGCGAGCCAAAGTCGAGCTGGTGTTATCTGCGGGACTACCACGGCCTGGGCAGGTCATCGTTGAGGCAGCAACATCCAAGTCTCCTTTCGGGGCGGATCTCGGCCAGGTGAAAAGTACGGACCCTACTCAAATCACTGAAGTGTGTGTCGTGTAGTGGGTGAGTCAGTCTGTGACGTGTGTGCACCTGAAGCCTTGCAGTGTCGTGCCGTGTCTCTTGTCGTCTGTACTTGCCCCCAGGTCCAGAAGACCTCCGTGGAGACGAACGTGAGCTACTGCAACGGTGGCCCCCGATTTCTATCACTGCCCGCTATAACCCCGGTCCAACGGATGTGGATTGTGTCATGGAGTGAGGTACTCTGCAAAACATTGCGGAGAATAACATATCGTCAGAGGGGACTCTGAGAGTATTGTACGAAGATTTAACTGCTGTGTGTGTGTGTATCCTATGGTGGCGGTGTAATTTGAGCTGTCCACCCCATGGTCTAGATCTTCACCTGTCTCCAGGAGAAAGGGAAGAGGACGCGTCCGTTACGAGGACGAACGTGGGACAGCTGCTTCACCTGAACCCGGCTATTGAGGAATCATCGGCCACATTGGGCTCCTCCAGCCACCATCGGACGCCGGTAACCCCCCCCCTTCCTTCGCCTGTGTGGAAGAGTCTAGAGGTGATTTATGGTTCTTTTCCACTGTTGATATTGATACATACCTGCACGCCTAGCTAAAGCTACACTCACCTTGAGAAACTCGTAAGCCGAACAAAGAGCCTGTGATCGTCAGAGATTCATACCTGCATCCCTAGTTAAAGCTACACTCACCTTGAGAAACTCGTAAGCCGAACCAAGAGCCTGTGATTGTCAGAGATACATACCTGCACGCCTAGCTAAAGCTACAATCACCTTGAGAGAATCGTGAGATACTTGCCTGCACGCCTAGTTAAAGCTACACTCACCTTGAGAGACCCGCAAGCCATGTAGAGAGCCTGTGATTGTCAGAGATACCTACCTGCAGTGTGAAATAAAGCTATACTTACCTGTACATTGCGCCCCAGTCATACTTACCTTGGGAGGACGAGTGCAGAGCTAGTACAGCTCCCCCACGACCCACCTGGAGGAACCAACTCAAGCTAACCTACCTCTGCTGTTTAGTTACCTCTTTAGAAGTCCTGTGCAGCGTGCTGCCCAGGCTGGGGAGTTCGTTGGAGTAGAGGAACCGTTGGATGCCTCTCTGGACTGGATCCGAGGGAACGCGCCTCTGCTAGGCTCAGGTAGCTGCTTTCTGTCTTCCCCCATGATCATCGAAGGAGCTCCGTCCTGTCCTTTCCCTGCGAGCACTTACCTGTGTTGGCTGGCTTCCCTTCTCTACTCTCTGGACCCCCGTCTTCTCCTGGAGGAGAGAGAGAGAGAGAGATTATTTTAGACTTCCCTTTCCCCTTCCCCAAAGATTTTAAATAATTTAATGCTGATTTAAATTTTACTTATCTCTCTCGTGTGTCTGGTCATTGGGGTGCTTTTGGGACCTCCTCGAGGTGGAACCTAGGGAGGGGCGTGACTCACAAAGTCTGTGGTCCGCTCCGACCTGTGACAGTATTATCCCCTTCTGACATCACAAGGGGAGCCAAATTTTAATGACCTGCTTTTTCACTGGCTTGCAGAGAATGATTTATCAAAACTAAGTTACTGTGATCTTTTTCACATTTTCTAGGTTGATAGAAGCACTGGGGACCCAATTATAGCACTTAAACATGGAAAAAAATCGGATTTTCACGATATGTCCTCTTTAAAGGTAAATTTCAAAAGGAAACACAAATATAAAATTTTTCAAAAAAATTCTACAAATCTGTTCTTAGCCGTATTGTCAATATTTGTTAGACAAAAAAAATGATTTGAAGTTTTTGTATGTTAATTTGTACATTTATGCTAGGATCTATTGTGAATTAATAATTTACAACATATATGTAACCCTGGACCACAAAACCAGCCATAAGTCACACTAAGCGGAGGAAGAGATCACCAGTTTAAGAATAATGTAAAAAAATTGTGTTGTTTTCATTTTTATTGAAATTGTTATTTTTTGGATTAAAACCTTTAAAGGCAGTTTTCTTTCAGTCATAGGAATAAAAATAGCAAGTTTTTAATTGCTGTAAATGTATTGATATCCTACATAATCATTTACGGTGTCACGTTACGCCCAAAAAAACACCCATTACTCATTTGGAGATTAGGAACAACTCTTTTAGGCCGTGCGCTTTGGCGCATAAACCATTTTTTCCGTCGTTAAACTAGCAAAAGTGGAATCGGATACGCCCGTTTATACCGTGTGCTTTAGACAATGCGATTACATCGTTAAAATAGGGCCCTTTAAGTTACATCCTTATACCAACGTGATCTCACGGAAAGTTGTGTTATAGTCACGGAACATTTGATTGATTTATTCGTGTCCATGACACGAAATTCAGCTTTTTTTGTGCCATGAGCACGAATGTCTTTGTCGTGGCACTTGCACAATTTTCTATAAAACGTTTTTTGTGTCTGTGGCACGAAATTTTTTTGCGTCATTTTATTTTATGTATTGTTTTCTAATTTTTTTCTATTTTTAAATCATTGTCATTGGTTAGATTTGGGGTTTGAGTTAGGATGTACTTTTATGTATTGGTTTCTACATGTTTTTCTTCTGCTTTTAAAACTATTCTCGCCTTGAGTTGGGGTTAGAGTTGGGGTTTGGATGTCTAAACATGATTGAAAGTTAGAAAGTGATTCTAACCCCAAGCGACAATGTAAGAAAATAGGGAAAAAACAATGAGAAAACAATACATAAAATGAAATTAAAAATAAAATTCGTGCAACAGACAAGAAAAACTATTTATAGAGATTCGAGCCACGAAAAAGACATTTGTGCTCAAGGCTGAGTTTTGTGCCATGGACACGAATAAATTAATCCAATTTTTCAACATGACTTTCAGTCTGGCATATACATTCAGAAATTAGACATAAAAGTATGCAAACAAGCTCTGGTCCCCCCTTTAGTTTTGAAGCGGATGAATTAAGCATGTATGCATTATTTGTTGATATTCTGCAAACTGAAAAATAAAAAAACAAGGCAGGGCATTTTAAAAACACAGATCTTTTTTTATTTTTAAAGACCTGGCTTGTCACAAAAACCTTGACAATTATATTCAAGGCTCTGGCTGTATGACCCAGACTATTTAGAAACCCATCCAGGTCTGTCTGGGGCAGTTTTTGACACATTAAATGCTTCTACCTGAGCAGCAGGAGAAGATGGGAGTATTGAACCGGACATGTTGTTTACACTTGACTTGCGAGAGTATTGCCAGTGAAAGCTTTTCGTCCTTCATGCTTCAATCTATTCACAAAATGCAATTCTGTTTAAGTGGAAATTGACCTTTCTGTTCAGAGCTTGGAAAACAAGGGATAATTGGCTGCATTGCAAAGCGCCTCACAATGCACAATTTACAGAGAGCAAGTTTTCAAGAAAGTTTTTCAAAGCTATACAGTATGCACCACAATTATACATTTAGGAGACATTTTGTTCCAAAACGAAGTTTGCAATATTATCAGTATATGTGTGTGCAACCCAGTATCATGAAATTACGTACTTATAGTCACGTAAAATTGTGAGTCTTTTCCGTGACACTGACACGCTTTTCCGCCTTTTTGCGTGAACATGTCACACATTTCTGTTTACGTGTCACTGTCACGTATTTGTTATTCAACTGTTTTGCCCTATTTCCCAGCCCAGTCTCATGTAACTTTTTTTTTTTCGTGATATTGTCACGAATTTCTGCGTTTTTTGCGTGATCGTATCACGAATTTCTATTTACATTGTCACATATTGGTTACTCAACTGTTTTGACTTATTTTCATACCATTGTCGCTTCAGTTTAGGGTTAGATTTACAAAAAATTACATCCTTACCCAAACCCAAATTTAACCCAGGCGATAATGGTTTAAAAATCAAAAAAATGAAAAAAGGTATAAACCAACATTTAAAGTGACTTCCTAACGCAAACACCAAATCTAAACCTAAACCGAAGCGTCAATGGTTTGAAAATAAGACAAAACAGTTGAGTAATAAATACGCGACAATGACATGTAAACAGAAATTCGTGATACGATCATGAAAAAAACGCGAAATATTCGTGACAATATCACGAAAAAAGAACCAAAAAAGTTACGTGACTATTTCAAGAAATTTCGTGAGACTGGGTAGTATTTTCTCACCATTGTCGCTTCGGTTTAGGGTTAGATTTACATAAAATGACATCCTTACCCAAACCCAACTTTAACCCTAATGCCAGGCGATAATGGTTTAAAAATCATAAAATATAAAAAAAAAATGAAAAATGTATAAACCAATATTTAAAGTGACTTCCTAATGCAAACACCAAATCTAACCCTAAACCGAAGCGTCAATGGTTTGAAAATAAGACAAAACAGTTGAGTAATAAATACGCGAAAATTACATGTAAACAGAAATTCGTGATACGATCATGAAAAAAACGCGAAATATTCGCGACAATATCACGAAAAAAGAACCAAAAAAAGTTACGTGACTATTTCAAGAAATTTCGTGAGACTGGGTAGTATTTTCTCACCATTGTCGCTAGGCCTGGGGCGGTAACCGGATTACCGCCATACCGCGGTCACGTGACCCATGCCGCGGGTCTGAGCCCCTCACCGTCATAACTGCAAAAAAACAAAAAAACTTGAAACATTGGCCTGCAATTGTGTGTATATATGGGGATGTTATACACGCAGCTTTTAAACAACAGCAGCTTGTTAACAGAACATTAATTTTTAACTAGGGATGCACCGAATCCAGGATTCGGATTCGGATTCGGCCGAATACTGGGCTTTTTGACGGGGTTCGGGTTCGGCCGAATCCTAGATTTTTTTTCCACCGAACCGAACCCTAGGCTTGCGCTACGCTGGTCGACGTCACGCGGCCGTTGATTACACACATCGGGTGCTGACGTGGAGATGAGCTTTTTCTTTCGGTGAGCCTTAGAGGCTGGACACACCAAAACTTTTAAACACGGCTGAAAACGCCTTGAGGACGCCAAATGCCAGCTGTTTTTCAGCCGAGCGCTTGGTCGCAGTGATGCTTCAGCTGTGAGCCGGTTGGTTGCTGTGGTAATGTCCCGCCCCTCCTCCACTGTAATTGGACGGCCGTGTGAAGACTGTGACATTGAAGAGCGGAGCTTCTAACTCAAAGTATATAGTTTTCAGCGCTGAGCTGCTTGCTTATTGGAAAAACGAGCGTGTCGCAACGCATCCCTTTCATTATGCATAGGCTTATGGTAATTGTCAAAATAGTTTTCCAACTTGTCATTCTGGCATAATGTACAGTTAAAATTAAATAAAATGAAAAATACACTGCTGTGGACGTTGTTTACTTCATTAATGTGCTTTACTGTGTTAATGGAATAAGGATGTGAGTAGGATTCGGTATTCGGTTTCGGATTCGGCCGAATCTTAAACGGTGGATTCGGGATTCGGCCGAACCTAAAAAATCTGGATTCGGTGCATCCCTACTTTTAACTGATATGATTTTAATATTAAATTGTCATTGAGTAGAAATACAAGTGACGTTGTCTGTGACTCGGTAAAAGCAATACAAACATTTTATTTTATTTGAACGTGCAAACAGCCGCAACAGATCAACAACAGAATCAGGTTTCACATTATTAAATTGTCACACAACATAAGAGCACGCGATCAGTCCGAGGATTAATATCCAAAGAGGTTAGATCGTCTCTTTTTCATCTAGCCTATCACAGTGGCCAATTCTGCAGCAGGACACATTTCAAAAAGTTTTGCTTTTGCGTCTTCTTTCTCCGTTTCTGGAAAAAGACAGAAGTTTATGGTAAGTGTCTAGGATAGAAGCGGTCCCGAGCACGCGAGACAGACGCGGACTGCCCGAGTGCGCGCGAGAGGCAGACGCGGATGACGGAGTGCGCGCGAGGCAGACGCGGACTGCTCGGGGGCGCGCGAGACAGACCGTGTCATTTTGCCCACACACACACGCGTCTCCGTGCATCTTCCAAGCTATACTCAAGCACGGACACATATGCAGTACAAGTGATTTCTCATACAAATGGTTCTTTTACCATACCGTCAGGGCAGCAATAATTTGCGTCATTTACAGGCCATTCATAAATTAAGGATAGAAAAGTGTCGAAATGTCTGTAGGCACGTAAGTGTGGACACGCACAATGCGTTAACATTTTTTTTTTTAACTGATAATATTAATTGTTCAAGTTGTTGAATGTTGAAATTGAAGAAATGTGAAAGGAAATAATATTCACTTTACATGTTCCTTATGTTGTTTATTGAACATAAATAAGTCATGCATGTTATTTAACTCATTGTCTTGCCAATAAACCGCAAAACCGCGGGAATTTGTTGTTTTGCCGACCACGGTAAGAAAAACTCCAAACCGGCCCAGCCCTAATTGTCGCTTCGGTTTAGGGTTAGATTTACATAAAATGACATCCTTACCCAAACCCAACTTTAACCCTAATGCCAGGCGATAATGGTTTAAAAATCATAAAATATAAAAAAAAAAATGAAAAAGGTATAAACCAATATTTAAAGTGACATCCTAACGCAAACACCAAATCTAACCCTAACCGAAGCATCAATGGTTCCAAAATAGGACAAAACAGTTAAGTAACAAATACGTGACAATGACATGTAAACAGAAATTCGTGATACGATCAAGAAAAAAAAGTGAAAATTCGTGACAATATCACGAAAAAAGAATCAAAAAGTTACGTGACTATATCAAGAAATTTCGTGAGACTGGGTAGTATTTTCTTACCATTGTCGCTTCGGTTTAGGGTTAGATTTACATAAAATAAATAATTACCCAAACCCAACTTTAACCCTAATGCCAGGCGATATTGGTTTAAAAATCATAAAATACAAAAAAAATGAAAAAGGTATAAACCAATATTTAAAGTTGCTTCCTAACGCAAACACCAAATCTAACCCTAAACCGAAGCATCAATGGTTTGAAAATAGGACAAAACAGTTGAGTAATGCTGCGTTTACACCAACCGCGTTTGAGGCATCAAAATCGCATGTACCGCACCTAGTTTGCCGCTTGAACATTTTGAATGCATTTGCGCCTCTAGAGCGAAGTAGACGTGCGGAAAAAGCAAGCATTTGACGCGCATCAGAGGCAAACTCCGCTTCTTGTGGGAGGGGCAAGTGCTATGCGGTTGTCTGTTTGCAAGATGGCTGATCTTGATTGTACATTTATCGAGAGAGTTACCGGTTTGTATTTGGTAACCTTACTATAGGTGGAAAATAAACGGCGCGGGTCAATAAACTTCACGTGACTCAAAAGTGAAGTGTGTATTACAACTTACCAGGTTGCCCAATGTCCTCACTGACACTCTTCCAAGCGAGGTCCTTTTTATTCCTGTCTCCTCTATAGACATAAGTACTTGTGTCGTATAGCTCCGTGTGACTGCTTGCGGACAATATCAAGCGTTGGTTGAATGAGTGACTCCGGGCGGGGCTGCCACCACAGCAGCGTGAACCGCAAAATGCACAAAAAGCACCATTTACGCGTACCGCGCGTGAATAAGGGGGAAACGCGTCTTCCGCGCCGCGGGACCTCCAGGTGCGCGCCAACGCGTCTTCACATTGACTTAACATTGAAATCACTCACGCTTCACGCCTCTACCGCGGTTGGTGTAAACGCAGCATTACACATACGTGACAGTGACACGTAAACAGAAATGTGTGACGTGTTCACGCAAAAAGGTAGAAAAGCGCGTCAGTGTCACGGAAAAGACTCACAAATTTACATGACTAGGTACATGTGTGTGTCATGGGGATCAAAACTATGATCTTTGCATGGCTAATGCAATGCTTTACCAATTGAGTTACAGAGACATCACTTCTGGTATCAGTGTTGCCAGTTATTTTATTGTTGAGGTTTCAAGTTTCACAAGTATTCAGATCTCTTTGTTTTGAGATACTGTACGTTTGCAATTTTAAAGTGTTGATAGCTAAAGGGATGGTATAACAGCACTGCCTGGGCACGTCATACTCATCTACAGTACACAATGTTTTATGATCAATCATAACCAAACTGCAAAACCTCTACAGTCAAATCAACGCTGAATGCCGTTTAATGAACGCAGTTTAATAAATTGTCCTTTGGTTACGCTTTAACTTTTCTTTGATCCATGTTTAAGCTCGTAAAAGTTGACATATAGCTGTTTTTCTTGCTATCTGCTTTATGTCTCTCATCTTTGCTTCTATTAGACTCCTGTGAAATGATGGGAGTCTTTTCCTCTATATGCTAGCTGATAGCTTGCTTAACAGCTTTCAGGCTTTACTGCGCTCCAGTGAGCTGTTTCTTTGATGATAAACTGACAGGCTTGCTCAAAAAGAAAAGATAGGAACATGCACTCATTACTCGAGATTAAACTCTATCAACCATCTGACCTCTGTGTGAAGTCTCCTGATGTCTTGATGGACAGTTTCACATATTTGGAGCTTTTTTAAAATGGGGCACCATCCAATGCCATTGTAAAGCTGAAAGAATATTGTTTAATATTAAGAAAATATGGGCTTATTTTCATTTTGGGGTGAACTATTCCTTTAAATGTTTGCCAGTACCTAGAGCAGCAGTGTACTGTGGGTAAGGAAAGGAACCGGAGTGAGGTGCTTGTTTGGTTAGTGGATTAGAGAAAGGCAGATGGTCCACACAGTGAGATTTGGACCACCATCCTCCTCCTCTTGGCAGCGAACATGACAGACTATGACTCAAGTCGCAGGCGTTTGGAACGGCACGTATACGCGCCCGGTTAACAGAAAGTTTGATGACTAATTTAGATTTGCAATTAAAATGGAGATCCTGTGAATGAGCAGTCACCATTAAAGGACGTCGAACACGTTTGAGTCACTCTTTTAATGTAACAAGTTCACTTCGTGTTATTCACAGCAAGTAAAAGTCTAACCATAAGGAGATGTTCTCACCCTGTCTTCTACTTCTCAGAGGAACCGTTTAATAGAGTCAAAGGTCTTTTAAATATTGTTATAGGGCATTTTCACTATTAAAATCAGGAAACACAGACCAGTTGGAATTCATAGAAGTGGCAAAATTAAAGTAGCCGTCTCTGATCCCGATTTTGAAAGGTTAGATTTAGTTTCTTTATGCTGGTAATGAATATCACATCTCTCAATCTCTGCAACAACCTGTAATTCACAACTTATACACTGAAAGTAATAAGTAAGGGATAATGTATAGGCAAACCGGTTGTTAATGTAAAAATAAACGTGTGATCAGGACCCGAAGCAAAGTGGAGGATCTTATATCACACTAAAAAGCTTAATTTTATGATAACAACCGGCTGTATTTTATTCTGCTTATTGCCCGGCTATTAACCTCATAAGAAAGGTAAGGAACATTAAATACTGATTCGAAATATTACTTTTTTAAGATGTCAAATAAATCTTTGGTGTCCCCAGAGTACGTATGTGAAGTTCTACCTCAAAATACCATATAGATAATTTATTATAACATGTTAAAATTGCCACTTTGTAGGTGTGAGCAAAAATGTGTGTCCTTTTAAATCCATATAAGCTGATCTTGCACTAAATGGCAGGGCCGTGGTTGGATAGTGCAGATTAAGGGAAAGTATTATCCCCTTCTGACATCACAAAGGCAATCAAATGTTAATGACCTAATTTTTCACATGCTTGCAGAGACTTTAATACCAAAACAAAGTTACTGGGTTGTTCTTTTTCACATTTTCTAGGTTGATACAAGCACTGGGGACTTAAACAAGGAAAAAGTCAGATTTTCATGATATGTCCCCTTTAAGATAAGACAAGACGTTAAAAATGTAACGAATGCCATGTATGTTATTAAAAGATATATGAAGAGTTGGTTTCAAAACGCAATAAATCCTTTTTGACTTATTTCGGTAAAAACGTGTTTTCTATACCAAGAAAGTGACAAGATGAAAACCACTATTTTCTGTTACACGCTTTCACATAGCATCTTTAGGTTACATTAAAAATTCAAATCCATAATTTATTAATAATTATTTTTTCTGCAAAATGCAATAAATCCATGTCAATTTTTTTTCAAAATGCAGTAAATCTATTAAATAAATATACGCTCGCCTAAAGGATTATTAACACCTGTTCAATTTCTCATTAATGCAACGCACAACCATTTCTAGGGTTTACGAAGAATGGTGTGAAAAGGAAAAACATCCAGTATGTGGCAGTCCTGTGGGCGAAAATGCCTTGTTGATGCTAGAGGTCAGAGGAGAATGAGCCGACTGATTCAAGCTGATAGAAGAGCAACTTTGACTGAAATAACCACTCATTACAACCGAAGTATGCAGCAAAGCATTTGTGAAGCCACAACACGCACAACCTTGAGGTAGATGGGCTACAACAGCAGAAGTCCCCACCGAGTACCACTCATCTCCACTACAAATAGGAAAAAGAGGCTACAATTTGCACAAGCTCACCAAAATTGGACAGTTGAAGACTGGAAAAATGTTGCTGGTCTGATTAGTCTCGATTTCTGTTGAGACATTCAGATGGTAGAGTCAGAATTTGGCGTAAACAGATTGAGAAAATGATTGTTACCACTGTGCAGACTGGTGGTGGTGGTGTAATGGTGTGAGGGATGTTTTCTTGGCACACTTTATGCCCCCCCCCCCCCCCCGCATCGTTTAAATGCCACGGCCTACCTGAGCATTGTTTCTGACCAAGTCCATCCCTTTATGACCACCATGTACCCATCCTCTGATGGCTACTTCCAGCAGGATAATGCAACATGTCACAAAGCTCGAATCATTTCAAATTGGTTTCTTGAACATGACAATGAGTTCACTGTATTAAATGGCCCACACAGTCACCAGATCTCAACCCAATAGAGCATCTTTGGGATGTGGTGGAACGGGAGCTTTGTGCCCTGGATGTTCATCCCACAAATCTCCATCAACTGCAAGATGCTATTCTATCAATATGGGCAGATATATTTTTTTGCCTGTTCTTGTCAAAATGATTTGCAGCACCTTGCCGTGTGTTATTTGAGCGGTTGTTATCTGGGATTAACAAAACTGCAAATGTCACTAATCAGAATCAAGAATTTCAAGGATGTTATAGCATCAGCCCTTAAAACAACACCTAGCTGCAATGAAGCTTCAATTAAGCTTAATATCATACAGGCATTAATGCAGAATTGTGTCCTGGGTTCAACAAAGCACAAACTAATACAGTGAGCTTTAACCTTTTAAGCGTCACCCCACCCTATTGAGTTAAATCTACACTCTTGAAGCTTTCAAACAATATACAGTTTGTCATGATTAGATAAGAATTCATATGCAACCATTGAAGTAAATGTAGTCGTCCCGCTGGTGGGACAGTGACATTTAGCAGAAAATAAATTTTTTGAGGCATACTCTCTTCATAAATGAATCAATTACTCTCCCTACATAATTTATTTTATAAAACACTGTTGAAATGTCTATTCTGGAGGCTTAGACCTTTCCACCGATATATAGTTTGTAGTGATAGATTAAAATTTACATCAACAATATTAATGCAAACTTGGGTGTCCCGTATTCGAGACGGCGACGCTTAACAGTTTAAAAATGAAATGAATAACATTTGCTACTTACTTGAAACTTTGCAATATATAAATAAACTATACCAAGACATTTCCTTATTGCTTTTTATTAAGGTTAAATTAACTGTACAGATGAGCAGAAATAAACCCACTTGTTATGTTTCTTGCAAAGTGATATGCATGTAAAAGACATCAAAGGAAAAATATGATGTTGTTAGAAGGCGGCAAGAGAATTCACAGCTTTCAAATGACACGCAAGGCACATCACACTCTGAATGTCTTTGTGACACAATGAAAAAGGTGTCAAAAATGTCTTTATGTGACAAAAATTCAAAACTGATTGCTGAATCTGATGCTAGCATGAGACGATTGGAGACGAGCTCAGTGTCAAGATATTACAAAGACAAATCTGCTCCTGTTGTGTTGACAAAGTTTTTTTTACAATGGACAATAGAAACAAAGACACCACAAGAACATCAAATATGTGAACCTGAACCATAAAACCAGTTATAAGGGTAATTTTTTATTCTTCTAAAATATTTGGCCGATGTGAAATCTGGAATCTGAGACTGCCAAAAAATCAAATATTGAGAAAATTGCCTTTAAAGTGGTCCAACTGAAGTCCTAAGCAACACATACTACTAATGATAATATATTTAAGGTAAAAAAAAAATACTTAATACAATGCTTTTTGGCATAAAAATCAATAATTTTGAACTATACATTAGCCTCTTTCACACAGTAATTTCTGTAAATTACCACAAATTTACACCAGAATGAATTTACCAGTAAATAAAAAATGTGCTGCTGTTTTCACATCTGTGGCAAACGCTGACAGTTGCGAAACTGCTCGTGACCAAACAACATTGCATTAGGTGATATCAAACAGAACCTGTGTCTAAAACAACAGTAATGTTTACACATTAGGCTTCACAGAGGGTGTGCTAAGGACGTCGGCAATTGGGCAAATAGATGGTAAGCTGTTTTAAAAAACTTTTGTGAAGAAATGTGGATGTTAACTTCAGGTGTGCTCTACTTTTAAGCAGCGTGGGTGTGGAAACGTCCGTAAACAGTGCGGGGGTAAACGCGTCATCTGTATAAAAACGTTATGATTGGCCTGAAGCTGTCAGCGCGGTCTGACGTCGTACGTTATCAATGCCGGTAATTTATATTT
Organism: Misgurnus anguillicaudatus; assembly: GCF_027580225.2. Lineage (NCBI taxonomy): Eukaryota > Metazoa > Chordata > Actinopteri > Cypriniformes > Cobitidae > Misgurnus > Misgurnus anguillicaudatus. The sequence continues at coordinate 8,300,477 of NC_073358.2, forward strand.
TTTCTTCACACGTAGCGCTTATCAGTAAATTACTGGTAATCTTACAACCTCCCTTACTGGTAAATTGGCAGCATTGATTTACCAGAAAGGTTCTGTTCACACATGACCTGTTGCCTGCAATTTACCAGTAAATTACCAGTAAAGACTGTATGTGTGAAAGGTACTTATGTATTGTTGAGAGATTTACGTTGGAGACGATAACTTGCGTCATCGTTTACTTTGGGGTATGTACCTTTTGCATATCGTTAACATGTACTAATACACACTTAAACACCAAAGGAAATGTAAAAACGTAAATGGACAATAGGTAAGATTTCAATATGAACAGAAACATTTCTCATTAAATGTACCCGAATCCAGATTATTTTACCTACACATCTACATTAAAGAGCAGAAATTATGCAAAATATGTTTAGAGATAAAAGTGTGTTGGCAGGGAAAAATCCACCTTATCCTTCTTTTTTAATCCCCCTTAAACCAAAGCAGTCTCATTAGACATGCTGTTTTAATTCTCTTGTTAAAGGGACAGTTCACCCAAAAATGAAAATTCTGTCATCATATACTCACCCTCATGTTGTTACAAACCTGTATGAATTTCACAGTTCTGATAAACACAAACGAAGATATTTTGAGAAATGTTTGTAACCAAACCGTTCATGGACCCCATTTACTATGGAAGTGAATGGGGTCCACGAACAGTTTGGTTACAAACATTTCTTAAAATATCTTTCTTTGTGTTCATCAGAACAAAACATGTATGCGGGTTTGTAACAACATGAGAGTGAGTAAATGATGACAGGATTTTTGGGTGAACTATCCCTTTAATGTGATGTCACATTGATAAAGCCCCGCCCACAGCCACAGACTCACTGATTCATTTTACCCAAAAGCTTTTCTAAATGTGTTTGTTAGCACGTTGTAGCGCTAATGCGGCTAAAGATGCTATTGTCCTGTAATCGCTGTCTGGTGGTAAGGAAGTGAGGAGCTGTAGCTCATTTGCATTTAAAGGTACACACATAAAATGCGCTTTGTTGCTCACACCCAAATGGGGCATGTGTAATATGTTAATGTGTTTTACACAACATCTGAAACATCTGAGGCTAAGTTGGTATTTAAATGTCACACAAATGAGAACAGCATCAAATCTCCTGAGCTATGCAAGAGCAACCTCTGAGCAACATTTTTCCTAATATTTATCTTTATCAAGAAAGCAAAACGCTGACCTGGAAACATCCCTACACATATAACTTGATGCATCACCAAACAATTTTGCAATAAAATATGTGAATGAAATATAAGTAGTATATACACATCTGCATTAAAAATAACTATGGTGAGCACACATTATATTGTATGCATTTTAAATTGTACATCAACGCTTGGCTGTTTATCAGCTTTCTATTACAAGTGTTTCATCAAAGATTCATCCTCTAAAGAGACTGTAACGCAAGAATTACCTGGAGGACCAAATGCCGTTCATTAGGATGCTTGTCACAGCATGATTTTAATTCACACTTCTATTTTGAGCGATCACTTCAGATTCCAGTCGAATTATTGTTACAGAATGAGAACTGTACCAATCATTCACGGCATCGGAAGATATTTTAAGATCCCATTATTTTGACCCTGAGTGAGACACTTGACACAGGTCGTTCCATTGGAAAGTCTACGGCATGTTACTGTAAAAGCAGTCTCTGACATGACAGGTAACCAGGCAACAAAGGAAAAAATCTTCAATTACAAAACTCTGCACTTGTGCAAACTGAGATCTCTTCAGCGGGATGTTATATGAGGAGAGTAGCGGGGTTGAGAAGATTGATGTGGAAATTGACGTGTTGAGAAAGCAGGGCGGCCTGATATTCTGTAAATGAAACAGCCTGTCGCTGAATGGCTTTTCTTGTAGACGCATCAATCAATGTCCAATCTGAAAAATAACAAGTGTTTCATGCGTTCCAACATTATGTTACTCAAAACTTTAATTTGCCTCTTAAATCTGTTTTTCCATGAGCACGTATGGCGCACGCATCCTGCTGTATTTGAGCTCCAAAAAAAGAAGAAAAAACAAACAATGGATTATGCCATTGTTTAAAGCAGATGCTAAAGTATTAATGTGAAAGATGCATTGTGCACTACTACTGATCTCAAAATCATAAGGAACGAAAGGCAGACTTGAAAAGTAGGACATCTCCCAAGCTTGTCTCCAACCTCCCAGGGGTTTCATTTTGCCTTGGCATGAAGTCCTATTTATGCATTCATTTATAAGCCTGGTGCAACTGTTTGCAATGGCAAACATAATTGTCTGTATAGGCGCTGAAATACGGTAATATCTTTCTGCGAGAGCACATTTATCTCACAGGGTAAATTTGGTGCCATACACCGCTATTATTAGAATGTTATTAGATGAAAACAAGACTTCTTCCAGCTTATTTTTTTAACAGCTGCCTTTACAAATAGAAAGATGTTCTCCAATATCTCCAGTCGCTTTGAGCCCAACTTCCCTATGGTATTAAGCTTAGGTCCATAGATACTGACACGTAACAGTTTGCCAAGCTGTGTCAGAGATGGTATGAAGCAGGGAAAGAGAGGAGTGGATGATGGTTCCCTTTCAGTCGGTCACTACGACGTCACGTCGTGACCGACGAATTGGGAACCGCTTCGCGGGTGACCTATCTGCTTCGAGAAACCTTTAAAACGCCAATGAACTTGGCATGCAGATAATTGCATCTGCCGGCGCCGCCCCGCCGCACAGCTATTTAATGAGCGGCAGGTGCAGTTATCAAATCAGCTTTTTAGCTTCGAAAGCTGGCAGATTAACACTGCTCACGAGAAGCTGCTCTGATCCTGTGAATAGATCTCTGCGTGTCAGTTGGTTGGGCGAAGGCACCACAGCGAGGCTCGCGAGTGTTTCCACCTCTTTCTTTTCACTCTCTTTTATTTGAGTGTGTGCGTTCTCCTCCCTGTGTGCTTCATCAACTACACAGCTAAAAGAGTGATTTCCCCTAAAAGAGCTGCAGTTGAACTTGCGTCTTTTTAAAGACAGCTGTTCACTGCGCACGGGCGTTAAGCGTCTTTTTAAAGATGTCTTTTCGTCCGTGTTCGACTCCTGGATGCGGCAAGTACATGGGTCCTCGCGATGGACACGATCGTTGTCTCTCATGTCTGGGTCTCCAGCATGCTGAGGCGGCTTTCGTGGGAGGGACATGCTCCGCTTGCGAGAGCCTGACTCTTGCGGATCTGCAGGGTCGTGTGGCGTTTCTCCGGGAACGCCGCCCTCCGTTGCTGATCACCGCCAAGAAGGCGGCTGTGAAGCTACGGAGAGACGACCTCCGCCTCACGGTGCTGAACCGGCAAGCTGGTTCGTCCAGCGGCTCTCAGCCACCGGATCCGCAACCATCTGAGGTTCCGATGGAGACGGAGAGCGCGCGTTCTGCGTCGCTTTCTGCATCCGTTGGACCTCCCGAGGATTCTCTGTCTGTCGTAACATCGGAGGGGGGGCCGTCATTTTCGGACGTTGATCCGGATCCTCTCCCTCCTTCGGGAAGGGTTGCGGTTCCTGATCTCGACCCGGAGATGACGGCTATGCTTGCTCGGGCTGCGGAGACGGTCGGGTTGGAGTGGAGAGCTCCTCCCCCTCCCGTACCGTCCCGCCTAGACGATTGGTACTTTGGGGCTGCACGGGCTTCACAGTCTTCCCCACCGGTACCTTTCTTTCCCGAGGTGCATGATGAGCTGACTCGGACGTGGAAAACCCCGTTTTCCTCCCGGAACCGTCCATATCAGCCATCACCCCTCACCTCCCTCGATGGGGGGGGCCGCTAAAGGGTATGCCGGTATCCCGACAGTGGAGCGTTCGGTAGCGATGCAGTTGTGTCCTGCCGGCGTCTCCTACTGGAAGGACCGTCCTGCCCTTCCCTCACGGGCCTGCAGGCATTCGTCAGCTCTGACGGAGTCTGCATACCAGGCCTGTGGGGAGGCGGCCTCAGCCATACATGCCATGGCTTTGTTGCAGGTTCATCAGGCTAAGGCTCTGAAGGATCTGCACGAGGGAGGTCACGATTCGGCGGTCTTTAAAGACCTGCGTGCGGCTACGGATCTGGCGCTACGTGCGACCAAGACCACCGCACAAGCCGTCGGTCGTGCTATGTCCACCCTGGTGGTCCAGGAGCGCCACCTCTGGCTGTGCCTTGCGGACATGCGGGATGCCGACAAAACCCGGCTTCTAAACGCCCCGGTGTCCCAGGCCGGCCTGTTCGGCGAGGCGGTGGAAGACTTCGCACAACAGGTCTCCGCCACCCAGAAGCAGACTGAGGCTCTGGCTAACATCATGCCGCGTCGAAAGAGACCAGCACCTGCCCCGTCGACGTCGGCACCTCAGTCTGCCCCTCGCCGAGGGCGTCCTGCAGCGGCGGCCGCCTCCGGTCCTCATCGGGGCCGTCCAAGGAAGCGAGGAACCGGCCGTCAGCAGCCCGCCCCGCCCGCTCAGCCCGCTAAGCCTGGTGGAAAGAGAAAATCTAAGCGGCCCTGAGATGGGCGACCTGGAGGTGGAGGGGATCGCTCTTCGGGAGATGGTGAACGCACCACTCCCCCCCCCGGAGGAGGACCGGGTGGGGAATCTTTGGTTTTCTTTAATTTCCGTTCCGCCGGCTTTTCAGCCGGCACCCACAGAACCACAAAAAGAGCGAATTCCTCTTCCTCCTCCAGGTCATCAGAGGCAGTCGGGTGTGACGGATGGGCTCATAACCCTACGTTCTCCCCCTCCTCTCTCGCCAACGGATGTCTTAAGCGCACCGAGATATCTTCATCAGAGTCTTCCCTGCGCAGCCATCCATCAGCGGAGTCAGGTGAGTGCTCATTCTCACAATACACATGTCAACGCAGCCCAAGAGAGCGCGTCATCGAGCACCGCTGTTCCGCTCGCCGCGGGTACTACGATTGTGCCGTTAATTCCCCTCGCCCGGTATCTGGAAGCTTGGCAGCAACTTCCCAGTCCGTCGCGCTGGCTTTTACGCACGATCCGTCTTGGCTATGCGATACAATTCGCCCGGCGACCTCCCAAATTTACAGGCATCCGTTTCACTACAGTGAAACCCGCCGATGCGCACGTACTACGTGCAGAGATTGCTGTCTTATTGGCGAAAGACGCGATTCAGCCGGTTCCTCCAGCCGAGATGAGGTCTGGGTTTTACAGCCCTTAATTTATTGTACCCAAGAAAAGCGGCGGGTTGCGACCGATCCTGGATCTGCGCGTTCTGAATCGAGCACTTCACAAGATGCCGTTCAAAATGCTTACGCAGAAAACCATATTTCAATGCATTCGCCCACAGGATTGGTTTGCAGCCATCGACCTGAAGGACGCGTACTTTCATGTCTCAATCCTTCCCCGGCACAGGCCGTTTCTCCGCTTTGCGTTCGAGGGAAAAGCATATCAGTACAAAGTCTTACCGTTCGGGCTCTCTCTCTCTCCCCGCGTCTTCACAAAAGTGGCAGAGGGCGCTTTAAAACCTCTCAGAGAGAGCGGTGTTCGCATCTTGGCATATCTCGACGATTGGCTCATTATAGCACAGTCGCGTCAAATGCTTTGCAATCATTTAGATCGGGTGCTCAAACACCTCGCCCGTCTCGGTCTTCAGGTCAACCGAGAGAAGAGCAAACTGTGCCCGACACAGAAGATCTCTTTTCTCGGCATGGAATTGGATTCGGTCAATCTTACAGCACGCCTCACGGAGGCGCGCGTTCAGTCGATTCTGGCTTGCTTGAATACGTTTTCGGGCAAGACTGCGGTCCCTCTGAAACAATTTCAGAAATTACTGGGGCATATGGCTGCAGCCGCGGCTGTAACACCGCTCGGTTTGCTGCATATGAGACCGCTTCAGCATTGGCTTCACGACCGAGTCCCGAGGAGAGCGTGGCTAACCGGCTTTCACCGTGTCACGATCACACCGAAATGCCGTCTCACTTTCACCCCGTGGTCAGACCCAGCGTTTCTCAGGGCGGGGGTGCCACTGAGACAGGTCTCCAGACATGCAATAGTATGCACAGATGCCTCCAACACGGGGTGGGGAGCCACGTATGGCGAGCTTGCAGCTTCAGGAGTATGGACATCACCCCAGCTGCATTGGCACATAAATTGCCGAGAACTGTGGGCTGTATATCTTGCGCTCGTCCGCTTCAGCAGCGAGTTGAGAGGCAAAGATGTATTAGTTCGCACAGACAACATTGCGACTGTTGCGTATATCAATCGCCAAGGCGGAGTGCGCTCTCGTCACATGTCGCATCTCGCCCGCCATCTCCTCTTTTGGAGTCAGAAGAATCTGAGGTCTCTTCGTGCCATTCACATCCCGGGGTCGCTCAACGCAGCGGCAGACGCGCTTTCCCGAGCAGCGCGCCCCGGCGAATGGCGACTCCACCCTCAATCGGTCCAGCTGATTTGGAGACGTTTCGGCAGAGCGCAGATAGATCTGTTTGCATCTCCAGAAACAACCCACTGTCACCTATTTTATTCACTGAACGAGGGATCACTCGGCGTGGATGCATTGGCGCACAGCTGGCCGAGAGGTCTTCGCATATACGCATTTCCCCCAGTGCGCCTCATTGCACAGACATTGTGCAAAGTCAGGGAGGACGAGGAGAAAATTCTTTTAGTTGCTCCATATTGGGCCACCAGGAGTTGGTTTCCAGAGCTCACTCTCCTCGCGACAGCCCCTCCCTGGAGGATTCCCCTGAGGAGGGACCTTCTGTCTCAAGAAGGGGGCACATTATGGCACCCCCGTCCCGATCTGTGGAACCTCCATGTGTGGTCTCTGGACGGGGCGCGGAGGTTGTAGGTGATTTACCCCAGGCGGTATCTAACACCATCGCTGCAGCGCGAGCGCCGTCTACGAGACAGGCATATACGCTGAAATGGAACCTGTTTGTTGTTTGGTGTACTTCTCAACGAGAGGACCCCCGAGAATGCCCGATCAGTATTGTGCTTTCATATCTCCAGCACCGCTTGGAGAAGAGGCTGTCACCATCTACTATTAAAGTAGATATCGCGGCAATATCCGCGCATCACGCACCCATAGACGGTAGATCTGTGGGTCAGCACGATCTGGTCATTAGGTTTTTAAGAGGTGCACGGAGGCTCAATCCTTCGCGTCCTCCCTCTATTCCTCCTTGGGACCTGTCCATGGTGCTGAACGCTCTCAGGGACTGCCCGTTCGAGCCTCTGCAGACGGTGAGTGTCAAGTTTCTCACTATGAAAACTTTGATGCTCCTCGCACTGGCTTCTATTAAGAGGATAGGGGATCTTCATGCATTTTCGGTCAACGATTCGTGCCTTCAGTTCGGGCCGGCTGAATCCAGCGTTACACTGAGACCCCGGCCGGGCTACGTGCCTAAAGTTCCCACCACTCCCTTTAGGGATCAAGTGGTGAACTTACAAGCTCTGCCTTTGGAAGAGGCAGACCCAGCTATGGCTTTGTTATGTCCTGTACGTGCACTACGTGTGTATGTGGATCGCACTCAAAGCTTTCGGACCTCAGAGCAGCTCTTTGTCTGTTACGGTGGCCAGCAGAAAGGGAGAGCTGTCACTAAACAGAGGATGTCTCACTGGATTGTAGACACAATCGCCCTGGCTTATGAGAAACAGGGCATTCCTTGCCCTTTTGGTTTGAGAGCCCATTCAACCAGAAGCGTGGCTTCATCTTGGGCTTTGGCTCGTGGTTCCTCGCTTTCAGATATTTGTAGAGCTGCTGGCTGGGCGACACCTAATACGTTCACTAGATTCTACAGTGTTCGTGTTGAGCCGGTATCCTCTCGAGTTCTCTCGTCAGATCAGTGAGAACATCGAGGAACGGCTCCTGTGTCGGCTTGGAGCCTTTCTTTTTGGCTGCGCAGAAACCGCACCATTATGGAAGGCCATTAAGGCAAAAACGTTACAAAAAATGTTTTTTGTCTTTTCCACCGCTTGGTGACCGATGTTGCGGAGCATCGGCTGCCAGCCTCTCACTAGATGTATTCTTGACTATCTGGGTGAGGCTAGCGCCCACATTGCGCCCCCTAGTGGTTTCTTTGTGAGTATTTCCGTGGAAAGTTTATGATTTACCACGTTTCCCTTAGCGGAGTTCCTCTAGTGTTGCTAAGAGAGTGTATTTTTTAGAGACTTCGTGTCTTTTTCTCTATCACCTTAGTGGTAGACCCCTAGAGGGTTTTTTCTTCCGCAGCGATCTTAGTCCCGCCTGACGAGTTCGCTTCCCAGTTCGCCTAGTCACTATCGTGGGTTAAGGAACAAGTAGTGACCGGCCTCTGCTTCAACCCCATTTCCGTTCCCTTAAAGGGGAGAGTCGGAGGGTTTACGCAGGCACTGGAAGGGTCAGCTTCAGTGGCGCTTTGGTAGGGATTCCCAATTCGTCGGTCACGACGTGACGTCGTAGTGACCGACTGAAAGGGAACGTCTCGGTTACATATGTAACCCTCGTTCCCTGAAGGAAGGGAACGGAGACGTCACGTCCCGTCGCCACAGTTTGCTGTTCCACTGCTGATATCGGCCGGACCCTTTCCTTCTGTCCAGCTTTCTCAGCAAAAAATAGCTGATTTGATAACTGCACCTGCCGCTCATTAAATAGCTGTGCGGCGGGGCGGCGCCGGCAGATGCAATTATCTGCATGCCAAGTTCATTGGCGTTTTAAAGGTTTCTCGAAGCAGATAGGTCACCCGCGAAGCGGTTCCCAATTCGTCGGTCACGACGTGACGTCTCCGTTCCCTTCCTTCAGGGAACGAGGGTTACATATGTAACCGAGACGATTTCTATCATGTCACAAAACAGAGATGGATTATGATGAATGTTATCTTGCTACCTAAGGGTCCACCTGAACAGCACAATGGGTTTCATTGGCACATGCAGGCATGTTCAGGGCAGGCCAGAGCATGTTGTACTTTTTAAAGTGGTATAAACCTTTTATTAGCATGGTTTCGGTAGCCTCAAGCCGCCTTTCCACTGCACACGACAAACGACGGCCGATAAGCCGTTAGTCATTCATTTCCTATGGAGAGTCGCAAAGCGGATGCGTGAGGTGCCGACCATCTGTGGATGCGAAAATATCGGATCCGTTTAGACGGTTGGATCTGTTAAAAAATTTGAACTTGTGCGACTAAACCGCATGCGATATGCCGACCGGAAGTTATGTTTTTCATTGTATTCCAATCACAAACTGTGTGAGGTGAAAATCGTTAATCCTTTTGGTTTAACTTTATTAGTTACACTTGAATCCTTAAAAAATACACTTTTGATTACTGATAATAAATACATTATTAATTTAATTTGTGTATGTTATTATGTTAATCTTGTCTTAATATGTTTTCTCCAAAAAATATTGGCAATCTTTGTCATATATAAATAGCTGTTTATTGTTTCATTCATTTGCATACATTTATTTATTCCACCATGGTAAACATATTAGAATGAAGCCTCTTACGCTGGAATGAGCTTCTCTCCCATATACGATTAAACTGAAACTTCATTACGACTGCCACTAGGGGGAGAACTCCGACTGTCGTTTCCGTATGTCGTGTGCAGTGGAAAGGCGGCTTGAATGTAGATAATAATACTATTGCAAAATGACTGTTTACATTAACGGATGTTGATCGATGTTATGCAAACATTTTGTTAACAATTCTCAAATGTCAAGGTTGTACAACCGCAATCATTTGGCCTTTTTTGTGGTCTGAATGAAAAGTTTGTATTCCTCTCCAGTGTTGGGAGTAACACATTACAAAATATAATATATTACAGTAATATATTAGTTTTTGCTGTAACGCAGTAATATAACGCATTACTAATAAAATTTTGGTAATTTTTTTTTGATTCTGACAGTGATTGTTACTGTATTTTGCCATAAATCTTCACTTTGCCAATTCAAAGCTCGAGGGCCAACACATAATTTCTAGATTTAAAGCAGCAACAAACTACATTTTAACATTTTATAATGCCTAGTCATACTTCTGTTCTTTTGATGAAAGTAACTCAAAAGTAATGCAAAAGTAGTGTAACTCATTACAGTTCAGAGACAGTAATATTGTAATGTAACTAATTACTTTCAAATGACAGTAATTTGTAATATATAATGTATTACACTTTGGAAGTAACTTGCCCAACACTGTTCCTCTCAAATACTGAAAAAATGGCTACTTTAAAGGGGCAATAAGTAGGATTTTAAGTGTTTTATTAATCAAAATCAGAATTTCTTCTCTTTACTTACATTGAACGGATAAGTGCAAGGAGGCATCCATATCGTTCCGGCAATATGAATAAACTATAATAGCAAAAAGGGACAAAAAGCACTTGCCTTCCAACGCGTTTTCATTCAGAACACGTGAACCAGCTGCAAAGATCAGCGATTACATAACGGCTACCGTAGTTGCAACACGCATTTGGAAAGGGGAGGCGCTATAAAGCAGTGTTTGTTTGAATGCAAAATACAATTCCACCACTAGATGGGGTAAATCCTACTTATTGCCCCTTTAATGTAATGGGTAGGCTGGTACACTTTCTGTGTCAGGTGGTACAACCGATGTAAAAATGCTATTTTATCAAACACATTTTAATTGTTTTTTAAAGATATATACCTTATACCAAAGTAGAAGTCTATTGAATGTAAATTCATTGCAGAGGTCAGATGACTTCTTTATTCAAGGGCGCTCGATGCGAAATTCGTCACAACATGTATGTAGCCCGTGTTGTGTGTGTGGTTCCTTTTTTCAAAATATGTGTTCTGCATGTCGACAGATCCTGTGTGCATCACGTGTCTTGTCAAAATAAGTGCCTGCTGCAGATGCGTCTAGGGTTAATGATAAAAGAGACGCTCGCGTTTGGCAGATACTCGCATAATCTGATGCGTAATCAAAGTTTACTGTTAAGGGAGTGTCTTGTGTGTATTATGTGAATGTGAGCTTCTCTTTTATCATAAACGGTTTTGACGCATGTGCAGCAGGCACTTATTTTGACAAAACACGTGATGCACACAGGATCTCTCGACGCTCAGAACAAATATTTTGAAAAAAGGAACCACACACAACACTCCGAACACTTATTTTTAATTAGCGCCCCCTCGGAAGAGCAGTCACGAGTCGCCGCTGGTGCAACTGTTATGAATGAAATAAAAAATGTTGAGTTAAATAATTGTATTAACCTAATAATTTTAGATTTAATAAATGCAATAGGTAGACTATAATTGCTTGGTATACTTTATTAAAAACAATTGTTCTTCAATTTATAGTTGAAAAGGGTCAAGATGTTTTACACTTTCAAACTATAAATCTGAAATTGTGTTCCATTAACAAAACGTTTTATACACATTGTTACTGACTCAAAATATGCATTACATCTTTTTTTAAAAGATTTTTTAGTTTTTATGAGCTTGTTTTGTCATTGACCCTAATGTATTCACATCTCACAAGGTTTGTCTTTAGTTCAAACTAAATCTGTTTGCACATTTAGTTGTGAAACAGCAGGTGTCGACTCGACCTTTAAAGCAAATAGTTACTCTAGAATGTTGGGCTTCTTTAAAGACACCACGGTAGTGACATTTACCCTATTGCTCTTTAGCTCTTGAGTCAATTACTGCCAGAGAATTATTAAACCTTAAAGACTCACTGAAGTGCCTTGAAATACAAAGCTTTATTTGATGTGTTAATGTAATTTCCACTGAGTGACCCCTTCCCTTTTAAAAAATAACCAATAGTTTACCTCACAACCTGGATTCTGATGAGAAGATGAAATGCAGAATGTACTGTAAAAATGCTTGATTCTTAAGTTTTGCATCGACCATTTCATATTGAGTTTAATGACATTTTATGGATTTACAAATAATGTTTTAAACCCACAATGCAATACAGAAGTTGTGCACTTTTTTAGATTTCTAAATCTCATTTTATTTATTTGTGAATCCCATACGTTTTTTGGGCATCTTCCAATATATTTTCTGGATCTTTTTTTTGTGAATATTAAAAAGTTTTTGTGTGGATCATAGATCATTTGATTGGTATTACACAACTTTTCTGACCATAAAATATTAAAGGCAACTTTTTGTTATATAATGTTTAGGAGCACAGTAGTTTAGAGATATATCCTTACGAAAAACATTTTTATATTAAAATAAAAAAAATAAAAAATTTAAACTTTGATTTAAAGAGCAGCTATCGTCCGATTGTCCAAATTTTTCAACTCGGGTGTCAGCCGCCAATTCACGACAAACACAAAATGCACAAAAAGCACCATTCGCGAGTACCGTGCCAGAAGCTCAATTCGTACTCTTTGCCTACTATATAGTATGGAAGTAGGCGGTTTGGAACGCAGCGAGAGTTGACCCAAAACAAGGATAGGAAGCTGATACTTTTTAGCTAAAAACAGACAGATTTCACGCAAAACAGGCAGAAATGACATGCATTGTGAATGTCAGACTTATAATCATTTTCTTTCCGTCTCGCCTCGTCAACGAAAATTCGAAAGCATCTCGTCATGTTTTCGTCACCTTAGAGACATTTTTAGCTAGTCATCGTCGCGTTAGCGTCATAAATAATAGGTGCGTCAACGAAATCATTTCGTTGTCGTCATCGTTGACAAAAACAACACTGATTCACGCAAACTAGACACGCGAATGAGGTGGAATTGCGTCTACCGCACCGCGCCCAACACCTCATCCGCACTGCAAGACCTCCAGAAGCGCGTCAACGCCTCTTCACATTGACTTAACATTGAAATCACTCACGCTTGACGCCTCTACCGCGGCTGGTGTAAACGAAGGATTAGTGTGTATTAGTGTGCAAGCTATCATTTGCCAATCAAAAACACAGCACTCTTCAAATCGATGAGCTTTGTACAAAATCAGAACGTTTGAGGAAAGCAGTATATCTGGAGCTACAAAAATGTAGCTATGTTTTGTGGAAAATAATGTGTTTTTTTCACCATAAACCACACAAACACATTGTATGTTACCAAATGCAAAAAATAACGTTGTTTTTTAGCAATGAAATAGGTGCACTTTAATGGTGATAATGGCATTCAAGGTTTTTTTCCGATTTCAATAAATTAGCCCTTACGAAAATTAACAAAAAACATGGTTACTGTAATAAAATCATGGTTACCACAAAATAATGGTTTTACAAAACCATAGTTGCACCATGTAGTAAAACCATGGTTTGCTGATAGTAATCAATACACACAAAAAAACATGTTTACTACACTTTTGCCACAAAAAAACATGGTTAATTTTTGTAAGGGAGGTAAAACTTTAATGCTGTTTGTTTAAAAAAACTTTTTAAAGAATGTTTATTTGGATAAGCCTACATTAAATATTGCTTAAGGTCTACAGTATAAAAAAATCAATATTTATCCATATATAAAATCAGAACTGTACAGGATGCAACACAACCCCATTTTGTGACGTTCAATCGCGCCTTTTCCGGAGGACGCAGTCTCCATAGCAACCTGACTCTTTTAACGTCCTTTAGTTTAGCCATCACACCTTTGCTGAGAAGTGGGCTTTTTCACACTCGGACTTCACTGTCCATGTCCGACAGCGATAATATGTCCTATCTTATCACACACACAGCAACGTCATTCACAGCGCGCGTCCCTAATCAGACGCATTTAAATTTCCCACGCGAGCTCGTGTCACATCCGGTTCAGCACCATTGCTTGGCCCCGCTTCTCAAATTTCCTCCCCACACCTTCTCTCCTGTATTACCCAGCCAAGTTTGTCTAGTGATGAAGTAATATTTCCACCGCTTCCCTGCTCATCCCTACATTCGCCATCGGACCTGCGGTCGGCAAGAGAGCGCGCGAGGAAGCGTCGAGATGCAATAAATATGCAAAGAGACGGCTCTACAAACCAGAATTCATTTCTCCTATTATTTTGGTGCTGATTTTACATCGCATCTTTAGTCGAGAGGAGTATCGTAATAGAGAGGCGTACAGCTGAACAGAAACAGATCTGCATGTGATATCTCTGGACCAGGTGCCAGGCGTCGGAGGCTGAAGATGCATCCTGCGAACAAGCTCCTGACTCTCACCCTGCTTGTACTGATGGGCACTGAACTCACCCAAGTAGGTTTATAAACGCCATTTTCAGCGCACATTTTGGGCTAATGTGCACTAAATAAGCCAGATGTAAATCTGTAAATGTAAGCTGTGTTTTATCATAAAATAAGCAGATGAATCTTTTGTAGTTCTGAAAAAAATGACAGCGGGGTTTCTCTTATCTAAATCGTATAGCTGTGGTAAGATAAATCCATTTATACCAACTTTTTGTAATATGTGATTATCGGATATTTTCTAAAGCTAAATACATCTTGGTTGTAGTGGGGTCTCCAACTGTTTGATGTCTTTGTGAGAGTATTATTCTGTATGGGAGATAAAACACGTTCTGGGCTCGTGCAATATATTCTCATTATCCACACACTGATTGTCTCTGACACTTTTAAGTCCCACTTTGAAGACAGAAATAGCAGGTAAATTGCTTTCTCTTTTTCCTCCCTAGACCCTTGGATTTTAGGAAATGTTTTTGATGAGTTAATCAAACACATTTTACTGCTGATATTATAAAGTTTATCAAATACCAGCTGGACTGAAATGACAAGGTCATTTGTCTCAGTTTGTCTGCAATGAGAAATTTCAAGTACATGTTTCAAGATTCAAAGCCTTAATTATCATATGCACAGTTCCCCGTAGAATAATTTTTTTAATTTGGTTTCCACACCAACCAATGCTGTTAAAAATAAGAAGTTCTAGTATAAATACTATTAAAATTATATTATTAATAGAAGTATTAATAAAGCTCTTTTAACAGTGCAATGCAAGAACTGATTTACTGGATAATAATTTGATTTAATCTATTTTCTGCCATGATTTGTAATAAAATCACAAAAAATCATATCCTCTAATATTACAAAAATGCAAAAAAGTGCCTCAAGAATTGCAAATGTTTTGCTCCCCATATTCAGTCCATTTAGCTCAACATTGAGTTGTAAACCATACATTTTAGCAGTGGTTCTTACTGCTGAGATGATGCCAGGGGCCACAGTTTTATGACATTTTCAAAAATACGCTAATTCATCATAAACTGTGCAATTAAACATCAGAAAAACAAGGCAGCACTACATTGTATAATTTAATGGGGCGGTTTCCGGGACAGGGCTTATCCAACCCAAGACTAAAATGGATGTTTGAGCTGCTTTAATTTAAAAACTTGCACTGACATATTGTAAAAAGATGTGTTTGTAAAAATTACTTAAATGTCCTGGATTCATCTAAACCCCCTTTCCAGGAAACCGCCCCTATGCACTCTTTATGGTTTGAGAACCACTGCATTACAGTATGCTAATTGATTCAGAAAAAAATATTTTAATAGGTAAACAGTAAACTATAGCTTGGTTTACTTGTTTTTCAAAAACATATATAAAACACAAAAACATCTATAGCATTAATATCAACGTAAACATAATTGCAATGTCTTGGTACTGTTAAGATTAAGTGTTGCCAAAATTGCTAAAAAGAGGATGAAATCAAAATTGTTTTAAAAGCTAATATGTCACCAGATTTTAGAAAGGCTATGGCATGTTTATATTTATATGACCCCTTTGTGTTAAGTGGGGATGCAGTTTCTGCCTCACAGGACTGATGACAACTTCTGTCCATGAGACAATGTCAAAGAAACCAACCTGCACTGCCCTCTGTTGGTCCAAATTATTACGACTACTAGACAAGCGCAATTTGTAGTAGTAAAATATGCCCTTACCTACTATTTCTTTAAAAGTACACTTACAAAGATCAACAGAGACGTAAATCATGTTTTATAATCTTAATACGTGATTGATTGATTTCTTTTAATTAGCAGTGCTTAATATTTCAGAATTATATAAAGCATCCATTTTATTCTAGCAAATCTCACGCATTATATATATACCGTGTGCTATCGAGATTACTGCGACATTACATCAGAAAACCAAAATTATATATTAGCCTACATAAAAGTCAAAGAGATACATCTCAAATTAAACTGCTCTATTTGAATGCAGATGTGGAATAAGTCATTGCATTACTGTATCAGTACATCATGCCCATATTTGAATGAATATTTTGAAATGAATTTAATGCCGCTCGTGTGGTTATTTTGAGACTACGCTCGAACTTTTTCCCATGTTTAGCGATTCCGCATGTTCGTGCGTCAAGCGCCAGGAGGAGGTTTGCGATCTTTATGAATATTTCACCAGTATACCGGATGGGAGGGGCGCGGACCCAATGAGATGAGGTGGTGTGCGGAACGTGCCGTCATTATTCGAGTGGAGCGAGAAGACAGAGCTGCACTCCTTTGATTAAGCACAGAGCTCGTGTCAATTAAAGTTCGGTATAGGATAGTGAGCGCAGAAATGCCCGAGGTTGACTCGTTTGCGATGGGCGCTGATGGGAAGCGCATCACCTCATCCAGGCGCGCGGGGTACAAGCGCAATTCTGTATTGGGGTGTTTATAATGAGGGTTACCGGGAAAGAGAAGAGCAGAGATGTCGGTGCCTTTACTGAAAATTGGAGTGGTGCTCAGCACCATGGCGATGATCACCAACTGGATGTCGCAGACTTTGCCCTCTCTAGTAGGTCTGAATAACACCAAATTAAGCGTGGCACCTCCGGGTGTGCCGGACCGGAGCATCGGCGTGAGTTTGAACATTTTCTATATATATATTTTTAAACGTGCTCTGCAGAACATATTAGATCAATTGTATTATTTACACAATTTATGTATAACATTAGATTGATAACATTTATGTACTTATAATTAAATACTTAAATATATTTACTTATATAATCTATTAATTATATTAAGAAGAATATCAATAGATCCTTGTAAAAGTAATACTAACAGTAGCGTACCCATAAGTAGGCTATAGTGGTACTACCATCAATTTGTACACATGTGGAATACCATTACATACTGTATGTACCATGGTAGTACCATAGTATCCTTAAAAAGCACGAATCTCATGCTACACTAATATGCAAAACGTTTAATACATCGAAATATATCAAAATAATTTTCATTACGGTTAGTTATTCCTCAGACTCAACTGGTAGAGCACAATAATATTGACCATACACTATGAATTGAACCCATGCGCTTGGCACTATTGCATATTATGCAATAGTGCCAAGCGCATGGGTTCAATTCATAGTGAACATAAAACTAATAAAATGTATCACTTATATCCTCTGTGTGTCAGTTTAGATATTATTTATTTATTTAGTCACCAATTTCTTGTATATGGTATATGCTTATGCACGCCTTTTGTGTTTTTGATCTATTAAAATGCAACAAATTCACATTCCCTATAGGAATGACTAACATCTGGCAAATAAAAATGTGTTTTTATATAAGCGTAAACCAGAAACTACTAAGGTTTCGTGACATGATATTGTGCGATGAATTTGTATTAATTTTCAATATTAGGGAAAACCTTTCGTTCCTTATTGCAAAAGGTGCATTTAGGTAAAATGTGTTATTGATCATTAAGTATATTTAGACTTTTGGGTACAGTACAGCAAAAATCCTGTCTTGTTCAGCAATCTGTACTTTTTCGTTTTGTGTGTGCTTGTATGTGAGAGAGAGATCTACAATCTCTAATATGTATTTTTATACATTGGTATTTATTGGTTTGGTATACCCAAAAGATTAGATTTTAGTATAATCTGAATCAGTTTACGGCACCAGATTTGCAAAGACGTTCCTTAGATTGTATAACAGTGCGTTATGAATATGGATTATTCATTAGATTACTCAGGATTGGTGAGGCATACGGAAACCCTCACTCTTTCAGATGGCCCTTTTATGTAAAGCTACTGGGTCACAAAATCCCTTCTGATAGAAGACCACATCAAGCACAAAGTATAAAAATCTTAAAAAATGGTATGTCTGTATATTCACCGCTAGCACGCTTCTCTGCTCCAAAGTGGATAGAGCAAATGAGAGAATGAGAGAGAGAGAGAGAGAGAGAGAGAGAGAGAGAGAGAGAGATAACTAATATAGTGTATATAGTGTCCAGGGAGCTAACCTTCTCAAAAGCACTTGCTTCACAAGACTGGGGAGATAAAATTGTTACAAAGCTGCCTTCCTTCAAACAATAAATGTGCCGTCCTCAATCATTGACCTTTTTCTCTTTGCTTTGTCCCTCGTCCAGGTGCTGCCTGCTAACCCAGAGGACTCATGGCAGGTGTACAGTTCAGCCCAAGACAGCGAGGGCAGGTGTGTGTGCACTGTTGTGGCTCCTCAGCAGACCATGTGCTCACGGGATGCCAGGACCAAACAACTGAGACAGCTCTTGGAAAAAGTAATCTTACACACACACGCACACACATAGCCTTGCAAAGACACAATGACAAAGTAAATGCTTCACTGGGTTTCCCTTTTAACAAGGTTATCACCCGGTACCTGTTATTCTTACGTTTGTTTTTGTTTTCTCTCTCTCATCAGGTCCAGAACATGACCCAGTCGATCCAGAATCTGGACCAGAGGACCCAGAAAGACCTGCAGTATGTGCAAAGGATGGAGGTTCAGCTAAGGGGTCTGGAAACCAAGTTCAAACAGGTGGAGGAGAGCCACAAGCAGAATATCGCCAAGCAATACAAGGTACGTGCTCAGCTATCCGCGCCGTAAATCTATTCGCTTATTTCAGTCACTTCCAGACGTTGTGCGTGACTGTGAAATTGTTTCAGATTAGCTGCGTTTGCTACTATTTACCGTTATATTACCTAATCAATAGCTGTGCAATGAGCAAAGAAAAGTATCGAGCGGATTCATTTGTTACATTTAGCAGCCCTGTACATCTGCAAGCTAAATAAACTCGATTTTCTTACCTACTAAGTGGATGCCACATACATTGTAACCACAAGAACCAAATGATATGATTTTGATGACATAGCTACTCTCCCATCATATGTACTGTTAGCTTGCTAAGCACATGCAGTAGATTGATGCACTAGCGAGGGTATTAAATCTAAATAAACGTGCATGTGCCAAGGTGCGATTTATAGTGTGTGGTGAACTCTCGAAATTGATACGTTTTTATTTTTTATTAGTTCAGCACAATTATTTTCCCGTGCATAATGGGTTTAAAGGGATAGTTCACTCAAAAATGCACAATTGACTTCCATTGTATTTGTATTTCATATGGAAGTCAATGGTGCTCCTGTTTTCTGCTTGCTTACAAATATCATCCTTTGTGTTCAGCAGAACAAAGAAATGTGTATATATATATATATATATATATATATATATATATATATATATATATATATATATATATATATATATATATATATATATATATATTTTAGGTCTGTAAAAACTTGAGGGTCAGCATTTTCATTTTTGGATGAACTATCCCTTTAAATATTTTTTGCATAAATAAGCCAGGTGTTTTATGGGCGATGCTTGTGGCACCTCTTGTTCATTTACCAACTACGAAAACATTTAGAATCATTTAATTTCCTTTACACACTTCATCAGATAAAAGTCATCCTGCATCTTAAACCTAATTTAAAGGCGGAGTCCACGATGTTTGAAAGCCAATGTTGATATTTGAAATCATCTAAACAAACACGCCCCTACCCCAATAGAATCTGGACCTTCTGTTGATAGACCCGCCCCACACATACGCAACCCGGCAAGGATGTTGGTTAGTAGACACGCTCCTTACTGCTGATTGGCTATGAGTGTGTTTTGGTAGTCGGCCCGTCTCCTTTTCCAAAGCGTTTTTCAAACATCGTTGACTCCGCCTTTAAGATGTTCGGCACAAACATGACGTTTCACTTGCAGTATACATTCTGTACAAGTTTATGTTTGGATTTTTTGCTTGAGGGTATCTTTGCCATAAGCACTGTCGACCAAAATATGGTCCTGGGGAAGTACCCTTTAAAAAGGTCCTAATAGGTACCATTTATGAACACATATTGATAAGTTGATACCAGTATGTTCCTGTGAGGTACTTTTTAGGTAAAAAGGTAAAGGTAAAGGCAAATGTAACTGCTAGGGACCATTTATGACCATTTGTTTTGATGCTCTTAATGTAGTAATGTTGTGTTTTTTCCCAATTTATGTCTTTAGAACAAATATCATCATGATTATTTGCATATCTGCAAATAATTTTAAGCATGTGTTTGCGTTTGTTAAAGGGACATTCCACTTTTTTTGAAAATATGGTCATTTTCCAGCTCCCCTAGGGTTAAACATTTGATTCTTACCATCTTTTGATTCGTACCATCTTTCCATTCAGCTGATCACCGGGTATGGCGCTAACACTTTTAGCATAGCTAGCACAATCCATTGAATCTGATTAGACCATTAGCATCGCGCAAAAAATAACATTTTAAAACTTGACTCTTCTGGAGTTACATTGTGTACTAAGATCGACAGAAAATTAAAAGTTGTGATTTTCTAGGCAGATATGACTAGGAACTATACATTTATTCTGGCGTAATAATCAAGGACTTTGCTGATGCAACACGGCTGCAGCAGGCGCAGTGATGATACGCACTGACCGAAAATAGTCCCCTTGGTTACTTTCAATAGCAGGGGACTATTTTCGGTCAGTGCGTAATATCACTATGGAAAAATATCGAAACTCTTTGGTTATTTTTTTAGCGCGATGCTAATGGTCTAATCAAATTTAATGGATTATGCTAAGCTATGCTAAAAGTGCTAGCGTCAGACCCGGAGATCAGCTGAATGGATTCCAAAACGATAAGATTCCAATGTTTGACTCTGTTTAGGTGAGCTGGAAAATGAGTATATTTTCAAAAAAAGTGGAATGTCCCTTTAACTCATCATGTGTTGCATTTTGTTAGAAAGGTTAGTAAGTTAGCCATTCAACCGAATTTCATTTCTTTGCTTGCAGGGCTAACTTTATGAATTAAATCAAAGCTGCAGAGACTGAAGAACAAGTTCAATCCCGGTCAACTGAATCTTTGCCACATTTAGTTGAAAAACGAAACACGAAGCACCTTTGAAATCTGTTTGCAGTCCTTTTGTGCATGCTACTATCGCAGGCTTTCATGGATAGATTTTCTTATGCTATGATTATCATCTCCATGTCTTTCCTAAATCGGATTTGGCATTATGCATATTTATATAAAAAAAGGGAAACTGTTGTTGTATGTGTAAGCATGTAACCCCTAACACGTTGCATTTTGAACGTTGCAAAAATAAAGAGTTTTTCAAATTTTTGCTGGTGTACTGAGGACTTGTTTTACGTACTGTATACGCAACCAACATGTATTTGCTAGGCACACTATAGAGTAGCGGAGCAGGGCAAGACAGGTGTTTGGACCGACCGTTGCATGCATGCCTACTGAACCAAGCCTATTTTAACCTTTCAGGCCATAAAAGCGAAAATGGAGGAGCTTAGGCCAATGATACCAGTGTTGGAGGAATACAAGGCCGATGCAAAATTGGTAATGCAGTTTAAAGAGGAGGTGAAGAATCTGACGTCAGTGCTAAGTGAACTGCAGGAGGAGATCGGAGCCTTTGACTACGAGGAGCTTCACAGCAGGGTGTCAAATCTTGAGGAGAGGCTCCGTGCATGCATGCAAAAATTAGGTAGGATGAGTTCGAGCACAAACACAAACAAACTTTTTATGTCATTTCAAACCAGGATCACCAATATGGATGTTTCAAAACATAAACTTAAACATGCAAGCAAGTACATTACCTCAGTTATGAAGACCTGTCTGTTCGTTTAAAGTTTTAGTTTGAACAATAACAGGTAAGACACCATAGAAAAATATCAGTGGTGCTTTTAATGTCATTATAACATGTTTTATTATAATAAATAAGAAAATTACATACTGCAAAAACATTCAGAGGCAAACATCTACAGAGCCTCTAAAAGGACATGATGGTGGAAATTATTTGTAAAGAGGAAAATATTTCTAAACATTTTTGCATTCTCTTGCAAAAGTTTTGCATTCCCCAAGAAACTTTGAGTTTCCTTGCAAAATTTGTTTCGGCATTCACTCAGACGTGTTTTTGTGTTCGCTCACAAGTGTTTTTGCATTCGCTTGAAAGTATTTTTGCGTTTGCTCGCTTGTATTTTTATGCTCGCTCGCAAGTATTTTTGCATTCGCTTACAAGTATTTTTGTGGTCGCTCGCAAATGTTTTTTCGTTTGCTCGCAAGTGTTTTTGCATTTGCCCCAACATATTTTTGTGATCGCTCGCTAGTATTTTTGTGTTTGCTCGCTAGTATTTTTATGCTCGCTCGCAAGTGTTTTTGTGTTCGCTCGCAAGTGTTTTTGTGTTTGCTCCCTAGTATTTTTGCGTTCGCTCCCAAGTGTATTTGCATTCACTTGACAGTATTTTTTGCATTTGCTCGCAAGTATTTTTGCGTTCGCTCGCAAGTATTTTTGCGTTCGCTCGCAAGTATTTTTGCGTTCGCTCGCAAGTATTTTTGTGTTCGCTCGCAAGTATTTTTGTGTTTGCTCGCTAGTATTTTTGTGTTTGCTCGCTAGTATTTTTGTGTTTGCTCGCTAGTATTTTTGCGTTCGCTCGCAAGTGTATTTGCATTCACTTGACAGTATTTTTGCGTTTGCTCGCAAGTATTTTTGAGTTCGCACGCAAGTATTTTTTTGTTTGGTCGCTAGTATTTTTGTGTTTGCTCGCTAGTATTTTTGCATTTGCTCGCAAGTGTATTTGCATTCACTTGCCAGTATTTTTGTGTTTGCTTGCTAGTATTTTTGTGCTCACTCGCAAGTATTTTTGCATTTGCTTGTTAGTATTTTTGTGTTCGCTCGCAAGTGTATTTGCATTCACTTGAAAGTATTTTTGTGCTCCCTCGCAAGTGTTTTTGCGTTCGCTCGCAAGTTTTTTTGCATTCGCTCTAACGTATCTTTGTGTTTGCTTGCTAGTATTTTTGTGCTCACTCTCAAGTATTTTTGCGTTCGCTTGCAAGTGTATTTGCATTCACTTGAAAGTATTTTTGCATTTGCTTGCTAGTATTTTTATGCTCGCTCGCAAGTATTTTTGCAATTGGTCGGAAAATGTAATGAACTGTTCAATGTTATGATTAACTGGAATTAAATTTTATAAAAGAAATGGCTACAATTTACCACACACTACAGTCTTGATATATAAAGTCATTAAAAATAAATACAACAATGTTTATTGTTTACACAGTTGTTTATAAAACACGGTTTGCGAGGAAACAGCAGGTTATTTTGCAAGAGAGTGCAAAATGTTTTGCAAGAGAACCCTAAACGTTTTTTGGGAGAATGCAAAATGTTTTGTGAGAGTACGCAAAAGCTTTGAGAAATATTTTTTCCTCCCATCCCAAATATTTTCCACCATCATGTCCCTTCAGAGGCTCCGTACACATCAGATTTTCTCTAATTAAAAAATCTCTGCTTTTGGGGTTGTGTTGATGAAACTGTAAGAGTAGCTGACACCGTGTAGGGTCAATATTTATCAGAGTAGCAACTCGAAATCATGATTAAGCAACAAACTGAACATTCTATTTTCACAGTATCGACATGCTAAATCTTTAAACAGTTAATTTAATACTGAAAGTCAGGGCAGATTCAGATATTAAATTCTGATGTGAGTAATATACATCATCATACTGTATGGATTTTAAATTCAAAACAAATAACTTTGAGGTTTACCTGAGGTTATCCCAGCAAGCAGTTTTGCATTTTAAAGAAGTCTAATTGCTATCCCAGACACTTATATACTAAAACAAGGCAGCTGTCAGTGAAAATTTAATAGACGTCTAACCATAGCATCAAAATAAATAAAATAAATAAATAAATAAAACCAAAACCTTGCAATCACTGTTGATTACATGATTTAATATCAAACATCTCACAAGTTATTTCAGCAAAAACAACATGTAATCCAATTCAAGTTTATTTCAGTTAGAAGTGGGTTACTCATAACCGGACCCTGGACCACAAAACATTTAAAGTCATTTAAAACTGAGATTTATACATCATCTATCTCTATTTGGCCAACATAAAAGTATTAAAAAAATCTGAAATCTGAAAGTGCAAAAAAATCGAAATATTGATCAAATCACCTTTAAAGTTGTCCAAATTAAGTCTTTAGCAGGGCAAACACTCACATAAAGTTTTGCTATATTTTCAGTACGAAATATACAAAACATCTTCATGGAACATGGATCTTAATATCCTATCGCTACAAATATACCCATGTGATTTAAGACTTGGTGCGATTTGGTTTTGTGGTCCAGGGTCCCATCGGGTCTATAGTTCACCTAGAGGGTGAAATGATAACTATTGCTTGCTGGGATGACCTGAATTCATTTTTAGTATGACACAGCATAATCTCTGACCTTATAATCCGATTTTATTTAGAGACAAAGCCTGTATAAAGATCGTAAGGTTTACTTGAAAGTCTAAGAGAAACTCGCAGCTATCTTAATAAACATTTAGGCTTTCAAATATAGGTCAGAAGCAGCATGCGCTGTGTAACAATAGAGAATTGCTCTTCTTTTCAAAGCGTTTATTTTAGATTCAGTCGAATATCAGATTATGTTCTCATGCATAATGTAAGTGCGGACCCGCTTTGATTGATTAAAAGAGGACAGCTTGCCGGGTTTGGCGCTTAACAATAAATACCAAGAAAGAGCTGCGGTCTAAAGTTTTCCACCGAGCCCAAAAGCTACAAGCGGTGATAAAGAGGGCCATCTAAATATGATCGTGGGATTTCATTGAAAGATTATTGCTCCCAGTTCAGTAATCTCCTGACTACATGAATTTATAATGCTGCATTATGCAGGGGAGTTAAACCTCTGGATGAGACATAAAGTCCCATTGATAATTTGCTACACACGCATTCACCAATATAAATAAGGTGAACTATGTTAATAAGCTTTGCTTTAATGAACTAGCCATTTGCCGACTATGCTTGTTTTATTTTTGGGTATAGTTAACAAGATTTCAAGCTGCTTTATCTGTTTCCCTGTCTTGCGAAAACACGTTTAAACAAAATGATAATACTCTGAAATGATAATACATGAAGTTGAGCTCATTTTAAGAAAGGTACAGCACAACATTTGTTTTTTAAACAGAATGCACAGAGCATATTAGTAAAAACTACTGATGGCAAAAATATTATATTGAAGTTCAAAGTGGTTCTGTCCTTTTCTCACCCTCAGATTGCTTCAAACCTGTATAAAATACTTCTAAACGCAAAGGGAGATATTTTGAAGAATGTTTGATACAAAGCAGATCTGGGGCATCATTGACTTCCATATTAAAGAGAGCATTCTCTAGAAGTGCCCCTGATTGGTTAATCACATTTTTCAATATATAATTTGTGTTTAGCAGAAAAAAATAATTTATACAGACTCGGGCTGGGACAACGCATCGACGTAATCGATGACGTCGACGCAAAAAATACGTCGACGCAAAAAATACGTCGACGCAAAAAATGCGTCGACGCAAAATATTCGCGTCGATTCGTCAGACCCAAAAATGCGGCGCCGTAGTGTAGTAGCAACACGAGTGGCTTCAGTCCACGCCGGTTTCACAAATTCACACAGCAAGGGTGAGCAGTGCCTGCGGCCGCGCGGCGTGTGTTTTTTTTCAGCGCCCATGTTAACAATCATGCACCCCGCCGCATGAGCAGCGCGAGCTCGCGGCTCTGTAGCAACAGTGCTGCAATCGTTTCTGCGTCGGTTCTGCTGCGCTGCTCATGCTCAATTAAAGTGAAAGTGCTTTGTTTATGGTTTAAATGCTCGTGGATTTACGCGAAAAAGTGTCATTTTACCATAAAATCATGAATGTGATGCCAAGTGTGTATTAAACAGTCATTTGAGCAATTTAACAGAAAGCAATGAAATATGTCACTGTTGCCAGAAGACTGCGCTTTCATTCACTCTCTGTCCAGCAGTAAATGAATCCTCATCTATCTTAACAAACTTAAGAGAAAGAGATTTAATAATATATGTGCTTCT
Source organism: Misgurnus anguillicaudatus (assembly GCF_027580225.2). Taxonomy (NCBI): domain Eukaryota; kingdom Metazoa; phylum Chordata; class Actinopteri; order Cypriniformes; family Cobitidae; genus Misgurnus; species Misgurnus anguillicaudatus. Next base: position 8,326,470 of record NC_073358.2, read on the forward strand.
TGAGTCTATAATTCTGTTTATATCTGTCATGAAATGGACTTGAACAGCACAAAAACCATGTGGATTAAACAAATCAAGTTATAAAAATTACACTGACCATCAAAAGGCACATTGAAGAGGTTTTGCTCATAAATGCATGTAAAATAATGTAATTTGAACTTGACATTTTTATACACAGTATGAGCTGCAAACGCTTTATTGAATGCTACCTCTGACTAAGAATGCATTATTTTGCACTTGTATAGTCTTTTTTTATTTTGAAATTTTAAGAACAATAAACATATATTGAAATGTTTACATTCAGATATGTAAATCAACATGTATAAATTGCTATAAGTTAATTAATGGGGAGATAATCGAGAATCGAATCGAAGTCGAATCGGACTGAAAAAATGAATCGTTAGATTAATCGATGCATCGAAAAAATAATCGCTAGATTAATCGTTTAAAAAATAATCGTTTATCCCAGCCCTAATACAGACTTAAGGGGGAGAAAGGTGACAAAATATTTTTTTTGTATGAACTATACCTTTAAACGTACCTTATTAACTATGCAAGTCACAACGATGATGCTGAGCTACAAACTCAGTTTTGCCCACTGTATATTTTTACAAAATTGCACTTATGTTTAAATATTAAATATAGATGCAGTGCACACATCAGAACTAGTGCGTCACTATATTATCCTTAAAAAAAACACAAAAATACAAGCCTGTCACAAACAATTGACCTAACATTTGGCAATCGTGTTTGTTGATAAGATTGGCCAACTGTGCCGCTGACAGACAGTCTGTCTGGATTTATGTAATATAATGGACCATACAATGTCTTTAAATGTAGGTTATGTCTGTAGCAGTACATCTGGACAGAGAATTGGGTGAATAAATCACAACTCATTCAATCCCAGCGGGATTACGGAATAACACAGGTCAATATTAGCAGATTATGAGTAATAATATAAAGTGTAGTAGTGCCATGTGTTCAAGTACTTAAATGTAGAGTAAATCCTACACACACACACACATACACACACATTCTTTCCATGTTTTGTGGGGACATTCCATAGACGTAATCCCCTAACCCCAACAATCACAGAAAACTTGATACTTCACATTTTCAAGAAACATCATTCTGTTTGATTTATAAGCTTGTTTCCTCATGGGGACATCAAAATGTCCCCACAAGGTCATAAAAACACTGGTATTCTTATCTTTGTGGGGACAATTGGTCCCCACAATGTGATAATTACCAGGCACACGCACACACAATAGAAGAGCACTGTTTCCTTGGAATCTGACCCATGACCTACTACCACCTGAGCTATAGGAACACAGAAAAATATAAAATAAAGGTGCAATATAGAATAGCAACATTAGTAAAAAATTGTCTCCGGTGAGGCTTTATATAACCAGCACAATGATCACATTTCACTGTCAAGAACAGAATATTGGATATCTCAGGAAGCAGAGGAGTAGCTATAAATGGACCATTCGTTTAAATAGGCAGCTTCTATAGCCCAGAAGACTGCCAGAGGAGCACAGCAGGAGAGAGAAAGAGAAATACTGTAAGAGAGAGAGAGAGAAAGAAAGAGAGAGAGATTACGTTTCACGTTTCTAAAAGGGAAAGAAAAGACGAAGCAAGAAAGACAGTCAGAATGAGATCTAAATGAAAGAGGTGCGTGTATCCTCGTGAATCAGGACTCTTACATCGGTGCAGACATCCACACAAGTTATGCTTCGTTGCATCTGTCTGACAGTGTGTCAAAACAGAGAGTACGAGAGCATCGCTGATGCCTGCAAACTCCTGCCCGAGTGCCGGAATATGACAGAGACACAGACACCTCCGTCCACCACATTTATCAGTGTAAAATGCTCAGGTTTACAATGCAAGTTTACCTGCATATCACTCACTTGTAGGAAAGTAAAGGAGGGATAGTTCAGCCAGAAGTAAAAGTGTTATTTATTTATTCTCAAAACGAACTGTGAATTATTTCCGTCGCTTTGCTCAAAACCACGGCCGTGGTTGCATTTCGTTGAGTCATCTCTGACCTAGAACATAACCTGCCCCGGAGCAGGTAAGCCGTGTGGCGGAAGTTACTATGGCGACGAACACCGCTTAAAGCCGAGCTACTGTCATGCTACCAAAAATTGCACAAACTAAGCCTTGACTTACCTGGCTAGCCAACTGAACTGAAAAGTCCAAAACTGAGACAAACTACAGAACAAATGTAGTCTGATGAGACTGTCTTTCAAAAATAATGACCCCATAGGTCTTTGTCCAAGCAGCTTATTATGACATACAGTTACGTTTTATGGATAAGCGCCCTCTATTATTATTTGGTTGCGATTTAAGGTTGTTTGCCTTAAGGAGCGGTCACACTACACTTTTCGTTCCATTGACTTCCATTCATTCACATGCAAATGCTTCAGACCAGAAATGCAAGTTCACGTGAAGATATTTTGCAGTTTGCTGCACAACAAAGTCCGGTGAACTCTGACCTGGGAAATCGTGTCATGTGAGAACATGTGGCCAGTAGAAAACCATTACATCACGGTGTGACCTTTCTCTGTCTACTAAACAACATTGAAGTGCTCCTATCCCTTATTCGCAGTAATGCCCAACAATATTTGCATGCTCAAATTCTAGTGTGACTTTCTGCATCAGATTAGATGCATTTAATTTTGTGAATAAATTAATTCGTTTTAAAGCTATTTTTGAGCCTTTAACCCCACCCCTACCCTAAAAACACAGCATACAAGTAAAAGTACAGTCCTGGGTATTGCATAAATTGAGGAATAAACAACAGTATAAAAGTATTACAAACAACTTGTGTTGCAAACTGAAGCCATACGCTCACTTTACATGAAGAACTCCGTAAACGCAGTGCACACAGTCAAGTCGCATTTGACATAAAGAGGTACATAAGAGCATGACACAATCAGTCAAGAGAGCCAATAAGCATTTCACATTTCAAGCTTACGTAATGATCTAATCGGTCACACAAGAGCCAGTGCTATTTCACAATCAAAGATGACGTATCACTTCTTCTGGTGGTAGTTTTAGAAACGAGTGTAGCTGATTGTGATCGCTTTTGCATTTTTTCTCATAAAAATCGATCGTTTGACCTTAAAATATTTGTAATTAATTTGGATGGTTAAAATCGAAAATTATGCCAATTATCCCAATGCATGTCATCAATTGCAAAATGATTCCCCAATAGAGGGTATGCACATTACGTCACAGGTTACGCACACTGAGTGGCAAAAGACAGAGCGGCAGCATTTGAGTACAGTGTGACATCTGCGAAAACACGGTGAAAACGCGTTGAAATTGGAAAAAGCTGTTGTGCGATAGACTGTACTAACAGATTAATGAGAATTCATGCCAAATTCCACAGACCACAGGTGGGTTGATAAGTTGCTACGGTCACTATCAAGCAGAGGTTTTACTTTCTACTTAAAAGTATTTTTTTCAAGTATTTGTATGTTATCTGTGTTTTTCTTTGGAAAACATACATTCCAAAAAATAATATCATAATTGTTATTCTATTACATTTCATAAATACACGTGTTTGTTTTACATTTAATATTTAAGTACATCAATGTACTTTTTACTCAAGTAAAAGTACACAATTTTAATGTAATTAGGTATTAAATAAATTTTAATATGCAACATTAAAGAATACACAGTATGATTATATGCTTTAGAATGTAGTGAAGTAAAATTTTTCCCAGTACAAACACCCTAATAAACCACAGATGCTTGGAAAATGTAACTAATGTAACTAAGTATTGTCCACCTCTGCTATCAAGTCCAACTTAATTTAATTTAAGCTGATAATAGTCAGTTAAACTTTTGGCATTTTCGCAGCAGCCGCTATGAAAACCAGCCATTTTGTTGCATGTTTGCCCCTCAACCGGGTGAGCTCTCGCATGGTCACGTGGAAAAATGAAGTACATACCCTCTATATACAATGTCATGCCCCAATAAATTAAATTTCACCTGCTGCCGGTAAAGGCGCTTATTTATTAAACACACATGTGGGTCTTATCACTGCAAAAAGTGGCTTTCTTACAAGCAAAAAAATATGCCAATGGAATAAGTGTACTTTTTTCAACACTTGATTAAAGAAAAAAAATCATATATTATTTCTTATTGTTTATTTCATTAGCAGATTTTTTTGCTTGTTTTAAGCAAAAAATTTGCTTAAATTGTCATTTTGCTCATCAAGAAAATACATCTTAATGTAAGAATGTTTAGATATTTTACTAAAAACAAGACAAACATACTAAGAATGTCATTTTTTGCAATGTGGGGAAAGGACAAACGACCTAAACAATCGTATGGGTTGGCGGATACTGTAGGTTGAGTCTGATTGTTTAAATGCTATACTATATCGTAAAGCTTTAACAGATTCATGGAATAGGAATCGTCAGAGGTGTCAAGTAACGAAGTACAAATACTTCGTTACCTTACTTAAGTAGATATTTTGGGTATCTATACTTTACTTGAGTAATTATTTTTCAGACGACTTTTTACTTCTACTCCTTACATTTTCACGCAATTATCTCTACTTTCTACTCCTTACATTTTAAAAATCGCCACGTTACTTCTGTTAATTTCGGCTTGTTTTCTTCAGCATAAAAAACCTATCTTGATAAATTGCATCAGCCGGATGAATGGGATTGTGGTTTGGTTGGATGAGAAGTATAAACATACACCATTCCGACACCCTATTGGTTTGTACGCAATCCCCGCCGTACGCAATCCCCGCCCCCCAGCTGACTGCAGATGATCAAAAGTTTGTTCGATAGCGCTGCAAAGATAAACATAAAAGAACCGCGAGAGCGATTAGAAAGCATGCGAAGCAATTGGAGCAGTTTGCTCTCGCGATGCTTTGATATCATCCGCCATCCGTTTGTACAGTAACAGAACGCGGCATTCTGCCTTCAAATGGAAAAGGACGAAATAAAACTCGCGGATCACTTTCAGGTCAGTTCACATTTACAAGCCTGTGTAAATGTATAGCTGGCTGCTGACACCAACTCATCTGTGTGATTTAAATAGTATAACAATGTACCAATTTAAATCATGTAACTTCAGTTGTTCAACTTACAGTAAATGACATTGTGCTGCGTTGCGTTTTGAAGCATGGCAAAGATATGCTAAAGACATCTGTTGTTTTGTAATAACTGCCCTAAATTTTATTTGCATTAACAAAACCTACTTAGCTAAATGCTTGAGTGTAAAATCAATCAAACACATAACCATACATACCAACTTTTTCTTTTGTTAATAGACATCAGCTGTTCCCTTAAACCTGACTTTTAATTTACTTACAAGAAATTACTTGGATTTACACTGACATGTAAGATCAGCTTTGTCACATTAGATTAAGCTGAAGTCCATTAGCTACACTGGGACAGATGCAGAAATATAGGCTTTAATATATAATTGCATATGTGTGTAATTGTAGTTAGTGTTGCTGTCAAAATACAATTATAAATTATAACAATAGCATATTTCTATCCTCACACATACTATAGTTCGTTGTTTTTTAACTAAAGAGGGCACCACTGTAAAAGTTTGGCCAGCAGCGGCCCTGCTCTGAATTTTGACTTTTTGCACCATTATAATATTTGAATATTTATATATAATGCTCAGTAGTACACATATAAGGTTCTTAAATGCAGTGGTTATGAAACCATTTTTTTTTTGCGGCCTCCCTTGTACAGTGGATTCCTTCACAGCCCCCCCCCCAAAAAATGTATGACATAAATCATTCTAAAACATAAAATTTGAATTAAACAGAACATATTAAATTATACAAATGTATTGCTTTTGTTTAGTAGCCTTATTGTTCTGAGGTTTAATTACACAGAATTTATAATAAAGTAATGTATTTCATGAAATATTATAAAACTGGGGCCCCTGGCACCATCTCGCGGCCCCCAGTTTGAGAACCACTGCTTTAATGTACTTGTTTGCATTGTATTAAAATGCGTTCATTTTTAATGGGCATATACCGTATGCAGTTGAAACAGATAGCCTAGTGCAGGGGTAGGCAACATGGAGTTCCGATGTCCTGCAGAGTTTAGCTCCAGTTCTAATCAAAAGCCCCTGAAAAAGTCACCTGAAACTACAGGTAGCCAAGGTTTTATAAGGGTTGGAGCTAAAATTTGCAGGACATCAGCACTCCAGGACTGACATTGCATACCCCTGGCCCTAGTGCATCCCACATTTTTTAACATTAACATTTTAATATAACACTATAGTTATTATGGCCTTTAGAAACTTGTTTTAGAGGAGATAGGGTAGTGCACAATAGGCCCCTGTGGTGCGGCCTAGGCTTTTTTCCGTAATGACATTTCCTTACATTACTTTTACTTTTATACTTTAAGTAGTTTTGAAACCAGTACTTTTTCACTTTTACTTGAGTAAAAAGGTTGAGTTGATACTTCAACTTCTACAAAAGTCTTTTTAAACTCTAGTATCTATACTTCTACTTGAGTAATGAATATGAATACTTTTGACACCACTGGGAATCGTAAGCCATTACTTAGTACAGATTTTTCTGGATTCATATTTCTTTAATTGAAATCATCCAAGCTGTGTCCCAATTCGAAGACTGCAACCTTCGAAAGACGTATTCTAAGACCAATTGCACGAATGAAAGCTGTCCCAATTCGAAGGATTCTTGGAATGAAGGCTCAATATGCGTCCTTATTTCTCAGCGCTGATAAGGATAGAACGAAAGGATCCTTCATAGCCCAGGTTATCCCGAGATTCACTGTGCTCAGCTGCGTGGCGTGTCCGTTTTTAATTTGGCTCCCATGTTAACAGGTTTAAGCTTGCAGACTGCCTGCGTAAGATGCGCGTCTCAGGCGTGGCTCGAACCGCTCGTAAAACGCGTGCTTGCTAGAAAAACGTCTATTTTTCACGCGAGACGCAAGCGGGTTGGAAGCGTTTCCAGGCAAAATAGAATAGGAAAATATGTTTATATGTCATTTTGTACACAAATACATTTAAATGAATGACATTTTGATGTTTGAAAGTCTATAGGTTGACATACATTCAGATATAAATGTAATTTAAAATATAAATAAATAATGATCGATTTTCAAATATGCACCTGTCAAACATAGTCCATTTTGCCATCAATACTGTTAAATGTCTCCTTTATCAGCTTTATATTTATGCTTAACATGAAGTTAAAATTGTTGTTGTGAAGACAACAGCCTGGTCTGTCGGCGGGTTCCCTCTATGTCACCTACAACAGCAGCAGCAGCACGCCGGCTCCGCGTCAGACACGGTTCTGGTGTGTAAAGTCACAGAAAACGCGACGCAGCCGCCACGCAACTGACACGCAACAGAAACGCCACGCTCACGCCACGCAGCCAGTGTGTCACCGGCCTAATGGCTGGATATTTTAAAATAAACATTTAAAACCTTATTTTTACCTAAAAACGTTCTTGTCACTGTTTTAGTATTACAAGTTATGTTTTGTATTACTATTATTCTGTGTATGTTGTGTAAGGTTGATTAATTTGATTAAGTTAAATTTACATCAACATGTCATATTTTTGAAAATAAAAGTAATATTTTTCTGGTTTTTATATTTATTCTAATAAGCCAGAAACGTCTTTGCTGTGTCCCACTGACAGGCACAGTAGGTGACGCAACTTTATAGATCCGCTGAAGGCTAAACCGTCTCATTTCAGTTCTCTTTGCGGACTTCAGAGGCTTCGACCTCCAAAGAACGAGTACTCCCTTTTGCAGACACGTCCTTTAAAGGACCTAGCCTTCGAATTGAACAGCTACTGTTTGAATTTGGGCACATTCAATGTTGTCGTATTACATTTGGTTACAAAACACATGAAAACAAAAGACATTTGGCATCAATTGCTTGCTTTTTTGTAATTATTGGAGCTTTTACTAAATCCTTACTTTTCAATTGTATGTAAAACGACAACTACACAAATCGTATAGGTTTGGAATAACATGAGGGTGAGTAAATAAAAGCAGAATTGTCATTTCTGGCTGAGCAGGTCCTATTGCGATAACCCTCCTTTAATTTATTTCCTTTTTTACCAGCTTGTGGAAAACTGACAGGAATAAGTGATTCGATAACCGTAAAGACGTCTGGTTCGAGGTACGGATCCTGGATGACCGATCCTCTCGCCCCTGATGGCGATACAAGGGTGAGTTTATCAAATCTGAACTTTTATAGCTAAAATTCCCTGGTTGTGTTTTTACAACAGGAATGAATGGCCACCGCATTGTTCGGCGTAAGAGAAATAGCTTTAACCACAGCACGCCCTTGACTTTAATCAGGAAAATGCCTTTCATTTCATCTTATCAGCGCTCTTTCTGTCCCTGCAGTGTATTTTCTTGAAAACAGGCCAACGGTGTGGTTTATTAAATTACCACCTCACATTAAGATGCAAATGATAGGTGTAAATCTTGCAAGATTTCATTAGTGTGGCAGGAAAGTCATTCCCAGTAAGAGCTGAATGATGCCTGTTAATTCCTGGGTCCGTATTTTGCCCACTCAAATGCTGATACCCTCGTTGGTTTTATTTCTAGTATGCAGTGCAAATAACTTAATAACTCATTAACTAAATAACTAAACACTATTTCAGGTCTTTGCATGAACCTTTTGGCTATTTCCAATTTGTTGAACATCATTCAACAGATATCAACAGCTGCTCTGCAACGAATCCATGATCCCGTTATTATATATTATATATTAATGTAACAGCTGTAAAGAGGATATCTGAAGGTGAAGCTGTGGAGTTTTTAGCTCTTTGAGGTGGATCAATACAGTTGAAAAGCCTAGAAACAGAAAAGCATCTGGCCTGCAGATCTGTCTGTGCTTTGAATGATTGATGAAGGGTCAGAGAGTTGCCCTTGCGTGAAGCCACTGATAGACTTTACGTGCAACTGCTATATGTGTTGGCAGTGAAGACAAACTGAATAGGATGAGACAGAGCTACATCATGTTTGATATACTGACAAGGTGGAGGAATGACATAAACATTTTGCATACTGCATACATTCTTAAAAATGAAGGTGCTACATGACGCCATATAAACCATTTTAGCTGTATGGTTCCATAAAGAATCTTTAAAGGTATAGTTCACCCACAAATTAAAATTCAAGCCATCCGAGATGTACATCTTTAAAGGATTAGTCCATTTTTCTAAAAAAAATCCAGATAATTTACTCACCACCATGTCATCCAAAATGTTGATGTCTTTCTTTGTTCAGTCGAGAAGAAATTATGTTTTTTGAGGAAAACATTCCAGGATTTTTCTCTTTTTAATGGACTTTAATGGACACCAACACGTAACAGTTTTAATGCAGTTTAAAATTGCAGGGCTCTATTTTAACGATCTAAGCGCATTGTCTAAAGCACACAGCCCGACGTCTAAATGGGCGTGTCCGAATCCACTTTTGCTAATTTAACGATGGGAAAAATGGTTTGTGCGCCGAGCGCATGGTCAAAAAGGGTTGGTCCTATTTTTTTATGAGTAATGGGAGCATTTTGGGCGTAACGTGCAATAAACCAATGAGAGTCTTATCTCTCATCCCCTTTAAAAGCCAGTTGCGCTGACGCTATATCTAATCCCTATTTAGATGACAGACTTTGTAAACTGAAAAACTAAGCGGAGGAAGAAGATCCCCAGTTTAAGATTAATGTTAAATAATTGTGTTGTTTTTCACTTGTATTGAAATTGTTATTTTTTAATTGAAACCTTTAAAATGTGTTTTCTTTTAGTCATTGAAGTAAAAAAGCAGGCTTTTAATTGCTTTAAATGTATGGCTATCCAATATCATCAAAAATAATTTACAAGTTTGTAAGAAAAGGTTTGTACTCTAAAAATACTTTATTTGTAACAAACAGGAGCTAAAAAATGTACAAACGGCTCTCTACACGTTTCAGCACTTGAACAGCGTCATGAGTTCTTTTTTAAGCATTACTTAAAAATGTTTCTCATCTCACCATATCCACAGGTACAGAGTCATCATATACAATAAATCCGTGAGATAGCATTTTAAAAAAAACATTTAAAAACAGATGCATTTGTTTATTTACTTACCAGACTACAGGTGAAGCAGCTCTTTGCGCCTTTTAACGTCTCATAAGCGGTCCTCATTTATGTCCAAGAGACTCATAATCTTTTACATTTAATCCTTTAATCTTTTATATTTAAAAGCGTTTTTGTGCTGCTGCGCATTCATGTATGTGATAAGCAAACCCGCGTTGTCGTCCCGTTTATAGGCGCATATTACTAATGCGCTCTTTAAAGGTGCAGTGTGTAATTTTTAGACTGATCTCTTGACAGAAATGCAAAATAATATACAAAACTATATTATCAGTGGTGTATAAAGACCTTTTTATAATGAACCGTTATGTTTTTATTACCTTAGAATGAGGCGTTTTATCTACAAACACAGAGGGTCCCCTTACGTGGAAGTCGCCATTTTGTGCCGCCATGTTTCTACAGAAGCCCTTAACAGACAAACTTTTTTACTAAGTTGTCTCCGACGATGAAATGTTTTTCTGGTGCCGCTACCGTAGCTTCTCTATGGGTTTTAAAAGCAAGGAGTGAGCAATGGACTGAGCCGTTGGTTGCAATTCGCAACCTTACCACTAGACTTTGCTAAAATTTACACATTGCACCTTTAAATAACAAAAAACATATTGCGCCATTGACTTAAGACTAGGTTTTTGTTGGTCAATGGCGAAGTCTATTTTAGTTGCCTCAAAATAGCAACGTGCCAACAATGCGACTGAACACACCTCGTTTTCAGACCAGAATGCCAATGGGTGCAAAAGGGGGCGCAAATGCATTTGCTATTTAAACAACGTGGCGCTAAACGTGAAAATGATAATTGCGCAGGGTGGAAACTAGCAAAAGACACTTGCGTTGCGCATTGCGCTGGGTGTAAGATAGAGCCTGCAGTTTCAAAGGACTCTAAATGATCCCAAAAGAGGCATAAGGGTTTTATCTAGCGAAACAATTGTCATTTTTGACAAGAAAAATAAAAAGTATGCACTTTTAAACCACAACTTCTTGTTTATCTCTGGTCCTGTGATGCGCCAGCGTGACCTCACGTAATGACGTGGTAAGGTCACGTGTTACATAGATGAAACGCACATTTGCAGACCATTTTAAACAATAAACTGACACAAGGACATTAATTAGTAGGGCTGAACGATTTGACCTAAAATCAAAACCTCGGTTAATTTAACATTTGACATCGGTTACGATTAATGAGCGATTATTTTTTCATTTTTTGCCTCATAGTTCGCTGGCAAGGTTTGTATTTTAAATATGCTCAGATATTAAAGGTGGGATATATTTTTCTATTGAAAGGGCATTTGTTGTTATCTTTGTGATTTTAAAAGAATTAAGTGAAGAGGAAAGTATTAGTTGTTAAGGTTATTAATTTAATATTTTGACTTCAACTGAAATCAAAGCACACGTTGCTTGAAATGAAAACAGTCACATTTTAGTTTACTGTATACTGCAAGTTTCCTAAAGAAAAAGTAGAAAATAAATAACTAACAATTTTTAAGTCTAGTACTTCAGGGCTCCAGACTAACTTTTTTGTCATTAGGAGAACTGTACCCCCTGACTGAAAATTTAAGGAGCACAAGCAGAAAATTTAGAGCATAACTTAAATCAGCCTACAATGCAATTATTTACATTCCCCCCCAAAATAACTGCATTACTGAAAAATACTAAATTTGAAATTTCAAACTTGACCATATGCAGTTGCTGCACATGTTATTATGCACAACTGATGAAACTTCCAGAATAGGAATTTATGAACCAAAGTATTATAAAACCCACATGAATAATTCTAGCCATAAGATACATATACAAGTTATATCCAGATAATGAGATGAGTGGCAGGATAATACACATTGTATCCTTTACACGTTTCTTGTCTTCTATTCAGTGTCCCTTAACTGGGCACTGCTATACAATACCTTTACTCTCATCTATAATGTTTCTGGTGTTAAGACTAGAAGTTCTCCCGTTCTCTCTCTCTCTCTCTCTCATCTCTGCCATGTCTTATTAAACATGCGCGGGCGCTCCCGCGTCTTCTCGCGGTTCTGAGGCATGTGTTGACTTTTCTCGGGCTGCGTAGACTCATCGGTAGATTCAACTGAGCGAAAGGTGACATAAAACTTTTACGCGCCATGCAAATTTGCGATAAAAACCCGTTCGCGCATTCCGTAGTTTTATCACGCGGCTCGCACATGCGCGACTACTTCGTATTTCTTTGGCACTAAATTATCTGCTCAGTTAACACGGTGTTTGAGTTCTCCTCCATGTGTCTCTATGCAACTGACTGGATGGGACGGAGCCACGTAATCTCACACGCAGTAGTATGTTTTAAAGGGAAAGTATTAACAGCATTAAAAACCGAAATAACCGACATGATAAAATAGGGTCGGTTAAAGTTTCTGAATTTCGGTTTCGGTTATTTTTCGATTAATCGTGCAGCCCTATTAATTAGTATCATTCGACATACAACAACGTCGGAACGGTCCTCTTTCTCCACACTTGTAAACACTGGGGCGTAGTTTCGCATACGTCCTCCGTGACCTCTTGATGTGATGATGTATTACATAAGGTCGCGCTGGGGCATCACATGACCGGAGATAAACGAGAAGTTGTGTTTCAAAAGTGCTTATTTGTTATTTTTCTTGTCAAAAACTACAACTGTTTAGCCCGACAAGATCACCATGCCACGTTTGGGATCGTTTAGAGTCCTTTGAAACTCTGTTGAAACTGCAATTTTGGACTGCGTTGGAACTGTTAAATGTTGGGGTCCATTAAAGTCCATTAAAATGAGAAAAATCCTGGAATGTTTTCCACAGAAAACATAATTTCTTCTCGACTGAACAAGGAAGGACATCAAGATTTTGGATGAAATGGTGGTTAGTAAATTATCTGGATTTTTTTAAAGAAAATAGACTAGTCCTTTAAGAAAAACGCAATCAGAGTTATATTAGAAAAAGTCCTGTCTCTTCCAAGCTTTATAATGGTAGTAAATGGTGCTACTGATTTTGAAACCTAAAAAAAGTCCATCCATCCTTCACAGAAATAATCCACACGGTTCCAAGGGGTTAATAAAGGCCTTCTGAAAGTAATCAATGCGCTTTTGTAATAAAAATGTTTTTTTTTCATAATTATAATAATTAATAATCATCAGTCAAACTGATAAGTTTTAAATGTGCCCCCACCTGCAAACTTTTCATATAGTTCCTACACCCCTGGTCGTGGTAACATGAATACATGAATGTATTCAACACTGATACACATTCATTTTTCCCCACCATCAGGTATGGTACATGGACGGCTACCACAACAATCGCTTCGTCAGGGAATACAAATCCATGGCTGACTTTATGTATTCTGACAACTTCACTTCACATCGACTCCCTCACCCCTGGTCGGGCACAGGGCAGGTGGTCTACAACGGCTCCATCTACTTCAATAAGTTCCAGAGCAACACCATCATCAAATTCGACTTTAAGACGGCCACCATCAGCAAATCCGGTCAGCTGGATTACGCCGGCTACAACAACCGCTATCACTACTCGTGGGGCGGCCACTCCGACATCGATCTGATGGTGGACGAAAGCGGGCTCTGGGCCGTGTACGCCACCAATCAGAACGCGGGGAACATCGTCATCAGCAAGCTGAACCCATCGACCCTTCAGGTCATCAAAAGCTACACCACCAACCACCCGAAGCGGAGCGCGGGCGAGGCGTTTCTGATCTGCGGGACGCTTTATGTTACCAACGGCTACTCAGGAGGGACAAAAGTCTACTATGCTTTCCATACCAACTCTTCAACTTACGAATATATCGACATTCCGTTACAGAACAAGTATTCCCATATTTCCATGCTGGATTATAATCCCAGGGACAGGGCTCTTTATGCATGGAACAATGGGCATCAGGTGCTGTACAACGTCACTCTTTTCCACGTCATTCGATCGGAGGAGCTCTAAGCGAGTGACGTTCTGTCCATACGAGATATACAGTAGCATTGATGGAAATTATTATGGAAAAATAGAGTATAGCTTAATGATTGTTCAATAAATAAAGACATAATGTATCAAAAGTAATAGTTAAACGCAACATAATGAACAGCTGCCAAGCGGTCTTTTCTGTTTTTTAAGACTATGAATGCTTAGTATAAGCTTTCTTTAGAGGACCGTGCTGGGATTTTCTTATCACAAAGTTCGTGCTTGTCTACGGACATCACCTAAAACACCCTGTTAATAGGGGGTAAAGAAGTGTGATGCAAAAAATATGTCATTTAGTGATGCAGTTACGTACTTTGTATCGAGAGCAATCAAAACATCTAACATCCATTACACTTTAAAAACGTTGGGTTGTTTCAACCCATAGCTGGGTCAAATTTGGACAAACCCAACGTTTGGGTTGAAATTAATCGAATATAACCCAACCGTTGGGTTTGTCCACATTTGACCTAACTATAGATTTTTATAGAAGTGTAAAGATCAGAAGACACTGACTGTTGGAAGCGCTCTGTTAAACAATTACAGTATGTTGTCGTGATTGTATGTAGATTCTGATATTTTTCAATCGATTTGCATGGGCAGTTTTAGCACTAAGATTCACATGATTTGTTTTTCTATTTTTTGCAGTAATATGAATCTTGTATGTGAATAGGAGATTAGATTAGTGATGGGTTTGCTATTTTTCCTGCCACGATTACGTTTAGCTGTATCGTTTGTGTTGGGTTATTTTTGTTTTTACTTGTGTTAATAAAGTGACTTAAATATTAAGATGGATTGTACGATAAAGAAACGGGGAGTATATATAGATCGTGAGCCAAAAAAAGTGTCAAATGGCAATGTGAAACAAATGTATTTACATGATAGTATTCTTTGACTGTATTTAAAGATGACATCATGTGTCTTAGTAGTTAGAAGAAATAGATGGCGGCATCTAAAACTGTTACGCTTGCATCTGTGTTGTACTTGCAATGTGATTCATATTAATAAAGCCAGTCTTTATTTTACATCTTTCCTGAAAGTATTAAAAAAAATCCATCATGCAGGAATATTGTTCTTCGAAACTGTTTTTATATGTAAAAATAAATGCAATGCAATCCAATTACAATTAACACACAGTTCCTAAAGGTTTGGCACTTTGAAAATGCTAAAATTGAAAGGTCACAGAGAATGCATCTTACTACCGCCCCATTCTCATTCAATTCCCTCCCCTTCAAAATTATTTGCATACATCCGACCTCTCGCCTCCAACGGGAAGTAAATTGAAGCAGTGTTTGTGAAGTTCAAGGTGAAATGGCGAGTCGCGTTCCAAGGTGTGCTCTGTCCGTGTTCTGAAGAAGGCGAAGTTGACATTCTTTTGTGTGGCAGCAAATGTAGCCAATCAGCGTCAAGCGCTTGCATTTCATAATGAGGTTGCCAGTTGAGTAGGGTTAGGGTTAGCCTGAAGGGACGCCAAATAGGTGCAAAACCATGTGTTTAAAATCCCCCCACCTTAATATAGCTTTCTGCATTACAGACCCAACCAAAATTTTGTTGTCTACATGTCACATCACAGAACAAGGAAAAATACCCCATCATTCTACAAATCATTCTATGTCACCTTTAACATTTTTTACTTTCTTTAGTCACAACATAAGATAGACAGACACAGACGGGCAGACACAGACAGACACCGACAAGCAGACAAAGACAGTCAGATACTAGATAGACAGACAGACACCGACTGGCAGACAAAGACAGACAGATACTACATAGACAGGTAGACAGGCAGGCGGGGACATAGATATACAGTAGACAGACAGACAGATAGGCAGGCAGGGACATAGATATACAGTAGACAGACAGACAGAAAAAGAGATGACAGACAGACAGACAGACAGACAGACAGGCAGACAGAGATATACAGTAGACAGACAGACAGGCAGGTAGGGACATACACTAGATAGACAGACAAACACCGACAGGAAGACAAAGACAGACAGATACTAAATAGACAGGTAGACAGGCTGGCGGGGACATAGATATACAGTAGACAGACAGACAGGCAGGGACATAGATATACAGTAGACAGACAGACAGAAAAAGAGATGACAGACAGACAGACAGACAGACAGAGATATACAGTAGATAGACAGACAGGCAGGTAGGGACATACAGTAGACAGACAGACAGACAGAAACCAACAGGAAGACAAAGACAGACAGATACTAGATAGACAGACAGACAGACAGACACACACATAGACAGGCAGGCAGGCACATAGATATACAGATAGACAGAAAAAGAGACGACAGACAGACAGAGATATACAGTAGATAGACAGACAGGCAGGTAGGGACATACAGTAGATAGACAGACACAGACGGGCAGACACAGACAGACACCGACAAGCAGACAAAGACAGACAGATACTAGATAGACAGACAGACACCGACTGGCAGTGGTGTCAAAAGTATTCATATTCATTACTCAAGTAGAAGTATAGATACTAGGGTTTTAAAAGACTTTTGTAGAAGTTGAAGTATCAACTCAAGCTTTTTACTCAAGTAAAAGTGAAAAAGTACTGGTTTCAAAAGTAATGTAAGGAAAAAAATGTCATTCGAGAAAAAAGCCTAGGCCGCACCACAGGGGCCTTTTGGGCACTACCCTATCTCCTCTAAAAAATGTTTCTAAAGGCCATAATAACTATAGTGTTATTAAAATGTTAATTTTAAAAAATTTGGGATGCACTAGGGCCAGGGGTAGGCAACGTCATTCCTGGAGTGTCGATGTCCTGAAGATTAGCTCCAACCCTTATAAAACCTTGGTTACCTGTAGTTTCAGGTGACTTTAACCTTTATTAGTTTGTTCAGGTGTGCTTGATTAGACCTGGAGCTAAACACTGCAGGACATCGGCACTCCATGTTGCCTACCCCTGCACTAGGCTATCTGTTTCAACCACATACGGTATATGCCCATTAAAAATGAACGCATTTCAATACAATGCAAACAAATACATTAAAGCAGTGGTTCTCAAACTGGATGGTGCCAGGGGCCCCAGTTTTATAATATTTTATGAAATACATTACTTTATTATAAATTCTGTGTAATTAAACCTCAGAAAAATAAGGCTACTAAACAAAAGCAATAAATTGTATAATTTAAAATGTTTCGTTTAATTCGAATTTTAAGTTTTAGAATATTTATGTCAATCCACTGTACACAAGGGAGGCCGCAAAAAATGTTTGATAACAACTGCATTAAAGATCCATATATGTGTACTACTGAGCATTAACATGTGTTCCATAGAGAGGAAGATATAATGACTAGTTGCCTATAAATATTGTAATGGTGCAAAAAGTCAATCTTCAGAGCAGTGCTGGTGGCCAAACTTTTACAGTGGTGCCCCCTTAAGTTAAAAAACAACAAAATCACACAACTATAGTATGTGTGAGAATACAAATATGCTATTGTTATCATTTATAATTGTATTTTGACAGCAACACAAACTACAAATATGCAATTATATATTATAGCCTATATTTCTGCATATGTACTTGTGTAGCTAATGGACTTTTGTATACTTTACTTTAGTCAGTATAAATCCAAGCGCTTTTGGAGAATTACTAAATGTCTTTATTGTAAGTAAATTAAAAGTCAGGTTTAAGGAAACAGCTGATGTCTATTAACAAAAGCAAAAGTTGGTATGTATGGTTATGTATTTTATTGATTTAACACTCAAGCATTCAGCTAAGTAGGTTTTGTTAATGCAAATAAAATTTACGGCAGTTATTAGCATATACAAAACAACAATGTCTTTAGCCTAGATATCTTTGCCATGCTTCAAAACGCAACGCAGCACAATGTCATATAAGTTGAACAACTGAAGTGACATGATATAAATTGGTATTGTTACACTATTTAAATCACACAGATGAGTTGGTGTCAGCATTTACACAGGCTTGTGAATGTGAACTGACCTGAAAGTGATGCGCGAGTTTTATTTCGTACTTTTCCATTTGAAGACAGAATGCCGCGTTTTGTTACTGTACAAACAGATGGCGGATGATATCAAAGCATCGCGAGGGGAGACACTCTGCATGCTTTCTAATCGCTCTCGCGGTTCTTTTATGTTTCTCTGTGCAGCGCTATCGAACAAACTTTGATCATCTGCAGTCAGCTGGGGGGCGGGGATTGCGTACAAACCAATAGGGAGTCGAAATGGTGTATGTTTATACTTCTCATCCAACCACAATCGGATTCATCTGGATGATGCAATTTATCAAGATAGGTTTTTTTAATGATGACAAGCCGGAATGTAAAAAAAGAAAACAAGTTGAAATTAATAAAAGTAACGAGGCGATTTTTAAAATGTAAGGAGTAGAAAGTACAGATAATTGCGTGAAAATGTAAGGAGTAGAAGTAAAAAGTCGTCTGAAAAATAATTACTCAAGTAAAGTATAGATACCCAAAATATCTACTTAAGTAAGGTAACGAAGTATTTGTACTTTGTTACTTGACACCTCTGCCGACTGGCAGACAAAGACAGACAGATACTAAATAGACAGTTAGATAGGCAGGCGGGGACATAGATATACAGTAGACAGACAGACAGATAGGCAGGCAGGGACATAGATATACAGTAGACAGACAGACAGAAAAAGAGATGACAGACAGACAGACAGACTGAGATATACAGTAGATAGACAGACAGGCAGGTAGGGACATACCCTAGATAGACAGACAGACACCGTCAGGCAGACAAAGGCAGACAGACACTAGATAGACAGACACAGACGGGCAGACACAGACAGACACCGACAAGCAGACAAAGACAGACAGATACTAGATAGACAGACAGACACCGACTGGCAGACAAAGACAGACAGATACTAAATAGACAGTTAGACAGGCAGGCGGGGACATAGATATACAGTAGACAGACAGACAGACAGATAGGCAGGCAGGGACATAGATATACAGTAGACAGATAGACAGAAAAAGAGATGACAGACAGACAGACAGACTGAGATATACAGTAGATAGACAGACAGGCAGGTAGGGACATACCCTAGATAGACAGACAGACACCGTCAGGCAGACAAAGGCAGACAGACACTAGATAGACAGACACAGACGGGCAGACACAGACAGACACCGACAAGCAGACAAAGACAGACAGACAGACAGACAGACACATACTGACAGACAAAGACAGACAGATACTAAATAGACAGGTAGACAGGCAGGCAGGGACATAGATATACAGTAGACAGACAGATAGGCAGGCAGGGACATAGATATACAGTAGACAGACAGACAGAAAAAGAGATGACAGACAGACAGACAGACAGAGATATACAGTAGACAGACAGACAGGCAGGTAGGGACATACACTAGATAGACAGACAAACACCGACAGGAAGACAAAGACAGACAGATACTAAATAGACAGGTAGACAGGCTGGCGGGGACATAGATATACAGTAGACAGACAGACAGACAGACAGACAGGCAGGGACATAGATACACAGTAGACAGACAGACAGAAAAAGAGATGACAGACAGACAGACAGACAGACAGACAGACAGAGATATACAGTAGATAGACAGACAGGCAGGTAGGGACATACAGTAGATAGACAGACAGACAGACACCAACAGGAAGACAAAGACAGACAGATACTAGATAGGTAGACAGACAGACAGACAGACAGACAGACACACACATAGACAGGCAGGCAGGCACATAGATATACAGATAGACAGAAAAAGAGACGACAGACAGACAGACAGAAAGAGATATACAGTAGATAGACAGACAGGCAGGTAGGGACATACAGTAGATAGACAGACAGACAGACACCAACAGGGAGACAAAGACAGACAGATACTAGATAGACAGACAGACACCGATGATAGATGATGACATAAAAGATAGATGGATAGATATACAGTAGACAGACAGACAGGCAGGCAGGCAGGCAGGTAGACAGACAGACAGACACAGATAGACAGACAGACAGATAGGTAGGTAGAGACAGAAAGACAGACAGAGCAGAAAATATAATACTGTAGAATAATAACCTGACTTCAGGTAAGTAAAATGAGCTTCTAAATCCAAGGGGAAATGTCAAACGGGACTGAACAGAAAAAGGCCAGTCTAAAGGTAGGTATCATTACCAACCTATACTCTTTCTCCATGGCAACAGAGGTGGAAAGTGATGACCTCATCTGTTTGGCTGCAGTGAACAGCTGATCTGGAAGCAGTGGGACATGCAAGACAGAGAATCTCATTAGGCCCTCAGCTCTTGTCTAAAGTCAGTGTCAAATTGAATTGTCTGGTGTGTCTGTGCTCAGCAAACGCACGTTCAATTCAAGCCACCGTGACTGTCAAGCCACTATTCAGTGAAGACATCAACGACTAAAGATGCTTTGATTGAATGGATTTTTTTCTTTGTTCATCTCAAGGTGGCCATCGGGGGAAGTGAGGTTTCAGCAGGTTTTAATGTCTTATGTTTATCCAGGGGTAGAAAAGTGAAACACCAGCAGATTGGCTAATGTTATTTCCCTCAACCCAACACTCACCTCAGCGACTGCAGCCAGAGGTGACTACGTTTTTTTACTTACATCCACAATGATAAAGAAAAGTCATCTTTGATAATGCTTACATTTAATGCAATTGAGGAGAAGTGCTTTACTACAGACAGTGACATCATCCCAGCAAATGCAAAAATCATGTTATATCATATTGAATCTCTGCGAGTGGTCGATACAGGCATGGTGCGGTTAAACCTTGCACGTTGATGCTGTAACTACTACACCATCTGCTTCCAAAAAGCTTTTTTCACTCTCGATAGCTATTTAAACATACAGTATCTATTCAAGACGTATATAAATGGACAACACTTTATTATATTAAAGATGCTTTGCCAATGCCTGATTTCTCTTAAAAGTCTGAAATAAACGTACTGTATGATTTCCCCGGACTCTTGCCTTTCACATCAAAAAGTAAAATGATTAGTGACATGACATGGCTCAAGTGAAATTGATTCAAAATAAACCGGATGCTAAACTGAGGGCCCATGTGCAAAGATTGCATACTTATAAATTGGGCTGCATAACGATGAATCTCAACTAATTGTACTATTACTGAGTTTGCAGAATAAAAGTTTTTGTTTACATTATATATGTGTGTGTGTGTACTGTGTATAATAATTATGTAAGAATACTACACATACATATATAATTTTAAGAAAACATATATATAGTATTTATATTTATTAGAACTGTCAAAAGAATCGCGAATAATCACATACAAAATAAAAGTGTGGTTTGCATAATATATGTGTGTGTGTGTGTGTGTGTGTGTGTGTGTGTGTGTGTGTGTGTGTGTGTGTGTTATGTATATATAAATACACACATACATATTTTGTATATTTTTTATTTATAATATAAAATATATTAAAATATATATAAACATACATATAAATGTTTCTTAAATACATAAATTAATGTGTGTGTATTTATATATATATATATATATATATATATAAATATATGTGTGTATATATATATATATATATATATATATATATATGTATATGTATATGTATATGTATGTATATATATATATATATATATATATATATATATATATATATATATATATATATATGTATATGTATATGTATATGTATATGTATATGTATATGTATATGTATATATATGTATATGTATTAGGTTCGTGTCATTTTATGTATTTTTTCTCATTGTTTTTTTTTTTCAATTTTTTTTACCATTGTCGCTTGGGGTTTGGGTTAGAATCACTTTCTGATACATTTCAGACATCTTAACCCAAACCCCAACTCTAACCCCAACTCCAAGCGAGAATTGTATAAGCAAAACAAAAGCATGTAGAAACCAATACATACAATTACAACCAAACCCCAAATCTAACCTTAACCCCAAGCGACAAAGATTTAAAAATAAAAAAAAACTGTTTATAGAAATTCATGCTGAGTGACACGAAAAAGACATTCATGTTCAGTAGCACAAAAAACTGCGGAAATTTGTGTCCTGAACACAAATAAATTAATCAAATATTTTGTGACGATAACACGACTTTCCGTGAGATAGGGTAGTCTTTGGAGCTCTGCCATGTAGACACCAAAATGTTAACCCCAAGATAACATGATGACATCTTAATGTAAAAACATTTCTGTTTAGCCGAAGAAATGACATCATAAACATTTGGGTTGACATGAGGGTGAGTAAATTATCATAGAGGGAGAGAATTTTCATATTTGGGTGAACTTTTCCTTTAAGGCAAATAGATATTCCAGTTATTATAGATCTCTCTAAACAAAAACAGCCCTGGTTAGCCAGTCGTTTAACAAAATAAGCTTTTTAATTCATTTGCTGACTCTTACCAGCAGAGATGTAATGGTAATATGATGTGAACTGAATAGATCGCATACAATGGCCTTCAGAGTAAAGCACTTGACCCATCAGTCTAACTAAATTAATGACCACAGATGGTCGAAAAGTGACCTTACTAAGCAGAGCTGCCGTGATCATGGGATCTTCTCATGACAGTGAGTAATGTTAACATCATCATCACCTGCTTACATCATCGATAAACAATTGATGTAATTCTTAACGGGAACTAGCGAAGACTGTCTATTTGCTGTGGTGTTCTGAATGTAATCCAGTTTAAAAACACTTTTCATTTAGTCACTGCAGTGAATGTAGTCAGCTTCTTCTCTGTAATGTTTGAAAATTGTCTGGTAGCCCAAATTCCAGGACACCAAATGATGGATGCGTGAGTGTTCTGCTGTGCATCAGGATCCGAGGCAAGAGGCCAGTAGGGTACTGTTTGTCCCTGTGGACGACCTAAATGCACACTTATCTTTTTAGCAACAGCATCGACTTTATCGCTTTTTCTGCTCTGCTTTTTGTATTCTACCTCCCTCTCAGTTATATTTTTATAGGGCTGGCTTTAGGGACACTCACTTTTTTTGAAAATATACTCATTTTCCAGCTCCTCTAGAGTTGAGTTTTACCATTTGGAATCCATTCAGCTGATCTCCGGGTCTGGCGCTGCCACTTTTTGCATGGCTTAGCACAATCCATGGAATCTTGTTGGACCATTTAGCATCACGCTCAAAAATAACCAAAGAGTCTCGACACCTTTCCTATTTAAAACTCGACTCTTCTGTAGTTACATCGTGCACTAAGACAGACGGAAAACTCAAAGTTGCGACTCTCTAGGCAGACATGGCTAGGAACTATACTCTTATTCTGGCGTAATAATCGAGGACTTTGCTGCCGTAACATGGCTGCAGGAGGCGCAATGATATTACGCAGTGCACGAAAATAGTCCCCTGCTATTGAAAGTTACTAAGGGGACTATTTTCGGCTGCTGCATAATATAATTGTGCCTCCTGTAGCCATGTTACAGCAGCAAAGTCCTTGATTATTACACCAGAATGAGAGCCGGATATATGGTTCCTTTAAGGGATAGTTCACCCAAAAATGAAAAGTTTACTCACTCATGTCATTTGAACCATAGATAAGCATACAAAGATGTGTCAATCGACCATCTTGTGATCATCCTTTGAATTTTATTTATATAGCACTTTTCACAATTGTAAATTGTTTCAAAGCAGCTTAACATTTATAGATAGGAAAAGCATAGAAAAGCGAGCGTAGTAATAATGTAACGTATACAGTAAAGTAGTAAGTTAAGCCAAAGGTGGCGGACTCTCAAGGGGATGAAAAAACCCCTAGGAGAAAAACCCTCCTGGCTAGTCCAGGGGGAAAACTCCTAGGAGGGGAAAAACCCTTGAGAGAGATACATATATATTTCATACCAAATATTTAAAATTTAGTAGATTTTCACTGTACTATAAAAAATTATCAAGCTTGCAAGAGAGCATCTATTGAATATCAGCACGATTACGAAGATTAAAAGCTTGAAGACTGACACTTAATAAAACTTTAATGATTGGTAAGGGAAGTATTCAAAATGAAATACTGTAAAAATGTGCTGACTACAGCTGCTGTTTCAGTGTGAAGTATGAATCACATTAAGTTGACTTTGAAGGTGGCTGAGATGGCAAACATTGTGTGCGAAATAAAATAAAGGGCTTAAATCGCATACTGTATGTGTAAGTGAAAGCAACAACTTTATGATGCTATGAACTAATGGTTTATCTTTAGAAAAACTGATGAACTGAGAACATCACCAAGTCTTATGCATTATTTAGCAGATGTTTCATACCAGTAGCACAATATTCCTATGCTTGCCTATTTCTCGCTCTCTCTCCCCCTCACCTGGGATTCGTAAGGGTGCTAAAGTGTTGGTGTGCATACCTCTGCAACAGCCCCGAGCAACACCTGTCTGTCAACCGATAATGGCTTTTCAGAAAACAGATCATCTGCTTGGCTATTTTTTACCCTCTTGATTCCCTCTCCTGTGCTGTCTTCAGGGTGGCTGAGCATTCGTGAAGATATAAAAAGACACCATTGAAGAAGCAAAAACCTTCTGCCTGAGTACTCTACACGCAATACCACCTTTGAGTAATAGGGGGTCCTCTTTGATGTCCCGATATCTCATTAATAAGAAAGCCCGATTCCACAAGAGCACCGTGCCAATCACACCTGACCTCCCTAAACCAATTTAATTTCTATCTTTCATCTAACTGGAGTGATTTTTCCTGGAGTTGATGGAATATCAAAAAAAAAAAAAGGATTAGGCCTACATGAGAGATGGAAAACGCATATAATTCTTCATATGTTATTAAGAAGCTGTGAAAAATCGTTTCTTCTGTAACGCACCTGTGCTCAAAGGTATTTAGCAGAGATGTACATTTCTAATTTGCATATGATGAATCTTCACGATCAGGGTTTGTTTTTATTCTGTGTGCTCTCAAAAGAATCCCACTCATTCATAACTCAACAGCTGAATCCAAGATGACTGCTTTCTTTGATGGATACTATTTCAGGATCACGGAGAAAGAAATTATTAAAGAACTTACATCACATGGGAAACGCATCAGGGACTTCAAAGATGTTTGAACATTGTGGAACGCTGTGCATCTTCTCAAACTGAGAGAGAGAATGGAAAATTAATTATTCATATTAACTGTTTAGCTTGTGGAGAAACTCTCTGATAGCAGGCAACATTTCATTTTGCTTTAAACTTGGAAAGACCCAAAATATGCAAAAAGACAATATTTGTGACTTGTATTTTAGTAAAATATAAAAAAAAATGTATATCAATAGTGTTTTGAATTTTCCACTTTTTAAATGTCACTACTTACATTTTTTTTAAATGCAATAGTCAAAACTTATTTGTCTCCAGAATGCGCCTGTGAAGTTTCAGGTCCAAAACCCCATAGATTATTTATTATACCTTGTTGAAAAGGCCTATTTTGGGTGTGTAGGAAAAAGTGTTGTTTTGTGTGTATCTCTTTAAATGCAAACGAGCTAGTGCTTAAATCCCTGTTTATTATCCTAAAAACATACACTGCTTTTATCAGAGAATCACCTTACTTTTAGGGTGTACCGATATATCGGCCGATGATGCTTGATATGCTTCTCAATGAATTACGGTGAAATGGCGCTACATCCAAAAGCCAGGGGGCGCTCAATATGCGCTGTAGACGAAAAACAATACACACGCAGCTATGATCATAGATATGTATAAAGGCTAGATGTGTTAGGGCGGAGTCTCTGTCAGGATCCTGCCAGAACCTTGTCTAATTTTGTATATCAGTTTAGTATGGCAGGGTTCTGACAATACAATGTCTTGTGTGGGGAATGCGTGGCCTGTATTGTGTATGCTAACCACGTATTGCCATGTCTTGTCACTTTTTACCCGATCCCTTACTTGTTATGATTTTCACCTGTTCACCTCATTTGTTCTCCTATTTAAAGTCCTTGTGTTTGGTGTTCTTCACTGGTTCGTTTTGCCTTGTTGATTTGAGTATGCTGTCATTTTGTTTAGTGAAGTCATAGTCCAGTTTGTTTTTGTCTTGTCGTCTAGTCTAATTATTATAGCCCTAAGTTCACCCAGTCTTCTGTTCAGTTTTGGTTTGTTGTTTACCCCATCATGGGTTTTTGGTTTTCTGTTTTCGAATAAAAGTGTTTATGATTACAATTACGTCTGCGCTTGGGTTCATTCCCTGTCCAACCTTAACAGTCTCTAACATCATCACCTGGCGGCCATCTTACCACAGGCAGCTTACTCACTCGTAGCATTGAGTTTAAAGGCGCTCTAAGCGAATCTGTGTGACTTTTTGTTGATGTTTGAACTGTTTTCAAACAAACGGAGCGTAGCTAACTCGTCCCCCTCCCTTCCGTGCTTTCATGAACGCGCCCAACCCCCACCCTCAAATCCTTGTCATTTATTGGCTGAAACTTTGTTATGGTTTCTGTTTGTATGTTTGACCACTTTGTTTTTATTGCAGTTTGTGGAGCCTGGGCTGTCTACAGAGATCGCTTTTTTTACCGTTTGATCAGCGGACAGGCAGCAAGCAGATAGTGAGGAGATGTTTGCTGTATGTAACAAAAAATGTTTTATGGTCTAAAATGCGTGAATTTGCTTAGAGCACCTTTAATAGTGTAGGTACTTTTAAATGACCATAACTTGCTCAATTTTCTACCAATTTTCAAACGGTTTGGTTTCTTACAAACGTTATTAACGTGGCTATAATTCTGGATGCTTTAACATGTTTCATTAATTTTTTTAGTATAAGTATGCAGTGCCATAGGTACATCTTTGAAGTTTATAACAAACCAAACCGTTTGAAAATCTGTAAAACATTAAGCAAGTTGTGGTCATTTAAAAGTACCTGCACCATTAAAACTCAATGCTACGAGTGAGCAAACTGCCTGTGGTAAGATGGCCGCCAAATGCGGACTTTCCACTCAATTGGCCAGCAGCGCAGGCGAGACATCTAGCCTTTATACATATCTTTGGCTATGATGACACGCAGTTCCAGGAAATGGCTTAGGGATATATTTATATTGCTGTTCTTCAAACCTTTTTAGTTATTTTCATTATAATAAAGAATATGTATAATGATTATGTTTGATGAGTATTGCTTTTTCAAATGCATGTTATAAACGACTCAAACTAAGAGTTATTTCAGATCGATAAGGACTTACTGATCAAAAGCCGTGGTACATGAAATAGCTATGAATTATTATTATCGGTCGTGCAATTAAGAATAGTTATCGGCCACGTATTATTAGTGTATATCGGCATTTATCGGTGCACCCCTACTTACTTTATTAATGATTGTGCAGTGATAAATTATGTAAAGATATAAATAGAAATTATAACTGTGGTCTTTCAACTGTTGTGGGTGGGGCCTGCGCAAAGTGACAGTTTGCTCAGAACGCCGAGATTTTACAGGTTTTATAAAAAACGAGTGGGTAGAATTTTATCATTAAAGGGTGGTTGTGTACACACACAAAGGTGACACACAATTATGTTCAAAAAACAAATGAAAGTGAATTTCTCATATAGACCCCTTCACGGTTTGTAAACATTGAATGACTATCAGGTGCGCGCGCAGCATGGGATCAAACTGTTCATACCATTTAGGCTTTCTAGTTTAATCTAACAGTGCTGAAAAACGATGACTTACCTGAAATGAAGTGAGCACTACAAACACAAGCCTCTTTGATCTTTGCATTGTCCCAGTCTGCACGTTTAATTGTTTGCAGCCACAGATGTTGTATTTGTTGTTTTTATGATTCTGCAGGAATCCCGAAAAACTTAATGGCAGACGTGGTGCGATTTTCAAAGCCCAAGACGCAAGTAGGCATTTTTGATGATACCGAATAATACGCAACTCAATCTGCTGTAATGACTTTTCTGACCTCGACATGCGTAGTGGGAACCGCCTGTGATGTGAACTGTGAAGGGATCTATTAGGTGACTTTTAGGTATAAGATCAATCAAGGCTGTTAATAGGATAAGAAAATTTTAAATATAGAAAAACTAATTCATTAAAGGCAGGGTATCTGATTTTGAAAAATGCCTACTATCACTGAAATCACGATCCCAGTGAAACACAGACTTACATTAAAAATTACTGCAAAACATTTCTTCATGGGTTTAAGTATTGAATCCAACCATATTACAGTACACGCTGACTGGTTATATAAAAACCTCACTTTTTCACTGTATTAAAGAGTCAATGCTATTTTCCAGAAAAATGCAGTTTTAGATTAGATTAAAATCTACATGGTTTTCTTTTGAGCGTATGACGTCAAAACATTTAACTACAAGTTTTGTTTCCTCTCTATAAATCTCTAATACAGAGCTGTGTTTCATTGTATTGCGTAAGCATGCTTGAAGCACAGAAATCACAGAGATACAAACCTGACTCAGGAGGTCTTATGTAATGAGCATCCACCACCATCACAACCTTGCAACAGTACACTGTAAAAAAAAAAAATGTGATCAGTAAGTCATAGCAGCAATGTGTTTTTCCCATTACTTTAACTCTCATAAAAATTATTTGAAAAATGTCAACTTTTTTATAAGTTAAATCATTACTAGATACTATGTAGTAATGATTTGTGCAGTCAATTTGATTAAGCTTAAAACATTTTCAGTGTGTTTGTTCTCAGAAGTACTGACCGTGTATATCATCTTCGTGTTTTTGTTATTTAATAGATGCGTGTAGCCTATAACATTTTAATACAAACCGTGCACAATGACGCGAAATAACAACTTCTGAACTGCTTCACTTGAATAGTGAGCCATCTGCAAGAACCTGTTCACGGCGTAAAACAGAAAAAAGACTCCACAATTCTACGTATTAACCGGTTCGTCCCGTATTTGGAGCTTAATTATTTGTCCCACGTCCCGTTTTTGACTGCTACACTGCTCTAACCAGTGTCTGATAACGCTGGTTACGAATGTAACCGTGGTTCTATGAATAGTGGAAGACCGCCAGAGGCACAAACAGAGTGGAAACACCACGCGCTCGCGCATTGGTTACGAGAACTTATTGATTGGTTGTCATCCTATGACCTCATGACCCATATAAAAACCTATCACAACGTCATGAACTTTCTCAATGGTCACTCTCGCCAGACCGAGTGACCAAAGACTCTGGCGGTCTTCCACCATTCATAGAACCACGGTTACATTCGTAACCAGCGTTCTATTTCATAGCTCCAGACCGCCAGAGGCATAAACAGAGTGGAAGACTGATACCACCAAGTCACGAGGAATGTAATAAAGACATTAGACAGAATAAACTCAACATCTTTATTAACAAATATACAAACAAAAAATCACATCACACTGAACCAGTCAGTATGGCAGAAGAGACAGGCGGTAGTGAAACCACATTTAGTCTGTAAAACCTTGAAAAAGTGCACGGCGACGACCAAGTTGCGCGTGGAACAAATGTCAGCAATAGAGATCCCCTTCAACGCAGCCCAAGAAGTTGCAATACCGCGCGTCAAATGACATCTCACAGAATTCGCAGCAGGCCTGCCCATTGAACTGTAAGCACCACTTATGGCCTCTGTGACCCAGTGTGCCAATCTTTGTCTCGACAGGGCCGCCCCCTTCCGACACGCACCAAAACGAACACACAACTGATCCGTTGTGCGTCACGGAGCAGTCACTTCAACATAGCGCCGCAAAGAACGTACCGGGCATAGCATCCGTCAATAAGCGTCCGTAGGTTGAAACGCCTTCAGAGACAATGGTTGCTTGACGAATTGAGAAGCCAACACTTTAGGCAGGAAGACAGGATTAGGCCACAGTTTGACTAGGTTAAAATCAGGGCCCCATCTCAAACAATGAGCACTCACAGAAAGGGCATGTAGTTCACTGACCCTTTTTGCGGAAGTTATGGCCAACAAGAAAGCAGTCTTAACCTAAAGCCACTTAAGCTCGGCATGCTCCAAAGGTTCAAACGGCGGCGAGCATAGGCCATCCAAAACAACGTTGAAGTCCCAAGGGGCAAAGTCTAGCTGTGCACGGGGATGTAGACGCTGTGCGCCTTTGAGAAAAGCCACCATCAAAGCGTGCGCGCCCAAGGAAACACCATCCACTGGAGTCCGATAAGCTGAAAGTGCAGCAACATAAACTCTCAGCGTAGCTGGGGAACGCCCATCGTCTAAGAGCGTTTGTAGGAACTCAAGAATGGCAGAGATAGAACAGCCATAGGGGTCCAACGCTCTTTCTGTACACCAAGTGACAAACAGCTTCTATCTGTTGTCGTACATCGTCCTAGTGGATAACGCACGAGCATTCAGGACAGTGTGTTTGACCCTGTCTGAACAGGCCAAGACTTCCCGACTCCTCCCAGCGGCCAAACCCAGAGTTTCAGCCTCTCCGGGCAGGGGTGCCACAAGGAGCCCTCCATCTGGGACAGCAAGTCCCTCCTCAGGGGCAGCGGTCTGGTCGGTCCCGTCGTGAGAGCCAGAAGCAGATGAAACCATGGCATGCTCGGCCATTTGGGAGCAATCAGAAGTACCTTGTGCCTTTTCTCCCGGAACCGGCAGAGTACCGCCCAGATCAGAGCTGTCGGCGGAAAAGCATACAGTACTGAGTCCCGCCACTCGTGAGCCAGGGCATCTCTCCCCAGCAATCCTTGATCCGTCCATTCCGAGAACCACAGAGGACAATGAGTCGTGTCTCTGGAGGCGAACAGATCCACTGTCGCCTTGCCGTATGTATTCCAAATCCTTTGCACAACCTCTTTGTGCAGTTGCCAGTCCGTCGGCCTCGGTCCCCCCCGAGACAGCGAATCTGCTGCAATGTTGAGGCGGCCGGGGACGTGCGTCGCCCGCAGGGAAAGAAGACGTGGCTCCGCCCAAGTCAGGAGTTTCTGTGTCAGGCGCAGAGAAGGTAGTGATCTCGTGCCGCCCTGGTGATTTATATGGAACACTACGTGTTGTCCGTCCTGACGAGAACGTGTTTTCCCATCAGAGCAGTTTCGAAGTGCTTGAGTGTCAGGAGAACCGCCTGTAGCTCTAGAACATTGATGTGACACCTCAGTAGATGCGGCTCCCACAGGCCGTTCACACCTTGATGTTGCCACAAGCCGCCCCAGCCTGAAAGGGAGGCGTCCGTCGTGACCACCTCTCTGCGTGACGGGGGTGGACCCATCCGGACACCCGACCGTAGAAAATCGTCCTGCCGCAACCGGGCAAGGGAAAGATGACCGGACCCCGAGATTCGTACAAGGGTTCGACGGTTGCGGACTGCTGATAGGCGGAGAGCGATCAGCCATCGCTGAAAAGGGCGTAGGTGAAGCAGACCCAAGCGGATCACTGTGGATGCTGCCGTGAGCAGACCCGCCAGTCTCAGCAGACGAATGTAAGGTATCCGGTGTCCCAAGCGGACACCCTGTAGGGTGTGGTGTATCACCGACCTCCTGGCATCGGTAAGAGAGGCTCGCATCGTCCGTGAGTCCAGATGCATGCCTAAGAAGTGTACTGACTGTGTAGGAGTGAGGTGGCATTTCTCCCAGTTGACACTGAAGCCCAGTGCTTCGATGTGTCTCAGCAGGCGGTCGGTGTCGGCCACAGCCTGCTCCGGTGTGGCTGCACACAATAGCCAGTCGTCCAAATAGGGAAGTACAAACACACCGTCCTGTTGCAGGGGCTCTAAGGCAATCTGCACACATTTTGTGAAAACACGGGGGGCCAGAGAGAGCCCGAATGGAAGGACCTTGAACTGGTAGGTCTTGTGTAGAAAGCTGAACCTTAGGAACTGTCTGTGCTCCACTGCAATGGGCACATGAAAATAGGCATCTTTCAGGTCCACGGGAACGAACCACACACCTGGAACAACGGCTCGAATTACATCGGCCGTGCGCAACATGCGGAACGGTAGGCGTTTTAAAAACCTGTTTAGGCGCCTTAAATCCAGGATGGGTCTGAACCCTCCATCCTTTTTGGGAACTAGAAAGTATCGGGAATAGAAACCTCCCGAACACAGCAGAGGGTTTACCTCCTCTATGGCATTCCTCTGCATTAAACTTTGAACCTCCGCGATAAGGGTGAGGCGTTGTCGTACGTCTGAAACTGACGTGTGACAAACTCGGGTGTAAGAGGGAGGCCGACGGCGAAACTGTAGTCTGTAACCCTTCTCGAGAGTCTCGAGAAGCCAGGCGTTGGATGTTATGTCTCTCCAGCACTGCATTTGAGATGCGGAAAAACCTGTCGCCGTCGACCCGAGTCCGTCAGCGGCACCTAGCCGGAAATTCTGAAGGCTTGGGGGGGCGCTGATATGGTGGTTGCCTCATCGGCATAGGGTTTGAGCGTGCCCCCGCAGCGCTACGGTGTAGTGGAGGGGCAGGGCGATTGTGTCGACCACGGGAGAAGCGGTTGGAAGACCCAACAGGTCCACGTTGCGAAGTGGGGGCCAGACGAGGCGGACGTATGGCCGGTTGCGGATCCTTAAATTGTGTGCGTCGTTCCACATGATGCGAACGGGACTCCGACACACGCACCCGTCGTTCTAGAGCTTCCTGAGCAGCCGGTCCAAATAAATGACCCGGTGTCAAGGGTAGCTGCCGTAGATTATTACGACAGACCTCTGGTAAGGGAGATTGGGCTAACCAAACTTGGCGTTGCGCGTATGCGAGGAGGCCCAGGGCTCTCCCGCAGTCACCGGCTATAGCACCAAGAGCCTGGAGAGAGGCGTCCATTAAGCTAGCCACTGTGTCATCATGGTTAGCGAAATCCAGGGACGAGTGTAACGCCAAAAGCAAATGCCCCATTGAGTTGCCAATACGCCCCAGTCTGGCCACTGTGTTATACGTCTTGACCAGTACGTCGTCTGTATGTCTGCACTCTTTGTTAGGACAGCGTACATCCTGTCGCAGGGCTTCGTCTGGCGAGACGATGAGAGAAGCCACACAGGGCTCCAAAGACGGCATCGAACCGAGGCCTACTGTGTCAGGTGCGGACATGTCTGCCAGCATGCGGGTAACACGGTCAGGCCGAAACGACAACGCTGATTGAAAAGCAGCTGATACTACCTCCGTAAAATCTTTGCAGTGTGGCAGACGTGCATCCTTTACCCCAGGCACCGAGCGGCACAACATGTTGGTTGGACCTGCAGACGCCGCTGGGACATCCAGCTCCAGTTTCGCCAACGCACTCTTTAAGGTGTCACGTAAAGAGAGTGCTGCGGAGGACGCCTCACTTCGCGTCCCCGGTTCGCTGCCACTGGCCGAGGGGAGCGGAGAAGACTGGGCAGGTGGCAACATAGCGTCGGACATAGGCTGACTAAAAGACTCACTGAAGAGCGAATTCGTTGCTGCCACAGATACGGCGTCGCACCCATCAACATCCGTTGAAAGAAAAGGTGAGCGATTAGTAGCGTCGGCTTGAGCGGTACATTCCCTTACCTCCGTGTGGCATTCGTTAACCGCTGAAGCAGCTGATCCGGCCAACAATGATTGTATCTGTTGCACCGTAGCAGTCAGCTCGTCCATGCGTTTCGCCAGCGTAGATGACGACTTTTTTTTAGTTTCGGTTGTCCGCCGCCGTCATCGTGGTGCTTGCGTTTACGTTTACTTTCGCCCGTCAGAGCACACGTGACTCGATTTCCCGATGCAGGGCGAACAAACGTTGAACAGACGTTGTTGGCGCAGCTCGACAGGCATAATACTGCATTCCGGGCAGGGGTTAGACAACGCGTCCTGCAGATGTTCTTTACCCAGGCATGACGGGCAGCGGTCATGTCCGTCCAGCATGTCCATCGCGGTGAGGCACTGCGAGCAAGACGCATGCTCCATGGTAACCGTTCCACGGGCGATCCGCCGACCGCGTGATACAGGCGTCGAGCAAAGCTATCAAGCGGGCGTAGTAACGTCGCACGAGGGAACCCGGGGAAACCGCGGGTACTCGATGCGAGAGGTTAAAATGTTAGGCGAGGGAACCCTGGTAAACCAATAGGTACTCGCCGTCAATGCAGCCGCAAGAAGATCAACACGGTTTACCTGTCCGGTGTCAAATATCCTGTCGTGTGACCCACGCGAGAGAGCCTTGTAAAACCAAGAGGTACTCGCTGGAAGACGCGACTCCGTTAGCGATCCAATAGTAGAGTAATGCAATAATCCAAATCCAAATCCAAACCAATCCAGCTGCTAACAGCTAAGTGGGGAGCGAATCGCCAGCCCAATAAGCTGCACACAGAACGAAGTTCTCACCAAGCGAGAATGACAAAGAGAAAGTTCATGACGTTGTGATAGGTTTTTATATGGGTCATGAGGTCATAGGATGACAACCAATCAATAAGTTCTCGTAACCAATGCGCGAGCGCATGATATTTCCACTCTGTTTATGCCTCTGGCGGTCTGGAGCTATGAAATAGAACAGGCTTGTTTGACTTCATGTGGCGTCACAAGAACCGAGCGGCAGATAACATCAAAATCCTGCGAGAGCTGAGAAATCATACAGAGCAGACTGCTATCGAAATACTCTCGCGGTATTTGATGTCATCCACCTGTCAGTTGTTTGCCACGCCACAAGTAACAGCAGCAGTGCTGATCACGATTCACGACACTTGATCGATCTCCGACACTTTTCATCCAATCACAATAAGTATACGTTTAAGATGGTTTCATGTTTTCTTTTGTTATATAGTGGTTTATTTAGTTGTTTGTGCATGTATACGATCTGCATAGTAACAAACTTCGTACGCAATTCTGAAGAGATCGCTGTTCCAGAGACGTGCCAAAACTCCTCAATGCGCCAAGGCATTTCCAACTTTACCAGGTAATTGTTAACTTATTTACAGACAGACTGTAAGTGTGTTTTAATAAAGTATTTAATGTTGACTCCAAAAAAAACTGTTCTTTAGTTTTAGTTTGTCACACGTAAGATTAAAATGAGGATGTGACAGGATTGGCAAAGCCCGTCCTGCTCTTGGATTGGTTGGTCGTTGTGTTCATTGATCAGCCTATCACTGGGCAGGGGGATGTATAAATTTGACTGCGAAGCAGTATGGTGTTATGCGTTACGCCCCCTTTCTGCGTCATCTCGAGTCGCCGGTCAGGTATGTGTTGGTTATGTTGGTTGAAGGTTTGTAGTGTGTTGTGTCTTATTAGTATTTTCCTTGTCTAGAGTGGTTTATTTGGACACACCTTGCGACTGGAGCTTGGTTGACGTGTTCTCTCCCGATAGGTAAGTGAAACCGCTATAATGCGTTTTCGTGCAAAGACTGCATGTGTAATTAGAATGCGTCTGTTTGTGTATAGTTTGAAGTGAGTCTGCGGGAGACTTTAACAGTGCCGACCGTTGCTAGATGTTACCCGGTGCCATTGTGTGCTGTGAGATCTCTTTATTTAAGTGAGCCCACGGGTGCACAGAGTGCTGTGTACGTGATTTGTGTGGAGATAGCACACATACGGTACGTGGTTTTAGAGTTTAACCATGCTATAGTTCCAAATGGCAGGTTGTATGATACTGTTAATTCTATTATAGATCGTGTTGTCTCGTATCAGCGGCTCCTGTTTCCCTGTACACATTAATCCCAGATTGACAGAACGAGCCTGCAGCTTTCTGCCTTATCCTTGAATTTATCTGTGCTTCCGGATCGCTCATTCAACCGGTACGTGTTTTTAAAACATAATAAACATTTTGCATGTACACTGTTTAATGTGTTCTATTTTTAACTTCATTACAGACTTGTTGCGTCTATGGGCGATTAATATTTGTGCAGTCAGGGCTTCGTGGGAAGTATCGTCCAGAGGCGCTGTTGCTTTGCCTGTAATTTAGTGTGTGTGTGTGTGTGTGTGTGTGTGTGTGTGTGTGATTGAAGCTTATTGAACGTGATTGTTTCTTTAGTTTTGTTGCTTTTCTTTTACTGTGATATTCGAGTGCTAAAGGTTGTTGTTTCTTTTTGTTTAATGTTTTTTTTGATTTATTTTTGTATTTTCTTAACTCTAATTTATTGAGTTATTTTGTTCATTGAAGAGGGATATTAATATCCCTCTTTCCCTTTTTGTTTTTGGTTTGTTTTGATTTAATTGATGTGCTTATGTGTAAAGGGCACAGTGAGAAGTTAAAGGTGCCCCCCTCATCCTCTGTGTTGACACTCATAGTGTGTTGTGATCCTACCAGTGACTTTGTGACCATTCTTAAGTGTAATATACTATCTTATTGTTACAGGAGCTGAGTGCCGAAGGCGGGGTGGATTTTGGTGGTGGTATTGCTTCACGAGTGCTGTGCTGTGTGCAGTGGTGTGTGTGTGTGTGTGAGTGTTTCCACACAGGTGTAGCCAAAATTGTGCGGTGCTGTGGAGGCCTATTAGTGCCCTTAATCCCTGCTGTCACGCCTCGGCTCCTGCTTTTACACCCATAGAGGTATCTGAGGATGGAGGTCACCCGTAGTACATCCTATTAAATTGATTGTGTTGTGATTTCATTGTGTGCATAATACTCTTTTTTATATTTAATAAAATTTCATACTTATTTTACCCACGTCTTCTACCAATTCTTTAGTACAGGAACCTGTGTTGCCTAAGTGCAAGTTATTATCTCTGGCCAAGTGCCAGGGTGGCGTAGTCGCTATATATATTCTATCAGCCCTCGGTGTGTCATGCCACATTCTGGCGTAGTCGGCAGGATTGTGCTTATCTAGGCGAAGACGTGGGTATTTAGTAGTTTTTTTGTTAAGGTGAATTGTTCTGTGTTTCTTTATTAATTTGTGTTTAGTGTTTTAGGCAAAGCAACAGCGTCTGTTGGATTGCGGTGAGCAGCTTTCTCTATTTTTGTGACCCCCGTCGTGGTGGTAAGTTGTGATTTAAATAATGGAAGAAGAACTTAGGGAACTAAGAGAATTGGTGGTGCAGTTGAAGGCAGACAATGAGCGGTTGCGTCAAGAGAGTGCTCTCGCGTTGCCTGGCTCCAGCACTTCATCTTCTCATGTGCCCGATCCAGAGCCGGTTGTGCCTCCTCCAGCTGTTGCTGGTGCCAATCCGTCAGAAAGATTTGTGTTTGTACCTCGTGACCGGAAGTGTCCACGGTTCAATGGTCGGTCTGGTATTGGCATCAGCGAATGGATTGAGGAGGCACAGGCCTGTATTCGGACCCGTCATTTGTCAGTAGGCGAGCAGGCGTTCTTTCTATTTGACCATCTAGAGGGGGAGGCCCGTGACGAGATCCGATATCGTTCGGATGCTGAACGAGGGGATCCAGAAAAGATTTTTTCTGCGTTGCGCGAGGTTTTTGGCTGCTCACAGTCCCACGTAGCATTGCAGGAAGCGTTTTTTTTCCAGACGACAGTTGGAGGGGGAGAGCCTATTGGAGTTTTCCCTTGCTCTGATGGGTCTTATGGAAAAAGTTAAACAGCGGTTTCCTGGGGCGGTTTCAAATGCTCCAATATTGTTGCGTGACCAGTTTGCGGAGCATGTTGGTGATAATGCTCTCCGGCGTGAACTCAAGCAGTTAGTTCGCCGTCAACCAAATATCACACTATTAGAAGTACGCAGTGAGGCGATACGGTGGGAACAGGAGGGTTTGCCGGGGGGTGCGCGGGCTCGTAGCCAGTCTGTCCCGTTTTCGTATGGGATTCAATATGGTGTACAGGGGAATCAGCGCTCCGTTGCTAATGAGTCTTCGTCATCCGAATTGAGCGAATTACGAGAAATGTTAAAAGCTCAACAAAATCAGTTGAATCAGCTGACTCAAAGTTTCACCCAATTTCAAGGCGCACGTTCGCGTAGTCATTCCCCACGTTATGGACCGGTGGTTTGTAGGCGGTGCCATCAACCTGGGCATTTTGCCAGGGAGTGTAATTTGTCACGGCCTGCCAATTCGGCTTCTGAGTCATCTTCTAATCCTTTGCGTTATGACCATACCCCGGCATTATTAGGGAGGGGACAACGTCATCCAAGCCAGCCGTCGGAAAACTAGTGCCCGCCGGGCTGTTGAGCCACAGCTCGGCTGGGGTAATTAGGGGCTCGATGTCTCATTTAATGTCTGGCTGCCCACAACTGGTGGTCAAGATTGGGGGAGTTGGGGTGACTTGTTTGATTGACACAGGCTCTATGGTTTCCACTATAACCGAGAGCTGCTTTTTAAGCCATTTTGAACCTTGGGGTCAGGAGCGCCTAAAACTTTGCCAATGGCTCCAACTACGGGCGGCTAATGGGCTCGCTATTCCATATCTTGGTTATCTGGAATTGGATGTTGAGTTGTGTGGTAAGATAGTGTCAGGGTGTGGGATATTGGTAGTAAAGGATCCCCCTGGTAATACGTGTGCTCGGGTCCCAGGAATACTGGGAATGAATGTGTTGAGCCGGTGTTACCAGGAGCTGTTTGGTCGACATGGCCCAGCCTTGTTTGACTCTCCACCCGTAGTAGAGGTTCCTGATTTTGTGATGCAGGCTTTGCAGCAGTGTCACAAGGATACACGTCAACCAGGACTTGGACAGGTAGGGCGAGTAAAGGTGCGAGGACGTCATCAGTGTCGTATCCCAGGTGGCACCATGAAGATTGTGGCTGCCACCTGTTCTGAGCAGTACTCTCAGGGTACAGTGTTGTTCGAGCCACTTGAGTCGGGACTCCCGGCTGGCCTTCTGGCCTCGCCTGCATTGGTGCCATCAGTTCGGGGTACAGTTTACATTCCAATTGTAAATGTAGGGGTGTTAGATGTGGTACTCTATCCAAATACACTGTTGGGTTCCCTACATGGTGTGTTTGTGGTGAGTTTGCCTCCAGGGGTCATTGAAGTGAAGGAGACTGTTGCAATGGTAGGTGCTCAAGAGTGTGTGTTAGAACCTCCGTTGCAGCAGAGGATCGACACTATTGATTTATCAGCCCTGGAGAGTAGGGAGCAGGATAGGGTTAGGGCCCTGTTGCAGAGGTATCAGTCTGTGTTTTCAGCGCACGAAAGTGATTTGGGCTGTACAGACTTGATTTCTCATGACATTCCCCTTACTGATGACGTTCCGGTTCGGCAGCGGTACAGGCGCTTGCCACCCTCAGAATATGATGTAGTGAAAACACACATTAACCAGCTTCTTGATGCTCAGGTAATTAGAGAAAGCTGTAGCCCGTATGCATCCCCTATCGTCCTTGTAAAAAAGAAAGACGGTAGTCTACGCATGTGCGTAGACTACCGTCAGTTGAATTCGAAGACCAGGAAGGACGCGTTTCCGCTGCCTCGCATCGAGGAAACGTTAGATGCATTGACCGGGGCCCGCTGGTTCTCCACCTTGGATTTGGCCAGCGGGTACAACCAAGTTCCAGTCACTGAGGGGGATAAGTCCAAAACAGCCTTCTGTACTCCATTTGGATTATTTGAGTGGAACAGGATGCCGTTTGGGCTTTGTAATGCTCCCAGCACTTTCCAGCGTTTGATGGAAAGGTTGTTTGGGGACCAACGGCATCAGTCCTTGCTTTTATACCTGGACGACATTGTGGTTTTCTCCTCCTCAGTGACTCAACATCTGGAACGGTTGGAGTTAGTCTTGGGTCGATTGAAGCGGGAAGGGCTTAAAGCCAAGCTGGAGAAGTGTGTGTTTTTCCAGGAACAGGTAAAGTATTTGGGTCATGTGGTATCCTCTCAGGGAGTAGCCACGGATCCAAGTAAGGTGGAGGTAGTGGCTAGTTGGGCCTGTCCAGCAAGTGTAACAGAGCTTCGTTCTTTTTTAGGGTTTGCCAGCTATTACCGCCGCTTCGTGGAGGGGTTCGCCAAGTTGGCAGCCCCCTTACATAAGCTGGTGGCAGAGTTTGCTGGGGGCAAGCGTAAAAAGGTAGTTGGTCAGGGGTTTGCCGATGCCTGGACTGAATCATGTCAAAAGAGTTTTGACACCTTAAGGGAGAAGCTTACCACTTCCCCTATTTTGGCATATGCAGACTTTTCTTTGCCCTTTGTTCTTGAGGTAGACGCAAGTTTTCAAGGGTTGGGTGCTGTTCTGTCTCAGGAACAGGAGGGAAGAGTTCGACCTATTGCTTTTGCCAGTCGTAGCCTACGGCCCACTGAGCGCAATTCTGCAAATTATAGCTCTATG
The DNA here is from genome assembly GCF_027580225.2 of Misgurnus anguillicaudatus. Classification (NCBI taxonomy): domain Eukaryota; kingdom Metazoa; phylum Chordata; class Actinopteri; order Cypriniformes; family Cobitidae; genus Misgurnus; species Misgurnus anguillicaudatus. The sequence goes on from NC_073358.2 coordinate 8,366,543, forward strand.
AAATTGGAGTTTTTGGCGCTTAAGTGGGCGATGACCGAAAAATTCAGGGAGTATTTACTAGGGCAGAAATGCATTGTTTTTACAGATAACAACCCCCTGAGCCATTTGACGTCAGCAAAGCTGGGAGCCACAGAACAGCGTTGGGCTGCCCAGCTTGCTGTTTTTGACTTTGAAATTCGGTACAGGCCTGGTAAGAGTAATGGTAATGCTGACGCCCTTTCGAGACAGTTTCCAATCGACAGTGGGGAAGTAGGGCAGTTTGTACCAGTTACTGTGCTTCCTGCATCGATACAACAAGCTGCAGGAATGGGGCATATGTATCAGGCAACTCAAGCTGCCCTGAAGGTTTTCCCGAGCTATTCTGCTGCTGATCTCAGGGCACTGCAGGAAGCTGACCCAGACAGTGGGGGTGTGGGGTGTCTCTGGCGCAGTAAAAACTTTCCAGGTCCAAAGGAACGGAAAGTATTGTCTAAGAATAGTCTCATTTTGCTCCGTCAGTGGGATCGACTGGTAGAACGAGAAGGAGTTCTTTATCGTCGGGTATTCCGCCCCGATGGGAGAGAGGAAATCCTTCAAGTTCTTTTGCCGTCTGTGTTAAGAGCTGAGGTCTTAAGGGGGTTACACCAGGAGCATGGACACCAGGGCATTGAACGCACGACCGAGCTGGCCCGGCAGCGTTGCTACTGGCCTGGTATGTCCGGTGAGGTGGCCAGATGGTGTAAAGAATGTGAACGTTGTCAGTCCGCCAAGGGTGTGCAGCCAGTGGCCTCTAGTTTTATGGGGCACTTGTTGGCCTCTAGGCCAAATGAGATCTTGGCTGTGGATTTTACCGTGTTGGAGCCGACCAGTTCAGGTTTGGAGAATGTCTTGGTGATCACAGATGTGTTCACCAAATATACCCTGGCGGTTCCTACACGGGATCAACGAGCAGAGACAGTAGCCCAAGTGTTAGTGGTGGAGTGGTTCTGTAAGTTTGGGGTCCCCGGTCGTATACACTCTGACCAGGGCCGCAATTTCGAATCCTTACTAATACAGCAGCTTTGTGGGTTGTATGGGGTGGAGAAGTCGCGAACGACACCCTACCATCCCTCAGGGAATGGTCAGTGTGAAAGGTTTAACAGGACTCTGCATAACCTTTTACGCACCTTGCCTCCATCGAGTAAACGGGATTGGGCTGCATGTCTTCCGCAGGTCCTGTTTAGGTACAACACTACCCCCCACCAATCAACTGGTGAGTCACCATACTATTTGATGTTTGGCCAAGAGCCTCGGTTACCCGTTGACTTTCTGTTAGGTAAGGTAGAGGGGACTGCTGTGGGAAAGGTGCATGAATGGGTTGTGGAGCACCAAACTCGGTTGCAGGTTGCTTTCGAGGGGGCCCGTGAACACTTGAGAGTTCATGCGGAACGCCGCAAGGCACGGCATGACTCACAAGTGCGAGATGCACCACTGGGGGAGGGTCAACTGGTTTATCTCCGCGATTTTGGCGTGAGAGGTCGGTCAAAAATCCAAGATCTGTGGAGCCCAGTGGTGTACCAAGTTGTGAGAGCCCCTACAAAAGGAGGCTCAGTGTACTCTATTGCCCCGGTGGGTGATTTGGATAAGGTAAGGCAAGTACATCGCTCCTTATTGAAAATTAGAATCCAACAAGATTCTGGCGACGTACCTGCTCAGGATCCTGTCACTGAGGCCGTATCGGCGCAGGATGAGCAGGCACCTGAGGAGTCTGAACTGGGAGATTTATGGGTTTTAGTGTCTGAGACCCCAGTGATAGAGGAGGTTAGTGCCCCAGTAGACTTGGGCTGTGTAGATCCTCCCAGTGGTGAAGTGGTGGTGGCGGCCCCATTTAACTTGAGTCAGCCGGTTGGGAATGAGCCAACTCAAAGATCAGAGGGTTTGTATGATGAGACAGTGCGACGAAGTAGTCGAACTACAGCTGGTCAACATTCTAATGTCCACCACCTTCCGCGGGCAGTGGGGGTGGTTGGTACTGAGGATGGAGCATCTAGGGCCATTTCAGTAATGTTTAGGCCCTGGGATTAAGTGATGTCCATCGTCGGGGCGACGATGCAGAAGCGGGGGGGAGATTGTGACAGGATTGGCAAAGCCCGTCCTGCTCTTGGATTGGTTGGTCGTTGTGTTCATTGATCAGCCTATCACTGGGCAGGGGGATGTATAAATTTGACTGCGAAGCAGTATGGTGTTATGCGTTACGCCCCCTTTCTGCGTCATCTCGAGTCGCCGGTCAGGTATGTGTTGGTTATGTTGGTTGAAGGTTTGTAGTGTGTTGTGTCTTATTAGTATTTTCCTTGTCTAGAGTGGTTTATTTGGACACACCTTGCGACTGGAGCTTGGTTGACGTGTTCTCTCTCGATAGGTAAGTGAAACCGCTATAATGCGTTTTCGTGCAAAGACTGCATGTGTAATTAGAATGCGTCTGTTTGTGTATAGTTTGAAGTGAGTCTGCGGGAGACTTTAACAGTGCCGACCGTTGCTAGATGTTACCCGGTGCCGTTGCGTGCTGTGAGATCTCTTTATTTAAGTGAGCCCACGGGTGCACAGAGTGCTGTGTACGTGATTTGTGGGGAGATCGCACACATACGGTACGTGGTTTTAGAGTTTAACCATGCTATAGTTCCAAATGGCAGGTTGTATGATACTGTTAATTCTATTATAGATCGTGTTGTCTCGTATCAGCGGCTCCTGTTTCCCTGTACACATTAATCCCAGATTGACAGAACGAGCCTGCAGCTTTCTGCCTTATCCTTGAATTTATCTGTGCTTCCGGATCGCTCATTCAACCGGTACGTGTTTTTAAAGCGTAATAAACATTTTGCATGTACACTGTTTAATGTGTTCTATTTTTAACTTCATTACAGACTTGTTGCGTCTATGGGCGATTAATAGTTGTGCAGTCAGGGCTTCGTGGGAAGTATCGTCCAGAGGCGCTGTTGCTTTGCCTGTAATTTAGTGTGTGTGTGTGTGTGTGTGTGTGTGTGTGTGATTGAAGCTTATTGAACGTGATTGTTTCTTTAGTTTGTTGCTTTTCTTTTACTGTGATATTCGAGTGCTAAAGGTTGTTGTTTCTTTTTGTTTAATGTTTTTTTTATTTATTTTTGTATTTTCTTAACTCTAATTTATTGAGTTATTTTGTTTATTGAAGAGGGATATTAATATCCCTCTTTCCCTTTTTGTTTTTGGTTTGTTTTGATTTAATTGATGTGCTTATGTGTAAAGGGCACAGTGACAAGTTAAAGGTGCCCCCCCTCATCCTCTGTGTTGACACTCATAGTGTGTTGTGATCCTACCAGTGACTTTGTGACCATTCTTAAGTGTAATATACTATCTTATTGTTACAGGAGCTGAGTGCCGAAGGCGGGGTGGATTTTGGTGGTGGTATTGCTTCACGAGTGCTGTGCTGCGTGCAGTGGTGTGCGTGTGTGTGTGTGTGTGAGTGTTTCCACACAGGTGTAGCCAAAATTGTGCGGTGCTGTGGAGGCCTATTAGTGCCCTTAATCCCTGCTGTCACGCCTCGGCTCCTGCTTTTACACCCATAGAGGTATTTGAGGATGGAGGTCACCCGTAGTACATCCTATTAAATTGATTGTGTTGTGATTTCATTATGTGCATAATACTCTTTTTTATATTTAATAAAATTTCATACTTATTTTACCCACGTCTTCTACCAATTCTTTAGTACAGGAACCTGTGTTGCCTAAGTGCAAGTTATTATCTCTGGCCAAGTGCCAGGGTGGCGTAGTCGCTATATATATTCTATCAGCCCTCGGTGTGTCATGCCACAAGGAGGATAACATTTTTTACCCTTAGTGCAGAAGTCACAACCCTACTGAAAAAACCCGCTAAGACCAGCATAAGCTGGTGAGCTGGTTTTAGCTGGTCTCCAGCTAGGTTTTAGCTGGTTTTGCTGGTGTAGCAAGCTGGTCTAGTTGTGTTTTGCTCACATTTTAAGCTGGTCTAGCTGGACTTACCTGGTCAGGCTGGAATACCAGCTGGCCCACCAGCATGACCAGCTTTGTCAGGCTGGGAGGACCAGCGTAAACCACCTTAAACCAGCTACCAGCTTATGCTGGTTTTAGCTGGATTTTTCAGTAGGGAAGTGTTTTGTTTTAGACAGATATCAAAGATAATGGTTCAATTAAAGGACCATGTTAAAAGTATTTGCTGTAATTAACAAACTATTAATAAACCTGTAGCCAGGCATAAGAGTTATAAATGAATATTTAATTAGGAGATACGCTATCATTTTGACAAATGGCTAAAATACACTGTGTAGACAAAACCATATCCTCACTGCTGCGGAATGCCATTTGTCCCGTACTACAGAGTGAGAAAGTTGGCAACTACACATGAGGTAAGTAACTTCACCATAGAAATCAAAACATTTAAAGTGTTTAGCAACATTAAAAGAGTGCCGTTCCAGACATTGGCGTCGAGGCGGGAAATATCCCTGATCCCTGATTAATATTATCAACAAGGCTTACTCTAACAAAAACAGTTGATGTTTAAGATGAAACAAAGTGACGAATCAAACAGTAGCCTAAACTCAGTACCCCCTTTCAAAGTTCCCTTCTGATTGAATAGGGTTGCTCATGTAATTTGCCCCTTTCTTTATGTATTTGTACATATGTTCATAGGTATTTAAAAATATATATATAAATTAGGCTACTGTTGTTTATGTGTGTTACCTAAACAGTTCAAACGTTAGGATAATGATACAGTTCATTTACGCCCCTTGACAGTAGTTTAGTGGGCATGCCATTAAATAGCCTTTTATAGACTAACATTCAATTTAATTTAAACATTAAACTGTATTATCAAGCACCAAATGATTTTTCACATACCGTACATTTTTGTAGCTCCATACTGCTTTTCTCAAACGCATAGGGGTGACCCCGAATAGTCGAAGATTCGATGCATCGATAGGAGAAGCCTGAATCGACTACCAATCTCACAGTCGAATCGTTGCAGATGTGTTATGAAATGAGGATCCTTTAATTTTGGCCATACTGTATGGGTGCACACATTATCTGATTTCACATAACAGCTTTCTCCCAATATTTTATAAAAAAAATTTATTTATTATAAACGTAAATTCTGATCTAATTTAAGTCTGTACATTTTGGATTGTTTTTCGTTCTATCGATGTTGTGCTATTGCGTTCTGGCCATGTTTGCGCATGCAATGTAGCCGAACGTGCTAGGTGCGCTTCGTCTCATATTTAGAAGTTCATCAAACTAAACATTAAAAAACGGATGTTTTCAACGAGTATAAGTTTTTAAAATGTATTTAGAACATAGTGGTTATCTTGTCAAAAGTTAAACTACAAAACAGGTAAGCCGTTTCTTTAAATTTCGGTGATGAAACGGAAAATATCTGCACCGAACCTATATTTATGCCTGACACGACGTCTTTCTTGTGATTTAATATTCGCGTCGGTGTTCAGTTTCAAATGATAGAAAAGAGATTGAAATAAATAATATCATCAGTTGTTTCTGTATCTAAAGTGAATGGAGATGATCAAAGTGAAAGCAACCAGGTATTTCTGTGCTAAATAATAACGCGTAGTGTCTATAAAATCATTAATTTCAGTGTTTTTATGAATTGTATATAAAGCTTAGTTTTTATAATTTGCAGTAACAATCACAAATTATTTGTCATTTCTCATTTGTCGTTTTTTTGGTCATGACTGCTTTGACGCGCTTTAATCTCCAAATTAAATAAAAACACTGAATTAGCCGAGGTTTCCAAGGCAGGATCACCTTTGTTATATTTTTAGGTTTAGTTATCAAAATGTTTTTTTTGTGTGTGATGTTCTGTAGATCGTGGCTTTAAAATGTTATGAGGAATAATTAAACAAATTACAATTTAACTTAAAAATATATGAATGCATCGTCAGTTTTGTCTTCGTTCATCACTTGAAAGACAGTTTTGGGCAATTTTATCAGAAACTTGTTTATGTGTGCTGCTTGTGAAAGAAAATAAAAGTTATCAATTTGTACCTGGTCTGACCCCCTCCCAACCCATGCGCACACACACACACACACACACACACACACACACACACACACACACACACACACACACACACACACACACACACACACACACACACACACACACATAGATGATCGGTCGACTATGAAAAGATTTGACAATTCTGATTCGAATATGTAAATCCTTAGTCGAGGACAGCCCTACAAACGCATTGATTTTGTACAAAATTCATCATCTGAAAAGCGTTGTCCCTGATTGGCCAGCTAATCTGAACGTTGTGATTGGCCTGAAATACCTCTGACTTCAGGCGGAAATGTAACGCTGCTTACCAAGATTTGAAAGATTGGCTGTGAGTCCAGGTGGGAGGAATTATGATAATGTCGGTCTTGTCTACATCATCCATCCCAGGGAATAAACTCGTGTCATCGTTTACTTTGGGGTATGTCAACATGTACTTACAGTACACACCAAAGGAAATGTAAAATCGTGAATCGGACCATAGTTGCTCTTTAAAGGTTAATACTGTAGAGTGCATGGTTGAATGGTTAAAAGTAACTTTTTGCTTATATTGTTTTATAGAAACATCAATGTTCTTTTATTTATAAATAAAGTTTGATATTCTGCAGCTTTTAAAGCTCTGGTAACACTTGAACCAATTTTTCTGACTGCTGTTGAAAGTGCACCGAGCACTTAGCAACACTAGTCTGTACCTAAGGGATCTCTCGTCCGGTTTGCTTCACTCACCAATCAATACACCATACTCTCATCTCAGGACAAAGATAGTTCAGGAGATTGAAATACAACTGTGATGTGCTATCACTTTGACAGACGTCTCAAAATGTTGTTTAGATGCTGTTTAGCTCGCAACACGTAGGACAATCCTTGGCAGAATGTTTCCTTTTCCAACAATATTATCTTTCTGTCGGGTCTATAAAGAGGAAGACATACCAAAGATGTGATTTACCTGTTTTGTCATCTAAATCTTATTTTCTGTTCAATTTGTTTCTGAAATCTAATTTGATCAGACTCTTGTTTTCTATCTCAACAGAAAAAGTCGTGTTCAATTACCTACACAGAGCTCTCATGATCTGATCGCTAATCTATCTGACCTAGCGATGACTTTGTGTTTTCCTCTTTTGGAAAATGTAATTTGGGGATGAGGCATTTTGTCATTGGCACGAACTGTGACAGACACTCTGATCTCACTGTTTCGCAGAGAGAAAGGAGAAAAGGTGACAAGAAAGAGTGACAGAGACATATTGAGAGAGAGAGCTGAAGTGTCCGCAGTAATTCCTCTGTTATCCTTCAGAATTATGGTTAAGCTCGCATAGAGAACGTGGTTATGTCTCAGGACATCCTGTGGCACGTCGCATCTGTGGAACAGACTGATATCTTCGACTGAAATTAACTCATCCGTTCAGTGGGTAAAAATATTTTACAGCAAATAAACAATAATTCAAAAAGAAAAGGAGGTCTTGAACTGAATTAAATTGGTTAATGTGTATGCGTGATTAGGGCTTATTGTTACGTGTGGAAATGTCACAAAAGGTTTACATTACAGTATCTCAGTAACTATGGGATTCTGATTCTGTCTAATTGTAAAAGTAAGAGTAAATATTTAATAAGCTCAGATGCAAATGTGTGTGTGACATGTTTTCTTGTAAATGAGACTTTTGTATCAGCAGATTTGAAGCTAAAGTATTTGATGGACACATAATATAGCAGTTATTATCATTATCTAATTTTTGACTTGGGTGGCATTTAGCGTAGGGTGACCATAAAGGCCATTTTTCCGGGACGCGTCTTGACCAGGATTTCGGGTGCGTCTTTCGGAAGTTGTATTTGTCGATCACATATGCCATTCCATGTTATAGTCACAGAATATTTTACTCATTTATCCCTGTCATTGTCACGGATCTCCGCATTTTTCCGTGTCCGTACCACGAACTTTCTTTTCTGTGTCAGTTTCACCTATTGGTTACTCAATTGTTTTTCCTATTTTCTTACCATTTTCGTGTTGGTTTGGGGTTAGAGCGACTTTCTGTAACCTCCATAACGTATGCGGTCGACAAATACGACTTACGAAAGACGCACCTGAAATCCTGGCCAGGACACGTCCCGGAGAAATGGCACGTATGGTCACCCTAACGGCTTTTGTATCTGAGCTACTCAATTGTAAATGTTAAGGCTTGTTCGCTCTGGGTTTGTACACTGTGAGAAAAAAAGTTACAAACTGCACCCTAAGGTTTTGCTTTACATGTTGCGGCATACTAAACATAACACAATCGTATACCTTTTTAGGAATTTGCCGATTCCTACGGAGCCCCTAAGGGGACATGGAGTAAAAATTAAATAAAGTTTAGTTTTGCATGCGCACGTGAAACTATCGCGTGCGCACGTGAAACTTTCGCTTTCACATGTGCACGAGATAGTTTCACGTACGCGCGTGAAACTAAACTTACATTTTTTTTTTACTCCAATGTGATCTTAGGGGCTTGGTAGATTCCGATACCGATTTCAGATTTTTTTAATTCTTATCAAGCATCAAAAAAGAATGAAAGTATACATAAACAAGATGTTTATTTGGTATTTAACAGGCTAAACTTGGTTTTGGCTATTGAAAACAATAACTGCGCACTTCCTGAAAAATCTGACAAAAAAAATACAAAAAAACGTCCGGTTCCGATTTATGGCCGGTCAACCGGTGCATCCCTAACCTCAAGGATCTATTTGCAACCTGTTCTCACAAATTTCCGTGTTATAGTCACAGAATATTTTGCTCATTTATCCGTGTCATTGTCACGGATCTCAGCATTTTTCCGTGTTCTTACCACAGACTTTCTTTGTCAGTTTCACGTATTGGTTACTCAATTGTTTTTCCTATTTTCTTACCATTTACGCGTGGGTTTGGGGTTAGAACGACTTCATGTAACATAAAATGACATCCTCACCCAAACCCAACTCTAACCCTAACGTCAGGCGACAATTGTTTAAAAATCCGGATTTTTTTTTATAAACCAATTGTTAAAGTGACACCCTAACCCAAACTCCAAATCTAAACCCAAACCCACGCGAACATGGTTTTAAAATAGGAAAAACAACTGAGTAACCAATAAGTGAAACTGACACGGAAAAGAAAGTCTGTGGTACGGACCAAGGGGCAACCCCCTTTCGATCTCTCTAATGAAGCCAATACGGAAGTGATTTAAACTGCAATTCATCGACTGGCCGCCAGAGGCAGGCTCCAAAAGGGAGTCAATTCCCATAGACCTCCATGTTAAAATGGTCAACTTTACAGTAAAACATGATATGTTTACAGCCTAGTACAAAAAGTGTTTTTGGTCTGTAAAGCTAATTTTGCCCTTCATGACAACTGTGAGGCAGGTGAATTTTTTGGTAACTCATCCGTTTAAATTATATTAAGCCTTAAAGTTCTGCATAATTAAGGGCGTGGCCAATTGATTGAACAGCCACTGCTGTCACTAGAGTCGTGCTGGGGGGCATGGTTTCAGCAACCAGTCACCTCAGCTTCACCCACGTCCCGCCTCTTTACCCATGTTCGGATATCCGAGAGTGATGCACGGTGACGCGCGCCCGAGATGGCGACGGAAGACACCGACTACTTTAAGCTTCAAAAATGATCTTCAGAAACCTATGGGTGACGTCATGAACACTACATTCATATTTTTTTTTACAATCTATGGTACGGACACGGAAAAATGCGGAGATCCATGACAATGACATGGATAAATGAGCAAAATATTCCGTGACTATACCACGGAACTTTGTGAGACCATGTTGTCTATTTGTGTACCTTTAAATGTACAGTTAACTGTTTTGTACCACTAAAATTTTACAAAATGGTTCTTTAAGGTACACAATAGGTCCTTAGGGTATAATATTGTACCCCAAATGATACAACATTTCAATGGGTTGTTCACCTACAAAGGTACAAAAATGAGGGTACCACCCCAGTGACAGAAAATTCATCAATCATCAAAAATAGTTGAAATTGTTACATTAGAATTACTTCTTGAATTACAGTATCGTCATGCCTTATATCATATCGGTATAGCTGTTTGATAAACATTTTAGGTTAATGAACTACATTGGCATACATTCAGTGTAATCGATTTAAATCACCATACTTTTTGCACATGCTAATTCAGAGTAAATTGCTGTTTTTGTTGTTTTGGTGTTTTGTATTTGTTTTCTTACTTAAAGTTGTCTGAAAGACCTATAATAATAAAATTTGTTGTAAAAGTAATTCATAAAAGTAGTTGTAAATAATTCATTTGACTGATTTCAGTCCAAAACTTCAACCAGAAACAAAATATATATTCACACACTGTTCTCTCCATTTGTAAGCGTGCCTTAAAAACCAAGCTAAAGTCATTTTTTTGTGATTTACTGTTTTCTACATAAAATCATCTTACGTAATGCAAAGAACATTCTGTGGAAATATAACCTTGTCTTTAATATTGACCGAGTAAGGTCATGTCAAAGATTGAAATCAATGAGTAAAATTTAATTTGATGCTCCTAATCTCATCATTAGATTATAAGACTCTAGCCTGAATTTCCCAGACAGGGTCACGTTTTTGTATACTTCTGGAGCTTTAAAATTCAGCATGTCACAGCTCCAAAAATAAAATGTTTATCCTCCCACCTTGGTGACGTTTTGAGCTCTTAATCTGATAAAACGTCAGGTGGCGATAACGTCACCCACGTGAGAAGCTAATAAATTGTTTATTTTTGGAGATGTGGCCTGTGAAAACCCAGCTAAAATCATTCGACATAATGTACATTCTGTGAAAATATCATTTTGATATCTTTAATATTGACTGAGTATGCCAAATATTGAAATCAATGAGTAAAAGTCTCTAAAATCTCATAACTAGATTATAAAACTTCAGCCTTGATTCACAGACAGGCACATATTGTGAATGTATCCTAAACTAGCACTGCGATTTTAATGTTCATCCATGAATGCATAGTTTTGCTGTTAAATCTCATTCATTGGTAACCTTATTGTGAAGTTTGCATGAGTGCGGTGTCTTTAGCTTTGGTCAATTGCAATTATCCAGAGCAAATTGACTAGTGAAGTGGCTGGAGGGTATATTAATTTTTAATTCATTAGAGACACGGAGGAATGAGAATAGCAGAAACTCATTTGTTTCTTATCAAACCGATTGTCCTTCTTTAGCATTCTGTGGAAATCTTGTTTTAATAGCGAGTGCATGCTTTCCTGAATGAAAATCTAATTGAAAATTTCCCTCCATAAACTTTTCTGTCTTTGTCTGATTGTGTGGTACCTGAGATTTTGTTTTCTGTGGCCGTTGGTTATTTGTACCATCTTTGTGCCTCCTTCGTGGTTGTCTTGGCATGCTTGACAGACAGTGAACGGTGTGAGTAAATCTCACGCTGGCTTTCTATTTCTGCGTGTTTTTCTTCGCTTGGTTTGTCTGGGATTGCGATAGGACTGTGTTCGAAAGAACGGAGCATTTGTGCGCAGTGCTGTAATAAAGCAAGTGTCTGCATGAGGCTTCAGGGACTCAACTGTGCATAGAGGACAAGCTGACAGTTCCATCTGCCTCACAATTTCTACACAGATGTCCACACACATACAAGCACGCACGGCAGAGCTATTTCGTCTATCCCATCACTCATTACATTTCTTTCGTGCCTTGGCATCAGTTTCTGGCAGCATCATTCAGGCCACTAAGAGAGAGACAGACAGGTTTGATCGAAAATTCCAGCCATTTGTTTAACAAACCACTGAATGTTTGAAAAGCCTAGCTTGAATTACATCAGCTTAAAGGGATAGTTCACCCAAAAATGAAAAATCTGTCATTGTTTACTCACCCCTAAAGTCATTTCAAAGTCGCTTTACTTTTTTTGCTCGCTTGAAACACATTAATAATCGGCTAAGCTATTTTTTTCGTATAATGACATTAAATGGTGACCACATCCCTGGTCCCCTTCAACATTTATTATACACTCTCAGAAAAAATTGGTTGGAAAAGGTAGAAAAGCTGTCGCTGTGGCGGTACCCTTTTAAAAAGTACCTTTTTGTATTTATATTGTTACCAAATATGTACATTTATATACAAACTAAAATGTATAATATTGACGTGTCGACAGGACTAATACAATAATTATTTACATATTAACAGCTTCACAGTCGTACATATTCCTATTCATAAATATTAAAATTGTATTTGGCATGCATTCATATTAATGACATGTTTTCAGTCGTATTCATTTAAGTTTATTCATTGACCTAAAATGTTCATGACTTTCAGGGAATTGCATAACTTTAAAACCTACACTTTAAAACCTTAAAATGAATATCATTACTGTAATCATTTTGTAATATTTTGTTTATTTGCCATGACACACAAAAGGCGTTTTCTCCTGTGCAACAATAATTACATCCAAACACAACATATATTTTTTTTGCCTTTATTTAACAGTGAGTTTTAGGAGAGGACAGGAAAGTACAGGGAGGAGAGAGGGGTATGGGATCGGCAACTGACCACGAGCCGGGAATCGAACTCGGGTCGCCGAAAGTGCGAAAGCACCACATGTCGGAGCGCTGCCCACTACACCATCGGCTCCGACAAAACACAACATGTTAATTTTACTCATTCGCTGTAATCCACATCTTTCAAATTCTTACAATTGCGTGGAACAGATCCAAATTCAGCCCTTTATCCAGTGATGCTGATCCCAGTTCTCAGCAGTGATCGTAAACGTCAAATCTCGAATTCATTATGAATTTTAAATCAAATATTGCACCTCAAGAAGCTTTAAGACTCATCGCTTTACGGCAGTAATATCAAATGCTTATTGGCTCTTGCATGCTACGTCACAGATTTGCGACATTGCCACCTTTCAGGCTATGTAATTTTAAATTTTAAGTGCATGCCTTGACAGAAAAGCCAGATTAACGTTTTCGTGGACTTTAATACTTCTCTGTTTTTTATATACTCCAGAGAGTACAACGGCTGCGACATCTTCATTTTAACTACTTTTGGTACTACTTTTTAAAGGAGCGGTGAATCAAAAACTCAATTTTAACTTGATAATTTGTTATATAAGATGTCATCATACTTAAATGAACATCCTGCAAGTTTCAGAACTGAAAACGTCCGTGCTACTGAAATATAACCGTCTTTGGCACCAAGCCAGCTAAAAACTCCAGTCTAAAATTCGGAAATCTATGACGTCAAAGTAGAATTGAAACACCTCCCCATAACCAAAAGGACAAGTCTACTTTTGTAGCCCCGCCCACAGCTTCGCGTGACACGTGTGTCTCAGTAAGTAAACATGTCTTTAAAGATTGACAAATTTAACCAAAATGACTTTTTAAATACATTTTTTCTGTGAGACTTATATTTTGACGCGGTGATCTGTTATGATACCATGGAAACGCATTTTCACAACCGCGTGGGAACAACCATGGGAACAACACAGAAGCTAAATACTTCAATTCGGAGGCTTGGAACTTAACATTAGCAATATGCTTGGATAAAGTTTGCTTTTGAAGAAGTTCCAGCTCGTGTGGGGAGCGTTTGTTAACGTTGTGGACATGGATTCATTTGTAAAGAAGTCGATGCTGGATTTGCAGAGAGACTCAGTCAGAAGCACCACTTATATTGGATCTGACAACAATGACACAGCAGTATAATTCACAGTAAGACATTTTACTTTATTTAAGTTACTGCGTTTCACTATTGCTTTGTTAAAAGAGATTGCTTAATGTGTCCTGTTGTAACATCCGTGTCTAAATACGTTTGTTGACTGTTTTAATTTACTAAAAACATTAAACGATTAATAAAGGTACAACACTTAACAATACGACTGTAATTTAAATAAAGGTAGAAATATACAAAGTTAGTTATAAGGAAGGATTTATCAACCGCAGTTTAGATTCTGATGCCCGTTTACTGTGTTGTATACGGTAATTTAGGCAAGTTCCGTTTGAAAGGTCAAACACTCAACAAAGCTTATTTTTTATCATATAACTGTGGTATTTAACATTACGTCAATGTAAAAGCGACCTCACAAGCACAATAGAAATATACAAAGTTATTGATAAGGATTTATTAGCCGCAGTTTAGATTCGGATGCACGCTTACTGTGTTTTATACGGTAATTTAGTCACGTCGAGTTTTGTTTCTACTTTAATATACGTATTGTCATTTATGTGTATCATGTTTAGCACCCAGAATCTTTTGTGTCTCAAACATATTTGTGTTCGGCTGCTATTTTTATCACATTAATGTTTTTAAAACATTTCCCTACATGTAATGACGGGGAATGAAGCTGTCCAATCATAGCAGTGGGTGTTTACGTTCAGGTCTTCAATGCGGCCCGCCCCTTCAAACGAACCATTTCTCAAGACAGCCACTAATCCATGTTACAAAATAGCGTATTACTTATTGCTTTTGATGTTTTTGAATGTAAAAACAATGCGAAATGCATAAGTAGACATCAATCAACGTCATAAAGCAATCAAATCGACCAATTCACGGCCCCTTTAAATTTCGCAATTAATAAATTGTTGTGCTTAAGCTTGTCTGTCTGTTATGCTTTTTATTTCTAACATTACATGATTTTATTAAACAGATTTGGGTACTTTTATGGATAGGACTGTATTAGCAGCGTAAAATATCTTTTAAATGCTATATCTTTATATTTATGCTATATCTTTATATCTATATCTATCTATCTATCTATTTATATCTATATCTATCCGTTACATTGCACAATATAAAGGGTTTGGGTTTCAGTGTTGGGGGTAACGCATTACAAGTAACGTGCATTACGTAATAATATTACTTTTCTGAAGTAACAAGTAAAGTAACGCATTACTTTTTAAATGTACACATTAATATTTGAGTAACTTTTTTAAAAAAGTAATGCAAGTTACTTTTATAATTTAATTAATTTGATTAAAAAAATTATGTACTGAATTAAACTGAACGTAGTTACATTATGTATTCTATGCGTACACGCCTGTGTGGGAACAGTTTGAGTCAGAAACTGAGGCCTAGTCCACACGGACATGGGTATATTTATAACCGGAGTTTTCCCTAAAAAAAAATCCTGTCCACACATGCTCGGTTTAAATTAAAGGGCCGGTGAATTTGTCGATTTTATTGTTTTATACTGTTGTCTGTTGTCTACTTATGATGTTCGCGTGGTTTTTACATTCAAAAACATCAAAAGCAATAAGTAATAGGCTATTTTGTAACATGGATTATTGGCTCTCTGGAGAAAAGCTTCGTTTGAAGGGGCAGGCCGCACTGAAGACCTGGACGTAAACACCCACTGCTATGATTGGACAGCTTCATTATCGTCATTACATGTGGGGAAATGTTCTAAAAACATTAATGTGTAAAAATAGCAGCCGAACACAAATATGTTTGAGCCATAAAAGATTCTGGGTGCTAAAGATGATACACATAAATGACAATACGTATAGTAAAGTATAAACAAAACTTTAAACTCGACGTGACTAAAGTACCGTAAACAACACAGTAAGCGCGCATCAGAATCTAAACTGCGGCTGATAAATCCTTATCAATAACTTTGTATATTTCTATTGTGCATGTGAGGTTGCTCTTAGATACACGTAACGTTACATACCACAGTTATATGATAAAAAAAGCTTTGTTGAGTGTTGGACCGTTCAAATGCAACTTGCCTAAATTACCATACAACACAGTAAGCGGGCATCGTAATCTAAATTGCGGCTGATAAGTTCTTCCTTATCACTAACTTTGCATATTTCTACCGTTAAATTACAATCGTTTTGTTAAGTGTTGTACCTTTATTAATCGTTTAATGTTTTTAGTAAATTAAAACAGTCAAACGTAAGTGTTTAGATACGGATGTTACAACAGAACATATCAAGCGATCTCTTCTAACAAAGCAATAGTGAAACGCAGTAACTTAAATAAAGTAAAATGTCTTACTTGCTGTGTAATTTTTGTCAGATCCAATATTAGTAGTGCTTTTAATCACAGTCTCTCTGCAAATCCAGCATCGACTTGCTTCTTTACAAATGAATCCGCAGTACACAAAGTAAACAAACACTCCCCACGCGAGCTGAAACTTCTTCAAAAACAACCTTAATCCACGCATTCCTAATGTTATGTCCCGAGCCTCCGAATTAAAGTATTCAGCTTCTGTGTTGCTCCTATGCAGTTCTTCCACAACCCAAGACTCCATTTCCATGATTACTCTATCATAACAGATCACCGCATCAAAATAAAAGTCTCTCAGAAAATTTTTTTTAAAAGTCATTTTGGTTACATTTGGCAATCTTTAAAGACATGTTTACTAATTGTTGAGACACACGTGTCACGCGAAGCTGTGGGCGGGGCTACAAAAGTGGTGGTTGTATTTGGCTTTGGGGAGGTGCTTCAATTCTACTTTGACGTCATATTTTTTCGAATTCCACACTCGGGTGTACTGGCTGGGTGCCAAAAACTGTTATATTTCAGTAGCACGGACATTTTCAGTTCTGAAACTTGCAGGATGTTCATTTAACTATAATGACCTCTTACATAACAAATTATCAAGTTAAAATTTAGTATTTGATTCACCGCTCTTAAATATCCATCCACACGATAAAGCAAAAGCACGCTATCAAGCGCTGTCAAGACCATGCCATACCACTGACACCAGCAGGCGGGGGTATAACCCAAATCGTGTTCCGCAATATAGTGAGATAACTGAGCATCTATCTGTATACATGTTAGAAGCCCTGTTAGCACAGTTATTATTAGCAAGATACATCCGCCATTGCACAGAATCATCAACAAAGCATTCAGCGGCGCACAATCTTGACGTCAAACACAGTGGATAACGGCGCACACTCTTACGTCGCAAGGCAAAACCACCGGTTTTACTTTCTACACGACACCACTGTAACCGGGGTTTCTTAAAAAGCTCACCCTGGCCGGGGTTTTCAAATATGCTCGGTTTCAGTGCCCTGATACTGTGGTTTCGTGTGGACGAACGGCCGAACCGCGTGAAAAAGCTCACGGTTTTAAAAATACCCGTGTCCGTGTGGACAAGGCCTGAGATGGCAGGCCAGAGCTCAACATTTTTGTGATGAAATATGCAATTTCTGAATGTAGAACTTTTCAGTCATAAAAACACATGCAAGGCCTGAAAGAGATCAAGAATCATCCAAGAAAAAGTAATGCAAAAGTAACTAAAAAGTCATGAAAGCATTACTTTCCATGAAAAGTAACTAAGTAACACAATTAGTTACTTTTTTGGGAGTAACATAATATTGCAATGCATTCTGTTCAATGAAATATGAAACATATGTTGGTTATGTAATTTTTTTAATAAATTCAAATACAATTTAAATAGATTTTAGAAAAAAGGAATAGCGCATCTCATTTAGAAAATCGCAATATTTAGCATGCTATTGCATATTGAATTTTTCTTCAATATCCCTAACATATCTGTACCTAAATGGTACATTTTACACTTTTTGAGAGTGCATGCAGAGCATGAATTTTTTTCTTTTCTTATCCCAATCTGCACATTTGAAGAGACTTAAGCTGATTTGGGATGCCAGAGAGTAAAACTGAATTTTCATAATTGGGAAACTGTCCCTTTAACATCTTTATCGTCTAAAACGAAATTTCAGTGGAGCAGATTTGCTGCCATTTTAATTAGAAGAAAAGGGTGAGATGTCCTTCGCTGGGTGAAGATCAGGAGAGTGGGTCGACATGTCGAAAGAAACGAGGGCCACATGGCGTTCAAGCTGCGCATCGCTTCACCCAGCATGCTGCTGCACAGACGCCCTGACAGGTGCTTCGGTGCAAGGTTAACAAGATGCAAAATTATGAACGTAAAGAGCGTCCGGTCTGTCTTTCTGCACAGCGTGGAACTGTGGCAGAGCCCTCCTGAGATTTCAGATATAGCATAGCACTGCAGGCTCTGCAGAAACACTTACACTGACGTCAAATTTGACTGGATTGCAGCGTCAGATCTGTGTGAAAATGGGAAGGTGTCTTTGCAGCTGAGAGGAGACAAATAGCAGTGCGCCTCTCACTTGTATTTCATTTTCATCACAGTGGCTTCTTTTGACATGTGAATCCTGCACATCCAAGAAAATGTGTTTTTGTTTGTGCCATTGTGACGTTATTTTCATGACAATTTTCACTCTAAATTCTTTATTTTTGAAAGCAAAGAAAATTTGTAAAAAAAAAACTATATAAATATCGTAGTAGTAGTTGTTGTAGTTACTTTTATTATGCTAATGTTGATTAAAAAAGTTACACAGTAACAGTATTAGTAGTGTAAAAATTTGTAGAAATGCTATGCAAATCATGGGATCAGGGATACTCCAGCCAAATATCAAATTTACCCCATGAATTAAAACTTTATAAACTGTAATAACTACCTTGCAGTAACGGCACCATCTTGGACTCACACGATTCATCCGAGAGCTTTAGCGTAGTGAGCATTTGTTGGCATGGGCATGTCGCAATGACTCTCATATGTAAAAGATGGCGCTGTTACCGGAAGCTAGTTATTATAGTTTAAAATATGGATAGTTTAATAACTCCAAATGTGTTAATTCGTCTAAAAGATGATGGACAAATATATCTCAGATTGTTTAATGTTGAGTACATCACAGGTTAATTTGGATTTTTGGCTGGAGTATCCCTTTAAGGTTAAATACTCAGACACCTTATCGCTTTTAAGTATAGACGGTTTCAGCAGTAACAACATAAACAAGTGGCTTTCATGGTCGACACGTAACTTCCAGGAAAACTCCGCTAAGAATAAATAACAACATAGTCCTTTAAATGTAGTTTATTTATATAACAAGCAAAACAAACAACACATAGATTGCCTAGGAAACCAAAACATTTGTTATTTTCGACAAGGTATTTGTTCAAGAGTTGAGTTTAGCAACTAGTCAGACCATTAAAAAAATTAAAACAGGAAGTAAAGTTCGGACCAGACGCGTATCGCGTCACCGCACGTGCGTCCGATGAAACCATCTATAATAAGGTAAAGAAATGCAATGCAAATCATGATGCGGTAAAAAGTCAGCATGCATTACAGTAACAAATATTGGGGAAATGTTCGATTACGAGACATTTCACAAGATTTTTTTTTAAGATGTCAAATCTTTAATGTCCCCAGAGTACGTATGTGAAGTTCTAGCTCAAAATACCATATAATTTATTATAGCATGTAAAAATAGCCACTTTGTAGGTTTGAGCAAAAATGTGCCGGTTTTGGGCGTGTCCTTTTAAAGGCAAATGAGCTGATCTCTGCACTAAATGGCAGTGCTGTGCTTGGATAGGGCAGATTAAGGGCGGTATTATCCCCTTCTGACATCACAAGGGGAGCCAAATTTTAATGACCTATTTTTTCACGTGCTTGCAGGTAATGGTTAACCAAAAATAAGTTACTGGGTTGTTCTTTTTCACATTTTCTAGGTTGAAAGAAGCGCCGGGGACCCAATTATAGCACTTAAACATAGAAAAAGTCAGATTTTCATGATATGTCTTCTTTAAAATAACAAAAAATGGCTATTATTCAGAAAACAAGGTCACCAATAGAGTGCCACGCGGATGACCTATTTATGTAGCCCAACCCGGAAGTTAGCGGGACACTGGTTACCTCACCAAAAAGCCTGTTCATTTTTCCCATAGATGTTTGAATTAGGCTATAAGCTCTGTGTTTAACAAAAGTTAAAGACACTTACACATTTTGTCCAACACGATAATCTTCACAGATCAATATAAATTGTATTAATTTTGATGTGTAAATGCATTTTCTAGACAAAAGCAAAATTTTGACTTTAAAATTCATAAAAGTTGTCTTCATCTGTCAAGACTAACTTGTTGGACAAAACATGTAAGTTTTATAAACTTTTGTTAAACAAAGAGCTTATTTTTTTCGATAATACAAAAGTCTATGGGAAAAAAATTGCTTTTTGTGAGCAGGGTTCCACGGGTCCTTGAAATCCTCGAAGGTTTGTGAATCTGGGGGGAAAAAATTCAAAGCCCTGGGAAGTTTTTGAAAATATACATACATAGATACAGGTCATTGAAAGTGCTTGAATCTATTTAATAAGTTTTCTGGAAAAAATCCACATTATTCCCTGTGTAGTGTTGGATAATATCATAAAAATAGACTTTTTAAGCACCCATGCTAAAATGTTTGCATAGTTGTGCTTGACACATGAAAACGTCTCTGGCTACGTATGTAACTGTTGAAGGGAACGAGACGCTGCATCTCCCTTGCCATACTTCCTGCGTCCCCGTAACACCGTCTTTGGCAATATAGCGATATACTTCCTGGCTCCTGCATCAACCTGTCTTTGTCGTTAAGCCTCACCATTGGTTGAATTTGATATTCACATTCAGACGCACTTACCCCTGGAGGCGTCCCCAAAGTGTCACCGCAGTGACGCAGCACGAGTTCCCTTGAAAGGGAACTGTAACAAAAGGTAACAGATGTAACCTTACTCTCACTCAAAATGTGTCCCCACATTTAGTCCTTGAATTTGAGGGTATTAGACCTGGAAAGTCCTTAAAAGGTCCTTGAATTTGAAGTTAACTAAGGTGTGTGAGAGAACCAGTGTTGCGCTAACTTCCAGGTTAGCCTTCAAATATACATCATCCTTGCGGCACTCTATATCTTTTCTTATGTAAAGATAGACACTTTTGTTTCTATGATATGTATGACCTTTATCATTCCCACAGACAGTGTGAAAATACTGGCAGCGAGCTTTAAGATAAAGGAAGGTGACTACTTTTTTACTTGGTACAGAGCCAATTTAACATTAAAATTGATTCTTGGCTCTTTACTGTATTTATGGGCAATGTCAAACATGTAGGATGCAGTCAATGTGTTGACATCTCTCTATACAGTACTTACAGTGGGTGGCTTTCGCTTTATGAGTACATTTGTGAAATTTACAAAGAAACATCTCTCATATCACTGCAATATTAACAAAATTGCACCACTCAAGCTATTAATTTCTTAAGCTCACAATATCAATAAGTTTTATTTCAATTTTCTACAATGTTATGTTAAAATGATTAAAGGTAGACCGGAGAAACACACTTTTAAAATGCCGACGTTCAAACTGAATTGAATTTGTGTGCCATCAAGTTATTAATTCAATATTAAAACAGGAAATATGATTTCTGCCCCCGTTGGTCGGCTCCAAATAGCCATTGTGTAAAATAACTCTAATGCGCTCGATCTCGCTGTCTGGCTGTTTCCTATCAGCCGTAAGAGCGGAATGATGTAATTTACATCTCATCGTCCTGAAAAGGAAAAGAAAGGCTATGTCATACTTTTCGATTTCAAAGTGAGATGTTTTTCCCCAGGAAATTAAAGAAAGGCGGCTACACCAGTGGCTCGGGTCCTTTAGGTCCGCCACAATCACAGAATGAGAAAAATTGCTCAGACTCCCAAGAGTACCACATACTTTCTTAAACGTCATCATTTCACTCGTTTCCATTTCTGTAGGTCGACTAGCTAAATCCTACCTCAAAGAGTGAAAAACTGCAAATTGGCATGAGCAGAATGTGTGAAAACTGTGAATTGCAGACACGTTGTTGTGTAATTTGATAATTTATGTAAAATCATGCATTATGAAAATGATTCACGACATGTAACAACAAGGCCTTCGCAGACTGAGACTGTGTAGGATCTGCAGATGAGTAGATGACTTCAGTATGGATCAGACATCTAATGTGTACCTCATTTGACACTAAAGGGATATCTTCTTTCTGAGCCGCAAAGGGAAATTAAAACAAAGCCCGGTTTAAGTATAGAGGAAGATTAGAAAGGGGGCAAATTAGCATCTTATATAACATTATCAAATCCCAGTAAGAGCGCATTATGAGGACGCAAACCCATCATTGCTGGAGCTCAAGATATCTTGGTTTAGGTTCAATAGTCTCCTAGCAACCGTTATGATGGAAAAAAATAAAGTTGAGAAAAACAAGATGTATTATGGCCTACTTCCGCGCATTTGCTCGAAAAGAAAGAGGTGGAGGTTTCACACTAATGACCCTTGTTGAGATCGGAGGCTGTTATAGCCAACAAATGCAAATGAGAGGAAAAACCTCATTACGTTAGGTGATTATGTTAAAATATGATTTTTAAGTATAACAGTATCTAAAAATTAAAATAACGTTCAATCTTTAAAAAAGAAAACAAGGAAAATTGTGCCACACATTTTCTCCATCCCAAGAAGCCATTTGGGCGTCAGTCACAGCTTCCATGTACCAATTAACTGAACACATTGAAAAAAGACTCCGTAATTGCTTTTACAAAGCCATAATTTTCACGAAGCACATTTTCAATAGGAACCGATTAGCCGCGCGCATTTGTTTGAACTAAAATATGACCTAATCACGGTTACAGTCGAGGGCGCGTAATGAATAATGACAGAGCTGTTAACGCTTTGTCTTTTTCAATTAGAACAGACATAACAAAAGTACAGAAATAGCGACCTCTAGTGAAATATTAGTGATATAACAAAATGATCCAGTACAGTCTACAGCAGGAGTCTCAAACTGGCTTGGGGGTATTTTCTGAGATGGACATCTTGTCGGAGGGCCGCCATTATAACATTAAAAAACAAACTATTTCTGTATATGCTTTGCATTTAAATTCTATTATTAAACATATAATAATCCTTAAAAAATATAAACAGTGCTTTTAATTTTATACATAATTTTATAAATCTTTTCTTAACCTTATCTTTTTCTATTAAAACCTTGCACTGAACTAACAAATTCAATTCCTGAATAGATTTATGGACTAAAATGCCTTACATTTTTGGCACACAAAAAATTCGTTTCTGTTTTGATTTATTTTGGACTTGATTATGTTTCATCTCTGTAAAAATGTATATTACTGCTATATGTCAGTGTTTCCCAACCAAGGGGCCATAGGGGGCCTTAGCAGATTTCCAAGGGGGCCTTCAAGATGACCTAAAATGATTAAAAATTGGACAAAACAAGCATTAAAATTAGCTAAAACAAAATATGTTGCTATTTTAGTAGCAAAGATACATATATCTAGTCATTCCAAGCTCTAGTTTATTTTACTTGGAAAAAATGAATGAGTGGGGGGCCATCAAATATTGTTTTGGGCAACTAGGGGGCCTTAAAGTGATAAAGGTTAGGAACCACTGCTCTATGAGTAACTGCATAGCAAGCAATATAATGATATATTAGGAATACTTCATTATACACTCTTATTGAGGTGTGTGAGCTGTATATGAAGAGTTTGGTTCCAAAACGCAATAAATCCATTTTGACAAATTTTGGTAAAAACGTGTTTTCTATACCAAGAAAGTGACAAGATGAAAACAACTATTTTCTGTTACAAACTTTCACATAGCATCTTTAGGTTATAAAAACATAAAAAATTCAAATCCATAAGTTGATTTTCAAAGATTTATTATAAAAACTGATTATTTTTTCCACAAAATGCAATAAATCCATGACAAGTTTTTATTCAAAATGCTATAAATCTATTGAATCAATAGCCTATATAAATGTGCATTCATCTTTGCCATGTTATATTCATTTAGTTGACTAGATGTACACACTAATTAAAAATATAAACATTAATGTTATTAATCAAAACACTTTGTCATATTAAGAACCCTGTCATTGCGGTTACTTGACGTCTTCGCTTAACGTCTTTCACAGCGATCGACTGTAAAATGTTTTTGGTCCTGCTCGATTTTCGTTGACTTTGAGTAAAATTATGTACAGTTTTTCATAAGATCATCTGGGGTCAATGTGTTAGCATGAGAAGCTTGATGCTGTCGGGAGAACAAGCACCCGTCTCCCGAGTGCCTCTCAGGGAAATTGTTAGATGCTGATGGCTTACGTTTCTTTCCCATCACAGAAAACCATCACAGGTTTAGCGATGCAATTAAAGTATTATTTTGTTTTGTTTGTTGATAACGTAGTACAAAGTAGATGAGGAAAACTAGGACTCCGTGTACTACGCGCGTCCGCCATTGTTTGTTTACATTGCGTGAACGGTGGGCTGTAATATCAGAAATGGAGTTATTGCGTTCTGTAAAAAAGTGGGAGTGGCGTTTGTCGCATTTTGGGAAAAAAGGGAGAAAAGATGACAGAATAACACGGCGGATATTGGATTTTGCGTAAAATTAAGAATTTACTTTTAACTACTGACCTGATATAATGCTGATTTTGGCAGTAACTCATTTTTTTCAAAAATGGCGTTTATTGCGTTTTGGAACCAAACTCTTCATATATACTGTAGGCTACTTTTATCTGTTGCACATTTCTCTTTTCATAACCTGGGCACCTGATGGCTTTTTCCTTATCCGTAGTTTAATATGTGTTGGATTACATCTCGCACTCCTTATGAGGTGTCGGCAATAAAAGCTGTGCCTTGAACTAACAAACCCGCTCATGGTTGCGTAGCGACGGAAGACGCGCAACCTCTCAAGCACTTTCGAAAGAACAAAGAAGCGCCTTGACTTACGTTTAACATGCGCTTTAGACATGTGAACGGCCCCCTAAACGTTTACATCAATAATCAATGAATATAAAAGTAAGAACATTTTCTGCAGGCCGGATCATGCTATATTTTTGACAGCAGGCGCTGTGGGGAGAAGGGGAGGGAGGGCCACAAATGGGCCGCGGGCTGGGTGTTTGAGACCACTGGCCTACAGTATGTTAAATCGGCTTGTCTAGCAGATATGTAAAGTTTCATTTGTGAACCTAATATTGGCTAAAAGAGGATTAAATTATTACAGTATTGTTTGCTTTATGCACACAAGGTACCTTTACCCTTTGAAAATGTACACATAGTTTGACCATTTTTTGTGTTAAAAATACATTTTTGAGAAGCAAACATATCTTCTTATAAACTGCAATGCTAAAAAAACAATTGAAACACAAAGGTCTATTGAATTTATTATTGGTTTTAGCTGAAACTATAATGGTCTTCATGGGTCTTGACTGATAATGCATTTGGGTACTGTTGAAGGCATTTTATCTAGACCATTAAATATTGTATACAGTAGCTCAGTGGTAAAGCATTGCATTAGCACCACAAAGGTTTATGGGTTCAAACCCAGGGAGTACACATGCTTCTAAAAACATATATATACCTTGTAATGCACAAATGCATGGCCATAATATATAAAAGAATTTGACGGCTGATGATTCATAAAGGTACACTCTGAAAAATGCTGGGTTATTTTACTTGGTTATTTTAATTACCATACAATCCAGTATTGGGTCAAAAAAGAATGAGGCGTGTTTGTTTAGGTGATTTCAAATGTCAACATTGGCTTTTAGAGATCATGCACCCCGCCTTTAACTCAGAAAATGTTTATACTTAATCCAACAATGGGTTTGAACAAGCTGCATTTTGGGTTGAAACAACCCAGCATACATTAAATTACAACCCATCAGATTGGGTTTGTCCATTTTTGACCCAACGCTAAGTTTAACTTAACCCAGCATACACTCACCTAAAGGATAATTAGGAATACCATACTAATACTGTGTTTGACCCCCTTTCGCCTTCAGAACTGCCTTAATTCTACGTGGCATTGATTCAACAAGGTGCTGAAAGCATTCTTTAGAAATGTTGGTCCATATTGATAGGATAGCATCTTGCTGTTGATTGAGATTTGTGTGATGCACATCCAGGGCACGAAGCTTTCATTCCACCACATCCCAAAGATGCTCTATTGGGTTGAGATCTGGTGACTGTGGGGGCCATTTTAGTACAGTGAACTCATTGTCATGTTCAAGAAACCCATTTGAAATTATTCAAGCTTTGTGACATGGTGCATTATCCTGCTGGAAGTAGCCATCAGAGGATGGGTACATGGTGGTCATAAAGGGATGGACATGGTCAGAAACAATGCTCAGGTAGGCCGTGGCATTTAAAGGATGCCCAATTGGCACTAAGGGGCCGAAAGTGTACCAAGAAAACATCCCCTATATCATTACACCACCAGCCGGCACAGTGGTAACAAGGCATGATGGATCCATGATCTCATTCTGTTTACGCCAAATTCTGACTCTACCATCTGAATGTCTCAACAGAAATCGAGACTCATCAGACCAGGCAACATTTTTTCAGTCTTCAACTGTCCAATTTTGGTGAGCTTGTGCAAATTGTAGCCTCTTTGTCCTATTTGTAGTGGAGATGAGTGGTACCCTGCTGTTGTAGCCCATCCGCCTCAAGGTTGTGCGTGTTGTGGCTTCACAAATGCTTTGCTGCATATCTCGGTTGTAACGAGTGTTTATTTCAGTCAAAGTTGCTCTTCTATCAGCTTGAATCAGTCGGCACATTCTCCTCTGACCTCTAGCATCAACAAGGCATTTTTGCCCACAGGACTGCCGCATACTGGATGTTTTTCCCTTTTCACACCATACTTTGTAAACCCTAGAAATGGTTGTGCGTGAAAATCCCAGTAACTGAGCACATTGTGAAATACTCAGACCGACCCGTCTGGCACCAACAACCATGCCACGCTCAAAATTGCTTAAATCACATTTCTTTCCCATTCTGACATTCAGTTTGGAGATTGTTTTAACCAGGACCACACCCCTTAATGCACTGAAGCAGCTGCCATGTGATTGGTTGATTAAATAATTGCATAAATGAGAGATTTAACGGGTGTTCCTAATAATCCTTTAGGTGAGTGTATATTAGAGTGTATCGAAACCATTAGAATTTATATAATTTAATTAGGACTGCAAACGGTTAAAATGTTACTGTATTTAATGAATTCCTTATTAAAACACAAAAAATTGAAAAAATGAAAATGTACACTATTTACATTTTATCCAAGGAATATAAGCCATCCAAGTCGTAATAAGCTCACTCTACAGATTCTTCATCGCTCACACTCCCCTGAGAGTAAAACTGACTCTGCTTGCCATCCATACTCTTCTCCATATACTCAAACTCAGTCCCTTCTCTCCAACACATCTCCTCGCTTTGGTACCCCTCTAGATCCTCAGCGTTAGCATGACTCAGAGCCAGACTCAGGATCTCCTTCTTCTCTTTATAAAAGCGGAGCTCCCTGCCAGCCCGTCGGGCCTCTCCGAGCTCCTTCACGGCCACCTGGAGCTCCTGTGAGAGCAGACCGGGGGACTGACGCTCTTTCTGCAGCCAGTCCAGAGCCATGTGACTACGTGTGCGCTCATTCAAACGCTGCTGTGAATAATAGAGGATCACTTCCTATAAAAAAATAAATTTTACAGTATTCATATTTCTAGACAGACAAAACAACATTCTGCTAAATTAATGTAAACATGTCTAGTTATTCTTGTATACCTGACGACTACATCTCATCTCCCGAAAAGCCTTCAGAGACCCGTTCCAGTGCAGAAGTTGAAAAACTGTCATTATTTCCTTGACCAAAAGAAATAGGGATGATGGTTACACTTCAGTCTTTTAATTTTTTTATAGCCAAGCCGTTTGTGTAGATGTGTACGCAAATTCATTGTGACATCAGCGCATGCTGGTCATTTTGGAAATTTTCCGCTTTGGTCATGTTTAACACATTGTACTTTTTAAACAGATGTATTGTTGCTTCACTGTTTCTTCTTTCTGCTGTGCCGATGGTGTGAGAAACAGCCTCATCGTGAATAGCGTGTCTTTCTGGACACATGCACTTCTGTCTATTACATTTTACATTTAAATGCCACAAACACTTTCCCAGCTGAAAAAACCTGCATAGCAGCAACAAAGTTTAGACAGCTGTTCCTCAGCATGGGATGCCGGCGTGTTGGTGTGCCCACCAAGATTTCTTAAGTCAACCAGTTTCAATAACTTAATTTTGCAGGTGTACAACACAGTTATGGTCGACTAGCATATAAAAAAAATTGCTAGTTTCCAACCTGAAATTCCAGCATGGTTCTCCCAGTGTTCAGCTCCAGCATGAGGCAATAAGCTCCTATACTGGTGCTAGGATCGGAGGCATCTGTGATGTTACCCTGCAAAATGTGGGACAGAGGATGTGTCATTACTCATGCCGAACGGACTCGAATACAAAGGGTGGTCTGGGTTTCATTAGACACCCCTTTGCTTTGTTATCCGGTCAGAGAATCTTGTCTTTATTGTTAGAGGAGAAAACGGCAGGACAGCGGAGGATAAATGACATGAGAGTGAAACGAGACCACACATGCACACCCACATTCCCACAGACTGTGAAAATCTTGGCAGGAAGGCAGGAGTGAAGGAGGATGACATTACTTTTTACTTGGTACAAAGCCAATTTAACACTGAAATTGATTCTTGGCACTTTACTGTATTTATGGGCAATGTCAAACATGTGGGATGCAGTCAATGTGTTGACATGTATCTATAACTACAGTGGGTGGTCTTCAGTATTTCCACACAGAATGTAAATTGAGCTGTGTGCACAAACAGTGATGTAAAATTAAACAATTAGATCTACAATTAGGGTTCAGTAGCATGTGGTAAAAAGGCCAGATTTTTATAATTATTTTTTATAGACCACAGCCAAAGCTTTATGCACAAAGACAAAAACACATCGTAAGACATGTAACACAAAAATAATGCTATAAGCGTTAAATAAACAACATAAAGTGTAACATAAAAGATCCTAATGTACATAACTGGTAACAAAGGAAGAGGTTTAAATATAAAGAGTTCAGATGCATGAATCCATTAAAGGAATAGTCTACTCATTTTCAATATTAAACTATGTTATTACCTTAACTAAGAAGAGTTGATACATCCCTCTATCATCTGTGTGCATGCACGTAAGCGCTGGAGCGCACTGCGACGCTTCGATAGCATTTAGCTTAGCCCCATTCATTCAATGGTATCAAACAGAGATAAAGTTAGAAGTGACCAAACACATCAACGTTTTTCCTATTTAAGACGAGTAGTTATACGAGAAAGTTTGGTGGTACAAAATAAAACGTAGCGCTTTTCTAAGCGGATTTAAAGAGGAACTATATTTTATGGCGTAATAGCACTTTTGGGAGTACTTCGACTCGCCTGAAAAGTCCGCTCCCCTTCTCCCTCTCATAATGGGAGAGGGAGGGTGTTACTGCGCCGAGTCGAAGTACTCCCATAAGTGCTATTACGCCATACAATATAGTTTCTCTTTTAAATCCGCTTAGAAAAGCGCTACGTTTTATTTTGTACCACCAAACCTGCTCGTACAACCACTCGTCCCAAACAGGAAAAACGTTGATGTGTTTGGTCACTTCTAACTTTATCTCTGTTTGATACCATTGAATGAATGGGGCTAAGCTAAATGCTATTGAAGTGTCGCAGCGCGCTCCAGCGCCCACGTGCACGCACACAGACGACAGAGGGATGCATCAACAATTCCCAGCCAAGGCAACAACACAGTTCAACACTGAAAATGAGTAGACTATTCCTTTAAGAGTCGTATAAAAAAATGCTAATTAAGTACACTTAGCGGGTTTTGCATCTGAACTCTTTAATGTCCATGGTTGTTGTTCTTTTACCATTTTCACCATAAATTTTAAGGTGACTTGAAAAACCAACAGCATTAGCATTAAAAATTAACAGTATTTTACAGTTAAAGAGCACCTATTTCATTGCTAAAAACAACATTATTTTGTGTATTTGATATAATACAATGTATTCGCGTGGTTTATGGTAAAAAACACATT
Source organism: Misgurnus anguillicaudatus (assembly GCF_027580225.2). Lineage (NCBI taxonomy): Eukaryota > Metazoa > Chordata > Actinopteri > Cypriniformes > Cobitidae > Misgurnus > Misgurnus anguillicaudatus. The sequence continues at coordinate 8,396,268 of NC_073358.2, forward strand.
ATTTTCCACATATCGTAAATTTTTGTAGCTCCGGATTTCACTCTTTTCGTGAAATGTACGGATTTGAAAAGCTCTGTGTTTCCTTGTTTGGCCAGCTAATCTGTATGTTGTGATTGGCCTGAATACCTCTGACGTCAGCCGGAAATGTGACGCTCCTTACCATGTTTGAAAGATTCGGTCAGCAAGCAGGAGTTAACCTACAGGCTGTGAGTCCGAAGCGGGAGGTAGAGGTCTACACAGGTCCAAAAATTCCTACCCGAACCCGATCAGACCCGTTAATGTGCTACACTGAACCGACCCGGACCCATCTGTTGTTTTGAAAGCTGGACCCGGAACAGACCCGGACCCGTCTATTATTTAAAAGCTGGATGCGGATCCGACGCGGACCCGTCTATTATTTAAAATCTGGACCCGAACCCCTCCGGGAAGACACAGACCCGACCGGCAAATATTCTATATCTAAATGTTATTAATAAGTCAATAAACAAGTAGCGATTTCCAAGAAAGTTCCATACATGTTATTCCTCTCTTGACGATTGAAATGTTTAATGCTTATTCCAGCTTTAAAAGTCCACTTTACAGTCATGGTGATTAATAACGCAGTTTTACATTTGTTGTGTGTCGGGTCAACTTGCTTAATAATGTTTGCCCATTTGGATTATAGTAACGATTGCTCGTTCAGTCCCATGGTTGCTTTCGTTAGCTTTACTTCTTTGCTATCATATCTGTGCAGGGTCGTGAAAACTTTTATAATTATTATAAAAATTAGAGAAGTCAGTTCAAAATGCGCGGTACGGCGGAATAGGTCCCGCCTTCTAAATAAAAAAGCCAATTGTCAAAGGTAAAGTCATTGCGTCTCACTGCAGAAGCTCCTGACTGGTAGTCAGAGAAACATTACAAGAGCGCATGCGCGTTAGCTGCCTGGTTGGAGCAACCAAATCTAAACGCAGTTTGAGCATCATAGAAAAAATTTATGTGACAGTTCATCTAAGTTTTTGTTGCTGTTTTTGAAATATTTTATTTAAATGTATTTAAATAAACTTATTTAAATTTATTTAAACCCGGGACCCGAAGTTATAGATTGAGACCCGACCCGGACCCGGCTGATCATTTAAAATATAGACTGTGTAGACCTCTAGCGGGAGGAATTATGATAATGTCGGTCTTGTCTACGTCACCAATCCCAGGAACTGTTGCCTACAATCCGTGTGTTTGTTGTAGACCAAGAAAAGAGATTTGCGTTGGAGACGATAACTTGCGTCATCATTTACTTTGGGGTTTGTACCTTTTGCATATCGTTAATATGTACGAATACACACTCACACACCAAATGAAATGTAAAAACGTGAATTAGACAATAGGTGCTCTTTAAAGGGGCTATGGCATGAAAATCCGACTATTTCCATGTTTAAGTGTTATGATTGGGTACCCAGTGCTTCTATCAACCTAGAAAATGTGAAAAAGATCAACCCAGTAGTTTTGGTAAACCATTCTCTACAAGCACATGAAAAAATAGGTTGTGAAAATGTGGCTCTCCTTATGATGTCATAAGGAGCTCTTATTATAATAATACCACCCCTTAATCTGCACTATCCAACCACAGCACTGCCATTTAGTCCACAATTGAGTTTTAATTGCAACAAACCACCATCATTGTGATCAATGTTTGAATTTCATCAGCTCATTTGCATGTTAAAGGACACACCCAAAATGGCACATTTTTGCACACACCTACAAAGTGGCAATTTTAACATGATATAATAAATAATTGATATAGTATTTTGAGCTAAAACTTCACATATGTGCTCTGGGGACAGTAAAGATTGATTTGACATCTTAAAAAAGTCTTGTGCCATGCCATGGCTTCTTTAAAGTACATGCATCTAATTGAATATTATACAGATTTTCACCATAAATTGACGTTTTATACCGACATTTACTTACAGTAAAATGTTGGGTCATGTCTTGTATCTATTACAGTATTTTACTGTATACTGCATGTAAATGTTTTTTACAGTTAACCACCTGAAAGGTTTTTACTGTAGCATTTTGTACATTCTTTATCTGTTAAAATTACAAACATTTGTTACAATGTACAATATTTTTTGCAAATGTTACTATTACAAACAAATCCTAAATAGCTTTAGTACACGTTGTTGATCGTCAGATTAGTGTTATAACTCACACTGGTGGTACTGACGGCCTCCTTTACACTGCATGAAATGAACTCGGGAGTGATACGGCGACAGGGCAACTCATTAAAAGTTGAGTTCATGAACGCGATACGAGCTGCATCACGCCTGGCCTCAGCTTTACTGTAACAATACTGAGAGAGAGAGAGAGAGAGAGAGAGAGAGAGAGGTTATCTTTTTCTATAATCATGAAATGTTGATAAATACTCTTGAAATATGATGAGCTGCTCTGATTGGATAAGCATTAGGAATTGTTCTTGATAACATAAACACTCCAATAATTATGCCATACATTAAACAAGTCCTCTAAACTGAGCCACATAATGCATACAAACCCCATGACAAGGTAATGTTTCAGATTATGCGATCAGAGGCAGATTGAGGTTAATAGCGCTGTGGTAAATTTCTGGATTTGTTAAACTTAAAAAAAAAACGACTGCGCAATACAATTATTATTATCATCACTGATTAAAGAATACAATCTTTAGAAATGGTTCGCAAGTTTTGTTGCAGAAACAGCGTTTAAACTAATTATTATTGTCAATTGCATGATTTTGCATGCATTTTAACAGAACAGAACTATAGCATTATTTTAATGATGAAGAGATTAACAACATGTTCTTCTCTGGCCATTATATTACTATCGCATGCTTTATTGTTTATTTTTACAACCTACAATCAAAGAAAAGAAAACTTTCAGAATGACAGGCTCAGTTCCTGTTCGTGTCACATGCTTCACGGTGACAAATAAACTCATAAATTTTTTGCAAATGCTCACTCCATTTAAAGGAATAGTCTACTCATTTTCAATATTAAAATATGTTATTACCTTAACTAAGAATTGTTGATACATCCCTCTATCATCTGTGTGCCTGCACGTAAGCACTGGAGCACGCTGCGACGCTTCGATAGCATTTAGCTTAGCCCCATTCATTCAATGGTACCATTTAAAGATAAAGTTAGAAGTGACCAAACACATCAACGTTTTTCCTATTTAAGACGAGTAGTTATACGAGCAAGTTTGGTGGTACAAAATAAAACGTAACGCTTTTCTAAGCGGATTTAAAAGAGGAGCTACATTTTATGGCGTAATAGCACTTTTGGGAGTACTTCGACTCAGCGCAGTAACACCCTCCCTCTCCCATTATGAGAAGGAGAAGGGGAGCGGACTTTTCAGGCGAGTCGAAGTACTCCCAAAAGTGCTATTAAGCCATAAAATATAGTTCCTCTTTTAAATCTGCTTACAAAAGTGCTATGTTTTATTTTGTACCACCAAGCTTGCTCGTGTAGCTGCTCGTCTTAAATGGGAAGAACGTTGATGTGTTTGGTCACTTCTGGCTTTGTCTCTGAATGGTGCCATTGAATGAATGGGGCTAGGCTAAATGCTATCGAAGCGTCGCAGCGCGCTCCAGCGCTTGCGTGCACGCGCTAGGATGATGGAGGGATGTATCAACGATTCTTGGTTGGGGTGGTAACATGGTTTGGTGTTGAAAATGAGTAGACTATTCCTTTAAATGTAAGGGAACTGATTTGCGGTTGGCTGCTGTAATTTGGCAAATTAAAACCACCTGGTGGCCCTACAAAAATTCACAAGAGCAAGAGCCTCTTCTTTAACAACAACACTGAAAAGATCTGATAAGACGCTGTTTAATGAAACTATACAAATTTTGTAGGGGAAATGGGCTTGAACTTTTGCGAAAGTATAAGAAACCAGTCACTCGTAATATTTTTTTTTATTTACAGTAAAAGCAAGATGTATTAAAATTATTACCTTGAAATTTCCAAAGCAGCTGCCTCCTGGTAAAGTGACGTAACAAATGAATGGAGGGCTCGGTGAGGGGATGGATTCATAAACAACCAAACTTTCTGTCTCCATCACATTTTTCACCTGTTTATCTTCCCAGAACTTGTGAAGCAGCTCCACAACATTCACTAACGGCTCAAAGAGAAGTAATAACAGTTTAATACATTTGGTGATGTGTAGAGTGAAGAAAAATAAAACAGCCAAATGACATTCACATCTCTCAGCTGTTTAACTGTAGTTGTTAAAACTAACTTTATTTAGGTTGTTGTAAAGTTTCATCTGAACAGTTTGGATGTGACTCTCTGTGAACTGGGTTTTGTTTGATGAACAGGCATGTTTTCAATAAACACAGCAGTGGAAAAACCTCTTGTAACCACTTTGAGTGTTAGACATGATAAACATTGAACCTCTGTATATTATGAATGTTAACGTTCTGTGTTCGGGTAAAGTAAAATGCCAGCAGGGAGTCTTTTTATGGCTGCAATTCGTAACGTTTGCTTCTCCGTCGCCATCTCTGTTTGAAACATAACATTACCAGACTGATCTAACGGAAAGTCGTGTTATAGTCACGCAAAATTCGATTAATTTATTCGTGTCCATGGCACAAAATTCAGCTTTTTTCGTGCCTTGAGCACAAATGTTTTTTTCATGTCACTCGCACACATTTCTATAAATAGTTTTTCGTGTCCGTTGCACGACTTTTGTTTTTGTTTCATTTTATGTATTGTTTCCTCATTTTTTTTCCTATTTTCATACCATTGTCGCTTGGGGTTAGAATCACTTTCTGAATCATTTTTAGCCATCCTAACCCAAACCCCAACTCCAGGCAAAAATAAAACATGTAGAAACCAATACATAAAAGTACATCCTAACCCCAAGCGACAATTTGATTTAAAAATAGGGGGGAAAAACAATAGATAAAATAACACGAAAACGAAAGTCGTGCCACGCACGCAAAAAAGACATTGAATTTCACTGATTCATTCAATTTACTTAAATTTTTTAAGGTAAGTGGTCGCAATCAATTTATTTAAGCTACATTTAAACAAAAAAAGAACTTTTGTTTAAATGTAGCTTAAATAAATTGATTGGAACCATTTACCTTAAAAAAATTAGTACATTGAATGAATAATTTTTTTCAGTGTTCGTGCCAGGGACAAAATTTTGCGAGTCTATAACACGACTTTTCGTGAGATTATGTTGAAAACTCCAGTTTATTTATGGAGTAATTTGAAATCAAAACTGACAATTCTTATTTTTTATGGAATATTGCAGTGTTCATTATAAACAATTTATCCGTGTAAATCATTATTTTAATTGCATTACATAATTTCATGTGGCCTAATAAACTTTCATAAAAATTGCATTCACCCCTTCTTTCTGTTTATGGATGTGCCATAATAATCCCATAGTAAGTTTAAAAAGTTTAAAGTTATATATTTCCTTTGAAATCCAACCGAACAAAACAAATTATAAATAATTATAATTAGCTATACCAATGCGAATCAAGTAAGGTAAGGAGACAGTTTTGAACTGAGATTTGATGTATTTACTCATCACTTGATTTTGATTGGTTTTAACTTAAAGACACACTATGCAGTTATTTTACCTTAATATAACAGCTTCAAAGTTATTTCGGTGGTAAACAAAGTCATAGTAAAGCGAATCATCCTCCTGTTGAAGCTCGGGGAGGACGCCGCTACCAAAACCAGCAATGCAAGCTTGAGAGAACCGCCCCTGACAAATCTCGCGAGAATCACGACTTGCTTTACGGCAACGACGTCACACACGTTAGGCTTGCTCGACTTCGTGTGGCGCTGCAAGAACCGATCGCCGGATGACGTCAAAGTACCGCGATATTGATCCGAGACGGCAATTTCACGTCATCCGGCTGTCGGCCCCCGCAGCGCTGCACTAAGTCGACCAAGCCTATAACAACAACTGCACGCGCGAATTTGAGACGTGAGGCTAAAGGTTAAGTTAAGAAAGCGCATTCGGAAGTGAGTAGGAAAAGAGAATCTGACCCCGGACAAGAGTCCCACTCGGTCAGGTTTTTACTCGTTGGCGTGAGCTAAAAGACAGCACTGGAGGGATGCTGATCTGGCGATCTTGTTGATGGACTAACGTTAGTAAGTAAATCTCTCATTTGTAAACTTGTTTGCGGTCTATGTTGTTGTGCTTGCTTGTAGTATGTCATGCGATTATCATGACAACAGTTGTCAATATCTCACATAATTATCAGGACATAAATAAGCCTAGAGGTTGTAAATAGTGTAAACATGCACAATTTGCAAACTATTATGATAAATAGCAATAATCATGTATAGTGACATTATAGCGAACAATGTTATGAAATAATGCAACGTACACAATGAACTTTGTCATGGCATTTTGTAATGTTTACTTGTGATTTATAGCTGCAATCATGTAAAAACGTTATAAGCTAGCAAACGCAGTACTTTATTAATATATGCACTCTACACTTGGAATAAACTTCTTCTTATCCTATTACCATCATCTGTAGTTTAGTAGACTATGCAGTAGCCTAATATTTGTATGAAATTGAGAAACATTACCTGGTCATTATCTTTGGAGTACTAGAGTGGGAAATTACGACAGTTGCAAGTATTCTCCAGCGACTCTAGGAGTCGCTGTTTGACAAAAACGCAGAAATGCATAGAGCGGCTTTAAAAAGCTACAGATTGCAGCTTTAAGACATTACAGAATGTACTGAGTTTATTACAAGGCTTGTTCATGTCTAAATATATTAATGTCCTTTTATTTTTATGCGAGAAACCGCAAAAATGCTTAACAAATTCTGCCAGGTTTTTTATTTGGTGAGAGTTGTCAAAATGTGGCCATAAATTTCCAAGGCAATATGTGACCCTGGACCACAAAACAAGTCGTATGAAACAAGTCGCATGAATATATATGTAGTATTTGCCAACAATACATTGTGTTGGTCAAAATTATCAATTTTTTTAATGCCAAAAATCATTCGAATCATGTTCCATGAGGATATTTTGTAAATTTCCTACCATAAATATATAAAAAATGTATTTATCAATAGTAATATGGTTTAAAAAAATCTAAGGACTTCATTTGGACAACTTTAAAGGCGATTTTGTCAATATTTTTGTACCCTCAAATATATTTTCAATTTTTTTATAGTTGTATAGTTATAATAGTTGTATCTCGGCCAAATATTGTCCTATCCTATTAACATCAATGCAAAGCTTATTTATTCTACTATCAGATTATGTATAAATCTCAGTAAAAAAACTTAAGACTGGTTTTGTGGTCCAAGTCACATATTTGCGTCTATTTGTACTACTTTTTGTTCAATCAACACTTTTTCATTGACTGATTTCTTTTTTTTTTCATGACTTATTTTACTTTATTTTATTTATTTTAGTCTCTCAATATTGAAATTCAATACACATTCTAGTGTTGATGTTTATCTTCACTTCATCTTTAAACTTATACCAAAATCCACTGTAACATCAGCATGATTGCTGTCCAAACATCAGCACATGGAAAAGTTTTTCCTAGGAAAACAAACAGGTGCCTAAAGAGAGCGAGGTGGACAAGCTGTGGTGTGTTTTCAGTGTTTCACACCCACAGTTACACCACTGTTTGTGCAGTCTTGTTTTAATATGTTTGGGCATGGAATACAAAATAGACCCCCTCTAAAGGGGTTTGTAATAATATTGAAAAAGGGAACCAAAGATGTATTATTGTAAAGAGACCATATATGAGCTGTTTTTGCAGCGTGAGTACTCCCAGCTTTTTGTTTGCTTTTAAAGAGTCAGCTGCTGTGAGCACCACCCAGTCCATGTCTATGTGCTTCAGCGCAGTTTATGTGACCTTTTAATTTCACCCTTTATACTTGAGCTTACTTTTAAACAAATGCTAAAACATTTTAAGACATGCAATTTATTTTATATTGCTTATTAAACAGCATTAAAGACCAGAAGATTTCTTCAATATAAAACGTTTAAGATCTCCCACTCACAGTCTTTGAAGGTTCTGTCATCATCAGACTCCGCTCCCGACATAATTTCCAACTGCACCAATTCCACAGGTCCCGAAATAACAGGTCTTCCGTCTCTAGTTCTTACGTGCTCCTGAGAAGTGAAAATTGAATAAACATCAGTTAAGTTGAACATGAGGAGATCTTCTATCTCCCGTCTCCTCTCCAGCCTCCGGGAACAGTCTATAGTGGCCCGTTACGCTCGCCCCGGGGGTTCTCTTCAGTGGCTGGCCCACCTTTTGTCAAGGGTTGAACTAATTAGCTGTGAGGTTGGCTGTGGCTCTACATTCCCTCATATTCACCCGGGCACATACACACTCTCACAGCCTGTCGCACACACCCACTCCACTGAGTCGACTAAACCCCGGCCCAGGAATGCAACCCCCTTCTCCATTCATTCACAGCGTGCTTTAGCCTTCCCTCACAACACAGTTTACATATGCAATGGACAACTAACTATAGAAACCTCTAAGATGGACAGCAGACAAGTTCTGACTGTTTTATTAACCATTTTAATGGCCTTTTGAACTTAAAACAGCTTTAAAACATAAGTATTATAAATTGGGATTTTATTTCAAACTAATGTGCATTTATCAAGCAAAATATCAAAATGTTTTTAAGTACAATAAAATTGGCTTTACAAGTAATTTCAGCTTACTATTTTACATTACTTAAAATAAAAAAATACCAAAAATGTTCAGCTTACAAGTTACAGAAACTCACCACTGGTCAAAATATTAAATATTAAGTTGACATGACTTGCGAATCCCATTTGAATGTAATTTATTATTAAATTCAACAAAATATTTTTACAAATTTTATATTTTTATAAATGTTATCATAATAATTATAATTTGGGGGGCCATTTACAGTACACAACAACATTTTCAACTTAAAACCGTTTTTTAATGTGGTTTGGCTGTTCATTTACTTGCCAACAACGTTTAGGGTCCTGAAAACGCAAACTGTTAAAGTTGGGTTTTTAAAGAGCACCTATCGTCCGATTCATGATTTTACATTTCCTTTGGTGTGCATGTGTGTCTTAGTACATGTTAACAATCTCTTTTCTTGGACTACAACAAACACACGGATTGTAGACAACAGTTTAATTCCTGGGATTGGTGATGCAGACAAGACCGACCTTATCGTAATTCCTCCCGTTTCGGATTCAGCCTGTATGTAACTCCAAAAAAAGTTTTCTTTTGTGGCACCATACTTACTGGTATAACTCCTCATGTAACAGTCTTTAAATAGGGAAAACACGAAAGTGTTTGGTGGCTTCCCTGTTTGGTACCATAGGAATGAATGGGTCTAGGCTAAATGCTAACACATTCACGACGCGCTGTACAGTGCACGCATTGAAAAAAGATTGATATGTATTAATTAGTCTAAGTTGAGATAATAACATAGTTTAATTTGGCAAAAAGGTAGACTATTCCTTTAACCAATCAGGAGCTTGCTCTAGTTGTGACGTGATTCCAGGAAGCGAGCGGATGTGCAAAAGCCCCTGCCATGGCACGAATTTCTGCGTGAATGTCTCGATGATTAGAATTTTACGCACGGCTGTCACGCGTGAATGAAGCGAGTAAACTCAAACTGTTTACGCAGCAAACTAGCCGGAGTACACGCGAATTTGACACCTCAAACGCAGCTGGTGTGAACCCATGGTAATAGTTTGTGCAAGCACCATAATATAACATCTTTCCGAGAAACGCAGAGTTTTTTGTGGTTGTTGCGGGCAAAAATCCTTGATTTGCGGCACGTTTTCGTAAAAAATGTGATGGAATATGCGAGATATTTATGCAATTTTATGCAACGAAATTGCGGGAACTTGCAAAAGTTGCGGGAACTTGCAAAAACTGCGGGCCTCATACAATACTTTGCGCACGGTAATCTGCAATTTATGCTGCGAAAGTGTGGCATATTTGAAAAAATGCATCCCCCGCATAAATATGCGGACTTTGGCTAATTATGCGTTCGCATAATCACGTTTTTCTGGAGGGAAGGTATGTGTAAAGCGATTAGTGGCCTCTAGCAGTCAGCAACTTATACAATCTGTGGTTACATTTGAAGTTTTTCATAATTTTCATAAACATTTATGGTTTTCTTACCCTAAACCCAACAAGTTAACACTCAACCATATAAAACACAACACGCCAGTAAAAGTACAGTCACAGGTATTAATTGCATAAATTGACAAACTGTATAAAAGTATTACAAACAATTCCGTTTGCCAACCTTTTTCTAACTGAATCCATACAATTACTTTATATGAAGAAATCCATGAATGCAATGCAAACAGTCAGATCTCATTCAACATAAACCAGAACATTAGAGCATGACAAAGTCGGTCACGACAGCCAATAGTGCTTCACATTCTTAGCTAACGTAATGATGCAATTAGTCACAAGACACAAAATTATACTACAACATATAAGTTCATACCCTAATATTATATATACTACTTATATATACGAACATACTACATGCCTCGCCTACTGCTTTTCACCTACTATGTACAGTAGTATGGAAGTAGGCAGTTTCAGAAGCAGCGTAAGTGATGCACTGCATCTGTGATTACTGAGGTCCTGTCCCAAATTGCGTACTTCATGTGGACTTTCGGTCTCTTGGCCTTAAATTGCGTGTACTCGCTTAGTCTACGAGTCCGTACGGTGTCCCATCTTTCACTTTTAGAGGCTGTTTACACTTGGCATTAACATGCGTTTTCGTCGATCGGATCACAAGTGGAAAACGTTAATGCCAGGTGTAAACAGTGTTCAAAACGTTTTGAGCTTGTCCACTTTCGACCACTTTCAACCACATCCAGAGGTAGTCGAAACCACTTTCGATCGGATCGCTTTGGAGTTGCTGAACGCACATGTGGTTGAATGTGTTCGAACCGCCACACACGACCGCCTTCTCTCCGCCCATTTATCTAATCTGAGGTATTAAACACAAGTTTTACGTCTTTTTTTACTTCTGGCGTGAACATTCGGTGAACAGCGCTATTTTTAGCCTTTCATTGATAAACTAAAGCGGCTGATCTCCGTAGTTTCGTTTTGAAAGCGTGTGAGTTGTGTGATCCTATTTCATCAATTGCGCTGAAAATTCAGAGACAGCTCTTACAAACACACGTAGAAAACTCTCTGCAGCATGTTTACTTGCTAAACAAGCAGTGGACTCCGACATAATATTAGTTTGCGTCCATATAAACTCATAATTACTCCCGCTCGGGTTTGAATGACAGCAGAGAGACTCGCCCACTGTCTCACAGACCACCCCCTCACAGTTTTCAGGACAGAAGCGGTCGAAAGTGGACAAAGAGACGGATTTAAATACCAGGTGTAAACGTAATGCGTCTCTCTCGTCCACTTGTGATCCGATCGATGAAAACACATCTTAATACCAAGTGTAAACAGCCCCTTACGCTCTGAAGTGTGCTCACCAGCGCCCCCTTTGCACACACTTTACCAACCCAGAAGTCCTTGCGAAAGAGCAATCAGACAGGGAGGAGTCCGAAACAACAACACCACTTCTACTCCTATTTCCGGCAGCTGTCCCAAAATACGACTCTGGTGCGCCCTCGTGGACTCCCGTCAAGGCTCCCTAAGGTCTGCACTACATGATGTCATCAAAGTGTGGACTCTGAGGAAGTCCACAAGTCCGGAGTGTGCCATTTAGAACAGGGCCTGACTAGATCCACAAAATGACAGTACAACCTCTTGATTTTGCAAAATGGCGAAAGTTAGTTCTAGTGAGAAGTTAGCAAAGATGGCACTTTTGATATTTTATACCGAATGCAAAAAAATCAGTTTTAAAAGTAGTATAGGAGCCCATATACATTTTTAGGTCACCGAATATTGTATGTTTATTACAAATAAATTATCATGTCGTAGTACTCAGAACACAGTACCATTTTTTGAGAACATGATATGCAGTAGCTTCAGTAATGGTCCCAGGGTAGTCGTACACTGTGAGACAACATTTCAATTTAGCTACTCTGAAAGCTTGAACGGTTATTGTTTCAGGAACAAATCCAAGTGGTGGCCAGCATCCATTTGAATGCTTCACTCAGTCTGATGAACTAAAAGCTCACTATTCCCTCTTCTCCACTTAGCATCCATAAGGCCACTTCCTCTATATGCTCGAAGCTCAATTCAGTTTACATCATTGCCCAAACCACATTTTTCACAAGTCTGATGCCCCTTTTGAACGTTCTTCTGTCTTTCATTCTTGGGAATAAGGCCTCCATTCAGAGTCAAGCTCTATTATGAAACCGCCTTGGGAATAGAGTGAGGTGTTTAGCATAAATGACAATCACGGTATCGCAGAACGAGGGGGTTGACACCGAGAGAAGGGGCTTTGGAGTTGAAACTATAAATAAAGACAAAAATTGATATATATGTTTTTAATGGTATTCACCCAAAGCCTTTATTGTCTGGATGTTGATTTGGAAAAATCCTGACTATATTAAAGTGCTTTTAACTAATCTCATTCACCTCTAATGATAAATAGCTGTGAGGTTTTCACCAGGATGAAAAGGCCACCTGGTGTAGGCAACCACTGAGCTTACTGAAAAGCTTCAAGCTTGCAGCTGTCAGATCAAAACTAACCAGGAACTCAGATGTCATCCGAAAAACAGATTGCACAGAGTTGAGGAGCTTTTTAAAAGTGTGTGCGAGCCATGTTTGTTCCTTAACTTTATATATGTGGCATGTTCGTATAGCTCAATTTGCTCGATTTTTAATGGTCATGGGTTTAATAGGGAATACGCACACTGATAAAAAAATGTATACTTTGAAATGCACTGTGGATTAAAGGGTCTGCCAAATGCATACATGTGAATTTAAATTCAAGTTTGACCAAGCAGAGTTTGGGGCTTTGTTGACATAACCTGCAGGCTTTCTGCATGAAGTGGCCCTTGTTTAAGACTCCCGCTGTGGGAAATGTAAACGGTGACACATGAAAGCCTGCCTTCTTCTGGCACTTGCTCTCGATGGAGGTGTTGCTGGTGGAAGTCTTCCTCTTTTTGCTGATCTGAAAACAGCTTTGCGGTTTAACTTGTGACATATGGAGTGTACATTAGCGGCAAGATTCTGGTCCTGGATCAGTGTTTTTGTCCAGAAGTTTATAAAGGAAAAAGAGGTACAGCTGTGCATGGCAGGTCTTGTCTACAATAGTCGTAGCATGGTGCATGCAAGGAAATGTAGTAATAGCAATTGTAAGTTAGCGCTAACATTAAGAATAATGTAAGAGTTTTAGGGTTGTCATACATTTTTATTGTTGCTAATTTAATATTCATATCATGGCCTTGACCCAGCCGGGTGATTCTCCCAAAATTAGACGTATGAGGTGTCATGAAACATTTTGATAAAAAGTAAATGCTATTAAAATAAGAGGCATACCGTTACAAACATCTCTTCATGTACTATTTTGCACATGATTTCAAATGACATCATACAAACCAATTTTTTTTCAAATTTAAGGGGAAATTTTTCATTACTGCAATGTGTCCATGACTGGATTTGGGTTCTTCGACATAGAAATACTTATAATTAAAATATCTAAAAAATAAAAAGCTTCAGTGCATGTTATACTGTTAACATTTACAGTAAAAAAACTTGATCATTGGTAAATGTAGAAACAATAATGAGGAATATTCTCATCCTCCGCAACAATTTTCAATCATTGTTTAAGCCCTGAAGGAACTAACATTTTCAACAAAAAATAGTTGGAAAGGACATAATTGGGTGTGACACTCAAGATGGCTACCAGGTAAGCAGTTCTTATTTTTTCTCTCAAGATTAAAGTTTAAATTTTGTTTGTCATAGTACCTACACAACTTTTTAGTTCTCATTACCGAAACATGAGTTTGTAAATGCACATATTTATTGTAATATCATGTTGCGGTAATGATCATTTTTAATAATGATAATCTAAAAAATGTAAATAATTCTGTAGGAAATTATTTCAATCCTCTAAAAAATAATGGTTATAGTAAGTTCAGACCTTAATTTGAAAAATTGGCTTCAAGGGCTTTTTTAAAATTCTGATGCTGGACACCTTCTAAATCTGGATTTCGTGGGAATCACCAACTTACCTTAGGGGTTGTCTTTGAGTTTCCTTAGGGCATTTAAGGCGGTGACCGGCATATATTTCCAATTGTTTCCAATGGAAGCATCACGCTTTTTTAAAAAAGTAATTGGTGGTTTTTCCGTTCTTCGCACAGAGAGTTAAAAAATTTACGTAAATGCCACTTCTCACTCAGCCGTTCAATCACAGTGAAGAAGGGGCAGGATAGATATCACAACAACCAACCAGCAAGTATCATAGCAACCAAAGCGTTCAGCTGAAACAAAGCTGGCAAGCGCCTACAGTTGGTGTCCGTCTCAAGTTTTTAGCCACCAAGGCCTTTATGCCGGTGGCCGGCGTAGGCTATGTTTTCAGTTGTTTCCAATGGAAAAAATTTTCAACTTCGGGTGAAATGCTCAGCTTGTCACTGTCACTTTTCACTTGCTCGTCCAGTCACAGTGGAGGAGGGGCGGGACAAATATTGCAACAACCAAACGGGGCATTGTTCAACGACTGATAAACAAAGCATCATTGCAACCAAAGCGCTCAGCTGAAAAAAGTTGCCGTCGGCGTCCACCACGTTTGAAGTCGCCATGAAAATATTGGTTTTGGAATATTGTGGTATTTTTTTTGACAAATCACTTATCTATGAGCTTCAATATTATTACTATTTTTTATTCATGTGCCCTCATAATCTTTAATCAAAAACATAAATCTCCTCCCCTCCTCAAAACGATTTCTCTTTACTTCCGGTCATATGTTATGGCAGGTGGGCAGGGTTCGGGAGAAGATCGCTGCAATTAGCAACACGACCCAACTTCAAGTGATCCAATCATCTTAATGGACAAATTCAAATCCAGCTCTATCTTATTTCATTTCAGAAGCCAGTTTCAATCGGATATAAGTCACCATTTGGAAAATAAGGTCTAAACTTCCATTTCATGGCGACTTTAAACGCAACCAAAGCGCTTAGCTGAAAAAAGCTGGCAATACAGTCGGCGTCCGTCTGGCGTTTTTAGCCAAATGTAAACGCTTTGGTGTACACGTCCCTTAATGTTGCTAAATGTAAAATGGTAAAATTATTTCTATAAAAGGTATAAGGGGTTTATGCCGGTGACTGACGTATTTTTTCAATTGTTTCAATTTTGTCACTTTTCACTCGCCCGTCCAATCACAGCGGAGGACCGGCGTGACAAATATTACAACAACAACCAACCGGCGCATCGTTCCACGACTGATAAACAAAGCAGAAGTTTCATTGCAACCAAAGTGCTTAGCTGAAAAAAGCTGGCAATACAGTCGGTGTCCGCCTGGCGTTTTCAGCCAAATTTAAACGCTTTGGTGTAGACGCCCCCTTAATGTTGCTAAATGTAAAATGGTAAAATTATTTCTTATAAAAGGTTTTGCATAGCCTAAAGAAATAGTAAGATTGGTTATATGTGTCCTACTGTTCTGCACATGAAAATAAAATAAAAAACAATATTGTTCTTTGAATAGCCGTCCCTTGTCCATTTGTTGGGTATTATGGATTCTGGTTATGTGCATTTTATTTCACTACAATGAATTCCTACAAAGTATGTTGTCTTCCAAATATGTCACATGTATATTTCCCTTATCTGAAATAGGAAACAGGAGTATAGATATATATTATATTTATTTTATAACTGGAATGGCTCATTTGTATGTTTGTTAAAAAAAAATCACAAATGGACATTTTTTTAATAGAAATCCTGTTCATAACGGTGGTGCAATTGCCAAATGGGTGATAATAGCTGCTTGGTTCCTCTCCTGATGTAATAAGTGACCAGTTTCAATTTTGCATGAACTGCTGAAACTGCTTTAGGTATGTGGTTTTAAAGCAGTTTTATTTGGACTCCGGTCCAGCGAGGGGCAGTAATGACCATAAAGCGACCTAAAGGCAAAAGTCAAGCCTCAGTTAGCAGCGCCCTCTAGTGTAATCTGAGTATTAAACATTGATTTGATCCCCGCAGCACAGATTGGATTTTGCCGTGTTTTTCTGGGTTCGGCACCTAACGGTATTGTTTGGTTTCAGCTGAGGTGTTCGTGGATAAACACGTGGGACAGTGACAGCACAAGCGCTGGTGAGTTTAATAATTTCCCTCGACGTACACAACATAAACGCACTGTCCCGTTATGCACAAAGACAAAGAGTAAAGTACAGGGTTTTTATATGCTGTGTCATTACATGAACGGTCTGTACTTGACATGTGTTGGTTTGTTTGTTAATGTAATGGATATCGTTTTCAAAACACACACATATGTTAACTGGTGTTATGCCATCTTTTTGATGGTAGACTTTCTCAGATGAACTGGTTTAAACCAGTTGCTTAGTAATCGTTGTATTTGTCATCCAAACCTTTTTTATTACGACTAGCAAACCATTTGGTTTTGTGACTTACCCTTACGAAAATTAACAATTGAACAAAAACACGGTATATTTTAGTATGTATTTATTTTAGTAAACTACAGTAAATGGTAGTTTACTGTAAAAGTCATGTGTGACTGGGTGATTCTCACGAAATCCAGATTTAGAAGGTGTCCAGCATCAGAATTTTTATTATAGAATATAAGATTAAGGTCTGAACTTACTTTAACTGTTGGAGGATTTAAAAATATTTCGTATAAAATTATTTACATTTTTTAAGAATTGCTTACTGGCCATCTTGAGTGTCACAGTCAGTTGTGTCCCTTTTAACACTATTTTTTGGAGATGTTGGTTCCTTGAGGGCTTAAACAGTGGTTGGGGGTTGTTTGGAGGATGGGAGGATTGGTCTTGGGCACATTTGTATTCCTTGTTGTTGTCCCTGCATTTGCCAATGATCACCAAATGCCACATGTTTCTTTACTGTAAGTGTTTATAGTGTAACATGAACTGAAGCTTTTAATTTTTAGATTTTTCAATTATAAATATTTCCATGTCAAAGAACCCAAATCCAATCATGGACACGTTGCGGTAATGAAAATGTTCCCCTTAAATGTGGAAAAAAAAACAACAAAATTGGTTTGTATGGTGTCATTTGAAATCATGTGCAAAATAGTACATGAAGAGATGTTTGTAACTGTACACTTGTAACTTATTTTGATACTTTGATTACTTTTTTTATCAAAATGTTTCGTGACACCTCATAAGTCTAATTTCGCGAGAATCACCCGACTACACCTGTTAGTGTATTTTAGTGTTCTGTAGTATTAACTGTATTGAACGGATGAACTGTAAATACTGTAGTATGGGTTAATATTTACTGTGTTAAGGTTTAAAACACTAGTGTCTAAGATTGTACTACAGTTTACTGTAGTAAATACTACAGTACAGTATACTACACTATTTTTATGTGCTGTAACTGTAGTTTAACTGTGATATTCATTGTTATCACAAAAGTACCATTGTCTAATTACAGTAACTATTGTTTACCATGATATTTATAGTAAAACTATATCAACTACGTTTTTACTGTTTACTCCATACTGTAACCATGTTAAACCATGGTATTTATAATAAAACCATAGCAACCACAATTTTTTATGATTGTCTCACTACAGTTATCATAGTTAAACCTTGGTATTATAGTAAAACCATAGCAACCATACATGTTTTACCATTTTCTCAATACAGTAACAGTATGTTATACCGTGGTATTTATAGTAAAACCATAGCAACCATGCATTTTTCCATTGTCTCACTACAGTAACCATGTTAAACCATAATATTTATAATTTAAACTATAGCAATCATGCAGGCATTTTGGGTGATTTTCGTAAAATTGGACTTGTGAGGTGTCATGGAACATTTTGATAAAAAAAGTAAATGCAAAGTAGTTGCAAACATCTCTTCATGTGCTATTTTGCACATGATTTCAAATGACATCATACAAACCAATTTTGTCGTTTTTCCACATTTGAGGGTAAAATTTGTGTCCATGACTGGATTTGGGTTATTTGACATGGAAATATTTATAATTAAAAAATCTAAAAAATAAAAAGCTTCAGTGCATGTTATACTATAAACATTTACAGTAAAGAAACATGTGGCATTTGGTGATCATTGGTAAATGTAGAGACAATAATAAGGAATGTGTCCAAAACCAATTTTCTCATCCTCCGCAACAAATTTCAATCATTGTTTGGGCCCTCAAGAAACTGGCATTTTCGAAAAAAAGATGTTGGAGGAGACGTGGTTGAATGTGACACTCGGGATGGCTACCAGGTAGGCGGTTCTTATTTTTCTCTCCAGAAAAAATTTGAAATTTTGTTTGTCATACACAACTTTTTAGTTCTCATTACCGAAACATGAGTTTTTAAATGCATATATTTAATGTAATATCATGTTGCGGTAATGATCATTTTTGATAATGATAATCTATGTAAATAATTCTATAGGAAATATTTTTTAAATCCTCTAAAAATAATGGTTATAGTAAGTTCAGGCCTTAATCTTTTATGTATGTAAAAAATTGGCTTCAAGGGTTTTTTAAACATTCTGATGCTGGACACATTTCGTTAGAATCACCCATTTACCATTTTCTCACTATAGTAGCCATAGCTACACCATGATATTTGTAAAAAAAAAAACAATGGCAATGCAAATGGTAACTGATCTAGCAAAAATCGTGGTTACTATAATAAATCCATGGTTAATTTTCCTAAGGGTATACAATAGGAAGTCAAATTTGTCATAAAGCTTAAATGTTTCAAATAAATGGAAAGGAAACAAGTGTTCAACTTGTTCTCTTTTACCTTTGGGAAAATCATTGAAATTGCTTTGAAAGAGGCTCCTAGAAAAAATAAAGAATATGAATATTAGACATTGTTTTGTATTGTATGCTGCTTTATTGTGACAGGAAATCTGCGTCCCATCCTGGCAGAAAAATGAAGTGTGATGAGTGCCAGTTCCTGAATGGACATGTTGACTATTAGGTAAGATCCAAGCGAGGAGACGCTGCTTCAGACGCTGCCCTGCCTTAGACAAACAGGATTTGAACCCTGGGGTCACGGACTCTCCACAGCCAAAGGAGACAATTCTTCAGTGTTATTATCGGAAATGGCTAATAATAGATGACAAGAAAGCCAAAGCGTTCCTTTGGCGGAGTCATCTTTTGTAGCAGCCGCAGCCAGAGAAGACAGCTGTTTTCGACTTTGGTAAAACATCTTTTAATATGTTTACGTTTGGACGTATAAAATAGGTTTGGAGACTGGTGCTTGTTTTGTTTGTGCATGCAACAAACAAAGCTTGAATGATGCTGCGACTAGACATCTAGAGCATGCCAAATGAGCTAATGTGCTGCCACTTATAATGCGTTGTAATTTCCTTGCAGATGAATCATGATCCCCATTACCGAGCTGCGCTATTTCGTGGACACGCAACCTACGTATCGCATTCTAAAGCCGTGGTGGGATGTGTTCACAGACTACATATCGGTGGTCATGCTGATGATTGCCGTATTCGGAGGCACACTTCAGGTCACGCAGGACAAGATGATCTGCCTACCCTGCAAATGGGTAGTTAACAATTCCTGTAAAAAGTATTTCAACTCGACAATTTCTGTGCCCTTGACTTTAGAACCTGAAGGAATACGATACGACCTTGATCGTCACCAGTATAACTATGTCGACGCCATGTGCTACGAAAACAACCTTCACTGGTTCGCTAAATATTTTCCATACTTGGTGCTGCTTCACACGCTCGTCTTCCTCGCTTGTAGCAACTTTTGGTTTAAATTTCCATGGACAAGCTCTAAACTGGAACATTTCGTCTCCATACTTCTCAAATGCTTCGACTCGCCGTGGACCACGCGAGCTCTGTCCGAAACAGTCGTAGAGGAAAGCGACTCTAAAGCTTTTGCGAAAATCAACGGCTCCTTCGAAAAGAAGACTTCGAACGTCAGTGAGGACCTGGAAGCTAGCGCTCCCATGCTGTCCACAACCAGATCTCGTATCGAACAAGGAATTGTAGATCACTCCGAGACTGGCGTACTGGACAAAAAAGAAGGTGAGCAGGCTAAGGCGTTGTTCGAGAAGGTTAAGAAATTTCGAACTCACGTCGAAGAGGGAGACATAGTCTACAGACTGTACATCCGACAAACTATCATCAAAGTTGTTAAGTTTATCCTCATAATTTGCTACACGGGTTACTATGTTCACAAAATTAAGTTTAATGTCGACTGCAGTGTGGATATCAAAAACCTCACAGGTTACGGATTGTACAAATGTGCGCATCCCTTGGCCACTCTTTTTAAAATCTTAGCATGCTTCTATATC
Source organism: Misgurnus anguillicaudatus (assembly GCF_027580225.2). Lineage (NCBI taxonomy): Eukaryota > Metazoa > Chordata > Actinopteri > Cypriniformes > Cobitidae > Misgurnus > Misgurnus anguillicaudatus. Next base: position 8,416,645 of record NC_073358.2, read on the forward strand.
AGTCTGGTGGTAGTGTATGGGATGATCTGCATGTATACCCTCATCTGGATGCTGCGACGTTCCCTCAAGAAGTACTCGTTCGAGTCCATCCGAGAGGAGAGCCGTTACAGCGACATCCCGGACGTGAAAAATGACTTTGCCTTCATGCTGCACATGATCGACCAATACGATCCGCTCTATTCCAAACGATTTGCCGTTTTCCTATCGGAGGTGAGCGAGAACAAACTGCGCCAGGTGAATCTCAACAACGAATGGACTTTGGAGAAGCTCCGGCAGAGGATTACCAAAAACTCCCAGGATAAATTAGAGCTCCACCTCTTTATGCTCCATGGAATCCCAGAAATGGTCTTCGACCTGGTAGAGCTGGAAGTTCTGAAACTTGAGCTCATCCCCGATGTCACCATCCCGCCAATCGTCGCCCAGCTTTCCAACCTCAGGGAGATGTGGCTCTACCATACGCCAGCCAGAATAGAGGCTCCGGCTCTAGCGTTTTTGAGAGAGCACCTGAAATCGTTGCACATCAAATTTACAGACATAAAGGAAATACCTCTGTGGATCTACAGCTTGAAGAACCTAAGCGAGCTGCATCTTACTGGCAACCTTAGCGCTGATAACAATCGCTACATTGTCATTGACGGCTTACGCGAGCTTAAGCGACTCAAGGTTTTGCGACTGAAGAGTAACCTCACCAAGCTGCCCCAGGTGGTCACGGATGTTGGAATACATCTCCAAAAGCTGTCAATCAACAACGAAGGCACCAAGTTGATGGTGCTCAACAGCTTGAAGAAAATGGTGAACCTGACGGAGCTGGAGCTCATCCGCTGCGATTTGGAACGCATACCGCATTCCATCTTCAGCCTGCACAACCTGCAAGAGATTGATCTTAAGGACAACAACTTGAAAACTATTGAAGAGATCATTAGCTTTCAACATCTCCATCGACTTGTTTGTCTGAAGATGTGGTATAATCAGATTGCCTATATACCTTTCCAGATAGGTACGTTGACCAACCTGGAGCGCCTGTATTTGAATCGCAACAAGATCGAGAACATACCGAATCAGCTCTTCTTCTGTCGGAAGCTGAGGTTCCTTGATCTGAGCCATAACAATCTAACAAGTATCCCATCTGAAATAGGGTGTCTCCAGAACCTTCAGTACTTTGCTGTAACTGCCAATAGAGTAAGTTTGAACCAACGTCACAGCACCATTTTTGTAGATGCCATTTAGGGCTGCACGATATTGAAGAAAATTTCTATAACTTGATAATGGATGCATTTTATTAGGGTTTCCCAAACAGGGGTTGGAATTGCAGGTGGTTCATGAGTTGATGAAAAACGTATTTATCATGTAATTAATTACTTACAATTAAATTAAATAATTAAAACTTTAAATTATAAGATGTAGGGCTGCAACAACTAATCGATTAAATCAATAATAATCGATTATGAAATCCGTTGTCAATCAATTAATTGGTCTGGTGATGTCACATGCTCCCGCATCACTGTCGGACAGCGGGGATATGCGTCCGCTTCATACAGCGCCAGCTGTGCGCTTATAATTAATGTCATGCGCTGTTTCTTCATACAACGAGAGTTGCGCATTTATCAGGTGCTGCTTTCTCTTACTGCGTGACCAGAATGACGGAAGCAAAAGAACACTAGTTAATGAAGGTTTAGTTTTGTCCTTTAATTTAAGTGAGTTTATATTAGTTTAATTGTTGTTGGGGTTTTATAAAAATAGTAATGAACCACAAACTTAGCATCTGTTTTAAAGTAAGGGTGAAATCCAGGTTTTTATTACTGTAACAAAGCAACAATGTAAGGCTATATCACTTTCATATCATATGGCTTATTTATTTTGTTAAAAATGACTAATGTTAATACTCATCAAGGTCTAAAGTTGAAGATTAAAATAAGTTAATTGATCTGTGCCAAAATTTATGCCCAGCACATCTCTGTAGACTCGATTATTTTTGTTTACAGGATTATTATTTTGGCATTTAAAGATGTTTTACCATTTAAAAGCTGCAAATACTTCTTATTTAAGGCTTAAAATATAATCAAAAAGATTATATTAGTAAAAGTGTGTTCAAGTACACTTCTACATGGGAATATCCTAATTTAGTGCCTTATTTAACTACAATAAGTAAAAGTTCCAATTGAGTAAATATTTAGGTTTTTATCCGATTAGTCGATTAATAAAATTAATTGTTAGTTGCAGCTGCAAATAAATTATTTATAATTTTAAAAAATGTTAATAAAACACTTACCAACAAAGTCAATTTTTTTACTAACAAAATACACGAGTCAACATTTGAAGTGGATCAAAACCTTTCCTAAAGTTTAAAGCCAATACACATTCTTGTTTTAGAACAAATTTGATGAACATTTTTGATCAATTTCAAATGTTGACTAGTATATATATTTTTGTTTAATCTGCATCTCATGTGACCAATACACAGCACTATGAAAAATTATCAGATGAAGGTAATAATAAAATAATTATGTAAAATGCCACTGAAAAAACTTTAAAATATATGAAAAATAAAAAGTTAAAATAATTAAAAATAATAGTCAAGTTCGGTATTTTACACTTAAAGCCCTGTTTTCAGATTGTTTATGATGAAATAGAACAGTTTTAACTGAAATTTTGTAGCTACCCTGAGAATTTTCAGGTGTTTGTTGTTTCACCTCCCACCTCTACAATAGGTGTAAAGGTGCACTGGAACAATCCTTCCTAAAATGCATTAAACTTTCATTTACAAAGACGTGAAACTCACCGAGGGGTCAGGGATGTTCACTGATATGCTCACACAAAAATCACTACAAAATACGCATTCCAACAGGTTTTATCGTAGTTTTTGTCAACTTCATTGACTTGTATTAGATGTGCTGTGAGGTACGGTATTACTCCGCGCCGGGAACTTTGCTTCTATTCTTGCAATTGGCAAAGGCGGATTATCGCCACCCACTGGGCTGGAGTGTCTATTATTCAAGCTCTCAACGGAAGAATTTACGGGTGTGTTTGGAAAAATAGGTCCACAAGTTTACAACGAATGCTAAAACACCTGTTGGAAAGCATCTTTTGCAGCGATTTTTGTGTGAGCATATAAGTGAACACCCCTGACCACTCGGTGAGTTTCACGTCTTTGTAAACGAAAGTTTAAAGCATTTTAGGAAGGATTGTTCCAGTGCACCTATACACCCATTGTAGAGGTGGGAGGTGAAACAACAAACACCCGAAAATTCTCGGGGCAGCCGCATATGTCGAAATTTCAGTCAAAACCACTCCATTTCATCACAAACAATCTGAAAACAGGGCTTTGAGTGTAAAATATTGAACTTGTCCTTTAAATATGCAAATATGCTATTAAATTGAATTAATTAAATATTTACTTAAAATCTCAGGGGATACTTAAAGTAAATCATTTAGGGAACCGGTGGTCAGCTGACAGAAAAGTTTAAAAACCCCTGCAGTATATGATATGCAATATGATATGCAATTTAAATTATTGTAAATATATTTTAAAATTATATAGATTTTACATTAGTACTGGTTAAAGAAAGCATAAAGGGCCATTCATATTATATCGATAACTAAAACGTTAACTATAACAAATAACTATTTGCATCCACATTACCTGACGATAACAATAAATTTATGCTAATCTGCTCACGCTCATTTGTCTTTAATGACATTAACTAATATTACATATTTCTTGAAATAAAAACTTTTGCAATTGTTTACATGTCACTGAATGTGTAAATATGCTGTTGCAGCATTTACACAGCGGGTAACCAGCAGATGTCCTCAACACGCTGCGTTTGCGTAACTCTAAACAGTGAATCTAGTAGTTTGTGTAATCTAACATCTTACCTTTTGGTGTAGTCAATGCGGTAGGAAAAATGCATTATGTAGTCAATTTCACATAAACTTCAGCAGCGCTAGATATCTAAGGTAATTTATGTTATAGACCTCAGCAATGAGCCTTTCCACTGTCATCTCAAAAGATCAAATAGATTTGATTGGCTGTCAATGGTTTATCGTTCATCGGTTGGTTAAAAATCACCCAGAAAGTGATCCCAACGATATCGTTCATTGTATCTTTATCGTTATAGTTATCGTGTGAACTCCGCTATTCTCTTTAATATAAAATGATTTTTAAAAACTATATTTTTTCGTTATAATGTGAACTCCCCTCAGGAGCAGTTAAAGCATTATGCATGTGACATTTGCAGTCAAAACTTGAAATTCCCAGAGAATGTAGACTCATTTTTATGAGTCCAGACATCATAAAAATATCAGTCTATACTCATGTTTTCTATTTAAGATTAGGTAAATTGTGAAAATGAAAAAGTGAAAGTAACAAGCTTGTCAAGTATGCAATGCATACTCGAAATGTGACCCCTGCATTTAACTCATCAGTGAGTAGTGAACACATGCACTGCGGAGCAGTGGGCAGCAATTCCAGCGCCCGGGGAGCAATTAGGGTAAAGTGCTAAAATAATAACTAAAATATACATGTGATATGGATGTGACAGGTTTTTGGGAAAGAACATGTTTGTAGAAATTCTGTGAATTGAAATGCTCAAAACAGAAGCAATAATAGCCAACAAATGGAGAACAGATTGCTCTTTGAAAAACATTTAATATTTATTGTAATTCTTTTACAATTTATTTATTTATTTTAGGTGCATTTATAAGGAAGAAACAACTTATTATGGATGTGACATTTCCCCGTTATGGATGTGACCATTATGAAATGTATACTTAATTGAGGAAAAATGCCTTTAACGTAGACTTTGCATGGGTATTTATTTAAGCCACCAAATATTGACAACTGAGATATCAGTATGGTTTAAAACTTTGAGTAAAAACTTTACTTTTTATGATAAGGTTGACATTTGCGTGGTATTGCCCATAACATTTAAATTCAGACATTTAGCAGACGCTGGAATAGTTCGCCCAAAAATGATAGTGATGCCATTGATGGCTCACCCTCATGTCGTTCCGGGCTCGTGGGACCTCCGTTCATCTTTGGAGCACAGTTTAGGATGTTTTAGAATTAGGCCGAGAGCTTGTTGACCCTTCATTGAAAATCAATGTACGGTATACTGTCCATGTCCAGAAAGGTAATGAAAACATCATCAAAGTAGTCAATGTGACATCAGTGGGTCAGAATGTGTTGAAGCATCGAAAATACATTTTGGTCTAAAAATAACAAAAAATTACGACTTTCTTCAGCATTGCCTTCTCTTCCATCTGTTGTGAAGCGCATGCACGAGACTAAAGTCACGTGACTGCAGTAACGCGGATGACGTGTTATCCTCAGACATGTTTGCAAAGTTTTTTTTTCAAACTCACAGCGTGCGTCTCCCTCAGACTGTAAACAAAGCCTAAAAAAACAAACAAAAAAAAAACATCTGGGGCGCCGCACCAGAAAACACGTCAGCCGGGTCATTGCAGTCACGTGACTATAGTATCGCGTATTCGCTTCACAACAGACGCGGAAGAGAAGACAATGCTGGATAAAGTCATTATTTTTGGACCAAAATGTATTTCCGATGCTTCAACAAATTCTAACTGACCCACTGATGTCACATGGACTATTTTGATGATGTTATCATTACCTTTCTGGACATGGACAGTATATCGTACATAGATTTTGAAGGAAGGGTCAACAAGCTCTCAGACCAAATACAAAACATCTCAAACTGCGCTCCGAAGATGAACGGATGTCCCACGAGTTTGGAACGACATGTGGGTGAGTCATTAATGACATTATTTTCATCCTTGGGTGAACTATCCCTTTAATCCAAAACAACAAATTGATTTGCCTTAGGGAGGCTATAATATGATAAGTGCTATACAAACTTACTGTCAGCTTGCAAAGTTTTAAAAAATCTTAAAGAAAGAAAAGATAAAACCATTCAGTTATTGCAAACCATTGCTGTACACATATTGCGTCATTGGATTTGCGCAATTTTCAGTAATTTCGGTATATCTTGCAGCCCTAATGTCATTATATAACAATTACTGATGTGATGATGTAAAATGATCTAATATCACTTTTACTCAGCTGTGTTTTTTATTTATTTCTCATCTAGATTGAGTCTCTCCCCCCAGAGTTGTTTCAATGTAAGAAACTTTGCACACTCAATCTCGGAAACAATTGCTTGTCGTCACTGCCGTCTCGGTTTGGGGAACTCACCAATCTGACCCAGCTGGAGCTGAGGGGTAACCGACTGGAGGGTCTTCCTGTGGAACTCGGGGAGTGCAGACAGCTAAAGAGAAGCGGTCTAATTGTGGAGGACAATATCTTCAACACGTTGCCTTCAGAAGTCAAAGAGCAACTTTGGAGACTTGAGAAAGAGGCTGCTTGAGAAATCAGATACACAAATAGTGTGCGTAGGTGATTGTGCTTAGCCGAGCAATACAGTCGTGTGCACAAGTGTCTGATACATTACGTATTAGAATGTTGTATTTGACATTTATGTGATGTCATGTACATTTACTTTTACACATTTGGCAGATGCTTTTATCCAAAACAACTTACAGTGCATTATAAGCTATATGTTTTTATCAGTATTTGTGTTCCCTGGGTGACATTTTTGCACTGCTGACGCAATGCTCATCAAGTTGAGCCACAGGAACATATGACACGATGTAGTGATTGTGAAGGAACATTGAGAAATGCAGATGTTGATGGTATTTTTGTTGAAAGTGAGCAGACCAAATATTAGAGTTAAATTATGGTGCTGTTCGTTTTTGCCTTAATTAAATAACACAATTTTATTATTGTATTGTAAGCCTTTTCACTGCATTTTATACAGGTGACACAGTGTATGTATGTGTGAAAAGCATTCTGGGATGACTTATTCTTAAATCCATTTATCCATACTATTTAAGAGATGTTTACTTGCATATTATACTGATAACTGCTTTTGTAAGGTTGATATTATTGGGCAAAGCTGTTCAAAATTATCTTCATATGTAGTGGTAATACCTTTTAAAAACAAAGAAAACAGTAGATAACTGCCGTATAAACAAACAAAAAATGGTTATAATATGCTGTACTTTTTTCAACACACCTAATATGTTAAAATTCAAGGCAAAAATCCCTATTTTCAGTTTATTTATTTTTACATTCTGACATTCATTTTTTACAATGTTTCTAGTTGCATCCTTAGTGATTTTGCAACCATTGTCCAAAAAAAAAGAATTTTTGGATAAAACGTGTTTTTCCTCCAAAAAAAGCTTGCATGCACTTACACTGAAAAAATTTATTCATTCAATTTACTCAGTTTTTTGGGGTGGGCGGTTGCAATCAATTTATTTAAGCTACATTTAATCAAAAGTGTTTTGTATTTCTAATTTTTTTTTAAATGTAGCTTAAATAAATTGATTTCAACCGCTTAGAAAATTGAGTAAATTGAATGAATCATTTTTTTCAGTGTAGAGGACTTTGCAGCTAAACACAGTCAAATTTGTAGTTCACCCAAAAATAAAAATTATGTCATCATTTACTCACTTATGTTAGTCTAAACCTGTATTAGTTTCTTTATTCTATTAAAGATTTTGATAAATAATTCACTAATAAGTAATGGTAACACCACAGTACCAGTTGACTTCCATAGTGTTTGTTTTTTTCCTACTATGGAAGTCAGTGGCTATCGTCTACTGTAAGCCTACCATCATTTATAAGAAATATCAAGAAATAAATCGTTGCAATGGAATTAAATGTCAACCACAACAGATTTTTCTATTCCATGCATACCGTAGTATGTAAATGAGGGGTGTGTCTAACTCATATGCAACAGTCCTGCATGTAAGACTATGATTCAAAATTAAGCAGATTTTAAGAGAACCCACAAATGAATCTCCAGTAGTAGCGAGAGCTTTTTTATATTCAGGAAGTGCGGGCATATCAAATCTAAATATATAAATGTATTGTGGTATGTGTTGTTAATGTGAAATATTATTACTCGTACCATAAAGCGTTTTTGGTAATGCTGCCCACCCCTACATAATTCAGTATTCAATGGCCTGTTTGCTCAATAATATTCAAGGAGTTTGCTGTAATGTACAGTACTCCTTTTTCCTGTGTATTGACTGTAAATGTGTGTTAAAGGGATAGTTCACCCAAAAATAAAAATTCTGTCATCATTTACTCACTCACCATTATAAATGTATTTGTTCTGATGAACACAAGAAAAAATGATGAGCCCCATTCACTTCCATAATATTTTTTTCCTAATATGTCAATGGGGTCTCTGATCGGTTTGGTTACAAAGATTCCTTAAAATATCTTCATTTCTGTTTATCAGAACAAAGTAATGTATACAAGTTTGTAACAACATGAGAGTGATTAAATGATTTTCATTTTTGGATGAACTATCTTTTTAAGTACAGTTGTATGTTTTGTGATTGGGTTTTATAAGGTTTGCATGTTGGCCGTTTATATTCACTGATGCAAAAAATACCATTCAGGATCTACACTGTAAATTCAGAGTGATACAGACATAATGTTTTTCTAGTTAGACTTCAATATATTGCTCCTTACCAATACAGCACCTTATTTTCATTAGTCTGCTCACATTGAAATGCCTTGAAAATGATTTTACCCTGTATTAAAAAGGTAAATTATCAGTTTCTATTCAAAAGACAGGCATGTAAACATTTATGTTGTAAAGGTAGGCCAGTACCCCCAATTTTGCACTTACAATAATGTTTGCTGTTACTCAGCTCATTCTGATGTCATGTTATTCTTATGAGAACGCACTGTAAGGAAGACAATCAGAAGTATTTAGTGAAGTATTGTATATGCTGTGTGGTTTAGTACAGTATGTGAGATATTCCCATTGAATAAGAAGTGCAATTTTTTCTTTACTTAAGTACGTTTTTTAAGTATCTGTACTTTATCTGAGAGTGTTTTTTGGCAAACTTTTACTTTATTATTTTCTGATACATAATATTGTACTTTTCACTCCACTTTATTTCATATCCTTTAATACTTAAGTACATAAAAAATTTAGCACTTTCTAACATATCTTCAAGTAAGCATTTTAGTTGTGTTTCAATTTAAGTAAAATTTAGAAAGTATGACATTTTAAATGTAAGTATTAGGCTAAATGAAATTTTAATTTGAAATGTAGTGAAGTAAAAGAAAATACTTCAAAAATGTACTTGATTAAAGTAAAAATAATTTACTTCTTTACACCTCTGCATTGAATTATGATTGTAATGAAAGTGACTTCTGGTAGAATTAATCTTGCTATTATGTCTTGTGATTTCATGTCATATTCAATTTGACAGTGTTACTATCGATAGGTTAGGTTATTAAATGTAGCTTATTGCATGTTATTTACTGGTATTACCTCAAGTATAAAACATTTTTGAGTCTTGAAATCTTTTTTCATTTATTTACATTAGAAACTAAAGTTAACACCTTTTCAGAACTTACAACCGTACTCAGGAAAGTTCAAATTTGTACATTTGCAGCTAAAACAAACTTTTCTTTAATGTCAAGAGATGCTGTTTCTTGATTCCAGTGTTAGTTAACCATCTGTATGTAACCATTTGTTATTTTTATGGTGGACGACTTATGTGTGTTGTTTTTGATGTAAAACATTTTATGTAAAGGAGTTAAATTAATTTAATGTCACAACGTATGAAGCCATACAGAGTGAACAAAACACTCGTTTTCCTTAAGTGTTTCAATAAAATAAACTTAAACGTTTTTATTTGCTTGTTTCATTGTTTCATAATGATTGATGGATAACAATTGAATTTTAATGTCAGTTTTATCAGGGAATTATTATTATAATTAATTATAGTATTAAAATTCAATAAAAATAAATAAAAACTAACAAACAAACAGCTTAAATCCATGTGCACAAAGTCACAACTATACATAAATATAGTGACGTTAACCCAATGTCTTGTGCAATAATTTCTAAAAGTTTGCGGAATTGCGACACACCGGAACTAATGTTTGAAGCGTGGTTGTCAACCGGGGATTTTCACTGAAACACAGACAAAAGCCTGTTTCCCTGAAAGGCGTGATTGTGGCGTCCATACCAACGTATCTCCCCAAACTTCTTTACTTTAGAAAATGGTAAGAGTTTATTTTTTTGCGTTTCTGTGAATGTTGAATACTGTTTGTTGTATTTTTATGTTTTAGCTTTTCAGATGCGACCGTTTGTGTAACTCGTGTAACGTTATGCTTCTGATGTCAGACAGCTTAAAATGTGTTAGACAGCTGAGTTTTAAAATATTTGTGGGGTTTTGTAAGTTAGTTAATACATTTAATTTCTGATCTGATTAATAATAATTTACTTTATGTCTGATTACTGAACTGATCTTTTACATAGGCTGTGACTCTGCATACAGACCTTGGTGATATAAAAATAGAGCTGTTCTGCGAGAAGACACCGAAAGCTTGTGAAGTACGACATGTTTTTAAAGAAGCCACTAAATGGTTCCTCTTGCACCTTTGTCATAATTTATTATTTATACAATAATGTTTGTTTACACACTAATTGTGATTTTTATTGCCCCAGAATTTTCTTGCATTGAGTGCTGGTGGATTTTACAATGGTTGTATTTTTCATCGAAACATCAAAGGATTTATGGTACAGACTGGTGACCCAACGGGTAACTAATATGTGCTTCTTTCACTATTCTTAAATTAAGTACCACCTTAATCTTTATTTGATAAATCTTTGCATTAGTTTAGTCATGTAGATTTTTTAACATAATAGATTTTTTTATATTTTTATAATACAGACAAATGTATCAAAGTCTTGTTTGAATTAAGAGCATAATATTTTACACTCAGGTACAGGGAAAGGAGGAACCAGTATTTGGGGACGAAAGTTTGAAGATGAATTCAGTGAACACTTAAAGGTATGTATTTTGTCCGTGCAATGATTTGTATAGGGAAACATATTTCAAATGTTAGGCATTGTGCCTAATCCATCAACCGTGTCTTTATCATCTGAACCAAACTTGTTCATAATTACAATTTTTAACACCTGTCTGGTTTCTTCTTGACTAACCCCTTTAATGAATGTAATCCGTAGCACAATGTCCGGGGTGTGGTTGCGATGGCAAATAACGGGCCAAACACAAATGCATCACAGTTCTTCTTCACTTACGCAAAACAGCCTCACCTGGACATGAAGTACACTGTTTTTGGAAAGTAAGTTATTTCTGTCTCCAAATTTCTATTCAGTCTAGTATAGTAAGATACATTTTTCATTTCATATAGTATATATTTTATATACTTTTTATTTGATAAAAATGGTATTTGTTCATGCACATTTGATTTTAATGCTGTTGTTTATTACTATTAATTATAATGAATAGTGATTTTAATTTTAGCATAATACTAACATATCCTCATTTACAGAATTATAGATGGACTAGAAACTCTGGATGAACTGGAGAAAGTCCCTGTCAATGAAAAAACTTTTCGGCCTCTTAATGATGTTCATATTAAGGATGTTACCATTCATGCCAACCCATTTGCTGGTTGATTTATTTTATTGTGAATGATTCATAATGTACAATGCCTTGAATTGTAAATATATTTTTTGTGATGTCATTTTGCCGTTTTATAAATTTGTACATGGAGTCTGAGTCTCTTTTTTTGTTCAAACGTTTTTTATTAACCTATTAACTGTTTAACAGTTTACTTCTTGTTATGTAAAAAACTTGTCAATGACAGAAGATGAGGGCTTCTATTTTGAAATTTCATGCCGCTAAGGATCCGGAAATATCGTCTCATAAACTCTTAATGAATAATATAACTCCGTAAAATATATACAAATATATCATTTTAATTTAAAATAAAGATTTCGTATTTGCTGTAGTCTTAAAGTTATTCCGCCGTGTACATTAAAATACTTTTGTGTTCGACTTGATGCGCAGACGGATGGACGGATGATATCAAAGTACCGCGAGAACGGAGTGCTCTGTGTGCTTTCTTATCGGTCTCGCGATAGTTTTGCACTGGGCAGAGTCGTATAAAGTCGAACACATCCCTCAGCCAGGACAGCTACAGTAACGTCAAAGGTTTGTTGTAGCACGTGAAAGCATAAAAGTCGTGCAACGCAAAAGTTTGAATCGAAATGGCAGCTCCAGATGCTTTCAAAGTAAGTTGAGTCTTATCTGCAGACATGTCAATTACTCAATGAAACAGTGTTATGTATAAAGTAAATTTAAACCGTCACCATAAAATGACAGAAGCACCGTTATGCTGTTGGCTTACGATTGTCCATAAGTAAGAAAGGTTAACCTGATGGTTTCGTGCTTTAGGTGAGCTCTCTGAAGGACAAAGTGACTCTGATCACAGGTGCAAGTTCAGGAATCGGAGCTGGCACAGCGGTACTGTTCGCTAAACTCGGTGCCCGGCTCGCCCTCAATGGACGGGACGTCGAAAATCTCACCAAAGTTGCGAAAGAATGCGAAGACCGTGGGGCAGTAAAAGTAAATCAGCAGGTGTCAGTAGATTTTACCACTGTTTTCTCATACAAAAACACTCATCTGTGTTTGTGTGTCGATATATTCAGCCTTTACTAGTACCTGGAGATTTAACTGATGAGGATACAGTGAGGAGGACAGTTGATGAGACCATTGCGCATTTTGGAAAGCTGGATGTCCTCATCAACAGCGCAGGGATCCTTGCTATGGGCAGCATAGAGACTGCTGATGTGGCCCAGTATGATAAGGTCATGGCTGTGAATGTCAGGTACAAATCTGAGCTCAGATCAGATGATTGCAATGTATTTAGATGGGGTTAAAGATGTGGCTATTTTTCTTTCAGATCCGTTTATCATTTAACTCATCTTTGTGTGCCACATCTTATCAAAACTAAAGGCTCCATTGTGAATGTGTCTAGTGTGAATGGGCAACGATCAGTATCAATTGAGTGTATCATATAAAAACAGCATTAAAGGAACAGTTAACCCTAAAATAAAAATTAGCCCATAATTTGCTCACCCTCAGGCCATCCTAGGTGTACGACTTCCTTTTCTTAGCCAAACACAGTCAGAATTATAATAAATAAATAATAATATCCTGGCTCTTTTTAGCTTTATAATGGGATTGGATAGTGCCCCATTTTTAAATCTCCAAAAAGGGATTGCCATTGAAAACTAATCTTTACAGGTATTAAGTGTCATCCGAGGTGAAGTGATGCGTTTATGGATTAGCGTTTAAAGGCAGTTTTGGAGCTTTAAAAAAATGGGGCACTATCCAATGCAATTATAAAGCTGAAAAGAGTTAGGATATTATTTAATATAACACTGATTGTGTCTGTCTGAAATAAGAAAGTCATACATCAATGATGGCTTGATGTGCTAATTTTCATTTTAGGATATATTTTAATCCTAAATGTTAAATTGTGGTGACTGAGTGATACTAACCATACACCATTTTTCTTCTTATAGTTTCCTGGTGTACTTGCTTATTGTATGTCCAAATCAGCCATTGACCAATTCACAAGCTGTGTTGCTCTTGGTAAGGTGACATCTCTTGAAATCAAAGTATTGAATTCTTATGTAGGGTGGTGTATACTCACCCATGAAACATTTCCATTTTAGAGCTGGCACCAAAGCAAGTACGTGTCAACTCAGTATGGTAAGATTTTACTGTTATATTTCTCGCGATATATGACTTTTTAACGTGCAATGAAATGACATAACCTCTATTTACAGTCCGGGGGTTATTGTAACAGATGTTCACAAGCGTGCGGGACTGGATGAAGAGCAATATGCTCAGGTGCTGGATGACTCTCTATTTTTACTTTGATGCTTAATAATAATAAAAAGGGCTGTGATTAATCTCACTTGTCTTCATTTTTTCTAGTTCCTTGAGAAGTGCAAACTGACCCACGCTCTCGGTAGACCGGGTGAAGTAGAGGAAGTTGCTCATGCTATTGCATTCTTGGCATCTGATGCTGCAACCTTTATAACAGGTGTCAACCTTCCAGTGGATGGAGGTCGACATGCTATGTGTCCACGGTAATGCTTTGGCACTGTGGTACAGTCACATTTGTTCCGTAAAAGTAAAGTAACTGCTTCAAACATCTTAGAATGATGTATATCTTAATGTACACCACACGGTTGGAGGTCTAGCATCGCGAATGATGCGTTTAGCGCGGCACGTTAGACGCTATTCCGCCTAAATTCGCATGTATGGCACTAATTGAGCATTGCCGCAGGAAACGCGCGACTTGAAGAAATTAGAACTTTGGCGGAAAAACTCGCTGCCTTAACCAATTAGGAGATTGCTCTAGTAGTGACGTGATTACAGGAAGCGAGCGGAGTCACAGAAGCTTATCGAAGGCCCTCCCATGACGCGAATTTCTGCGTGAATTTCTCGATGCCAAGAATTTCATGCGCGAATGAAGCAAGTAAACTTAAAATGTTCAAGCGGCAAAGTAGACACGGTAGACGCGAATTTGACGCCTCAAACACGGTTGGTGTGAACCCACAGTAATGCTACGTACATGCCAAATGCGGGGCATCACATTACTCGCTCTAGATTACTCGCGGGATTTAACTTCGTGTCATGCAAATTTTTCGCGAACAGCGTGTGTTTTCGTGGCAAATGCGCCACCCATATCGCGTCATTCGCATTGCCCCACGTGAGGGCACGTCTGATCGCGTTTTTGCATTGACTTTGTATGTAATCTACTCGCGCAAAACGTTGAACTTGCATCTGGTGTGTACCCACAGTTAGTCACCATGAAATGAAATATGGATGTAGTGTCCATGACGTCACCCATAGGTGAAGAGCTTTTTTGGAAATAATAATATATGATAATATAACTCCGTTAAATATATCATTTTAAATTAAAATAACGATTGTATTTGCTGTAGTCTTAAAGTTATTCTGCACATTTTAAGCTGTTCGGCCCAATTCACTTCAAAACTGTTGCTGTGCCACTGAAGAACATTGAGGTAAAAAAAATCAAAAACTGACCATAAATGATAAACACTAACTTCCATTTGAATAGGAATAACATTAGAAAACGTTAACGTTAGCTTCTAGATGCGTTGTACATCATGTCACTTAGCTTCATTAACGTATCTGTAAATAAACGAGATAACAAATGTTATTTGTAATAGCAATGTTGTGCTGAATGATTCATGTGAATACTGTAGCACCAAACTAACGGAGAGGTACTCTTGGTAAAGATGGTAAAAAGACTTGTCCTGAAAAACGTATGCAACATAGACCTGTACATATTTAATTTGATCATGATGGCAACGAGATGCGGTTAATCGCGTTTACACTCTGCCCCTGTAAATTTTTGCGTGGAGCTGAAGCTTTTCATGGACCTTCTTAACAATAAAATGATTAATATAACCCTCCAATGCATAGTTAAGGCCCTTCTGGTGACTTTGAGATGATATATAGTCTTTCTGTCCAAAAATCATCAATTGCCTCCTGTGAAATGTCTCCTACTGTGACAGCTGCCATAGCGCCCATCACCGAATGTTGATTTTTTTGTCCGAGTGAGTGGAGGGGGCGTGGCTTAGCCATAGGTCAATTGACTCCCTTTGGATTTCATTTATCGAGAACTGAGTGGATTGTTGCTGTGGTCTTTTCCTGGGCAGAAACAAATCTGTGATAGCCCCGTCCTCGTGCTATTCCTCATGACAGGAAGTAAAGAAAGGTAATTTAGAGCGTAGATATGTACACTAGGCAGGCGGCAGCCTTGGCTACGGCAGTTCATTGGACCGAATGTGTCAAATAGAGCGTCCATCTTGGAACAGGGGAGCCCCGCATCAGCGTCATTGTAGGCAATGGTGTAACGGAAATAAAATCACCATAAATCGTCATGAATGCGATTTTCTTGGTTTTCTATTGGTTCGTTTCAACAGTCAGACATGTATTTAGCATTGAGTCCAGAAAAAATTAAAGTTTTGATATTATGAAAATCTACTTTTTCTAACTATAAAGCATAGTGCTAGTAGGCCTAACATCCATACGCAGCACAAAAGTCCGTCATCATCCATGATTTCAAAGTACAGGTGGAGATAGCAGCTTTACCTAGCTACTTTCTAAGACAAGACCCGTTCCAAGATGGCGGCGGTTTTGACGCATGCTTAGAAGGCGACGTCTAGTGTATATATCCATTAATTTAGAGGAGGAGGTTACCGGTTGTGGCTAGAAGGGATACGGCTACGGCCAAAATAAATTGAAATCTCACCAGATGAGCGTTTTCATCCTACTACTACCCCAAAACCTAACCCTATACCAAACATTTCACAGGATTTAGGCCATAGCTGTATCCTATATAGCCAGAAATGCTGTTTTTCGTCCTAATCCTACCACCACACCTAACCCTAAACCCAACATCTCGTAAGATTTGGCCGTAGCTGTATCCAGTCACCGTAATTTTACAAAGATGTGGTCCTCGATCATAATTTTTTTTTTTCATCCTGGATCAACGTTTTAATGAAAGAAACCACAAATTACCCTTAACTCAAACCCTAACCATTTTTATCCCTCAAATTAGTGTGAAATAATAGTTTAATAATTTTTTAAAGCTCCTAACCCATTCTAAACCTAAATCTAACATAGACCCTAATCATAATCTTGCAATCTGATTGGAATGAAAATGTTGATCGAGGACCAATAACAGTGTTGATCCAGGATTACATCCTATTTTCTTCACCAGCTGTAACCCTCCAGCCAGAAACAAGGTTAATGTTTCTGATTAAGGATTATGAGGGCACATTAATTTAAAATAAATATTATGTGCACGGTTAAGTCATTTATAAAAAGCGGCAATATTTTATCATTTAAAAAAAAGTTTTTTTTGCTATTTTCAGCTTAATCATTTTGATTTGCTGTACATTTGGTGCATCCCTAACACATCATTACATCCTATACATTTTTCTTGCAAATAAAAATATAAACACTCACAAAAACATGCTTCATTTCACATCTGATGTTATTAATAAAAGAGTCAATGTTGTGAGTACACGTGAAATTATGGAGACACAATATAGACCAAATTTTACACAGTGTCCAAGCACAGCTGTATTTAAAATGGAAAATACAAATGAATATTCTTAGTAATAAGCAGTGTTGGCTTGGTCAAAACTAAAATAAAATCTTTTCAGATATACCGCAACAGTACATGGTGGTCTTTACAAAAGATATGACTTAAATCATGCCACAGCAGGAGGGCTGCACAATATTGGTGAGACTGGTGGACATTGCACATTTTTATTTTTCTTCAGCACTATTATATCGCGCTATTAAAATCTCCTGGATGACTTTGTCAGAAGACCTGAAAAAAGAGGATTTAACTTCGGCCTTGCATTTTTTTTTTTTACTTGAGGAAAATAGTTGTGTGGTGGTATTTATGTACCTAACTTTTGCTTTTTTAAATGGGTTCTCATATAAGGTTACACTTGCTATATTTTACTTAAAGGGGACATATCATGAAAATCTGAATTTTTCCTAAAACTTCAGATATGTACTCCGGGGACACCAAATATTAATTTGACATCTTAAGAAAGTTTTGTGAAATGTCCTATAAAAAAAATTATCTGCATATTCCATGTTGTGACTATTGCAGATGCGCCCATTGCTATGTTGATGCTGTAACTATATATTGTGCAACCCTACATGGCAGCATTCAAAGTAAATTCAACACAATTTTTTCTATTTGTATAAACAGATTAATTTAGTACACTGATTATACAACTACGAACATGTTTACAATACAAAAAAAAATTCTGTACCTTGTATATAATTATCATTTTAGATGTAAATATAAATTTATAGTCCTTCTAGCAGGTTTCCTTCATTAGCATTGTCAAAACTGTTCTTGCCATGAATCTGCTTCAGGTGTTTGCGCAAAACTGGTTTATGTGCGAACACCATGTCACAGTAATTACAACGATGTGGTTTGTCCCCACTGTGAAGGTTCAAATGGTCTAGCAGCGAACACTTCTGAGTGAAAGTCTTGCCACATATCTTACACTGAAAGGGCTTGATGCCGGCATGGACCCGCATGTGCCGGTGCAGGTTTCCTTTTTGAGTAAACGTCTTTCCACACAAGAGGCACATAAACAACTTGTGCATCTTCAAATGATTGGCGTAGTTTTCTATTTGACGGAATACGCGAGCACATTTTGGGCACTGATGGTACCACTGCATACCTTTGTCGGCATTCCGTGAGCATCCCCAAAGATTCCCCTTCCCGGAGCCACTGGGTCCCGGTGAGGACAGGGAATATTCAGCCGCAGGGTTAACAGCGGCATCAGTAGGTCGTGTTTCTACTGTGGAGTTTATGAGGGAATGTTGAGGCTCCGGTGAGCGCAGTGCAGGAGAACGAGTCGAGCGCTGGAAGTTTTCGGTGATGTCCGGCACTCGGTCATTTATTGACTCGACCTTAATGATGCTGATAGGACTGTTCTCTCCTCTGTTCCTAAAAGCAGGCGCGGATTTTGGCTCTATGATCACATCGTCATCTTCGTCCGAGTCATCTTCCCCATCGTTGTCCACTTCATCTTCATCATTATCATCACAAATCGTCTCCACGAGAGATGAGGCACGCTGCGCATTCGAAGGCTGCCGAGATGATTCATCTTTGACCTCGTGCGGTTTTATGAATTTGTTCAGAGCCTCAGTGCACTGCTCCACAATGTGACCCATCTGTAGGAAACTAGCAACCGTTAAATAGTGTACCAATTCCAGCTCTGGGAACTCGAGTGTCCCGGTGTAGCAGGACAGAAGAAGTCGCTCTCCGACCTCTGCGTCCTGTTGCGTGGATATTTGTACCTCATTCGAGTCCTGAAGGTAAAACTGGTCTCTGAGGAAGGGAGAGCCAGCAGCAAACACAACTTTGTGTCCAGGGACTTCTAAATCATTGATGCGCACGATGACATCACAGAAGCGTCTATCTCTACGAAGAGCATCCATCTTTTGAAGCATCGAGTCCCCGAATGTGGAAAAGTTGAATTGAAGTATCACCCCGTCCTGAGCCATTGTATACTACAAAAAAGACATATAAATAAAAGTAGCATAACTTTTTATATTTACACTTATATCCTTATGAAAATTTACCATAATTTTACTACATTTAGCAGACACTTTCATTTAAAACGACTATTTTCCCTAAGAAGCCAACAATAAGCACAGTCTACAAAGCTATGTTTCAAAGTAGGAATTAAAGGTATTGAAAGATGGACAACCTAAAACTAGCGTTATTAAAGTAACTATAGTTTTACCATGGTATTTGTAGTAAAACCATAGTAGGCACCAATTTAGCATCGTCTCATTAGTCATATTTTAACCATGATATTTGTAGTAAAATTTAATTAATACAAATAATAATGTATCTCTGCAAAAAGCACGCTTACTACACACTTTACTATAATAAAACCATGGTAATTTCACACGAGGGTAACTGCAAATCAACCCTTTGGCGCGTCTGTCTGTTTTCTATTTATAAACGCGTATTTAACGACACAATTATGTACAAAATTCTATGCTGTTTAAAAGTAAATCTTTATTCTGTGATAACAAGCAGTGATGTTAGTACAGGCCTGGAGATCGTGCAGCTAGCGTGTAAGACATGCGCAGTAATGAATACCGACAACTTACGACGTCAGTACAGAACCGATATAAATGTAAGTGTTTATTTAAAATGTACCTTTAATTCCTTTATTCTTAGTGTTTCAAAACACGTTGTCTTGGAGATGAATAAATCTCCCGTGTTTTGGTTTGTGGCGGAAGAGGATGGGCTACGCGCTGATGAGCTGCCTGATTGGCGGCGAGATTTAAAGAGGCAGGACACAAATACAGGTGGCACTGGAAATACAGAAAACTGAGCTCTCTAGATCCCTGATATAAAGCTATATTTTACAGTCTATTATATAAACCCATGCTGGACAGTTTGTAAACTAGCAAACCTTTTTGAACGTATGGATTCGACACACGTGATGCTACGTTGCTTGGCAACTGCCTATGTTACAGGATTTTATCCCGATAATAAAAAGCATGTAAGCATAGCAATAAATAATGCAACATAAACGAATATAAAAAATTATAAATTATTAGTATATAAATATAGACAAGGCATTAGATTTAATAGACACTGATGCGATATGATTTTACAATGTGTTTTCTTTCGATATTTTTCTTAGTTACTACGTATTGCTTATTGATACTCTCTATTACTTTATTATAATTGTGTATCGTTATTTATTATTGTTTCTAGTTTGTAATTGTGGATTTTTTTATATTATTTGTAATTTATTACTTTTAAGACATTTTACCGTACTTCTGGAGAAGAATTGAAGATACAGAAGGTACAGATGACAAATGTCTTGAATACTTTAATTTTTTTATTAGTAAGCTTTAAAAAAACTGCACAGAAATGGGTTAATTAGTACTAGATAGGTGTTCCTGCTGCGCATATAAGCCCAGTAATGTGGAAGGTTTGACCACAAGGGGGCAGTGTTATACTGAGGACACTAGTGGAAAAAAAATTAATAAGAATAAAAAAAGTTTAAAATAAATACAGGAAATAATCAATAATAGATTAAAGGTAATGGTACTATAAATTCATGGCTAACGTTAATTTAAAAAATTGTAGCTGTTTAAGTTATTTATTCATGTTTTGTTTAATTCTTAATGACAAGTAAAACAATGGCTAATTTATTTATATCAAGCCCATGGGACAACAAAGTCCATTCAAATTAAATTTTTATTAAAGATTAACAGGTACGAAGTGTGCAAGTAGTCCACCAGACCTTACTGTATCAAGAAAAATATAAATTTATTGGTTGGTTTGTTTTGATAGTGATTTGGGAAAATTGTGACTGAATTCTTGAATACAGCAGCTGTAAACAATATCCACTCATTTTGGCAATGGGTAGGCACCCATTACACCATGCTGAAGGCTAGTGTAACTTTAAAGGTGCCATAGAATAAAAACTGTATTTACATAGATGAATAATAAGAGTTCTGTACATGGTAATGACAAATCGTGAGCCTCAAACGCGTTGGTGTCCTCATTATTATGTTGACCTCATGCATGCAAGGCCAATCTCAACATAACACAGACTGTGATGTAACAGTCGAAGTGTACGCCCCAACATGTTTGTTAATGTGAGCTACTGGCTTGAGCCTCAGAGCAGAGCCAATCAGAGCAGAGCTCAACATTTATTATTCATGACTCTACCAAATAGGGCAAAAATAGACCATATCATTCAAAGGACAAACCCTAGGGTTGTAAATGGACATGAACAAAAACTTTCTGGATTTGCACTTACATACCGTCTATGTAAATATCAAAGAACAATTTAACATGCTATTTTAATGCATTCTTTGGCACCATTATTTGTCAGTAATATTGCCCAAAGTGTAGTAGCTTGTAATGCCGTTTGTTACAATCACAATGCTAATAGTTAACAAACAATGCTAAGATAGACCTACTTTGCAGGTTCAGAAAGGCATCTAATGTTTCACCATCTCTCAGGAATAACAAACCAAACAGTACATATAGGATTACTGGATACACTTAAACATTGCTGTCAACGCTGCTTTGTGTTACATTAGATTAATAAGTTAGCCCATCATCTCGACAATGGTTTCCATAGGGGTAAAACATGTTACTTAAAGATCAAAGACTAGATAGATGTGTCCTAGGGCAAAATCGTGTATATTTGCTGGGAGATTTATTATTTATTTATTTATTTGAATTCACCCAATTTGGAAATTGATAATCTTTGTTTTAACATAAGTGTTATGTTGATGCCCTCATCGGGGCTAAATGTGTCTCCAACACTCAACTGACAGAAAAAAACGGTCAAAAAATAGTCCCAAGCTGCCACTAGGGCAGTACCCATTAAAAAAATCCTAATATGCACTCTTTAGATACAGAAATTGGGTACCAGTGTTTTCCCTTTGTGATACTAATATTAACACTTTAGTTGCAAACGTGTACTTTTTAAAATGGGTACCGCCCCGATGATTGCTGGAAACCATTTTTACTAACAGTGTATAGGCTAATGTAAATCATATAACCTTAAAATAGTAGAGCTTATCAGTGCAAATATCATCTTTCTTGGTTACCAGATCTGTGATCGAGGTTATAGAATAATGGATGGGAGAATAATAAAAACTTTCACAAAAGCATGACATTGGAAACTAGACTCTTTCTCGAGGTGAGGTTGTCTTGATTTCATCCTTTGTCTTGGTTTCTCACACACCATTGTGTCACTGGAACCCAACATGTTTAAATCCCCATCCACAGCTACATATCATTTTTTACCACTCCCTGTAAACTTGTACTTCGTTCAGCAGACCACCTAATATCATATATGTTTTGTCTCAATGTTTGACTTTGTGCTATGCTTAAATGACCCGCTCTCTTGCGACTCGTCTTATAGAATGAGACCTAGAGAAGTGAAGAAGAAACAATATCAGTGCATAAACTTCACAAAAAAAAAATAATAATAATATTTACACAACTTTGTAGTACCATCATTATATGAACACTTTTTTGCCAAAATAGCAAAATAAAAAGTTTTAGTGGTGTAAACCACTAGACACTGGTCAAGAAATTTGCATTTAAGCCACAATATGTAAGGTTTGTGTAATAAAATATCCAAAAACCATTTGCGTGGTGTGATATACAGCGGGAAAAATAAGTATTTGACACATCAGTTTTTTTATCAGTAAGGGGATTTCTAAGTGGGCTATTGACACAAAATTTCCACCAGATGTAGCCATCAAGCCAAATATTGAATTCATACAAAGAAATCAGAACATTTAAGTATACAAGTTGAGTCATAATAAATAAATGAAATAACACAGGGAATAAGTATAGAACACACTTTATTTAATACTTTGTAGAAAAGTCTTTGTTGGTGACTGGTCTCTACAAGAGGTGTCTAGAAGCTGTATTGCTCAGGAGTGATTCTGGCCCATTCTTCCACACAAATGGTCTTTAAATCTTGAAGGTTCCTTGGGCCTCTTTTATGAACTTTTAGGTCAGGTGATTGACTGGGCCACTTCATTGTTTCCTTGGCCTTGTGTTTGGGATCATTGTCTTGCTGAAATGTCCACCCTCTTTTCATTTTCAGCTTTCTGGTAGATGACAGCAGATTTTTATCCAGAATGTTCCGGTACATTTCTCCATTCATCCTGCCTTCAATAATATGAAGTCTGCGAATACCCCTTGCTGAAAAGCAGCCCCAAACCATGATGCTTCCACCTCCAAACTTAACTGTTGGTATTGTGTTCTTTGGGTGGTGGGCAGTGCCATTTCTTCTCCAAACATGGTGTGTGTAGTTCAATTTTGCTTTCATCTGACCATACTATAGTCTCCCAATATTCCACAGGCTTCTCTAAATGCTCTTTCACAAATTTTTATCGAGTCTCAACATGCTTTTTGTTCAGCAACGGAGTCTTGCAAGGTGAGCGTGCATGGATGTCATGGCGGTTCAGTGCATTACTTATAGTTTTCTTTGGAACAACAGTACCTGCTGATGCAAGGTCTTCCTGAAGTTCTGCCCAAGTGGTTCTTGGCTCTTGGAGAGCTCTCCTGATTATTCTTTGGACTCCTCGGACAAGGATCTTACGTGGAGCACCTGATCGTGGCCGGTTTATGGTGAAGTGATGCTCTTTCCATTTCCGGATAATGGCCCCCACTGCTCACTGGAACATTCAGCATTCTGGAAATGCGCATATAACCAATCCCATCAAAATGCTTTTCAACGATGAGATTACGAAGATCTTGAGAGTGTTCTTTGCTTTTATCCATCATGAAGTATTTCCTGTGTGCCTCCTGGGTAATGAGAATTATGACTAAAGCAGCTGATATCAATTAGTACTGATAGGGGGCAGGGTTCCTCTCTCAATACTGAAAAATTTCTGGTGATCTAGCTGTCTATGCCATTTTGCACCTTGTTCTCTTCATGTGTTCAATACTTTTTCCCTGTGTCATTTCACTTTATTTATTATGACTCAACTTGTATACTTAAATGTTCTGATTTCTTTGTATGAATTCAATATTTGGCTTGATGGCTACATCTGGTGGAAATTATGTGTCAATAGCCCACTTAGAAATTCCCATACTGATAAAAATGCTGATGTGTCAAATACTTATTTTCCCCGCTGTATTTAATGCACTTGTGTACTTGCATTATTCAAAAAGTTCCCAAGGATTTATAAATCCAGAGAAACTCCTGTTTTAAATAATGGCTTATCCATTGTCTCCTTAAATTGTTGCCTATCTAGACTTAATATCCTTGCTTTCCTTGGTTTCCGGTTGTAGAAACACGGTTGGACAAATGTTGAATTGGCGGCAAACACGCAGCTGTTTTGCCTGGCAACTAATTCATTACTATGTCATAAAATAATGTGATCAAACTTACAGGTAACAAAAGATTCATTCTTTACATCATCCATGAACATGATTAGCAAATTCCATACGTCTTTGGATGGGGAAAACAACATCTCCCATCGTTCCACTCTCCTTTATAACCTCGTTAAGCTTTGCCTTTGTAATTGTATTATTGTGTAATAGCGACCTCTATTGGTGAAAATCCTACATATTGTGGCTTTAAGTAAGCAAAATGCATATCTGACATCTTAGAACTTTATTCTTAGTTTAAAAGTTTTCTTAAATGTAAAACTACCACAAAATCAAAATTATAATTTTAGAGAAAATCTCTATTAGATATTTAAAGAATACATCAATGCTTTGTTCAACAACTGCCTTCAATATTCCCTTTCTAAGAAAAACCATGAAAAATTCAATAAAAAATGACACATTACTACTTTTAATAATTTGAATCAATGTTTATTCACTTCTTGGCAAAATGAACAGCTCACTGGTCTTGTGAAGAATATGGACGTTCAGTGTCACTTGTGAGCCAAACTCACTTTTTTCGTTCCTCTATCTGTTCCACTTCATCCACGACCTTTCCATTTACCATGGTCTGGGTGACCACCTTGACAATCTTCCTGGTTCTCACTTCAGGATCTTCTGTAGAATAGAAAATACATTTCCATTGTAATGTACAGTAAAATCGTCTAATCTTTTAAAGCTTGATTCATGCACAGTTATCATATAATTTTGTTAGAGAATATTGGGGTAAGTTGACACACATTTTAAAGTTTTAAAAGCAGGTGCTTCAACTAACATTCAATGTCACTGCTAAAAAAAACAACATGTAGACTTTGTTACAACTTTACAATGTGAACTATAGCGCCAGTCTCCCCTCTTGGCATTATTATTGATAGCATTAGTAGCCTACTGTCTATTCAACTGACTTACTTTTAGGAGGCCTCTCTTTCATTCTGAAAAACAAAAATGGAAAAAAAATGTGAAACATGATTTCATACAGACCTTCTTCCTGTATGCTCACAAGACAAAGTTAAAAGTCATCTTACACTTCCTCTCCGTCCAGCAGCCGTCTATAGGTGGCGATTTCCAGCTCCAGATTCTGTTTGATTCTGAGGAGTTGCTCATAATCGGTTTTGTTTCGTTGCATATCCAGACGCAGTTGCGAGAGTTCTTCCTCCAGCTGTGCGAGCGTTCCCTGGAGTCGCTCGATATCGGTGGCATACTTCTGATTTGTCTCTCCAAGGTTCCCCTCAAGAACACTGACCTGAGGTAAGGCAAAATTTTCAGTCAGTTTTGAGGTATAGTGAAATTTGATTGGTCGAGCGCATTAGATATGAGAACCTGCAGAAATAAACTTATATAAAAGTCATTTTAGATAATTGTTTCTAAACGCATTATAAACGTTAGAAATGTATTGCTGAAATATGTTACAAAGACTGTCTACCATTGCATATTTGCTGTGGGGTATTTTTTGTAATGCACTTTAAAATGGAGAGAAAAAAACATAAAATAAACAAAGACTGTGAACTATGTAGTACTTAATATTAGTGATGCAACGATGTATCGGCCGGCAATATTTATCGGCCGAGTTTTGATTAATTTGAAACCATCGGCATATCGGCAATAGCACGAGAAAGGCCGATACCGATTGTTTATTAATTAACTGCATAAAGAAATCCATTATATGTAAAAAAATTAGTTAATGTTGTTTATCAAATAAATGCTGAATAGCAAAAACCACCTTTAAGGTTGTCATGCATTTGTTTTAGCTTAATTTGTGCCTCTCTTATTATGTCAGTCAATTGAATGTTAATTAGATCCATTCCATGTTCAGTAAAAATAATTTGATGCAGAAATAAACTAGCTAATAGACCAACTGTATAGTATTGTATACAAGTGTTTAATATCACTTGTATCGGCATCGGTATCGGCCAGAAGTTGTCTGTTTAAATTGGCATCGGTATTGGCCCAAACAAATCCTATCGGTGCATCCCTACTTAATATTGAAGTTACACCATTAAACAGTTTTCTGTGTTCAGGATTATTTGGACAAGGCTAAAGCAGTGGCTCGATGATGCACTGGAGCCACCAAGGATGACCCCAAACATAATTGTGATTGTAGCGCAGAGGTTCTCAACTCTGGCCTTCGAGATCCACTTTTTACTGCAGAGTTTAGCTCGAGTCATGAGCAAGGTAATCAAGGTCTTCATAAATACCACCTAACTGTGGTCCTGACTCCTGTCCCAAATGGCACACTTCATGTGGACTTTTGGTCTTGTGGCCTATAATAGCGCGTTTTCGCTGAGCCTACGAGTCCGTAGGGCGCCCCATTTGTCATTTTTACGCTCCGAAGTGTTCTCATCAGCGCCCCCTTTGCACCCTAGATGCGGTATTCGGTGAAGCCCACACTGCTGCAGGCTCCACACACTTTACCAACCCAGAAGTCCTTGTGAAAGGGCAATCAGACAACGGATGTGAGGAGTTCACACCACTTCTTTTCTTATTTCCGGCATGACGCTCAAAATACGACTCCGGTGCGCCCTCGTGGACTCGCCAGTGTTGGGGGTAACGCGTTACAAGTAACGTGTATTAGGTAATAATATTACTTTTCTAAAGTAACGAGTAAAGTAACGCATTACTTTATAAATGTACACATTCATATTTGAGTTACTTTTTTTAAAAAGTAATGTGAGTTACTTTTCAGTTTAATTAATTTGATAAAAAATTTACTGAATTAAATTGAACGTAGTCATGTAGAATTACGCACTCTTATGGGTGCACACCTTAACAGAAACAGTTTGAATCAGAAACGGAGATGGCAGGCCAGAGCATAAAATTTTTGCAATGGAAATGTGCGATTTCTTAATGCACAACTTCTCAGTCTTAAAAAACACCTGCAAGGCCTGAAGAGCCTTTTCCTTCCAGTCTTTGTGCTAAGCTAGGCTAGCAGTGGGTGCATCAGACAGAGTTTTGGGACCCACGGAGATGAAAAGGGTATGCATGAACTTATCTAACCATGGGGGATATGGTGAACAAGCTAAAGTTCCAAAAATTTGGCGTGTTCCTTTAAAGTGAGAAAAATTAAGTTGAAAAATTAAAATATATATATATATATACAGTGTACAACTTTTTATTTAAAAAAATATTAGTAAATGCTGAAATTAACATAAATTAAAATGAATAAATTCTGTACACTATAAAAAATTAAGTGCAATTTTTTTTTTAAGTATAATCAACTTTATAATTTTTATTACAAGTCATAAGTGCCAAAAAATATTTTTACAATGTAAGTGACCCAAAAAGTTTGATCGCTGTGTGTCAACAACTATTTGACCAGCATCCGGAAAAGCCTTTATCACCTGTTCAGGTCATGTTTATTTTTTTCGATTGTCATCACTTGTGGTCTCACATGTGAATCTAGATAATTTTTTACATGTTGACATTTAGTGTCTGTTTGTCTGAGGAAGAGCAGCAGATGGTGGGAACTCTTGTTTCCTGATGTGATGGCCTTGACATCTTTGACCATTTGTTGTCACCCATCTGTCACTCATCTGCCATAATATTGTCTTTATATGTACATTTATCCACTTGGCAGATGACTTACAGTGCATTCAAGCTATATGTTATCAGTATATGAGTGTTCCCCGAGAATTGAACCCACAACATTTACATTTATATTTACGCATTTGGCAGACTCTTACTGTGCATTACTAGGTTTACATTTTATCAGTACGTATGATCCTTGTATTGAGCCCACAATGCAATGCCCTACCATTGAGCTACAGTAACACGTTCCTGTTGTTCAAAATACCCATTTTGGGATTTGTTCACGTCATGCATTTAATCTACATTTTACATTGATTGACAGCTGCAACAAAAGCCTAAAGGTTTATAAAAATCATTAAAAGTGAAAGCATTGACTTAAAAATGTTTAAGATTTTGCAGGATTTTCTTTTAGTCACCTGTTTTCTCAGGCTGTCCATCTCCACCTCCAGTGCCTGCATGAAGCGTCGTCTTTCATTGAGTTCACTCTGAGCGGAGCGCAGGGCTTCATTGCTCTCCTTCACCTCCGTCTGCACGCTCTCCAGCTGTCACATGTACACACAGTCGTGTTTATTCAAACACACCTGTGTTTGCTGTAAAAACATCTCAAAATAGACCAGTCTGGTGTGTTGGCTGAGGACTGGATGTTGGATTGTATACCGACCTTCTTTAGGTACCACATCTCCGCATCCTCTTTGTTCTTCCGTGCGATGCCCTCGTACTGTGCCCTCAGCTCTGCCATGATGACTCCCAGGTCCGGGCCCTGGGCCGCGTCCACCTCCACGCTCACGTGCTCGTTGGCTAAACGGGTCTTCAGGGTGCTCATCTCCTGCATGAAGAGGGGATGGAATCAGTGACCACGAAATACATTTGGACACTTATGTAATGTATTATGTTAATATAAACTAAAAAAACCTCTTATTACCTCATCATGGTTTTTCTTCAGGAAATAGAGCTCCTCTTTCAGACTGTCAAGGTCTCCTCTGAGGGTTGCGATGATCTGATCATGATCAGATTTAGCTCGTCTGAGAGCGTGGCAGTCTCTCTCAACCGACTGACAAAGAGTTGCCTCAGCCTCCCATCTGTTCATAAACACAATATTATATCTGAAATATGTACAAAAATGTTGGTTCAACTTAAAAAAGTAAGTTACCTGATTGCCTTAAAATTTGTCAATTAGAGTCAATTAAACTTAAAAATAGGGCTGTCAAAAGATGAAACGCGATTAATCGCATACAAAATACAAGTTTGTGTTTGCATTATATATTTGCATATGTATTGTGTGTAATTATTATGTATATATAAAAACACACATACATTTAAGAAATTTAAAAAAACATGTTATTTGTGTATATATTTTTTTATTAATATATATTTGTTTGTTTATTTATTGCTTTAAGTGTAAATGTTTCTTAGATACATACATGCATGTGTGTATATTTATATATACAAAATAATTACACACAGTGCACACACGTATATTATGCAAAAAAACTTTTTTGTATGCGATTAATCTTTAACTTAAAATAGGGCTGTCAAAAGATTAATCGCACACAAAATAAAAGTTTGTGTTTGCATAATATATTTGCATATGCATTGTGTGTAATAATTATGTAAACACACACATACATTTAAGAAATGTAAAAAAACATGTTATTTATGTATATATTTTTTAATTAATTAATTTATTTATTTATTTATTTATATTATTTATTTATTTATTTATTTTTATGTATTTATTTGTTTATTTATTTATTTAAGTGTAAATGTTTCTTAAATACATACATGCATGTGTGTGTATTTATATATATAAAATAGTTGCACACAGTGCACACACACATATATTATGCAAAGACTACTTTTTTGTATGCGATTAATCTTTAACTTAAAAATAGGGCTGTCAGAGGATTAATCGCACACAAAATAAAAGTTTGTGTTTTGCATAATATATTTGCATATGCATTGTGTGTAATGATTATGTAAACACACACATACATTTAAGAAATGTAAAAAAAACATGTTATTTATGTATATATTTTTAAATTAATTAATTAATGTATTTATTTATATTATTTATTTATTTATTTATTTATTTTTATGTATTTATTTATTTATTTAAGTGTAAATGTTTCTTAAATACATACATGCATGTGTGTGTATATATGAAGAGTTTGGTTCCAAAACGCAATAAATCCATTTTGACAAATTTTGGTAAAAACGTGTTTTCTATACCAAGAAAGTGACAAGATGAAAACAACTATTTTCTGTTACAAACTTTCACACAGCATCTTTAGGTTATAAAAACATAAAAAATTCAAATCCATAAGTTGATTTTCAAAGATTTATTATAAAAACGGATTATTTTTTCCACAAAATGCAATAAATCCATGACAAGTTTTTATTCAAAATGCTATAAATCTATTGAATCAATAGCCTATATAAATGTGCATTCATCTTTGCCATGTTATATTCATTTAGTTGACTAGTTGTACACACTAATTAAAAATATAAACATTAATGTTATTAATCAAAACACTTACTTTGTCATATTAAGATCACTGTCATTGCGGATACTTGACGTCCTCGCTTAACGTCTTTCACAGAGATCAGCTGTAAAATGTTTTTGGTCCTGCTCGATTTTCGTTGACTTTGATTAAAATAATGTAAAGTTTTTCATAAGATCATCTGGGGTCAATGTGTTAGCATGAGAAGCTTGATGCTGTCGGGAGAACAAGCACCCGTCTCCCGAGTGCCTCTCAGGGAAATTGTTAGATGCTGATGGCTTACGTTTCTTTCCCATCACAGAAAACCATCACAGGTTTAGCGATGCAATTAAAGTATTATTTTGTTTTGTTTGTTGATCACGTAGTGCAAAGTAGATGAGGAAAACCAGGACTCCGTGGACTACGCGCGTCCGCCATTGTTTGTTTACATTGCGTGAACGGTGGGCTGTAATATCAGAAATGGAGTTATTGCGTTCTGTAAAAAAGTGGGAGTGGCGTTTGTCGCATTTTGGGAAAAAAGGGAGAAAAGATGACAGAATAACACGGCGGATATTGGATTTTGCGTAAAATTAAGAATTTACTTTTAACTACTGACCTGATATAATACTGATTTTGGCAGTAACTCATTTTTTTCAAAAATGGCGTTTATTGCGTTTTGGAACCAAACTCTTCATATATACAAAATAATTACACACAGTACACACACATATATTATGCAAAAACAAACTTTTTTGTATGCAATTAATCTTTTAACAGCCCTACTTAAAAATATTAGTTGACACAAACATTTTTGACACAAACACCTTCAAAAGTAGGTTAACTGGTTGCCTTAACATTTTAAGTTGAACCAACAAATCTTTTTACAGTGAACAAATTATCCTAACTTGCATCATGAATGAGAGACGAACACAGCAAAACTCACTTGACCCTGAAGTCATCTGCCGCAAGCTTGGCGTTATCTATCTCCAGCATTATACGAGCATTCTCCAAGGTCTTCTTCCTCACCTATAACCAAGTTGTGATGTCAATGGTGTGTCTAGTTTAACATTACTTATACCACAAACATGAAACAACCACACACCTCTTGTCCAATAGCATGAGCTTGGGCCATCATTCCATCAATGTCGTGACCTTTGGGTGACCGATCCGTCATCATCTGTTTAATCTTCTGCTCCAGGTCGGCGTTGGACTTCTCAAGCGTCCGCACCTTTTCCAGGTAGCTGGCCAGTCGATCGTTTAGACCTTGCATGGTCTCTTTCTCACTGGCACCGATTCCCAAACCATTCAGCGAGAGGTTGCTTAGGAGGTTTAGGCCGTTTCCAAGAGAGGTGGATCGGGACAGGGACAGAGTGTTGGCTGAGGAGAGCGACCCTGGGACTTTAGAGCGTCCCCGCATCCCAACGTCACGCATGGACATGCTGGAGAAAGACGTCTGCCGTCCTCGAGAGTAACTGTTTGTGGAGAAGCTAGAAGTCATGGTGCCACCAAAGGAGCTTTCTTCGTGTGTGCCGATGGGGAAGAAATATTAACAGTTTGTTAGTTAAACTGACATGAGCTCAGAATGACTATTTCTTTAGTTTTGGACAGTTGGTTTACAACCTTTTGTTTAACACTTCACAATGAGGTGGTACCCGTAAACATTAGTCAATGCATAAGCTAACGTGAACAATTTCAGCATTTACTAATACATTTTTTAAATTT
Organism: Misgurnus anguillicaudatus; assembly: GCF_027580225.2. Lineage (NCBI taxonomy): Eukaryota > Metazoa > Chordata > Actinopteri > Cypriniformes > Cobitidae > Misgurnus > Misgurnus anguillicaudatus. The sequence continues at coordinate 8,448,787 of NC_073358.2, forward strand.
AAAGTTGGGTTAACGTAAGTTAAGGTACAATGAATAATTTATGAACTAAGATTAACAAAGATTAATAAATGCTGAAAAACTATATTGTTCATTGTTAGCTAATGCATTTACTACTGTTAACAAATACAACCATATTGGAAAGTGTTAACGCCTTTTGTGATATTCTGCTATATATTTGCATATTTGGTTGTTGCGGTTAGTTGATAAAAAATAGCATTTTCATTTCAAAGTCAAATATATAACTTGTTTGCACATCAAGAAGAACAGAAATATCATAGAATTTAAAATGAGTACTTACAAATATCTCAGATTTATCGCAAAGCCTGTGTATTGTTTTGTCCTGGGAGGAGCTGGTAGCTTTTATATGTAGTCGTTCGGATAAGATTCACCTGACAAGCTGTTGGCTATGGAAATCTGTGACTAGCCAATCAGATCGCTTCACAGGTGAAAAGATATTACTTTGACTGAAACCAATAAAACACAATGCACTTGTCCCAAGGCGCTATATCCACAGGCTTAGCTGTTTTTTCTCTGACAAGAATAAACTCTGAAATGAAGTCGAAAATGTAGAAAAGTGATACTTTAAATAGGATATACTTTTGCTTCTTGAAATGCTGACCAGAGGAATTTAAGCCAGTAAGACATACAGGGACAGGGTTTAAATTAATCCATAGGTCTTAGTCATATTAGGACATTTATAGGTTTTAAAAACCATACCTTACAAAAACAGTACTGCATGAGACAAAACAATGTTTTTAAATGAAGGCAGCTCAAACATGCATTTTAGTCTGGGACTAGGATAAACCCTGTCCGGGAAACCGCCCCGTAGTTAACAAAATTGATAATTACAGTTTACAATTGAAGTGACTTCATAGCCACCATGGGACAGGACATAGTGTTATGATCATTGCCCCATTTTTTCTCTGAATCTTGTGTTACCTGATTTCCTCTAGAGAAGGTAAAAGTCCTTTCTGTACACTGACACCATTCAGCGAGGGTACAATGAGATGTAATGTGAGAGCTGGGCTTCACATGGAGACGGTCCTCTGCTTTACCAGCCAGAGAGAACCTCGAACAATGAGGATAGACAGTGAGACCAGAAAGGGAAAACTCCTGAGAAATTGTTTAGAGATGAATTTGAGCAAAACAACTGGTTAAATTCACACTATTATTATTATTATTATTGTTGTTGTACAATTATTATAATATTACTTTGTAAAAGGTGAAAAGTTGGGTCAACTTTAAAAATTACTTAAACATATGAAACCAATTTAAGTGAAAAATTTAAGGTGAAAGCATGTAATTTTTATCAGTTAAAGTAAAACACCACCGTTTTTCAATATTTTAATACATTCTTCACTCTAAAAACAAACGGTGCTATATAGCACCAAAAGTGGTTCTTTGCTCGTAATCATAGAAGAACCGTTTTAAGTGCCATATAACACCGGTGAAGCACCTGTATAGCACCTGTGTAGAACCATATAGGGGCCATATAGCACCACATATGGTTCTACATAGCACTATATGGTTCTACACAGGTGCTTCACTCGTGCTTCACCAGTGCTATATGGCACTAAAAACGGTTCTTCTTTGATTACGAGCAAAGAACCACTTTTGGTGCTATATGGGTGATTCTCACGAAAACTTGGTTTTAAAAATGTCAAGCATGAAAATGTAAAAATTGCTTAAATTTACTTTTTTTCCCACCAGACATTGAAAAACAAAGTCTGGAGTAAATGGGAACATTAATTTAAAAACTTTTACTTATCATTTAACACATTTTGTAACATAATTAAAAAAATTAGTCCTAAAAAATCTCATTAACGCAACAGTCAGAAAACATCAACACTGACATATTAATTAAATTAACATTTAATAAGCATCTGTTGCAGTAATGATAATCAAAGTGTCGTGTAAGCATTCTGACAAGACAATTAACTGTAAAAAAATGATCTTACCTGGTAGCCATCTTGAAGTAACTGGTCCATGTTCTTGGTCACTCAAAATCAAACTTTATTAAAATTCTGTATGTGTGCTTAAACTGTTCTCAAAAAGTGTTGCGGAGGATGAGAACATCAGGCATGGACACATCATTTTCCTAATTTTTCTTCATTATTATTATACATGAATATTCAGTAAATATTTTTTCTGTCATCTAAAGTAGTCTAGCAAAACATCCATTTATTTTTTTTCTTAATATTTTTGTGTTAATTTGATTAAATTACAACATAACACATTTTCAAACACAGCCGGACACATTGCGGTAATGAGAATTTCAGCAGAAAATGAGATAAAATTTCCAATTATAAATTCTTATGTTGAAATCACACATTGTGCAAGGTAGAACACAATATTGTGTTAATTCTGATGCTTTTTAATGTTACAATATTAAACATTTTAAAGCTAAAATCATTAGTGCCGTGGTGTTTCAATGGTTTCGTGAGAATCACCCATATAGCACCGTTTGTTTTTAGAGTATACCTCAACTTTACGAATTAATACATATCTATCTTTTTTCAATGGGTGCACTTTTAATCTACAGCGCCTCGTAAATGTGTTAGCATTTAGCCTAGCCCCATTCATTCCTATGGCTCCAAACAGGGATGAATTTAGAAGCCACCAAACACTTCCATGTTTTTTCTATTGAAAGACTGTTACACGAGTAGTTACATGAGTAAGTATGGTGGCACAAAATAAAACTTTTGTTTGGAGCCATAGGAATGAATGGGGCTAGGCTAAATGCTAACACATTCACAAAGTGCTTTACAAAGATAAAAAGTGTACGTATTGAAAAAAGATGGGTATGTATTAATTCATAAGTTGAGGTAAGAACATAGTAAAATATTTAAAAAATAGAGGTGTTTTCCTTTAAAGTAATTTTTAAAGTTGATCCAACTTTTCACTTTTTACAGTATAGTGTACAATTATTGTCGATCGGATTATACAATTGTCAGATAGGATTCATTTTTTATGGTGCATGTCCAAAAAGTGCCATGGTAAATCCATTGCTTTTGGACATCATGATAATACTGCGTTCCTCATGGAAATAGTAAATTTTTTGTACCATGTTATTATGTAAATACAGTGATTATGGTAATCATTTGTAAGTCAAATGCATAAATGTTATAAAATGTAATTTAGTAATTATAGGAAGACTTTAAAAGAGTTTTTTTATACTCTGCTTTATGCATGTGAAAAGTAAATACCCCCAACAGTAATAATACACGCCCCAACAGCACATACTTACTACAAACAAGCTCCATCATGTGGACTTAAATTAAATTGCACACCTTCCTGCGTGCTAGCTGTCACTGGGGCAGTACCCTTTAAAAAGTTCCTAATATGTAACATTTAGGAACAGATTTGTGTACATTTGGTACCAATATTATTCCTTTTAAAGTACTAATATAAACTTTTTACATGCAAAAAGTGCATATTAAAATATAAATACAAAAAAATCATATTTATATTGATCTAATAGTCTGTTTAATTTAGGAACTTTTTAAAGCTTTTTTTTAAACTTTTTGTTTCATAAGTCTTAGTTGAAAAAAAAATCAGTTTATAAATAAATGTAAATATAAATGTGTTGTCTTTTATATATATATATATATATATATATATATATATATATATATATATATATATATATACATATAAATAATTAGTGTTATGTAAAAAAGTGTCAAAATGTGTACCGCAGCTGTCACTGGGGCTGCCCCCTTTCAAAACTTTTTGCTTTGCACCTAAAAGTTATTAATATCTGAAAGGTACACTTTATAACAATACCAAATATATACATATCTGTACCTAATGGTACAAATTACAATCTATTAGAACTGGTATTGCCGCAGTCACAGCTGGGGTACATATTTTGATAATTTTTACTAACAGTATACGTGAGAATTACACTTTGGTCTCAGACACTGTGGGGTGTGCAAGGATATTTGCTTTTGTGACAGTGAGGTCAATAGAAATATGACGCTATTGTGACAGCTTTTCTTTGACTGAACAACAGTGACCTATACCGGCGGAAAGCTTTCATTTTAAAAGATGAAAGTTTGTGCGGCCAGAAGTGATGATTGTGAAAGGGAAAATTGAAAGAACCCAAGGGGATATACAGTAAACTCATGAAATGCAACTCGGGCCAGAACAAAGAGAAAAGCTATTGATGAGAGTCACAACGCAATTTTCCCAAAGCACCATCCGCAGACTACGCCAACCTATTTTTAAGTCAAAATGAAAGCAGAAAATGTAGAAAAAAGTTCATTATGCACTATTTTTTTATTTCCAGATAACTTAAATACAGTTTAAGCTAAAATAAATCGTTTGGACTATACAGATAAAAAACTTACTTAAATGAAACAAGCCATTTAAGTTTCAATTTTTGCCATTGTAATTTCTTGTAAAGCTGCATTGTTGTAGTAAAACATAATGCTGTTCAAGTCAATAGAGCACTTTAATATATGTCAGTATTTAAAGAAAAATAGTGATGTGAATGCTGGGCAGAACAGTGGATCAATACATCATGCAGTATTCAATGGTCACCATTAAATTGCTCACTGGATGGTCATTATTTGATTTTACGTTTGATAAACTGGGGTTGCCATTAAACACAATGTTAAAATTGGAGACCTTCAACCTCTGCTGCAATCACTACATACCAATGAATGTACATGAATAGAGAACAGTAATGGCGGGATTATATTGAGTCAGTATGAACTGTGAGAATTGATATTTATTGACTGCAACAGAAAACAAGAATGTTTTTGGAGAGAAAGAAGATATATGTTACATAAGCATAAGAACTAAAAAGGTTTTTTACCTTTATCATTTGTTTTACCTGCTTAAAAGAGACAAACAAGACGTTTTAAGATAAAGGGTTTACTAACAATTGTTTAAAATGTTATTACTGTACATCTTATGTTATCTTTATTTACAATGTCTGTTGTGAAGTCATGTTGTTAAGTCATTCCAATGATTCCAATGATCCTTTTTGCCTTATGTTAACACATTGTCTAATGTCTACACACTTGTTAATACACTTTAATTACCACAAACTACTGCCAAAACAATTTTACTGTGGTTCAGTTGTGCTATGGGAACTATGTACATTGCAAACAAACAAATAATAAAACGCGTATCCCTTTATACTTCAAAATTTAAAGATGCACTGTGAAACTTTTTTGTTAAAGGAAAACAACACCTTTTTTTATATTTTACTCTGTTCTTACCTCAACTTAGACAAATTAATACAACCCTATCTTTATTCAATGCATGCACTTAATCTTTGTACAGCGCCTCGTGAATGTGTTAGCATTTAGCCTAGCCCCATTCATTCCTTAGGATCCAAACAGGGATGAATTTAGAAGCCACCAAACACTTCCACGTTTTCCTATTATAAGACTCTTACATGAGTAGTTACACAAGTGGTTTTATGATTTTTTTCTATAGAGGGCGTTTCCCTGCATTGTCTCAGATGACAACATATTTGTAGTGTTGCGGCTGAGCTGTAAGTTGCAATTTACAATCTCACCACTAGATGCCGCTTAAATTTACACAGTGGACCTTTAACACAAAAACACAGATCTCAGTGGAAGGGAACATAGTAAAGATGCTGAAATAAGAGGACACTGTTGAGACGTTTGTGTCAGTACGTCTCACAGTGGCGGTTCTACACGGAGGCCAAGGGTGGCCCGTGCCTCTGTAGACAAGTCCCTGGCCACCCCTGTGGCCACCCCGTGCTGACCAAATAAAAAAGTATACATTTATTTTGATTTTACACGCGAGCGCCAAAAGCGGAACTAATCCGGCGCATAACGTTCTAAACGGGCAAATTAGAGCGGCGCACCCAACCACTGTAGCTGGCTGCGGGTGCTGGGTGCTCCTCAGCGAGTGTCTCAATTTGTTCCCAATTTCCCGATGTTGAGAATGTGTATGGAGGTTTGGGCACTGGTAAGGACTCTGGCTCACTTGACATTGGGACACTGTTCACTTGTTCTCCTGTGACGTGGCTGCTTAATATCGTTGTGATCATTCACAGCTGTTACTCATCAACAACCGGCAAAACCAACATATCTCTAAATTTTTAAAGTTTACACATTGTAAAAAGCGCTGTAATTATGCTCTTACATATGCATGCATAAAATTGGAGGAATATAATTAAATGTGTCATGTAAAAATGTTTACAATTTAAAATAAATATTATTTTAAATATTGATTAGATTGTGGTCCCTAACTGTCTAGCAATGTGTATTTATATGTAAACTAAAACAAACGTTTGTCTTTATAAAAGTTTGCATTTCATAAAGTTTATTGAGTAGGCTCGCATGATTTTCGGTTGGGGGGCTTTAGAAAAGAGCCCAGCTCCCCTTTTGCACCTGCACTCACTCTTGTATAAAATAAAGATTTATATGATTGTAAAGTAAGATAAAGTTTATGGGGCAGTTTCCCGGAAAGGGATTAGACTAGTCCTAGTCTAAAATAAATGTAAGAGCTGTCCAAACTGAAAACAACTTGCAATGCCATATTTTAAAATACACCAGTGCCCTTTGTTTTGCTTCAAAATGCACACAAGTAATGTATTTAGTAAGGCATGTTTGTTAAACCTAGTTATATTTCCTAATTAAACTAAGGCCTAGTCCTGTCTTAAAATAATTCCTGTAACCGCCCCTATAAACTTTAAATATAATTTCTTGCCGTTTTTTTATGTGCCCCTCTGGTAAAACACTGGCCCCTACTTGGCCCCCCTAGTGAAATTTGTCTAGAACCGCCACTGACGTCTCAGGTCGATGTGAGGGTAAGAAGAAAAGGTTTTCTGACATCAGGGTCATTTCAGATGTCTGTTGAGGAATTCTGTCATGAACTGGGTTCCTCTTCTGTCTGGCTCTACAGTTTTGAAACCAAACCTGTAACAGTTCAATATTAGTCATTAAAATTGACTTGAGTAACAAGTAGCAAGCCATTGACCGTAAAGCATTTGTAGAAGCCCGAGTATAACACATCCTAAGCATATTGTTTTGTACCTGTATAACTCTTCTGCTTAGTCCAGTCATATCTGCCAGCCTCTGTAGGGTCTGTGCATCAGGATTTTTATCTCGGATAAACTGATTCTGCATAACCTGCATATATAAAACACATGTACCAAACTTTTCAGATGCATGTATACTGTAAAGATATCTATGGCCTGTTGCATGATGAAGCTTTATTATTATTACTGGTAATGTTTGAACTTATCTACGTAAGACTAAAGACATGAATGGCTCTAGTACTATTTCAAGACAAGTGAGCATGGAGTTTAAAATCATTTTGTACCTGAAGCTGCTCTGAAGTGAATGAGGTACGAGGTCTTTTTGAAGTTTTGGGGATGCAGTCCATCGATAGGTCTCCATCTGAATGTATTCCATCCCCTGTTATGAAGTCAATAGTTTTTCACTTCAGATGTCTTATGTAAAACATAGTTTTCTGTTTGTTTTATTACAAGAAGAATTAGCTAGTAGTGTAGATGTTAGTATTTATAATAAATATAATAAAGAAAAGCTGATTGTAACTTTTATCTATGTAATCATCAAACTCTTTTATTACAAAGGTGTATAATAAAACTAGATTTATACTTCTAAGAATAATTGCAGTCATTATGAAAAAAAAAACAATATTACCATGGTCTGACATACGCTGTAAATTCACCACCATTACTTCGTAGTGAAGGCGACAGAGAACTTGGTTCTCCACCAAGCCAAACTCTTCCCCTGTAGACAGCTGCCTTTTACAAGACACGCACGCAAAACAGGCAAGATGATAGATGTCGCTTCTCGCCCGCCGAATCCAGTCATTCGCACTGACTGGATGTTGACATCGAGCACATTTAATGCCAAAAGCACTGAAAAGGAATATATGGCTTGAAAAGTTTCTACTTTGTTTAAAGAATAAATCTTTCAAATAACAAAGATTTACACTTAATCCTGTTTAATATGGCTCCTAATGTTTCATTTTATCTTTTAGGCATCAGGGATTGTTTGCACCTTTTGTAATAGTTATGCATGAGCCTCCCAATTGTTTTTAATGTGAAAAGATGAATCTCAGCAGTCACTGTTTAAAAGGGGTCAAAAATGCAGAGGATGCTGGAAAAGCAAAGATTGTTTAAACCTATGAAGACTCAAATTACACCAGATATGTTCCTATCACAAAATATATAAAACAGCACAATATTAAGAATCAATATGTAAGCTTATACTGTAGGACCTGTATGAAGTAAAAACCATTGGCTTCAAGAAATCACGAGCTAATGTACAAATAACTTCATGATTTTACCTTATATAATCCGTTTTACAGAAAATATCCATATTTTTGATGAAGCAGCTGTCATGCTGACCCAAAGAAACCTCACACACTGAGCACTGCAAACATTTTAAATGCCAGGTTAAACCATTCACCTGCAAAAAAAAATGTAAAAAATTAAATATTATACATTCTTCGGCATTAATACATATTTAAATTTAAACGTATCTATATCAGGTAACATACAATGAAACATGAAGAAACAATGAGCAACTGGTTTATCATATTATTGGTAATGGCTGAGATGTTTACCTGGTGAGTGAAACTTTATTGTAAAGTGTTAACATTCTGTTCAATAAATGTACAGGTGAAGTGTCATTCGCACCTTCAGCAGGTGGCGATCCACAATTCGGCGCGCGCAACGCGCGCAGGTGAATAACGGGAAGGACAGCAATGATCTCCTTGATGGCACGTGTTCCCTCACACCTCGACAATGCCCGTTTAAAGCTGACTTTAGAGATATAATATTTAAAATATACATACTATTTTGCGTGGTTAGTAAAAATCTTTTAGATGTTTTGATTCAGGCAAGATTATCATCATTCTATGTATGAATTACCCCCCCCCCCCAAAAAAAAAAAAAACTACAAGTACAACATAGGACGACTAATTATATTAGTTATAGACTTGTTAGTAATTATAATAGTGGATCAACTTACCATTTCTGTGCGTAACAGTGCGCGTTGTTCTCAAGATATTTGCAGCAAATAGGCAAGATGTTACAATTTACAACCTGTGTCACCAAACGCTTTAAGCTTCTGAGTAAGACGAAATGCCACACTTATATCAAAACAGATCCAATTACTGAATGATCGATTAGCTCGTGATCTTAACCTCTGGGACCTTCAGGATGATTATCATGTGTGTCATATAATAAGAGTTACGTCCATGTAATTGGGATGAGTTGAAAGGCTCATGATTGGAGACAGCCACGGTGTAAATTTAAACTGTCAGTCAAAGCTGTAAGGCCACTATTTAAGCACATATACAGCAAATTCAATAAAGGTAGATTTTTAAAGGAGTCATGCAGCATTTTGGCTTATTTGTGCTTAACAAATTCACAGCAAATAATTTACAAGCAGGTGGATAAAATTTGTTATGATTCTTCTTTAATGCAAGCAAATTATTTAACTTTGTTTTAACATTAGCAATAGCCTATATGGGTTTACAAATTTTATCAAAGATAAAAAACAAGTCCCCATAAAGATAATGCCTGTATTTTTTTCTTGTAGTGACATTTTTTGTGCCCAAGAGGAAGCAAGCTTATAAATCAAATCAAAGATGTTTATTTAAAAATCTTAAATTGTAGAATTTATTTTTGTGCGATTCTTTTCTGGTTTTTGGGCCATGCAACCAAGCAGGCTTGGAATAGCAGCAATCCCTCTGATGTGTTGCACTGAACTGTGAAGGGTCATAGTAATGTTGCTACATCACAGAAAATAGGACATGCATGGTTAGTTAAGGGGCGCGCGCGCGCGTGTGTGTGTGTGTGTGCGCGCGTGTGTGTGTGTGCAGGGGTGATGTAAAGGGGGGGTAAACAACGATGATTCTCGGGGCCCACGAGTAAGAGGGGGCCCAGAGAAGCCCCCAAAATCGTGGTGCTAAAAAAATATTTAATAGTAAAAATTACTAAATTTAAATTATTCTATTTGCTGTTTCCTGGTATCAAAAATTTTTTTTGTTTAGGAAACACAAACGTCTGTGGGCCCCTTTCCCCCCTCTCAATTGTCATAAAATGGTTCAGTCCGCCCAAATTGTATAATCCAGGCAACACAGCTTGACTTGCAGAATATCAACTTGACTGACAAGGAAGTGAAAATGCCGCAAAAATCTGGAAGTCAAAAACGTAAAGAGAAAAAAATAAAAAGTGAAAGAGGCAAAGGGTCGACATTATGTTACCCAATTTTTCACAAGAAAAGGTGGGTTTGTAAGTAGGCCTAAATTGTTAGTGGACCTCCCGTCCGTGACAATGATCGTAGCCTACGGCACTTTTCTGTGCTAACGCGCACGCTTTGTCCACGAGGGCCCAGGTCTCTACGGTAGCATTTTTCGAGTAAGCACGTTTGTTTATGCACGTGATTTATTTAGACAAAGTTATTGACTATGCAAATTTCAAACGGTCAAAATGACGCCTTGTTCGTTCTAGTGTTAAAGATATTACCACACTGCAAAAAATGATTTTCAAGAAAAAATTCTTAGTATTTTTGTCTTGTTTTCAGTAAAAATATCTCAAATTTCTTAAATAAAGATGCTTTTTCATGAAAAGCAAAACGACCCAGAAAATAAGTCTAGTTTTTAGACCAAAAATATTACATTTAAGGGATTTTGTGTAGCCTGACGTTGCCATACTCAATTCTAGTCAGAATTTGAGTCTGATACCGCTCCATTGAGCTATAATTATGAGGCGTGTCTCAACTGAAAAATGCCTCTGCACTCAATTGGATAGACCTACGACCAATCAGAGCAACCGAGTGTGTAACGTATGTTGAAATTACGTCTTTGCAGCCTGACCGAACTGGTAGTTATTCGCTACAATGACACTAACACTGTGATTATACCGAGTTAGCGAATGTACATCAACACCTATTATGTTTACAACATTTCGTTTATATCACAACATGAAGTATTTACTAAGTCATAGAGTAAGACTATCTCTTACCATTTGTACGTTAGGTGAACTTCATCCACGGCGATAGCCATTACGTTTGCTTGAAAATATTGGAGCCTAGCATGTCCCTCCACTCAACCACGATTCCGGGCTTCCGAAAAGAAGCTGGCAACGACCGCTAATTATATCCATCTCGTGCACGCTGAGTTGCATCGCCGTGATAACGTTAGCCATTTCAGTTGCGACCAACTTTTGCCAATTAGGACATCAACAAATGCCCTGCTCGCGTTTCTCTGTTCCTCTTTTAAAATCAATGCTCTGTCGATATCTTTTAGTACAGACACAATGTCAGAATCCACACATCTGAACTCTACAGCGGCAGCCATTCAACACACGCGCTCTTTGGTGACGTGGTTCATTACGTTACTGTTGATTATCTGTCCATCATCGTATAAAGCCCGCCCTGACAATTTGATTGGTTCGCCCAGCTCTAGTCCTAGCATAGCAGCTCCTCAACGGAGAAACCCCAGACCCATCTTCCCGTTTACAAAATCTTGTGGGCGGGGCTAAGATGGGCTGGCACCCAGGCTAGATTTTGTGCATAAAACAAGCAAAAAAACTGCCAATGGAATAAGCTAAAAAATCTTGATCATTTTTCTTAAACACTAAATTCAAGAAAAATTTGCTCACCCCATTGGTAGTCAAAATACCATAAAAGCGCAGGATTTTATGTAAATTAATATGAAAAAAGTCTCAGCTGTGTTGGGGGCCCTGTCAAGATTCTTTTCATGGGGCCCAAAATCCTTAGCAGCCCCCCTGTGTGTGTGTGTGCGTGTGTGTGCGTAAGAGAGAGAGGGAGAGCGACAGTGGCGTAATTTATCCACTAGATGGGGCCCTGACAAACAGGAATTCAGTCAGTAAAATTAAAAAAAATTAAATAATGCACTCTATCCTGTTAACTCATGCATTACAAATAATATTTTTAATGAAATGTTATTCATATATTCAGAATTTGCTTTTAAGGCTTATATCATAAGGTAAATTGAAGTCTAACTTTTGACTGGCAGTCAGTGTAGTTTATCAGTAGACTTATATAAATCATATGTATTAGCAAGACTTATGTTTCTAGCAAATATAATGCTTGCTTTTCTCAAAACATGGGCATTTGCACATTAGTATTTAAATAATCTAAAACATTTTGGAAAACCAAAATTCTTTTATTACACTTTAGTGTTTCTCCAACATACATATGACGCTGTTTAAGTTTGCAAGAGTCTTTTTGTTGTGAAACATTCTGTATGTGGTCGCTTCTTCTCTTAACAGCCCACATTGGTTGATTGTGTAACCTGAGATGGCATTGTTATGGTATCGGGCCTCAGATATGTGACCCTGCTGCTTGTAAAAACCCAGCTGAAGTCAGTTTTTGTGATATACTGTTTTCTGCATGTATAGAACATTGTGTGAAAATATAATCTTGATCTTTAAGTAAGATCAGGTCAAAGATTAAAATCAAACTTTAATGCTTTTAATCTCATCATTAGATTATAACTAATAGACTTTAGCCTGGATTATACAGGGTCACATATTATCATTCTGTACAACTTTATTTCTTAAATATCCAAAACGTGAACACATATTTAAAGTAGTATTTACATGTGCTCCATAAATGAAGTGTTATTGGTTAATTGTATGCAGTCAACACAGTGTGCAGTCTGACTAAACTTTTTGTGTTAACATGACTTATTTCACCATGCCACCACAACTGTAACAATTCAGGCACATAATCAAAGTCATTTAGTGTTAAATTATTTCCTAAATCATCAATAAAACAACTACGGACAGACATATCAAACCTCCCATAGTGATCTATATATAAATGATCACCAGAAAGTGTTGACAAGTAGTTTCCTGTTGATACCCAGTTACAAACAGACAGGTCTGTGTATGTTTAGATGTGAATCACCTCTGGAATGTTTTTTGTAAACACAGGTCTAGCATTCAACAGCATTGTGTTCAGGGTATAAATTTAGGTTTTATATACAACAAAATATGGAAACACAAAGCTCTATGCGAGTTTACTTTAACACTTTAAAAGTGTCTCATGGGGTCCCCTCCCAAACAAGTTATTTTAACACTTCTGAAAGTGTTTGCACATTGACACTCCCAAGAAGCTGCAAACAATACCCAAATGAGTTAAAAGCTGTAACTATACCCAACACTAACCAATGTGATTTGTTAACTCCCATGTAGTGTTAAGTTTGAATACTGTAGACAAACAAAGACAATAATAGTATACTTTTGAACATAATTTATCTAATGGTTTAAAATATTTATAAAATATTTATTTCACTACGCTGCAGTTTGATTTGTTTTTGGACAACATGTTTACCAGTTAATGAATCATATAGTTTATGCCTCTCTGCATTCTTCACCAAATAGCTTTCACCAATTAAGAGCGATTCTATTCTGGTTTTTGGCCCATGCAACCGAGAAGGTTTGGAATAGCAGCAACCCCTCTGATGTGTTGCACTGAACTGTGAAGGGTCATAGTAATGTCACAGAAAATAAGACATGCACGCAGGGGTGCTGTGAAGGGGGGGGGGTAAACAATGATGATTCTCGGGGCCCACGAGTAAGAGGGGGCCCAGAGAAGCCTCCAAAATTGTGGTGCTAAAAAAATATTTAATAGTAAAAATTACTAACTTTAAATTATTCTATTTGCTGTTTCCTGGTATCAAATTTTTTTATTTATTTAGGAAACACAAATGTCTGTGGGCCCCTTTCCCCCCTCTCAATTGTCATAAAATGGTTCAGTCCGCCCAAATTGTATAATCCAGGCAACACATCTTGACTTCCCTTATAATGCCGGCAGAATATCAACTTGACTGACAAGAAAGTGAAAATGCCTCAAAAATCTGGAAGTCAAAAACGTAAAGAGAAAAAAATAAGTGAAAGAGGCAAAGGGTCGACATTATGTTACCCAATTTTTCACAAGAAAAGGTGGGTTTGTAAGTAGGCCTAAATTGTTAGTGGACCGCCCGTCCGTGACAATGATCGTAGCCTACGGCACTTTTCTGTGCTAACGCGCACGCTTGGTACACAAGGCCCCAGGTCTCTTAGGTAGAATTTTTCGACAAGTAAGCACGTTTATTTATGAAAGTGATTTATTTTGACAAAGTTATTGACTATGCATATTTAAAACGGTCAAAATGACGCATTGTTCGTTCTAGTGTTAAAGATAATTACCACACTGCAAAAAATGATTTTCAAGAAAAAAATCCAAGTATTTTTGTCTTGATTTCAGTAAAAAAATTTAAAATTTCTTAAATAAAGATGCTTTTTCATGATGAGCAAAATGACCCAAGAAAATAAGTCTAGTTTTTAAACCAAAAATATTACATTTAAGGGGTTTTGTGCATAAAACAAGCAAAAAAATCTGCCAATGGAGTAAGCAAAAAAATCTTGATCATTTTTCTTAAACACTAAATTCAAGAAGAATTTGCTCACCCCATTGGTAGTCAAAATACCATAAAAGCGCAGGATTTTATGTAAATTAATATGAAAAAAGTCTCAGCTGTGTTGGGGGCCCTGTCAAGATTCTTTTCATGGGGCCCAAAATCCTTAGCAGCGCCCCTGCATGCACGTGCATTGACCCCAAGTTAATTAATTACTTTGCAAAACGTTTTAAATGACAAATACAGTCATCTATCTTCAAAATAGATCAACGTTTTAAACAATGGAGCTAGCAGGTGGGTTTGATCAGGGTTTGGCAAAACTCTCCTGAGCACAAGTTGTGATTTTAGTTTACAAGAAAGCAATTTTTGAGATTCTTACCCTAAAGGGGCAGCAGGGTGTGAGAGAGAAGACAGAGATCGTAAAAATAAGAGATGGGGTGGGAAAGCGTTTTACTTGAGGGTCTTAACATCTTTCGTAAAACTGCTTGAAGGCACTTGTATTGTTAGGAGTGAGAATGTTAATTTTTTGGTCAAAAGGAAGTTAATGCTTCTATTGTAGTGGTCACCAACCCTGTTCCTGATATCAACCCTCCTGCATACTTTAGATCCAACCCTGCTTCAGCACACCTGCCTCTGAATTTTAGGTAGCCGTAAAAAGCTTGATTGGCAGGTTCAGGTTTGTTTGGGGTAGGACCCTGCAGGAAAGTAGATCTTCAGGAACAGGGTTGGTGACCACTGCTCTATTGCATGAAGTTATACAAATAATGATTCTGGTCAGCATCCAGATTAACATCCTTTACGAAAATTAAGCATGGTTTTATTGTGGTAAAAGTGTAGTAACCATGGTTTTTTGGTGCATTGATTACTATTAGCAAAACCATTACTACACTAACCATAGTTTACCAAAGTTGTACTTCTCGAGACCGGTCTCGATCTTGACACATTATAAAAGGTCTTGATCTCGTCTTGGAATCAACCGCATTTTTACTCGGTCTCGTCTCGGTCTCACACAAAGAGGACTCATTTTTATTTCAAGATCGGTCAAGAACACAACTGATGGCACATCACAAATTTATTTTTTATCATTAATTTTATGCAGTTTATTCAGGTCTGGCATATGATGTTGGCATTGTTTTTGGCATTGTTTAAGTTTCTCCCAATGACAACTTTTCTAATTTTATTACAAAAAACACCTGTATTGTGTTAAGTGGATGGCAAGCCATGGAAAGACTAAATGGTTAAGTTGATTTCAGCTCTTAAGTGTTTGTTCACTTTTATTTGCTTATAAACAAAGATAAATTCCCACATATCTGCAATGCCTTTGATTATTTTATCAACTTCTCTGATGGCACGACACAGGCACGCACACGTACAGACAAGAAGTGCCTAGTCATATGCATATTCCACATTTTATCATATGTTTAAAGTCAGTGACTTGCACTGGTCTTGGTCTTGACTTGGTCTCGACCCTTTAAAGTCTTGGTCTTGTCTCGGCCTGTCTTGGTCTTGGTCATGACTTGGTCTCGGTTTAGGTGGTCTTGACCACTAGAACACTAGGTTTAGCTATGGTTTTTGAAAACCATAGTTGACAAAACCGTGGTTATTTTGTGGTTACCATGGTTTTACTGCAGTAACCGTGTTTTTTTGTTTGTTTTGACTGTAGTAAAACCATGGTTAATTTTCGTAAGAGATGTTTAACTTTTTTTTCATTTTGGATTAAATATTTTTTATTTTGGACTACAAATCTAAAGACTAAAGCAGGGCAGGATGAAAAAAACAGAAATTGACAATAAATTCCAGAATAACATTAAGCCAAAAAGTCAAATAGACTAAACTCACCAGGGAGTTTACGATTTTCTGGTTTAGGCTATTCACAATTTCTATTTAATTTCTAATAAAATATTGAATAACTTGGCATAACTTGAAAGAACTGGTTATAAAAAACACCGCAACATTAAGTAATATCTTGATTTTTAGTTTGTTTTTGTTATATGCTTTGTTGTAATAATTTTGAGTCGTGTTGAAAATGCTTACATTATATAAAAAATATATTTTCTTAATTGTTGACATAACTGCAGATTTTAAGTGTTTTTATTGTTATTATGGGATTTAAAGCGCGCCCAGACTCGCGAGGTGTAGAGTTTCACGCTGCTTCCGCTTTAGTAAAATAACACCTCAGATTCCTCTCGTGCGCTTGTTTCTCATCATTGCGTGACGCGTCTGCGCGTTCACTG
This sequence comes from Misgurnus anguillicaudatus, assembly GCF_027580225.2. NCBI lineage: Eukaryota > Metazoa > Chordata > Actinopteri > Cypriniformes > Cobitidae > Misgurnus > Misgurnus anguillicaudatus. The sequence goes on from NC_073358.2 coordinate 8,465,418, forward strand.
AGCACGAGCCTCCTCGCCTCTGCACGATCATCCCGCACGCAGCTCTGTCGTGATATGTACAGAAAAAGATATGGCATTATTTATTTGGCTATTTTCCCGTCCATAACACCACTTTGAAAAACTTTGCGCTCTTGAAAGCTTGTCTTTTGGAATTTTTTATTTTTTGATATTTTGTGTTCCTAAAACTGCGATGAAAGGTGAGAAATAGCTACATGATATAACATCATTAACTATAACGTTACAGTCTTGTGACATGTATGGCATCAATTCTTCCTTTCTAGTGTTTAGCTTTTTCCTCAAGTGGACGTTTACAGTGCTGCTGAGTGTCTCGTTATGTCTTAGTGAAGAAAGTTCAGCTTCATCAAACATTGGTGAGTATCTCCATTAATCCAATGTTGAAAATGAATAACTTATACAAAACAAAATTGATATGAACTATATTTCTTTAGTCATATAAAATGTTAAGGTTTATCTATATGTAGTTAGAAAAACTAATGCACTATACTGTAACTTACATATTATCTGATCTGAATGATGTACACTGAGTTTTGTATATTATCCTACTATATTTCCAGGATTGCTACTAGGGTTTAGACCATTATGTGCTCATTTTTAGGGAAGTTAATTTTTAATCATATATATTTAAAAAAATAGCTAAATTATATAATTATATGCTTAATGCAATCTTTAAGAATTAGCATAAAAAGGCAAACAAAACAGTCAGCTGCAATAGCAGTATTATCATACATGCATAAAGTCTTGCAAAAGTTTGCAAAATGTTTACTAAATATAATAATCAATTGCATGTTAAACTGTGCATGCGTGTGCTATTTGAGCATTGTTTAAACTTAAAGTTCCTTCTAATATAACCACAAGTTTTTCACAGTTTCAAATAGCCTAATGTTGTGAAATTACTATCATGTCTTTTCCTTTGTGACATCATGAAGGTATGTGTAAGCTGGCACGAACAAGTCTGATCTTGGTTGGGGGGTTGTGTATGTAATCTTTGTCTCCACTGGCTTTTGTTTACATATTTGAGTAGTTTATTGAAAGAATAAACTACAGGTGCATGTCGTTTGCACTTATATAAGGGATTCGTAATTTGTTACTAAATGATGTCATTGGTTGTGTGACTTGTGTGGCTAGTGAAATGACAAAAAGTGCTACAACCGCTTATCTGTGGGCAGTTTGCGCACAGCGATTGCATTTCATTCAAAATTTCATCTATTTTTGGGATGTGTCTGTCATGCTGTTGTCAAGGGATGCAGGGGGTTATGCCACTGAAGGCCATAATGCGTGTAATGATATGAATTATAAAAAGGCCTTATCAGTGAAAGCATTGCTGTCTCATTTTTACTAAACTCTGAATTTTTGCTGAGAAATGCATTTTAATGCATTTCTTTGAAAATGCAACCCACTTCATGATGGTGACAGATAATAAAATGTCAGAGATGGAAGAGAGACAGGAAGCATTAATTTTAAGCATTATTAAAACTTGTTAAGGTTCCCACCCATCACAAGTTCCTGAGGTTTCAAATGATATAGTGCAATTTCTACTATAGCATGTTCATAAAGGCCTATTCAGAAAGTGTATTTCCTCGTCCCAGTATGATTTTAATCATGTTTAGTCGAATGATGCATGTAGAAGTATGAATTTTAAAAGTGAAATGTTTGCATATGAAAATCTTATGAAAAATGTTTTTCAATTAGTAATCCTTAGAGCTTAAATGATATTGAGACATGTGTATGATTATTTAGTTGAGATGCTCCTCATACAAGTCACTTTGAATAAACACCTATTAAAATTATGATTTATATTAAATTGTTATGTAAATGCATCTCTGTGTTTGTGTAGCTTAACTGGAAAATAGCAGCACTAACGTTGAAGTTCGATGCCCTACAAGAATACACCAATTAGTAAACAGTAAATAGTTTTAAATAGTTTTGGGTAAAACTAAAGCATCAAAATCTCATTGCCAAATGCCTCTGTATGAAATATGAAATTGGGGATTGCTGAAAGGAATTTTTAAAATGTGCTGATTTAATTGTATTCTTGCTTGGTTTCTCTTTAGTAAATCCTTGTTGCTATTATCCTTGTCAAAACCATGGGGTTTGTGTTCGATATGGACTGGACAGATACGAGTGTGACTGCACCAGAACGGGTTACTACGGAGAAAATTGCACTACACGTACGTACCTGTCTTTTATATAATTTCTTTATGATGGTACTCTTTGCAGTGTATGTGTAATATTAAACTTCAGATTGTGTATACACTGTAATCATACATGGCAACAGTACTTGCAAAAGTCTTAGGCCATCATGCCACTGTTGGTTTTTGCAATTATATTATGACCATATTATAATTATTTCTCAAAAATCTGGTTGTGACATATGACTTTTGCACAGTATGACTTGTACACAATGCTTAAGTACTTCTAATGATTGTATGGATCATATAAATTCATTTTTATAGTAAATTCCTCCACCAACACAGTTTAACACAGTGGTCTCAAACCCCTGGCCCGCGGGCCATTTGTGGCCCATTCTCCCCCTCTCCGCAGCCCATGTCTGCTTTAAAAATATATCATAATCTGGCCCGCAAAAAAAAGATTTTATTACTTTGTTTCATATTTTTTTATTTAAACGGGTCCATACTCTCACCTAAAGGATTATTAGGAACACCATACTAATACTGTGTTTGACCCCCTTTCACCTTCAGAACTGCCTTAATTCTATGTGGCATTGATTCAACAAGGTGCTGAAAGCATTCTTTAGAAGTGTTGGCCCATATTGATAGGATAGCATCTTGCAGTTGATGGAGATTTGTGTAATGCACATCCAGGGCAGGAAGCTCCTGTTCCACCACATCCCAAAGATGCTCTATTGGGTTGAGATCTGGTGACTGTGGGGGCCATTCTAGTACAGTGAACTCATTGTCATGTTCAAGACACCAAAGGTTGTGCGTGTTGTGGCTTCACAAATGCTTTGCTGCATACCTCGGTTGTAACGAGTGGTTATTTCAGTCAAAGTTGCTCTTCTATCAGCTTGAATCAGTCGGCCCATTCTCCTCAACAAGGCATTTTCGCCCACAGGACTGTCGTATACTGGATGTTTTTTCCTTTTCACACCTTTCTTTGTAAACCCTAGAAATGGTTGTGCGTGACAATCCCAGTGACTGAGCAGATTGTGAAATTCTCAGACCGACCCGTCTGGCACCAACAACCATGCCACGCTCAAAATTGCTTAAATCACTTTTCTTTTCCATTCTGACATTCAGTTTGGAGTTCAGGAGATTGTCTTGACCAGGACCAAGCCCCTAAATGCATTGAAGCAACTGCCATGTGATTGGTTGATTAGATAATTGCATTAATGAGAAATTGAACAGGTGTTCCTAATAATCCTTTAGGTGAGTGTATATGATGATGTCATATTAGAAGTAATATTAACTTGTTCTGTCCAACTAGCTGTAACTTTGACTACCCATTCAAAAGTTTTAGGATTACTTTCACTTATTATTAATATTTTCCAAATATTATTATAATAGCAAATTCATACATTTTTAATTATATATAAATAAGTATTATTATACATTAAAAAATATAATTTAAACAGTACATTTACATAATAATATAGCTTTCCAGACGAAATATCAATCTCAGAAATGGCCCCAAGCCAGTTTGAGACCCCTGATATAACATCTGTGACAGCTTATTCCTGTTAGAAACAAAGGCAAAGCAATCATTTTTACTTTCCCACAACTCCCCTTTCTTTATCTCTCTCTCTCTCTCTCTCTCTCTCTCTCTCTCTCTCTCTCTCTCTCTCTCTCTCTCTCTCTCTCTCTCTCTCTCTCTCTCTCTCTCTCTCTTTGTCTCTATCTCCTTCCGTCTCTATTAACTATTTGGCACAGATGACCAAGTACAATAAAACGTCTGAACATGTCCACTGTTGCAGGGCAGTAGGATAAATGAGCTTGTGTTATGGAAACAATTGTATTGTGGAAGCAGATTTTACATTACTGGAGTTGAAGAAAATAATTTAAACACCAGGGAAATAGCTGATATCTATTTAAAGGGTCCATATTATTCAAAATCCACTTTTACAAGGACATAAATGTGTGTTGGCAGTGTGTGAACACAACAACCCTACAATGAAAAAAATTAAACCAAAGCATTCTCATTAGACATGCTGTTTTGATTCTCTTGTTAATGTGATGTCACACTGATGAAGCCCCACCCACAGCCACAGACTGACTGGTTAATTTGACCCAAAGACATTTCTAAATGTGCTTGTTAGCATGTGTGGGGCGAATGCGAAATATGCTATTGTCTCAGACTATATTCACAGCAGTCAGATCTAGTTTTAAAAAAGCACTCACTGCTTGTTTGTAAGGGAGTGATGAGCTGTAGCTCATTTGCACTTAAAGGTACAGACTTGAATACTTTTATTTGAAAGCTTTTATTGCTCTTACCCAAATAGGGGCATTTTGGGCATGCTATAACAAATGATCCGTGGGGTATTTTGAGCTGAAACTTCTCAGGCACATTCTAGGCACACGTGAGACATCCTGTAAAAATGTGCACAATATATGCCCTTTAATGTATACGGTTTGCCTTTACAGCTGCAGGCCTGCTCGCAATAGATTCATACAACTTTTAAATAAATAGTGGAATACTGTAGCATTCATCTCAGATCATCTTCCAGTTTTTTCATAGAGGTGCTTCTCAGTATTTTCGTAATTGTAAAGACTGTTGATCTTGACACACCAATAGTTAAGCTGTTAAGGTTGCAGATGCTAAATGAGCTCCTACCATTAAATTTGTCCCCTTTGGTGGTAACTCATTACACCGGTTGCTTGTACTAACACTGCTAAACGAAACGTATTCTGGCATAGCTTGTTGAAAACCTTGGCATGTCACCTAGACAATACAGTAAAGTAACAAAAGATAACCGCAATGTTTGTTTTTCACAACAGCCTACCAAATACTATTAATGGGGCGGTGAATTTGTCGATTTTATTGTTTTGTACTGTTGTCTGAGGTCTACTTATGACGTTCGCGTGGTTTTTACATTCAAAAAGATCAACATGGATTAGTGGCTGTCTGGAGAAATGGTTCGTTTGAAGGGGCGGGCCGCATTGAAGACCTGAACGTAAACACCCACTGCTATGATTGGACAGCTTCATTACCCGTCATTACATGTGGGGAAATGTTTTAAAAACATTAATGTGTAAAAATAGCAGCCGAACACATACAGTTGAAAGAAAAAGTATGTGAACCCTTTGGGCTTACTTGGATTTCTTCATATATTGGTCATAAAATGTGTTCTGATCTTCATCTAAGTCACAACAATAGAGAAACACAGTCTGCTTAAACTAATACCGCACAAACATTTTTATTGAACACAACATGTAAACATTCATAGTGCAGGGTGGAAAAAGTATGTGAAACCCTAGGCTAATGACTTCTCCAAGAGCTAATTGGAGTGTGGAGTCAGCTAACCTGGGGTCCAATCAATGTGATGAGATTGGATGTGTTGAATAAAACTGCCCTGTCCAGTAAAAAACACACACCAGTCTGAGTTTGCTGTTCTGAAGAAGCATTGTCTAATGTGAACCATGCCTCGCACAAAAGAGCTCTCAGAAGACCTACGATCAAGAATTGTTGACTTACATAATGCTGGAAAGGGCTACAAAAGTATATCTTAAAGCCTTGATGTCCATGTGTCCACGGTAAGACAGATTGTCTACAAATGGAGAAAGTTCAGCACTGTTGCTACACTCCCTAGGCGTGGTCGTCCTGTAAAGATGACTGCAAGAGCACAGTGCAGAATGCTCAATGAGGTGAAGAAGAATCCTAGAGTGTCAGCTAAAGACTTACAGAAATCTCTGGCACATGCTAACATTTTTGTTGACAAATCTACAATAGGGAAAACATTAAACAAGAATGTATTTCATGGGAGGACACCACGGAGGAAGCCACTGCTGTCCAAAAAAAACATTGCAGCACGTTTGAAGTTTGCAAAAGAGCACCTGGATGTTCCACAGCACTACTGGCAAAACATTCTGTGGGCAGATGAAACCAAAATTAAGTTGTTTGGAAAGAACACACAACGCTATGTGTGGAGAACAAAAGGCACAGCACACCAACATCAAAACCTCATCCCAACTGTGAAATATGGTGGAGGGGGCATCATGGTTTGGGGCTGCTTTGCTGCCTCAGGCCCTGGAGGGATTACTGTGATCGATGGAAAAATAAATTCCAAAGTTTACCAAGACATTTTGCAGGAAAACTTAAGACCACCTGTCCGCCAACTGAAGCTTAACAGAGGATGGACGATGCAACAGGACAACGACCCAAAGCATAGAAGTAAATCAACAACAGAATGGCTTCAACAGAAGAAAATACGCCTTCTGGAGTGGCCCAGTCCTGACCTCAACCCGATTGAGATGCTGTGGCATGACCTCAAGAGAGCGATTCACACCAGACATCCCAAGAATATTGCTGAACTGAAACACTTTTGTAAAGCGGAATGGTCCAAAATTTCTCCTGACCATTGTGAAGGTCTGATCTGCAACTATAGGAAACGTTTGGTTGAGGTTATTGCTGCCAAAGGAGGGTCAACCAGTTATTAAACCCAAAGGTTCACATACTTTTTCCACCCTGCACTATGAATGTTTACATGTTATGTTCAATAAAAACATGAAAACGTATAATGACAGTCTGCTTATTAGTTTAAGCAGACTGTGTTTCTCTATTGTTGTGACTTAGATCACATTTTATGACCAATTTATGAAGAAATCCAAGTAAGCCCAAAGGGTTCACATACTTTTTCCAACTGTATATGTTTGAGCCATAAAAGATTCTGGGTGCTAAAGATGATACACATAAATGGCAATACGTATAGTAAAGTAAAAAACAAAACTTTAAACTGGACGTGACTAAATTACCGTATGCAACACAGTAAGCGCGTATCAGAATCTAAACTGCGGCTGATAAGTCCTTATTAACTTTGTATATTTCTATTGTGCTTGTGAGGTTGCTCTTAACTACATGTACGTTACATACCACAGTCATATATGATAAAAAAGCTTTGTTGAGTGTTGGACCTTTCAAACGCAACTTGCCTAAAATACTGTATACAACACAGTAAGCAGGCATCAGAATCTAAATTGCGGATTTTAAGTCCTTCATTATCACTAACTTTGTATATTTCTACCGTTAAATTACAATTGTATTGTTAAGAGTTGTACCTTTATTTATCGTTTAATGTTTTTAGTAAATTAAAACAGTCAAACATACGTGTTTGGACACGGATGTTACAACAGGACATATCAAGTGATCTCTTCTAACAAAGCAATAGTGAAACGCAGTAACTTAAATAAAGTAAAATGTTTTACTTACTGTGTATACTGCTGTGTCATTTTTGTCAGATCCAATATTAGTGGTGCTTTTTATCACAGTCTCTCTGCAAATCCAGCGTCGACTTCTTTACAAATGAATCCGCGGTACACAAAGTAAACCAACACTCCCCACGCGAGCTGGAACTAACTTTAGCCACGCATTCCTTATGTTATGTTCTGAGCCTCCGTTATCCAGCGTCTGTGTTCTTCCCATAGACGGTTCTTCCACAACCGAAAACTCAGTTTCCATGGTTACTCTATCATAACAGATCACTGCATTAAAATAAAAGTCTCTCAGAAAAAATTTATTTAAAAGTCATTTTGGTTACATTTGGCAATCTTTAAAGACATGTTTACTGATTGTTGAGACACACGTGTGTCACGCGAAGCTGTGGGCGGGGCTACAAAAGAGGTCGTTGTATTTGGGTCTGGGGAGGTGCTTCAATTCTACTCTGACGTCATACTTCTCTGAATTCCTCACTCGGTCGTAATACTGGCTTGGTGCCAAAAACTGTTATATTTCAGTAGCACAGATGTTTTCAGTTCTGAAACTTGCAGGATGTTCATTTAAGTATGATGACTTCTTATATAACAAATTATCAAGTTAAAATTGAGTATTTGATTCACCGCTCCTTTAACCACCATAACAATGGGTGTGGTCATATTATTTGTCCACCCCCTGTAAAATTAAATTTGATCTGCTTTATTATTGCTAAGCTAATCTACATCTAATGTGAACTCTTTCTTTATCATTTTCACTTCCGTCCTCTGTAGCCGAGTTCTGGTCAAGAGTCTATCATCTTCTAAAGCCCAGTCCTAATGCCATCCACTACTTCCTCACACATTTTCAATGGCTCTGGGACATCCTCAACGGGACGCCTTTTAGGGATTGGCTCATGCGTAAAGTTCTTACAATAAGTTCTGACTCTAGATGTTTATGTGAGATCATTACAGTTTGCTTATGAAGTCTACAGCTTCTGAATGTTGGGACATGGCACTACATGTAAATGTTGATCTGTTTTCTGTTCTGTCTCGCCTTGTTATGTCTGGTATGGGTCTTGCGTGTTTAATTTATCCCCATAATTTTACAATGTATGCTTTGTACAATGTGTATACAGTAGATAAAAGGTTGTTTTTTATCCCTGGAAGCAAGGGATGAGTCAAGGGATGAGTCAGGCTTTAGGATAATGGAGCAACTAACTAGCTGGTTAATAAGTTTGACTGATGAGTTTTGCATGAATTAATATAATGCCCAAGCTTTGATTTGGCCATTATTACACTGTTCCCTTAACATTGTTAACTTATGCAAACATAATATAAGTCATTTCCTTTAGTTCAGCTGGTAGAGCATTGTGTTATCAGCACAAACGTTTTGGGTTCAAGCTTAGGAAACTTTTGGTCCTTATAATGAGTTTTATGGCATTCACTCCAATTAAACTAAAAACATGTATAGGGCCCTGTCCCAAAATGCACACACCTACAATCTTCTCACAGGTCCACACCTTAATGATGTCATAATGAGAGGTCTTATTTAGGTTTTATTCACTTTGAAGTGATTCTTTTCTCTTTAATACAGATGATGCTGATTCATTATTAATCATGACCAAAAAATGATGATAAACGATGTACTTTTCAAGTTTTTTCAAGTTCTGTTTATAAGGTGTTTATCAACTTAAAGGTGCAGTGTGTAAAGGATCTCTTGACAGAAATGCAGTATAATATACATAACTGTAGTTTAAGTGTTGTATAAACACCCTGCAAAATAAAATTTAATGTTTTTATTACTTAGAATGAGCCATTTTCATCTACATACACTGCGGGTCCCCCTATGTTTCTACAGTAGCCCTGAATGGACAAACTGCTGAATGGACAAGCGCATTTCATCACTATGTTGTCTCAGACAATGACAGTTCGTCCTGTGGTGGCTACCGTAGCTTCACTATGTGCTTCGAAAGGGAGGGGTGAGCGGTGGACTGAGCCGTTGGTTGCAATTCCCAACCTCACCACTAGTTGCCGCTTAAATCTACACACTGCACCTTTACATTTTTTGAGTTAACTTAGTTTAAAGGTCCCGTTCTTTCTGTGTTTTTGAAGCTTTGATTGTGTTCACAGTGAGCAATATAACATGTGTTCATGTTTCATGTATAAAAATAACATACTTATCTCTATCCACCTGTTTTTTGACGTAAATGTGGGCACCACCATCTTTGAGCTTTTTTGTTTATGACTTTGTGACTAGTCTATTGGGAAAGACACAAGTGTGCCGTTTGACTGGCTGTTTAATGTTTATTATGAAATGCAGGAAGATCGACATAATTTATGCAGTTAGGGGTTGCCATAATAGCTAATACAAACGCATTAAATCTCTACAAAACATTTGTTTTGACCATAATACATGCGTAAGTACTGAATGTGTATGTGGCGCACATGCACTCATGATCTGTATTTACAAATCCATCCATCCAGTAAAACCTTTCATAGAAACTGCCAATAAATACAATAATTGTTTAAAAACAACTAATATTATGCTGATAAAAATATGCTGATTTAGCTGATTTATTTATTCTGCTACTATATATTATTACAAAAATGTGATTACAGTACAGAATCTATACAACATAATCTGCTTAGTTAATGTTTATAATAGTTCGTAATGTGCTTGAGCGTTATGTTTTAAATGAAAAAGCAAATACTTTATAAAGTAAGCAAATAATTCATAAGCACATCTCTCCACCTAGTGCGTAAGAAGCGATGTAATAATATTTTCATAAAAAGAAAACAATACTCAATACATGTAGTAGTTTAATATGTTTATTATGGTTTGTTTAAATAACTTACAATGTGTTGAATGAGAAAGATACTGCTGACTGTGTCGGATCGCGTGAAGCTCAACGGGTCACCATAAACAAGTCCATTAAAAATTGTCGTTTAAAAAAACTCACACCAAAGGGAAAGTTGTGATATTTTAAACCAGCCCCTGAAAAGTTAAAAACACAAAGTCTTGGTAAATTCCATGTACAAACACTCGGCTGAATTTCCCATTGTAAAGATACCGGTATGTCTTTGTGCTTTTATATTTGCGCATTGAAGACCCGTCACCTCCGATCAACAACACGAAATGATTGAATATATCTTCATATATCAAGACACTTCTTATTTTCATCCTCACACTGGTTCATACATGGCAGGTGTAGTAAAGATTAACTGTTTAAATCATGTTTTATGCGTGCTCCCACTACACTGTTTTCTACCGGCTGGCTATTGAACCGGAAATCTCGCACAGGAAAGGAAATACGTCACATCACTTACTTCCGCGTTCTAGAAAAAGGTGGATAGCAGTGTTTTCACTGTCCTATAAATGGGCTGATGTCTTCCTTGTTCTATGAAGTCCCTCCTTCAGAAATACGCAACAAGTTAGTTTGTTTAGGGTGTTGCGATTCGACAGCAGCTTAGCTTAGCCAGAGCCGTGTGAGTCCTGTGGGCGGAGTTTAGTCAAGACTCTTACTTTGATGTCATTCAACCGGGAAGTAGAGGGCTGTAGTCCAAACCGGCCGTTCACTGTAGGCTTTGAAAGGCGAATTCTGATAAAGAAAATATATCGCCTGGTAGTGAACTTTGAGCTTTATCATTTTGCAGGTATTATGTATGCTTTTACAGCAATATTACACACTAACTAAAGTAAGAAAAATGGGATCAGGAAGAAGGTGACCTTTTAAGTTTTTGATTCCCAAAGTAAGCACAAATAGATACTCTTTTGTTTCTATATATACACTATAAGTTGTTTTGGATAAAATGCATTATTTATCTTCAAGACCACCTTCATATTTGGAGAAGAGAAAGCGTTTACTTTCAAGCTGCAAACATCAGTGTTACATCAGCGCACCGACATTTTAATCATTTGTTTAAACATCTGCTTCCAGACAATTGGGAGGGTAGGTTCCCAGACAGACAGTAAATCTTTTGGAGTGGATTGTACTATTCACTATCACCAACAGACCACACACATATGTAGTGTAGACCGAACTTCTGCTTAACATGTCGATTTTTAGCACAAACAAATTTTTGCTGATTTCTTACATTGAAAAGATGCAATTTAGCTGCTTGATGCTATGGTCCACAGAATCTCCACAAGGTTTAATGGCGCCCTGAATGTATTTTGTCATGCTTGGTTACCATTGGTCATGCTTGGATTTTTTTCTTTCCTGTAACAGAAGTTTATCTAAACTCAGCATTCTTCTTGTATTTTTTCAGCCGTTGCTGTGTTTTGAGAGGCCTCATTTTTAAATTACCGCCTCTTTTTATCACTTCCTCCCATTTTACAGTTGGCATACTCTGTATTGCAGTTCTTCATAGACTAGAAAATGGGTTATGTTATCTATAATTTAAATGCACTGGGGTCAAGGAAGGCCAGGCTCATCTCCTGCAATAATTTGTGTGTTTAAGCTTGCACTCATTCCAATGAGCCCAGCTGTGTGTCACCACGGCAACCCTCGTGCACTCAACAAGAGGCCCCGAATTCCTCATATGGGACACTGCCTTCGGGCAAATGATTCTCCTGTGCGAGCCAATGAATGAACTGAATGTCCTGAGATATTGTTTCCAGGATCGACAGCGTGAACTGAATCTTATCAGTGTTACAGGCACCAATGGTACTGGTACAGGTTTCAACTTGAGGTCATTTCTTAATCCTGTGGCCCAGTCATCTTCCTTCCTGTAACCATAACCGTAGACAGAGAAGTAATATGCAAGTTTTTTTCAGGGTAAAAAAATCAATGATCAATTTATAAGGCACTGTGTATACAGTAGGTCATGAGTAATAATGTACAGCTTCAATGCATTGTAAATGGCTTTGGATCTAAGCATCTGCCAAATGCATAAATGTAATAAACTGAAAGAGCTTAGCCAGTATATTTCATGCATTTTTTATATACTCTCCCATCACAATAAGAGCCAATTTAATTCCAAGCCCCCCGACATACAATTCCAAATATGACTACCTGAACTGGGAAGCGTATTCCAACATCACCTACTACACAAGAATTCTGCCTCCAGTTCCTCAAGACTGCCCTAAACCTATGGGAACGAAAGGTAAGACACTATGATTATTAGTGCAAGCCTCTTTCTTCAATATAACCCTTAAATAAGTTGAAAGTGTGACCCTGTCTGTAAAGTCTATCTTAAAGCGCACATATCATGAAAATCTGACTTTTTCCATGTTTGAGTGCTATAACTGGGTCTCTGGTGCTTCTGTTAACCTAGAAAATGTGTAAAAGAACAACCCAGTAACTTAGTTTTGGTAAAGCATTCTCTGCAAGCATGTGAAAAATTAGGTAATTGAAATCAGGCTCCCCTTGTGATGTCAGAAAGGGATAATAGCGCCACTTAATCTGCACTATACAACCACAACACTGCCATTTAGTATAGAGATCAGCTCATTTGCATTTTAAAGGACACACCCAAAAATGGCACATTTTGCTCACACCTACAAAGTGGCAATTTTAACATGCTGTAATAAATTATCTATATGGTATTTTGAGCTACATACGTACTCTTGGACACTAAATATTTATTTTACATATTAAAAAGTCTTGTGAAATGTCCCCTTTAAACGTCTCATAATCTAATGAGTTTGATTTGATTTCAATCTTTGACATTTTTCTTTGACCTTACATAAAGATATCAAGTTTATATTTTCACAGAATGTTCTTTATATCATGTAGGATCATTTTATGTAGAAACAGTGAATCACAAAAAATGACTTTATATGTGTATTTTCATAGGCTGTTTCTTACACTTTCAGAGGAAGTAACTTTGTCTCCTGATGCCTGTAGTAAAAACATCTCATGTCTCTCTCGCTCTCAGGAAAAATGGAGCTTCCAGACCCCAAACTCCTTGCAGAAAGGTTCATGTTGAGACGGAATTTCAGGCCGGACCCTCAGGGAACGAATCTGATGTTTGCCTTCTTCGCTCAGCACTTCACGCACCAGTTCTTCAAGACTCACAACCGAGTGGGTCTCGGGTTTACAAAAGCCCTGGGTCACGGGGTGAGTCTTTCAAATGACCAACGTTATCTGCAACTTATCAAAAAAAAGTGTTATCGCCCTACATATGTGGATAAGAAAGGGGATTTTGACATTTCCTGACATCAGTTAAGTGTGATATTTAAAAAAAAGGTGATAAGATGTTTCTCTTGGCCAGCAGGTCTGTTAAAGATAAACTGCATGTAAGCAGGAAGCTGAACCACTTAACATTTTACTCATGTTATATAACCTGTAAAACTCCCTCCCATTGCCAAAACTCAGATATGCTATGGTGTTATAGTTATTTCAACATTTTATTTCTCATTTATTTACACTTAGTACCACATAATCAACAAGTGAAAACATTTAGAAATGTTATATAAATAATTATTTGAATATACATAAATATTAGTGATGATACAAAATGTATTGATTGTAGCTGACATAAGCAGAGTTTTGTGTTTGTGCTATGGGGGCGCCTGCAAACAAGGGCAGAGATGGGGGTCAATTCATATAACTCGAGTCAGACTTAACTCATTCTTTGCCAGCCTTTTTTTTTTAAAGTTGCCCGCTTCACATAATGCCTTTTCTTCTGTAAATATATAAACATAGAAATGTATCAAATTAAAGAACAGACCCTATGTTTCATCCCATCTTTATTTGTGCTTTTTATTACCTCTCAAATATGGGTAGGTTTCTTCAAAAATACCAAATTGTGAACAAAAAGCTGAAATAATTGCATTTTTGTAAAGGAATTTTGTTAGAAATCAAATTCAGAACAAAGATCAAAACATACACAGAGTTTAAAATGTTGTTGGATTAGTTTTTGCTTCAGTTTTTTTATAAATTAATAAGAGCGCCATGTAGTGGATAATAGCGTAATTACAGATTACGGTTAAAACTTGTCAGGTAAGCGTTATTGGCAGGGAAATATTTCCTCTTAATTGACGAGATAACTTGTCAATGGTGGGGAAAGAGTTAAGTTGCAAATTTTATGACTTAAGACTTGCTTGACAAGTCTTAATAAAAGACTCGACTTGACTTTGACTTGACATTCATGACTTGAGACATGACTAAGACTTGAGTTAAATGACTCAAAATAATAATCATTATTTTCTTAATACATATATGTTTTTGAACGCACCGCAATGGCTTAACCTACCTACATGACACAGCAGGAAAGTAGAGCCAGAGCACTAACTAATAAGCATCAAAGGGACACTCCACTTTTTTTGAAAATATGCTCATTTTCCAGCTCCTCTAGAGTTAAACATTTGATTCTTACCGGTTTGAAATCCATTCAGCTGATCTCCGTGTCTGGGGCTACCACTTTTAGCATAGCTTAGCACAAGCCATTGAATCTGATTAGACCATTAGCATTGTGCCTATTATTACACCAAAATGAGAGTATAGTTCCTAGCCATATCTGCCTAGAAAATCACAACTTTTAATTTTCCGTCTGTCTTAGTACACGATGTAACTACAGAAGAGTCATGTTTAAATAGGGAAAATATATCCAAACTCTTTGGTCATTTTTTGAGGCAATGCTAATGGTCTAATCAGATTCAATGGATTATGCTAAGCTATGCTATGCTAAAAGATGAAGGCTGAATAGATTCCCAAACGGTAAGAATCAAAAGTTTAACTCTTGGGGGGCTGGAAAATTAGCATATTTTCAAAAAAGTGGAGTGTCCATCTAAAGGCAGGGTATCTGATTTGATCCAGAAACATTTTTAGTTATGCTGGTTAAAAGTCTCCTGACATCCCGAAAGCAATTACTATGTTAAGTTTTTTAAATGTATTTTTATGAATATACAGTCTTGTTCAAAATAATAGCAGTACAATGTGACTAACCAGAATAATCAAGGTTTTTAGTATATTTTTTTATTGCTACGTGGCAAACAAGTTAGGTTCAGTAGATTCTCAGAAAACAAATGAGACCCAGCATTCATGATATGCACGCTCTTAAGGCTGTGCAATTGGGCAATTAGTTGAATTAGTTGAAAGGGGTGTGTTCAAAAAAATAGCAGTGTGGCATTCAATCACTGAGGTCATCAATTTTGTGAAGAAATAGGTGTGAATCAGGTGGCCCCTATTTAAGGATGAAGCCAACACTTGTTGAACATGCATTTGAAAGCTGAGGAAAATGGGTCGTTAAGAAGAACAGCGTACTTTGATTAAAAAGTTGATTGGAGAGGGGAAAACCTATAAAGAGGTGCAAAAAATGATAGGCTGTACAGCTAAAATGATCTCCAATGCCTTAAAATGGAGAGCAAAACCAGAGAGACGTGGAAGAAAACGGAAGACAACCATCAAAATGGATAGAAGAATAACCAGAATGGCAAAGGCTCAGCCAATGATCACCTCCAGGATGATCAAAGACAGTCTGGAGTTACCTGTAAGTACTGTGACAGTTAGAAGACGTCTGTGTGAAGCTAATCTATTTTCAAGAATCCCCCGCAAAGTCCCTCTGTTAAAAAAAAGGCATGTGCAGAAGAGGTTACAATTTGCCAAAGAACACATCAACTGGCCTAAAGAGAAATGGAGAAACATTTTGTGGACTGATGAGAGTAAAATTGTTCTTTTTGGGTCCAATGGCCAACCCAAACTCTGAATTCAAGCCACAGTACACAGTGAAGGCAGTGAAGCATGGAGGTGCAAGCATCATGATATGGGCATGTTTCTCCTACTATGGTGTTGGGCCTATTTATCGCATACCAGGGATCATGGATCAGTTTGCATATGTTAAAATACTTGAAGAGGTCATGTTGCCCTATGCTGAAGAGGACATGCCCTTGAAATGGTTGTTTCAACAAGACAATGACCCAAAACACACTAGTAAACGGGCAAAGTCTTGGTTCCAAACCAACAAAATTAATGTTATGGAGTGGCCAGCCCAATCTCCAGACCTTAATCCAATTGAGAACTTGTGGGGTGATGTCAAAAATGCTGTTTCTGAAGCAAAACCAAGAAATGTGAATGAATTGTGGAATGTTGTTAAAGAATCATGGAGTGGAATAACAGCTGAGAGGTGCCACAAGTTGGTTGACTCCATGCCACACAGATGTCAAGCAGTTTTAAAAAACTGTGGTCATACAACTAAATATTAGGAAAAAAAAAATGTTTGTACAAAATAGTTTTGAGTTTGTACAGTCAAAGGTAAACACTGCTATTTTTTTGAACACACCCCTTTCAACCAATTGCCCAATTGCACAGCCCCAAGAGCATGCACATCATGAATGCTGGGTCTTGTTTGTTTTCTGAGAATCTACTGAACCTACTGGTAACTTGTTTGCCACGCAGCAATAAAAAACACACTAAAAACCTTGATTATTCTGGTTAGTCACATTGTACTGCTATTATTTTGAACAAGACTGTATGTCATCCGTGAAAGGCGTAGGACCAAAAAAAGATTCAACAAATCATTGAACTCGGACCGAACGCAATAATTGGACACATGCAGTTTTTGCCTCTTATCTGTTTTGCATATGCCACTGCGCAACCTGTTCACGCAGACACCATACTTCATCAGCGCGTTCACGTGGGCTCACCTCCCGTCTGTAAAAAGAGGGAGAATGGCAAACTTTCCTGCTGAATCGACAACCTGCACAGGAGCCACACAACGAAAACATTTTTTTGAAACAACAATGACAAAAACCGTCTGGATCAGCAAAGAGCAAAAACCCAAATTAACATCGGTAACTTTACTGCTTTACCACGAGATGCAAACAGATACGGCTTTGGATGGAGGGTGGGATCATGATTTCAGTATAGGCTACCATTAGCATTTTTCTAATTCAGATGCTCTGCCTTTAACAGGCATGACTAAGCATGGACAGGGTGTGTGCAGCCTAGTCATGCTGTAAAGGACATGCAGGAAATGAACCCAATATTGTTTGCATTTTTGATGTGTGGATCTTGTTTTGCATAACTCTGTTTATTCATGATTTTGTTGATTGTTCATTTTGATTTGTAGCATATTTATTTATTTTTAATTTAATTGATAATGGATGAGATATCATCTCAATGAGGTGAAGGTGGTACTATCCTGATGCACATACTATGGGGGTCAAGTTTCAAGTTTCAAGTTTGTGTTTATTTATATAGCACATTTAAACACAGCAACCAGGGCTGACCAAAGTGCTGAACAATATAGGCAATAAAAGAAAAACAGAAATATAAAGCCATTCAATAACAAGCAATCACATTGAGTTAAAAGCTAAAGAGAAAAAATATGTTTTAAGAGAGGATTTAAAAGCATTTAAAGATTGAGCTGTTCTAATGTAAATGGGGAGACTGTTCCACAGCCTAGGCCCAGCAACCGCAAAAGATCTATCTCCTCTTTTCTTTAACCGTGCCCTAGGGGCAAACAGAAGTCTCTGATCACCAGACCTCAAGTTTCGTGAGGGATTATGAGGACGGAGAAGGTCGGACAAATACGTCGGTGCCAGATTGTGAATAGATTTAAAAACAAATACAAGAATTTTAAACTCAATTCTAAAATGTACCGGTAACCAATGCAGTGATTTTAGGATCGGGTCAACCACACATCCAATTCATTAAAAACAACATAGCAGCTGTGTTCATTTACAGTTAACAAACAGCAAAGTTGTTAAAAATCTAATGACATATAACTTAAGCTGTGTCATAAACATCATCTGTCATCCTTTCATCCACTCCTGACAAAAACATTGTTTTCTGCCTTCATTGCTTAATATAATAAACAAAGCGTTTGTTAAGATCATAATGCTTTGACTGAACTATTAATAGTGTTATATTTAACAAATAAATTGTATTTAATAAAGTTAAATAAGAAAAGGGACAAATGCAGCCCGTTGGGTTGTAATTTAACCTATGCTGGACTGTTTTAACCCAAAACTCTGTGTATAAAGCCCTTATATTTTAGTCTATTGCTAAATTGGGTTAAACTAGCAGCTTTGGCTTCTATTATTGCTTTTATATGAATGCATCACGTCATTAACAACTCAGCTGTATGTGGACGCCTTTTTAGTAGAAATGCATATTGCCCTTTTTTGTTGCAATTAAAATGACTGTTTAACATTGCAGTGATTTGACTTGATTCTCATAAAAATGTACTTGGACTTGCTTGAGACTTGAAGGTTTAGACTTGAGACTTGTGACTTGCACATGTGTGACTAACCTTTGAACAAGGGTACTGCAGTACTTTGAGATTAGTGAGAGAGTGCAGCTTCATGGTTTTTAAATAGATTCAAATGACATTAGCTTTAAGTTACTCTGTCTACCCATTAAAATATTAAGATTAGACAAACAGGGGTGCTGTAAAGGGGGGGTTAACAATGATGATTCTCGGGGCCCACGAGTAAGTAACCCAAAATTGTGGTGCTAAAAAATATTTAATAGTAAAAATTACTAACTTTAAATTATTCTATTTGCTGTTCCTGGTATCAAAAAAATTTATTTGTTTAGGAAACACAAACGTCTGTGGGCCCCTTTCCCCCCTCTTAATTGTCATAAAATGGTTCAGTCCGCCCAAATTGATAATCCAGGCAACACAGCTTGACTTCACTTATAGTGCCGGCAGAATATCAACTTGACTGACAAGGAAGTGAAAATGCCTCAAAAATCTGGAAGTCAAAAACGTAAAGAGAAAAAAATAAGAAGTGAAAGAGGCAAAGGGTCGACATTATGTTACCCAATTTTTCACAAGAAAAGGTGGGTTTTTAAGTAGGCCTAAATTGTTAGTGGACCGCCCGTCCGTGACAATGATCGTAGCCTACTGCACTTTTCTGTGCTAATGCGCACGCTTTGTCCACGAGGCCACAGGTCTCTACGGTAGCATTTTTCGACAAGTAAGCACGTTTATTTATGCACGTGATTTATTTAGACAAAGTTATTGACTATGCAAATTTCAAACGGTCAAAATGACGCCTTGTTCGTTCTAGTGTTAAAGATAATTACCACCCTGCAAAAAATGATTTTCAAGAAAAAAGTCTTAGTATTTTTGTCTTGTTTTCAGTACAAATTTCTAAAATTTCTTAAATAAAGATGCTTTTTCATGATGAGCAAAACGACCCAAGAAAATAAGTCTAGTTTTTAGACCAAAAATATTACATTTAAGGGATTTTGTGCATAAAACAAGCAAAAAAATCTGCCAATGGAGTAAGCAAAAAAATCTTGATCATTTTTCTTAAAAACTAAATTCAAGAAAAATTTGCTCACCCCATTGGTAGTCAAAATACCATAAAAGCGCAGGATTTTATGTAAATTAATATGAAAAAAGTCTCAGCTGTGTTGGGGGCCCTGTCAAGATTCTTTTCATGGGGCCCAAAATCCTTAGCAGCGCCCCTGTAGACAAATAAAATATGAATATTTCTTTCATTAATTAGGCCGCAAACTCCGCCCATGTAGGCTGATATATTGGTGCATCTCTAATAAATAAAAAAATATTTATTATATTTTTATATTTTATTAGGTATAACCTACAATCACTTCTTAAAATTTCTGCTTGATACAAAGACAATTTGAATTAACTTTCTGTATTTAAATATGTACAGTAGTGGCTAAAAGTGATGTCTGGGTGGGGACAATTTGTAAAATTTTTGGTTTGAATGCCCCCTTGGATTTGATTAAACCCTCAAAATGTGAGGTGGTAAAAAATGGACAAAACATTAAATAAGGCATTTCTTGGACAAAATAAAGGCACGTTTTCTTACTTAGTAATGTTTCTGGGGTTTCAGTATAAATATCTAGGAATTTTTAAACTGAGATACATTTACTTGATAAGCAAAGTAGCTTATGATATTAAAGGTGATCTAAGTGAATTAACGCGTTTTAGACCATAAAATTTTTTTGTTACATACAGCAAACATCTCTTCACTATCTGCTTGCTGCCTGTCCGCTGATCAAACTGTAAAAAACGCGATCTCTGTAGACAGCGTAGGCTCCACAAACTGCAATAAAAACAAAGTGGCCAAACCTACAACCAGAAACGATAACAAAGTGTTCCAGCCAATAAACGACAAGAAGGATTTGGGAGTGGGGGTTAGGCGCGTTCATGAAAGCCGGGAAGGGAGGGGGAAGGAGAGGAGTTAGCTACGCGCCGTTTGTTGGAAAACAGTTCAAACATCAACAAAAAGTAACGTCACACAGATTCGCTTAGAGCGCCTTTAAGTCTTGTTTACAGAAATAAATGATGAAAATCAAGAGATTAATACTTAAAACAAGTAACAATATCTGCCAATGGGGTAAGAAAAATAAACTTAAGTTGAGTTTACTTAAATAAGTTTTAAGTAGAATTTCAAGGAAGTGTCTTTTTCTTACCCCATTTGCAGATTTTTTTAAATATTTTTTCCAGTAAACAAGACTCAAAATCGTAAGCCACTTTGCTTATCAAGTTAATGTATCTCAATTTAAGAATTCTTAGTTAAATAGGACAAAAATACTAAGTAAGAAATTCATTTTTTCCAGTGCAAACCATTTTGCATTAGGGAATCTGGGTTTTATTCAAATATACAAATATGCAAAGAAAAACAAAAAACCTAAACTCACTACAATTTTATCTGATATTTGTTCTTCCTATTTGTGGTAATATTTTGTAGCCCTTGGCTGTGTCTTTATAAACTATGCACATGTGTGTTGTGTGCAATGTTTGCCAAGTCTTTCTAAAATTCTTTTTAAAGCTGAGTTTCAGATTATACTCCAAACACACCAATGCAACATGCATACAAAATCTGGCATGCATCTTTAATAAAATATTTGAATAAATGTCAATTGTTCAAAGTTGGACATCCCTATTGGCCACTAATGTACACTATTGTGTTTTTATTTGCATTTTAACAACTAGGTTGATGCTGGACACATTTATGGAGACAGTCTTGATCGCCAACTAGACCTCAGGCTTCACAAAGATGGGAAATTGAAGTACCAGGTACTGTTTGTTCAGAGGTTTGATATTAGGCATGCTGTGGAATTGTAAGCCGTGCTAGGCTGAGCAAGTCTCGATGTCAATGTGATTTTTCATTCATATTTATATTACTTGTAATCTGTAATAGACATGTGTGCTTTACTTTATCAGTGACTGTATTTATTTTTTCCTTATTTTTGCTTCTTGCCTTATTCCCAACTGCTGTCTTATACTTCATGAGTTAAGTTTTAAATAAAACTAATGACCAGACATTACTATACATTTCCAATGACCTCATTTATAAGTTTTGCTCAAGTCATTTCAGTGTTCAGAGACTCTGGACACTGTGTATATTACCTCATATTACTAGCACCTGATTGTGGGTGTCTTTCTAGCTTAAACATGTGGTTTGTATTAACTGTCAGTGATGTTGTACTTTCTGCTTGTTTAGTCTTACAGCATAATCTCCAAGTCACTTGTGGATGTGTTGCTGACTATTTCAAATAAGGGTGTGCAATATGAAGATATTAGATTGTGAACAATTAAAATATATCTGCAATTTTCTTTTTTAGAGAAATTTTTAGACTGTATAATTTGCAGGCCAGTGGCTCTATTTAACAGTGTATGTTATGTATACACTCACCGGCCACTTTATTAGGTACACCTTACTAGTTGGACCCCCTTTTGCCTTCAGAACTGCCTTAATCCTTCATGACATACATTCAACAAGGTACTGCAAACATTCCTCAGAGATTTTGGTCCATATTGACATGATAGCATCACGCAGCTGCTGCAGATTTGTCGGCTGCACATCCAGGGCACGAAGCTCTCGTTCCACCACATTCCTAAGATGCTCTATTGGGTTGAGATCTGGGACTGTGGAGGCCATTTGAGTACAGTGAACTCATTGTCATGTTCAAGAAACCAGTCTGAGATGATTTGCGCTGTATGACATGGCGTGTTTTCCTGCTGGAAGTAGGCATCAGAGGATGGGTACACTGTGGTCATAAAGGGATGAACATGGTCAGAAACAATACACGATGCTCAATTGGTACTAATGGGCCCTAAGTGTGCCAAGAAAATATCCCCCACACCATTACACTACCACCAGCAGCCTGAACCGTTAATACAAGGCAGGATGAATCCATGCTTTCATGTTGTTGACGCCAAATTCTGACTCTAGCATCTGAAGGTCGCAGCAGAAATCAAGACTCATCAGACCAGGCAACATTTTTCCAATGTTTTATTGTCCAATTTTGGTGAGCCTATGTGAATTGTAGCCTTAGTGTGGTCTTCTGCTGCAGTAGCCCATCCGCCTCAAGGTTCAACGTGTTGTGTGTTCAGAGATGCTCTTCTGTATATCTCGGTTGTAACGAGTGGTTATTTGAGTTACTGTTGCCTTTCTATCAGCTTGAACCATTCTGGCCATTCTTCTCTGACCCTTGGCATCAACAACGCATTTGTGCCCACAGAACTGCCACTCACTGGATATTTTCAAATGGTTCCCTTCAAATGGTTGTGTGTGAAAATCCCAGTGGATCAGCAGATTCTGAAATACTCAGACCAGCCCGTCTGGCACCAACAACCATGCCACTTTCAAAGTCACTTAAATCACTTTCTTCCCCATTCTGAAGCTCGGCTTGAACTTTAGCAGATCGTCTTGACCATGTCTACATGCCTAAATGCATTCAGTTGCTGCCATGTGATTGGCTGATTAGAAATTTACATTAACGCACAGTTGGACAGGTGTACCTAATAAAGTGACCTGTGAGTGTATATCTCTTGTAGTCATTGCAGTAATTCGTTATAACGAACGTCATATTAGCGTTTTAAAGTCTTGCGAACTTTTAGGGTTTTTTTGTATTTAACTTATTTTTTTTAACTTTCAAGCGAGAACTTTTTTACTCACATTTTCAGAGTGCAGATGTCGACTGTCACACATGCAGCAAGAGTACCAAATCTTATTGTGCTAATACTGTCAAATACACACAAACAAACAAGGTTCACATAAACATAGTCGGTTATGTATTACTGTAAGTTAACAGTTGGATGTGTATTGGTAAATTGCAGGGTTTCCCAAACTGGGGTTTACCATCATAAATGGGTGATCATATCTCCTTTCTTTTTTTATGTAATACCAGATTTAATTTTACATTTACACTGCCATATACAGTAATATCAGCTGAAAGGTGGCCATGTGATGTTAAACTAGTATTGTGTAGTACAGTAGAAGGTACTGTAATAAAGCCACAGGCCTGTAAATGATACAATCTTAACAGTTTCTCTGCCAAATCAGATTGTGGATACATTTTAATCGGTCACAATCTAATATCCTCATATCGCACACCCTTGTGTGAAATAGTCAGCAACACCTCCACGAGTGACGTGGCAATAATGCTGACTCATCTTTTTGCTTATTTTTGTTTTAACACATTTTCTGTTTGGTTCAATTCTAGATAATAAACGGTGAGATTTTTCCCCCCAAAGTGGCAGATGTGCCAGTGAAAATGAGTTACCCACCCTCCGTACCGCTGGACCAGCAGCTGGCCATAGGTCAAGAAGTTTATGGACTGCTGCCCGGTCTCAGCATGTACGCCACCTTGTGGTTACGTGAGCACAACCGCGTGTGTGACATCCTGAAGAAAGAACATCCAACATGGGGAGATGAGCAGCTCTTTCAGACAGCCAGACTCATTATTATAGGTACACATTTTACTGGATCCTGTGTTTTTTTTTTTAGAAACATAGATCTCTGTTAATATTTGGATATAATGAAACCCAGACAGCAGAAGACTCTGGGCCGGAGCCAGCAGCTCCAGTGTGGATCCGGCCCAATGGCATCTGCTGTCTGGGAAATTAGTAAAACTATGCATATAACCGATTATGATGACGAGAGAGTTCTTCAAACCATTTAGATTACATATTACTCACTCTACCAGACTGTAGTAAAATAAAGCTTTTTAACTCCAGGTGAGACTATCCATATTGTGATCGAAGATTACGTGCAGCACCTGAGTGGTTACCTGCTGAAGTTGAAGTTCGACCCTACGCTGCTCTTCACTTCTCAATTTCAATATCAGAACCGCATTGCTGTCGAGTTCAACCAGTTGTACCACTGGCACCCGCTCATGCCCGACAGCTTTCACATCGCTGGAGAAGAGTTTCAGTACCCTCAGTTCCTGTTCAACACCTCCATCCTCACTCACTTCGGAGTGGAAAAGCTGGTCGAGGCTTTCTCAACCCAACCTGCGGGACAGGTAATGACCCATGTTGGATTGGCAGAAGAACGTAATGACTTTAGCAGCTGTTCGAAGTCTAGAAACACTGTTGAGAAAAATGCTGGAACGACTCACATTTGGATTATATTTCCGTTACGGTTAGTTGAAGGTCTTTGGAGGATTGGCTATTGAGAGGAAACTTCTGCAGATCTTCTCTCATAAGTATTGCAGAAATGTATTTAGATTTATGTGCAGTAGTAGGAAAAGTGTTTTGCCTTCTGCTGGCCTGTGATGGTTTAATTCTTTTCAAATTAGGTCATCTCGAAACAACATTGCTTGAAATTCAAGGGCGACTCTCTGCACTGGATTTTTATGCAAACAAACGCAGAGTTCATCATTAGCCAATCCCCTAAAAATACTTCAGCAACATAAACCAAACCCAACCACAAGCACTTTCACTTAAAGTAAATAGTGACCATAAACAAGGGCTGTTTTCGAGATAGCTCCCTATAGCCTTATTCCCTACAAGAGTTTGGGAAATTCGGACAATAAGCATGCAGTGCGCCATCTTGTGTTGAGTTTACCTCACAGTAAAGGGGATACGGTTAGCCGTTGAGTGTACATCGGTTGTACAGTGATTTTTGTGGTGCATTATGGGATTGAATAAGTGCACTCGATAATGTTCACTATAATTTCGGACACCGCCACAAAAAGCTTTCCCCTCAAATAGTGCACTATTTAAGGGTATAATGTAAGGAGCTATTTCGGGCACAGCCGAAGACTACAAAATTGACTTTTATGTCAATTACAAATTAAGAGTCCTGACCAAAACTCTTACAAAAATTAATTTAATATTAATTATGCATCTATTTGTGTTGGAACAGATTGGAGGTGGACAAAATATTAATAAAATGGTATTAAAGGTAGCGGAGGGTGTCATCGTAGAGTCAAGAGAACTTCGGCTTCAGCCCTTCAACGAGTACCGCAAGAGATTCAATCTGAGACCATACACATCCTTTTCTGAATTAACAGGTAATGTTTAAAAGCTTCATTCATTTTAGGCTGATACTATAATCATTTTTCCGTTAGCATTAGCACATCTTTTTTAAAACCCAATATAATCATTACTGTACATGCAAATAAAAATAACTAGCATATGTCCACTCACCTAAAGAATTATTAGGAACACCTGTTCAATTTCTCATTAATGCAATGGTGTAATGGTGTGGGGGCACACTTTAGGCCCCTTAGTGCCAATTGGGCATCATTTCAATGCCACAGCCTACCTGAGCATTGTTTCTGACCATGTCCATCTCTTTATGACCACCATGTACCCATCCTCTGATGGCTACTTCCAGCAGGATAATGCACCATGTCACAAAGCTCAAATCATTTCAAATTGGTTTCTTGAACATGACAAAGAGTTCACTATACTAAAATGGCCCCCACAGTCTCAACCCAATAGAGTATCTTTGGGATTTGGTGGAACGGGAGTTTCTATCCCCCGTGGATGTGCATCCCACAAATCTCCATCAACTGCAAGATGCTATCCAATCAATATGGGCCAACATTTCTAAAAAATGCTTTCAGCACCTTGTTGAATCAATGCCACGTAGAATTAAGGCAGTTCTGAAGGCGAAAGGTGGTCAAACACAGTATTAATATGGTGTCCCTAATAATCCTTTAGGTGAGTGTATGTGGTACAGCTAGGTGTACTGATGGTCACATGACTGGTGGGTTATTGTTTGATGGTTTAACAGGTGATAAAACGGTGGCTAAAGAACTTGAAGAGCTCTATGGTGACATCGACGCGGTCGAATTCTACCCAGGCCTCCTCCTGGAGAAGACGCGAGCCGGCGCGATATTTGGCGAAAGCATGGTGGAAATGGGAGCTCCGTTTTCCTTAAAAGGCCTCATGGGAAATCCCATTTGCTCCCCTGATTACTGGAAACCCAGTACGTTTGGGGGTCAGACGGGTTTTGATATAGTTAACACCGCTTCGTTAAAGAAACTAGTTTGCCTCAATACAAAATGGTGCCCGTACGTATCTTTCCGCATTCCTCAATCAGACTACGAGAAACTGAGAAGATCTCATGGTGAACTTTAGCACACGATGTGCCTGAAGCAATGCAACTGTTTCAACTGCTGTAGGTCAACGATTGTAGGTCTAGACTCTTTTCATACACGTTATTTTCTACCCAACGCTGGGTCAAAAGGGGACAAATATAAACCTTTTTTGTGTTCAATTAACCCAACGGCTGGGTTTGTTCCTTTTTGACCCAACGTATTATGTTGTAGCATTTTTTAGACCGTGAACTTAGAGAGATCAGAGCACAATCGAACAATCTATTCGTTTTCTCAAGTTTGATCAAACTTATAAATAATGCTTTTTAGAAATTCCCCTGCTCTCCCATATACAGCCGTGGAAAAAATAAGAGACTACTTCAGTTTTGACTTTAATCATCATTTCTAGATGTAGTGTGACCATTTTAGTCCAAAAGCAAACCTCGGGAGTGACATAAAGTCACCCAACAGCAAATGTAAAAGACTGAAAGCATGACAAGACCCAAGATGTGACAAACATTTCGTTATTGAGAAATAAATTGGAACTTGTTTTCTCTGCAGTATTGAAGATCAGAAAACAAAATATTTTCACCTAGTTTTACCTATTTCAATTTTCAGTAAATAAATGCAAATAAAAACATAATTTTTATTAAGAATTTGGCAAAAATGTTGTTGGTAGTTGACGGAATGAAACAAAAATTACAATTTTACTTATAAACGTATAAATAGTAAATCTAGAAAAACTGAAAGGGGCTATTAAAATAGTCTCTTTATTTTTTCCATGGCTGTATGTTTGACAACACCACTAATGGTTGATTTAATTCAGTTTTATTAACTGAGTGAAATTGTCTGAAGAATGAGGTGACTAAAGAATGAATGTTAGTAATGTTAGAATATTTCAACTATTAATAATAAAGCAATGTGTTACTGTATGTATACATTTCATTATACAATCTTAAAAATAAAGGTGCAACCTGATGCCATATAACAACCATTTTTGTTTATACAGCATCGTTCCACACAAAACTTTTCTTTTTTTTTTTACAAATGATTGTTAGAAGAACCATTTCTTTCATTTTTTTTATAATCTAAAGAACCTTTTTTGAAGATGAAGCTTTTCATCATGTTAAAGGTCCGTTCAGTCAAAAATTTTACTTTTATGGCATTTCAAAACACCTTTATTTTTAAGAGTGTATTTATTTTTTTTACTTTACGTGGATTGTTTCCAGAATATTCAGATTGATGTTGAATGTCACAAAGATCTTTTTGAGATATCACTTGATGTGATAATCACTGTGAATATAAATGGTTGCATGAATGAATGTGATATTTGTGACTGTCCTTACAAGCAAATGGTAAGTTTTACAGGTGGGTTAAATATAAACCATTATCCAACGTTTGAAGTGTTTAAATCGTACAGTTGAAGGGCTCTTTAAGTGAAACATTTTATTTGAATTAAAAAAAAAAAGATTTGTAAGGATCAGTGTGCTATCTGTTATTTTACTAATTGTAATTTAAAGAGCCCCTAATATTTGTGTGCACATTACAGAAAGCAAATTTGTTTGCTTTGCAGTGTTGGGGTAACGCATTACAAGTAACATGTATTATTTAATAATATTACTTTTCTAAAGTTACGAGTAAAGTAACGCATTACTTTATAAATGTACACATTAATATTTGAGTAACTTTTTTAAAAAAAGTAATGCGTGTTACTTTTCAGTTTAATTAATTCAATTTAAAAAGAAAATAATGTACTGAAACAGAGATGGCAGGCCAGAGCTTGACATTTTTGCAATCATAAAAACACCTGCAAGGCCTGAAAGAGATCAAGCCTCAGCCAAGTAATAAAAAGTAACGCAAAAGTACCTTAAAGCAACACCAAAGAGTTTTTTTTACCTTAAAATAAAGTTTCCAAAAAAGTTTCAGTCGTTCATCCACTCGAAACGGGGTGAACGGCACTTTCACATTCGCTTTGCAGCCCTCTATCGGCCAAAACCTCACTAAAGAAGTTTCCAACCGTCGGGTCGTGTCCTGTAGTTCGAGTGAAAACTACAAAAACTTGCTTTACGGCAGGTACAATCCAATCAGAGCCAGCTTTGCTGCAGTAGGCTAAATTATTTACAACAGTGGTAATGGACAATTCCGCTTCCAACCTGTAGGAGGAGCAAAGAGCAAAAACTCTTTAGTGTTGCTTTAAAAGTAACGCAAGCATTACTTTTCATGAAAAGTAACTAGTAACGCAATTAGTTACTTTTTTGGGGAGTAACTTAATATTGTAATGCATTACTTTTAAAAGTAACTTTCCCCAACACTGTTGCTTTGTATTCCACAATTATGTTTTTCTTGTGGTTGTTTGGTTTATTAAAGAAATATTAAATGAAATTATAATATCGTAAGTGAATGGGAAAAAGCTTGAAAAAGTTTCAAAGCGTTTATTTTCATATGCACAAGACACAAACATGTTTCTTGCACAATCAAATTCTGTCTTTGCTGTCCACAATAGAATTCCACAACTAAGAGAATTATATGAAGAATAGTAATAGATATAAAAATAAACAAGTAATAAAGTATAGGATAAGTAAGGAATAATTGACAACGGGCCGTTGAATTATTCGGAAAAAAATGCACACCCAAGGTGGTTATGCGGCACGATGCAGTATCAACACCTGTGAAACATTTTTCAACCAATCAGAATAAAGCATTCAACAGGCCCGTGGTATAAACAAATAATAAATTATAAATTATTTGATATGTACACAGTTGGTTAATTCTACAGTATATAAAAACAGTAAAACTGTTGAAGTGGACTACTTCCAGAATATTCGGATACATGTTTAACATTAATACATCACTAAATGCTACAGGTAATTTGAACCTTTGGCACGTGTAGAAATAACAGTCGAGTTGTGCACAATAGAACCATCTGTTAGAACCAATATCCCACCGCCATCTGGGATATTTTATATTATATCTTGGCAAGTTTTGTAGCAAAATCAGTCCGTTTAAATTCTGCTCACATTATAATAGTATTTTAATAAACTTTCGAAAAAAATCACAAAATCTAACGTCTAGAAATGAGGAGCTCAGATGCAAAACCCTCTAAATCCGTCTTGTCTGACATTTTTTGTAAATTACATTTTTTTGTCAGACTCTTTAAGGGGACATTTCACAAGACTTTTTTATAGATGTAAAATACAGAAGTTTTATTAAAAATACCATATTTACCAATTTATTATAGCATGTTAAAATTGCCAAAATGTGCCGTTTTGGGTGTGTCCTTTTAAATGCAAATGAGCTCAACTCTGCACTAAATGGCAGTGTCGTGGTTGAATAGTGCAGATTAAGGGGTGGTATTATCCCCTTCTGACATCACAAGGGGAGCCAGATTTCAATTACTTATTTTTTGAGAATGGTTTACCAAAACTAAGTTACTGGGTTGATTTTTTTCACATTTTCTAGGTTGATAGAAGCACTGGAGACCCAATTATAGCACATAAACATGGAAAAAGTCAGATTTTCATGATATGTCCCATTTAATGGATTCTGCCAACAGACCGGTATTTCAGAATGGCCTGAGGCCAGGATTAAGCGGATTTGAGGCTAAAGTATTTGATAAACTTATAATACGTGCAGAGAGCATTTGGTTAATATCATTATGTTATTTTTGACTGGGGGCGTTTAGTGACTTTTGCATCTGAGTTTTTAAAATGCATACAGTATTTACACATTTTACAACTATTATACATTCCTTGGCATTAGCAAAAAAATTTTAAGTAATATGTGTCTATGAACTTGAAGATCATCATTCAGAGGCTTTTTAATCAATAATAAATAAAATAAACGGAATCATATGAAATCGGAGCGGGGCCACAATAGGAAATTTATTTAGCTCATGAATATTAATTAACTGATGTGTCGCGTACCCAGGCCGCAGTATCACCACAAAATAAATGTTATAATATAGTAATAAAGGTTTGGAATGAC
This sequence comes from Misgurnus anguillicaudatus, assembly GCF_027580225.2. Lineage (NCBI taxonomy): Eukaryota > Metazoa > Chordata > Actinopteri > Cypriniformes > Cobitidae > Misgurnus > Misgurnus anguillicaudatus. The sequence continues at coordinate 8,495,989 of NC_073358.2, forward strand.
TTAAAGGCGGAGTCCACGATGTTTAAAAAAAGCTTTGGAAAAGGAGACGGGCCGACTACCAAAACACACTTATAGCCAATCAAATCAAATCCAATGCCGGGTTGCGTATGTTTGGGGCGGGTCTATCAACAAAAGGATTCTCTTGGGGTAGGGGCGTGTTTGTTTGGGTGATTTCAAATATCAACATTGGCTTTCAAACATCGTGGACTCCGCCTTGAAAGGTCAAAAAATAAAGATGCCTCTGAATATTATAAAAAATACTATTAACATTTTTTAAAAAGCATTAGCACCAACTAATTGACAATAGCCCAAAAATGCCTATAGACTTTGCTATTTACTGTGACTGGTAGATGGTGCAGTTAATTCATGCTCCAATCTGGTGTTAACATGCGGGCCTGTGGGTATGAAAGCAGGACACTGAGGATGATCAGCCGCTGGCGGGGCTGGTGGGTAAAAGCGAACGTCCACAGCAACAGACGTCGTGCCCAGTGACACGCAGTGAGACAGCAGGAGAGGAGACAACCCGTGGGAGATGCTAATGCTGTGACGTACAGGAGTCGAGCAGGGCTCGCTGGTCTGGAGGGTCAGGGAGGAACGCAGACCCTCCTCCTGGGCGGGCGGTGGATTGGGTGGAGGAGGCGATGGGACGTCCTGATCTGCTTCAAACTCTCTGCTCCTCCAGTCATCCATACACTGAAGCTGAATGTCAGAATGTGGTGAGGGAGTAGCCTTCCCCTCTTCAAATATAGTCTCCAACTAATTAAGGAAAAGTCATTAAAAAAGTCATTGTTGCTTTTGCCTTTATAGCCTTTAAAGATGTGACTTTACATTCTTTATTAAAGGGACACTCCACTTTTTTGAAAATATGCTCCCCTAAACATTTGATTCTTACCATTTTGGAATCCATTCAGCTGATCTCCGGGTCTGGCGCTAGCACTATTAGCATAGCTTAGCACAATCCATTGAATCTGATTAGATCATTAGCATCGCGCTAAAAATTAACCAAAGAGTTCAATATTTTTCCTGTTTAAAACTTGACTCTTCTGTAGTTACATTGTGTACTAAGACCGACAGAAAATTAAAAGCTACGATTTTCTAGGCAGATATGGTTAGGACTATACTCGACTTTGCTGATGTAACATGGCTGCAGCAGGCGTAGTGATATTACGCACTGCCCGAAAATAGTCCCCTGCCGTTGACAGTAACCAAGGAGTAACTACAGAAGAGTCAAGTTTTAAATAGGAAAAATATCGAAACTCTTTGGTTATTTTTTAGCATGATGCTGATCTAATCAGATTCAATGGATTGTGCTAAGCTATGCTAATAGTGCTAGCGCCAGACCCGGAGATCAGCTGAATGGATTCCAAAACGGTAAAAATCTAATGTTTAACTCTAGGGAAGCTGGAAAGTGAGCACATTTTCAAAAAAGTGTAATGTCCCTTTAAGGTTCTACATCAGATAGTCAGATATTACTTGCCTGGTCCTCTTCTCTAGGTTCTGGATGTGTCTCCACAATAACTGCCATATCTTGGCTAGATTGGACACCTTCTTGATCATCACCGGAAGGTGGATCGATCACCACGGTGGACGGGCTAGCTTCTGGTGGATGCGCTCTGGTCTCTGACGTGTTGGGGCTTTGCTCAATAACAGCCACCAAATTGTCATCCTCAAATGCTCTGATAAATGCAAAAAATGTATAAATGTCCTCTGTTCAGAGATAAAAACACTTATGATGTCAGTTACACTAACTTGTTATCATACGTCCTTTCCATTGCAAGACGTTCCCCGTGTCTGCATGGCCCACCAAGACCCCTCAAAGCTATGAGGAAGAAACACTTTTAAAGATTGGACTTTGTTAAAAAAAATCTCAATAATTTACTCCACTTAGATTAAGTTTTAAGGAAAACATTCAAGGATTTTTCTCAATTAAATAGACTTTATCGGACCTCAACAGTTTATAGTTTCAACGTAGCTTAAAATTGCCGTTTCAACGCAGTTTCAAAGCGCTCTTAACGATCCCAAACGAGGCATAAAGGTCTTATCTAGCAAAACGACTGTAATTTTTTACAATAAAAATAAAAAAGATGTACTTTACCAGGGCGACCTTGTGTATTGCGTAAGTACGTCGAAAGGTCATGCATGACGTATGCCAAACTTTCGCCCCAGTGTTTACAAGTGTGGAGGAAGAGGACAAATTTTTGCTAAGCCTTGAAGCAGTTATTGAAAAAAGATGCAATGGATGCATTGGAGCAGTTTATGCATTATACTTTTGGACATGAAGTTGCGAGTTTTGCACGGGTTTGATATAAAATAAAATATACAAGGTTTATATTTAGTTGTTTGCAATTTGAAATATTTTTACAAGATATTCCTAATAAATGTAACTTGAACTATTTCTGAAATGTTTCTTTAATAAATAACACCGCTCTCTCATAACGCAGCAAAGTACCTATTACATGAAGTGAACAATTGATTGTCGATATCAACCTATTCAGCACCATCGCCATGGACAGCACCTGGTAACGTCATACGTAAGAAAGTATACCTTAAGAAACCCGCTAAGGTACCGTTCGGGAATAGGACCGTTCCCACGTTGTTGTATGTGAAATTATACTAATGAATGTCTTTGTGTCAGTTTATTGTCTAGAATGGTCCGCAAGTGTGTGTTTCACATATGTAACGCGTGACCTTTTGACGTCATGACGCATTATGCGAGGTCGCACTGGCGCGTCACACGGCTGGTGCGAGACGAGAAGTTGTGTTTTAAAAGTGCATATATTTTCTTGCCAAAAATGACAATCGTTTTGCTAGATAAGACCCTTATCCCTCGCTTGGGATCATTTAGAGCCCTTTGAAGCTGTGTTGAAACTGTAAACTGTTGTGGTCCAATAAAGTCTATTAAATTGAAAAAAATCCTGGAATGTTTTTCACAAAAGTATTAATTTCTTCTCGACTGAACAAAGAAAGACATCAACATTTTGGATATATGGATTTTTGTTTAAAAAAATGGAGTAATCCACTTTAGTTGTATGAATTTATATTTTTAAAGTCTTACCTGCTCTACATGTTGGTACGCCCGCAGGGTCATTTTTCTGAACCAACGAGTAAAAGGCCATAGCGATGAAAATAAAAGCCAAGGAAACGCCGACTCCAACCACGATTGGAATGTCATGTTTTTCAATAACAGGCAACCACGACTGTGGTTTCACCTTATCCCTGAAGACAAAAGATCATTTGATTTTATAACCATTACTGAATACTCAACAAGCCATTACAGATTACAAACAGGACACTACATCATGACAAATTCCTGCTAAGCCTTGCAGCAATTATTGAAAAATGATGCTTAAAAGCATTTTTTACAGGTTGTTTCAGTCAAAGTTTCCTAAAAGTATAATTTCTTAACTTTTTTGACTGTAGATGCACTACACAGGTTTTATGAATGTTAAAGGAATAGTCTACTCATTTTCAATATTAAAATATGTTATTTCCTTAACTAAGAATTGTTGATACATCCCTCTATCATCTGTGTGCGTGCACGTAAGCGCTGGAGCACGCTGCGACGCTTCGATAGCATTTAGCTTAGCCCCATTCATTCAATGGTACCATTTAGAGATAAAGTTAGAAGTGACCAAACACATCAACGTTTTTCCTATTTAAGACGAGTAGTTATACGAGCAAGTTTGGTGGTACAAAATAAAACGTAGCGCTTTTCTAAGCGGATTTAAAAGAGGAACTATATTTTATGGCGTAATAGCACTTTTGGGAGTACTTCGACTCGGCGCAGTAACACCCTCCCTCTCCCATTATGAGAGTGAGAAGGGGAGCGGACTTTTCAGGCGAATCGAAGTACTCCCAAAAGTGCCACCACGCCACAAAATATAGCCCCTCTCCCAAATCCGCCCAGAAAAGCGCTACATTTTATTTTGTACCACCAAACTTGCTCGCACAACCACTCGTCCCAAATAGGAAAAACGCTGATGTGTTTGGTCACTTCTAACTTTATCTTTAAATGGTACCATTGAATGAATGGGGCTAAGCTAAATGCTATCGAAGCGTCGCAGCGCGCTCCAGCGCTTATGTGCACGCACACATGATAGAGGGATGTATCAACAATTCTTAGTTAAGGTAATAATATATTTTAATATTGAAAATGAGTAGACTATTCCTTTAAAGGTTTTTATGGAACCATACACTGTAAAAGGTTTTCTCGTAATTTTAACAAAAACAAGTAAAAATGCTACGGTAAAAAGCTGCTAATTGGTTTACTCTAAAAAAACTTGACATATACATTTAAAAACCGTAATATCAAAATATATTTTTTATTTACGGTAAAATAAAGTAAAATGTGCAATTTTTGAAAGTAAAAGATGTGAATTGAAAATCTCAACTTTTACGGTAAAATAGGCTGGCCCATGTGATCTGATCCAACAGATGAGCTACTGTAGCCGAAATTGCTGAAAAAGTAAATGCTGGTTCTGATAGAAAGGTCTAGCGGTGTCCATGCCTTGACCGGTCAGGGCTGTTTTGGTGACAAAAGGGGGACCTACACAATTTTAGGCATGTGGTCATAATGTTATGGTTGATCGGTGTATATTAACAGTTAATAATTGTGAACTTTACCATGAAAAATTACCATGAAATAACTAGTTGTTTTCACGTTTCCTCTATTTTTACCCGTGGCCACTCGTGACTGCTCATCCGAGGGGGGGCTGATTCAAAATAAGTGTTCGAGGTGTCATGTGAGTTGCTTGCGTTTTCAAAATATGGGTTTGTTGCGTCATGTTCATCACGTGTTTTGTCAAAATAAGTGCCTGCTGCACACGCGTCAAAACGGTTGATGATAAAAGAGACGCCCACATTCACAAAATACATGCAAGACACTCACTTAAAAGTAATCTCTGATTACGCATAAGATTATGCGAGTATTTGGCAAACGCGAGCGTCTCTTTTATCATAAACCCTTTAGACTGCAGCAGGCACTTATTTTGACAAGACACGTGATGCACATAGGATCTCTTGACGCGCAGAACACATATTTTGAAAAAGGAACCACACACATGATGGGCTACATACATGTTGTGACGAACTTCGCATCGAGCGCCCTCGAGAAAAAACAAATCATTAAGGCCACCACTGATTTTTACGGAGGTTTTCTGGCAACCACAGCTGCCGTTTTTTACAGTAAAAACTACTGAGTTCTTCTCAGACAGCAGTCCTTTGTGGATCTTTTATTGTGATGTTTTATGTAATAACATTATAAATCCTTATCCCTAGCATTATTGTCTGTAGTTCTCATAGGGGCTTGAGAAGTGCTTTTCTTTACTGACTCAATGAGGTCTGTATTATTCGTCACAGATGACTTGGTTCCTTTGGATTGTTTGATTATTTGGCTTTGATTGTGTTGATTTTCCACTGACGTTGAAACGGTGATGTTGTCCACATCCAGGAATGTCTCAGTTTGGTCCTTGATGTTTTTAAGCTGGACTTCATGAGAATATGAGTCTACTGCTGACTGGTCACTTGCGTTTAAGTTAATACCTATAAGTTTGGTCACCGGTTGTGTTGGTTGGATGTGTTGTCGTGTCTCTTTTAGTTGGAGAAATAATGTAGGGTCGGTGGGCGGAGATGTTGGATTTTGTGGTTTTCTTCCTTTGTTTATGCCAGCTGGCTTAAGAGAAGCAAACTGTGTCATATCTTGGGGAGAATCAGTAAAGTGGTGCGTTGGCAAGTCTTCAACAAAAGCCTTTAAAGCTGGATCAAAGACAAAACAAGCATGACCATGTTTTGATATTGCAAGAAAAGAGAATAAAATGTGTTAACTCTGAACTTACATGATATCTTTATGTACTCTTCAGTTGCTTGTCGAATGGGTTCATTTATTCTCGTAAAACTTGGAATCTTTGAATCATGGCGATTGACGTCTGTAAATAGCTCTTGCTTACTCCCTGGAACCTGCAAGGATGGAGTTATGCAAACAAACCCAAATCCATGACTGTTCTCAGACCTGCATTTGGCAATGTGTTAAAGGTGACATAGAATGATTGAACGGAGTATTTTTCCTTGTTCTGTGATGTGACATGTAGACAAAAATCTTTTTGTGTGGGTCTGTAATGCCTTAGAAGCTTCCTAAAAACCTCTCTCAGATAGCTCTATTAGGGTGGGGGATTTTAAACAAGTGGTTTTGCACCTATTTGGCTCCCCCTACTGGCTTAACTTGCAATCTCATTACTGATTGGCTGACTTTGCTGCCACTCAAAAAATATAGCCAATTATTTTAAAGTGGAAGGGCAGTTAGATGCCTGTGATGTCATAAGCATCAGTTTTTCAGATTGGGCTGTTTTCTGGCTGACATTTCTAAAAGAGGAATTTCTATGAGACTAAGATGTTTAGCATGTTTAGCACTTTTTGTATGTTTGTGAATGTGGGTAGAAAAATGGTTTTTCACTCTCTGTCCCCTTTAATAAATGAAAGCTAGTAGCCTATTGAAAATGGTTGGTGCTCACAAAGTACTCATAAATCACAAATCACAATCACAGATTTTTTTTAATTCGGTCATAATTTACTGATCCTCATGCCAAATCTACATATTTGTCTTATGTAGAACAGAAGGAAACATTCAAGAAAAACTGATTTTTTTGCATTCCATGTCAGGGTAAAGTCTGATATTAAATGTGCTCTCAGTCGAAGACACCTCCGAAAAATGTGTTATTAATCACACAACCCAACGATTTAAAAAACGGCAAATAAGTAAAAAAGTTATCAAAATCTTGGAAAAACAGGCAGGATTCTTTACTCTTCTCTACGGTGATGATCATCTTTCCTGCCCACTTGCAGGAAAACCGCGTTTTTCATCCTAATCCTACCCCTAAACCTAACCCTAAACCCAACATTACACGGAATTTAGGCCATAGTAGCCAGAACCGCTGTTTTTATTCTTATCCTACCCAAAAACTTAACCATAAACCGAACTTCTCGCTAAAATTGCTGTATCCCCTTCAGGCGCGCATTGTTGGCGCGTTGCTATTTTGAAGCAACTAAAATAGACTACGCCATTGACCAACAAAAACCTGGTCTAAAGTCTAAAGTCAATGGCGCAATATGATTTTTTGTTATTTAAGAGCGCATTAGTAATATGCGCCTAAACGGGACGACAACGTGGGTTTGCTTAACACATACATGAATGCGCAGCAGCACAAAAACGCTTGTAAATATGAAAGATTAAAGGATTGAATGTAAAAGATTATTATTGAGTCTCTTGGACATAAATGAGGACTAATTATGAGACGTTAGAAGGCGCAAAGAGCTGCTTCACCTGTAGCCTGGTAAGTAAACAAATGCTTTGCTTTAAACAAATGCATCTGTTTTTAAATGTTTTTTTAAATGCTACCTCACCGATTTATTGTATATGATGACTCTGTACCTGTGGATATGGTGAGATGGGAAACATTTTTAAGTAATGCTTAAAAAAATCTGACGCTGTCCAAGTGCTGAACCTTGCGGAGAGCCGTTTGTAAATTCTTTATCTCTAAATAAGTACAATAATACAGTACAAACCTTTTCTTACATACTTGTAAATTATTATTATTATTTTTTGATGATATTGGATAGCCATAGGCTACATTTAAAGCAATATAAAGCCTGCTTTTTTACTTCCATGACTAAAAGAAAACGTGTTTTAAAGGTTTTAATCAAAAAATAAAAAATTTAATACAAGTGAAAAACAACACAATTATTTAACATTAATCTTAAACTGGTGATCTTCTTCCTCCGCTTAGTTTTTCAGTTTACAAAGTCCATCTTTAAATAGGGATTAGACATAGCGCCAGCGCAACAGGCTTTTAAAGGGGATGAGAGCTGAGACTCTCATTGGTTTATTGCACGTTACGCCCAAAATACTCCCATTAATCATTAAAAAAATAGGACCAACCCTTTTCGACCATGCGCTCGGCGCACAAACCATTTTTCCCGTCGTTAAATTAAGTGGATTCGGACACGCCCATTTAGACGTTGCGCTGTGCGCTTTAGACAATGCGCTTAGATCGTGAAAATAGGGCCCAAAACCGTTCTGTACTGTGAATCACTTCAAAATCTTATAATAGTTCAATAATTTCTGTTTAGATCCACCAAATATAAATTGTTATTGGAAGTAATTTGCTTTTTCAAGATAATGCACACTTTTTGTCTTTAGAAAGATCTTTTTTCATACCCTTATTGTAGGAAACTACAACTTATAATATATACAACTTAAAACTACAGCATAATATTTTGGAACAGCATATTTTTCAAAGTATTAAAGTATCTTTAAATATTTTTATTTCATTTAAATAGAATAACATCCACACTGTCATATAAGTGTTGAGGGTAAAATAAAATTTGTAAACTTAATGGCTGTATTAGAAAAATAAACAAAAATGGCATGTGCATAATAATTTGGAACGCGGTGTATGTTTCACGTAAGTTATACAGGAATGACATGAGGATAAGTATAATTTTTTATTTACTATGTAACAAATGTAAGTTAATCTTAACAGGTGGCATTACTCACAGTGGCCATAATGTTTTTACTCAGTGCATCCTTTTTGGGCAAGACATCGGGTTCAGCTTTAAATCAGAGGATTTGGCTGATTAGATAAATCCAAGATGAATAAACATGCAACAGAATGATGTAAATATGCATGAGACATAAGAAAGTATCTAACCAGTCACAGTTATGATGGTGCTTCGCACATCCTGACCGACTCCATTCTCAGCAGTGCAGTGATATTCTCCTGCATCGGCTCGATGGACGCTGGAGATAACCAATGTCCCATTATCTGTGATGATAAAGGTACTCTTATATGTGAAATTTACAAAATATCTTCATGGAACATGATCTTCAGGGATTTTTGGCATAAAAAATATAATTTTGACCCATAGAATGTAATGTTGGCTATTGCTACAAATATATCCAGGAAACCTATAACTGGTTTTGTGGTCCAGGGTCACAAATGTCATAACAGTGTATGCAATATCCACAAACCATGAATGTGTGCATGTTGAGGGAGTGACATAAGTTCAGGTGTTTTTTGGAACATGGCCATTCGGATCCAATTATATTTCATGGGAAAATCTCCAACAGCTCGACAAGGGAGGCTAACAGGAGATCCCTCTGAAACAGCGACTGATGGGATGAACGAAACGATAACGGGTTTCACTGAAACCAAGAAGAAATGTTTTTATCAGTTTACACTGCAAAGACATCACAAAGTAGCACATACAATGCTACTAAAGACTACCTACAGTATCTATATAGTACTTCAGACTAGAGGTCTTCTCGGATCCAACAAATGTACCCGACCCAAATCACTTATTACCCAAAGTCGACGTGCATAAATTATTTTTTAAAGAAAGAATAACACCCAAATCTGACCCAGTGGCAATTTTTTAACTTGACTTTACCCGAATGTAAAAGGCACTGACGTGTGTGCAGTCTGCAGCCACGCACGAACCAGTCAGACTAAAGAAACCACGGTGGCCTCCCAACCAATTTGGCCCGCTGCTCCATTTGTTTTCATTTGATATCTGATGACGACACCAAGGTAACCTCTAAAATGTGCATTCAAAATTGATTGACAGGTCTGTCAACAAAAATAAACCTACGGCCAGATTGAGGACAGATGAGGGGTTAGAAAAGGACTTGATGATCACACGCAAAATAGTTTGGGTCTTCTTTGGTTTGTTGGGCAAATACACATTCATTTTAAAGAGTAACTAAACCCTAAACCAACTTTTTTTAGTTACTGATCTGTAAGAATGATGCTTTATTAGTGCTGTTCATTGATTTTAGTAAGTTTTTTGACATTTTGGATATAAAGTGTTTCAATACTACAATATGTGGTGTAAAAACGTCTGAGTGCTGCCCTCTTCAGGTTAAACGGTGGCTACTGCAGTTGAATTTTTCTATTGGATGTTGGGTCCAAAAAATGACTCGTGACGTAAGCAGGTTCAAGCTCACCACGCCCTTGTTACGATCTCACCACATGCTTGGTACGAGCTTAGTTCGTCCCATTTATCTCCGTTGGGATCTGCCCACTTTTCTTGCATTTTTCAAATATTGCCAGTGGGTGGAGTCAGGCTCTGACCAGGGGTTTAGTTACGCTTTAAATTACCTGAGACTGCTAATATTATACCTGACCCGTTTCCGAGGCACACATGAAACTTTTAGACCCGAACTCACTCTTAGTGGACCCGTGAAGACCTCTCCTTCAGACTGCTTAAAATGTCATTGTACCACATGTCCAAAATATATATTAGTAGTACAATGGCACTGTAAGTAATATTTTTGCAAGTGGAGTTTTACCAGCAACATGAAGAGTCATGGTTTTCTCGTCATGACCCGCTGTGTTGGAGGCCGAACACGTGTAAACACCATCATCATAATCTCTCGCCGAAGAAATATAGAGAGTACTGTTTCTTACCCTGGGAACAAAGTGAACTTATCAAGCAAACTAAACATTAACCTTAAGTGCCCATTATTATCTTCACGCACAGCTTACCCCATCATGACTTTGCCTCCGGTCTGGACTGACTGGCCCTGTTTTGACCACTTTATTAAAGGAGCAGGGTGTCCTGACACTTGGCAATGAACTTCCACCTCGGCTCCCACAGGAGACGTCAGCACCTTTGGCCAGATGGTCACGGATGGAGGTTCTGAAATGAAATGAATGTAATAATGGTAGCTGGTAAAACTAGTGTGGCGCATGACCGGTTTTAGTATATTATATATCATCAATACATATAAATGATTGATAGATTGATAAAACACATACATACGTGTGTAACATTTCCTTACCAAGAACATCCAGAAAGATTTTTTGGGATGTAAGAGCCCTTTTGACATGGGAATTAGATGCTCTGCAGAAATACAATCCTGCGTCTGTCTCCTGTACACTGAAACACAACAAGTTGCACAGTTTAAGGATCATATACACTTGTAGCTACGGTATATTTGCAGGGCTTTGTCTTTATATTTGACAAAAGCCGACCACTGAGGTTAGGTCAAACTAGCTGGGTCAGAAAATTGACATTTTATTGGTTAAAAGGGTTACTGTGTAACTTTTAGGAGGATCTCTTGACAGGGTTAGGGTTAAAAATTTTACATAATGAACTGTATCGTTTGTTTTACCTTAAAATTAGACGTTTTTTTACATACACTGCGGGTGCCCTTACACGAAGTCACACCATGTTTCTACAGTAGCCCTAAGCATGTTTTGTCTCTACTTTGGCACTGTACTAAATGGCGCACTTCATGTGGACTTTCGGTCTCATGGCCTTAAATTGCGCATGCTCGCTTAGTCTACGAGTCCGTAGGGTGTCCAATCTGTCATTTTTACACTTTAAAGGGTGCTTATCCGCGCCCCCTTTGTCCCCTTGATGCGGTCTCTGCAGCAGGCTTCGCGCACTTTACCAACTCAGAAGCCCTTGCGAAAGAGCAATCAGACCAATCAGACGACAGAAGGGAGGAGTTCACACTGACGGGCAACTTCTCTTCCTATTTCCAGCGTGACACTCGAGTCTGTCCCAAAATATGACTCTGGTGCACCCACGTGGACTGGCACCGCCTCAAAAAAGCTATGTGTGATGTCAAGGACACTACATCCATAATTTTTACAGTCTATGGTTTAAATGCAGTAAACACACAATGCACCTGTGGAAGAGCAGGTCTCCATTAGGATCAGTTGTATAGTGGAGTCCTGGATGTAGCAGCTGGTTGTTTTTAAACCAGGACACTTGTGTTTGGGGTCTGCTGTGTGAAGGTCTACAGGGAAGAGTTGCAGAATCTCCCTTCCTTACTGTTAGCTTAGCTGGTTCCTGAGTAAAGGTCCAATCCCTAACTGTGTTACAGGAAGAAATGCAGAATGAATTAGAGGTGCATCATGACCGATGTGCTTTAAAAGTAAATCAGACTCATGCAAAATGAAGGTACCTAAAGGAAGGAGGTAAGCAGGTTGTGATGTAACTCTCTCCTTATCATTGCTCGCTTCACAGAAATAAAAGCCCTCGTCTTTTGAAGAAACTCTCCTATAAGGAGAAAAAAACACGTTTCATGTCATCTAATAATGTTATACAGTCTGAGGATAGACAGAATAAGTCTTCTGGCTATATTTGTTATTGAAAATCACAATTAAAATGTGTAACATATATTTTTACTATTGCGACCTGGTAAAGTTGGATACATTTGTTAAGCAGAAACCCCAAGCAATATAAAACAGTACAGTGACTTGGACCTCCAACATCCCACCATATATCCATAAAAATCTCACTGAAAAACCAGAAGCTGTCCATTCTTCTGTAGACTCCGTCTGGAGGTATTGAGTAATGGATGTCCATCTTTAATCCACTGTACTGTGGGAATGGGAAATCCTTCAACAATACAATGCAGAGCAGCCTCCATTTCAACAGCTACTGTGACATTTTGCGGGCCTTCAATGATCCTTATGTTCATACTGGAACCTGTGCAGGTACAAATAAAGATACAATTCATTTCATTGTATGTAGATGAGGAGGTAGATGAGAAGCAAGACATACGGTATAGATATGTACTGTATGTCTAATGCCAAATGTGACCCTAGACCACAAAACCAGTCATAAGGGTCAATTTTTCGAAACTGAGATGTATATATCATCTGAAAGTTGAATAAATAAACTTCCCATTGGTGTATGGTTTATTACAATTTTTGGCTGAGATACAATTATTTGAAAATGTGAAATCTGAGGGTGCAAAAAAAATCCAAATATCGAGAAAATCGCCTTTAAAATTGTACAAATGAAGTCCTTAGCAACACATATTACTAATAAATAATTTACAAAATATTTTCATGGAACATGATCTTGATATCCTAATGATTTTTGGCCCATACAATGTATTGTTGGTTTTGTGGTCCAGGGTCACAAAGTTATAAACTAGGTGATATATTTAGTTTATATCTATATCGTACCATATACCGTCAGAGTTGCCTCATGACTTTCTTTGCTTATGTTCAGCAAGGGATTGTGGGTGACGCAGACATAATGTCCTTGGTCTGCTTTGGTGATGTTAGCAATGTGCAAAGTGCCTGAAGTCTTCATTTGGATCCCTCCTCCATACTGCCCCTAGTGGTAATATTTAGTGTATCAGGCTATATTAGGATGTATTAGAACATTAGAAGAGATTTTAGAGACAAAAAGATAATTACAGACTACAGACCCATTTACTGTATACCTTTTGAAACTACTACAGAAATTATAATGTATTTCATTGAAATATCATTAGGAACCATTATCTTTTACTATTATAACCACTACAAAGTCCCTTTGTGTGTGTATTGCTCCAATAGGATTTAATGGTCCAAACACATACCAGTAGACACACACAGAGACCATTATAGTTTCCATTACAACCAATAAAATTCCCATTAAAAACATTAAATCTAATATAATTTCTGTAATGGTTTCTATTGTTTTTAGCAGGGATGGAAAATCCCAAGTTGTCACTGGGACAGTAGTACCGTAATATATATCATTAAGGTACATTATGTATACATTTGGTACCAGTATGTACCTTTGAGATGGTAATATGCACTGTTTGGTACCAATATATATCTCTGATGCACTTATATGAACTCTTTACATCCAATGCTGTACTTTTGGAAAGAGTACCGCCCCATTGACAGCAAGGGACCAACTCTAACGTTTTACTTTCTAACAATTGACCTTTTACTTTACCATACCTGAATCTGGTTTCCTGTGTTAAGCACTCTGCCATTTTTTGTCCATGAAATTTGTGCAGGAGGAGAACTGTCACCAGAAACACACTGAAAGAAAACATCCCGACCCTCTTCAGTTCTTAGAGACTGGGGATGAAAGAAAACATCCTCCAAACCTACAAACAAACATAATCGCAGTCACAAAGTCGACTCCTGACAGACATTGCTCTGTGCATATTGCTTAAATAATAAATATTAAAGCAATGGATACCATACATACATACATGCTTTGCTGTCCGTAACAGTGATTTGAATCTGTTTGTTGCTTTCTTATTGCTGTATCATGTATAGTGTTCATTGTTATCCACTTGTACATTAAGAATTAATGCGAGCAGTTGGCCATTTGATGCAATACAACAAAATCTTATACAACAATATTATTTGCTTTTTAAATAAATTGCATAAATTAAATATATATTTTCTGTGGCTCTTTTCCTAGTGTGCATTATTGTAAAAACGTTTTAATTAAAATTTTAAATAAATATAGAATAAAATATACAATATTACGCAAATTTTTGCATTAGCATTTGCTTAAATAAGTAGCATAAATTAAAGGGGACATTTTTTGATACTTTTAAAATGTAAAATAAGTCTTCAATGTGCCCAGAGTGTGAAGTTTTAGCTCAAAATACCCAATGGATCATTTATAATAGCATGTTAAAAATGCCACTTTATTGGTGTGTGGAAAAATGTGCTGTTTTTTAGGTGTGTCCCTTTAAATGCAAATGAGCTGATGAAATCAAACATTGATCGCCATAATGCAGAGCTCAAAATTGCTAACATTTTGGTCGCATATGCTCCTGAAATTTAATTGGTGCAACTTCAAAATATATTCAGGAGCGTTTGCACGAGATTCTTGTGACTGTTTTAATTTCTTTATAAAATGCTTGCATATGTGGAATAATGTTAATTGTCAATTATTCAGGGTTCCCACACCTTAGTTAACTTTAAATTCAAGAACCTTTCAAGGTCCAATACCCTCAAATTCAAGGACTAAATGTGGGGACACATTTCGAGAGCAAGGTTATGTTGTGTTACCCTTAAGGATTCCCTTTGAGGGAACTTGCACTGCAACACTGCGATGACACTTTGGGGACGCCTCCAAGGGTAAGTATAGCTGAATGTGTATATTAAATTCAACCAATGGTGAGGCTTAACGACAAAGACAGGGTGATGTGGAAGCGAGGAAGTATATCGCTATCTGAAATATTGCCAAAGACGGCGTTACAGGGACGCAGGAAGTATGGCAAGGGAGACGCAGTGCCTCGTTCCCTTCTCAGGGAACAACAGTTACATACGTAACCTGAGACGTTTTGATGTGTCAAACACAACTATGCTAAAAAGCATTTCGGTATGAATCAACATTCGCATACAGAAGATATAAGCATTTAAAGCGAACAGTTTACCATGTGTGCTTAAAAAGTCTAGAATTTAATGATATTATCCTGATTAATATGGATTTTTTCCAGAAAACTTAAAAATAGATTCAAGCACTTTCAATGACCTGTATCTATGTATGTATATTCTCCGAAACTTCCCAGGGCCTTGAATTTTCCCCCAGATTCACAAACTTTCAAGGATTTCAAGGACTTGTGGGATTATTTTCTCTGACACAAATTTAGCAAAATATTATGAATAAATAAAATAATAATAAAAATGTGCAAACATATTTTGCAAAAATCTATCATTCTCAGTTAATTGACCTACTGTTTTAATATATAATAATATCCAGCATTTCCAGACACTTAATCTCATTTCATATGGACATCCCACTTTGAGGAAGCAGGGCTAGTTTGAAGTCTGTCGTTGCTAGGTTACAGAGCAGCACAACGTTTAGACGAGCCTTTTGTCAAATTATGCAAGTGTATGAAACATTTGCATGGCACACGTGCGTCTCTCCGGAAAGCCGGTATAATATCTAATAATATCACATTAACATGCTTGCAAAATGCTGCGCTCTTTCAACTCACCTAACTCAGACGCAGTGGAACCGATTCTGATGGAACAAGACAGAAGAAAATGCCAGAGGTAACAGAGCGTCTCCAATGAGCTCCATACAGGACGAGACATGCTAACCCTCTTCATCTGTGCCGTTCATGTGATGATAATGGTCCATAGCATCATTCCTCATCTGACCAAATGCATTCATGCACTGTAAAATAAATACGTTAAATGTCTCATAACCATACATTCACATCAAATAGGGGAGGGTTTGTATAATAAAGTGCCTATACAATGTTCACTCAAACATTTAAAAACAACACAGAATATGATCTTGTCATTGAAATCCAGGAAGTTGGATATCAATCTATAACCTTACTTAAAATATGATTTTCACAGTAAATCCCCCCAAAGCTCAATTTGTGTAAGATGTGTAAGATAAGTCAAATCGCAAAGTCTTACTGAGTAAAGCAGCCTTCATGCATATTCCTATCTTGGTTGTGTTTCATTATCATCACAGGCTCGCTTTGTACACTACAGACCTCTTTACTCTCTTCAATGGATCGGCCACTTTACAACACGCAACGGCAAACCCTCCATTTACTGATGGTGACATGAAAAGAGCAGGGATGCTTTGTACTTAGAGGATCAGTTAGAAGGCTTGTAAGGTAAGGTTTGTACCTGACCACATCAGCTTTCATGCATGGGCACTGTGTACTTATAGGGTGGTGTCAGTGTAATGCTTTCCTAATATGACCACTGCGGTATGAGTTATGCTATGATGCTTTAAATAGGCTTATATTTGTTAACAGCCAGTAATTATGACCGTGGACCACAAAACCAGTCATAAGTAGCATACATTGTACATACATCAAAATTATCTATTATCTTTAATGCCAAAAATTATTAAGTAAAGATCGTTCCATAAATCGTTTTCCACACTGAAAAAAATGATTCATTGAATTTACTCAATTTTTTTAAGGTAAGTGGATGCAATCAATTTATTTAAGCTACATTTAAACAAAAAAGATTAGTAAAGTAAAATAAAATATAAAACTTTTGTTTAAATGTAGCTTAAATAAATTGATTGCAACCACTTACCTTAAAAAATTGATTAAATTCAATGAATCATTTTTTTCAGTGGTAAATTTCCTACTTTAAAAATATCAAACATGTATTTATAATATATATTGCTAAGGACTTAATTTGGACAACTTTAGAGACGATTTTCCAAATATTTAGATTTTTTTTGCAGATTCCAGATGTCAAAAAATATTGAAAAATTGACCCTTATGACTGGTTTTGTGGTCCAGGGTCACATTTAACAAATGTAACAAGGCTCTAGACACATTAAAATATATTAGGAGGGCATGAATGAGTACTTCAAGCTATGACTCATCTGGCATGGGCCATAGACAGCGGGTGGGAAAGCTAATGGGGTCTAATGCCAGCAGCCGGGGGTGTGTTTGCTTTGGCCAAACAACACCCCATTAAATGAAGAAGCAGTTTAGCAATTCATTAAGGTATTGAATATTAGCTCCCCCGCAGAAACACAATTCAAGCACTCAAGACAAGGAGTTTCATTTGTTCGGCATTAGTTGAGGATATGGTGGAAATGGATATTGAGATTTTTTATTTGATAGTTTTCATGTATTTATAGATCGATATATTAAAACTTATTAAATGGATAGTTCACACTAAAATTTAAATTCTTTCATTATTCAATATCATGATTAACACAAAAGAAGATATTTTGATAAATGATGGTAAGCACACAGCTGATTGTAGCCATTAACTAAACAAATACCATAGAATTCAATGGGTACCATCAATTGTGTGCTTACCATCGTTTATCTATCTATCTACATATCTATCTATCTATATCTATATCTATATCTATATATATATATATATATATATATTTTTTTTTTTATTCCTTATATTCATACAGGTTTAGAACAACATAACAATGAGAAAATGATTTTGTTGGGCAAACTATCCCTTTATTTCACATCATTCAGAACGTAAACTATTCATTCTTAAAAATGCCATAAGAGGATGCAAAATATGAAACATTGCATTAAAAATCTATATTTTTTAATCTATATTATACTCCTTAGCTTGACATATTTTTGACATTGTCAACATAGTATAGTTAAATCTTTTTTATGCCATGGGCATTTTTGTACATTTTCATTTGCACGCACTGGTAATATGAACAAATTTACCAAGACATGACATAACATCATTATAATACATTTCAAATGTACACTGAATAATATGCAGTTGTTACCATAACCATTTATTACCCTTATAACTTACCCTTGCCCTTATAACTTGTAAAAAAATGTTGAATTGTTTTGGTCAAATATGTACAAACCCAACTGTTGGGTTAAAATGAACATGTGCCGTGTTGTATCAAACCAAAATTGGCATTTTAACCAACCACTAGGTTTCTCCACACTGTAAAAAATACTTTGCTGCCCCAAAGTTTTTTTTTTGTTTAATCAACTCAGATTTACAAGTCATTTCAACTTACTATTATTTATCTTGACCATGAGTTGTTATAAAGTATTGACTAGAGATGAGTTGTTATAACTTAGTTGTCAAAAACATGTGAATGTTTATTTTATAAGTTGTCGCAGCGCATCCATTGACAAGATAAATAATAGTAAGTTGAAATGACTTGTTAATCAAAGTTAATGAAACCAAGAAAATTTAAGGCAGCAAAATATTGTTTATAGTGCATATGTGAAGTGCAGTAAAAAGAGTAAAATAGCAGAATAAATAATGAGCTGTCAAGAATTTAGATGATGTTTCGGTTTCTACATTAACTTTACTCAAACCACTATTTACACAAATTTAAAGACAAATGAAAGAAAATTGGAAATATAATGCATATAGTATTCAATGAAGTATTGCAAATATATTGGTTTGATAAACATTAACAAGAAACTGGACTCACCCATGCAGAGCAAAACTGTTAAGATTCAGTGCAGCATCTCTGTCAGTGAGCACTCTCTGGTTTTTCAACGCAACACGCTTGATCTAATGATGGAGGAACAGACACACATATACCTGCACGCATACACACAGATGGGCTCTGAGGTCACAGTTCGCCCCCCCCCCCCCTTCGCAACCAGAAACAATATGAGAGAACTAAAGCACCACTCTGCATGTGTTCAGGCCCTATTTCCACACTGTGCCAGAGGACACAAATAAAAATCTAAACCATGCTTTTTGAGACAAAAATGAGAACAATTGTTTTTCAAATCCCTGTGATGGTTATTCACAAAAGGTGTCCACAAGTCTAATAGCGTTTGTTATGCACCTCGGCATCAATCATTTCACACCTGTATGTGTGTTTGGTTGCATGCGACAATATTAGTCGTATCAAATAAAAATTAGCTGAGTTTAACATCTAAAGAACGTTAAAAAAACGGCATGAAAGAAATGGTTATTCTATGAATCTTTGACTGAATCTTTCGTTGAGGAACCAAAATTGATTATTGGGATCACTGCGAAGAAACTTTTAAGTACCCTTATATGTTTTAGTGTCGTTTTTATGTCGTCTTTGATAATTGGTGCATCATCACACAACTCTCAGACATTTTCAGATTATTAGGAAAGTTTACTACAATCTACCCTTTCAAAAAGTACACATTTGTAGCCAAAGAGTACATATTGGTACTTCAAAGATATGTATTGGTACCTCAAAGGCACATATTTGAACCCAAATGGTTCATATTACAACCTTTTGCCCCTAGTGACAGCTTTTGTACCTTTATGTCTGACAGTTTACCATTGTATATAAGCTAACCCAACATGTAGTAAGACTTTGCAAATGTAAATTGACTTCATTTTATTTATCAATCAGATGTAAATTAAAGTACAAATAGCCTGATTTCTAATCTATGCATGAGGCTGATTTTAATTAACTGAACAAAGGCCAATTCTGTTGGGCTGATGTGAAATCTGCGGTGTAGAACATCAAACACCCAAAGTCTGCGATAGAGAAATGGCTGGGAATAATTTCACGTGGCTGCAATATGGAGAATCAGCATTTAACAGAATCAACAAAGGAAACATCTATATATTTATTTTTTTTATTTACATTCTCAAACACAAAGACAATTGCATTTAGCTTAACACTGAAGCCTGCTGGACTCAGGTTTTATCTGTATTTTACAAATTGAGGTTTTAATTTGCACTCTAAAAACCGCTGGGTTATTTTTAACCAAGCACTGGGTCAAAAATGGAGGTGACCTTTTGTGCTGCAAACGCAATGCTCTACCACTGAGCTATAGAGGTTTGAACACAGGTTTGAATATTTAAGTATTAGTGTTGTCTAATAAACTGATTGAAATGTAATTTTTAACATTGAGGTTGAATTACGACAGGTTTGATTTTCTTTGAATTAGATTTTTTTTCACAAAACATTCACATAAAGATGATTAAAAAATGTCTATATAGAAAAGATTAACATAGTAAAGTAAACTTTGTTGACTGCGGTCAGAATTTTAGAAATGAAATTAATAAATAAAATACCTCCCTTTGTGTGACACATTATTAATTAGGTCAATAACTCATACACTCTTAAAAATAAAGGTGCTTTATGATGCAGAAGAATCTTTTCTGTCTAAATGGTTCTTTAAAGCACCTTTAACATCTATAGAACATTTCTGTTTCACAAAGGTTCTTTAAGGTGAAAAAGGTTCTTCAAATTATAAAAATGTATGAAAGAAATGGTTCTTTGAAGAACCAAAAAAAGGTTCTTCTATGGCATCGCTGTGAAGAACCTTTTAAGCACCTTTATTTTTATGAGTGTATACTGTTTCTTTGTATGTGAGTTGTTTTAAATCATCCATAGTCACATAAAAATATTTCCAGGTAAAATAAGAGTCATAGAGGCAGGTTTAGGCAACTTTAGTTTCCCACAAGTTTAAACGGGTTAAAAGATTGCATATAACATTAGTGTCTAGATAAAGAGGAACCCAATCCAAAAGAAACTTGATACAACAAGAAGAATTTGTTCTGGAAAACAGAAATTAGCACTTGTGTGAAGATCCAGTATACAGAAAGCTTGTTCAAACATGAGACGAGTCTCTGTGTTGATACCTACAAAAATTGACATAAGATTACAGTCTATAACTTACAAAATAGGGGAAATATTTATGTAATGAAACGTCCATGGACAACCTACACATTTTGAAAGCCTTCACACTGTAAAAATTTGTTGCACTTACATTTTTAAATTTAATCAATTTGAAATTACAATAATTTACACTTTTTTAACTAGGAGTTGCTATAAATTACATAAAATTTAATTTAATTTAAAAATGTAATTTAATTTTTTTTATAATTTATAGCAACTCCTACACTCTAAAAAAAAAACAAACGGTGCTATATAGCACCAAAACTGTTGATTTGAATCGTAACCATAGAAGAACCGTTTTTAGTGCCATATAGCACCGGTGAAGCACCTGTGTAGAACCATATAGGGGCCATATAGCACCACTATAGCACCACATTTGGTTCTACATAGCACTATATGGTTCTACACAGGTGCTTCACCGGTGCTATATGGCACTAAAAACGGTTCTTCTATGATTACGAGCAAAGAACCACTTTTGGTGCTATATAGCACCGTTTGTTTTTAGAGTGATAAAAATGTAAATTCAAGTTAATTAAACTTAAAACATTTAAGTGCAACACGGATTTTACACAGTGATCATGTTAACCCTCAAGTGATGTTGGGGACAAATCTGGGCAAAATGATTTTCCCCCTTTTAATCGGATCGGTACTAAACTTGGCTACTTTTCCTAGTTTGCCACCTAAGCAAAAAGTTGGACTTTATTCAAAAATTTTAAGTGAATTTAGTAAAAAAAACATTTAAAATGCTTATTTTATATTGACATAGTTTTTTTTATGAAACTTCATTTTTGATTTCATCAGATGTCACAAAAAACAAAAGTGGCACAATTTTAAAGGTTTATCCTGTGTTTTAATTACTGGAATGAAGTTTTTAATGAAAATCATGTTTTATGTGAATTTAGGCTAAAAAAATAAAAATGCCTATTTTACACACATAAAGTTAAAACTACTTTGTTTTGAACCCACATAAGATGATATAACTTAAAAAAATAAGTTAAAATTGTTTAACTTCATTTGTTTAGTTAAAGTAACATAAAAATATTCATTTGACCAAAATGCTGCATTTTTTACAGTGCAGTCAGTTAAGATAATCAGGCAATTCTTTTAAATCACAAAATGAATGCATAACTTGAAAGTTTTTACATTTAACAAAAAGAAAAAAATAGATTTTTTTTACATTTCTGAAAAATATAAATTAGTGATGCACCGATGTATCGGCCGCCGATATTTATCGGCCGATTTTTGATGAATTTGAAACCATCGGCATATCGGCAATAGCACGAGAAAGGCCGATACCGATTGTTTATTAATTAACCGCATAAAGGCAATGAGTTGCATGTCTGTTGTTCAAGTAAAATGTTTTAATGTTTTGGTGTGCACTATACTTAAGCACCGACAGAATACCTTTGTTGAGCTGGCTCAAAAGTCTTGGACAATAAAAGAAACATACTGCACTTTAGTGGGGGAAAAGAAGTCCAACTTTTTTTGAAGTAGTAATATGTCAGTTGAATGTTAATTAGATCCAATCCATGTTCAGTAAAAATTATTTGATGCAGAAATAAACTAGCTAATAGACCAATATCGGTATCGGTATCAGCCAGAAGTTGTCTGTTTAAATCGGTATCGGCATCGGCCCAAAAAAATCCTATCGGTGCATCCCTAATATAAATGGAATCACAATTGGCCAAAATTTGTCCACTAACAGCAGATTTGTGCAGTAGTAGTTAACACCATTTGAGGGTTAAGAATGCAAGTCTCTACATACATAAATGAGTGTTTCTAACACTAAGTCGCTATAACTAGAGAAAACATATATTACCATTTTTAATCCATTCATTCCAGGCATGCAGTTGGTCACTATCTGCATCCACAGCAGACCCTTTGAAAACATCATATTTTAACAAAGCATATTTACCTACTCATAATTGCAATAATATATATATATGTATGTATGTATGTATGTATGTATGTATATATACACACATTATTCTTACCATGTGAGTGATCCAGCAGCAGTTTTCTCATATCCCGCAGTGTTTGAGTAAAATTTTTCAGTTTGTGATGTAGGTATGCATTCTCCTCCCTGAGAGTACGAATCGTATCTTGTAGCTCATATGAATTGGTTATTTGTGGAATTAAAGACATGATCAAAGAAATAAGAGTAAAATATGTTGAAAGCATTATTCTCTTGGTATAATTCGGTGCAGTGCACTAATTCTTGTGTTCTTCAAACAGCAAAAAGCTCTTAAATCTGATGGCAGCATTTAGAAATCAATGCAATTCTTATGCACCAATTATTTTGGTTGCAATACAAGCTGTAAGAACACATTGTTCTTTATAGATGTGTTGCTCTTATTGTGCAAAGCCACACAGTTGTCGTCAAAGTTGTAAAAGCTGTGCAATATAGCACATGACATTTGTTAGCTTTGAATAGAATGTAAAATTAGGTTAAAAAGTTACAAAGCACAAAATACTAAATTAGCAAACATTTTAAATGTAATAT
Organism: Misgurnus anguillicaudatus; assembly: GCF_027580225.2. Classification (NCBI taxonomy): domain Eukaryota; kingdom Metazoa; phylum Chordata; class Actinopteri; order Cypriniformes; family Cobitidae; genus Misgurnus; species Misgurnus anguillicaudatus. The sequence continues at coordinate 8,519,375 of NC_073358.2, forward strand.
ATAGATTAGGCCTAGAAACGTTTAGAGTCACTAACTATAAGAATAACAAAATTATCAACTATTGAATAACTCATGGAAATGATGTTATGCCTTTAAAATCCATTATGAATCATATATGTATATTTTAGCATCTTCAGTGTAGTCACCCTTTGCCTAAAATTTGAATCTGCCATTTTATCAATCAGGTTTTTTTACGTTTTATCTTTTTGGCAATTTTTCTTTGTTAAGTCCAAGTCATCTACTTATGTTTCTTCTGCTTAAGCAAAGTGACACTCAGTGACCCTATTTACGAGTTATGAAATCCATTATACTGTTCAATCAATGTTGTCTAAAGGTTCCTTTATAGCTCCCCAGCCTTCTCTACATTTTTAGAAAGTAGCTATACTAACGTTACTATGAACATATGTTTTACCCATCACAGTAAATATTTATTTAATCCGTATAATAAATTCAAATCTTTCTCACACGTTCGCTTGTATCCAGGCAACCGCAACATAATAACGCGACAGCGGACGTGTTTGAGAATCATTTCCGGTGAATGTTTAGGTCAAATACAATCCAACATGGCCGCTCACATGTCAAGATTGAAGTGCTGGAGCCGAGTACAGAGGTGCGATCTGTGTTTATGTGAATAACTAGTGAAAATTGTTTGTCCCGACTTTATAAGACATGATATTGTATAAGCTCTCTCTGTCTTTTAATGTCGTTTGTTACAGTTGCATTCGTCACGTGATGACGTTAAATAAAACCTCGCGGCACTTGCACACGCACACGCGCTTCATCGACTTTACTATTATATTTTGACTTATTCATTAAGATAAACCTTAAAAGCACTGTTAAAATATTATAATTACAAGTGGGAAGAACGAATTTACTATTGCTTTCGATTGTCATGTTTTAAGCATGTTTGATTTGCTCATAAACTCTGTAAATATTACAACGACTATTCCCTGGTGATAAAAGTACAAATTATAATAGTTTCCATTACAAATACCAGTATGAACTATAAGCTGTTTACAATAATAACCATTGCAAAATAATTCCTGTATGTAGTGTGTTTTAAGTCTTATACCAGTTGGTGGTCTATTGGTTCCCAGATGCCACTCAACACATTACCAGTAGACCCACAGATACCCAGTCAAAAATTCCCATTAGATTAAATCCATTAGAATATTTGTGACGGTTTCAATCTCTAAAATATGTTTTGTATTGATTTGCAGGTATGGCATTGCAGTATGTAGGCAGTACAGTAGTGGCAGTCCATATCCAAACGTCTCTCTGTCCACACCGTTAACCGGGATTCCTAAACCAGTCTTTGCCTCTGTAGACGGTCATGAGACATACGAGACAAAAATCACCACCTTAGAAAACGGACTTAAAGTTGCATCACAGAACAAATTTGGCCAATTTTGTACAGTTGGAAGTAAGTATCTGTGTCAGATATGTTTCATTGGTCAATGCTTAAGCTCTGGTTATATTAAAAAAATGCTTCCTTCTATCAGTTTTAGTAAACTCAGGCTCACGTCATGAAGCAAAATATCCCAGTGGAATTGCACACTTTCTGGAAAAGCTTGCATTTTCTGTAAGTTAATTCAATATTTATTATGCATTGACTTGAACAACAACAACATTACTTTTAATATAGTTTTTTATTACATGAACAAAATGAATTGCTTTTCCATACTTTTAAGTCTACAGCCCAGTTTGGAAGTAAAGATGAAATTCTCCTCACTCTTGAAAAACATGGAGGCATATGTGACTGCCAAACTTCAAGGTTTTGCAATTTATTCAACTTTTAGTAGAAATTAGCCATATATATCTGTATAATTTTAAGTTTATATTATTATATTTATTGTATGTGCATAATGCCGATTTGCTCTTCTGCCTTTTGTAGGGACACAACAATGTATGCAGTATCAGCTGAAGTAAAGGGTCTGGATACCGTAGTAAACCTGCTGGCAGATGCTGTGCTACAGCCACGTTTATTAGGTAAGAACTGGTTGCAATGCAAATGCTGTTGATGGGGTTTGCCATTGAGTCTTTAAAACAGTTAATGGGTGGATGGATGACACATGTGAATTTGCAGATGAGGAGGTGGAGATGGCCAGAATGGCTGTTCGCTTTGAATTAGAAGATTTGAACATGAGACCCGATCCGGAGCCTTTATTAACAGAAATGATACATGCAGTGAGTGGCACCTTTTCCTTTTACGTTGTCTATACTCCAGTATAATCAAAATTATTACCAAAATGTTATATCATGGTAATGGTGTATATAATATTTTTCTCATGTACGTTATAGAGTCTTTAATACATTTAAAAAATGCCTATTTTTGATAATTTAGTACAAAAAATAAGGTTACACTTTTTTATCCAGACAGCGTGCAAAAACTGGGTTCACGTTTCCTTGAATGGACATGTTTGCACAAAATTATTTTGAAATGCAGTGATTTTCCTTGTAAACACACATAGTCTAGAATGTAAATGTGAACCATTAGAAAGAAAACGCATGTGTAATGCATTTATAAGTATATTTGATCCATGCATTACATTTAGGCCTTAAAGTGACAGTACACCAAATAAATTCCATGTCTGCAAAACTAAAATTGTTTATGAAAACTGATTACTAATCGAGAATCAAAATTATTCCAACCATTCCTTACATCCTTATTTAGCTATACATCATTTAAAGGTGCAGGCTGGGAGTTTTGGTGGCATCAGTCCAGAGGTCACCCATCTTTTTCGAAATGCATAGTAAAGCCATGGTCAGGACAAACACGTCGTCTGAGGCAATGTAGTGATGAAACGCGCGCTATAGAACAGTATGTCCGTTTGGGGCTACTGTAGAAACATGACGGCGACTTCCATGTAAATAAACGTCTCATTTTAAAACTTTTAACTAGATCGCGCTCCGGTGATGACATCATCATAAAGACTCTTCATCATAACATCAATACCCAATTTTGAGCAGATATCAAGATGAATTAAGACAATTTAATATCTGCAGAAACCCTTTAGGTTGGGAGCTAATATTTATCAAATCCTGGCGTAGGATCAACGTTAAATTTTGACGTCGGATAACATTTCTGATACGCATTTACCATAAAGACAGGCAAATAGACAAATACTCAAAATTTAAATGAAACAAAATAAATATATTAAAGTATAAATAAACACTCCCAAGCTTAACAACAATGACAGTAACAAACATGTAACATAAACAATAATGTAATAAATCAATACATAACTTACAAACTGATAACTGGAGTGCAGCATATTCATGTTATTATCAAAAAGCATCTTATTTTAAGGTAATAAAAACATATCTGTTTAATATTTAGGGTCTTTATACACCACTGAAAATATAGTTATGTATAATATATTTCATATCTGTTAATAGATCTTCCTAAATTTTACACATTGCACCTTTAATGGATGATGTCTTTTCATGTCACATGTATTTCTTCTGTTTAGGCAGCATACAGGGGAAACACTGTGGGTCTTCCTCGCTTCTGCTCTGCTAATAACGTTGAGAAGATTGACAAAAAGTTGCTGCTTAAGTACCTACAGAGCTATTACTGCCCGGAGCGCATGGTGCTGGCGGGGGTCGGGATCGAACATGAACAGCTTGTTCAGTGCGCCAGGAAGTATCTGCTTAATGTTAAACCAGTATGGGGTGCGAGCACACCTGCCAACGTCGACTTGTCTGTAGCGCAGTACACTGGAGGCATCGTTAAGGTGGGACGCTGATAAATGTTGTGTGCTGCTTGAAGATTCCAGCATGTCTTAAGTTAAACTTTTTGTCTCAGATGGTTAAGGACATGTCTGATGTCAGCCTGGGCCCTACGCCAATTCCTGAACTAACACACATTATGATTGGCTTGGAGAGCTGCTCTTACTTGGTCAGTAACAATTTTATTTTGGTTATAATTCAGTTGATTTTGAAGAGTAGTCTAGAATTGTTGATTTGATATGTGGCCTGCTTGTTTTTTGCGACCAATAGGAGGACGACTTTATTCCCTTTGCCGTCCTCAATATGATGATGGGCGGAGGTGGGTCTTTTTCCGCCGGAGGTCCAGGAAAAGGCATGTTCACCCGTCTCTACCTTAATGTGCTCAACAGGTGTGACATCATCGCTTCTTGTATATTACAGGATATTTTTTTTTTATAGATTTTGCTTGGAAATTTAGGAATTTTTTTATTTTTTGTAGGCATCATTGGATGTACAATGCTACTTCCTACCACCACAGCTATGAAGATAGCGGTTTGCTTTGTATCCATGCAAGTGCAGACCCCCGACAGGTACTGTATTATATTTCTGTAGTATATAAAAACAAATAAATACCTGTATTTATGCTAGACTGTTTTTTTTAGGTGAGAGAAATGGTGGAGATCATTACTCGAGAGTTTATTCAGATGAGCGGAACGGCAGGAGAGGTAAGTCCGCATTTGCTTTTGTTTGTAATTTGTTGTTGAGATGCGACCTTCAGAAAGTTTCTCCTCATGTGTAGATGGAGCTGGAGAGAGCCAAGACGCAACTGAAATCAATGCTCATGATGAACTTAGAATCACGGCCGGTCATCTTCGAAGACGTAGGTCGGCAAGTACTTGCAACGGGGAAAAGAAAACTGCCTAGCGAGCTTTGTGACCTCATCAGTAATGTGACCCTGCCTGTGCAATCTAGGCTGAAGTCTCATTTTAATCTTTGACATGACTTCACACAAGTCAATATTAAAGATGTCATGCATTCTTAATGGGTGATTCTCACAAAGTCCAGATTTAGAAGATGTCCAGCATCAGAATTTTTAAAAAGCCCTTAAAGCCAATTTTTTTTGCACAAAAAAGATTTAAGGTCTGAACTTACTATAACCATTATTTTTAGAGGAGAAATAATTTAATTTTTTAGATTATCATTATCAAAAATTATCATTACCGCAACGTGATATTACATTAAAGGTGCAGTGTGTAAATTTTAGCGGCATCTAGTGGTGAGGTTGCGAATTGCAACCAATGGCTTAGTCCACTGCTCACCCCTTTGCTTTTGAAAGACATAGAGAAGCTACGGTAGCCACCACCAGACAAACATATTATCGTCGGAGACAACTTAGTAAAAAAAATGTGTCCGTTAAGGGCTTCTGTAGAAAACAGGCGGCACAAAATGGCGACTTCCATGTAAGGGGACCCCGGTGTATGTAGATAAAAAAGGTCTCGTTCTAAGGTAATAAACACATAACGGTTCATTATGAAAGGTCTTTATACACCCCTGATAATATAGTTTTGCATATTATTTTCCATTTCTGTCAAGAGATCCTTCTAAAAATTACACACTGCACCTTTCGGTAATACTCATGTTTTGGTAATGAGAACTAAAAAGTTGTCTAGGTACTATGACAAACAAAATTTCAATTTTTATCTGGAAAGAAAAAATAAGAAATACTTACCTGGTAGCCATCTTGAGTGTCACAGTCAATTATGTCCCTTCCAACAATTTCTTTTTTAAATTTTAATTCCTTGAGGGCTTAAACAATGATTGAAAATTGTTGCGGAGGATGAGTAAATTTTTCTTGGACACATTTATATTCCTTATTATTGTCTCTACATTTACCAATGATCACCAAATAAATACCATATGTTTCTTTACTGTAAATGTTTATAGTATAACATGCACTGAAGCTTTTTATTTTTTAGATTTTTTAATTATAAATATTTTCATGTCAAAGAACCCAAATCCAGTCATGGACACGTTGCGGTAATGAAAAGTTTCCCCTTAAATGTGTAAAAACAACAAAATTGATTTGTATGATATCATGCATGTGCAAAATAGTACATGAAGAGATGTTTGTAACTGTATGTTTTTTATTTTGATAGCATTTACTTTTTTTTATCAAAATGTTTCACGACACCTCATAAGTCTAATTTCGCGAGAATCACCCTAATGTCTTTGCTAACTCTAAAGGGTAAAATTTACCCAAAATCTCTTTGTTTGTAGGTAATGTTACAGCCAATGACATCAAGAGAGTCACAACGAAAATGCTGCGCAGTAAACCTGCAGTTGCTGCGTTGGGAGATCTGACAGAGTTTCCTTCCTATGAGGACATCCAGGCAGCTCTTTCTAGTAAAGATGGACGTCTTCCTCGCATATTCCGCTTGTTTCGATAATGGACCTTGTTGAACTGACACCACCTACAGGCAAATATAAGCAGGACTGACCCCACAAATAGTTTTTTTTTTGGATGAGAATTTAGGTCCAGTGGTAAGGACTATGGTTACAGCTGTATTATGACTTATATGCCCATTTCTAGCAAAATAACGTTCACATTTCTGCATTAATGAACATGAACCAACATTACATAGCATATTTCCCAAAATATGGACTAATGCTATTAAATTCACTGTGTTAAGCAGAGCAAATGTTTGCTATTTACCATAGTAGTAAGTAAAAGCCTTCGATCATTGAACTGTATGGTGGGACTTACTATGTATGTAATGGGATAAAGCTGCCAACCTCCAGTACCTCATGGTGTCTTCTTACTACGTCATGTATGTCAGAATATCCCTTTTGTTAGATCTATCCTTTGTCATGAGAGCCCTATATTTATTCCCTTGCACTTTTCCAGAAGTTGACTGTTTTAGTTAATGCTTTGCCATTTTTTTTCTACTGAGAATATCGATCACGTGACATTTATGAGCTTAAACAACCATTTTGCCCTGAAATAATAAATGTACGGTCCTTACTTGCCAGGGTCTTTCAGATTTAAACACAGTATTTTTGTCTCTGTGAATGTGTAATTGTCATATACATTTTAAATGTTCAATAACAGGCTCCTGGCTTTGTGTTTAAGATGATCATATTTTTTACTGTCATAAGTAGAAATAACAACTTCAGTACAAGTCAGATTTTTTTGTTACTTAATGTAAACATATATATGTACATGCTAGTGAGCAAGATCGCAGGCACTTTAGTACAGAAACAACTGAACCATTCGTAGATGCATCGCTCTGTGTTCCACCGTTATCGAGATCCATGCACATGTAAATACCACTGTAGTGCTAATATGGTAATATATCTCATCTGACATCAAGCGAGCACAAGTACATTGGGTAAGTTAAGGCAATAACCTCAAGTATGATCCGTACCTGCTTTCAAATTATATAATTCCAGCTACATTGGGTCTAGGGATGCATAACGATTAATTGCGATTAATCTATAGCAAAATAAAAGTTTTTGTTTACATCATATATGTGTGTGTGTACTGTGTATAATAACTTTGTAAAAATAAATGCACACACATTCATGTATATATTTAAAAACCAATTACATGTGTATATACATTTGTATATTTATGAATAATTTATATTATATATAAATATAAATACTAAATATATAAATATATATTTTTCTTAAAATTATACATGCATGTGTGCATATTAATATATACATAATTATTATACACAGTTCACACACATATATGATGCAAACAAAAACTTTTATTTTGCTATAGATTAATCGCGATTAATCGCCATGCATCCCTAATTGGGTCATTATTTTCTGCTTTTTTATTATTTTAATAATTTAGTATTAATTGTCATGGATCACAAGATGTTACAGGCCATAACAATACAACATTCTTCGTAAAAGTCCTGTATAGCTAAAAAAAATATGATTTCCTGTGTCAATTCTGTTACTGTCAACTCTGTTACCAAGGTAGAGTAACAGTGTTGACAGTCATGTCTGTGTATAAATAAGGTTTATTTAACTAATTTAGGCAGGAGCATGGTCATGTAATCCAACCAATCAGCACTAAGAGGTCTCTATATGGTGGTCCCTCACCTCTGTCCCGTTTTTGTAACATCACCCCTCCTCCCAATCAAGGTGGGGGGTTAAAGGGTTCGGGGTAAGATTGCGAGCTCTGAGCCTTTTACTTGGACAACACGCCATGTACTTTATTTCTTATTTGATCATATGTTAATGCAAACTCGTGAATTGCAAGTTCTGTTAAATTCTGTCAACACTGTAACTTTACTACTCTACCTTGGTAACAGAGTTGACAGTAACTGACACGGACTAATTCTGACAAAAGGAAATAATGTTTCTTAGCTATATAACACTTTTAAAGAAAATATTATATTTTTATGGTCTGTTACATCCTGTAAATCATGACAAGGAGTACTAAATTATTTAAATAGTCAAAAATCTATCCATTTAAAAAAGCTTTGAACACCAAATGTACCTACGACTATATAATTCAACGCAAGTTTCGTTTCTCTGCATACTCGTAACCACAAGTTGTCACATTATCCCCATCAATGACAGTTGTAAATGAAACGCATGCGAACAGCATTTTTTCCATAATTTGCTGGTAATGTTACAGTATAGTTCCCTTTTAAAGAGCACAACCATAAAGAGCACATTAATTAACTGTTCGTAAATAGGATCCAGCTTCCTGGTACATCGGGTGCTTAAGGTGTCAATGAATGATAAGAAACGTGCTAGTTTCAGTTGAAAATACAAAACACATGACTGTCAAGTTAAATATACAAAAAAATATATATATACAAATACACTGGAATAATGAATGTACTGTACAGTGTGGACACTACTAGTGTGTTAGGTCATCTTCATTTACTCTGGTCAGTAAAATTAATAAAGTCCTTTCTGTTTAATCAAACAATATTATGTTTCTGGGGTCCCTGTACTGTGCACCGAAGCTTCACATTGTACTTCAGCGAAGACAGATAAGCGGCGTGACGCTTCTAGTACCGAGTTGTCCTGAAAGTCCAGCTTTCCACGCAACTTGGTATTTGAAATGAGCAGTTTAAGCACCCGTGGCTTTTGTGCACTGGTCCCAGATCAGGATATTGTGCAAACAGTGCTGCTGTTCTGGTTTTTCATGGTTGCCTCTCTCTTTTTCAGCTCTCTGGTGATTCTCCTCCTGATTCCCTCTAAATACAGACCCCTGTCGAACTGCCCAGCACCCAAAGGAATGCTGGGAAAAACAAAATGAGTGATTTAGCCAAAAATTTCAATTTATAGAATTTGATCAAATGGTAAAAATGTATATCTTAAATCAATTAAGTGGTGTGACGCCCCAGCGCGACCTTATGTATTACGTAATCATGTCGAAAGGTCTGGCTTTAAAGGGAAACTCCACTTTTTTTTAAAATAGGCTCATTTTACAGCTCCCCTAGAGTTAAAATCTATTTTACCATTTTAGAATCCATTCAGCTGATCTCCGGGTCTGGTGGTACCACTTTTAGCATAGCTTAGCATAATCCATTGAATCTGATTAGACCATTAGCATCGCACTTAAAAATGACCAAAGTGTTTCAATATTTTTCCTATTTTTCCTAAAACTTGACTCTTCTGTAGTTACATCGTGTACTAAGACCAACGTTGCGATTTTCTAGACATTAATGGCTAGGAACTATACTCTCATTCTGGCGTAATAATCAAGGAGTTTCCTTGCGTAGCATGGCTGCAGCAGGCGCAATGATATTATGCAGTGCCCGAAAATAGTCCCCTTGGTAACTTTCAATAGCAGGGGACTATTTTAGGCACTGCGTAATATCATATTAAACTCTAGTGGAGCTGGAAAATGAGCTGTTAAGGTCCACTAAAGTCCACTATTTGGAGAAAAATCCTGGAATTTGTTCCTCAAAAAAATGTATTTCTACTTGACTGAACAATTAAATAAATTATCTGAATTGTTTTATGAAAGTGAAATATCCCTTATGATTTTAAATATCATCCCATCAATGTTGTAAACAGCAGCTTACTTATCTCGACCAGGACGAAGCTTGACCTGAAACAAGCCAACGACTGGGCGGTGGTCTGATGTCTTAATAGCCGAGCAAGATGTATACTTGACCACCTTAATGTCATCTGCTTGTCTGTTTCGATAAAGAATTCGGTCCTGTTAACATATCGAAAAAAATATGGTGACACTGACGGGCATATTGTGACAAATCAGGATGGTCTTTACATAATAAACTAGAAAGCTTACAGTATAAGACGGTGTCCTCTGTTTTGTAGTAGTGTCGTAGACGTCACAACCAATGTCAAACTTGTAAGTAGGAGTAAAGTGAATTTGTGCTTCCTGAAACCCTTTGAAAATGGAACCTGCAAATCAACACAATTACCTCAATGCACAGATCTGTCCAGTTACACACAGTGCATTTTGTTGGCACATACCTTCTTTCATCTCTTTAGACAGCTGATCGTGTTGTAAGAGCAAGCTCATGTCTGCATCAGCAACCTGATTCAACATGGCTTCAACCTCTCCTCTGGTTTTACCCAAGCGAAAGTTAAAGTCTCCGAACCAGAAGACTTCATCGAAACGTGTCGTGACGTCAGCTGAGAACAAACAACAAGAGAATCACGTTTGTGAAGAAGAAATGCAATGATGATCAACCGCAGTGACACTTACAGGTCGTGGAGCGGTAAGGGTTGGTGTCAGGGAGATTTCTAGGGAGAGCCAAAGCTTCGATGATCTTGTTGTAGTCTAAGATTCTTTCATATATTTTAGAATCTCCAGCTGAAACAAAACACAAAATTATGGATTGGATAAATACAGTCTTATAAGTTTAGTCTTTGATTACAATACCACAGTACATCATTAATCCTCTGACTCATGTTTTATCAAATATATATAACAAGACTGAGCACTCCTATTACTATGAATAGGGGACAATGCAACGCTTTAGTGATGAAAGTCCCGCCTTTCAATTAAAAGAGCCAATCATCAATTGATAAAGACAGACAATTCTCTGGGGGAGGAGCTCTGTACAGAGTCTCACGAGGCCTTAATTAAGGGTAACTGATGCGATTTTAAATATATTTAAAACTTTTAAAAACTTTATGAACTAGCTTCCAGTGAGGCCAATGCACATTAGGCATAGCGTACAATGCGTAAGATCCAGTGAGAAATGACTCTCGCGAGAACCGTTTGTTGTAAGTTGTTTTAGCTACAGGGTAACTTAATATACTCTTGTCTTAAATCAAAATAATTTGCCATTTTCTTTAAAATCCTTGATTTAGACTTCTTATTCGTGACTGGTGTTGTTTTGGCAAAGTTTTTTTTTAGTACAACATCCCAGGATTTTTCTCCATAAAAATGGACCTTATTGGACATCAACAGTTTACAGTTTCAATGCAGTTGAATTTACGCCAAAACTAGGGCTGGGTATTGGCAAGGGCCTCCCGATACGATACGTATCATGATACAATACAATGCGTTGCATGTTGCGATACATTGCAATAATAATCAAAAAATGTACAAAAAAATAAAGTTGTTTTTAAATTTTCTGCCATTTTCTCACTCCCTCTAACTTCTGAGACATTGGCCGAATTGCCGTACATGGCAGACAACTGGCCAATGACAACTACAGCAGCGGCGGAGGAGGTCGTTTGACGCACACAGAGGGATTTTATGGTTTTTAAAATACCGAGATCGAAATATCGATACAGCTAACTATCATGATAGTTAGCTGTATCGATATTTTTGCACAGCCCTACAAAAAACGAAGTACTTTTTAACCACAACTTCTCGTCTTGCACTAGCCTTGTGATGCGCCAGCGTGACCTTAACTATTACATAATCACATGGAAAGATCACATATGCAAAACTACTGCTTCAGTGTTTACATGTGTGGAGAAAGAGTATCATTCAGACGTTGTTGTATGTGGAATGATACTAATTAATGTCTGTGTGTCAGTTTATTGTTTAAAATGGTCCGCAAGTGTGCGTTTCACATATGTAATGCGCTTCCGACGTGATTACGTAAGGTCGCGCTGACAAGTCACACTAGTGCTAGTGCAAGACGAGTTGTTGTGGTTTAAAAGTACATATTTTTTATTTATTTGGTGAAAATGACGATCATTTCACTACATAGGACCCTTATGCCTCAGTTGGTATCATTTAGAGCCCTTTGAAGCTCCATTGAAACTGCAAACAGTTGGGGTCCACTAAAGTCCACTATATGAAGAAAAACCCTGGAATGTTTTCCTCAAAAACAACTTCTCAACTGAACAAAGAAAGACATAAACATCTTGAATGACATGGGGGTAAGTAAATTATCGGGAATTTTTTATGAAAGTGGAGTAATCCTTTAACCGCCTTACTTCTGTGAAAGATGGATGCACTTTTTTGGGTTTGAAAGTCGTGTACCCTGTTTTCTACCATTATAAAGCTTGGAAGAGCCAGAACATTCCATAAAATAACTAAAATTGTGTTAGTCTGAAAAATGATGGATTAAAGCAATAAACCCCAAGAAGCAGTGGGTTACCAGTGCATTTTATAACAGCTAAGGGGCGTTGTTAGGCACGACGCGAAGCGGAGTGCCTAAACCCCCTTAGCTGTTATAAAATGCACTGGTAACCCAACGCTTCGAGGGGTTTATTGCGTTTATAAAACGGTTACTTCATATTCATAACGTTAGCGGGATTTTATAAAATAAAACACAAATAAGTTGTAATTATATTAGTATAAATATTACTCTTCCGCCAAACAAAGTAGTTCCTCAGAATCAAGTGTGGCTGCAACAGAGCGCAGTTCACAAACAACACAGATGCAGCAAAGGCACAATGAAAATATCTGATTAAAGACTGTGGTGTTTATTTTATAAATCAACATTCATCTAATTTATACATTAACATTTATATCGTGCAACTGTTGAAGTGATGTTGATCAAATATTTTTGGAAGCATGCTTAACTTTTTTTGCCACCCAGTTTTAGTTGAATGCCTTACAGAAAAATGATCTTCTTTAAATAAACATAAGAGATCAAATGAAAGAACAGTCCATCCGCTTTCCAACAACATCAAAAAACTTTCATCCTACCTTCATTTGTTGTCTTATCAGTTATCACCTCTCAAATTTTCAGCTAAATGCGGAGATAATTCCATTTTTGTGAAGAACTTTGTAAGAGATCAGATTCAGAGCCTGATCAAAACACATGTCACGCTAAATCCACCACAACGCTGTTGTGTCGAGTGAATGCCTCAGTGTTTAAGTTGGATAAGATTGCCATCTTGTGGATAATAGCGGAAATATCAATAAGACAAAAAAACCTTCAGAGAACGTTTTCTTTTTATTGACGAAATGTTTTATTTATTGACATTTATCTGGATATCGCCATAATTGTGCAAAAGTAGAAAAATAAAAAAATGATTAAAGACTGGTGTTTATTTTCATAAATCAGTATGAAGCAACAGTGGCGCAGTGATACTTGTGATGCGGTCTGAACCGTGGGTTTACCGGGGTATTTTATCACGGCTTAGAACGCGTTTCAACCAATCAGAATGAAGAACCAGAACGAGCCGTTTTATAAATATGTATTTTGGAAGGTTTGAGGGTGAGTGAACCATGGGGTAATTTTCATTTTTTTCACTGAATCATCGCTTTAAGTAACAAAAGTTATGGTACAGCTGAAATCAGGTTTAAAGGGCACCTATGGTTCCGATTTTACATTTCCTTTGGTGTGTGAGTGTGTATTAGCACATGTTTAAGATATGCAAAAGCTACAAACCCAAAAGTAAACGATGACGCAAGTTATTGTCTCCAACGTAACTCTTTTTTCTTGGACTACAACAAACACACGAATTGTAGGCAACAGTTTACTTCCTGGGCCGGTTGATGTGGCCAAGACCAACGTTATCATAATTCATCGTGCTTCGGAGTCGGACTCAGCCTGTAAGTTAACTTCTGTCAGCCTTGCATTGTGAGCGAATCTTTCAAACATGGTAAGAAGCATCACATTTCCGGCTGACGTCAAATGTATTCAGGCCAATCACAACGTACAGATTAGCGAACACATTGTATAATACCAAATACACAAAATAACGTTGTTCTTTAGCAATGAAATAGGTGCTCTTTAAGTGTTGGTCAGAAATATGTGGTTTGATTGTGATATTAGCATGTGATTTTAGAGATATCTGTCTTTACTTATAGGATTTAATCTTACATGACTGAAATAACTGCACGAAGACATTGCAAATATAGTCGCCTGGTTCCCTAAAGGGACTTTGGTTTTACTCACAGGTAAAATGAGATGTGATGAAAAGGAAGGATGTCCCGAAGAAAGTGAAGCAGATACCCACAGCTCCTTTAGTCTTGATCTGGGATATAATTCGGGTGGTGACTGTGGCATGTTCAACTTCTGTAGTGACAAAAGAAACCCATTACAATTAAAAATGGGTACCCAAATAATCCCTCCAAACACATCAGCAATACATTGATTAATATGGACATTATGAACTTCAGACACCTGTGTTGTTTTTACTTCCTCTGTGTGAAAACATCTCATAACAGCAGAGTTATCAAGTTAAAGTGAAGAACATTCGACAGAATCACGTGATTTTATTATCTAACCCAAACCACAGAGAATAAAACAGCTTTTATTAGGCCAGTGGTATTACTGAAGTCTTCATTCATTTGTTTTTATCAAAAAATATTTATTTCTGCATGTTAATTTTTTTATAAAATTACTGCTATGATTATTAAAAAAAGAGATGATAAATATGTTAACATATTACATGTGTTATATTATGGCTAATTCAAGCCTTACCTGAACAAAACCATATGAGGTCCCGTCGAACGAAAACGGTGAGATAGAGCACACCGTGAGCAGCCGCGTACAGCATTACGTAATACGGGCCAAGAGTCTCCTGCAGACGGATCTCCCATTCTCTCCTGTGGATAAACACGAAGATAGTAAACGTGCCGAATAAAACACAGATAAAGAGAGAAACAGTAAAAAATTGCCTGTTTCTCTCCTGTCAGGACAACCTTCCTGAACGCCAATAACATAAACATCTTGTGCAAAGTCCGTGTCGGTTGGAAGTAACAGATCATCAAGATTGTATGGAAGGTCCTGACATCAAGAGAGAGAACTTACTACAGCTGGCATACAGGTAAGCGTACAAAACAATGCAAGAAAAGCATCTGTAAGTCCACACCTTCTGTCCCTGCATGTTCCATGTGGCAATGTAGATGCCAAGCCGTCTCTCTGGGAAGTAGCGATCCAGCTCTTCCGCTCCCAACAAAGCACCGTTTCCCAGAACACTGCCCTCTAGAAAGCTTCTAGAAGAAACATATTACAAAACATAGTAATGTTTTAAATAATTTAAATAATTGCAAAAAAGGCAGAAAAGTTAAAAAATTATGTTATCCTTTGCTATAACAATATTATTTGAATTTGTCCCTGCGTTCGAAATTGACTGTGACAGTACGAATTAGATAAAGTACCTAGCTGTGTCCCAATTTGCCTACCTATAATACTAGTACTGCTTTTGTGTCAAGAAAGTACATACTTTTGAGTAAAGAAAAAAAATAACATTCATACCTTTATGGGATCTATACTGTATTGACCGAAGTTTAGAAGTGTACCGGCGTATATATACGGCATATCGTCCAGCCCTACGCTGAGCTCTAATTGGCTTGTTTCAGATCTGTGCCCCAAACCCTCCAACTTTTGTTGTTAGCAAATTAATATCCTTTTTTTTATGTTTTTGACCTCATGTTCTCAGAGTCTCATAACTGTGTTGCAGATTGTAATGTAACTCATAGTTTTGGAAGCGAAATAAAATATAAAGAAAATATGATTTCATCCTTACAAAATCACCCTTTAAATGGCATTCAGCTAAAGAATAAATAAAGGATTAAAAATCTTCGATTGGCTAGCTGGATGCGATGTAAGTCATGCCTTTCATTGTTTTCCCTGTTTGCTGTTTTCAAGTCTGAATGCGTGATAGACTGCGCAAAATTGTGTGGCTTTGCATGGACATAAGGAGAGCGAGAGCGAGAGCTCAGGTAATCAATCAATTCAGATTGTTACACATTTGTTGATATTTGTTGTAAGTATTTTGTCATTTAATTTGTTCATATTTGCCTGTTCAGCAGAAAGTTTGCGTGTTTTATCGCCACCGGCGCTGTCATTGCGAGAAAAAAAGCATTCACAAATGAATAAACACATTTTAACTTGTTTGCTTGTCTTGTAAGTTCATGATTAAAAATGAACATGTAAACGAAAACAATTATTATCATTAAAACATGAAATGACAGATAATAATTGACTCTGATGGAATTTTTACAACGCTGTTCATCAAAAAAATGACGGAGATTTAAAAAGTCTAACGCAACCTATGGTGTGTGTGTGTGTGTTTTGAGTGTGATTACCTTGATTAGTTATACTTAGTTAAACCCAGATTATACTCAAACTTACAGCTTTATAGTACATTTATTTAACTGACTTCAACAGTAACATTTTCAGCATTTTAGCTAAGCAATAATGATACATCGTCATTTGATAAATGGCCATTAACAGTCCTGCATCACTACAGTAAAAGTTTGATTTTGAGTTTGTTTGCACCCCCCCCCCCCCAAATGGGGGCAACTTTAAACTAATGTATGCATGTGTACATTTAACATAATACTCACATAGATTTGCACATGTAAATCCAACAAACAGAATGTAAATGAATGGTCTACTACAGCAGTTTTAAGTTGCAGTAGATCCAATTATCTCATGGCAATTATCTCATGGTTTCACACTTTGACATTCTGTGCAACTAAAGCTGTTTAATTCATTCTTTCAGTAGCCAAATGTCTACAGGAACAGTACATCTGTTTTACTGAAATAACACAAAATAACAATTTGATAGACTCTGGATGAGCCTTTAACCTAATGACACATTAGCATTATCTTGAGGTGAAAACTAAATCCAACTGGGTTGCAACAGAATGCAGAACATATAGGTAACCAAAACGTTCTCACCTGTTCCTCACATCCCTGGGTCTGATGGGGTTCAGCACACTATACGTGGACCTCATAGAGTGGACAGAGACATTGTCCGACACCATGTTCTCAAAAAGCCGGCTATCGCTCAGGTTCCTATGAAGTCTCTCAGAACGTCCCCTTCTCCCCACCGCACTGTAATCCAAACAATCCTTGTCAATCCGATTAGTTGTTCTTAGGCTCGCAGAGGCTACTGTGTGATCCAGAGGAGGACATGTGCTGGTGGACGGCAATGGAGAAAGGACTATTCGGGACAATTTCATGCGTTCTTTCGGATCACAAAGCTCATGTGGGGACACATCACTTTCTGAGAAGCTACCAGACCAATTCCTGAATGCCGTCTCCATGGGCAGAAGATCAAGTGGCCGTCTAGATGAAGGACTTTGTCCATTCTTCAAACCCAATGGACTGCTTGAGTTTTCTTCTTTTAGAGAATCGGTGGAAGATCCCGTCTCACCCGGGTCTGTGAGACTCTCCTGGCTGTTTCTCAGTCTTCTCCCTCGGACCTTCTCCTCGTATGACATGTTTCTACCTCCCATCGCCAATCCGATGTGTTTCGGCTGCGAGGGAGGCCGAGGCAGATATGGACTAAGCTTGATGTCCTTGTGTTCATCCTGAAGTAGTCTGGGTCCATCATAGGGCTTGTTGACATCTATCAATTCCTCTTTGTTGCTGATGTCTGTACTTGAATCTACCCTAAGGACAGTATTAGCTTTGCAGGCTGGTTCACCTGAACTGAGATCAGTGGGGTTAAATGGGATGCTTTCTCCATTTTCACTCATTCTATTGTTGGATTTGGTTTTAGATGTAAACAAGTCCCATGGTATTACAGTAAATGATCACATCCTGTCGAGACAGTGAGGAAATTTATGCTTATGACTATGAAAGCACCATTTTGTTAACATTACAGTTTTATTATAGTAAAAATAGTAGTAATCGTGATTTTAGCGGTTTGATTATCATAGTATGACCATAGTTTTACTATGGTTAAACCATGGCTACTTTTTGTGGTTAGTTTTCGTGAGTTTAATGACAACCAACATGATTAAAACCTCTAAATTAACGTATACATTAAAATACAAAGACAAGAATTATCGAAATCTCTGCCTCTGAGACCGCTAACGTTATGCTAAAATCACCGATTACACGCGATGACCAAACATCTATAATGCCATATTTCTCGAATACAACTTATATGCTAAATATACCTATATAAATGAGGTAAATGTATCTAAATACAAGAAATAACAGAATGAAACACTGCTCCGTTACCTTCAATTCACTGAAGAAACTTACTGACTTCCTAGCAACGCGTAGCAACCAACAACCGCACAAGAGGAAGCACGCGCACGCTTCACCTCAGTGTGTTATTCAACAGCGCCATTTAGCGACAGAGATGCGACTGGATTTTTTTTTTTTTTTTTGACTGGATTCATTTTTAATTATTTGAAAATAATACAGAAAAGCCATGGATAGAAACATACAGCACAAAAAAAACATAACAAAAATAAAATAAAAAATTGTATTTTTATTAATTTATAATTTTTCTCAGCAAATTCCATTCACAAATGGATCAAACCTGTGTTTCTGTATTTTTAAAATAACTGGAAAATTATTTGAATTTGAATATATCTCATAAGAAAGTTATAAGGACTCTAGTATTTGCTCTGCTTTTGGATCATTTATGTAGTGACATGATTTAATATACAGGGTTTTTTTTTTAGCCAAGCCACGACAAATCACAACATTTAACATTTACATCAGAATTAAAATTTATTTACGACAATTATACTGATACTATAGTGATTTTTAAAGGAGGCAAAAACCATTTTTAGGTTTGGATGGGTGATATAGGGTAAGTAAATGAGACACTTTTTACCACAATAAAATAATAAAAGTTTTTCTATATTATTATTATTATTATTATTATTATTATTATTATTATTATTATTATTATTATTATTATTATTATTATTATTGTATGTACCTGATTATTCTGTTGTAATACAGTGGTGAATGGTTGTTGTCATGTTATTTGTTCATTACAAATAAATTAAGAAAGATAAAAAGACTACTGCAAATGGTAATAAAATTACTGATGGGGTTGTGGGGGACGCAAATAATTTTGGCCACGTTCTGAAGGCTACATAAAAAGATTACTTTCTACTATATTTAGGCAATCGTCTATAATAAACTTTTAAATGTTTGGTACAAGCAAACATCAGTATGTTACTCCACACACCCAAGACAGAGGGCGCTGTAGGCTTGTAAGTAAAGATAAAAAAAACTGTCGCTTTTCTGACGTCAGTCACCCTGGGGTTGCCAATTAAAATTGAACATACATGTGAAACGTTACAACATACAGACACACAATATTAGATACCGAATTTGATACTTTAATTTCACATATTTTTTCATCGTATTTTTTTAAAAAAAAGTAGGCGGTATATAAACATATACTCGATTCTCGAGTCTGAATTGACAAAGTGATCTTACTGTAAATCTGGCAACACAGCATGCACGCGACGCTTGTGCTGATGTGAGAATTCACATGATAACTCACAAGGGTAAAAAAAAAAAAAAACTAAAATTTATTTGTGGATAAATAGGTCCCACTTATTATATTTTTGTGTAAATTGACGTTGAGTCGAACTGGAATCGCGATCATCGTAATATAATATAACGTTACAGAAGTTTACATCAGATGCGATTCGTGTTTTGCATTGATAATGAATGACTCATGATGAGTAACGCAACAGTTCAAGTCAAAGTCTGGGCTGTTTTAACTCAATCCTTTAAATTGCCAATGGCTTTCGTAAGGTGGATGATAACAAAACTTGTAAACCCACTGTTGATGAGCATTCCTTCGTCTCGGAAAATGGCTGGGGAAGTAATAGTTGGCAAGAATAGAAGGAAAATGGTATGTAAAACATTTACGTACATACACGTGCCTTCTTGGTGACATAATTTATACGTACATAAATACTTTTTATTGACATTTCAACCAGTGTTTTGTTTTAATTAACAATTTTTAAAAATTGTAAAACCTTACTGAAAAATCTACCTAAACCAGCCTAAGATGGTTGGCTGGTTTTAGGCTGGTGTAACGTAGCAGTCTGGTTTTGAAGGGGGTTTGGCCACTTTTTGGCTGGTCAGGCTGGAAGACCAGCTCACCCACAAGCCTAGATCAGCTTGACCAGCCTAAGCTTGGCCGGTTTAGGATGGGAGTGGCTGATTTAAACTGGTCCTCCCAGCCTGGCAGAGCCGGTCAGGCTGGTCTTCCAGCCTGGTCAGGCTGGTGGGTCAGCTGAGCTGGTGGGCATCTGGTCTTCCGGCCTGACAGGCTAAAGAGGGCCAAAATCCTGGCTGTAAAACCAGCCTGCAGGTTAACCAGTTAAAATGTGAAAGTTAGGTTCCAAATTAAACTTAGTTTGTTTTAACATTGGTTATCCCAATACTTAGTTACTTATGATAGGAAGTTTTAGTAATATGGTCCATGAATTACATTGTGTGTTTCTATCGTGTTTCAGGTTGTAGGACTGGGAAACCCAGGCATGCATGGCTCTCGACATAGTGTCGGTATGGCTGTGCTCACAAAACTAGCTGAACATCTGGGAGTATCGGACAGCTGGAGATCAGACAGACATGTGTCAGGGGAGGTCATTGTAACCGAACATCAAAGCATTAATTTGGTTCTTCTTCGACCCAAGTTGCTTATGAACGTCAATGGCGTGAGCGTGGCGAAAGCAGGTACAAGACACGTTGCATTCCCTTATGCCCTCCTGTATCAATAGATACAGAAGTAGAAATAAAATTAACATATTATTTCTCATAATATGTTAATATGCATATAGATCAGATGAAAAGAATTTGCACCTTGAATGCACTTTATCGATTTGGATAAATCTGCCAAATGCTTAAGTATTGGCTGTGTGCAGGCTGACTGTTTTTTTTTTTTTTTTTTTGAAGCAAGCAAATTTTCAATTCAACCCGAAAATATACTCTTGATTCATGATGAGCTTGACAAACCGCTAGGGAAGTTTGGCATTAAACATGGTGGAAGTGCAAGGTAAATGAGCCTCTCGTTTTACTAACATGACTTAACTACTGTACGCCATTGATTTAACCTTGTCTTCATTTGGTGTCAGGGGTCACAATGGTGTGAGGTCATGTGTAGACTGTCTTCAAACTGATGTAAGTAAATTCTTAAATTAACCATTTTATCGGATGCATAAATTCACAACAAAACGCATCTTGGTTTGTGCTGGCAGGTGACGCCGCGGTTGCGCATCGGAATCGGACGACCCACGGGTAAAACGTCTGTCGACCGTCACGTTTTGGGACGTTTTTCACAAGAGGAGCAGAAAGTCCTGGACTCAGTCATGCAGCAGAGTTTGGATGTTCTTCTGACGTTTATCAGAGACTCGCAACCCCAAAGTTCTCCAGCAGAGGGAAGCAAAACACCACGCAAGAGAAAAGAAAGGACACTTTCATCACAACAGGGCACCACAACAGAACAAAATCAAAACTGATAATTCAATTACATGATTTTTACAATGCATAGTATTTTCATTGCTCCTTTCTGATGGAGCTTAGTTTGGTTATAGTTTCTCTGAGAGATGTTAAAGGGACACATTTTTTTTGAAGATATGCTCATTTTCCAGCTCCCCTAGAGTGAAACATTTGATTTTTGCTGTGTTGGAGTCCATTCGGCTGATCTCCGGGTCTGGTGCTACCACTTTTACTAAAGCTTGGCATGGTTCATTGAATCTGATTAGACCATTAACATCGCGCTCAAAAATGACCAAAGAGTTTTGATATTTTTCCTATTTAAAACTTGACTCTTCTGTAGTTACATCGTGTACTAAGACAGACGGAAAATTAAAAGTTGCGATTTTCTAGGCCGATGAGGCTAGAAACTATACTCTCATTTTGGTGTAATAATCAAGGATGGTTATTGGATATTTATTTTGAGCGTGATGCTTATGGTCTAATCGGATTCAATGGATTATGCTAAGCTATGCTGGGAGTGGAACTGCCAGACCCGGAGGTTGTCTAGATGGATTCCGAAGCGGTAGAGGTCGGGTGTTTAACTCTAGGGGAGCTGGAAAATTAGCTTTTTTTAAGTGGAGTGTCCCTTTAACATGAAACAGTTTCCACTGCATCCAAAGGTTTTGAATCTTCATAGATAAGCATGTTTTATTGCATTGCTTTATTTTGAGTATTGCTTGGTTACAGCAAATTGTATACATTTACTCACTTGAAATCTGAGTTTCAGGGTACTCTGCCTCCTCTCTTCAATAGAAATAAAATATATAAACCTGTCTAAATACTGCCTCCCCTTGAAGTTGTATGTATAAAACTTTTACGTTTTTAATTTGGAAATCTTAAACATGGAAATCATTTTTTAATCTTTTTAAAAATGATTATTATGACATAAAATAAGAAATATTTAAGAATTATTCCATAGACAGGCAAACAGATAGATTTTGGGTTTTTTTAGTTTTGCAGTAAGAAGTGCACCAGAACTGCAAAGTGGAGACTCTTATTTTAGCAGAAAATTGTATTATATACTACCATAATATACAGATATATGTATATACACAGATATACTAGCATGAACAATTGATGTCTACGGGTTAGTGTCTATTTATTTGGGGGTATACATTAGAAAATAATTTCAAATAATAACATTTCACTGATGTCCTGGGTTATTTTTGTTTGAATTTGGAAAAACCCAACCGTTGGGTTTGATTGAACCTATACTGCGTTGATCCAGCAAATGCCACATAAATATTATATATTATATTTTCTAGTTTATTATAAACCAGCAGATGTGTTTGTCCATATTTTAGCCAACCATGGGTTGAAAAAAACAATTGTTTTTATAGCCTATATATTAATCTTTTGTTTTTACCATTGTTTTGTAGTTTTATCTCTTTACTGAAAACCACAAAACACATGAAATATACAACCTATTTCATGATGTATATTTTAGAGTTATTGCTCAAGATGTTTAACTTTGAAACATACATTTTATAATTCACTATAGTTCAAAGCAACAAATATTTTACATAATTCATAATAGATTAAAAATGGATACATTATGATTTCTCTTATCATTCCTCAATACCAAAACAAGAAATATTAAAATGATTAAAAGTAAAAAAGAGTTTTAAGATTTTAGGTATATAGTGCACTGGCAAATATGCTTTTCTTGAGCCTTTTTTACAAAAGTTTCTCTGAATGGTCACAAATGTTTAGTCCACTCACAGCTCAAACAATACTTCACAGGTCAAAGGTTACTGGCATGGTTGGACACACAACTAATACAAAAGTGCAAATTTATTCAGGATAGTGTCCTGAGCCTCTTAGGGGGTCTTTCCTGTTTTACAAAAATATTTAAACTAAAACAATGATCTCCTACCTAGAAAAGCATTTGCAGTATAATGAAAGTCATGCAGTTTGACATAATACATTTATTACTATGCAAAAGCTTATTACACAGTCATTAAATAAGAAATATATATTGATTCAAGATAAAATATATATTCAAGATTCATTCAGCACTTTTATAAAGGCTAAATAAATGTTTGCCTTTTATAAACAATACTAAGTGTTTTCATATAAACCCTGTTTTATGCGCCTGTATAAACACTAGCTGGTCTCAGCTGTTGATAAACAATTGCTTTGTGATAAAGTGCCAGGTAACCATTTACACGAGGGGCTTTTGTGAACCCATAAAGAAAGGGGACGTCATCGAGGACACAATGCGTAATGGCACAGTGTAGACAGTGTCGGATTGTAATTGCAATGGGCAAAAAATATAGTCATTTTCCTTTAAGAGGTTACTGCTCATAGCGAAGATGATGGTCAGTGGATACTCATCCCCTTCCCACCACAATGGCCATTTATCACTCAGTGGTGTGCTATTCAAACCTCGTACCAAGCGATCACCGACCCCACTCGTGCCCTCGCCGTTTATTTAGGAAGCTGCGCAATAGCCAGCGGAGCATCTGCTACATCCTTTGGACCGAAAGGATGCTGGCAGTCTGTATTCAGCACAGTCCTTTTTCTGGATGTCGACGTAGGAATTGATGTCTTGTTTCGATCCTCAAAAACGTGGACTTTCGGCGTCTTAAATGCACGGAAGAACTTTATGTCTTCTGCGTTTTATTTTGCGCATTGGTCCAGCACGGCGCTATTGCCGGATGAAGTTGGAGAGCAGAGAGAGTAAATGCCTTCGTTGCGACGCCTTGAGGAATTTCACATCGGGATTTTTCATTTTTGGGATTTTTGGACACTGAGCATCTCACAGGTGCAGAAATGGCGAACCACGGAGCCTATATGAGCCAGCATCGGTGTGTTTGAAATAAGTGCCTCATGTTGGTGCAACACATCTTCCTTAAGATCACCAGATTTACAGAGCACTTTCATATTTATTTATTTTAGAGAGATAAATATAACTGTAATTTATAATGGGATTTTTTTATTTATTTAGACAAATAGATAGATATAGATAAATAATAAAATAATGTTTTGTATTTATTTTTTGCCGTATGTATAAGTCTTTTTACCCTGGTAGGACCTGGTATAATTTAGCTTACCTTTTATTTATATTTTAATAACCAAGAAACGAATAAATTTAAATAAGTCCGATCTTGTTTTTTACGAGATAGCATCTTAAAGGAACACGGCATGCTTAATACCGACAAAAGGCTGTTTTATGTTCATTTCGTTATTTTTTATTAATTGCTGTTGTTGTTTAAGTGCAATGAAAATTGTGTAATTGTATTACAAATCGGTTTGTGAAATACAGCTGATATGTTCAAAACGAACAATCCGTCTGGTCCTATAAAACAATGTGGTCACAAGGCCTTTCCACCTCTCTAAAAATGAGCAGAAACACACGAGGACAGACAAACGCATGGATCCCAAATCGTCTGAATTTGCAGTGAATTGTTCACAGTTATGCCATTTGTGAAAATCTGAGCCCGAGCACTTGATTGTCCAAACGCAATTCTTGTTAAATGTCAAACCATAAGTCGAGAATTGTGCATGGACATCTGTTGCTGGAGGTTCCCACGCGTCTCCAATCCTAAATTGTATGTTTGTCATTATTAAACATTTGTAATTTGGTGGTTTAAAATGTAATGTTTTAGCATCGAAATTGATTGACTTGATTGTTTGTCAGCATTTCAATAAAATCGACAATTTATCAAAATATTCGATTGTTGTATGTTTTATGTTATGAATTAACAAAGAAACCTAAAAGGGTTTTGTTTGCATGTTGCCTTTTTAAAACAGGAAATGCATTTAAATTGATGTTGTTTTATGGAGAGATTTTTTTAGATTCGAATTTCGATTCGATTTCATTTATTTATTTTTGACCGAACCATTATGTGCTTGCATTATATCAATTGCTTTGGGGGACTGTTGCCTATATATATTTAGGTAAAATAAATGTAAATATTTACATCACAAAATTAGCTGATTTTGTTTTATTATATACATTTTATACTGAATAAAAAAGTTGCACATTGTATATGTGAAGAAACGAATTGTTCGACGTGTTTTACTACATATTATTACAATTTCAGTTCATTTGTGATTATTGTTAAGTACTGGTTTAAAATTGAGCTGACAGGACTTGACGCATTTATGCTCAATGCATGAGGTGTCTGCTACAGACTTTAGGATAACAAAGAAATGGCGTGTTAATCCAATAGGATTAAATAAGATTAAGTCAGATCTTTTGATCTTTTAAAAGCAGCCCTTTATAACGTAATTAGAACATTAACGAATACATAGTTGTCTCTTATTTACAAACGACTTTATTGTGATTTTACAATTTTTCTATTTAAGAAAAAATGTAAGATCAATATAACAAATTGTAACTAAATCCACAGATGGATAAATGGATAAATCTGTGAAAATCTTTATCAAATATTATTTTCAAAGTTACATCCTAATAAATATAGGGAAGAACAAACTATTACACTATAATAAATTAGCTGTAGTTGTGCAGCTGTTTGCCAGTAACTTATTGTAAATTTAAATGTATGTTATTTACTGGCAACAGTTTGTTAAAATTTTAATAAACATTAAAAAGTCTTTATCCTTACAGAATAAAATTAAAATAACAGCCTCGTGCAATGAACCTTTTTTCTTCAGATTTGGTTTTCCAGAATGCTTTTTATGAGGCTGTTATTTTATTTTTATTCTGTAAAGATAAAGTCTTGTTAATGTTTAATGTTCATTTAACTTTAAACAAACTATTGCCAGTAAATAACATACATTTAAATCTACAGTAAGTTACAGGCAAACTGCTCCCAGTAAAACTGTAATTTTTACAGATATTTTACAGTGTATGTTATGCATAAACAAACCTATACTGGGTTGTTATTACCTAATTGGGTAGTTCAAACAGTTGAAACAACCCAGAATAAGTTTATTTATAACCCAACAGTTGGTCTGTGCAATATTTAACCAACCATAGTAACCTATGTAAACAACCATAGTGTATGCTTTTATAGTTATAAAATATGTTGCAGACAGAAATATATTTCTGTAGATATATATGTGTATGTATGCATGTGTGTGTATGTGTACCCAAATAACATATACAGCTGTGTTTACAATATACATTTATTTTGGTCATGCTATAAACCATTTTGTAAGATGTAAACAACACTGGTCCAGAAGCACTTTCTGTTTCAGTTTTTTAACACTGAACAAAATATTAATATAAATGAATATTAGAACAAAATACAACCAACAGAAAATTTAGAACTGAATTAAAATGTAAAATAAATGTGAACTAAAAAACAACATGAAGTGCTTCTGGACCAGTGTTGTTTACATCTTGGTTTATTAAAAAAATGTAAATATAAATATTTATTCAATATACATATTTCATTTTTAATTATATACATATTTTGAAATATACATATGTTAAAACAACTAAAAATAAAAACTCCAGTGCTTAAATAAATCAAATAAATTAACATGGTTTTGGAGTACTCTCCATGCCCTATAGGTTTTACATCCCCATGAAAAGTTGTGACTATAGACGATTACTGCTGTGTTAGTGGAATTTGCACTTATCATTGCGACTACCTCACGTGGAAGGAAATTAGGCAATAAATCACTTAAGAGGGGCAATGTGACAGTGTCAAACTATCTGAATCGTGGGATTCTTAAAAAGTCTGAGGATTATCAATCATGTTAGACCTGCAAAGACAAAGTTTGTTTGACAGACATTTTCTAATGCATCCTCCAGAGGCCCCTGTCCCCCACTGACCACACTGAGGCCAAGGGCATCCCTACTGCCCCCTGCACCCCTCTCCCAACATTCCCCCCTTCTCTCGCCCTTTGTTCACCTGTTGTCCTGGAGACTCCATCGCTGTGGTAACCGTCCATTGTTTGAACGAGAACAGAGATAAAGAGAGACACACCGTCCAAAAATAACCTCACGAGATATTGACTTTTTGAAATTGAAACCCTAGACAATGTCGCATATCTGAAAGCGACGCCGATCCAAGAGTTCCCAAAATATAAAAATGAGCAAATGCCATGTTACGTAACAACTATATACGTGAGAAAATTTAGTCATATTGTTTGTAATCCAATGCATAACCACACCAAATTCCCTCAAATTACTGGAGCGTAGCCAGAAAGAGGCAAAAGTTGCTTCGGCCAAACCGTCTCAGCTGAATGCACCTCAAAAGGATCCTCTCTCCGTGCGCTGATTGTTTTTCATTTCTGGGCCACACAAGGCCCGCCGCATCCTCCGTTCCACCCCTCAGCCAGAGCTAACTCCATCCTGACCCTGGCCATGCAGATCAAAGCCTCATCAGCACTGTGGCCGGGCACATTTACAAGTGAAAGCCAGCCAATAATGGGGTGGTTAGGGAGAAAATGAGCAGACAGAGGGGAGCTCACAGATGTTGAAGGGGGTGGGGGCCATTGTGGCCAGGCTGGAGAGGACCGTTGGGTGGGGGGTGATGTTGTGCCTTTTTAAACCTGATTTGGGACAGAATAGAGAGGTGTCTGAATAAGTAGGGGCCAGTGGCCAGCCAAGGGCAGCCGGCTTGTGGAGCGTGTGAACGGGAGCACAGGGGTCAAACTAAGGAGCAGGGGTGTACGGATGGGAGGAGGTCAGTCTGGTATTGTGCTATAGTTGCTTTTTTGTAATAGTCATGCGATATCCGTCCCTCAACGCCACCCAAGGTGAGCAAGAATTCAGATTTGCTCCTGAGATAGGGCAAATGAAGTCATCAAAGTGGGGGTATTAGTGCTTTGTATGCAGGTGAAATGGTGGGATGGTCTTTGCATTAAGAGATTATCCCCCAAAAGAGCTTAATGTCCACCTCACAGCCATAGCTTTCATATAATGAACGTCAACAGACCACCTAACACCTGCCAACATTTCCTGCTGAGAAACATTTAATATCATTTGGCAAAAAGGGGAACAACCCTGGTGGAGATTAGCTATTGGATCTATAGTAGGAGGTCTTTGTACCATTCAGTCCATGTTGAACACACAGTAAGGGGTGAGGAACGCCCATATTCAGATTTAGAAAGAAAATATTAAAAAGGCACCAGCTCTGTGTAATAGGTTATAATAGTTAAAATGGTTTGGTTAAAATACAGTGAGGAAAATAAGTATTTGAACACCCTGCTAATTTGCAAGTTCTCCCACTTAGAAATCAAGGAGGGGTCTGAAATCGTCATCGTTTAACTATTATTTGTATGATACAGCTGGAAAATAAGTATTTGAACACCTGTCTATCAGCTAGAATTCTGACCCTCAAAGACCTGTTAGTCTGCCTTTAAAATGTCCACCTCCACTCCATTTATTATCCTAAATTAGACGCACCTGTTTGAGGTCGTTAGCTGCATAAAGACACCTGTCCACCCCATACAATCAATAAGAATCCAACTACTAAAATGGCCAAGACCAAAGAGCTGTCCAAAGACACTAGAGACAAAATTGTACACCTCCACAAGGCTGGAAATTGCCAAGCAGCTTGGTGAAAAAGGTCCACTGTTGGAGCAATCATTAAAAAATGGAAGAAGGTAAACATGACTGTCAATCTCCCCCGGACTGGAGCAAGATCTCACCTCGTGGGGTCTCAATGATCCTAAGAAAGGTGAGAAATCAGCCCAGTACTACACGGGAGCA
Source organism: Misgurnus anguillicaudatus (assembly GCF_027580225.2). Classification (NCBI taxonomy): domain Eukaryota; kingdom Metazoa; phylum Chordata; class Actinopteri; order Cypriniformes; family Cobitidae; genus Misgurnus; species Misgurnus anguillicaudatus. The sequence continues at coordinate 8,548,355 of NC_073358.2, forward strand.
GCTGGTCAATGACCTGAAAAGAGCTGGGACCACCGTTTTCCAAGGTTAATGTTGGTAATACACTAAGACGTCTGAAATCATGCACGGAAGGTTCCCCTGCTTAAACCAGCACATGTCCAGGCCCGTCTTAAGCTTGCCAATGACCATTTGGATGATCCAGAGGAGTCATGGAAGAAAGTCATGTGGTCAGATGAGACCAAAATAGAACTTTTTGGTCATAATTTCACTAAAAGTGTTTGGAGAAAGAAGAATGATGAGAACCATCCCAAGAACACCTTCCCTACTGTGAAGCATGGGGGTGGTAGCATCATGCTTTGGGGGTGTTTTTCTGCACATGGCGACTGCACTGTATTAAAGTAGGATGACCGGGGCCATGTATTGCAAGATTTTCAGGAACAACCTCCTTTCCTCAGTTAGAGCATTGAAGATGGGTCGAGGCTGGGTCTTCCAACATTACAATGACCAAAGCACACAGCCAGGATAACCAAGGAGTGCTCTGTAAGAAGCATATCAAGGTTCTGGCGTGGCCTAGCCAGTCTCCAGACCTAAACCCAATAGAGAATCTTTGGAGGGAGCTCAAACTCAGTGTTTCCCAGCGACAGGCCAGAAACCTGACTGATCTAGAGAAGATCTGTGTGGAGGAGTGAGCCAAAATCCCTCCTGCAGTGTGTGCAAACCTGGTGAAAAACTACAGGAAACATTCGACCTCTGTAATTGCAAACAAAGGCTACTGTACCAAATTTTAACATTGACTTTCTCAGGTGTTCAAATACTTATTTGCAGCTGTATCATACAAATAAATAGTTTAAAAAAATCATACATTGTGACTTCTGGATTTTTTTTAGATTACGTCTCTCAAAGTGGACATGCACCTACGATGACAATTTCAGACCCCTCCATGATTTCTAAGTGGGAGAGCTTGCAAAATATCAGGGTGTTCAAATACTTTTTTCCTTACTGTAAGTGATAGATTTTAGTCTGTTCAAATAAAAAACAACACAAAATAACAAAATGGCAATAACTTATTCATCAAAGTTCGATCATTCATGAAAAAGCTACATCATGAAATTGATTTATTTACTTTTTCTAAAATTAATGTGCAAACTTAGTGTACAATGTAAACAATATGGACTAACATTATGGTAGAATTGTGGTAAAAACTATGATAGACCAAACCACCGGCCACTAGGTGATGTACTTCATAAATGTTATCTCTGATAAGTATTATTGGTTTAAATAGCAAAATAATCTACATAATTTGCTTTTAATTTAATGTGCACATATCACTCTCCTCTAGGGTCTTAAATGAAATTAAGTAAAACTTAATTATTTCTGTATATTCCATATAAACAGTCATTTACTCCATTAGTCTATCGTTGATATTAAAATGGAAAGAAATAAAAAACTGAAATAAAATAATTCAACATACTTTAAATATTAAAATGGACAAGATGCCTCAAACAAAAGGGACTATGTGGCTTTTCAAAAAAGAAATAATAATAAAATAAAAAAGAGGAGATGCTTATCATGATGTGGTACCATAAAGTGGCTGCTACATTTCACCTTCTGATATCCCTGATTGATTTTGTAAACCTATTTAAATACCAAAAGAAAATGCTATTATACATCATGTACATGCATATTAAATAAAATTAAAAAAAAGTTGAAAAAAAACAACTTCCTTTGAGCAGGCACTTCTGCCACCTTATGGCTAATATCTGAAATACATCAGAAATATCTCCTAAAATAAATAATTACAAAAAGCATTTAATTTATAATTAACTGTCAACATCTTGGTATTATGTGTTTCAAACACTCAGAAATGTGAAATTGCCTTATTGCCGTTCATTCCTCTTCATCCGAACCCAGCCACATGACATGTAACTGAGAAAATGTCCCTAAATCCACAATTCAGGTTTTTTCATGTCTGTAGTCATTACCCAAAGGGCTTTGTGCTCTTAATCTGCAGAGCTGTTTTAACGATTGTTTTTAAGGTCCTAAAATAGTTTCTTCTCCGGTCCTCAAAGGAACAGGTTCACTTTAGCCGGCACTAATTTGCACCCAGTGCTGGAGAAGTATGGGCTGTCCTGTGGCATGTAAATCATGGCGCCCCCTACTGACGATGCCACATCTACACGACGACACTCTCCGCGCTGGCAGAGCTCCCTTTGGGCGCAGCGCACGACGTGCCGTTGTCGAAGGGGAAGGAAAGGCACGAAACGCGTAATAAGTTTTTTTGTAATTATTCTGGAGCTGTAAAATCCACCTAGGAAAACAAAAAAAAATAATTCTCAGAATATTGATCACATGATTTTGCCACATTTGTGACAAAAGACCTCTTGATTTTATGAATTAGATAACTAAACATTATTTGCTTTCTATAGCATCTTAATATTAAGCCTGTTTACTGTAAATACAATATTAAAGCAACACTAAAGAGTTTTTGCTCTTTGCTCCCCCTACAGGTTGGAAGCGGAAATGTCCACTACCACTGTCGTAAATAATTTAGCCTACTGCAGCAAAGCTTACTCTGATTGAATTGTAGGTCTGCCATAAAGTAAGTTTTGTAGTTTTCACTCGAACTACAGGACCGCGACCCGACGGTTGGAAACTTCTTTAGTGAGGTTTTGGCCGACAGAGGGCTGCAAAGCGAATGTGAAAGTGCCGTTCACCCTGTTTCAGGTGGATGAACGACTGAAACTTTTTTGAAAACGTTATTTTAAGGTAAAAAAAAAACTCTTTAGTGTTGCTTTAAAGCATTGCAGAAACATTACTGAAGATCTACGACACTCACTGTTACTGGTATTGTACGCAGCATCAGCTATGAGATCCTCCAGCTCTTCAGGACGAATTTCCTCTCGATCTCTTCCTGCTTTTTGGCTCTCCAGTGCAAGTTTATTAATGACGTCCTGGCCTATAGTGCTGGATTGACAAACACGTTGTTAGACAAAGACATGAAAGCCTTCTTTAAGCCAATACTTTAAGTCGTTCAGATTTACCTTATGAAGATATAAATCGCCTTGCGGTAGTTTGTCTGAAAAAGTACATGAGAGGGGCCTAAATGTGGCTCTAAAACATCAATCACTCCGGGTGGCATCTTCTCCATCTCATCAAAGATGAAAATCGATCGGGCACAAGCTGTTAGGTTTCTCTCCACCCATCGCTTCAGATCTGACTGTGAACAAAATTAAAAGGTACAAATAAATACAAGACAGTACACCATCAATAAATACTGTGGTCAATATGCTTTATAATATTATAGACTATTCTGTATTCAATTGTTTCAATGTACAGCACGGCAAAAAATGTGTGGTAACAGCGGTACCCTGTATTGTTGGACCCGGTCAGCTGATGGAAAGTGTAATGTGGGAACATATTGATGGATGTATGGACTGCCCATAGCTGTTCCATAGATATGCCGACCAACCATAGAGCTGACCAGACTCTTTCCGGTCCCAGATGCTCCGTGAAAAGACAGCACCAGTGGTCTCTCCGGGTTTTCATCCTGTAAAAAATTCACCACTGCTTCCGAAACAATGTCCTGAACCATATGTTGACCATAAAGGTTTTTAAAAAGGTCCCACTCTAAACCTGTTAAAGCAGAAGAAGAGTTGTAGTGAACACGTTGGATAGTAAGGCTGTTACACTGCGCATGCGCAAAGATCACTCCGACCTGGTGAACTTCTTTAGACAGATCTATTAAATGTTAATCCTTAATAACATGAGCGTAATGTGTAATGATATAACTATAACCAATTCAACATGGCCTTTAAAACACAGAGGAAAGCAATAGCACGTTAGATAGTAACGTTAGATGACTTTTGCTGTTGCTTATCTTTTGTAGAGCAAAATGGGGCTTTTAACGTCGATAAAGCACAGCATGAATAAACATTCACGTAACGATAAAGTTACTTGGACATAATAGTGAAAAATGGTTCAAAGTGAGTTATTTTGACACTGCATGTATGTACACAACAGAAGCTAATGTTAGCTGTCTGATGAGGTGGCCGTTGATAACGCCTTACCCTTTATATCTGGCTTAAAATCACAGTCGCAGCTGTCAGATATTGTACAATAAATAGTCTTCATCTCAAAACCGGCACATAAGGACGTGTAGTAAATCAACAGAAGTGTAAATATCATGGTAGCGAATGCTTCCGAGTACAGCCCCATGATCCAAGTCCGTCTGCATCCTGTTGGACTACAAGAAGAAACGCCCACTGCTGACGTTACGCCTACAACAAAAACGTCATCACAGAATGTAGCCTCCTTCTTTGCAACAGTAAGACCACCTTGCGATAAGGCGGTAAATATTAAGGTTAGACAATGTTAATGAAACGTCGTTATTTTAACCACAAGACTTTTAAACATAAGGATAAAGCTTAGCTTTTGATAAGAAACGTTTGTGTGCTAGCGGGCGTTTGTTGCTGTTGTGGTCTACTTCTCTACAACAATTCCTTGCTGTTTGTGCGTCACTATCGCCATCTAGCGATAAGGCAGATAGGCAATCTTAATGGAATATTTTTCTTTCAAACGTAGTTTTCAATATATAAAAAAATAATTTATTTATTTTTATAATAATAATAATAATGATGCAAGAAAACAAATGGAGAGACTTTACAAAACCATTCATACGTAAAACCCACCAAACAAAGCGAAAACTTAACTTGAAATGCACACTTAAACTGATGCGGCGGACGTAGTAATTTAAAACACATCAGATGATGATCCAACAATAAATATGTTGCTGTGCATACATGCTTGAAACATTGATTTCTTGTTATAAGGCAATCAAAGCAAAACAAATGTAAAAATTCCATGTTGTATTAACGGGAATAAACACAGAAGTTAATATTACAATAACTTAAATACCTCCTGTACTTTATTTTTACATTTTTTTGGGGAGCTGTTCTTGGAGTTGGTGCGGAAAGTCATACTGGGATTTGACAGTGTGCGTTCCTTGAAGCGAAACACAGCTCGACCGCTAGAGGGCGACAGACTCCCTTTTTCGGTGAATGACAGTGTGAATACTAATGTGTACTAAGGGGACGAAACATTAAAAGTCGTCACAGAAACGACAAAATAACGTTATTATTTATTACTTCCTTAATGTAGTAGACCTAGTCTTTAAACTATAAGTATTAACTATAATAAATTGATAAACTTTAATAGTTATACTTTACTAATTGCTATGGAAAAGTTCTAGGATTTTTACTACGTATTTACACTAAGTAACTTACCCAAGTGAAGAGTTCAATGTGGCGACTAGTATCAGTTCAGACATTATCATTTAAAATCAGTGCTTGGTTGGCAGCAAAGAAAATACATTTCTTTAATTAAATGTGGTACATTGTGACATTCACTTAAATGTAAAATGTCAGAAACTACAGTATTACTGGAAGCTGTTTGCTAGTAGATTTTAATGTATGTTATTACTGGCAACAGTTTGTTCAAAGTTAAATGAACATCAAACATTAAGTCTTTATCTATCTTTAATCAAACTAAAATAATGGCCTCATGCAAAGCATTCTGGGAAACAAAATCTGAAGAAAAAAACTCCTAGAATGCTTGTTAATGTTTAATGTTCATTTAACTTTAAACAAACTGTTGCCAGTAAATAACATACATCTAAATCTACAATAAGATACTGGCAAACAGCTGCATAACTATAAAAATTTTTATAGTGTAATTTATTGGTCTCTTGATCGGGTATGGAATCTAGAACCGCAAAAAAGACTGCAGGGTAGTTTCAATAATACACAGATAAATAATTTTTTTTTATTCTGGAAAAAGTAGCTTAACGTTACATGACATACATGGTAGAAAATCCAGTAAGTACAAATCATAAGTCTGAATTTATTAATAAAACACCTGTATATAAAATAGTAGGGATAAAATCGACAGAAAGGGTAGTTTAAATCTAAGAAAGTGTACCAATGAGTAAATATTACCCACTATTTGTTTTCATTGATTATAAACCAATAACAGTGCAATTAAACACATACATCTGAGTTAATAACTAAAACATTACAAAGATAGATATTTCAGTTACGTTCTCTTTAAAATAGAAGTAAACATATAAAACACTGAAAATCAAATAAGTTAAAACTGCAACATATGCAGACACACATCCCCTGCAGACATTCATCTCTATCTATAAATGTGTCATGTTGGTGAAAGCTCCAGCCTGTTTGACAGAGCTGACAACACTTCATCAAACTTTGCAAAACGGTCATCTTGATTTCTTTCCACGCCACGGCTTCCCCACAGCAGACGCATCTGAAACTCTGTGAGGAACACCTCCCAAACATCTGCTTCCTCCTGAAATCCTGCGAATACAAATTCATGATTCAGCAGCAGCATGATATCATGCAATAACGTTGAAAAGAGTGTAACCTTTACCACAAATGGTAAATAACTCAACATTGTTTCATCACTGTAAAAAAATTCTGTAGAAATTACAGTATTGCTTGGTATTACTGGCAACTAGCTGCCAGTAACTTACTGTATATTTTACGTTTATGTTATTTACTGGCAACAATTTGTTCAAAGTTAAATGAACATGAAACATTTTCAGTCTTAATCTTCTACAGTAAGTTACTGGCAACCAGCTGCATAATTACAGCTAATTTTTTACAGTGTAGCAAGATCAGGAGAGCGGTAGGGGCGTAGTCTTTGGGCATATACCTTTGGGCATATATTTGACATTTCCTGTAAAAACATAGCTAAAGCAGTTTTTTGTGATTTGCTGAATATCTTTATATCTTTAATAATGACTGAGTAAGATCATATCAAAGATTGAAATCAACATGAAATCAAACGTTGATGCTCCTACACTTTAAAATTAAGATCTGTTGGTTCAACTTAAAAATGTAAGTTAACTGGTTGAATACAAATTTTAAGGTTTTTTAACTCATAAAAAGTTTAAATTTGTTATCAACTAATATTTTTAAGTTAAATTAACTCAACAACCTAAACATCAACAAAATTAACTTTAAGGGGCGGTTTCCCGGACAGGGATTAGCTTAATCCAGGACTAGGCCTTAGTTTAATTAGGAAATATAACTAGCTTGAACAAACATGCCTAACTAAAATCATTACCTGTGTGCATTTTGAAGCAAAACAAAGGGCACTGATGTATTTTAAAATATGTCAGTGCAAGTTGTTTTCAGTTTGGACAGCTCTTAAAAATGTTTTAGGCTAGGACTAGTATAATCCCTGTCCGGGACACCGCCCCTAAAGGATTAGTCCATTTTCTTAAAAAAAATCCAGACAATCCACTCACCACCATGTCATCCAAAATGTCGATGTCTTTCTTTGTTCATTCGAGAAGAAATTATGTTTTTTGAGGAAAACATTCCAGGATTTTTCTTATTTTAATGGACCCCAACACTTAACAGTTTTAATGCAGTTTAAAATTGCAGCCACAAAGGACTCCAAATGAGCCCAAACGAGGCACAAGAGTCTCATCCAGCGAAACGATTGTCATTTTTGGCAAGAAAATAAAAATATGCACTTTTAACTTCACGTCTTCCTCCGGTCGTGTGACGTGCCAGCGCGACCCCACGCAATACGTCATCACGTCAGCCAGTCACGAATGATGTATGCGAAACTACGCCCCAGTGTTTACAAGTGAGGAGAAAGAGGACCGTTCCGACGTTGTTGTATGTGGAATGATACTAATTAATGTCTTTGTGTCAGTTTATTGTTTAAAATGGTCCGCAAATGTGCGCTTCATATGTAACACGTGACCTTTCGACATTATTATGCAATTACGTGAGGTCGCGCTGGCTCGTCACACAGCCGGAGGAAGGAAAAAAGTTGTGGTTTAAAAGTGCATAATTTTTATTATTTTTTTTATAGCGTTTCGCTAGATAAGACCCTTATGCCTCGTTTGGGAACGGTTAGAGTCATTTGAAACTGCAATTTTAAACTGCATTAAAGTTATGGGGTCATTTAACGTCCACTAAAATGAGAAAAATCCTGGAATGCCCTCCTCAAAAAACACAACCTCCTCTCGACTGAACAAAGAAAGACATCAACATTCTGGATGACACGTTGGTGAGCAAATTATCTGGATATGGACTAATCCTTTAATCGGATTTCAAGAATACAAACAAAAAATATTGACAATTTATACGGCACTTAATGATTTTGTTCAATAAAAAGAGAACGTCACAGCCTCTTAATATTACATTTTACAGGCAATACCAGGTATCTCAAATCAAGTTTTGCTATGGTTTCCAAGTTGAACGACAATTTTCCTGGAAACGGTGTGGACCGGGGTTTGATATATATTTTCTCTTGTTTGGTGGGTGTCAGAACTGCAGTCCAATCAGCAGCAACATGTAAATAAACCAAGCTGTACTAAAGAGGCAGCTCGTACAATGGGTCCAAGTTTGAATGTTCCCTTTCATTCTGGACGGCAAGGGCAGTGACTGTAACATCGAGCGTATTTTACAGTATTAAACAAGTATTTATAACGATTTCATCACGCTCCGGAAACATTTAAAAAAATAACACAAGTAGTTGTAAATCTTGCGTCATCAGAACAGGGTGTTCAACGCATCATCTGTTTAAAAAACGTTGGGCAATGTTTTGTGGGGGCAGTTTGAACCCAGCCCTGATCTGAGAACTGAGAAAAAGAGAACTTAGCCGGTTGATCTGACATCATTGATGACCTTAAAGGGGTAGTTCAACGAAAAATTCAAATGTTGTCATCATTTTCTCACCCTCAAGTTGTTCCAGACCTGTTCAAATGTATTTGTTCTGCTAAATACAAACAAAGATAACTAAACAGATCTGGGGCACCATTCACCTCCATAGAATAATTTTTTCCTTCTATGAAAGTCAATGGTGCCCCAGATCTGCTTAGTTGCAAACTCTTTACAACATACATTCCTTTGTATTTAGCAGAACAAAGACATTATACAGGTCCAAAACAAAATGAGGGTGAGTTAATGATTTTTCAGTGAACTACCCCTTTAAATCTGTTTTACTAAATCTTTTTAAAATACATTACTTCTATAAAACTGTATGCAAAAATGTTCTTTTAAAATGAATCCATTACAGACTGTTTATGCTATGAACCCCATTACCCTGCAGTTTGGCCTGAGCGTTAGCACTGTAGATCCTCCCATTGCATGCAATCGTACGTGCGGTATCCAGATGGCTCAAGATCATGGCCACTCCGGTGTCGACACTTTCCCATGACTCTGACTCCTCAAGAGTCACAGCAGTCTTCTCAAGAAGGAACAGCAGGGGGAGCACGTGAGGAAACAGTGTTGTCTCTGCAGGTCCATTTATATCTACAACACAGTTTGTTACACCATGTCTTTAAAGAAAAGCATTTATGGTATATACATTTTTGCAACTTGAGTTAAATTAGTCTATAAGTGTAAATAAGTGTAAATGCAATACCTTCTCCATCATTCATAGACCTCAAAGAGGGTCTAAGGGTTTTCTCATAAAGAACAGCACTTTCGGTGTATTTCTGTCGCAAAACCGCCCATGTCTTTCCCAAGCGTGTGATCTAAAAAGCATGTTGATAAGAGCATTACACTATTGTATGTTCTTGTTTATTTTTGGAGGTATGATCAATCTTCCATACCTGTGGGAATTCCAGACATTTCATTGCTACAGCAAAGCCAAACATGTTCCTCATGTTGCTCTGGAGTTCATAAGCAAGGAAGATGATTTTATGAAGTAATGCAGCTCTCTCATCCACACTTCCTGTGCAGCCAAGCACCTGAACAGCCAACATGATGGACATCGTGTGGAACCTGATGGCAGATGGAGAAAAATTATGTTGCTCGATCATTGTCATCTCAAAGTAAGAATTAACTGGAGAAAGATTGAGGAAAAAACCTTTCGAGCAGGTCTTGACGCAGCCAATGTCCATGTGGAAGGGTGAGTAGTTCCATACCAGAGCTCACCCCCATATTTTTCATAATATCATCAGGCACATGCAGGATTCGAGCAACCTGAGAAAAAAATATATGTCTGGATAAATCTTAATATTCAAGGGAATATTTCACCCCCAAATTTTAAATTTTTAATTGTTTTCTCACTCTCATGTTGTTTTAAAGGGACAAACCACTTTTTTGAAAAGTAGGCTGATTTTCCAGCTCTTAGTTAAACATTTTATTTTTACTGTTTTGGAATCCATTCGGCCAATCTTCGGGTCTGGTGGTACCACTTTTAGCATAGCTTAGCACAATCAATTGAATCTAATTAGACCATTAGCATCACGCTCAAAACCAACCAAAGAGTTTGGACACTTCTACCACCCAAAACTTGATTCTTCTGCAGCCACATCGTGCACCAAGACCGACGGAAAACCAAAAGCTGTGATATTTATGTCGACATGGCTAGGAACTATACTCTCATTCTGGCGTAATAATCAAGGACTTTGTTGCCGTACCATGGCTGTATGGTGCAATGATATTACACAGCGCCTGAAAATAGTCCCCTTGGTAGCTTTCAAAAACAAGGGACTATTTTCGGGTGCTGCGTAATATCATTGCCCCTCCTGCAGCCATGGAACGGCAGCAAATTCCTTGATTATTACGCCAGAATGAGAGTATAGTTCCTAGCCATATCGACCTAGAAAATTGCAACGTTTAATTTTCTGTCGGTCTTAGTACACGATGTAAATACAAAAGTCAAGTTTTAAATAGGAAAAATATCGAAACTCTTTGGTTATTTTTGAGCGTGATGCTAATGGTCTAATCAGAGTCAATGGATTATGCTAAGCTATGCTAAAGGTGGTACCACCAGGAGATCAGCTTAATGGATTCCAAAATGGTAAAAATCAAATGTTTAACTCTAGGGGAGCTGAAAAATTAGCATATTTTCAAAAAAGTGGAGTGTCCCTTTAAACTTGTATACGTTTCTTTATTCTGTTGAAAATGAAAGAAGATATTTTTTATAAATGATGGTAAGCACACAGTTGATTGGTACATATTGACTTCCAAAGTAAGATAAAGAAATACTATGTAAGACAAGATATGAGTTGCTATAACTTATAAAATATTGTTGAAAAAACCCAACTTCATTTTATAAGTTATAACAACTCATCTGTATTTATAACAACTAATCTCTAGTCATGAAAAATAATAGTAAGTTGAAATGACTTGTAAATCTGAGTTGATTCAACAAAAAAATTAAGAAAGCAAATAATTTTTTTTACAGTGTAGAGATGCAAATGTTGCGGACTGCAGCTTTTATGAAAGGTTTAGAAGAGCCAGGTTAGGGAAAAAATATACAAACTAAAGTGCAAAATAGAGTAAACTACATGGACAAAGTGCCCCCCGCCCATATTTGCAGCAATGTTTGAAAAATATTTGCATGCTCATAGTCTATTGTGACAGGCCCTTAAAGGGTTAGTTCACCCAAAAATGTAAATTACCCCATGATTTACTCCCCCTTAAGCCATCCTCGATGTATATGACTATCCCTTCCCAGACAAACACAACCAGTGCTACACTAGAAAATGTCCTGGCTGTTCCAAGCTTTATAATGGTAGTAAATGGGGCTTTTGATTTGAAGGCCAAAAGTGTCCATCCATCCATCACAGAAGTAATCCACATGGCTTCAGCGGGTTAGTCTAAGGGCAATCAATGCGATTTTGTTAGAAAAAAACTAAATTTTAAAACTTTACAAACTTAAATATCTTTTTTCTAGGTTCACAAGAGAGTGCGTTTCCAGTGTACGACGTATGCCAGGACATTTTCTAATATAACTCTGATTGTGTTCATCTATAAAAAGATAATCATATACATCGAGGATGAGTAAATCATGGGGTAATTTGCATTTTTGGGTGATGTATCTCTTTAAATGTAAAAAGGATTTCCTAAATAAATAAAATTAAACTCATCGTACCATGCAGTCAGCTTTAGTAATATGCATAGCCATTGTCCTAACATCAACTTTAAACAGGATGTCCTTCACTGTTTTCAGTAATCGAGTCTCCAAAGGTTTATTTTCCGCGGGCAGCAGTGGTGACTGGTATGAACTGGCTCTGAAACAGGAAACTGTTTCCATGGTGAAAGGCACAAGATAATCATCCTCATACTCCTCTATGCAATCCAAAGCCTGTATGTCTTGTCTTACAGAAGGAAGATCTCCAAGCACGGGTCCTTTTGTTCGGTCAATTCGTGGCTCAATAGACTCTCTGTTAATATTTTGATGGGAATGTGTCATAGCGGACAGAAGATTTAGTGTCGGTTCCAAACAGATAAGAGTGTTCTCGGGGGGCGAAGAACAGAGCCGGATTTCACTGGAATGTTGGAGAACAGGTGATGAAGGGACTATAACAAACTTTCTGTTTTCTGAAGGGCTACGTCTCCGCCTGGTCACTGTAGACAAAAGCAGAATGCACAATCAGAGGACTGAACTTCTCACACAAAAACAACATAAAAGATCTTGGATTTAAAGACACAGTTCACACAAAAATGATGATTACCCCATGATTTACTCACGCTCAAGCCATCCTCGATGTACAGTAATGTGCAAAAGTCTTAGGCCACCATTCAAGAATTAGATTTGTTGTTTTTGCAATGTTATAGTGATCATATATAATTGTTTCTCGGTCTCTTTAATAGACTACATACAGAAAATACAGGAAATGTGTATGTAGTATTAAACACTGTATAAAAATGTAAACTGCTGTGTCAAGAGCCGTTTCTCAATATGCGTTCTTGTCTGTACTTGCGTTCTTGTGGACTTGTGAAACGTCATCACTTCCGGCCCAAGTACTGTTCCAATTCAAAGTTCACATCAAGCCCAAGTTCACATAAAATCCCTGGATGTGTTCTTGATCCGCCCATTTTATCGAGGATGCATCAGAGGAGACTTGTGTGGACTTATGACAGCGAAGTTTCCCAGAATGCATTTCGCGTCAGGAGTTCGTTCTTCCGAGTCTGAACTTGCAAGTTCGAACTACGAAGGACACAAGTCCTAGTTTGGCGTACTTGGTATTGAGAAACGGCTAAGTTTTTAGGGTAAACTCCCCTTCCGCTTAAGCAATAGCAGGAAACTGCAGGATCTCTTAAACCTAAATAAAATGAAATCCTAATTCTAATTTTAAAGAAATATACTTCATTCTGCTCAAAAACGCTCAAGATGTGTTTAGTGCCTAGAGAGGTCACACTAAACAAAGACGATGCCTAAAAAAACATTTAGTCCTGAAAATTTGATTATTTATTTTTTGTACATATTTCCTGTATTTTCTGTTTGTATCTTAATTAAATAGATTGAAAAATAAATATGGATGGAAATTAAAACTTCTAAAACAAAAAGTCTGGTAGTGGTGGCCTAAGACTTTTGCACAGTACTGTATATGATTATCTTTTATCAGAAGATCACAATTAGAGATTGAAAATGTCCTGGCTGTTCCAAGCTTTATAATGGAAGTAATTGGTGCTTTTGATTTAAAGTTCATCCGGAAATACAAATATAAAACTTGGTTTTTAAAGAAAACCTGCGCTTCTGCTTTTGCAACTACGTCTCATGCTGGAAACACAATTTCTTGTAAACGTGCATTGGTCGTAACGGAAGCTAGGTATTTTGGTTTAGAAAGTTTTAAATATAGATTTTTTCTTACAAAATCGCATTTAGTGCGCTCAGAAGACCTTTTTTAACCCACTGAAGCCATGTGGATTACTTCTGAAGAGGATGAATACACTTCTTTTAGGCTTTAAATCAGAAGCACCATTTACTACCATTATAAAGCTTGGAACATTCAAGACATTTTCTAATTTAACTGCGATCGTGTTTATCTGAAGAAAAAAAATACATCGAGGATGGCTTGAGGGTACGAAAATCATGGGGTAATTTTCATTATTGGTTGAACTATTCCTTTAACGGAAATGTATTTAAACTTACGTGTGTTCATTAAAGTTGGGGATGAAGACACCACGACGTGTTGCTCTAAGGTGGCATCAAAACTTCTCGCCACTTCGCTGTGTAATAGAGCAAAATACAATCAGTCATTAAATCACACCTCTATCAATAATAGGATGACACTTGTTTATTATATTTCTTAATGTGAAATGTGCAATATTTTTAATTGTAGAATATCTTGTCCTGTCCTAGATCATATGTATAAAAATATTAGCCCACATGCATTTAAAGCATTGCTGTTTTTGTGCAACTCAATATTGCAAACAGCAATACTGGCTCAACCAATAGCATATGTTTGGGGCGGGGCATACTGAAAAAAAAACTTCTGGACATTGGTTGCACAAGATTAAATTAGGTTTTCTTAAAATGAAATTAACATAAATTAAAATTAATTTCATTTTAAGAAAACAAGATTCCAACAGTTGAACTGGTATGCATAATTAAATTAAGTAAATCCAACAACAAAAGAAAAATCATTTAAAAAAAACGTAATTCAATCTTGTGCAACCTGAGATTTTTTTCAGTATAAGCACGATGGCAAGCAAAAGGTGTTTAAAAAAATATATTTTTTAAAATACTTTAATAATAATAATTTTACTGTAATGATTTTTGGTTCCCAAGAAAAACCTTTAATAAAAAAGTCTGTAGAACTTTATTCCATTACAGAGAACCTTTTGTGTAACAAAAAAATTTTCTGTGGATGTTGAAGGTTTTTCATGAAACCCTATAGCCTAACAAAAAACATTTGAAGAACTTACATTTTTAATTTTTGTGTATGCACAACCGGTTATGATTTCCAAAATTAATATCGCAGTGTTTACCTCTGTGGACTTATCAAGTCAATTTCCAAAGCTTCTGTCACAGCTTCGCTGTCTCTTATCTTTTGGCTTCCCCTCCTACTGGTGGGTGAGTTTACTGGACTGTTCTCCACACTTGGCAACCCAAACATGGTCTCTAGATATCTTAGTGGAAGTGTCCTGTTAACTGGTGTGTAAACATAGGCGCCACTCTGCTTCGTCAGAGGCCTTGGATTTACAACATAGGAATGAACCAACGCCGGCACCGAATCAAATGTTTCCCCCTCCAGAACATACTGCACTCGACTGTATCCGTCGTGAGATCGGAGCAGAACTTTGCTGATTAGGAAATGCAAAGCGTTTTGGTTCCAGCAGCAGGTTAAGACATAGTCACCGATGCTAGTGAGGGAGTCACGGATAAGAAAATTCCCATTCTGTTGCGTTAGAGACTCAGACACCTGTGTACAAAAAATTGATTGAAATTAATTAATTGAATACAACAAATTTATTACAACAAAAAACAACGTTGAAATACGTAAGGAATAATTGACAATGGGCCATTGAATTATAAGAAAATAAGGCACACCCAAGGTGCAATGCGGCACGATGCAAAAATCTGCTGCAGATATGTGCGATTTTTTAATAATATGGCATCTTTAACAAGTCTAAAGTGAGAGACGCATGCGAAAAAAAGACACACACTCGAACACATCATTTTAAATGATCGATTGTTTGCTTTAATGCATCAATGAAGTAATCGTTCACATTAGCATCGTGATGCAGCGTAAAAACGATATTCAACAGTGCTAGTATTTGTAGCGCAATGCCTGTGTTTTTCATTTCATTTTCTTGCAGTAATTAGTTTCTCCACAAGGTGGCAACTTATAGTCATGCGTAGGTTCTAGGTTATGCGTAGGCTGTGCGCCTGACGCGCACCTCGCCAAAATTACTGCCTACTAGCAGTCTGCATGTGTAATTGCACGTCGACGCAAAAGTATATATGAAAATGACTGGTAGCCTACGGCATCAAGGATACAACGTACGACTTACGTACAACTATAATGAGCTTTTTCGCCAATGAGTAAATAAACCGCTTCATCAACAATTCGTACAACCTTCGAGAGGTTGTACGAAGAGATCAAAAAATACTCTTTCATTTATAATAACTGTACCATTTTATTTATTATTTTATTTATTTATTTACCCCTTTAGGCCTACTTAACTGCTCCTTACAGACCCCTGTAGGCCAAGAGTTGTATTGCATGCGTCCAATGCCTACGTACGCATTCGAGTTAAATGAAGTATGCTTTGCGTTCGACTGTACATATAAAATAAACTAAACATCCACTTTTAAGGCACAGTATGGCACTTTTGGCACTAGAGGTCACAAAATAACGACAAATGCGTAGCTTGATGATTCTGTGAAGGAGTGACGAATGATGGGAATTGTCTTCACCGCCACTATCAAAAGAAATTGACAGGACTCCAAAAATCATGTTCATTGATGACGTAATGAAATAAAGTTTAATACTCTTTACATTATAATATAAGCCCACAGTGTGGCTTGATAAAGGGAACAGCAGAAAGGGGTGCCAGTGCCAGTAATACTGCCTATACAGCAATACACAGATCAGTACCGCTTTCAAATTGTTCTTGTGATACTTTGATGTCACACGGTGATCGGTCTGCGCAGTAAAGTCAAACACACCTGTGGTTTCCATGGTAGTAAAAGCGGAAACCGAAGATAACCCGGACATGACGCCACTGACAGGTGACAGGAGAGACATTACACTGGTTAAAGTTGTCAATTTCTCTGGATTCAAATACTTTTGGAAACATTTGCAATAATGTAAGTACACAACTGCTAGTATTTTATTGCATAAATCTTACATATTGTGCCTTTAGAGGTGTATTCTGCAATAACAACAGGCTGACTGTACATTATCCTCCTTATTAACAAAAAAGTAAAAAAAAATTGAACACAAAATATGGTTTATTACAGAAAAACATTGTAGTAGGACTATTAAAATAGCTACTGATCAATAAAAATCGATTATACCAAGGGGCTATTGAATGCTTTATTCTGATTGGTTGAGAAATGTTCCATGGGTGTTGATTATTTTTCTGTAAAATGCACACCTAACCTGTGAAATGTCTTTAATTCTTTCCCCACCATTGAGAAAAAATGCTTCCCCGCCAATGACGAGTATTTCCGGCTTTCCGCAATAGCACTATTATCCACCAGGTGGAGCTCTTCTGTATCTTATAAACCCAGAAGTATCGCCCTAGGTCAAACAGCTGTATGTCCGTGTATGTTTTGATGATCGCTCTGAATCTGATCTCTATCAAAAGTTCTTCACAAAAATGTCATCATCTCAGGTTTTTGCTAAAATTGTGATGTTTTTGAAGAAACCTACTCATATTTGAGAGGTGATAAAGGAGAACAAATGAAGATAGGATGAAATTTTTTTAATTTTTTAATCAAAGGGTCTGTTCTCTTATTTGATATAGTGTATGTTTATATATTTAATGAACACTTTCTGGAAGGCATTAAACTTCATGAAAAATGCTGGCGCTGGCAGGCCACATTTTTTTTAAACGCTGGCGGGGAAAGAGTTAAAAACCACCAAAGCAATGTCTGTCATAACCGTGGTATAAGCGGAATAACCACTTTGCGTCGTGCCACATTACCACCTTGGATGTGCATTATTTTTTTAATAATAAACGGCCCGTCGTCAATTATTACAGTAAAATTAAAATAAAAACTACATAAATTATAACACACTGATTTAAAAGCATGTGCTCACCTCCCAAGGTATACAACCATGATACCAGCCATGACTTGATAAGTTATCGCTGCTCAGTTTCAACTCTTTCTCCAACTCCTTCTTCAGCTTTTCCGATGGGGAACTCAGCAGGCATGTCTCTCGAGAAAACTAAAGGAAGTGAAAAAATGTGTTCACAGAGACATCATGAGAACCATCTAAAAAAACAACAACAACGCTTCTACTGCCCTTTTCGAGCCATGACTCACATCTTAGCTCAGTTGTTAAGGTGACATCATTGTGTTACTGTTTAAAAAGATCAATACATCATTGCAACAGCCTCTGTGGAGTCTTACAAACACAAACTAGGCCCTGGTGCATTCGGATATCTGGAGCAATAAAATTGAAATAAGTGTACTTAGATTATGGGAAAATGTCCTGAATGTTAAATAACTATTCTGCACAATAGGGGTGCTAATGTCAAGAGCCATTATTTAAATGTGAGCCAATGTTCAGTTGCTCTAAAATAAAGAGGCACATTTGGCACAGTTGGTTGCCTGTAACCTAGTTTGTCCACAACCATTTTGAAGACACAGGCATCGGTCCAAGCCCTTTTAAATTCAATTACAGCTTAATGGCAAAACTCTTACACTCTTAAAACGAATGTGTTCAAATTCATTTTAACATTGTGTTGGTTGTGCTTATTTTTGGAACAACACACTTTGTGTTGTTTTAACACATCTTGAGTTGTCCATTTTATTTATTTGAACATAAAATTAACACGAAATGACACATAATGTGTTAAAATAACACATAATGGGTTAAATAGGATAAAACAAAACAACGTGTTAAAATTCTTTGTGACTACCACTTTGTAAAGAAACATCACCGGCAAAGCCAAAGCAAAAAATATTAAAGAATGGCCGAGATCTGATAGTTTCTATGATGACTGGAATGTAAAAACATTTCTAGATGCTGTTAAAGTTAATATATAATAACATAACATGGTAACTTACCTTAACATAAACACTGCCGTTTTCCATAGGACCTGTGTGACTGTAACAACAATAAAAGTGGTCGAATTACACCGGTGTTGTAGTTGATAGGCAAAGAATAATCTGTTTGTTGTATATCAGTGGTGCCATTACACAACTCATTCAAAATACAGACATCTGACATCTCCCAGTGTCCATTCCCAAACAAAAACACTCCATGCCAGACAAGCCAAATATCTCAGCGATTACAACACTGCTTCCCTTCTCAAGGTTTCACAATCAAATATTTAACATTCTGTACAGGACGCAGTCCTCCGGGTTGAAAATGTGAAAAAAAACACACATACCTTTATAGTCCAATATAATATTTTTCCACCATAATTCATAAGTCCAGATAATAAATACTGTATACTATAGTATTTACTAAAGTGAATTACAATTTCTAGATACTAGTGTTTGGAACTTTACCATAAAGTATACTACAGTGTTTACTTTATCAATTCACTATAGTTAATACTACAGAATAGTACAGTATGTCTATTCATTACTATAATATAGCCTACTACAGTATACTACTTTACTAGTAATTGAAGTTTAAAAATATACAACATTTTTTATGTTAACTATTTAAAGCATCTTCTTACCATGTATGAATCAACGCCATAGATACACTTTATAGGCAACTTCCCTTGTTGTTTCCAGAAATAACTAACAGGATGACTAACAAGTACTCTACGCAGTTGCTACATCTCTTCTGAACTGTTTTGCTGTACGTGAACCCGCGTGAACGTCAAGCTCTGGGAGCGGAGCGCAAAGTTACATAATAATCAGACTAGACTATAACTACAAACAGACTTGCTGAGAGAAAAAACACCAGTCCAACAACACTAACGTGCACTGTCTTGTTTCTAAGATATTTTTTATTCAAAACACACTATCAAATCGCAACAACGTAAAAATACGTGTAATATCTTACCTTAGCGCTCATAGTAAATCACACCGATTAAACTCCATTTAAATTCCATGATAACAAGTTTTTATCAACTTGACAGCCACAGATATAACACGGCCATGGGATGATCTGTATGTCTCGTGTACTGTTGATACCACGACCAGCTATTATTCTGAGATACAGTGGATACAATAATGTTACAGTGTTTGCTGATGACGTCACCCATTTATTTGTTTAAATTTCTCTCGCTTCTCCCGCCCCAATCCCCTTAAATTTGGCGACTCCCACATGAAAAAATACTATAGTGTATATTTTTTAGTATTTATTATAATAAAGCGTAGTAACTTTCTAGATAGTAATACTAAAGTATATTACAGCATTAACCAGTGAATTATATGGTTAATACGACAGTAATTAACAAAGTTACATACTAGTTTATACAGCAATTTACTTTAGTATACTAAAGTATTTTTTTCACATAGGCCTTTATCCTAAGTATACGCTTGAGGTTTGTAGATGTCCATTGTGCTATTCAAATACTTGTGCCAGTTACTGAGTGATTCGGTAGATGGAGCACAATTCCCATTTTTATTCATTGTGCTTTGCAGGGACAAGAGTTAAAGGGATAGTTCACTACAAAATGAAAACTCTGTCATCATCCAGTCATCCCCATGTTGTTCCAAACCCGCATGAATCTCTTCCTTCAGATGAACACAAAAGAAGATATCCTGAGAAATGATGGCAAACACACAGCAGCAAGCGACCACAGACCTCCACAGTAGGAATAAAAAATATGATGGAATTTAATGGGTACCCTCAACTGTGTGCTTACCATCATTTATCAAAATATTTTCTTTGTGATATCACAATACTTCCAAAATATTTTTTCCTACTATGGATGTCCATAGCCACCCACGGCTGTGTGCCCACCATCACCACCCAAAACACTGTCCTTGTGTTCATCAGAAAAAAGAAACCCACACAGGTCCAGAACAAAACGAAAATGAGCAAACGACAGAATTTTCATTTTACAGTGAACTATCCCTTTAAAAGGCGAAGACTCTTAATCTGTCAAATTGCTGTTGCTAAAACGTACATAAGTCACATTTAACTTTAAGTGAGTACAATGACAATAATAAACAATTATGGGTTAATGCTTTAAGTCCCATTGAAAGCCAACATGTCAAAATAGGCTACTAGTACACTTCATAGTACTATAGGTAACTGTAATCATGTGTATACCGTAGTATATAATAATTACACTTAAAGGGATAGTTCACTTTAAAATGAAAATTCTGTCATCATTTACTCATCCTCATGTTGTTCTAAACCTGTATGAATTTCTTTTTTCTGATGAACACAAAAGAAGATATTTTGAGAAATGATGGTAAACACACAGCAGTAAGTGACCGTAGACTTAGGAATAAAAAAATATGATGGAATTCAATGGGTACCGTCAACTGTGTGCTTACCTTATCAAAATATTTTTTTCATTATTTATCACAATACCTCCAACATATTATTTTCCTACTATGGAAGTATATGGTCACTTACTGCTGTGTGTTCACCATCATCTCCCAAAACATCCTCCCCTGTGTTCATCGGAAAAAGGTTTGGAGCAGCATGAGGATGAGTGAATGATGACGGAGTTTTCATTTTAAAGTGAACTGTCCCTTTAATGATTGTATACTATAGTATTCTGTTATCTGTAGCGAATTAATATTTAAATAAATAAATAATACTAAATATAGGCTACTAAACTAGCATGGGTATCTACTATAGCTGAAGTATATTACAGTACATATTTGATATACATTAATATTTAATGTAAAAGTATTAAAACCATATACTTATTTACAATTTTACTTACACACTAAATGTTTTACACTAAATAAAAATATTTTATTTTTATTTTCTTACAAGAAATTTGTGGAATATCTCAAAGCAAGAATGAATTAACACACATAAGAGGTTGCATTAATTTTTATAATATCTTTGAACGTAAAATAAATTAAAAGAGACGAAATAGTCATTCATACACTTAAGTGAAATGTCTTCAACGCTTTTTGCGCAATATTTCAAGCGTAGGTTTTGTGAAAGTTAAAAGCACGATTTAAATTTGCGCGCAAAGCTCAAACATCATCGCTTCCATGACAACAAGAAAACACTCGCATGTTTCACTGAAACTGAAGAAGCGACGAAAACTTCAATGGCTCCGAAAAAGAAGGGAAAGAATGGCGATGATAAATCAAAACAAAAGGAAAACATGGCGTCTGAGAAGAAAAAACCTGGAGAATTAACAGAAGGTGACAAAAGGTTTTATCAAGCTCAAATACGAGATTTGGAAGAGCGACTGGGAAGGTAAAGACAGAGCCTAGCATTTCAAGTTGACTTTTTCACCAGAACGCTTTTCACAGTAAATGCATATTTGTAAAGAAAACAGAGACAAAACAATATGAAGCTACATGTTATTTTTAAAGTTTTCATTTTCAGACTTAAGAACTAACGTATACATTCAGATTTATAACTAATATATTCAGACTTATAATAAGGCCTATATATGTGGGGTTTTTAAATATAAACATGATTATAGATACAGGATATAAGTTATGCAGCGCACGCACGCACACACAACCTATCAATATAGAGGGGTTGCAAGTTTACAAACATTGCAGGGTGCGCGCGCATCCAGGGGGCAGAAAGCCCGATTGGTGAGCTGATCCGCTACTGCAACAACCTTAATTATTGAAGCGTTCTTTATTGTTTGTATATAAATAAGACTTGATTTTAGTTGGATCTGTTTTTCTGTCTTTATTTTTGCAGTGTTACTGTGATACATGTATGAATTATAATGTTATAATTATAATGCTAGTAACGTAATAGTCGCATCTACTGGTATGTTAACATTAGGCACCCAGCACTGACTCTGTTGGTACTATTTTCCACACAAAAATTCCTTGGCATTTTGACTTACAGACACCGCTACTAGCATACAACACAATGCACGTCTCTTCTTTCTGCCCCTCGGTTGCGCGCGCAACCAGTTAGTGACGTCGCCGTGCAACCCGTCTATAATACAGTACAGAAAACAGTTTGCACTTTTACATGTTAAACAGTTGAACACAAACGTTTTTTACAGTTATTACAAATGAGGATTTCCCCAAAAAGTGGTTTTGTCAGGTTTTCCTCACTTTTGGGTACAAACTTATCCTTAAAGGTTAAAAATCTTTCTTTTTAAGAGTTTTGGGTGAAACAAGCATACACACAACACCAGATACTCACCTAACGATGATGCTGATTTAAATACGTCTCTAGTTTTGGAGATGTAAGATTATAATCCCATTCTCAGAAAGAATAGTTAAAAGTAACCTGTTAAACTATTACCATGTGCGGTCTTGTCCTTGAGAAAACTAAAATGAAACCGACTTTGAATCATAATTTCCTGTCAATAATTAACCAGGTAACATACTTATCAAGTTATGCCATGACCTCAACAGGAAGCGCTTGCCTTTTAAATACCTGAACAGTCACCACGTCTTTCATTGCAGATACCAGCTTAAATGTGAAAAACTGGAGCTTCGAGAAATGGACTTGTGCTTTAAGATCGATAATTCGGAGAAAGACATCATTCTCTATCTCCAACACACACTGCGTAAAAAAGAGGATGAAGTCGATGATCTGGCAGAGGCGTTGTCGAAACATCAGCAGGTCCAAGAAACTGAACGCAACTCATTTGAGCTTCAGCTGAACCGGCTTAGACTTGAACTTCAGGAAAATAAGGACAAGTTCACATTGGAGAACATGGCCCTTGGTAGGAGCGTCTGCAAATTTAGCACTATGCAAACATCTTTATTCTTCACCAAAGAGTAGGAAACTAATATAAATGTACAATTCTTTGGAAGAATTTTCTGCACAGAAGGAGAAGCTCATGGCTGAACGCAAGGCTTTGGAAGAGCAACTTCAAAAGCAAAAAGAGGAACACCAGGAAGAAATTTATCGTCTGGAGAAACAAGCTGTGCTAGAGACAGAGCCACAAGTGAAGTCGCTGTACAGGCTTTCTGTTTCAGATCCATGAAGAAGCACGAAAAACCTCATTGTGTAAATGTAGGGTTGCACTTGTAATTTGTGTCAGAGTTCCGAGTTCAGCAGTTCCAAAAGGTTCGAGTTCAAATTGTGTGTTGTGCTTAACATGGTCATGTTACATTTTGACCTTCTTTATCGCTTTGTATGTGCTCACTGCTCAACTTCCAAAAACTGCTCAAGCTGTTCAAGCCTCTGTTCTGCCCTACAAAGGCAAAAGACCTTAACTCGCTATAGACCATTTCAATATTCATCAGCCACCGCTTTCTGAGTTCAACATCGCTAGGAAATCCGTGGTAGCTTAAAACGCCGTTGAATTTAAACGATGACGTGCATGTGGGAACACAACAATGTTCATGATATTTTTTCTGTTGCCTCTGGAAAAAAACTATCTTTTTTAAGACTCATTTTCCGCTGTTTAAGCCGCCATATTTCGCCAAACCGGAAAAGGGTGAGCCGTATTTACCCGTTGCGGATATGACGTCAAGCTGATATGTGCAAGGAGCTTATTTCTGTTTGACCCTTGGTCCAGCCCATAGTTGAATGAACAGAGACGCAGACAAATGGGATCCTGTCTAAATGATTCAAAGGTTTTCATAGAAATAAGAACATTAACCAAATCGTCTAGCAAATCCAATGCTCTAAATGCTCGTTGGACATCTAAAATGATTATTTATACGTCTGAGGTGTAACGTTCCCGTCCTCCTAATGCTTAATCTAATGCAAAGATGCGTCTCAATTAATTTTGGTTTCGCTTTTCTGGAGAATAGACTGCACGACTTGCTTGATGTTAAAAGAGACACTAAGAGAGATAAAGTTCGGTACCTGATTATTGTTAAAGAGTTATTAAGAGCGACAAGACTCAAAAGCGATCTCCTCACGCTGACTGACTGACTGACATCTGAAGCGCGTGCACACAGTCGCGCGAGTGCGCGACCCGGATATATAGACATCTACACAAAATTAAAGTTTTACAAATATCTGCTTTGATAAGAATTCACGCAGGTAGGATCTATAATCTGTTATGTCTTAAGTAAATGTTTGGTTAACTGTTGGGTAAAAATATCTGATGTGTAACATTATATTAGATCACTTAGATTTTAAGCAGTCTGTCACAATGTCAATCAAACAAAAGAAAAAAAGTTTAACATATATTGATTATATTTTTGCTTTGTGTGTGCTAAATCTTATAGTTTTATCAGTGATTTTAAGGTATTGATGTGGTAATTTAATGTATGGATGTGGTGATTTTTCTGGTAATTTAACTTTGCTGACTCTTTCAACTTCAAACAGGTGTAGTTATGTCATATTTTGTTATATTCCACCAAATCATGCATTTTTGTTTTGTATGTTTTAAGAGAGAATGTCAAAATATGAACAACTATTTTTTTGAAAATTTGCTAATTTCAACTAAATTTGACAGCACATGTCACAAATGATGCAGCATCAAATAAAAATGGAGAAAGAAAATTCTTCTTAAAGGAAAATGCATATACAAAACAATGGCTTGATGGTTCTGTTAAAAATGTAAACAGGCTGTTGTTAACATACATTTGCATAAAGCATCTATATATGTATCAGAGTATTAAAAACCTGAAAAGTGTTAAATTAGGGTAAATTTAGAACAGATAAAAATGTGCGATTAATTTGCGATTAATCGCGAGTTAACTCATAAAATCATGCGATTAATCTAGATTAATTTTTTTTATTTATTGACAGCCCTAATAAGGACAGGTGAGCATCAAGATACTCGAGAACATAATCTTGATCACATTCACAAATACAGTGCACTTTTTGAATTTTCATTTTTGGGTGAACTATCCCTGCTTTAACTTCAGGGTAAAGCAAGAAGTGAAACAACGTTTAGATGAAGAAAAAGAAAAATTCCAGCGGGATGCGTATCAGAAGATGCCGGAGACAATGATGAGAGCCATGCAGGAGAATCGGTTTCTGGCAGCTCGTCTCAAACAACTCAAACACCAGAATGAAGAACTGTTGAAGGAAAATGATGCTGTGAAAGCCAAAGGAAAGCAACTTAAAATAGAAAACAAAACCTCTGAATCTCTTCTGCATGAGATAACTATGAAGAATGTCAAAAATCAAAAGGTTTATATCTGTTTTATTTACGTACTTTAAATAAGCAATTAGTTTTTGTTTGCCTGAAAAAAAAAAAAAAACTTTCTATTCCTAAAAGGTGATCCAGCAGCTGACAGAAAAGTGCAAGCAAATGCAAACCGAACTAGAAAAATACGTCAAACTTCAAATGAAGCACCAAAAGCTTCTGGAAAATCAGTCGACGGTATGCACAGAGCTTGATGTTCTCAGGTTAGATTCCCACCATTCACGAAATCACTTCTGTGCATACGACTTTTAGTATTTAGTATTTAAAATTGTGATATGTTGACATTGACGTGCACATAATCACCTGCTATACTTACAGACAGAATCAAGCAGCAGTTACAGAGATGCTTCAACAAACGAAAGCTGAAGTGGAGAGCCAGAGAAAAGATCTTGAGGAGGAGAGAAGACTTGGAGGACAGCTGAAGACGGTTCTTCGGGAAGCAGCCATAGCTTTAAAAGAGGCCCTGAGGGTAACAATAAACATAGACGTGGTGTTAGATTGCTTCCAACACAGATAAAAATTCTTACTGTATTTTGGACACAGGAGGTCCCTGAAAAGGACGACTCTGAGGTTTCGGCTATTGTCAGACGTCATCAGATGATGCAGAGTCTCCTGGCTGTGCTGGAAACGGCTGTAGCTGTTGGGGAAGGTCCAGCTCTTGTTGAATTCATTCCAGCGATGGGATCTACAAAATCACCAAACGTTGAAAGGTACAAATAGGTTGTTCTTATTTAAATGATTTTGTGCATGTAACCGTGTCTTATTGCCTTTAACTACAGATCGAGTGAACTTCTTAGGCAGAAATCCACCAATCGCCTTTCTCACTACAAACCTGGAGATCTGGGGTTGGTCCCTCGCAAAACACAAGCCACCTCATCTAAGATGGGACATAATAAATAAGGGTACAGCCTTTAGTACAATTAAACAGTCTATTGTTTATTTCTTTAATGGACAGACGAAAGACATTTATGGTCATGTTTGAATCTTTTGCACTCTTGTCCTTAAAGATGAATGAGTGAGCCCTTTGCAGAGTTTGTCGACATATCTTGCCACAAGATGGCAGCATTATATTATACAACATCACAAAATTGCTCAAAGATGGTCACCAAGCTACCAGTTCCTATATTTAAGGTCCTAATATGTACCATTTAGGTGCAGGTATGTATACATTTGGTACCAGCATGTACCTCTGAGGTACTAATATGAAGTCTTTAGATGCAAATGTGTACTTTTTGAAAGGGACAGTTAGCATTTGGCAAGTGGACAATTTTTCCGACCGTGTAAATTGTTATTAAAATTCAAGCAATCAAATATTTCATGGCAGAATAGAAGACATGCAGAAAAAGCATTTGTCATAATGTTTTTTTCAGATATTTGACCAAATTGCTTTAATAGGTTTTTATTTGCGATGTGTAGTTATATTTTTATGCAGTTTAGTTTTAGTCAAGTCATTTTTGGCCAAAACTAATGCTCTCAGCTGAAACGTTTGCCACAGTATCTGCACTTTCATTTATCTTAATTTCCAGTCTATTCAAACATTTAGTAGAAATTACTGCATTGGCTGAGAAGCATAAAAGTGCCATTATTTGTGATACGGACCCTGTTGATTTTTTTTCAATAGTAAATTGCATTCCAAGTTGTGGAACAAATTCTCTTTAGCCTAATGTTAAAGTTTGGAGATATGCAGTGTGAATTTATTCATACTAAAATTGTCCGGTTTTGGTCCACAGGGTGTTTTATTTTCGTTAATTCAATCAGATTAGTTATTCTGAACAAAGGTTAATATGCATGATTCAAATTCGTTGTGATCTAAGATGTAGCATCTTTACTTTCACTGCATTTCCTTCTAATCCAAATGTTCAAGTAAATAAAGGTCTTATGACTATAAAATTAAGAAAGAAATTATTATTTTGGGGAACCAGCAATGAGTGTACTATATTTATACTAATGAAGATGAACACAATGAAATTGTGTGATGACGGGTTAGATGACATCTTACCAAGTAATCCGTCAACACCGTACTTAAAGGGATAGTTCACCCAAAAATTAAAGGCGGGGTGCACAATTTTTTGAAAAACACTTTGGAAAAGGGAGCAGGGCCGAGTACAAAAACACGTAGCCAATCAGCAGTAAGGGCATGTCTACTAACCGACATCTTTGCATGGGTATGTGTGGGGCGGGTCGATCAAAAGAAGGTTCAGGTTCTATTGGGGTAGGGGCGTGTTTGTTTAGGTGATTTCAAATGTCAACATTGGCTTTCAGAATTCGTGCAAATCAACTTTAAGATTGAAAAATCAAAATTATGATTCAAAGTCCGTCTCAAAAATTTATTTATTTTTTCACCCACCAAACCATTCGTGGAGCCCATTTACTTCCATATTATTCTTTTTTACTACTATGAAAGTGAATGGGGAACACGAATGGTTTGGTTACAAACATTTCTCAAAATATCTTCCTTTGTGTTCATCAGAACAAAGAAATGTATACAGGTTTGTAACAACATGAGAGTGAGTAAATGATGACAGAATTTTCTTTTTTGGGTGAACTATCCCTTTAATAAAATACATTTTGTTTTTTCAAAGATTTGTACGAATAAAGCTTACTAGAACATTTAAAGGATAATTACCCAACAAACATCAAAAAAATTCATTATTTATTCACCCCTTAAGTAATTTAATGCCCAGTGCCTTTGTTCTTCGCCTCTTCACACTTCAATGGGACCCAAAAGTGTCAAAGGAATATTCCATTTTCTTATAAGGGTCTTATCTAGCGAAACGTTTGTCATTTTTGACAAGAAAAATAAAAAATATGCTCTTTTAAACCACAATCGTTTCGCTAGATAAGACCCTTATGCCTCGTTTGGGATCGTTTATAGTCCTTTGAAACTCTGTTGAAAAAAACTGTTAAGTGTTGAGTTAAGTATTAATTGTTGGTGTCTATTAAAGTCCATTAAAATGAGAAAAATCCTGCAATGTTTTCCTCAAAAAACATAATTTCTTCTCGACTGAACAAAGAAAGACATCAACATTTTGGATGACATGGTGGTAAGTAAATTATCTGGATTTTTCTTTTAAGAAAATGGAATATTCATTTAAACGACTTATGTGGTATATTTTTAGGGTCCTTTGGCCATTCAAAAGGGTTTGGTGAAAAACAAACTAAAATATAATCCATTATAGTAGAAAGTATTGACCTGTGCCTCTTGCTCAGTGCACATTCTCTGTGTCTGAATTGTTGTTTGGGCAATTTTAGGACGTTTTACTTTAAAATAATGTGTAACATTTGAAACAACAGCAATATCCACAACAATAAAGTAGAGAAGTGATCTCAAGACGCAAGTCAAGTTTTAGTTGTTAAACACTTTCGGGTCCTTTTGAAGCATGGTTTTTTGGTTACCACCTTGGTCAACATTCACTTTAACAGTAACAAAAACCCTGACAACACTGTTTAAAGGTGCCAAAGAATGCATTGAAATAATATGTTAAATTGTTCTTTGATATTTACATAGAAGTTATGTAACTTTATTAAGTGCAAAAATGATCCAGAAACGTTTTTACATGTCCATTTACAACCCTAGGTCTATTTTTGCCTATTTGGAAGGGTCATGAATAATAATATTGAGCTCTGCGGCTCATGCCAGTAACTCACATTAGTAAAGAGACCTATATGTTTGAGCCTGTATCAGACGAAAATACAGATTTTGAGGAACAACTAATTGTTTGGAGACCCAACAAACATTTGGACGTGTGATGACCGTTGAAAAGACGTCCGTTCGTCACGTCCCGTCCGCGTTGAAAAATATATCCAAAATGAAAGTTGAGCCGACGTCTTTGACGTCATCTGGCCGTGAATTACACGTCTTTTCTGCACGTCCCTGGACGTCTAAATGAGCCGTATTTTGGATGTTTAAATGTGTTCCTGCATAGTTTAAATATATGTTTTAAGCCCTCATATAGCAAACATGTGGACGTTTTATGACCGTTGAAAAGACGACCCTTCGTCACGTCCCATCGCGGTTGAAAAATACCCTAAATTAAAGTTGAGCGGACGTCTTTGACGTCATTTGGCCGTGAATTACACGTCTTTTCTGCCCGTCCCTGGACGTCTAAATGTGCCGTCTTCTGGATGTTTAAATGTGTTGCTGCATAGTTTAAATGTATGCATATAAAATGAATATACACCCATTGTGTAACATCGTGAATGGCAATCAATTGTATTGAGGTTTAACACATATTCACAAAGGTTCAAAATCAGTTCAAAATTGGTCCAGTCAGACCTGAACGTCCATAAAACGTTTTAACCACGTGTACTTCACAAACACATTAAAGAATACATTATTTGTGGCCATAACAAAAAAAGAAGCATGTTCTGATTTAGCACTTTTTATTTTTTTTTAACCATTTAACTATAATAACAACTTCAAAACACTTTCTATAAAGGGATAGTTCACCCAAAAATTAATATTTAGTCATTTATTCCCTCTCATGTTTCAAACCTGTATACCCTCCTATGTTCTGCTGAACACAAAGGTATGTGAAAGAATGTTTTTAACAAAGCAGATCCCACAACCCATTACTACAATTGTAAAAAAAATATTGACAGTTAATTGGTTGTGAAGTTACAAACATTCTTCAATCTTTGTGTTCAGCAGAAAATACAAAGGTATACAGGTTTAAAACATGTGGATAAGAAAATTATAACAATTTTCCTTTTTTTGGTGAACTCTCTCTTTAACACATCACAGCTGTTTGGCTTTTTTGGATCCACCACCCCCAGCTCTTCCTGGAGCGTGCTTGAGGTGGTCTGCCATAGCTGCATCTATTTCCGAGTCTGTGGCATTTGGGCTCCACCTCTTCACAGCATCTGAAGGAAGAGAAGAATATGTTTCTTTTTAAAATAAATACAATTAAAATTTTGAGGTAAATGACATGCACTTACTTTCAAAATATTTATGGTCTACAGCTAAAATGATATATTAATATTATATATATTATTGTACAAAATATGCTCTGCTTTAAATAAGTGTTAGATCAGTTGTGGGGGATACAGCATTTGTCCCCTCCCTCTACAAAACCACTGTGGTGCCCTTGAGAAAGACCCTTAACTAGGTGTGTCAAAAAATGAACAGGATATTTCTGATAAAGACAGGTGAGCTGTGATGTCCCCTGAATAGATCAAGCATAACAATAAAATTACAATCAATATACAAGAACAAGTTTTTTTAGATCAACATTCCCCAAATTACCTTGAATAACATAATACAAAGGTGTGCCTTTAAAAGACTTCTTTTCCAGATGTCCACCACCCCTCATATTGAACTTTGCCATAAGACAATTTGACATCATTCTGTGAAAGAAATGTAAGATTACTTCACCTTAGACAAATAACCTAAAAGGTCAATAAATCACAATTAACAGTAATGAGCAATTGCATACAATGTTTAAACATACACTATGTGTTAACACTTCACAACTTCACTTGTTTCATCTACCATGTAACAAGTGCTATGAACTATATCCTCATCCCTAACTTTGGGTGACAAGTAACGGCTTACACTGAAATTATGTTTTGATTTCTTGTTTTCAGTATGGCTGACTGTTTAAGTCATTACGAACATTAAAACTTCTCAACAAGTGATGTGTGACGGATTAAATCCTGAATTGAAGTAATATAAATAGCTGGGTTAATTATGGTGGTAATCAATATATATTCCTTAAATATTATGCAGGATTACACAATTCAAGAGAAATACATACCTGTTCATAACGTTGTTCACGCAGTCTCTGACAGAATATCCACCAACTCAGACAGTTGCTGGACCTACATGTGAAAACAATTGAAATAATGTTATAGAAAGATAGATGGAAATATATATACATATTCTTTATGTCACAACTTACGCAGATCACCTTGTTATCAACATATTTGATGTATTCATAATGCAAAATACACAGTCATATAGCATTTTTTACATGTTGCATTTGAAGCTGAGGCCATAGGTGAAGAATCAGGTAGTCTCCATCCGGTAATTTTTTCGTTGTGTTACCTCACCTGTACAAATAGAGTTAATTATATGGTAGTGTAAAATATTAACAGTAAATCACTTCACAGTGTAATACTGCATTAGTTATGAAATCAGCTGGCTGTACTTTTAGGTCTTTGTGGTTGAGCAATGACAGATATTATGAGCTCTGCATTTGTAACTATTAACTCAGATTCAGAGAAATGTAAATATGTTTATACTCTTAGCTTTGTTGTCACTAATGTAAAATCTTGCATGACACCTTGCATGTAATTTCATTAAGTACAATAAACATACACATGCACAATGTAGTTTAAAAAATACATAGTAGTGTAAAATATTAAAATAAATCACTTTTTATATCAAAGTTTTTGGATATTATGTTGACATTCAGGCAAAACCCTGACTCATGGAATACATTTTTACCTAAAAATGAGAATGACATTATAAAGGCAAAAGTGTATGCACTTAGGAGCCAAGCAATGTGTTTGTATAGTGTGGGAATGCACCAAAAAAAAGCATCAGTAGCACGTACGTCTCATAGTGTCACAGCTTATTCTAGGGTATAGATCAATCACACCATTGTGATACCGATGTTTACTGTCATGAAGTGTGCCTGTGTAAACAAAATACACCAAAACAATTTATATACATTTTTGAGTTTCATATCAAAATATATAAAAGTCATTTTTGAAAGAATCATGTTTTTTCGTAGTATTAAGCAAAAGCAGTCAAAAACTTACAACTTAATGTAGGGTAGACAAAGTCAGGGGTCGGGCACGCCTCATCTAAGTGTGGTGGACACAAAACTTGATCTTTAGCACAAACAAGGACATATGAAACATTAGAACATTAACAAATGTGTAGACTGTTTAAGTCATATCTACAAAAATTCATATCTACAGTTTTCCATACCTTTTGTTATTGTTTGTAGAATGCACATCTTTATTTGGTTTGTGTTGACCTTCAACTGTAAATAAAACGAAATTGTAATTAATGATATTAACTCCACAATAACAACTCCAATTTGTTAATGTATTTTCAAACTGAGGCATTTACCTGACTTGGGTGGTTATATTTTGGAGGGTCTGTGTAGGACACAGTGCCTTTAACAGCTTGTTTATTTTTATTTGGATGAGGTTTTGCTTTTCCTTTGTACAAAACAAAAGCAAAGGAAGTTAATCAAACAAACACTTCTGCTAAACTTTTAATGCAAAACAGTATTTAATATTTTGCATGTGCAATGTTTAGGCAATCAAATCATTGTAATTCCATTAATGCCAAATAACTTTTATTTTTCAGATAATTTACTTTCTGAAAGAGACTTTCAAGAGGCTACATTAATAAGTTACTTTGACTGTATCCTTAAACATACTTTATACCATGTATAAGTTCAAAGTACGTTAGCTTTTAGCCTTCTAGCTAATTATTGCAATACTCAGTGTGGACAATTCTGGCAACGTTTATTTCGGAGCCTTCGTGTCAAACAAGTAAAACTTAAGCACGTTAATCAAATAATACACAATGTACTTACCCAACGCTCCTCGTGTTTGAATGTGAACTTCCGGAAGAACGCGTGACGTCACCACTATCTCGCGAGATAATCTGTCCTATCGCGGGATTTTGTAATATCCCCAGATTATCACAATATTTCTTAAATTAATAGCAGTTTTTGAAATTACATCCAACTCAGACCTAAATGGTGACCGGATATGTATCTGTTTTACATTTATATGCATACATTCAATAATACACAGGTTGGAATAATGACTAAAATGCAGTGTGGCTTTGCAATCACACTGGGCACTTTGTGATTATAATTTATTTAAACAAGATAAAGTTAATATATTTACTTTGTATACAAATCGTGTATTTCATAAAGATAGTTCTGTTTTTTTCCTACTAGTCTAGTCTAGACGTGTAAAAGACGTTAGTGGACGTCTATTCACAACCTCTTAAAAAATACTTTTTGCACTTAAATTAATTATTGCAGTATTAACCAAGGTGTAGGCACAGCATTTGCATATTTCACAATGACTTTATAGAAGGTTTATGATTTTTTATAGAGGGTCATGAT
Source organism: Misgurnus anguillicaudatus (assembly GCF_027580225.2). NCBI lineage: Eukaryota > Metazoa > Chordata > Actinopteri > Cypriniformes > Cobitidae > Misgurnus > Misgurnus anguillicaudatus. The sequence goes on from NC_073358.2 coordinate 8,582,070, forward strand.
GGACTATAAATGCACGTGTAAAAGACGTCACCTAGTGACGTCCTCTTACAACCGATTCACAACAGGGTATAAATATTGAAGCACACGTAGTAAAAGTCAAAGTAACAATTATACATGCAACCCCATAGAACTATAGACATGTACAAATGTATCTGAATGCATTTTTATGAAATGTTCTGTGTTACATATTTTCACCGATTTGAGCCGTCATACCGCGACTATTTTTGGCCAGGGACACGACGTTTCGGTCGGACAAATGTTTGCTGGGTAACGTGCACTGTCTTGTTTCTAAGGTCTTTTTTATTCAAAACACTATCAGATCGCAAAAACATTAATATCTCACCTTAGCGCTCATAGTAAATCACACCGATTAAACTCCATTTAAATTCCATGATAACAAGTTTTTATCAACTTGACAGCCACAGATATAACACGGCCATGGGGTGATCTGGATGTCTCGTGTACTGTTGATACCACGAGCGTCTATTATTCTGAGATACAGTGGATACAATAATGTTACAGTGTTTGCTGATGACGTCACCCATTTCTCTCGCTTCTTCCGCCCCAATCCCCCTAAATTTGACGACTCCCACATAAAAAATACTATGTATATTTTTTAGTATTTATTATAATAAAGCATTGTAAACTTAGATAGTAATATTTAAGTATAGCACAGCATTTACCAGTGAATTATAGTAAATATGACAGTAATGAACAAAGTTACATACTAGTTTATACAGCAATTTACTTTAGTATACTAAAGTATTTTTTCACATATGCCTTTATCCTTCTAAGTATACGCTTTAAATGAAGTTCGTAGATGTCCATTGTGCTATTCAAATACTTGTGCCAGTTACTGAGTGATTCGGTAGATGGTGCACAATTCCCATTTTTATTCATTGTGCTTTGCAAGGACAAGAGTTAAAAGGACAGTTCACTTTAAAATGAAAACTCTGCCATCATTTAGTCATCCTCGTGTTGTTCTAAACCTGTATGAATTTCTTTTTTCTGATTAACACAAAAGAAGATATTTTGAGAAATGATGGTAAACACACAGCAGCAAGCGACCACAGACCTCCACAGTAGGAATAAAAAATATGATGGAATTTAATGGGTACCCTCAACTCCGTGCTTACTATCATTTATCAAAATATTTTCTTTGTGATTTATCACAATACTTCCAAATATTTTTTCCTACTATGGGTGTCTATAGTCACTTATGGCTGTGTGTTTACCATCATTTCTCAAAATATTGTCTTTGTGTTCATCAGAAAAAAGAAATTCATACAGATTTAGAACAAAATGAAAATGAACTATCCCTTTAAAAGGCGAGGACTTTTAATCTGTCAAATTGCTGTTGCTAAAACGTACATAAGTCACATTTAACTTTAAGTGTGTACAATGACAATAATAAACAATTAATGCTTTAAGTCCCATTGAAAGCCAACATGTCAAAATAGGCTACTAGTACACTTCATAGTACTATAGGTAACTGTTCTCATGTGTATACTGTAGTATATAATAATTACACTTAAGGGATGGTTCACTTCAAAATGAAGGTTCTGTCATCGTTTGCTCGTCCTCGTGCTGTTCTAGACCTGTGTGGGTTTCTTTTTTCTGATGAACACAAAAGAAGATACCCCGAGAAACGATGGTAAACACACAGCAGTAAGCGACCATAGTAGGAATAAAAAATATGGTGGAATTCAATGGGTACCGTCAACTGTGTGCTTACCATCATTTATCAAAATATTTTCTTCATCATTTATCTCATTACCTCCAAAACATATTATTTTCCTACTATGGAAGTATATGGTCACTTACTGCTGTGTGTTTACCATCATTTCTCAAAATACCTTCTTTTGTGTTCATCAGAAAATAGAATTTCATACAGGTTTAGAACAACATGAGGATAAGTAAATGATGACAGAATTTTCATTTTAAAGTGAACTATCCCTTTAATAATTGTATATAGTATTCTGTTATCTGTAGCGCATTAATATTAAAATAAATAAATAATACTAAATATAGGCTACTAAACTAGCATGAACTATAGCTGAAGTTATATAGTATATTTAATATATTTTTATTTTCTTACAAGAAAGTTGTGGAATATCTCAAAGCAAGAATGAATAAACACACATAAGAGGTAACATTAATTTTTATAATATCTTTGGACGTAATTAAAGTTTCATTAAATTCTTTAAAAAAAAGAAGAAAAAGACGAATTAGTCATTCATACACTTTAAAGTGAAATGTCTTCAACGCTTTTTGCGCAATATTTCTAGCGTAGGTTTTGTGAATGTTTAAAGCACTATTTAAATTTCACGCGCGCAAAGCTCAAACGTCATCGCTTCCATGGCAACAAGAAAACACTCGCATGTTTCACTGAGACTGAAGAAGCGACGAAAACTTCAATGCCTCCGAAAAAGAAGGGAAAGAATGGCGATGATAAATCAAAACAAAAGGAAAACATGGCGTCTGAGAAGAAAAAACCTGGAGAATTAACAGAAGGTGACAAAAGGTTTTATCAAGCTCAAATACGAGACTTGGAAGAGCGACTGGGAAGGTAAAGACAGTGCCTAGCATTTCAAGTTTACTTTTTCACCAGAACGCTTTTCACAATAAATGCATAAAGTTTTCATTTTCAGACTTAAGAACTAACGTATACATTCAGCTTTATAACTAATATATTCAGACTTATAATAAGGCCTATATATGTGGGATTTTTAAATATAAACATGATTATAGATACAGGATATAAGTTATGCAGCGCACGCACGCACACACAACCTATCAATATAATACAGTACAGAAAACAGTTTGCACTTTTACATGTTAAACAGTTGAACACAAACGTTTTTTACAGTTATTACAAATGAGGATTTCCCCAAAAAGAGGTTTTGTCAGGTTTTCCTCACTTTTGGGTACAAACTTATCCTTAAAGGTTAAAAATCTTTCTTTTTAAGAGTTTTGGGTGAAACAAGCATACACACAACAGCAGATACTCACCTAACGATGATGCTGATTTAAATACGTCTCTAGTTTTGGAGATGTAAGATTATAATCCCATTCTCAGAAAGAATAGTTAAAAGTAACCTGTTAAACTATTACCATGTGCGGTCTTGTCCTTGAGAAAACTAAAATGAAACCAACTTTGAATCGTAATTTCCTGTCAATAATTAACCAGGTAACATACTTATGAAGTTATGCCATGACCTCAACAGGAAGCGCTTGCCTTTTAAATACCTGAACAGTCACCACGTCTTTCATTGCAGATACCAGCTTAAATGTGACAAACTGGAGCTTCAAGAAAAGGACTTGTGCTTTAAGATCGATAATTCGGAGAAAGAGAAGAAAGACATCGTTCTCTATCTCCAACACACACTGCGTAAAAAAGAGGATGAAGTCGATGATCTGGCAGAGGCGTTGTCGAAACATCAGCAGGTCCAAGAAACTGAACGCAACTCATTTGAGCTTCAGCTGAACCGGCTTAGACTTGAACTTCAGGAAAATAAGGACAAGTTCACATTGGAGAACATGGCCCTTGGTAGGAGCGTCTGCAAATTTAGCACTATGCAAACATCTTTATTCTTCACCAAAGAGTAGGAAACTAATATAAATGTACAATTCTTTGGCATTAATCTCTTATTTTGTGTCTAGCTAGTAAACTGGCGTCTTTGGAAGAATTTTCTGCACAGAAGGAGAAGCTCATGGCTGAACGCAAGGCTTTGGAAGAGCAACTTCAAAAGCAAAAAGAGGAACACCAGGAAGAAATTTATCGTCTGGAGAAACAAGCTGTGCTAGATAAGGACAGGTGAGCATCAAGATACTCGAGAACATAATCTTGATCACATTCACAAATACAGTGCACTTTTTGAATTTTCATTTTTGGGTGAACTATCCCTGCTTTAACTTCAGGGTAAAGCAAGAAATGAAACAACGTTTAGATGAAGAAAAAGAAAAATTTCAGCGAGATGCGTATCAGAAGATGCCGGAGACAATGATGAGAGCCATGCAGGAGAATCAGTTTCTGGCAGCTCGTCTCAAACAACTCAAACACCAGAATGAAGAACTGTTGAAGGAAAATGATGCTGTGGAAGCCAAAGGAAAGCAACTTAAAATAGAAAACAAAACCTCGGAATCTCTTCTGCATGAGATAACTGTGAAGAATGTCAAAAATCAAAAGGTTTATATCTGTTTTATTTACGTACTTTAAATAAGCAATTAGTTTTTGTTTGCCTGAAAAAAACCGAAAATAACTTTCTATTCCTAAAAGGTGATCCAGCAGCTGACAGAAAAGTGCAAGCAAATGCAAACCGAACTAGAAAAATACGTCAAACTTCAAATGAAGCACCAAAAGCTTCTGGAAAATCATTTGACGGTATGCACAGAGCTTGATGTTCTCAGGTTAGATTCCCACCATTCACGAAATCACTTCTGTGCCTACGACTTTTAGTATTGCATACTTTTGCGTAATATTAACTTTTTCTTCATTTATTACATTTAAAATTGTGATTTGTTGACATTGACGTGCACATAATCACCTGCTATACTTACAGACAGAATCAAGCAGCAGTTACAGAGATGCTTCAACAAACGAAAGCTGAAGTGGAGAGCCAGAGAAAAGATCTTGAGGAGGAGAGAAGACTTGGAGGACAGCTGAAGACGGTTCTTCGGGAAGCAGCCATAGCTTTAAAAGAGGCCCTGAGGGTAACAATAAACATAGACGTGGTGTTAGATTGGTTCCAACACAGATAAAAATTCTTACTGTATTTTGGACACAGGAGGTCCCTGAAAAGGACGACTCTGAGGTTTCGGCTATTGTCAGACGTCATCAGATGATGCAGAGTCTCCTGGCTGTGCTGGAAACGGCTGTAGCTGTTGGGGAAGGTCCAGCTCTTGTTGAATTCATTCCAGCGATGGGATCTACAAAATCACCAAACGTTGAAAGGTACAAATCGATTGTTTTTATTTAAATGATTTTGTGCATGTAACCATGTCTCATAATTGCCTTTAACTACAGATCGAGTGAACTTCTTATGCAGAAATCCACCAATCGCCTTTCTCACTACAAACCTGGAGATCTGGGATTGGTCCCTCGCAAAACACAAGCCACCTCATCTAAGATGGGACATAATAAATAAGGGTACAGCCTTTAGTACAATTAAACAGTCTATTGTTTATTTCTTTAATGGACAAAGGAAAGACATTTATGGTCATGTTTGAATCTTTTGCACTCTTGTCCTTAAAGATGAATGAGTGAGCCCTTTGCAGAGTTTGTCGACATATCTTGCCACAAGATGGCAGCATTATATTATCCATCATCACAAAATTGCTCAAAGATGGTCACCAAGCTACCAGTTCCTATTTAAGGTCCTAATATGTACCATTTAGGTGCAGGTATGTACACATGTGGTACCAGCATGTACCTCTGAGGTACTATGAAGTCTTTAGATGCAAATGTGTACTTTTTGAAAGGGACAGTTAGCATTTGGCAAGTGGACAATTTTTCCGACCGTGTAAATTGTTATTAAAGCAATCAAATATTTCATGGCAGAATAGAAGACATGCAGAAAAAGCATTTGTCATAATGTTTTTTTCAGATATTTGACCAAATTGCTTTAATAGGTTTTTATTTGCGATGTGTAGTTATATTTTTATGCAGTTTAGTTTTAGTTAAGACATTTTTGGCTTGGTACTTTGGCTCTCAGCTGAAAAGTTTGCCACAGTATCTGCACTTTCATTTATTTTAATTTCCAGTCTATTCAAACATTTAGTAGAAATTACTGCATTGGCTGAGAAGCATAAAAGTGCCATTATTTGTGATACGGACCCTGTTGATTTTTTTTCAATAGTAAATTGCATTCCAAGTTGTGGAACAAAATCTCAAAAAATGTTAAAAAAATATTAAAGTTTGGAGATATGCAGTGTGAATTTATTCATAATAAAATTGTCCGGTTTTGGTCCACAGGGTGTTTTATTTTCGTTAATTCAATCAGATTAGTTATTCTGAACAAAGGTTAATATGCATGATTTAAATTCATTGTGATCTAAGATGTAGCATCTTTACTTTCACTGCATTCCCTCCAAATCCAAATTTTTGAGTAAATTAAGGTCTTACATGACTAAAAAGTTAAGAAAGAAATTATTATTTTGGGGAACCAGCAATGAGTGTACTATACTTATACTAATGTAGATAAACCCAATGAAATTGTGTGAAGACGGGGGAGATGACATCGTACCAAGTGATCCGTCAACCCCTTACTTAACGGGATAGTTCACCCAAAAATTAAAGGCGGGGTGCATGATTTTTTGAAAAACACTTTGGAAAAGGGAGTAGGGCCGAGTACCAAAACACACTTGTAGCCAATCAGCAGTAATGGGCGTGTCTACTAACCGACATCTTTGCATGGGTATGTGTGGGGCGGGTCGATCAAAAGAAGGTTCAGGTTCTATTGGGGTAGGGGCGTGTTTGTTTAGGTGATTTCAAATGTCAACATTGGCTTTCAGAGTTCGTGCAAATCAACTTTAAGATTGAAAATTCAAAATTATGATTCAAAGTCCGTCTCAAAAATGTATTTTTTTTTCACCCACCAAACCATTCGTGGACCCCATTTACTTCCATATTATTCTTTTTTACTACTATGAAACACGAATGGTTTGGTTACAAACATTTCTCAAAATATCTTCCTTTGTGTTCATCAGAACAAAGAAATTAATACAGGTTTGTAACAACATGAGATTGAGTAAATGATGACAGAATTTTCTTTTTTGGGTAAACTATTAATAAAAGACATTTAGTTTCTTCCAAGATTTGTACAAATAAAGCTTACTAGAAGAACATTTAAAGGATAATTACCCAACAAACATAAAAAAATCATTATTTATTCACCCCTTAAGTAATTTAATGCCCAGGGCCTTTGTTCTTCAGTTTTGGGTTTTCTGATTATTATGTTGACCGCCTCTTCACGCTTCAATGGGACCCAAAAGTGTTAAAGGAATATTCAATTTTTTAAAAAAAAAATCCAGATAATTTACTCACCACCATGTTGATGTCTTTCTTTGTTCAGTCGAGAAGAAATTATGTTTTTTGAGGAAACATTGCAGGATTTTTCTCATTTTAATGGACTTTAATAGACACCAACAATTAATACTTAACTCAACACTTAACAGTTTTTTTCAACAGAGTTTCAAAGGTCTATAAACGATCCCAAATGAGGCATAAGGGTCTTATCTAGCGAAACGATTGTCATTTTTGACAAGAAAAATAAAAAAATATGCTCTTTTAAACCACAATCGTTTCGCTAGATAAGACCCTTATGCCTCGTTTGGGATTGTTTATAGTCCTTTGAAACTCCGTTGAAAAAACTGTTAAGTGTTGAGTTAAGTATTAATTGTTGGTGTTAAAGTCCATTAAAATGAGAAAAATCCTGCAATGTTTTCCTCAAAAAACATAATTTCTTCTCGACTGAACAAAGAAAGACATCAACATTTTGGATGACATGGTGGTGAGTAAATTATCTGGATTTTTCTTTTAAGAAAATGGAATATTCCTTTAAACGACTTATGTCGTATATTTCGAGTGTCCTCTGGCCATACAAAAGGGTTTGGTGAAAAACAAACTAAAATATAATCCATTATAGTAGAAAGTATTGACCCGTGCCTCCCGCTGAGTGCACATTCTCTGTGTCTGAATTGTTGTTTGGGCAGTTTTAGGACGTTTTACTTTAAAATAATGTGTAACATTTGACGCAAATCACATATCAAGGTTAGTTATTTATTAAACACTTTTGGGTCCTTTTGAAGCATGGTTATCTGGTTACCACCTCGGTCACCATTCACTTACACTGTACCCAAAACCCTGACAACAATGTTTGAAAGGTGCCAAAGAATGCATTGAAATAATATGTTAAATTGTTCTTTGATATTTACATAGAAGGTATGTAACTTTATTAAATGTAAAAATTTTTACATGTCCATTTACAACCCTAGGTCTTCTTTTGCCTATTTGGAAGCGTCATGAATAATAATATTGAGCTCTGCGGCTCATGCCAGTAGCTCACATTAGTAAACAGACCTATATGTTTGAGCCTGTATCAGACAAAAATACAGATTTTGAGGAACAACTAATTGTTTGGAGATTGTTAATGGACATTTTTGAGTGGTAAGTTTGTGTTCCCTTTTAGACACTACGACGTCATGTCGTGACCGGCAGATTGGGAACACGTTTCACGGGACCCACCTACTTCAAAAAGCTACTAAAAAGAAAATGAACTTTATTTGCATCCATTTAACAGGTGCAGCAGGTGCAATACCAAGTTTTTTTCACTTCAAAAGCCTGCAGATCATCTGCACGCGAGAAGCTCTCTACTTTCTGCTTGGAAAGACTCACTGTGTTTGAAGTTGGTTGGACAGACAGTGGAAACTCGAATTTTCTGCTCAGTTTTAAACTTGAGTTGAGTGTGTGCAATGCCACACTCGCCAGCGGATGTATTGAGCGGCATGGGTCCCTCACAACGGAGTCTAACCTGCCAGGTGAGTTTTACATTACACAACACTTCTGTCAGTGTGGTCAAAGTGCACACATCGAAGAACAGTCATGCCGTTAGTCCCTCTCGCTTGGTTTCTGGGGGCTTGGCAACAGCTTCCCAGCACGTCACATGGGCTTTTATGCCCGGTCCGTCTCAGCTATGCCACTGAGTTCCCCCCAAACTTTAGGCATTCGTTCAACTACAGTGAAAGCTGCCTGTGCGTACATACTGCGTGTGGAGATTGCGGTCTTACAGGTGAAGGACACGATCAAGCCAGTCCCTCCAGCCGAGATGAGGTCAGGGTTTTACAGCCCTTACTTCATTGTATCGAAGAAAAGCGGCGGGTTGCGACTGACCCTGGACTTGCGTTCGCTGAACCGAGCTCTACACAAGATGCCGTTTAAAACGCTGATGTCCAAGAGCATATTTTAATGCATTTGTCCACACGATTGGTTTGCAGCCATAGACGTGAAGGATGCGTACTTTCATGTCTTGATTCACCCCCGACACAGGCCGTTTCTCTGCTTTTGTGTTCGAGGGGAGGTCATACAAGTACAAAGTCTTACCATTCGGGCTTTCTTTCTCTCTCCATGTCTTTACAAAAGTTGAGAGCAGTGTGCGCATACTGGCATATCTAGACTACTGGCTCATAATAGCAAAGTCTTGTCAGACGCATTGCGAACACAGAGATCTAGTGCTTAAACACCTTGCTCGTTTGGGTCTTCGGGTCAACTGGGAAAAGAGCAAACTCTGTCGCAGGCAGAGGATCTCTTTTCCCGGTATGGAACTAGACTCGGTCTAACTAACAGCACGTCAGCACATCTAACAGAAGCATGTGTACAGTCAATACTGATTTGCTTAAATACATTTGGAGGCAAGAACTCTGTCCCACTGAAACAATTTCAGAGGCTCCTGGGGCATATGGCAGCAGCTGCTTTGCATTGGCTTCATGACCAAGTCCCAAGGAGAGTGTGGCACAGCACCGTGTAACTATCACACCAGCATGCCATCTCACTTTTATTCCGTGGACAGACCCATCTTTTACCGGGCCAGTGTGCCTCTGAGACAGGTCTCCAGGCATGCCATAGTATGCACAAATGCCTCTCTTACGGGGTGGGGGGCCATGTTCGACAGGCTTGCAGCCTCGGGGGTCTGGACAGCACCCTGGCTTCACTGGCACATAAATTGCCTCAAGTTGTAGGCTGTATATCTTGCTCTTGTCTGTTTCAGCAACGAGCTCAGAGGCAAAAATGTATTAGTTTGCACCGACAACACTGCGACTGTTGCGTATATTAATTGCCAAGGCTGTTTGTGCTCTCCTCACCTGTCTCACCTCCCCCATCATCTACTCATCTGGAGTCAGAAGAATCTGAGGTCCCTTCATGCCATTCACATCCCTGGGTCGCTTTCACAAGCAGTGCGCCCCATGAATGGCGACTCCACCCCCAGTTGGTTCAGCTGATTTGGAAACATTTCGGCACAGTGCAGGTAGATCTATTTGCTTCTCCAGAGACAACCCATTGTCGCCTGTTTTATTCACTAAGTGAAGGAACACTCGATGTGGATGCACTGGCACACAGCTGGCCGCGGGGCCACGTTTCCCACAATGAACCTTCTTGCACAGACTCTGTGCAAAATCAGAGAGGACTAGGAGTACATTTGTGATTTTGAAGTACAACAGAAAACCCATAAGATTGCCTGATCAGTGTCATGGTTTCGTATCTTCAGCATCGGTTGGAAAAGAGGCTGTTCCCCTCCACCATTACCTGCGATATCACCCCGATAAACTGTAGGTCAGTGGGTCAACACGACCTGGTTATTAGGTTTTTAAGGGGTGCGTGATGGCTAAATCCACCCAAGGCCCCCCCTCTATTCCTTTTTGGGACCTGTCCGTGGTGCTGAAAGCTTTAAATGATGGTCCCTTCAAGCCTCTCCAAGTTTCTAACAATGAAAATGTTGACGCTCCCTGCATTGGCCTCCATTAAGATGGCAGGGGACCTCCATACACTTTTGGTTGCTGATTCATGCCTTCATTTTGGGCCTGCTGAATCCAGCGTAACACTGAGACCCAGGCCGGCTACGTACCCAAGGTTCCCACCACTCCTTTCAGAGATCAGGTGGTGAACCTGCAAGGGAAAGCTATCCCTAAGCAGAGGATGTTCCATTGGATAGTGGACACAATCACCCTTGCCTATCAGGAGCAGGGCATCCCATGCCTATTTTAATTTGAGAGCTTACTCTACGAGAAGTGTGGCATCATCTTGGGCATTAGGTTGTGTTTCCTGGCTGACAGACATTTGTAGAGCGGCTGGCTGGGCGAATAAATGCTTACAAAAAAGTTTGGTACTCCTCCACCGCCTCAGTGGCCGATGTTGTGGAGCATCAGCTGTAATACAGTCTTTTATTCTATGGCACCTTAAAAATTACATTTGGGTTCTAAAGAACATAATGACAAGTAAATAATGACAAATTTTTCTTTTTGGGTGAACTATCCCTTTAAGTATTAAATATGTTTCGTTGCAAAAAAGCACATTAGAATGTTTATTTTTACATTTCTATAAAAATATTCCCTTTAAAAAGTATAAAAGGCACTTAAGTTAACAACATTTGACAGAAACAAAAGCTGCTTTAAATGAAATCCAACCACAGAGTTAAACATGAATCCATTTCTTTAAAATTCTTGTCCCAAAACACCCACACATGACAAATGGGAGGTAGACAAATACACATTACTTTTCAAGTGTGGATACACCTTCATTATTCTGAGTTAAATGGCAAGTCATATGCTATATACAGTAGCAAATCTAAAATCCACCTTGCATTTTTCTGAGGTTTGCAACAGACTGATACTGTACGTGTAAGAACACACAGCAATGAACCTGAATTGAATGATATGATACGAGTGAGAGGAAGTCATGAAACATACTTTACCAAGTATGCGTAACCTTAGCGGGTAGCTTGTCAAGTATATGGCACCCTTTTATCTGTTGTTCTGCTATGGCTGTCTCCAAAATATCCCCTATGCTATGCACGTATTCACTATTTCCTACATTTCTAGTATTGTTCACTTAAATGAGTAAATGAAAACGAGTAAATTCGGACACTGGCCATCTGTAGTGCCATCTTGTGTCGAGACGCATGGGGGTTCATTTGGCACCCTCACTGTGGGTTCACACCAGGCGTGTTTGAGGCGTCAAATTCGCATCTACCACGCGTAGTGGGACTCTTGAACATTTTGAGTGTACTCACTTCATTCGTGCGTGAAATTCTAGTCATCGAGACATTCATGCGGAAGTTGGCATCATTGGAAGGCTTCTGCGACTCCACTTGCTCATTCCTGTAATCACATCACTACTAGAGCAAGCTCCTGATTGGTTAACGTGGCGCGTTTTTCCGGCAAAGTTCAGATTTTTCAACTTGTGCGGCAACGCTCAATTCGCGTCATTTGCGCGAGGCAGCATCGCGTCTACCGCGCCGCGCTAAAGACCTCCTGACGCACGTCAACGTGTCTTTACATTGACTTAATATTGAAATCACTAGACCTTAATGGTGAACGTGATTTCACCAAGTAGGATGTGATCCTGGATCAACACCATTGATGGTCCTGGATCAATATTTTCATGAACCAATCAGTTGCCGGATTAGGATTAGTGTGTATGTTAGATTTAGGTTTAGGTTAGGGGCTTTTAAGAAATACTCCTCAAACTATTATTTTACACTAAAATTTGAGGGTTTAAAAATCGTTGGGGTTTGAGTTAAGGGTAGGTTGGTGTATCTTTGATTAAATTGTTGATCCAGGTGTTGATCCAGGATCAACAAAAAATGGTGATCCAGGATAACATCTTACTTGGTGAAATCACGGCGACCAGCGCTTGATGCCTCTACCGTGGCTAGTGTGAACGCAGCATCACAGTGAATGACGATTCATTGTGGTGGATTTTAAAATTGAAGAAGTGCACCCGATAATGTCCACAATCATTTCTGACACCGCTACAAAATGTCTATCCCCTTACATAGTGCACTTTTTAAGGGTAATAAGGAGCTATTTCGGACACAGCCTATGACGGTTCTGGACCTGAAAGAGAGACCCATAGAGCAATGTCTTTCCCACTTCAGTCCTCGCGACCCACTCCTAAAACGTCTTCGGCTGCGTTCAAATACCCACACTTGTGGTCTTGGCCACTTGAGAGTGCGTGCACGCAACAGGAAGTAAGTGCGCAAGACTGTCCCATCTCCTCTGTTGCCCTGTTATAAATGGCACACTCCGGACTAGTGGACTTCCTCAGAGTTCACATTTTGATGACATCATGTAGTGCAGACCTTAGGGACCCTTGACGTGAGTCCACGAGGGCGCACCAGAGTCATATTTTGGGACAGACTCGGGCGTCACTCCGGAAATAGGAAGAGATGTTGCCCATCAGTGGGAACTCCCATCTGCCATCTGATTTGCCTGATTGCTCTTTTGCAAGGACTTCCAGGGTTGGTGCGTGAATTATTAATTATGCAAAACTTTAATATAATTTAAACATATGAGTTATAAAAAAAATCACCCCTCTCACAGTTGTCATGAAGGGCAAAATTTGCTATATGGACCAAAAACACTTTTTGTACAAGGCTGTAAACATATTTTCTACTGTGAAGTTGAGCATTTTCGCATGGGGGTCTATGGGAATTGACTCCCTTTTGGAGCCAGCCTCTAGCGGCCAGTCGAGGAATTGCAGTTCAAGTCACTTCCATATTGGCTTCATCAGAGAGATCGGAAGTTTGCCCCTCTGTCCCAACGGGTGAATAATTCTACATGCATGCTTGGGATCTTCACACCACTAGAACACTTGGGCCAAATACAGGAATTTTGTCATGTAAGTAGTCAAGTGGTCAAGTGCAAAGGCCGCAAGTGTGGGTATTTGGACGCAGCCTTTGTTGTCTCTCTATAAACGGTTTCAGCAGTAACAACATAAACAAACGGCCCTCGTGGAACAAATGCAACTTAAGGTAAACTTCGCAAAGAATCAATCGCAAAGAGTCCTTTTAGAATCTTTGCCAAAAAAAACCCTATTATTATCGATTCTTTGTGAACGTTTATCGAAAGCTACGCGTGTTCCACGAAAGCCGCTTGATTAGGTTGTTAATGCTAAAATGGTCCATATAAAAAAAAACAATAATTCAACTAATAATCCCTCTTCCATAGAAGGCTTGCTCAACCTACACTTAACATCGCAGTTTCGCGAGAGCGATTGAAAAGCATATAGTGTTCTCTACTCTCGAATGACTCTCACGTGACTGTGATTTCACACGCCGATCGGTTGGCAGAGTGCTGCTAAAATCAAACAAACCCGTTTCCGTAATGAACATGCTGATGAGTTGAATCACAGATGACATTTTTGGAGGTGGGTCGCGAGTTGAGAAACACTGCTCTAAAATGACTATACTATCCACTATAGCGCCCCTTTGTGGCAATGCTGAGAAAGCAGTATGTTGTCAGACACTTTTGAGTGCGCAAACGTTTAAAAAAAATCTTCTCTATTGCACTTTACAGAAAATATACATACTCGCACATGTACACGTATAAATACACATGATCATGTATAACTATAAAATACAAAACAAGTACTTCAATACAAATAAATGCCTTACATTTGTGGTTTTCCCACACAAATCATATGCGGAAAACATCTCTATGAATAAATTAAGACTTCTAGAAGTCTGTAAATGTTTATAAGCACATCTACAAAACAAACATCCAGTCCTTGTCAAGAGAGCATCTGAGAGTCTTGTTTTCTCCAAAGCAGCTCCAGACATATCTGTCCTCGTGTATAAAGTCTGCAGTCCAGGCTTAAGAGAGGAGTATATTTATGTCTTCATGGTCCTCTAGGCATAAAGAGCCTCTGTGTTTGTGTGTATTCAGGGCTTCTTGCTTTGTTATAAAAAGCATACAGGTCCCACCTCCAGGTGATAACGTGAGCCGGGTTTAGTGCTCGGCAGATTGTAGACCTCCACAATGGGCAGCAAGTTTGGATCCTGCGTCTGAAAAACAAACTGTGCCTGATGCCATCGTCCATCTGTGATCTGTGAAACAACATTGAGGATCAGTTCTGACGGCATAATGATTACGAATCAAAGCTGCAAATGTTTTGGATTCTTTACAAAGGATTTCTACTGCAGAATGATTCATTTTTAACTAGCTGGCAGATGCTTTTATCCAAAGTGACTCGAGCTATGCATTTTTTATCAGTATGTAAGTGTGCTTGTAAAGGGGTAGTTCACAAAAAATGAAAATTCTGTCATCATTTACTCCTCATGTTGTTGAGTTTTTAATCCCGTGAACACAAAAGAAGATTAATGATGGTAAGCCTATAGTTGATGGTACCAACTGACTTCCATATTGGGAAAAACAAATACTATGGAAGTCAATGGATAGCGTCAACTGTGTGCTTATCATCATTAATCAAAATATCTTCTTGGGCGGTAGATTATTTCGTAATCCTGGTCCGTGTAGAGAAAACTGGACATTTAAAGCGAGACCAAGTAAGGAGATCAAAGTTTGACCAATCAAAGATAAAAATATGCTTTCTAAAGGAATAACATCATACATACCCAACACTCATCCTTTATCACATCAGGCTCGATGAATCCACCCGACTCGATTATCTGTCCATTCCAGGCTTTAAAAAACACTGCATTAGAGAATGGGATTTTGGCGTCCCCTGCTGCCCAAACAGGGACATTCAGGCAGTGTATGGTGATCATCTGTACAGCTTCAGTGCTCAGGAGATGAATGAAGTTCATCTGGATCAGATTGACACCAATCTCCAACTTAAAAGAGAAAATAACATTATAATAAATGCATTTAATAATCGCATTCAATTATTTAGCTTTTTAAAAGCTGCTGTGTAGATTTTTTTAATGAAAAAATCATTAGGATATTAGGTAAAGATCATGTTCCATGAAGATATATAGTCTTGTTCAAATTAATAGCAGTACAATGTGACTAACCAGAATAATCAAGGTTTTTGTATTTTTTTCATTGCTACGTGGCAAACAAGTTACCAGTAGGTTCAGTAGATTCTCAGAAAACAAACAAGACCCAGCATTCATGATATGCACGCTCTTAAGGCTGTGCAATTGGGCAATTATTTGAAAGGGGTGTGTTCAAAAAAATAGCAGTGTCTAACTTTGACTGTACAAACTCAAAACTATTTTGTACAAAAAAAAAATTTTCTGGGATTTAGCAATCCTGTGAATCACTAAACTAATATTTAGTTGTATGACCACAGTTTTTTAAAACTGCTTGACATCTGTGTGACATGGAGTCAACCAACTTGTGGCACCTCTCAGCTGTTATTCCACTCCATGATTCTTTAACAACATTCCACAATTCATTCACATTTCTTGGTTTTGCTTCAGAAACAGCATTTTTGATATCACCCCACAAGTTCTCAATTGGATTAAGGTCTGGAGATTGGGCTGGCCACTCCATAACATTAATTTTGTTGGTTTGGAACCAAGACTTTGCCCGTTTACTAGTGTGTTTTGGGTCATTGTCTTGTTGAAACAACCATTTCAAGGGCATGTCCTCTTCAGCATAGGGCAACATGACCTCTTCAAGTATTTTAACATATGCAAACTGATCCATGATCCCTGGTATGCGATAAATAGGCCCAACACCATAGTAGGAGAAACATGCCCATATCATGATGCTTGCACCTCCATGCTTCACTGTCTTCACTGTGTACTGTGGCTTGAATTCAGAGTTTGGGGGTCGTCTCACAAACTGCCTGTGGCCCTTGGACCCAAAAAGAACAATTTTACTCTCATCAGTCCACAAAATGTTCCTCCATTTCTCTTTAGGCCAGTTGATGTGTTCTTTGGCAAATTGTAACCTCTTCTGCACATGCCTTTTTTTAACAGAGGGGGATTCTTGAAAATAGATTAGCTTCACACAGACATCTTCTAACTGTCACAGTACTTACAGGTAACTCCAGACTGTCTTTGATCATTTTGGAGGTGATCATTGGCTGAGCCTTTGCCATTCTGGTTATTCTTCTATCCATTTTGATGGTTGTCTTCCGTTTTCTTCCACGTCTCTCTGGTTTTGCTCTCCATTTTAAGGCATTGGAGATCATTTTAGCTGAACAGCCTATCATTTTTTACACCCCTTTATAGGTTTTCCCCTCTCCAATCAACTTTTTAATCAAAGTACGCTGTTCTTCTGAACAATGTCTTGAACGACCCATTTTCCTCAGCTTTCAAATGCATGTTCAACAAGTGTTGGCTTCATCCTTAAATAGGGGCCACCTGATTCACACCTGTTTCTTCACAAAATTGATGACCTCAGTGATTGAATAACACACTGCTATTTTTTTGAACACACCCCTTTCAACTAATTGCCCAATTGCACAGCCTTAAGAGCGTGCATATCATGAATGCTGGGTCTTGTTTGTTTTCTGAGAATCTACTGAACCTACTGGTAACTTGTTTGCCACGTAGCAATAAAAAATATACTAAAAACCTTGACTATTCTGGTTAGTCACATTGTACTGCTATTATTTTGAACAATACTGTATATATATATATATATATATATATATATATATATATATATATATATATATATATATATATATATATATATATATATATATATATATATATAAACATACTTACATATACACACACTCACCTAAAGGATTATTAGGAACACCTGTTCAATTTTAATGCAATTATCTAATCAACCAATCACATGGCAGTTGCTTCAATGCATTTAGGGGTGTAATTCTGGTCAAGACAACCTCCTGAACTCCAAACTGAATGTCAGAATGGGAAAGAAAGGTGATTTAAAAAATTTTTAGCTACTTCCAGCAGGATAATGCAGTGGTTCTAAATTCCAGTCCTCGGGACCCCCCTCCCAAAATGTTTTAGATGTCTCCATATATGAAACACCTGGTTTCACTTATCAGGCTCCTTAATTAACACATTAACAAGCTGATGAACTGAATCAGGTGTTTTTATATATGGAGACATCTGAAATGGTCTGAGGACTGGAATTGAGAACCAATGGGATAATGCACCATGTCACAAAGCTATAATCATTTCAAATTGGCTTCTTGAACATGACAATGAGTTCACTGTACTAAAATGGCCCCCACAGTCACCAGATCTCAACCCAATAGAGCATCTTTGGGATGTGGTGGAACGGGAGCTTCGTGCTCTGGATGTGCATCCCACAAATCTCCATCAACTGCAAGATGCTATCCTATCAATATGGGCAAACATTTCTAAAGAATGCTTTCAGCACCTTGTTGAATCAATGCCACGTAGAATGAAGGCAGTTCTGAAGGCGAAAGGGGGTCAAACACAGTATTAGTATGGTGTTCCTAATAATCCTTTAGGTAAGTGTATATATATATATGAAGAGTTTGGTTCCAAAACGCAATAAATCCATTTTGACAAATTTCGGTAAAAACGTGTTTTCTATACCAAGAAAGTGACAAGATGAAAACAACTATTTTCTGTTACAAACTTTCACACAGCATCTTTAGGTTATAAAAACATAAAAAATTCAAATCCATAAATTGATTTTCAAAGATTTATTATAAAAACAGATTATTTTTTCCACAAAATGCAATAAATCCATGACAAGTCTTTATTCAAAATGCTATAAATCTATTGAATCAATAGCCTATATAAATGTGCATTCATCTTTGCCATGTTATATTCATTTAGTTGACTAGTTGTACACACTAATTAAAAATATAAACATTAATGTTATTAATCAAAACACTTACTTTGTCATATTAAGAACCCTGTCATTGCGGTTACTTGACGTCTTCGCTTAACGTCTTTCACAGCGATCGAATGTTTTTGGTCCTGCTCGATTTTCGTTGACTTTGAGTAAAATTATGTACAGTTTTTCATAAGATCCTCTGGGGTCAATGTGTTAGCATGAGAAACTTGCTGTCGGGAGAACAAGCACCTGTCTCCCGAGTGCCTCTCAGGGAAATTGTTAGATGCTGATGGCTTACGTTTCTTTCCCATCACAGAAAACCATCACAGGTTTAGCGATGCAATTAAAGTATTATTTTGTTTTGTTTGTTGATCACGTAGTACAAAGTAGATGAGGAAAACCAGGACTCCGTGTACTACGCGCGTCCGCCATTGTTTGTTTACATTGCGTGACTGGTGGGCTGTAATATCAGAAATGGAGTTATTGCGTTCTGTAAAAAAGTGGGAGTGGCGTTTGTCGCATTTTGGGAAAAAAGGGAGAAAAGATGACAGAATAACACGGCGGATATTGGATTTTGCGTAAAATTAAGAATTTACTTTTAACTACTGACCTGATATAATACTGATTTTGGCAGTAACTCATTTTTTTCAAAAATGGCGTTTATTGCGTTTTGGAACCAAACTCTTCATATATATATATTTTTTTTTTTTTCAGCACATTATTTATCTTTGTTAACATTAGTTAATGCCACAACCCAGCGTTGGGTCAAATCAACCCAGAAAATGTCTATATTTGACCCAACAATGCGTTAAAACAACACAGCATTTTTAGACTACAATACAATTGTTCATGTTAGTTCGTTGTGCATTAACTAATGTTAACATAAGTTATGATTTTAAAAATATATTGTAAATGCTAAAATGAATATAAATTAAGATTGATAAAGGCTGTGGAATATTGTTTACTGTTAGTTTATGTTAACAAATACAACCTTGTGTGTTTTGACTGTTTATAAACAATACAGAAAATACAATATAATATCAATAATACAAGACGATTTAAAATATAAAAACAACCATTGCCAAAACAGCTCCATAAAGGCCCACACTAAATATGGACATTTAAAAAAATGTTTTGCTCTGACTGTGCCTGTGATCTTTCCCTTCACAAAAACTTTCCATAATCATTTAAGAACCACAAAATTCCTTCCTTATAAAGAGTAAGTAAATACAACCAGAATTAAAATTTTCCACAGAATTCAGCGCTAACAGGATCCTACAGGCCTACTCATAACTTCTATGATTAACACTTTAAAGACCTTGGAAACAGCTACTGGTTTAAGGCAGGTCTGTCCTCCACTGGTGAAGTTACAGGTCACCTCAATATTGTCAGAGGAACAGCCCAGATTAGGATCTATCCAGTAAGCACCTTCAGCAAACAAAGTAGATAAAAGCAAAATCATTGATCAGATTGAAACGGACTCGCATAATTGTACTTGTTTATAATACTTCATTATATTATCGAATAATGGTGGACACAACGAAAATATCATACCATCGTTCAACCTATGCTCGCAGTCAAACATATCTCGGCACATTCTGGCCGGATTCTCCTGCGTTCCCGTTGGGTTCTTGATGCTGCGGATCAGGGTACTGAGGTAGTGCAGGGTCTTTAGGATCTCTGTTCCCTGGTCCAACATTGGAAGGTCAGCGTCTTGATAACTCTGTGAATTGCAAAGAAAAAAACAAATCTTATAGTCTATAATAATATCTAGCAAATGGCCTGAAATTATCAGAGAAGTGACAAACGTCAAATATGACACATACCTCTGACCTAAATGCTGAGCGGGAATCAACAATAACATGTGAAGTAGCACCAAGGGCCTCGTTTTCCTATAAGTGTATGAAAACAGAAAAGAGTGGACTTGCATGACAGCGTGAGATTTGAAAACATTTATACCATGTCCTAACAAATCACAATGCACAGACTAGGTCACATTTGAAGTGGATTAGTGGAGATGCCAAAGAAAACAAATCACTTGTCGCCATTGTGGCAGGTTGGGATGAAGAGCTTTTATCGCTAAAAGCTTTGCACTGCGTTTGGATAGGACATGGTGATATTTTATAAGATATTATAAAGCATATAACTAAAAGCACACTTACAAGAGCAAGAGATACAGTGGGAAGTCCCTAAAAACCAATGAGATTGATTGTACTGTTAATTCACAGCGCATAACACAACACATAAGAATGGCAAAATAAATAAAACGCTTACAGGAGGTCCAGGTGGTCCGCGAGGTCCTGGAAGTCCCTATGGGATGGCAAAAACAACATTTTATATGTTATACACCTTCTTTTATCTAAATGTAAAAAGTCAAATAGAAGGATTTTGGGGAAACGTACCCTTGGTCCCTGAGCACCCTTTTAAAAAATGAAGACACAATGTTACATGTTTATTTGGAAATTTATAATGAAAAAATCATCTCAGACTTTCTTCACAGTAATGATACATCAGGAAATGACAACGCCTATGGCTGTAACCCATGATGAACATTATTTTAACACTCACCATTTCCCCTTTACTTCCTTTGTTTCCTTGCGGTCCCTAATACAGAAAGAGGAAGATTTATTTCTAGGTTAAACCAGCTAAAAAGAAAACGACTAATGAATTATTGTGATGGTACGTACAGGATTACCACTCGGGCCAATGATACCAACCGGTCCAAAGGATCCTTGCATCCCCTTAAAATAAGAAACACCTACAGTAGATGCTCATCAAGAACTCTATTCATCTTATATGTGCTTTCATAACAGTTCATAAAGTGGTACTTACCATTAAACCCTTTGGACCCTTTGGGCCCTGGATGCCTGCTGGCCCAAGGTCTCCGGGTGGACCCTGAAAATTACAAATATATTCCAAAATGTATTTATATACTGTCATTATTAACAAAACACGACAGCGGCAAGGAAAAAAAGACTTAGCCGGGAGGACGATTGTCTTATAATGATGTAAATGATATATTATGAACATCTGCTAAAAATAGGTAGGCAATAAATATTTGTGTCCTTCCATTTTTTTTATGATGTTACTTTATGACGAACTGTAAAAAGTAAAAGTTGGATCTACGTTAAAAAGTTAAAGGAATATTCCATTTTGTTAAAAGAAAAATCCAAATAATTTACTCACCACCATGTCATCCAAAATGTTGATGTCTTTCTTTGTTCAGTCGAGAAGAATTATGTTTTTTGAGGAAAACATTGCAGGATTTTTCTAATTTTAATGGACTTTAATAGACACCAACAATCAACACCCAACTCAACACGCAACAGCCTCTCTCAACGGAGTTTCAAAGGACCACAAACAATCCCAAACGAGGAATAAGCGTCTTATCTAGCAAAACGATTGTCATTTTTGACAAGAAAAATAACAAATATACACTTTTAAAGCACAACTTCTCGTCGAGATCCGGTCGTGATGCGCCAGCGTGACCCAACGCAATACGTCATGACGTCAAGAGGTCACAGAAGACGAACGCGAAACTCCGCCCCAGTGTTTACAAGTTTGGAGAAAGAGAACCTTTCCGACATTGTTGTTTGTCAACTGATACTAATTAATGTCTTTGTGTCAGTTTATTGTTTACAATGGTCCGCAAATGTGCGTTTTATATATGTAACACGTGACCTCCCTACGTCACTACGCATTTACGTTAGGTAGCGCTGGACTGGATCTCGACGAGAAGTTGTGCTTTAAAAGTATATATTTGTTATTTTTCTTGTCAAAAATGACAATCGTTTTGCTAGATAAGACCCTTATTCCTCGTTTGGGATTGTTTATAGTCCTTTGAAACTCCGTTGAGAAAAACTGATAAGTGTTGAGTTAAGTATTAAATGTTGGGCTCTATTAAAGTCCATTAAAATGAGAAAAATCCTGCAATGTTTTCCTCAAAAAACATAATTTCTTCTCGACTGAACAAAGAAAGACATCAACATTTTGGATGACATGGTGGTAAGTAAATTATCTGGATTTTTCTTTTAAGAAAATGGAATATTCCTTTAATTCAACTATCACTTTTTACAGTGCAGTAATATAAAATGGTAACAAAATTTATAAAAGGGTGTGTGTCCACCAAAGCGTTTATCTGGAGTCCAGCACATTTTTTCAATTGTTTGCAATGGGAGTGCTGCGTCTTTAAAAAAACTACGACAGTGCGTTTTTTTTTTTTTTTAGGGCACTGCGATTTTACCGGTCATACACAGTTTATATTTCCATATCATTGTAACCAAAGCACCTTGGGTAATGTGAATGTCATGGTTAAAGGTAAAGATGCACCGATATATCGGCCAATAAGTCCTGGCTTTAGCTAAGCCTCGTCTGTGACACCAGGCCATAAAATCATAACTTGTGAAACATCAGATTTAATCTGCTGTGTAATTTATGTCTTCCAGATGTCTTACTTTCAGGAATCATAAATCAAATCTAGTATCTGAAGATACTTCGAATGCATTTCATTATGCATTACATAAACTGAAAAGTTTACCTTTGGTCCAAATATTCCAAAAACTCCAGGAAATCCCTGTTCACCAGCATCACCCTAAGGAAAAATCAATCATGTTAATGCAACAGAATTGAACATATTCATACCCAAAAGTAACAGAATGTGACTTTAAAGGGATAGTTCACCCAAAAATTTAAATTTTGTCATCATTTTCTCACCCTCGTGTTGTTCTAAACCTGTATGAATTTCTTTTTTCTGATGAACACAAAAGACGATATTTTGAGAAATAAATTGGGTTGAGATACAGTATATAGTGTCCATTGACTTTCATAGTAGGAAAAAATATTTTGTAAGTATTGTGATAAATGATGAAGAAAATATTTTGATAAATGATGGAAAGCACACAGTTGACGGTATCCATTAAATTCCATTGTATTTTTTATTCCTACTATGGAAGTTAATGGACACTATATGCTGTATGTGTTAACCATAATTTCTCAAAATATCTTCTTTTGTGCTCATCAGAAAAAATAAATTCATTCAGTTTTAAAACAACATGAGGATGAGGAAATGATGGTAGAATTTTCATTTTTGGGTGAACTATCCCTATAATAAATATACATTTATTTTGAGCAATGTTTGTAACCAAATTGTTTCTGGGCACCACTGACTTCTATTGAAATTTTATTTTATGGAAGTCAATGGTGCTCCTGTTTCCTGCTTGATTACAATTATCTTCCTTTTGTGTTCAGCAAAACTACGATATTTATACAGGTTTGATCAAATAATGACAGATTTTTCTTCTTTCAGTGAACTGTCCATTTAACTTACTTCAGTTAGCTCTAAAAAATATATTTGTGTCATTCACTGTTTGTAAAAAAGACTAAAAACTAAAATGTGGTTTATATAACATGCAAATATGAAGCAGATGACAGAATGTAAGCAAACAGATGCTACACAGTCAGTGATCATCATACAGACTCCAGGAGATCTCAGTTCCTGCAGTGTTCAGTCTGTCATCTTCAAATAAACTTCAAAATCTTTATTAACTCAAGGAAATGTTTTAGATGAGAGAAAAACTGAACTCTGCAGTACTGAGAATCAATAAAAAAAACAAGCTTATATATTATGTATACAACAATTTTAATGCTGATGTAACTCAAATTGAGGGAAATATTTCAATTGAAAAAACATTTAGGAAACTTTGAGTCAGGTTGGTATGTTGTTTTCAGGATCTCACAGCAGAAAGTCATTTCATAAAAAGGCTGATGGTACAAATTACTGTACATGATGAGGAAGAGAATGTATCTGGGTTTATGTAACACTTATGTAACACATGGAAACTTATTTGCACTGTCCCAAAACAATAGGTCCCAAGCAATGGGCCAGTATCTTTAAAAAAGGTCCTATATTTGGTACTCATATTTACGTTTTGGCACCATTATGTACATCTGAGGTACTATAATAATAAATTTATTATTTTTGTTTGATACATTTTTGTTACCACACTTTGGCTTTCCGGACAGGGTTTAGGTTAGTCCAGGACTACCCTACTGAAAAATCCAGCTAAGACCAGCATAAGCTGGTGAGCTGGTTTTAGCTGGTCTCCAGCTTGACTTTAGCTGGTGTAGGAAGCTGGTTTTGCTGGTGTAGCAAGCTGGTCTAGCTGTGTTTTGGTCACTTTTTAAGCTGGACTAGCTGGACTTAGCTGGCCCACCAGCATGACCAGCTTCGTCAGGCTGGGAGGACCAGCGTAAACCACCTTAAACCAGCTACCAGCTTATGCTGGTCTTAGCTGGATTTTTCAGTAGGGTAGGCCTTAATTATATTAGGACATTTAAGTTTTTACTAACCACCTTACAAAAACAATACTGGGGTGCATATTGTGGCAAAAAAACACTGATAGATTTTTAAGATTTAACTTGATTTAAAGGCAAGGTGCATGATCTCTGAAAGCCAATGCTGATATTTGAAATCACCTAAACAAACACGCCCCTACCCCAATAGAATCTGGACCTTCTTTTGATAGACCCGCCCCACACATACGCAACCCAGGCAACTATGTTGGTTAGTAAACATGCCCCTTACGCCACATTCAGGCAGCCAGCGATGTTATCGCTGTGTGCCGCCCGTCTCTTTCAACGAGGCGTTTCTAAATCTGCTTGTCATAAACAAATGAGTACCATCCACGCCAGTAACTGACGAGAGAAGGATGACGTGAACTCCACTGCTTCGTTCTCATTGGTAGTCGCTCCCGAAATTCGCACGACATTTGCATAAAGTTAAACTTTTCTTAACTTTCTCGCGTCGCTGGACACGCCCATACGGTCGCCAATGCTCGTGCCGCCAGGAGTCGCCCGGTTTCCATTGAAATGAATGAGATCACTTCGCTCTGCTACTGCTGGTCGGTGGCTGTCTGAATGGGGGGTTACTGCTGATTGGCTACAAGTGTGTTTTGGACTTGGCCCAACTTCCTTCCAAAGTGTTTTTCAAAAATCATACACCCCGCCTTTAAACATGCATTTTAGTCTGGGATTAGGATAAGCCACGTCCGGGAAACCGCCCTAATATCTTCTAAACCACAAGATTTAATGAAATTGTATAATTAAATAACATTTAAAGGGGACTTTCAAGAAAACCTGACTTTTTCCATGTTTAAGTGCTATAATTGGATCCCCAGTGCTTTTATCACCCTAGAAAATGTGACAAAAAACAACCCAGTAGCTTAGTTTTGGTAAACCATTCTCTGTAAGCATGTGAAAAACTAGTTCATTGAAATTTAGCTCCTCTTGTGATGTAAGAAGGGGATAATACCACCCTATAATCTGCACTATCCAACCACGGCACTGTCATTTAGTGCAACTCATTTGCATTTAAAAGGACACACCCAAAAACGGCACATTTTTGCTCACACCTACAAAGTGACAATTTTAACCAGATATAATAAATTATCTATATGGTATTTTGAGCTTAAACTAACTTACGTACTCTGGGGCCACCAAAGATTTATTTTACATCATAAAAAGGTTTTGTGAAATGTCCCCTTTAAAGTTTAAAATGTGGCTTTAATACTTTCAGTCTGTACCACCATTTATCTATGGTTTGTTTGCCATATTTGAATCCATAAAATATAATCATAACTGAGGAACGTTACTCACAGGTTGCCCTTTGATTCCTCTGTCACCCTGTTTACCAGGAAATCCCATTCCTCCATAAAATCCTCTATTGCCCGGAGGTCCAATTTGGCCAGGAAGACCCCTTTCACCCTAAAACACAAACACAGAAAGATCTAAAGCCGGCTTATATCGGCACAGCTGGACACATTGGTGACCTCTTTCTAAAAAAAAACAGTTTCATGTGACACAAAAGCGAGATACCTTTGGCCCAAAAGAGCCTTGAATTCCTGGCAAACCATGTGCACCTGCTTTGCCTTGAAGACCTGGTTTTCCTGGCATTCCGACCTCCCCGTCGTTTCCATGCTCACCCTAATGTGCACAACAGAGGAAAAACAATAAGCACATCACAACATAAAGACCTTATAAGGTTTTAAATTAAGAATACACGTCTTACTGGCATTCCTTTAGCTCCATCTTTTCCAGGAAGTCCATCTACACCGGGATGACCCTCAAGTCCCTCACGACCAATAACTCCTCTGGGACCAGAAAGACCAACAGCACCCTTAAAGATGAAAAAATGGTTCACGTTAGAATCGGATTTGTGTTTTATTAAGATGTTATTGAATTCGGTTCAACTTACTTACAGGTGACCCTCGAACTCCAGATTCACCCCGAGGACCGTTTTTACCTTTTGGACCCTAAATAAAATCATTTATTCAACTTAGAAGATGAACATTTTACTATATGTAAACAGAATCCATACATTTGACAAAAAATACAATATGTTTATGAGTTTACATGAATTCTTACTTTATCGCCTTTGGAACCTTTGTGCCCTGAATCACCTTTTGGTCCAAAATTTCCCTGTGGTATAGATAAAATATACATAAGAATGATATATGAGTAAAGTTTTAAAGGGGACATATCATGAAAATCTGCCTTTTTCCATGTTTATGTGCAACCCAGTAAACCATTCTCTGCAAGCATGTGAAAAAATAGGTCACTAAAATTTGGCTCCTCTTGTGATATCAGAAGGGGATAATACCGCCCCTAAATCTGCACCCTCCAACCACGGCACTGCCATTTAGTGCAGAGATCAGCTCATTTGCATTTTAAAGGACACACCCAAAAATGGCACATTTTTGTTCACAACTACAAAGTGTCAATTTCAACATGCTATAATAAATTATCTATATGATATTTTAAGCTAAAACTTCACATACGCACTCTGGAGACACCAAAGATTTATTTTTGCATCTTAAAAAAGTCTTGTGAAATGTCTCCTTTAAATGAAATCTCGTTTGTACATTTTAAAGGATTTTAAAAAAGTAATACACGGTAGATTTACTCACAGGCACTCCAGGAGCACCTGGTTTTCCTCTTTCCCCTCGCACTCCTTCATGACCCTAAAGACATTTTAGCCATGAATAGAATAGTGACGAAATTGCCGATGTATAGTAACCAAATGATCTACTTAAATAACAATCAAGAAAAGCCTTCAGTATCTGAAACAACGCAAACTCACTGGGTATCCAAGGTCGCCTGGTTCTCCTCTCTCTCCCCTGTTGCCGATCGGCCCCTGAATGCCAGTGAAAACCAAACACATTGATCAGGTTGGCATCCAGAACTCTCCCAACCCAAGACAAAAATGTGTAGTAAAAATCCAGCGGACTGACTCACGATGTCACCTGGTGGACCAGGTGGACCTTCAACCTTCCCATCATCTCCTTGCTCTCCCTAAAAATAAGAAATGGATTTGATTTTTGATGATCGTAAGTCCTTTTATGGACCGAAAAGGATTTATCCCAGCATGCTGTTTTGCATCAAAGCACGGCAATGATATATTTCTCTAGATTAACATCCAAGTGCTAGTGTTTTTCTGGCCATGTGCTGTGCATTACCTAAAATTGGGTTTATAACAATCTGAAATGTGATTTACCTGCTTATTCTGCTAGCAAAATTTAAAGGAACAGTATGTAGGATTGTGGCCAAAACTGGTATTGCAATCATAAAACCTGTGGCTAAAACTGGTACTGCAATCCCACAACTGGTGGCCAATACACAACATGACAACATAAACATCAGTTGAGGGCTGCAACTCCACTTTTTAAATGACAATATCCCGGCCGGACCACTGTTGTCAGTGATACAAGTATTTGAAATGAAAATGAGTTCTTAATGTCTAGTGACATATCAGGGCCATTTTATGATTAATTAATATACATTTCTTACATACTGTTCCTTTAAAATATCGTTGTTTTGGGTTTAAGATAATATATATAAAAATAATATATTAAAGATAAATAACTACTTGGGTGTTTTTACCTTGTCACCTTTTGGTCCTGGGCTTCCCATTGGACCTGGTGGTCCTTGGTGACCCTACAGCAAATGAGGTAGCAAATAAGAAGGACAGACAAGTCGATTAAACAATGTCATTGTTTTATTTTAAGGGTCAACTCTAATGCTGCGTTCACACCAGCTGCGATAGAGGCATCAAGCACGAGTGATTTCAATGTTAAGTCAATGTGAATACACGTTGACGCGCATTTGTAAGTCTCGCGGCGTGAATGAGGCGTTTAGGGCGGCAGCGGTTGACGCGATTCCAACGCGAGATAAAAAATTTTAACTTTGGCGGAAAAACGCACCGTGTTAACCAATCAAGATCTGTGACGTGATTACAGGAAGCGAGCGGAGTCGCAGAAGCCCCTCCCATGATGCGAATTTCCGCGTGAATGTCTCCATGACTAGAATTTCACGCACGGCTTTCACGAGCGAATGAAGCGAGTAAACTCAAAATGTTTAAGCGGCAAACTAGACGCGAATTTGACGCCTCAAACGCGCCTGGTGTGAACACACGGTAAGCCATGTCCACCTACTTCGTATCCCGCTAAACCAGGTTCTCCCAGCTGACCCATTTTTCCAAGAACACCCTATAAATAAAAACCATGAGATAGGGTTATTTTTAAATGGCATCCCCATGAATCGCATACAATAAATGTTTTTACAAACATCTGATTTACCACAGATCCAATAGATCCTCGACTTCCTTTTGGCCCGATGAAACCCATAGCACCCTCTTCTCCGATTGGTCCCATCTCACCAGGGTGACCTTGGTGACCTTTGCTGCCCTGAAATAAAATAAAGCATCATTTAAACTACACAAACAGAAAAAATACACGCTGACATCAATTTAAGCAAAAATATGCTGCATTACCTTCTCTCCTGGTTTTCCCCTCTCCCCAATTTTGCCAGGTTTGCCCTCAGGGCCCTGGAATTAAATAAAGCCTTTGAGATAGACCACTCACAGCTGGTTTCGCTTGTTGGTGTCATCCAACATAACCAACATCTTCAATAAAATCTTTTATTGCAACAAAATGCTATCGAGTTAAATGATTTATATCAACCATACTAAAAATCTTTTTACAAACACCAGCTTAATCCCAGCCCGGCAGAGATGCACTGCAGCTGGTTGAGCTAGTAAAACTGTCCAAAAACCCTCCAAAACCACACCAGCCACACTTTTGTATTATATCCAAAGCTACTTGTAGTACTTTTTTAAGGATACATATTTTATCAGTCAATGCATTCCCCAGAGATGTAAAACGAACGACACTGGAATTCTCAGTGGCATCTTTTACCACTTAAGTTACATAAACACTCCAGCTATGACCAGTAAACCATCTAAGGCTGATTTATTTAGCAAGAAGGCCTAGATTTGTTATGGAAGTTCTTTAAATTCATTAATCTTTAACTTTCCTCCTAGCTAAATGTGTATAAACCAGAGCACTGTGAATGTGGGACAACTGAATATATTTATACATCAAAACAAAAGACAAACCTTGATGCCTGTCAAGCCGGGATCTCCGGAACGGCCTTCATCTCCTTTATGTCCGATGTTGCCTCTTTCACCCGTTTCACCCTCCATTCCTGCATCTCCCTTTTCACCCTACAGTAAAAGTACAGTAAATCTAAGTGCACTAACCAGCACTAATACAATAATCCAGCATTTAAAGGGACACTCCACTTTTTTTGAAAATAGGCTCATTTTCCAGCTCGATTAGACCATTCGCATTGCGCTAAAAATAACCAAAGAGTTTCAATGTTTTTTCTATTTTAAACTTGACTCTTCTGTTTTTTTTTTTTGTTTTTTTTTATTTTGCAAACAGACAATTACAATATTTACAGATTAGAAGTGAAATGCAAAATACAAATACACAGATCCACAAAACATACATAACAACCAGTAAGAAATGTAAGTGTGTGTGTGTGTGTGTGTGTGTGTGTGTGTGTGTGTGTATATAACTGTAAATGTAATTGGATTTAAGAGTGGAAAATTTTTGAATAAAGGAGAATAAGTACAACAGACATAATTAGATGTAAATAAATCAACAAAATGGATAAGGAGGGTGATAATAGCAATAATAATAATCATCATAATAGGAATATTATTAACAATAATAATAATGAAAAATTATATTAATATGAAATGACAGATAGCAATAATAGTAATGATAGACAAATTAACAAAAATACTAATTTCATCCGGACTTAGGGGGAGAGTGAAGGATCAGGAAGAAGATAAAAAATCATATAAATAATAAGTAATAGTAGTTGTTATAGCAATAATAATATTAATGAATTAAATAAGTAAATAAATAATAGTAATATTGATAATGGTAATCTTAATATAATATCAATAATATTAATGATAATAGTAGATGTAATAGGGATGATGAGTAGTAAAAATATTAATAATGATAGTATTGACAATGGTATTAATTATGGTATATTAATGATAATATTAATGCAGATATTAATAATAATGTGTTATAAAACTGCCTCTGACCCCCTCATGGCCATGGCATAGGAAAGACCCCCGCCAATGTGACTCTTCTGTAATTACATTGTGTACTAAGAATGATGGAAAATAAAAGTGGCGATTTTCTAGGCCGATATGGCCAAAAAAATAGTCCCCTTAGTAACTTTCAATAGCAGGGGTCTATTTTCGGGCACTACGTAATATCATTGCGCCTCCTGCAGCCATGTTACGACAGCAAAGTCCTTGATTATTATGCCAGAATGAGAGTATAGTTCCTAGCCAAATCTGCCTAGAAAATCACAACTTTTAATTTTACGTCGGTCTTAATACACGATGTAACTACAGAAGAGTCAAGTTTTAAATCGGAAAAATATTGAAACTCTTTGGTTATTTTTTAGCACGATGCTAATGGTCTAATCAGATTCAATGGACCATGCCAAGCCACGCCAAAAGTGACACCGCCAGACCCAGAGATCAGCTGAATGGACTCCAAAACTGCAAAAACCAAATGTTTAACTCTAGGGGAGCTGAAAAATGAGTCTATTTTCAAAAAAAGTGAAGTGTCCCTTTAAAGTCCCTCTGGTTGCACCTGGTTAAGAAAACAACTCTCCTTTGAATCGCATGACGCCTTACAGCTGGTTAGGAGGATCAATAATGAAATGTCATAACATGAAGTCAAATATTTTCTATCCAAGCAAAAATAAACATATTTGCAGTTTATTGTTCATCACAAGCACACACGCACGCACACACACACACACACACACACACACGCACGCACACACACACACACTTTTCAGACCTTAGCTCCATCAGGACCGCCCGGACCAGCCTCCACATCAGGACCAGGATCACCCTAAAAGACAACTTCCTCATACATCTCTACTATTTTAAAGACAGTCACAAATATAGTTCATAGTAATGTGTAAAGTGACATACTCTAGGTCCAATCAAGCCTTGCTCTCCCATATTACCAGGAGATCCAACATCACCCTAAAATAAAAAGGGGTGTCTAAGTATAGATGAAATGCACTATAAATCACTTTGGATTAAAGTGTCTGTCAAATGTGTAAATGTATATGCAAAGTAGAAGTGAAACCACAACAGATGCTTCACCTTCTCTCCTGGTTCACCTGGTAAGCCCCGCTCTCCAGCTTTTCCCGGCAGTCCCTTTTCAATAAACCAAAACACATTAGGATGTATCTTTGTGAATGATATGAAAGCTCTATTGTGTCTATATTGACTTGCTTACTAAAAACAAATTTATGATTTGCTGCAAAATCTGTTACTTGTTTGTTTTTAATTGTTTATTGTATTGGGCAAAACTTACCATTGCTCCAATCTCACCCAATGGACCTACAGTTCCAGGTGGCCCTGAAAGACCCTGTAAACAGACAGAAGACAGTGATGACAACTACTAACTAAATTAAGAAGGGACATATGACCTAATTTGAGATGAGAATAGCACATTGTCTACATAATTTGAGATAAAATAGCGCATCGTGCTTTTGGCTTAATGCTAATTTCTCAAGTTGTACGCATGTTTACTTTTCTTTAATTGGTGGTGGTTGAGGATAATCCTCCATTCATATGTAAAGCGTTTTGAGTGCTGCAGAAAAGCGCTATATAAATGTAACAAATTAATTAATGAATTAATTGAAACACCTATACAGTGCAACAATACAGTATGTTATGACAACAACTACAGTAAGTATAGATCTCCAGTTTGTAAAGAACATAAGAGTATGTCTCCGTTATGTTTTTTCACTAATTTAATAACGTGTGATTGACTTGATAACAATCTATTTAAGTGATAGTTCGTTGTGCAAGTATTGTTAGAGGTAAAACCACATATGAACCCCCAAAGTTGTTAGAAATGGGTCTGTGTAACGCTTCACAATTCAATTTTCAGACCATACATTGTAAATGCAAAAATAAAAAATGAAACTCAACGTTATTTTTTTATTTTTCTGGATAACCTCATCATTGGACTATTGTCATTTTCTCTCCTTTTCTTAATTTTGTTTTTATGGAGCCAGAATGATCTCAATAATAATTCACGCAAAAAACATGATGCACACATACGTAGTCAAATTCACACGCATGAAACCTAATTCACGTGCACAAAATATATACAAAATGGTAAATGCACGTTTAAGTTATTACTTTATTTCATATTGGTTCATAAATTAATATTGCTAAAATAACACACATTTCCGTTATAATTAAGCCAGATTGCGCAAAAGATGTGCAAAGCTGAACTCCTTGAGTGCTGCGCTCTTGGCAGGTTATGATTGGTTCAATAGTGAGCTCGCATCTGATTGGCTAAAGCAGTGGTCTCAAACTCCAGGCCCGCGGGCCATTTGTGGCCCGCCCTCCCCCTCTCTGTGGCCCGCGTCAACTTTCAAAAATATAAAATAATCTGGCCCGCAGAAAGATTTTTATTCACTTTTTTTATATTCGTTTGATTTTTTATTTAAACGTTCAAGTGTTCGTTCACATGTCGCGTCTAACAACGCGTTAAAACGAGTCAAAGCATTACTTTCCAAAGTGCTCGGGAGCGGAAGTTGCGCTCCGGGGCGTGGGGCGCGTCACCGGTTGCTACGCAGCCATGAACCGCACGTTCCGTGATGTCGAGGATCACTGAATGCGTGATCGGATTTTAATTCCTCAACTGAACCTCGCGTCAATCATACCATTGTCACCATGCGATCAGTTAATCTGGTCGGGACTTTGTAGTGTTTGTCTAGAGAAGATTTGTTACTTCCGGGTGGATATCAGCTGTTACTCAGAGAAGATCGAGCTGCGGTGGGCTTAGTTCACCTCACGTCACAGCATCTAATGGAAACACCGCATATGGAGGCAGAGCGGTATATGTAATGCAACACATTTTAAACTACAGATAAGAAAAGAGCCATCAAAGTGCCCAGGTTGAGAAAAGATGAGGAGAAATGTAAAGAAGATAAAAGTATGTATACTGCTATATATAATGAAGTATAATATATTATTATGTAGCTTTCTATTCAAATACACATAGAGCAGTACTATTATTTTTTCTGTCCAATATATCTTATATAACATGGACTAATTCAAAAGTTATGGGATCACTTTCAATTATTAATATTTTCCCACATATAATAGAACATTTATGAAAACTGAAATAACAAAGAACATAATGAAGTCAATACTATGACTGAAAACAATCCAAAATAAATCAAAACAGAAACACTTACTGGTGGTAATTTTTATAATAGTTTATAAATGTATACAGGAATTAAATTTGTTAGTTTAGTGCAAGGTTTTAATAGGTCTTAGTTAAGATTAAGAAAAGATTTACTTAGGCTACTTTTATAAAATAATGTATATTAAAAAGATAAAACCATTGCTTATATATTTTCAAGTATTATTATACATTAAATAATAGAAATTTAACATGACATTTACAGAAACATTGTACTTTTTTGAACGTTAAAATAGCTCTGCGGCCCCCCGATGAACTGTCTGTCTTAAAAATGGCCCCAAGCCAGTTTGAGTTTGAGACCCCTGGGCTAAAGAGTACCAGTGACCCATGTTGGCGCTGCCAGGAAAGTCTAAAAAAACTGACACATGAATCCAAGGCGATTCACAAACAAAAAAGTCGATTCGCACATTCTCAGTCACGAAAAAAAAAACATTCAAAACTTTTCTGCACAGTTGTACATTTGTGAATTGTGTTTTTCGTTTGTGAAACATATTGTGTGAAAATATATAAATATAATATCATATATAATTTGGCTATGCGTGTGTGCATCAAGTTTTTTGCGTGAATTATTATTGAGATCATTCTGGCTCCATATACTTTTACTAAATTGTAATTTAAGAAATGAAAATTTGAACAAATTAAAATTAAGCAATTTTCTTTTTGTATTTTTCACTTTTCTGTATGCGCTGTGGGCCATACATTAGCAGGGGGGTATGACGCACACTCTTTCAGCGTCATTTTACTGTAATGATGTGAGCACACATATAAATTGTCCACGGCCTATTTGTATTGTGATTATTTCAGATTACTCTTTCAAAGCATGTCCAGTAACAGTGTTAAGATTAATCAGAAAAATTTATCGCAGTACTGACAGAAAGACGATCATTAATTTGCTATGGCGTATTTAATACATCATAGCATTTAATGACGCTATTTGGTATTTTGGCCAAAGAATGCGAGATAGAAAGCCATGTATCATGTCAAATGTGTATTTGTTAGCCTGTATTTGACGTGATACATGCTTTATATCTCACATTATCTTATCGTGGGCCAAATGACAGCCAATGTCCATTAAATACGATTAGAATGATGAGATTAGAAGAAACAAAGACTGGATTTCACTTTTGACCTAACTCGGTCAATATTAAAAATATCAAGGTAATATTTTCACAGAATGTTCTTTATATTATGTTAATTGATTTCAAAATTCTTTTAGCTGGTTTTAACAGGCAGAGTCGTATATAATTTTAAAAGAGAAGCGTACAGGTTCTCCTAAAATTCCCTTCGCTCCTGGAGGTCCAGTTGGTCCTGGAACACCCTGGAATGGGAAATATTTATCAGAGTTGTATAGTGTTTCAAGCTTATATAAGAAAACAGTTATTTTATTTACTCACCAGAAATCCAGTCGCTCCTGCTTCACCAGTTTCACCAATTTTACCCTAATACAGATTAAGAAATTAATCCATTGGTAGCGGTAGTTTGTATAATCCAAGTCAGTGCTTTCCAATCCTGGTCCTCGAGCACCCCCGCCCAAAGTTTTTGATGTCTCCTTATTTAAAACACCTGATTTAACTTATCAGCCTTGCAAATGGTAAACATTTATCCCTAACAAGCTGATGAGTTAAATCAGATGTGTTAAATAAGGAGACATCTAAAACTTTTTGGGAGGGGGTGCTCGAGGACCAGGATTGGGAAGCACTTATCTAAGTGACCATCTATCCTATTAAAATCGCCGCTCTGGACAGTTAAAGGTGCAATGTGGGATTTTAAGAAGGATCTCTAGGCAAAAATGCAATATAATACATAACTATATTATCAGTGGTGTATAAAGATCTAACATAATGAACCGTACCGTTTTAATTACCTTAGAATGAGCCATTGTTACACCACGGGTCTCCATACATGGAAATTGCCATCATGTTACCCATCATACTACTACAGTACCCCTAAACAGACAAACTGCTCTACAGGGCGTGTTTTGTCACTACGCTTTCTCAGACAATGACGTGTTTGTCCTGTGCCGGCTACTGTAGCTTCTCTAATGCGCTTCGAAAAGACTGAGCCGTTGGTTGCAATTCACAATCTCAACACTATATGCTGATAAAATCACACATTGCACCTTTAAAATGTGTGAAATGCTTTGTTAGCAATTTTGCTATCAACTTTTTATCATTTTTGCATGCTAACGCTGATTTTAAACAGCCAGTGTGAACAGGTGCATCACCACTTTTAAAGATGGATTCCTCATTCCTCCACTATTTATCTCATTAAATAAATGATCTCATTATTATGCAAATAAGAACCCAACACAGATCTGTATTAACAATATCGAGTGTGAGAACCCCTAATCATAAAGAAATTTCTAGACATAATCTTTGAAAAGCAACAGTGCAGGTCATCTCCATAATCCGTCTAGTTTGCAATTTTTAATATCTAGGAAGATGTGAAACAAATGAAAATACTGTAATTATACCATTGGTCCGGTAAAACCCTCTTTTCCTGGTGGCCCTTCAGGACCCTGAAGAAAGAAGACAAAATCCAAACTAGTTTCAAGCATCTTTTCATTGATTTTCCATTGTGAGTAACAGAATCTCTTATCAAATTATCCTCCTTTATTCTGTTTTATTTAAACCATAAGCATGTATTTTGGAAAGTTTAATAGACGTTTTGTGCCGAGTTGTTTTGCTTAAAATTTTTATGCGTTTCACATGTTTTTTGTTCTGTGGTGTGGAGAAATAGCTTCTCATCATAGTACAACAGTGTTGCTTTTAATGTTTCAGTGTTTCAATGTAAGATGCTTTAGGCACCACCAATGTACATTTTAAATGATGTGTTCCTGTAGCTTAACTGGTACAGCATTAGGTTACCATTGCAATTTCTGAAATACACTGTGAGTCGCTATGGATAAAAGTGTTTGCCAAATGCAAAAATAGTAATATTTTAAACTTTACAAACTAAAATAACTAGCTTCCGGTAACAACCAACGCACGTTCACAAGAAAGTGCATTTCCATTGTATGACGTAGGACGTAGCATATGAGAAGTACTGGAGAAAAGAGACCCTACACTGAAAAAGGATGCGTTGTATATTACCAGACGCTGCGTCATGAAATGAAACTTGGGTAAAACCACCAGCGTTTGCCCATCTGAATAAACAGTAAAACTAGTCCATCCTATAGGCGACGAGATATGATACCGGAAGGCATAAAAGGGAAGCGCGTGTCAGCTACGGAAAAAAGTGAAGCGAGCGCTACATGCACAATGAGTGGGCCAATGAGACACAGCGTCTTGTTCCCTATTTTAGGGAAAAGAGGTTACAATCGTAACCGAGATGTTATTTTAGTAAGTAAAGTTTCAAATATTCAGATTTTTCTTACAAAATTGCATCGATTGCAGTGGCGGCCGATGACTTCCTTTTTCGAGGGCGCACGATGCAAAGTTCGTCACAACATGTACTGTATGTAGCCTGTCATGTGTGTGGTTCGTAATTTCAAAATATATGTTCGGCGCGTCGAGCGAACCTATGTACATCACGTGTCTTGTCAAAATAAGTGCCTGGTGCAGATCCGTCTAAAGGGTTTATGATAAAAGAGACGTTCGCCTTTACCAGATACTCGCATAATCTCATGCGTAATCAGAGTTTACTATAAAGTGAGTGTCTTGTGTGTATTTTGTGAACGTGAGCGTCTTTTTTATCATAAACGGTTTTGTGCAGCAGGCACTTATTTTGACAAAACACGTGATGCACATGGTTCACATGACGCAACAAACACATATTTTGAAAACACGAGCAACACACATGACACTCCGGACACTTATTTTGAATTTGTGCCCCTCGGAAGAGCAGTCATGACCTGTCACTGATCGAAGGCCTTTAATAACACCCTGAAGCCGTGTGGATTACTTCTGTAAAGAATGAATGGACTTTTTTGGCTTAAAATAGGAAACACTATTTACTACCATTATAAAGCTTGGAACAGCCAGGACATTTTCTAATATAATTCTGATATATTAGAAAATCATAAACATAATATACATCAAGGATTGAGGGTGAGTAAGATTAAGATTAATATTGAATTAGTCACATGCAGGCTTGTTTCCATTTGTACATACTTGGGAAAAAAACCTGACATCAATAAGATGACATCACAAAAGCCCCATATTGTCTATACATCAATAACATTTATGTAAACAGACCATAAGATACAT
The DNA here is from genome assembly GCF_027580225.2 of Misgurnus anguillicaudatus. NCBI lineage: Eukaryota > Metazoa > Chordata > Actinopteri > Cypriniformes > Cobitidae > Misgurnus > Misgurnus anguillicaudatus. Next base: position 8,620,207 of record NC_073358.2, read on the forward strand.
TTGATGTCATATTCTGTCTCACCACAGAAGGATCTTTCAATTATCTTTGCAAAAATTATTATAATAGTTAAAAATAAACATTTTACCTGGATTCCCATTAACCCTTTTTCTCCAACCGCTCCGTCCGGTCCTCTTGCACCCTATGTAATGAAAATACAGAGACCTGTGATTGGCATTGATAGAACAACAGTGATTTATAGTAGGGGTGTCAACAATAATCGATTCGGCAATGCATCGCAATGGCCACACATACATGATTCGGCGTCGATGCAGCAAAGTGCCATAATCGATTATGTCACTGTTTATTTTCTGGCCTCGAGTGGACCATAAAGTTGTGAAGTTTCAATTACTTCCGGAGGCATAACAAAAGCAATCAAGATGGCTGAGGCGGAGAGAGATGACCGTGATAGACGGGTAAATAAAAACGCACCCTTTTCCATGGAAAGTGGACATATGGGCACCTTTCGGATTCTATGAAGTTAATGGGAAACTAGACAAAAATTCTCATCTCAGGTATATAATTGTCATTGTCTTAAAGCTGCTAAGCTTCCGTTTTTGTTGAGAATAGTTGCACTTGACATTACTACTTGACTGATTAAAAATTTGCCTTGTTGTGTACAGTAGCATTCTGATGCATCTCAAAGCATCGTAGAATCGAATTGAATCGTTACCTGGTGAATTGTAATTGAATTGAATTGTGAGGGCAGAGCCAATGCACACCCCTAATATATAGTATAAGACGATGCATAATTGAACAGCAGAGGGCCTACTTGCACAAACAACATTTGTAGTTATCGGGGTAATGCACAGAGTCAGCGGAATAATCAACTCCTACAGTATACAGTACTGTAACAGATGTACATTTTAGCATTGAGTCAAATGTTGACAAACCCAGATGGCAAATGCTATTACGCTAATATAACTCAAGAGTAATTTGTATGATCTTACTGTATGATGCTGAATCACTCTGGCCACAAAAGACCTACATGACTTAAGCTTTGAAAGACCTTCTGTGAAGCATTTCCATCATGGAATCTAAAGTTGCTGTTATTTTTCCAATGTGCTGATTCATGAGCTTTATGACAAATGTGATGATTTCTCACGACTTTGAGATGTCTGAAAGGTGGAAACACTGATCAATAGGGAGATTTTCATGGTTCCTGCTAAAGAAAAGACGTCTGTACACTGCTGCCTCTGTTCTCTGATGTCATTCACAAAACCTTTGACCTTTCAGGGGTTAATCCTAACATTTGGACTGAATCAGAGGCTCAAATGGGGCCCTTAGGTAGGAAAACATCACAAATGAGATCTTTATCTCAGTTGTTTCTTGACAATGGAAGATTCACTTATTCAATAAAGGTGCTTCACGATGCCATAGAAGAACCTTTTCTGTCTAAATTATTCTTTAAAGCACCTTTAACATCTGAAGAACCTTTCTGTTTCACTAAAGGTTCTTTACAGTGAAAAAAGGTTTTTCAGATTATAAAAATATCTAAAAGAAATGGTTCTTTGTGGAACAAAAAAGGTTCTTCTATGGTAAATTGAGGCTTTTAAATTCTAAACGAGTTTGCTAGAAATCCAAAGCTAACCTTAGGTTAAAAGTAGGGGTGGGCCTATCCAATACTTGGGATCTGTATCTGGCCGATCCAGATCTTTTTTGCTGGATCGGGCATTGGACTAACAGGGCCATTACAAATCCGATACTGTGCGTTACTTGTGGTTGTTACTATCATGCTATAGAAAAGTCAGACAGATTTTAAAAGCGCCATAAATGGTTTATACACTAATATATTCAACAGGTTTATGCAAAAAAAAAAAAAAAATGCATATTTGAAGCTATTTTAAGGCCACAAAAACTGAATGTGAATTGTGCTCGCGGAGTTAATGCAGCCGAGACCGATTTCTGCTTTCTCGGACTCGTCTAGAGTTTTTTCCTTCAAAGACTCGGTCTCAGGCCACAGTGAAAGGAGAAGGACTCATAATTTCAGACCGAGTCCTCGAGACCAATGTTCATATAAAAAAACCATACAACACATATTTTTTGTCCATTTCATTTATTTAAGCTCACATTCTACACGAAATGACACACAATGTGTTAAAATAACACATAATGTGTTAAATAGTTTAATACAAAACAATGTGTTAAAATTAACACATCCTTTCTTAGAGTGTAGAAAAATAGGCAGACAATGATAAATGTGGTAGGGATTTTTTTAATGATAGTAAAAGCATAGTCCATAGTAAGACTTTAAGACTGCTCCTCTAAACAATTCCCAATGTAGCTTAGTCTGTAGGCCTAAAGGGGGCCTCACACCAGACGCGCAGCTCAGTGCCAAGCAGCGCCGTTTTAAAAAACTTGAACACATTGTTTTCTATGAGTATACGCACACCAGCGCCTGTCCATGGCGCCCAGCTACGACTCAGTAAGTTGCTCAAATCCCTGTCGCGCCACAGAGCGTCACTCACATAGTTTAACATTACATAACATCATATTTGTCCCAAATCATTAACAACTAACTAACATTGGCTGCTAACGTATATTTTGCATTTTGAAGTAGATGCTATCTGACTAAGCTTGCGCTATTTAATCTGCACTTCCGGTGTACGATACCTCCGAGATGTCCTAGACGCGATGCTGCGCGTCCGGTGTGCGACCCCCTTAACTGTTGATTATTAATTGAGGTGATATTAAATCTTGAATATGAAAACTGACATGTTTTTATGGTCTTGGGCTCGACTCGGTCTCAACTCCTATAGAACTCGGTCTTGACTCGGACTCTATTTGAAAACCAACGGACTCGGTCTCAACTTGGTCTCGACCCTTCAAAGACTCGGTCTTGACTCGGAATAGGCCATCTTGTCCCCATCACTAGTGTGTTATACACACACACACACAGACACACACACACACAATTCCAAATGGATCCATAAAAATACTAGAATCAGATCGGACGATACTCAGAATCAGTGATCGAAATCGGATCAGTACGGAAAAAGTGGTATCAACCCACTCCTAGTTACAAACAGACTACAACATCATCACCACCAAGCTTTCGACAGCTCTTTCAAAACTTTATTTAACACATTTAAAAACATGTTTCCTGATAAGGAAATACTCTTTGTTAGGAATTGTGCCCGTGTTGCTTTGTTTTTAAGATCTTCAAGCGTGATGATGTTTAAAGTCCCTGACAAAGTCTGTAGTCTCATGTAGCAACTTGTTATCAACCGCCCTGTTAAGGACACTTGTTAACTTTATGTTAACTAGGGATGCACCGAATCCAGGATTCGGATTCGGCCGAATACTGGGCTTTTTGACGGGGTTCAGGCGAATCTTAGATTTTTTTCCACCGAACCGAACCCTAGGCTTGCGCTACGCTGGTCGACGTCACGTGGCCGTTGTTTACACACATCGGGTGCTGACGTGGAGATGAGCTTTTTCTTTCGGTGAGCCTTAGGGGCTGGACACACCAAAACTTTTAAACACGGCTGAAAACGCCTTGAGGACGCCAAATGCCAGCTGCTTTTCAGCCGAGCGCTTGGTAGCTGTGATGCTTCAGCTGTGAGCCGGTTGGTTGCTGTGGTAATGTCCCGCCCCTCCTCCACTGTAATTTGACGGTCGTGTGAAAACTGACATTGTTTTCAGCGCGGAGCTGTTTGCTTATTGGAAAAATGAGCATGTCACAACGCATCGCTTTCATTATGCTTAGGCTTATGGTAATTGTCAAAATAGTTTTTCCAACTTGTCATCCTGGCATAATGTACAGTTAAAATTAAATAAAATGAAAAATACACTGCTGTGGACGTTGTTTACTTCATAAAGGTGTTTTACTGTGTTAATGGACTAAGGATGCGAGTAGGATTCGGTATTTGGTTTCGGATTCGGACGAATCTTAAACAGTGAATTCGGTATTCGGCCGAACCCAAAAAATCTGGATTCGGTGCATCCCTAATGTTAACCCAAGATCTTATTTTAAGGAGTTTAACGAAAATCCCATTCAAAAACCCACTGACTTCCAGACGATGAAACCAAAATGCTAAAATGCAAACTCGATTCCAATAAAATACGTCATCCCTATACAGCACCCTGTTTACCTTAATAAATGTTTCTCTACAATGTGTGGAGCTTGGACTGAATCATAACATTTATAGTTGTCTAAGGGCGCACTCACATTATCCAAAACAAACCAAGCCCCAGCGCGATTGTCACCCCTCCCTACTCCCCCAGGTGCACGCACTCACACTGTACTTTTTTGCCCTGTCCCAAATGGCACACTCCGGACTTGTGGTCCTCCTCAGAGTCCACACTTTGATGACATCACGTAGTCCAGACTTTAGGGACCCTTAATGCGAGTCCACATGGGTGCAACGGAGTCGTATTTTGGGACAGACTCGAGCGTCACACCGGAAATAGGTAGAGAAGTTGCCCGTCAGTGTGAGCTCCTCCCTTCCATCGTCTGATTGGTCTGATTGCCCTTTCGCAAGGACTTCTGGGATGGTAAAGTGCGCGAAGCCTGCTGCAGTGCGGGCTTCGCTAAAGACCGCATCAAGGGGGCAAAGGAGGCGCTGATGAGCACACTTCAAGGCATAAAAATGACAGATGGGACACCCTACGGACTCGTAGACTAAGCGAGAACGCGCAATTTAAGGCCACGAGACCGAAAGTCCACATGAAGTGCGCCATTTGGGACAGGGCCTTTATCGATCCGAGTCCGGGTGCGCTTTCGTCATAAAAATGCGATTGTTTTGAAAAAAGCAGGAAGTAAAGCTCTCTCTTAACACTGGAACCCACCGTAATGATAAGTCTGTGTTTTTTATTCGGAGACGTTTGGTGCGCGACTACAGACAGCCCTCACACATTTCATCATATTGCTTGGTTGATCCGTCACGTGTGCAGCTCGGACATTCACGTAACCCCGCTGCTCGCATCAAAAGGTTTTTACGGAGGCAGATGAAGGTGAGTGGTCGCGCAACTGACGTCTTCACCTTTTGAATCGCGCTCTGGCGCGATTGCGCTCACACCACAGCCTTCCGCGCCTGAGCCCAAGTGAAACCCGCTCCGGCCCACCTCTGCAACCCGGCCGCGGCGCGATTAACCAACCCGCGCCCAGGCGCGGAACAGAGTGATCACACTATTCAAACAAACCAGGCTCTGGGGGTCAAACACGCCCGAGCGCGGTTTGGTTTGGATAGTGTGAGTGCGCCCTAACTAAATAAAAATATCACAGGTGTTTCAATGAAAGGCACTAGACTAAACAAACAAACCAAAAAATGTGGAAAACTGACAATAGTTTAGCCAATCAAAAGATTTTGTGGCGCTTGTGCTGCCTGCCTGTCAATCATTTTGTGCAATCCATATATAGCAAACAAGATGGAGAATACTTGAAAGGGGACAGAGAATGAAAAAACATTTTTACCTTGGTAGTCTACCCACATTCACAAACATACAAATAGTGCTAAACATGCTAAACATCTCAGTCTCATAGAAATTCCTCTTTTAGAAATGTCAGCCAGAAAACAGCCAAATCTGAAAAACGGATGCTTATGACATCACAGGCATCTAACTGCCCCTCCACTTTAAAATAATTGGCTCCATTTTTTGAGTGGCAGCAAAGTCAACCAATCAGTAATGAGATTGCAAGTTAAGCCAGTAGGGGGAGCCAAATAGGTGCAAAACCACTTGTTTAAAATCTCCCACCCTAATAGAGCTATCTGAGAAAGGTTTTTAGGAAGCTTCTAAGGCATTACAGACCCCAAAAAAAAAAAATGTTTTGTCTACATATCACATTACAGAACAAGGATAAATACTCCGTTCAATCATTCTATGTCACCTTTGAATAACTTTTTTAGTTTTAATACTAATATTTTTTAGTTTAAAAAAAAATTCAAATTCAATTTTTAGATCTGGTGCAAGATGGTAATTTTGACGACACCATGATGCTTGCTGCTGATAGCTCAACTGGTTGGCAGTGCAAAGGTCATGGGTTCAATTCCCAGGGAACACAAATCAAATGTACTATACTTGGATAAACACATCTATCGAATGCATAAATGTAAACGTAAATTACTCTTCTACTTGTCCTAATTTATAGAACAGTCTTCCTTTATCTGTAAGATCTACTTCGTCTGTTTATGATTTTAAATAAAAGTTACAGTCTTATCTTTCTAGTCTTGCATTTTCTTAATTTTGGTGATGTAAATTTGGGAATGTATTATTACTGTTTTGATTTCTATTTTATTTTATTTATTTATTTTTCTCTGTACAGCACAGTGGTCAACTTTTGTTGTGTTTATTTGTGCTTTATAAATAAATGAAATGAAAATGAAATGACTCTAAGGATGGAGCTTTAGAAAAATGTGCGTGTCTAATTCAGATGTTCACGTCTCATGAGAACATAAATCTCGCATCAATGACATCACAGTTCTCATGTTTAGAAGCTTCCCATCAGGATGTCCACAGGTTTCCATTACACTTAACACCCACCAGCATGTTGCACATCCAAATGGTTTAGATATGAATTTTACTGTCCAGCTGATGGGATGCAGCTTTGATTCGGAGTGGGTCCCTGTGGGTGGCACTGAATTGTGATTGTTTTGTTTCACTTCTAAAGAACCCGTAATTATACTACAGATGGATTTAATATTTTCGAGCATTCTATAAACAGATTTACTGACAAATGAGTCTCATTCTAAATATACGACAGATCTTTCCCTATGTGTTGATGTGTCCAGATTGATTGTGTTTTATACTGTATTATTGTTACTTAAAGCTTTGGGCAAATGCTCTATGAGGCAATAACTCTGGATTAAAGTTTGAAATGCTAAAATGTATTAATAACAACATTATTTTTAATGTTAATATGTATCTGAAATATCCATAAGCAGACGTGAAGACACCATTGGTTTGGGTCAAGTTAGGTTTTAACGGACTGTAAATATAAAACAAATTCAGTCCAGTATAAACACTACGTCTACAAGATGTTAAAGTACCTCAACGTTCGAGAACTTAATTACATACAGACGTCAACGGAGGTTATAGAAATCCATGCACATTTAAAGTTTTGAGATTTCTGCTGAGCTTGGTTAGAAACAGACCGAGAAATCGCAAACTGACAACACTTCACATCGTTCCTCTTGTCTTGCTCAGACAGTCAGCAAAAAATTTACTGGCAGTCTGAACGGTAAAATAAAAACACATGAATATCCCAGTTTCCTACAAACCCGTTCCAAACCACATAAGCATGCGGTTTAAAATCCAAGTAATTCTGATTGTTTCATAATCGTAATGAACAGAGGCAAAACTTCCAGTTTTCCATTCTTCCTTTCCACACTTACAGCTTTTTTTCGGACGCTTAAGCTGTTGCTATGGCAACAGATGCAGACATACTGCATACTGTCTAAACAAAATGGGATTAAATTACTTCCAAATGACTGTGCAGACAGTCCCACAAACACAATTTGGAAAAATAAATCAGGTTCGTGTGCACGTCGTCTACACCTATACAAAGACCGACCTCAAAGAAAATCAGAATGAACGATTATTACCCTTTCGCCTTTGGGTCCCCTCGTGCCACCGAGTCCTCTGGAACCGAGAGGCCCCTGTAGAACACAGAAAACTGAGATCTGAATCCTGTAATCCTGAGTCTCCGGCATGCAAACAAACATCACTTGACCTAATTATAGCTTCAGGGTAAAAGCTCTGTCCTTCAAAGGCCTTCATGTTGTGCTGTTTATGTTTGTACTCTGCTGGACTCATATGAGCTCCAGAACACTGCCAAAGCTTGCATGATGTCAACATTTGCATAATAGCAGTTTTGGGGGTTTTCATTAATTCATTCATCTAGTGTCTGAGCCTGTCCTCAACCTTCTAAATTAGCTGTGTAATGTACAAATGGAAAAATCCAAGACACTGAGTCACTAAGCTTTTAAGGGGGTTTTTGCACTCTTCCAGGATTCTTCTAGAAAGATGCAGACCAGATGATAACATTAAAATGGGAATACCAAAAGCAAAATAATACAAAAAACAGCTGATCTCTGGAGATATGATTCTATGTCATTCATAATGCTGATGGATGGGAAGAGACAGAAATAAATGCAAAAAAATAATCTGTCTGTTGTTTCCCAAAAGTGGATTGTCAACGACTTATCACGGATATGTCTTAAAGGGATAGTTCACCCAAAAAATGAAAATAATGTAATGAAAGACTCCAAACTCGTAAGACAACCGTTCATCTTCGGAAAACACAGTTTAAGATGTTTTAGATTTAGTCCAAAAGATTGTTGACCCTTCATTGATATCTACGTACAGTTTACTCTCCATGTCCAGAAAAGTAATAAAAACATCATCAAAGTAATCCATGTGACATCAGTGGGTCAGTTAAAATGTGTTAAAGCATCAAAAATACATTTTGGTACAAAAATTCCGACTTTATTCAGCATTTTCATCTCTTCCGCGTCTGTTTTGAAGCGAATGCGCGAGACTAAAGTCACGTGACTGCAGTGACGCGACTGATGTGGTATCCTCAGACATGTTTGCAAAGTTTTTATTTCACACTTACAGCGTGAGTCTCCCTCAGACTGTAAACGAAGCCCGGGCGCACAAAAAACCCCAGCTGGGGCGCACCAGATAACACGTCAGCCGCGTCACTCTAGTCACGTGACTTTAGTCTCGGGTATGCGCTTCACAACAGACGCGGGTACAGAAGACAATGCTGAATAAAGCCGTAATTTTTGTTCTTTTTGTACCAAAATGTATTTTTGATGTTTCAACACATTCTAACTGACCCACTGATGTCAAATAGACTACTTTGATGATGTTCTTATTACCTTAATGGACATGGACAGTAAACCATACGTAGATTTTCAATGAAGGGTCAACAAGCTCTCGGACTAAATCTAAAAATTCTAAAAAGATGAACAGAGGTCTTTTGCTGCGTTTACACCAGCCACGGTAGAGACGTGAAGCGTGAGTGATTTCAAAGTTAAGTCATTGTGAAGACGCGTTGACGCACATCTGGAGGTCTCGCGGCGCGGATGAGGTGTTTGGTGCGGCACGGAAGACGCGATTTCGCGCAAATTGAGCGCCTGGCGCGGTACGCTCCATACGCGTGAATGGTGCTTTTTGTGCATTTTGTGTTTGACGTGAATTGCCAGCTTACACCCTAGTTGAAAAATATAAACTTTGGCCGAATATCGTGCCGCGTTAACCAATCAGGAGCCTGCTTGCTGCTGTGGCGGCAGCCCCGCCCGGAGACACTCATTCAACATGAAGGAACGCTTGATACTGTACGAAGCAGTCACCCGGAGCTATACGACACAAGTTCTTATTTCTATAGAGACAGGAATAAAAAGGACCTCGCTTGGAAGAGTGTCAGTGAGGACATTGGGCAACCTGGTAAGTTGTAAAACGCATTTCACTTTTGAGTCATGTGACGTTTATCGACCGCGAGAGTTTATAACTCTCTCGACAAATGCACAATCAACATCAGTCATCTTGCAAACAGACAACGGCACAGCACTCTGCCCCTCTTACAAGAAGTGGATTTTGCCTCTGACACGCGTCAAATGCTTGTTTTTTCCGCACGTCTACTTCGCTCTAGACGCGCGAATGCATTCAAACTGTTCAAGCGGCAAACTAGGCGTGGGACACGCGATTTTTACGCCTGAAACACGGTTGGTGTAAACGCAGCATTACGAGTTTGGAATGACATGAGGGTGAGTAATTAATGACATTATTTTCATTTTTGGGTGAACTATCCCTTTAAGTAGCACAGAACTATTCTAATTCTAATTCAGTTAGATTTTTTCACTTATTATAGCTAAATGAACTCTAAATTAGAGTATTCATGTGTAGAGGTGTATAACTGATATTAGATCTACGTCCTTGCGTAAACTGTTTAGACAGGGAGAGTTTGTGACGTTTGGTAAGATAAAAACAAGAACATAATTTTTTTTACAGTTCTTTTTTAAGAATGCATAACATTAACTTACTGGTGTACCTGCTGGTCCTGATGGTCCCCTCTCACCTGGAGCCCCTGGGTGTCCCTAAAAACACACAGACACATTATAACAAACAGCATTTAAAAAACATTTATTTATTTATGCAGTTATTTATTATCCCAGCATCTATGGCTATATTCAGGGCAAGAATTGGGCTGCGTTCCCCGAAACCTTCTTAGCTCTACGTCGTTCTTGAGTTGTACCTTAAGCTGTACCTTATCGTTAATACGTGTTTCCCGAAACGTTCTTAGTTACGTATCACTTCTGTAAGTCGTTCGTTCGGAAGGTTGGTCTGGAGCAATCTTAGCTATACCTTATCCCACTTGACTCCGCTAGGGGCCATGACTGTGATAAAAGCTTGTGTAGATTGCAGTCTATATAACTAAATATCTGTTTAAAAAAATTCGAAGTACACTCCGTGTTAAATTAGGCATTTTTTATTTATTTAAAGAATAAAACATCCACATAATTAGACATTATTACACTGATGGTTGTTAGATTTTTTATATTTTTTTCCAAAGGAACATCAGCTGTGAACTATTATTACAGGCTAAAGAAACTATTAAAAAAAGATTTTGGGTGGAGGAGTTGGTGAAACTATGGCAGGCAGCTATACAGCGAATCTTACTATTTCAGTTGAGCATTTCATATCCGTTAAATCTTTAGTTTACCGGCTATTTTAGATGCAAATAAAACAAATCAAGTTAAAAAATCGCATGCCACAGGAGCACATTCATCACGAAATCATAATTGTATTTTCCTAAATATTATTATTGATGTTAATTCGACTTTGCATCGAAGTTTTTTTAATGTTTTATAACTTTGAGGCAACTGCATGCCATATTCTTTATAAACATTAAAAAGAAAATGCTCCACTTGATAATTGCTTGTATAAGGTCAACAAATTTTCCACATTAAAACTAATCAAAGCTTAAACCTAAAACAATCATACTATATATTTATATATCATATAATATATATTTTATGTTATATTTAAGGTAAACAGACAGGCACGACTCCAGAAATGCGTCCATTAAGCGTTATCCGCATTGTAAACGCGCTGCTTGCGCAGCGTGAACTAATGAACAACAATTTGTTTTTCTATATTTTAAGTGTAATGCCAAGCCAGGTGACTTGCACGACCCACCTTATTTCCCTGTGCAATGCATTTATTGGGAACCCCTAATATAAATTATCCTTTAAAGTGAAGGAATAATGGATGCATTGGAGCAGTTTATGCATTATACTTTTGGACATGAAGTTGCGAGTTTTGCACGGGTTTGATATAAAATAAAATATACACGGTTTATATTTAGTTGTTTGCAATTTGAAATATTTTTACCAGATATTCCTAATAAATGTAACTTGAACTATTTCTGAAATGTTTCTTTAATAAATAACACCGCTCTCTGATAACGCAGCGAAAGTACCTATTACATAAGGTGAACAATTGATTGTCGAGCATTCGATATCAACCTATTCAGCACCATCGCCATGGACAGCACCTGGTAACGTCGTACGTAAGAAAGTATACCTTAAGAAACCCGCTAAGGTACAGTTCGGGAAACACGCCTAGAAAAGGTAAACCTGTAGTTAAGGTTTAACTTAAGAGTCTTCGTAGCGCGCTAAGAGTCAACGTTATCGGGAAACGCAGCCCTGGTTAATCTACACACAAGTTGAGTGAATGACAATTTTTTTTTTTTTTTTTTAAATCTGTATGTACCAGTATTTGTTGTCCATGTCAATAAAATAAAAGAGTTTGAAATGGTGTAGAAATGTTCAAAGAACAACAAACCTTTGTGAAAGAAAGAAAATGTCCTTGCTTTTGTCTTTCCAGTGCCTTGAATTTGGTTTTAACTGACATTGTTCCCAAACCACTTTTGGCTTAGCAAACGTCTACGATTTCCTTAAGTCATTGTAAAGGAAACTACTGCTATATTGGCTATTCTGATTATCTCATGAATAGAAAATGGATGATTAAGCATTTTCCCACACGATTCTACTTTCCAACACTTCTAGCCATCTGCAGGATTACTGTGACAGACGATTAAGAGGAAATTAAAAGCCATGATGCTCTTGAGAGCAGAGATGAGGTACAGACATGCTGCCTACCATTGCTCCTTTTTCTCCGGGTGGTCCTGGCAGCCCAATCTCACCACGATCCCCCTAAAACACAAGAACCAGAAGTAATGCTAACACCACATAAGAAAGCAATGCTAACACTGTGCTGACCTTTAAGCAAGAAAACCCAAATGTCAGCATGATTTAGTATTGAAGAGATGCAGAATAGTCAGATGGGGGAGTTGTCATAAGGGTTGTTACTCACTAACTACATGGTTTTGAATCGAATGTCCAATTTTCCTCGGTCAATGGTTAAAATGTTGGGTTCAAACTATAAATCAAACTCGAAGGTATGCACAATGAAACCACAGTGGCAGGAATCAACTATATAATAAAGGTAGATTAAACTTTAAAACTGTGATAAAGGTAGTTTTTCACAGATGATAGAGCAGGGCGTCAATAATAGTAGAAATATTTCACAACCCTGAGAAATATTTATTAAAGTAAAACGTGTGACAACCAGCCCCGGCCCTTATCATGCCACGACACTGTATAAAAATGGTTGGTTTAGCTTAAAGGATTAGTCCATTTTCTTAAAAGAAAAATCCAGATAATTTACTCACCACCATGTCATCCAAAATGTTGATGTCTTTCTTTGTTCAGTCCAGAAGAAATTATGTTTTTTGAGAAAAACATTGCAGGATTTTTCTCATTTTAATGGACTTTAATAGAGCCCAACATTTAATACTTAACTCAACACTTAACAGTTTTTTTCAACGGAGTTTCAAAGGACTATAAACAATCCTAAACGATGCATAAGGGTCTTATCTAGCAAAACGATTGTCATTTTTAACAAGAAAAATAACAAATATACACTTTTAAAGCACAACTTCTCATCTAGATCCGATCCAGCGTGACCTAACGTAAATGCGTGGTGACGTAGGGAGGTCACGTGTTACATATATAAAACGCACATTTGTGGACCATTGTAAACAATAAACTGACACAAAGACATTAATTAGTATCAGTTGACATACAACAACGTAGGAAAGGTCCTCTTTCAACACACTTGTAAACACTGGGGCGGAGTTTCGCGTTCGTCCTCTGTGACCTCTTGACGTCATGACGTATTGCATGGGGTCAGCTGGCGCATCACGACCGGATCTACATGACGAGAAGTTGTGCTTTGGAGGTGTGTATTTGTTGTTTTTCTTGTCAAGAATGACAATCGTTTTGCTGGGTGGGACCCTTGTGCCTCGTTTGGGATTGTTTATAGTCCTTTGAAACTCTGTTGAAAAAACTGTGTTGAGTTAAGTATTGAATGTTGGGCTCTATTAAGGTCCATCAAAATGAGAAAAATCCTGCAATGTTTTCCTCAAAAAACACAATTTCCTCCCGACTGAACAAAGAAAGACATCAACATTTTGGATGACATGGTGGTGAGTAAATTATGTGGATTTTTCTTTTAAGAAAATGGACTAATCCTTTAAAACAAAGTTACGTAGTTGCCTTACATTTTTGAGCTAATTTAACTTAAAAATATTAGTTGACACATTATATTTTTTTGAATTAACATTTTTAAAGGGGACATTTTTTACAAGACTTTTTTAAAGATGTAAAATAAATCTTTGGTGTCCACAGAGTGTGTATGTGAAGTTCTAGCCCAAATTACCCCATATATCCTTTTTTATAGCATGTTAAAATTGCCACTTTGTAGGTGTGAGCAAAAATGTGCCGTTTTTAGGTGTGTCTTTTAAAATGCAAATGAGTTGATCTCTGCACTAAATGGCAGTGCCGTGGTTGGATAGGGCAATTAAAGGATTAGTCAATTTTTCTTTAAAAAATCCAGATAATTTACTCACCACCATGTCATCCAAAATGTTGATGTCTTTCTTTGTTCAATAGAGAAGAAATTTTGTTTTTTGAGGAAAACATTCCAGGATTTTCTCATTTTAATGTATTTTAATGGACCCCAACACTTAACAGTTTTAATGCAGTTTAAAATTGCAGTTTCAAAGGACTCTAAACAATCCCAAACGAGGCATAATCTAGCGAAACGATTGTAAAAATATGCACTTTTAAACCACAACTTCTCGTTTTCCTCCGGTCCTGTGATGCGCCAGCGCGACCTCACGTAATCCGTCATCACGTCAAGAGGTCACGGATGACGTATGCGAAACTACGCCCCAGTGTTTACAAGTGTGGAGAAAGAGGACCGTTCCCACATTGTTGTATGTTGAATGATACTAATTAATGTCTTTGTGTCAGTTTATTGTTTAAAATGGTCCGCAAGTGTGCGTTTCACATATGTAACACGTGACCTTTCCACGGCATTACGCAATTACCTGAGGTCGCGCTGGCGCGTCACAGGACCAAAGATAGATGAAAAGTTGTGGTTTAAAGTGCATATTTTTTCTTTTTCTTGCCAAACATGACAATCATTTCGCTAGATAAGACCCTCATGCTTTGTTTGGAATTGTTTAGAGTCCTTTGAAACTGCAATTTTAAACTGCATTAAAACTGTTACATGCTGGTGTCCATTAAAATGAGAAAAATCCTGGAATGTTTTTCTCAAAAAACATAATTTCTTCTCGACTAAACAAAGAAAGACATATTAACATTTTGGATGACATGGTGGTGAGTAAGTTATCTAGATTTTTTTTAAAAAATGGACTAATTACCCCCTTCTGACATCACAAGAGGAGCCAAATTTACCTTAACTTTTTATGTGCTTGCAGAGAATGGTTTACCAAAACCAAGTTACTGGGTTGATCTTTTTCACATTTTCTAGGTTGATACAAGGACGGGGGGCCCAATTATAGCACTTAAACATGGAAAAAGTCAGATTCAAAAGGTTCAATTAACTCAAAACTTTAAGGAAACCAAGTAACCAACAAATTTTTTTTTACAGTGCATACACATTTGTAAAGAGATGCACTCTACATGCAGTATACAACAGGGACGATCTTCAGAATTTTCATCTAATGTGAATTTACCATAAATGTGGCTAAATGTTGCAAGAACAAATGACCTCACTAACCTTTTCTCCAGCAACCCCCGTCTCACCGACAGGCCCAATGAAACCAGCAGAACCCTTTGGAAAAGGGTGTACAAAATTGATTAACTAAAACAAGCAGAAAAATAAATAATTAAACATGTTAATACACAAAAATAAAGCATTTACCCTCTCACCAAGCATCCCAGCCTCTCCTGTAATTCCAGGCTCTCCCTACAGCAAAGGATCACAGTTAGCAATGTATACCGTGAACACAACTTGCACAATGTCGGGGCACCACTCCATGTCCAGTGTAAAATCTCGGGCCCTGAAGTAAAAACAGTACTGGAACACTTAAATATTGTAACCATTTGGCAGTGATGAATTTCTTACCTTCATTCCATCTTCCCCTGGACTTCCAGGAAAACCCTTCCTCCCCAGTCTGCCCTGAACAGAAAGCAAAAATGACCCATAGTACTAGACTCCCGATTCTCTGAACCTCCTCCCTGATATCTCATTAGCTGCATGCCACCCTGACGCCAAAGTCCTCCATCTACCGACATATCAAATCTCAGAGGGAGGAATGTCATTAAAATCTGCTTCGAAATGTATCCATGTATCTCACAGCTTTATATAAACAAAACCCAGAGGTGCTTATTTTGGAAACTAGATAGATTTTCTCCGGCCAGCTATTAGCTAACGTCTGACCCTCGGCCCCTATTAGCTAAATTACCCACACTTTGCACCAGCTGCTTCAAACTATGGACACTTGAAGTGTTTCTGAAGCTCAACTGGTAGAGCGATTAGACAGCAGCGCAAAAGGTCATGGGTTCAATCCCAAGGGAACACAAATACTTACAAACCGTGGTGTATATACCTTGTAAAGCACCACAAGTCGCTTTGGATAAAAGCAGAAAATTACACAACTTCCTTAGTTGAGTAAAAGTACAGATACTACTGGTCAAATATTACTATCAAATATTTTTGAAATATATTTACATTTATACTTTTTTTGCTGTATAGGTAAACTGGGTTAAATTTAAGGTAATGCGCCACTCACTCATCTCTTGCCATCTGTTTGTAGAGCAAGCTTTGAAATAAGGCCAGGCTATTCTTTACTACAGCAAACACATACAGTCAGACTTATATTTATGAAGCATTCAGAGCTTAAAAAAGTTGTTTCAGGGAAGTTGTTTCATTTTTGTGTTTATTTATCAATTGTAGAAGAGTTTGGGGAATAACAAACTAGCTAAACACCTCAAAATACTAAGCCGCAACACTGCAACTCTTCCTAAATTGTACACACAAGCACATTGGCCCTCATTTATCATTCTTGCGTAGAAGCGGGCGTATATGTTGGCGTAAGATTATGCTTACACTCCTCTCACCGCCTGATTTATGAAACTGTGCGTACCTTTGAAATTCAGGTGTAAGCAATATCTGCCCTTCATAAATGCCGCGGCTGAAAACGATCGTCATTAGAATAACACGCCTATATAAATTCAAGTCTCCACCTCCCCCACGCCCTCATTTTATGACATTGACACATGGAAGACGGCAAAGAAGAGAAACAAGAAAAGAAACAAAATTGTTTTATTTGGGAGTTTAAACAGCGGGATTAAAGACACGTTAATAATTGCATGACATTTTGTAATATTTGTATTATTATTTTTTATTATTAATGACGCTTATTGATATTTAGAATAATACTTATTTATTATTATTATTTACTGTTGCCTACATCTAAATTATATGTCTGCTTAATGGTTCGGTTAGGTTTGTTTTTTTTAATAATATTTTAAAATGATGTTGTAACTTTTGTGTTGTTCTGTATTTACATACAGTTGTTTGTTAGCTAAGATCCAGTTTGATACGGAGCTCAAATTATGATACACATAATTATGCCAGAGCCCTTTGTGTTTTCTAGAAGATTAATTGAACCTTGCTAATAGTACAGAGCAAAAATTATCACATGAATGTTATAAACGTCCAAAACTATTATTTTCGTTTAAACTAACAGGCATACAATTTGACTTTTAAATTTATTTCTATCTTTTATTATTATTTTTATTTATGACACACACACACACACCAAGGTTGTGTATTAAATACGAGTGCCGAGATATTGTAATATTTCATTTCATTTTACGTAAACTACCCTGCTCCCGGACACATAATAAATGATACACCAAATTATGTGTCAGCATACTGTTGGCTTGTGATCTTTCAAATTTCATACATTAGAGGCGAAGCTTTGCAGCAACACTAATTATGTGTTCAGAAATATTTCTGCATCAGTTATCATGCGGGGTAAACATTAAATGCTGCTTCAAATTAATTCAAATTAACAATTTGCTTCCACGACATCCACATGTTTTACTAGGCTAATTTATAATTTGAAGTAATAATAATTGTAATAGTAATTAAGAAATATTATAATAATTAATTCCAAGAAACAAACTGTTGAATATCGGGAACAAATTTTATATTTATGGCCATACTTTAGACTAAATAAGAAAAAGAAGTGTCCATAATGTAGCATAAATGATAATTCGTGGCCATGATTTTGTCCGCTTGTCATCATGATCGGATTTGGCTCCATTCAACACAAGCATTTTACCTTACCTATTTATGCATTTATTTATCATCGAATGGTATGTAACTAGCTTACCTTTTGATGCATTACCATGTTTTCGTAGCACATCCTTGTGCTTTCTTGCAATGTGGCGCTTCAGATTCCAGAATGAATATTTGCTAACTTTTGCAGTCTCTCCGCACTCCCTTTCAATTTTTTCTTCCTGTCCAATCTTAAGTTTGATTTTTACTTTACATTTATGTATAAGGCTTGAATTCCATAACTTATTGCTAGACGTTTTTACAGATTCTCAACTAGCAAATTATCAAAGAGCGTTCAACGAGCGGTGCTGAGCGAGCGGAATTTTCGGAAAGGCGCTCTGATGGTAATATTCATCAGATCAACGCTCCGCTCACATGCTCTGCCCTGAAACATCAGGTAAAGCGCACAGGCTCGCAACTGAAGGAATACATATGCATACAAATCAAATACTTTGGTAAAGTCACACAAATTAAACATTGAAGTTCATGTTACACAAAAAAAAAAACATTTAAGTTTATAATTACTATGTTGTTGTTGTTTTTTTTTACAGTGGGTCATAATATATCATATACTATTTTAGTTTGTCAGTGCGTTTTGTTGTGTTAGGAATTTTTTTCTGTGCATTTCCTTAACTCAAAACGTGCGTACACCACCTCCTGAGCTGGCGTAGGATTTGAGCGTGCCGTACGCCAACGTCCATATTGATAAATCTCGAAGTCACCGTGGTTTTGGGTGTACGCTGGAAATTTGGTGTACGCACTTTTGATAAATGAGGGCCATTGTGTTCTCACTCATTTGGTCTGTATAGACTTTCATGTGAAATAAACATTTCCTCCCAAAACCCTCCAATCACTCCAATGTCATTTTATTAAATGTCTCAAACATGCACCAGAAGCAATATCATCATATCTCTAATGTATGAATGTACATTCATTGGGAGGGGCAGAGTGTTGCGTTAGCAGCCAAAATGGTCATGGGTTCGAATCCATAATGATAAAAATTGCATCCATGGACGTCGCTTTGGATAAAAGAATCCACCAAAATGCATGATCGTAAATGTAAAAATGGCTAACGTGAAGCAGCATCAATAGCTTTGCTAGAACTTCTCTAGTGTGTTATTACTGCATGTTCATGTATACAGTGAACATAATATCATGACAGCACTCACCTCTAGTCCTGGATCACCAGCTGGTCCTGTTGGGCCCTGATCTCCCTGAGATTTAAAACAAGGTCAATATTAATTTGGATAGAGTATGTGTCTTCAAAATAAATGTAATGGGGAAATTAACCCTTTCTTATCTTTGTGTTACTATGCATATCTGCAATCATCATTGGTCTGTGTCTTTTAATGGTATGCAAATGTGAAGACAACGTGTGCTGTACTGGTGCTGGTGTGTGAAGGTTTTGGAAAGCAACTTTGTGCCTTGTTGTGATGGCAGTACTAGATGCCTAGGTGTCACGTATAACAGTAGTCTTTACAGATTTGGTAATTTAGTCCTTCATATACAGTGTTTACACAAATATTGGGATTGTAACAAAGGAGGTCTTACCTCTGGTCCAGGAACTCCTATAGGACCTGGAAGCCCTCTCGCTCCTGCAGTTCCCTGAATAACATAAAAGAACATGTAATACTTGATGGTGACTGGTCAACAGTAGCAATATGGTCAGATGATCATTATTAGGAAAACAAGCCCACAAGACCCCCACGCTTAGTGAACAGCTCCTGGTATGGGATTTTTGTTTTTGGACAGTACACAGACCCCTATTGAGTACCCCTGCACGACTAAAAATAACAAATGTTATCCTAATCTCATAATTATTAAACTATTGCCTGTATTTCACAAACATGCGCAGAATTTTGTACTTATATTGTAATAATTCAAAGAGCTAAAATCCTCAAAGATAATCAGTTAATACAGAGAGAAGTTTCACACCTTTGGGCCCTCGACACCATTTTGCCCTGGTGCTCCGATATCCCCTGGATAACCCTGAGGAAAAAGCAATGACAATTAGATGCGGTCTTCATAACTTTGTGGCATTCATTGCACTTAATTTAAAAAATAGACTCCCACTGTCACGACTAGTCTCCACCGCTAAGAGTTATTGGAAGGCTGTGTGAGCTTTATAAACAATCGCAAATGAATGGTCATCCCTCTGCAGTGCTTAAAATAAACACAAAATGAACGATTAGGAAAACAGTTACCTCAGGACCAGGTGGACCTTGCAAACCCTCCGGCCCGGGATCTCCACGCTTTCCCTAACAGAATGACAGGACAGACCACTGGCTTTAATATGGATATTTATCAACACTTAAGGATGGCTGAAATAAATCAACTTATGCTTGGCAAAATATAATAATAAAATGGATTAACCTGTGGCCCTGGCTTCCCTTGAATACCCTGTAAACCGGGTAAGCCCTGAATGCCCTGGAAAATCCAATGAATCATCACAAAAGACATAAAAACTGTCACCTTGGTATGCTTAAATAAACAACTACGCACATACAGACGCACACACGGGTGCTATGTACTGTAGACTGTGGCTCAAATACCTTGTCACCCTGAAATCCAGGTTCTCCTGGTTGCCCGGGCCAACCGACTTCACCCTGTGAATAGAGACAAGACAAAGTCAAAAGCCACTTTGAGCCTGGATGTCTCACCAATTTAATCTCGATCATTAGTCAAAGTTCTTCAGCGTTCTGTGGTCATGTTACAATGTGGTTGAGGTTAAGTTGTAGACATGGAGACAGGGAATCATTCCCAAAACATTTTCTGCCAGCAAAATCTAACATTTAAGCATAGGCTGGCAGCAATGATTGGTTCTCGGTTGCATGGGCGTTGGAACAATTACATGTGGGTGGGACAAGACCCACCCACTTTTTAAAACCAATGATAATGAACTCACTCACATTTCTCTAATTTAACACATATGTCTGTTCACTTGTCAGACCGGCGTCAGTCAAATCCATCCCACTAGAGCAGGGTTCCTCAGATCCTACCCTGGAGAGCCAGAGTTTAGCTACAACCTTGATCAAACACACTTGAGCAAGCTAACCAATGTCTTCACAATCTCTAGAAAATCACAGGTAGGTGTGATTGATTAGGGTTGATGCTAAACTCTGCAGGGCACTGGCCCTCCGGGTTAGGATTTGAGGAACCCTCGAGAAATGCCCATATAAATTAAACTCCATTCCACATTTTAGCTACAGCCTTGCCTTCCTGACCTTTCGGCTTCGGATGGCCATGCTTGGTTGCATTAGTAGTGCAATGATTGTGGGTTCGAATCCCAGAGAAAAAAAACACCTTCTTCCAGCATAAATGTAAATAAATGTATACCTAGTTTTGCTTTATAAATAAAAACAAAAACGTACCAATGCTGTTTTCTACATATGGTTAGACATGTCCAACCCAACATCTCATGAGTATGAGATTTTGCATTTGTAATAAAACGTAATGAGGCATGATACACTGAATCAACACTTTTTAAGATGAAGGAGGCTGCATGCATGTATAATATGTCACCATAGTCAATCACAATTGGCATTAAATGTAAAATAAGACTAAAAAGCCAATCTTCACTTTGAGCTTAGTCACAAAGTTACCCTTTAAATAATTTTACCATCAGACGTAAAAATACTATGATTGTCAAGTACTTGTGAATGAGTTTAAGAAAAAAAACGTCATTTTCTGTGAATTTACCCAATTACAACAGAGCACTTTGCAATGACTGAAAAGCAGTCTGAAGCTCTTTCACTGCCTGTTTTATAGAATAACTGTATTAATAACAGTATCATCAGCACAAAGATGTTTTTTGCTTGAATGTCCTTACCCAAATTATTTATAGAAATTGAAAACAAAATAGGTCCCAATATGGAACCTTGCGGAACCCCTTTCAGTATATGCGACTTGTGTTCCTCCACATGAACACACGGAGTCCGATCTGCCAAATAATTTTCAAACCATTTTAAGGTCTCAGGTCAAAAACCAGGACTGCTAAGTTTATTTCATAACAATTCATGATTTACTGAATCAAACGCCTTATGGCGCTTTTCCATTGTATAGTACCCCACGGTTTGGTTTAATTTAGTTTGGGTCGGGCCAGCTTACTTTTGGGAGCTTTTCCATTAGGTGCAGTACGTGGTACCCGATACTTTTTTTCGTATCACCTCGGTCGGGGTTCCAAGCGACCCGAGCTGATACCAAACCTGACGCGAAAACACTGTAGATTACTGATTGGTCTGAGAGAATCGCCACTACTAGCATCATCGCTATAATGTTAGCTTTACCTTTAGTGCTAGCTTGCGCTGTCTCGAGCAAACATGTTGTCATCTGTGCTCTGCTATAAGTTCCCAAACTCCCTTTTAGCGATGAAAAACATCCACAGGTTGAGAATCAGGGACACCATAACAGTTTTTTCCAAACTTGCAGTTTGTGGCGTAACATTCGCGACAAGCACGTGAGCATTATATAGACTTAAATGCAACTTCAGTTAGGCTCAGCGGAGCACCATCGATTGACACCATGGATGTCTGTACAGAAACTGTGATGTGAGACATAGGTAGTGATAAACGCGATGTGCAAACATCTATTTGTGGTGGTCAATTTTAATTTTGTGGCGTACTGAGAAATAAATAAATGTATGGGAATGTACAACAACGCTATCACTTGGCAGCGCAAATATAACGACACGCCTATAATCCCTCCCACTACGAAGTGATACCAAACTCGATGGAAAAGCTAACCACGCCAAAGTGAGGTGAGCTGACCCGACCCAAACTAAACTAAACCGTGGGGTACTATGCAATGGAAAAGCGCCATTAGATAAATCCACCAATAAAACTGTGCAGTGTTATCTATCCAGGTCTAAGCTGGCCTGCCAGCCTAGCTGAGCTTGTATTAAGTTTGTTTACAAACTATATCACTGTTTGTTGAACCCATTTCAGTTACATAAATGTTTTCTCTTGTCAAAATGTTCCCTGCAAATTCCAACACAGAAAAAACAAAAGCTAATAAAGAGTATTCAGATCACCTTATCACCTTTCAGTCCTGGTTCCCCTGGGCTTCCTGGCACACCCTGTATGACATCAAAGAATCAGAAGTTATGAAAAGAAAAATGGGCACAACTAGAACATACCCATCATAGCAGGCATTAGAAGGCAAATAAAGTCATTAAATGATATATTCATACATAATTCATATTCTGTTAGATGTATCTACAAAAAGGTACAAAAGTTGTTGCCAGGGTGGCACCCTTTTAAGAAGTACAACTTTGTACCTAAAGGGTGCATTATTAGCTACCTACTGGTACTTTAAAGATACATATCTGTACCTGAATTACATATTAGGACCTCTCTAAAGGGTACCTTCCCAGTAATAGCTTTTGCACCTTTTTTCTGACAGTGTATATTCTATATACTGCTGTGTGACCTATCAGTAGAATATTAATTTAATTGAAAATAGCTACTTGTTGCAGCCTTATTCCCAAGCTTAATATTCCAGCAAAGACAAGTATAAGGCATTTAAAGCCCTTAAATAAATAAAATATATGATTATAAAAATTCACCTGTAGTCCCACTGGTCCAGGAAGACCAATAATTCCAACAGGTCCCATGTCACCCTGCCATTAAAGTGACAAGCATTAAACTACATTCACTGCACACATCACGTCATATTCACAATACACAAATACAAAAGTAAATAAATAAATAATTAACACAGAAATGTGATTCTGTTCATAGTCCATGAATAAAGTCCATTGTCCACTTACACGATAATGGGAAAGAATGCACAAGGACACGAAAACATGGAAGATAAACGAGACAAAGTCAATGATAAAATTGGTTTACTCACAATAAGGCCTAGGATGCCAACAGGGCCTGGTGAACCCATCTCCCCCTGTGAGAAACAAAGAACAGATACTCTCAAACTACAGGAGACCCGTGCTGGGTGAATGGGCGAGGAGGGGCTAAACTATTATCTGTGCCCTCCATCAACACCTCTGTAAATGAAAGGGTCCGCTGAGGAACACAGAGAGGGGTTTGTTGTGTGGCGTGACTGGACGACTGCAACCTGCTGTACCTACATCCTCCCTTCATCAGCGAGCCAGAAAATTCCCCAATGTATTTTCCCTCTCCTTGTTCTTGAAAGAGAGGAGATAGATTGTTACAGGGTCGGCTGCTCCTGTCGAGTGATCGCTGATGAAGGGAAGAGATTGAGAAGGAAAGTGTGTGGAGTCTCTGTGTGATACGAATAAAGTTGCATTATAGCAGAGAGGCGGTCAGACAGCTCCTAATTCACATACTATCCATCCTAAAAAGTATTAGAAGTGTATATCCCAAATGCAGTCATGCAGATTCATGCACACCACTCAGTTGACGTTATTGAAAAATGTAAAAAAAAAGTTTAGTGATGCTAAACTGAATTAATATATTAAATATAGTAGACATTACATAAAAGATAACAAATGAAGAAGCTGAAATGCGTGTGATTGTTAACAATAAAAATGTTTGCTCATGCAACAACAGTCACTCCTGGTAAACTTTACTATGGTCCAGTACTTGCATACTGGTATACGCTCAATATATTTATTTTTCCAGGACATAATATGAGTAGGTAAACTGGGATGCAGAAATACTGTTGTGTTTTAGTGTAGTGTTTGTTAGCAAAGACATAACATAGATGAAATAATCCTGTGGTGTACTTTAGTATTTACTATAGTAAAATATATTACACTGCAAAGAATCCCTAATTAGGGTTCGCAAACTTCAAATTGCAGGGGGTTCGTAAGTCCATTTAAAACATTTAATTAATTACTTACAATTAAATCATAAAATGCAAATAAATGATAAAAAAAGTAGAATTTTACTAATAAACGATATATATTTTATTTGTTTAATCTGCATGTCATGTGACTATTAACCTCCTAAGACCTGAGCTTTTGTTCGTCTTTTTTTTAGATTTCTTCCAGCTATTTGGGGTCAGGAAGAATCAATAAATATAATAACCAAATAATTTTCTTTGAACATGAAGCAGTGTAATTGTCCGCGTTTGTGTACAACAAGTTCTAGTTACACAGAATTAAGTTTTATGGTGCAAACAACAAAAAATGTGACCTTAGGAGGTTAAACAACACTACAAAAATAATCAAATAAAGGTAATAACAACATTAACTATAGTACTGATAATAAAAACTATTTATTTATACATTTTTATCGACGTTAAAGTTAAAATAAATAAAGTTGATATTCAAATGTACTATTAAGGTACTTAAAAGATTAGTCAATTTTCGTAAAAAATCCAGATAATTTACTCACCACCATGTCATCCAAAATGTTGATTTCTTTCTTTGTTCAGTGGAGAAGAAATTATGTTTATTGAGAAAAACATTCCAGGATTTTTCTTATTTTAATTGACTTTAATGGATCCCAACACTTAACAGTTTTAATGCATTTTATTTTTCTTATCAAAAATGACAATCGTTTCGCTAGATAAGACCCTTATGCCTCGTTTGAGATCGTTTAGAGTCCTTTGAAACTGCAATTTTAAATTGCATTAAAACTGTTAATTGTTGGGGTCCATTAAAGTACATTAAAATGAGAAAAATCCTGGAATATTAAAACATAACTTCTTCTCGACTGAACAAAGAAAGACATCAACATTTTGGATGACATGGTGGTGAGTAAATTATCTGGATTTTTTTTTTAAGAAAATGGACTAATCCTTTAAATATTGACTACAAATCTAAGGAGTACTTCAAATAAATAATTTAGGTAAAGAGGGTTCGGCTGTGTTGTTTTTAACACATCCGTTCTAAAAGTGTAGTAGTACATTGATAATTTGTAGTAAATACTGTAGTATTCAAATCTTTACTAAGGTTTAAAAACACTGTAGTTTCTAGACAATTTTGTAAAGTTTACTATAGTAAATACTCAAGTATACAACAGTATTTTATTCATATAGGTAATGTACAAAAAATTGCTCAATTAATTTTCTAATCTAGCATGCAGATTTTAAACAAAAAAAATCACAAGGCTAGGTTGTTGTGCAGTTCCTAAAGTGCTGTATGGTTTTGACAAACAGACTCTTTTTTTTTAAAACAAAACTAATACATCACAATTACTGCCTAAACAAAGTCTGCTTGGACATGGAAACAGAGAAAAAAATGACAAAATATTGAGTGTTTTAGAGGAAAAGGCTATGGGAAAACATTTAGAAGTAAGGCAACCCCTGTAATGACAAAAGCAGATTTGACTGCTGATTTCCTCATCATCACAGCGGTACACCGGACGCCCAACTAGCTTGTGAGTGTTATTGTGGTGGCAGAAATCAAAGGTATTTATTAGACTCTATAAACTGTGGTTTGAGTCAGCACAGCAGTGAGAGTAAAAGGGCATGAAGAGGTTAACGAGACATTACTCCTGGTGCGCTGCCATCTTACTGATATACTACACCTGACTGTAAACATAAGCCTGAACATACATGATTGTTAAAATAATTTTTCTAAAGAAGAGGGGCCACACTATTCTTTTGGCTTAACTTACTGGGTTTCCGTCAGGTCCTGGTGGTCCTCGTTCCCCGAAATCTCCTGGAAAGCCCTGAGCACACAAATGTGGAAGACAGTGATGTTTAGCAATGCAAATTGTATTCAAATTCATGGCAGGCACAACTTGTGCATTGCTGCTTACAGTTGCAAACATCATAAACATTGACTGATCTAAAAAAAATAAAGTGTATAATACACTATAAGAGGTTATAACCGGTAAGTTCAATCTACACTAAATAATATATACTCACCTAAAGGATTATTAGGAACACCATACTAATACTGTGTTTGACCCCTTTTGCCTTCAGAAATGCCTTAATTCTACGTGGCATTGATTCAACAAGGTGCTGAAAGCATTCTTTAGAAATGTTGGCCCATATCGATAGGATAGCATCTTGCAGTTGATGGAGATTTGTGGGATGCACATCCAGGTCACGAAGCCCCCATTCCACCACATCTCAAAGATGCTCTATTGACTTGAGATCTGATGACTGTGGGGGCCATTTTAGCACAGTGAACTCATTGTCATGTTCAAGAAACCAATTTAAAAATATTTTGAGCTTTGTGACATGATGCATTATCCTGCTGGAAGTGGCCATCAGAGGATGAGTACATGGTGGTCATAAAGGGATGGACATGGTCAGAAACAATGCTCAGGCCGTGGCATTAAAACGATGCCCAATTGGCACTATAGGGGCCTAAAGTGTGCCACAAAAACATCCCCCACACCATTAAGGCATGATGGATTCATGTTCTCATTCTTTTTACGGCTAATTTTGACTCTACCATCTGAATGTCTCAACAGAAATCGAGACTCATCAGACCAGGCAACATTTTTCCAGTCTTCAACTGTCCAATTTCGGTGAGCTCGTGCAAATTGTAGCCCCTGTTTTGTAGTGGAGATGAGTGGTACCCGGTGGGGTCTTCTGCTGTTGTAGCCCATCCGCCTCAAGGTGGTGCGTGTTGTGGCTTCACAAATGCTTTGCTGCATACCTCGGATGTAATGAGTGGTTATTTCAGTCAAAGTTGCACTTCTATCAGCTTAAATCAGTCGGCCCATTCACCTCTGACCTCAGCATCAACAAGGCATTTTCGACCACAGGACTGCCGCAGACTGGATGTTTTTCCCTTTTCACGTCATTCTTTGTAAACCCTAGAAATGGTTGTGCGTGAAAATCCCAGTAACTGAGCAGATTGTGAAATACTCAGACCGGCCCGTCTGGCACCAACAACCATGCCACGCTCAAAATGGCTTAAATCACCTTTCTTTTCCATTCTGACATTCAGTTTGGAGTTCAGGAGATTGTCTTGACCAGGACCACACCCGCAAATGCATTGAAGCAACTGCCATGTAACTAATGCAATTATCTAATCAACCAATGAGAAAATGAACAGGTGTTCCTTATAATCCTTTAGGTGAGTGTACTACGTACAGTATTCCTATAAATAAAGCAGGCCCTAGAAAGCTGGGTATACTGTAGTGTAGTACACAGCACATTCAGTCTCAAGCTGGCTTTCAAATGTTTGATTTCTATGTAACATTTATTTAGAAGTAAACAAATGCAAATGAGCTACAGCTCCTCACTCCCTTACCAACAGACAATGAGCACTTTTGGTTAAAATAGATCTAATTCCTGTCAATACAGTTTGAGACACTTGTATCTTAAGATGCATTAGCGCTACAACATGCTAACAACTACATTTAAAAAAGCTTTTGGGCAAAATCAACCTTTCAGTCAGTGGCTATGGGCGGGGCCTTGTTTGTGTGACATCACATTAACAAGATAATCAAAATGGCATGTCTAATGAGACCATTTTGCAGTCCCTCCAGAAAAAGGCGATTATGCAATCGCATGATTTAATGCATATTCAGCCAAAGTCTGCATATTTGTGCGGGGGCCGCATTTTTTCAAATACGCCGAACTTGCAGATTTCCACGCGCAAAATATCATGATTTCATAATCCCCACATTTTCATAGTAAAAAAAAGTCACATACATGTTAGCATACGTTGAAAAATGTTGCATTTACCAACACAAGCGCAGCCATGTCCCCTGTTGCCATCGGAACGTTATGAAGTGACGTAATTGCGCGACGTGATCATCATTGAAAAGCTGCAAATCCCGCAATTTCATTGCATAAATATGCCGCATATTCCATTGCATTTTTTAAGAAAACATGCCGCAATTTCTTTCATTCAAAAAGCTTTCATATCTTTATTGGGAGCAACCAAAAAACCTCCTAGTGCATGTGGAAAAAGTATGTGAACCCTTGAGTTAATGACCTCAAAAATGCTATTTGGAGTCAGGTTTAGCACACCTGGAGTCTCGTTAAGATAATACGTTCGGAGGTCTGGACTACATCTACTTTGACTGATAAAAAACCCTCAAACTTTTGGAGTTTGCCCTGCACAAGAACAACACAACATGTAAGCCATATCTCGCCAAAAAGAGCTTTCAGAGGAGCGAGGAGCTAGAATTTTTGCTTAACATAAAGCTGGAAAGGGTTACAAAGTAATTTAAAAGACTTTAGAAATTCATCAGTCTACAGCAGGGTCTATTTTCTGTGGTTATGGCGCATTTGGATGTCTGGTTAGTGTTACAAGCGCCTGTTGTAAAGACTGGGTACGTGTTTGACGTCGCGTTGAGCTGTGTAGACCGGCGTATCATATATGACATCAGAAATTTAACATGTATGATTCAAAAACAAACAGATAAGTCCGCGTACCCGCGCCAGACCGGACGATCCGCGCAACGCTGTGAAGCCCGCGGCGCGGCAAACGGACGATCCGCGCAACGCTGTGAAGCCCGCGCCGCGGCAACCGGATGATCCGCGCACATCTCGAGTCGAGGCACTATGGTTAAAATGGATGCCGTCATTTTCGGATTCATTTTTGATAAAACGAAAATACAGTCGTCACAAGTTCAATATCATCTCATATTTAAACATCAAATGTCAAGAGATACCAGAGAGCCATACGTGACATACAGTTGTGTTCAAAATTATTCAACCCCAACTGAAATTGATTGTTTTGGCCGGTTTGACATTGATTTTGATCATTCAGTCATCCTGCTTACAATTACATCAAAGAGGCATGTGTAGGTCAGACAAATATAACATAACATTTATAATGAAATAACCACAAATGTCTTTTCTGTGCTCACATCATTTTCAGTTTTATTCAACCCCCAAGTGACATTCAATCTTAGTACTTAGTACAACATCCTTTTACAGTTAAAACAGCTTTTAAACGTGAAGCATAGCTTGACACAAGTGTCTTGCAGCGATATACGGGTATCTTCGCCCATTCACCATGGGCAAAAGCCTCCAGTTCAGTCACATTCTTAGGCTTGCGCACTGCAACTGCTTTCTTTAAGTCCCACCAGAGGTTCTCAATCGGATTTAAGTCTGGTGACTGCGATGGCCACTTCAAAATGTTCCAGGCTTTTTTCTGCAACCATGCTCTAGTGGATTTGGAGGTATGCTTGGGATCATTGTCCTGTTGAAAGGTCCAACGTCTCCCAAGCCTCAGGTTTGTGACGAACTGCAACACATTGTCATCCAATATCTCCTGGTACTGAAGAGAATTCATGGTACCTTGCACACGCTGAAGTTTCCCTGTACCTGCAGAAGCAAAACAGCCCCAAAGCATGATTGACCCCCCACCATGCTTCACAGTAGGCAAGGTGTTCTTTTCTTCATAGGCCTTGTTTTTCCTCCTCCAAACATAGCGTTGATCCCTGGGCCCAAACAGTTCTAATTTTCCACAGAACACTATCCCAAAACTTCTGTGGTTTGTCCACATGACTTTTGGCATACTGCAGTCGACTCTTCTTATTCTCTGGAGACAGCAAGGGGGTGCGCCTGGGAGTTCTGGCATGGAGGCCTTCAGTACGCAGGGTGCGCCGTATTGTCTGAGCAGAAACTTCAGTACCCACATCTGACAAATCTTTTCTCAGTTCCTCAGCAGTCACACTGGGACTTTTTTCCACTCTACGCTTCAGATAGCGCACAGCAGTCGCAGTTAGCATCTTTTTTCTGCCACGACCAGGAAGCGTTTCAACAGTGCCCTTTCCCTTGAATTTGCGAATGATGCTTCCTATGGTGTCTCTTGGTATGTTTAACATCTTTGCAATCTTCTTATAGCCATTGCCCTTCCTGTGAAGATTAATCACCTCTTCTCCTGTCTTCCTGGACCATTCTTTTGACTTCACCATGTTTGTAACCACACCAGTAAATGTTTAGAAGGAGTTGAGTATCACAGTCATTTTAAAGCTGCCTAATTGGTGCTTATTACGCTTTATTGCTGTTCCCTGACATCCATAGGTGTTTTCAATACCTGATTGAAAACACTTCAATGAACCTCTGTTCTTCAGAGTGGTAGTTCTTTAAGGGGTTGAATAATTGTGTCAATGAAGAATTCACAAAAGAAACATTTACTACTATATTACAAAACCAATTGATGTCATTTTAGTTGCATATGGTTCTTTAAGAAGTCATTGTAGGATTTCATTCTGAATACAATTACAAATGTACACTAAATTCCCTAAAACCCTTAACAGCATTGGGGGTTGAATGATTTTGAACACAACTGTACATGCACACATCCCTATTATGAATCCAAAAGCAGTAAATACTCTGTTTGGATCATCTTTCTAAATCTGATCTTTAATAATTGATGTTTTTATTCAAAATGTGGTATTTTTGGACGAATCCTACCCATATAAGAGGTGATAAAAAAGTATAAATAAAGACAACATGAAAGTTTTTTTGTTGTTGTTGTTTAAAAGGATCTGTTCTTTCATTTGATGTATCGTATGTTTATGTTTAAAGAAAAGCATTTTCTGGAAGGTATTACAATTTCGTGAAAAATAAAAAAAATGCTGCCACTGGCTGCAAAGTAGCTCTCCAATAAAAAAAGGTTGGAGACCCCTGGTCTACAGTTAAGCAAATAATCTACAAATGGAGACGCTTTGAGGCAAACAATCTACAAATGGAGACGCTTTGGAGACAGGAGGGTGAGAAAATGACGGGTGAACTATCCCTTTAATAGTATTTGAATGATTAACAAACTGTTCAATGCAAAACAGACCAATAAATGTCAAATAAAAGAGAATAACAAAAAGTTTTGCTCAAGACTGTACTACAGATCGTGACAGAGAGAGGAACACTCGGTTCTTGACACCATCATCAGACCTTCAGGAAATTCCATCCGCGAGTGTTTCCTCACACTGGCAGCAGTGAGATGAAGTCCGCCAGGGATTCGCTGACAGAGCTGTTTTTCCTCTGTCTACTGTTACATTATATAAGAGGACAACAGCTATGACGTAATCCGCTGTGTGTTAAACGTGTGCTTAACCGAGCTTGAACTGATCTTTTGTCTTTCTCTACCACAAGGAAATTTACAACCGATGTATACATCAATGCACTGCGGAGTTAGAAGAACAGCCTTTATTAGAAACAGACAAATCTGTGCTTGGCACGTTTGGGCGGCTTTAAACATAATTAATAGTTCTGTTAAGAAAAAGATGAGCTCTTAAAGCCTACTTGAACGCTTTTTCGTTCACGTTCTTTTAAACATATGCAGACACACAGTGCTGTTTGGGTAAATAAAGATAGATAGGTATAGAAACGGTGAAGGCTTAAGTTGATAATTACGGATGATTTAGTACAATTTACCATTTTTCCACTAAACGAAAGCAGAGAAGAATAAGATCACAGGTTTTCTGGGTGGTTTTAGAACCGAAATGTGAACGGCTCCAAAGACTGCATTAAAAAACTGTTCAATCTCTCTTTTACAGCAATGCTTTGTGTAACCTTCTGTATAGGCACACATTGGCTATGTTTACATGCACAAAATTGTGTCAATCTGATTGAATTTAATCCGATTGCAGGTTACGACAATACAGTTTACATGTAGCCAAAACATTGCAATCCCATTAAAATGTTTGTTTACATGTACATTCTAAATAATCCGATCCAGACTTCTGCGCAGACGCACAGCCAGCAAAACTAGCCTCAAAGCATCCCAAAGACTATTCACAGCCAGAATACCAATAACTAAATCAACGAAATCCTTTCATCTTTAACCCGCAAAAAAAAATCAATTTAAAGTAGCACAAATCTGAACTCCGCCAAAAGCAGAGGACTTGGCAACGTGGTGCACAGCATCTCTCATGGACTTCACGCTTTATCTCTGGATAAATGTAG
The DNA here is from genome assembly GCF_027580225.2 of Misgurnus anguillicaudatus. Taxonomy (NCBI): domain Eukaryota; kingdom Metazoa; phylum Chordata; class Actinopteri; order Cypriniformes; family Cobitidae; genus Misgurnus; species Misgurnus anguillicaudatus. Next base: position 8,652,626 of record NC_073358.2, read on the forward strand.
AAAGTAAAAGTTGAGTTAGAAAAAGTTGTTCTTATGAAGTGTTCAAATATAGGCAAGAAAACACACTTTTCGAAAGTCACAACGCTATTTTATTGCTTTATGTAATGATATGAAAGTACACATGAACACTGAAGAATGTACAGCGTGTGACCACATTACCTTAATAATGCGTATCTGATTGAGCCATAAATACTATTACAAACTGATTATTTGTTGCATGTAAACGTACCTATTGTAGGGTTGCCAAGATACTGAAAAGTCAAACCAGAGTTTTTTAAATCCTTTTCGGCTGCATTAAAGCTTTAGGCAGTATGGGCAAAAAACTCAAATTTGCATCCAATCGACCTCAATTGTATTGAATAAGGTGTTTACATGAAAGTTTTTCAATCCGATTGAGCCATCAATATGATTAAAAATGTATTATTTGGTTACATATAAATGTACCTAATGTAGGGTTGCCAAGATACTGAAAATCAAACCAGAGTTTTTCGAATCCCTTTCGACTGCTTTAAAGCTTTAGACATAAGGGCAAAAAAACTCAAATTTGCATGCGATCGACCTCAATTGTATTGATTATGGTGTTTACATGAAAGTTTTTTAATCCGATTGAGCCATCAATACTATTACAAACGTATATTTGGTTGCATGTCAATGTACCTAATGTAGGGTTGCCAAGATACTGAAAAATCAAACCAGAGTTTTCGAATCCCTTTCGACTGCTATAAAGCAGAGAGTAGGGGCAATAAACTCAAATTTACATCCGATTGACCTCAATTGTATTGATTAAGATGTTTGGATGAAAGTTTTTCAATACGATTGAGCCAACAATACGATTACAAACAGATTATTTGGCTGCATATAAACTTACTTAATGTAGGGTTGCCAAGATACTGAAAAGTCAAACCAGAGTTTTTCGAATCCCTTTCGACTGCTTAGTATGGGCAAAAAACTCACATTTGCATGCGATCGACCTCAATTGTATTGATTAAGGTGTTTACATGAAAGTTTTTCAATCCGATTAAGCCATCAATATGATTACAAACTGATTATTTGGTTGCATGTAAACGTACTTAATGTAGGGTTCCCAAAATACTGAAAAGTCAAACCAGAGTTTTTCGAATCCCTTTCGACTGCTTAGTATGGGCAAAAAACTCACATTTGCATCCGATCGACCTCAATTGTATTGATTATGGTGTTTACATGAAAGTTTTTTAATCCGATTGAGCCATCAATACTATTACAAATGGATTATTTGGTTGCATGTCAATGTACCTAATGTAGGGTTGCCAAGATACTGAAAAATCAAACCAGAGTTTTCGAATCCCTTTCGACTGCTCTAAAGCTTTAGAGAGTAGGGGCAAAAAACTCAAATTTACATCCGATTGACCTCGATTGTATTGATTATGGTGTTTGGATGAAAGTTTTTCAATCGGATTGAGCCAACAATACGATTACAAACAGATTATTTGGCTGCATGTAAACTTACTTAATGTAGGGTTGACAAGATACTGAAAAGTCAAACCAGAGTTTTTCGAATCCCTTTCGACTGCTTAGTCGGGGCAAAAAACTCACATTTTCATCCAATCGACCTCAATTGTATTGATTAAGGTGTTTACATGAAAGTTTTTCAATCCGATTAAGCCATCAATACGATTACAAATGGATTATTTGGTTGCATGTAAATGTTCCTAAAGGGCGATTTATAGTCGTGCGTAGGTCCTACGGCGTAGCAGCGACGGCGTAGGTTCCGCGTCGGTTTTCATTTATACTTGTGCGTCGCCGTCCGCGTCGACGTGCAAACACACGCGAAACCGCTGGTTGGCAGTAATCACGCGTGTAACCACAGTAGCAGCAGAAGTCGTCACAGAAGAAGAAGCTAAGCAAGTAAACCCACAAACGAAGAAGAAATAGCAACTTCTTGTGTATAATTTGAAAAGACCAGCAATGATGGAAGTAAATAAACAGCGACTTATGTTTCAGTTTGAGTTAAATCACTCCTCAACTTGGCTCGTCTTTGTTTTCACCGTCTCAAACGGAAATACCTATGACGCAGTTTTTTTACCTGACGGGAGGGGTTCTGGTGGACCAATCACAGCGCTTACGGTCCGCGTAGAGCCGACGCGCTGTTAGAAAATTTGTGAGGTGCGCGTCAGGCTACGCAGAGCTACGCACAGGCTACGGATAGCCTGCGCCGTAGCTGCGCCGTAGGACCTACGCACGACTATAAATCGCCCTTAATGTAGGGTTGCCAAGATACTGAAAAGTCAAACCAGAGTTTTCGAATCCCTTTCGACTGCTTAGTCGGGGCAAAAAACTCACATTTTCATCCGATCGACCTCAATTGTATTGATTATGGTGTTTACATGAAAGTTTTTCAATCCGATTAAGCCATCAATACGATTACAAATGGATTATTTGGTTGCATGTCAATGTACCTAATGTAGGGTTGCCAAGATACTGAAAAGTCAAACACAGTTTTTTGAATCCCTTTCGACTGCTTTAAAGCTTTAGAGAGTAGGGGCAAAAAACTCAAATTTACATCCGATTGACCTCAATTGTATTGATTAAGGTGTTTGGATGAAAGTTTTTCAATCCGATTGAGCCAACAATACGATTACAAACAGATTATTTGGTTGCATGTAAACGTACTTAATGTAGGGTTGCCAAGATACTGAAAAATCAATCCAGAGTTTTTCGAATCCCTTTCGACTGCTTTAAAGCTTTAGACATATGGGCAAAAACACTCAAATTTGCATGCGATCAACCTCAATTGTATTGATTATGGTGTTTACATGAAAGTTTTTCAATCCGATTGAGCCATCAATATGATTAAAAATGTATTATTTGGTTACATTAAATGTACCTAATGTAGGGTTGCCAAGATACTGAAAAGTCAAACCAGAGTTTTTTAAATCCTTTTCGACTGCTTTAAAGCTTTAGACAGAATGGGCAAAAAAACTCAAATTTTCATCCGATCGACCTCAATTGTATTGATTATGGTGTTTACATGAAAGTTTTTCAATCTGATTGAGCCATCAATACGATTACAAATGGATTATTTGGTTACATTAAATGTACCTAATGTAGGGTTGCCAAGATAATGAAAAATCAAACCAGAGTTTTCGAATCCCTTTCGACTGCTTTAAAGCTTTGAAGAGTAGGGGCAAAAACACTCAAATTTGCATGCGATCAACCTCAATTGTATTGATTATGGTGTTTACATGAAAGTTTTTCAATCCGATTGAGCCATCAATATGATTAAAAATGTATTATTTGGTTACATTAAATGTACCTAATGTAGGGTTGCCAAGATAATGAAAAATCAAACCAGAGTTTTCGAATCCCTTTCGACTGCTATAAAGCTTTAGACAGTATGGGCAAAAAACTCAAATTTACATCCGATTGACCTCAATTGTATTGATTAAGGTGTTTGGATGAAAGTTTTTCAATCCGATTGAGCCAACAATACGATTACAAACATATTATTTGGTTGCATGTAAACGTACTTAATGTAGGGTTGCCAAGATACTGAAAAATCAATCCAGAGTTTTTCGAATCCCTTTCGACTGCTTTAAAGCTTTAGACATATGGGCAAAAACACTCAAATTTGCATGCAATCAACCTCAATTGTATTGATTATGGTGTTTACATGACAGTTTTTTAATCCAATTGAGCCATCAATACTATTACAAATGGATTATTTGGTTGCATGTCAATGTACCTAATGTAGGGTTGCCAAGATAATGAAAAATCAAACCAGAGTTTTCGAATCCCTTTCGGCTGCTATAAAGCTTTAGAGAGTAGGGGCAAAAAACTAAAATTTACATCCGATTGACCTCAATTGTATTGATTAAGGTGTTTGGATGAAAGTTTTTCAATACGATTGAGCCAACAATACGATTACAAACAGATTATTTGGCTGCATGTAAACGTACTTAATGTAGGGTTCCCAAAATACTGTAAAGTCAAACCAGAGTTTTTCGAATCCCTTTCGACTGCTTAGTCGGGGCAAAAAACTCACATTTTCATCCGATTGACCTCAATTGTATTGATTAAGGTGTTTACATGAAAGTTTTTCAATCCGATTGAGCCAACAATACGATTACAAACAGATTATTTGGTTGCATGTAAACGTACTTAATGTAGGGTTGCCAAGATACTGAAAAGTCAATCCAGAGTTTTTCGAATCCCTTTCGACTGCTTTAAAGCTTTAGACATGTGGGCAAAAACACTCAAATTTGCATGCGATCAACCTCAATTGTATTGATTATGGTGTTTACATGAAAGTTTTTCAATCTGATTGAGCCATCAATACGATTACAAATGGATTATTTGGTTGCATGTCAATGTACCTAATGTAGGGTTGCCAAGATAATGAAAAATCAAACCAGAGTTTTCGAATCCCTTTCGACTGCTTCAAAGGCTTTAGAGAGTAGGGGCAAAAAACTCAAATTTACATCCGATGGACCTCAATTGTATTGATTAAAGTGTTTGGATGAAAGTTTTTCAATCGGATTGAGCCAACAATACGATTACAAACAGATTATTTGGCTGCATGTAAACTTACTTAATGTAGGGTTGCCAAGATACTGAAAAGTCAAACCAAAGTTTTTCTAATCTCTTTCGACTGCTTAGTTGGGGCAAAAAACTCACATTTTCATCCGATCGACCTCAATTGTATTGATTAAGGTGTTTACATGAAAGTTTTTCAATCCGATTGAGCCAACAATACGATTACAAACAGATTATTTGGTTGCATGTAAACGTACTTAATGTATGGTTGCCAAGATACTGAAAAGTCAATCCAGAGTTTTTCGAATCCCTTTCGACTGCTTTAAAGCTTTATAGCTTTAGACAGTAGGGGCAATAATCTCAAAGCAAACTGTATTAAACCCTTTCAAATATTTAGTTCTCAAACTGTGTGAATGGGTTACAAATCACATAATTCAAAGTAGATGGTCTGTAGAGGATGGTGGGAGAAAACTTTACCGGCCTACCCATCTTGCCCTTCTTCCCGGGAACGCCAGGTAAGCCCTGTTAGAAGACAGCAGAGTGAAGGAGAGCGAGACAGAGGAGCGATGTAAAAAGAGACAGAAGCGAGACAGCGGGAGAAAAACAAATGAGTTATTAAACAATCCCAGTAGATGTTGAAAGGTCTGAGTTTATCTGGACACAAAAGCTTCTCTCATGACTCAGTCCCTTTGGGCCTGAAAACAGGAGATATGATCCGGCTAATCCGTAGCGGGCCATATTCCAGCTCCCCGGAGCTTACATTCCTATTTCCACGCGGCAATACAGGCCGAAATTCACCAGCGCAGGGTTACTGAGCAAATATTGTGATAACTGAGACTAACTACTGTTTTGAAGAGGGATCTCTGTGGTTTTAGTGGAGCGTGGCCCTTTCGCCAGGCTTCTTATTCAAAGGAAGTGCTTTGGATTAACAAACCACTGTTTGTATGGGTGCAATCCTGATTTCTACCAGTGACAACTAAAACCATTAAAGTCTCCATGATGCCTTAAAGTTTTACTGAAGACTAAACGGAAGACCACTTAACAACAGTTGTTAATATGGGAACAACAGCAATACTCACTCTTTCTCCATCAGGACCGGGAAAACCAAAGACGCCGGAGATTCCAATGAAGCCCTAAAATGAGAGCATAAGGCATAAACGGACAGATTTTAGAATAAATGCAAACATTCCTGCACAGCAGACTTGACTTTAAAGGGTCTTTTGAGGACACTGGTCGCACGGCCTTGAAGCAAGTGTATATGCCCATGGACTGCATGGTGCTGGCTTCCACGATGTAGTCCAAGGGCACATACGCTCACAACAGGGATCACACTGGCATTCAGCAGAAGGGCTAGGGGTTGAGTCACACGGTTAAACAGATACAACACACAATAAAATGCAAATTAACATGATTAAAATGTAATAAACGGAACAAAAAATACATTTGTGACCCTGCAGCACAAAACCAGTCATAAGTAGCAGGTATATTCGTAGAAACAGCCAACAATACATTAAATGGGTCAAAATTATAATTTGTTATGCAAAAAAATCATTAGGAAACATAAGATCATGTTCCATGAAGTAAATTTCCTATTTATCATAAATAATATGTGTTGATAAAGACTTAAAGCAACACTATGTAGTTTTTTTACCTTTAAATAATGTCTTTAAAATTATTTCAGTGATAGAACAACTTTTAACTGGACAAATTGTACTGTTGCTGCAACCTGAGCAGCCTCCTAGCTGCTACAAGCACACTCTAAAAGTGGCGGTGGAGGGTAGAACACACAGCCCCGCCCCTCCCCCTGCCTGCAGAAGAGTGTCTGATACCAGGCACTGTTGCGCTTTTCAACCACATGGGGGAGCTGTAAGTCATTTTTACATGGAAACTACATAGTGCTGCTTTAAATTTCTGAATATTTAGATTTTTGCACCTCAGATTCCAGTTTTTTTAAACAGTTCTGTGACAAATATTGTCCCTTTTTTCCAAACATCAATGGAAAATTTATTTATTCAACTTTCAAATGATTTAAAAATTGACTGGTTTTATGGTCTTTTTTGGTCCAAATTTTATAAGTAATAAAACAATGAATATTAAATAAAAATAATGTTAAAATGTTAATATAAAAAGTATTTAAATATATTATTTTAAGAAAATGTAGATATATAATAAAAATAAAGATAAAAGATAATAAAAATATAGTACAGAAAATGATACAGAGCAAAAAAGAGAGAATTTAAAATGCCACAAGTGGGGAAAACTGTGGACCGGTGCCGTATGTTTTACTAGAGCAAAACTTAATTGTGGAATGATAATGTAAAATCCAGCTGACTGTACTTCCAGAGCTTATGTTCTGAGGTTTTATTATAAAAGTAACTACCAATGTCTATTTAAGCACCATTTCCTTTTCTGGTGAATTTCAAATTCTCTCTTAAATCATATACTGGAAAACATGCATCCCACACCAAAAATTTACAGCAATTTCCTGAACACAGAACTCATTCACCATTTTAAAAATCAGTGAGTATATACATTACATAATGCAAAGTAATTCACTTAGACTTAATTATTACTATGGCATTATTACAGTACAGTAAGTCACTTACGTGTTCTCCCTTCGGCCCCATGTTTCCTATAGGCCCTGGCAAACCCTACAAACACAAATAATTCAATACTTCAAATGTCTTCTACATAAAATCATCCTTCATAATGTATAGAACATTCTGTGAAATACAACCATAATATCTTTAAGATTTAATGATTTATTGTCAAAGATTGAAATTAATGTAAAAATCAATGAGTGAAATTTCAAACTTTGATGCTCCAAAAAATTACTTCAATTGGTAACTTAAAATGAAAAAAAAAAGTAAATGGAAAAACCTAAATTTAAGTGTTACCAATTGAAGTACATTTTTATGTAGATCTAACTTTCACTTTATATTTTATTAATTTTATTACATTTTCTCAGCCAATGCTAATAGTGAAGCCAAAGTGACGTAATGACCCTCGTTTGGTAACCCACGTTGCAAGTCATGACCACACACACATACGGAGTAGTGGGCAGCTATCACTTCAGTGCCTGGGGAACAATGGGGGAAACTTCCCAAAACTTGCTGGTCATGAGATTCGAACAGGCAACTATCAGGTTATAAGCCCGTCTCTCTAACCATCTGGCCACAACTACCCTTTAGAGACTTTGGCAGTGTTAACGAAATTGTTAAAAGATACAAAAAGCAAGGAACCTAATGGATAGTGCATGTCCCAAAAACAGCATATTCACAGTTTTCTCATGATGCCAAACAATCATGTGTTCAAATCACGTGTAATGTAAATAAGTGGGCGTGGCCAACTCGAGTGTGCAGAGAAATAGATAAGAAAATCACTTATAACAAATGAACGAGTAATTTTCACCCCGGGTCTCTCTCTCGCACTCGCTCGCTCTCTTTGTGCTGGTGCAGAGGTCTCTCGAAGGGCGCGCAAGAAGCTGTGTTGCCAAATAAAGAAAGCACTTCCTGCACATATTGCTGTTAATTGTTGTAAAGTTTTCTGAACTTTAAGCAAAACTGTTTATATCATTGATGTCTGCGCAGCTGGAGCGATATAATTTGACTTGCTGTTTGCTCATAATACAAACATCTTTGATCAGAAAGATAAGAAACAGACGCAATGGTTAAGGTGCAAGTCTAATAAACAAGACCACCTCAAAACTCCATGATCATGATTTCTGCAAATTTGCATATTCCAAAAACAATATAAACATAAAGCTGAAAAACATATATACCATGAAATATACAGTTACCGTGAAATAAAATTACTCTTTTCGTAAAATGGATTTTTGGCCATACCGCCCACCCCTAAGTAGAGGTGGGGACTAGTTTACATATTCATAGATCCTAAATGCTAAATAAGGCAATGGTGTAGTTTAAGGGCGGTTTCACATTCGGTGCGATTGCCTAGTCGAACCCGAGTTCGATTGCTCCCCCCTCCCAATGCCCCCCATGGACTGTGTTCACATATTATTTTTGCATCCGAACCGCGGTACGCTTGCATCATCAAGCTGCAGCCGGCGCGTTCTCATGTTGTTCGCAAACGCTGTAAACGAGAAGACGACAAGCATGATTGACGAACTGCTCCGCAAAAATTGACGTCGGCGGACAGCCCGTTGTAATCGAAACGACTTTAGTATGTTTGCGGCAGACAGTCGCAAGTGCGTTTCTGTATTATTTCTTTGAAAACAAAACCAAAGGGTTAAAAAAATAAGAACAAAAGTCAAGCTTTCTATGCATTTTGTTGTCAAGGTAAGGGCACGCACACAAACACACACGTCTGTTTTGGTTGGACATTCCATATAATACGTAATTAACAGCGGTTCACTTCCGTGATTTGGTACGATTGCGCTCACATTAGCAGCGAACCAATCTGGAGTTCACATGAACCGGACCCCAGACCACCCTTTTTAAGCGGACTCGAGTACGTTTCGGTTGCGCACCCGAGTTCGGAAGACAGCGTTCACATCATCCAAATGTACCGAACGCTGATGTCAATCGAACCCGGGTGCGCACCAAAAGTGTGAAAACGCCCTAAATAAAGCCAAAGATGACAAATTTCACAATTAAGTAACAAATCCAAAAACAGTCACAAAATCGAAGTGGCCATTCTGGCGAACTCTTTCAGTCTCCAACACAAGCCATTAGATTTTTTTATCATTTTGGAATCCATTCGGCTGATCTCCGGGTCTGGCGGTACCACTTTTAGCATAGCTTAGCATACTCCATTGAATCCGATTAGACCATTAGCATCCCTCTAAAAAATGACCAAAGAATTTGGCTGCAGGAGGCGCAATGATTTTCCAGCCCCTGCTGTTGAAAGTAACCAAAGGGGACTATTTTCAGGCAATGCGTAATATCATTGCTCCTGCTGCAGCCATGTTACGGCAGGAAAGTCCTTAGCCGTTTCTCAATACCAAGTACGCCAAACTCGAATTTGTGTCCTTCGTAGTTCGAACTTGCAAGTTCAGACTCGGAAGAACGAACTCCTGACGCGAAATGCATTCTGGGAAACTTCGCTGTCATAAGTCCACACAAGTCTCCTCTGATGCATCCTTTTCCGTCAGTCTTAGTACACAATGTAACTACAGAAGAGTCAAGTTTTAAATAGGAAAAATATTTTTAGCGCGATGCTAATGGTCTAATCAGATTCAATGGATTATGCTAAGCTATGCTAAAAGTGGTACCGCCAGACCCGGAGATCAGCTGAATGGATTCCAAAACTGTAAAAATCAAAGGTTTAACTCTAGGGGAGCTGAAAAATGAGCCGTTTCAAAAAAAGGGGAGTGTCCTTTTAATATTTTTATCCTTGTATTATTTTACTAAATTATCACACTATAAAAAAAGCATCTGCGATTACGGTGCACAGTGGCACAGCACAACAGAAGATTTACTGCACCTGCCTGCCAGGATAACCTTTGGCACCTGGGCTTCCATCAAGTCCTCTTTCTCCCTGTGGATAATGAATAAAGAAGGGAAACACCATTACAATAAAACCATTAGCATTGGAAGCTGTTCTTTAAAAAGAAACAAAAAAAGAAACAGATAGAGAGAAATGGGAGTTAAAAGCCTTTCTATTAAAACAACATGCTATTCTTTGGCCGACTGCAATTAGGTTCAGTCTATTTTATGTACTGCCATTATTGTCAATATGACAAATGAGGAGACTCTGTGTGGCCTGGCAGAGTACAGTGAAACAGAGACAATGCGGAATTCATTATACAATACTGTTAGACTATACAGACTGTTACTCAGCACATACAGATATGAAACTGAAATTCCCTTACTGCCCGAAATGCGTTCGACGTGTTGATAGGTGAGAACATGCTGTGTCTTTTTATGGAGTGGGAAATACGGTGTTTGAGGTGATCCCAGACGGTCACATTAAGTGACAAACACAACGACGGTGCCAAAACACCGCTGCGGGACTTTGTATGTTTCAGGTTTTTTTTAGTTGATGCTTTAAAACTTGCGGGGTGAACTGTTCTCTTCAATGAAACTTTAAATACACTTTAAAATATAAAGGTGCTACAAGCAGTGCCTTTGGTTTCCCAAATAACCATTCAGTCAAAGGTTATTTTCCATTGCTCATTAACAAATATTGGTGCACTACGAAACACTATAAAAAGAGTTGAGTTACTTGTATGTAATGCAAAGGTCACATCTGCTAGCCCCTTTTCCTAAAACAAGCCTATTTAATATAGTTAACTCACTTGATCTCCTGGGTGGCCAGGTGGACCAGGGTGGCCTTTCTGTCCCTAAGCAGAGAAAAAGAGAGATTTAGAGCATTGTGAAAGGTTATAAAGTCTCCCATTTGTAGTTGTGTAAAAGTACTGGAGGAAAATTACAGTGAGGATAACACGGCCATAGGGTGTAAATTCTCAAACATGTGCTTTATCACATCCTGGGGAGTTTCCGCACATAAAATCCATCATGTTCTCTTAAGCACAGTCACTTTAAAACAGCGTAACAATTTCCGGCAAAAGCTACAGCGTCGAAAGGCCGCAGACTTACTGTAACGCGTCATTACATGAGCAATGACATTATTTTTTCGATATGATGAAATGAAAATTGCCTTTGCAGCATGTGATGTAGTTTTAATGAGATCAGTTACAAGTGAAAAGTAAAATTGGCATGCACAGTCCCAGTAGCTCGCAAATGGATTCAGCAGGATGGAAAAGTAATAAATGTAGAGAAACCTAACAGGTCTCAGAGTGCATATTAACAGATCCCATCTGTCCTCCTACAGGCAAACCATCAGCACCTCCCAACCAACGCTATTATAATAATGTCCAAGAACATGCCACATCTGCCCATAATGAGGGTATGAGGGCATTAAATGACTATGCGGTAGCAACTGATATTCTAGTATTATCTTTTTATGAAACTTTACTGTATTACTCAAGTAAGTGACATGATGACATAAATGAAGGCCGAATTTTAATTTTAAGTGAACTATTTATTTCTTGAAAGGGTTTGTTCACCCAGTAATAAATATTTTGTCATTAATTACTCGCCCTCGTGTTGTTCTGCACCCATAAGACCTTTCTTCATATTTTGAACACATTAAGATATTTTCAATGAAACCCGAGAGCTTTCTGACGCTCAAAGACAGCAACAAAACTTGCAACTCTTAAGGCCTAGAAAGGCACTAAAGACATTGTTCTAATAGTCCATGTGACTACAGTGGTTCAAACGTTGTCTCATAAAGTGATGAGAAATTAGCAAGTGATAAACAGCGTCAGCCATAGATATAAATTTACATAGATGACACTGTTTGGTGGATGAATTAATGGAGGGGTCGAATCAAATGGGTGCTTGAATGAGGTGTCAATGTATTCAACCACTCGATCGATTAACTTGGTTATCTGCATTTTCTGGATTAGATTCGGCTCATATTGATAAGGTAGTAAAGACGATATTAACTCCTGTCAGCACTGCATTGTAAGCTAATCTTCAAAACATGGTAAGCGCATCACATTTCCGGCTGACGTCAGAGGCATTCAGGCCAATCGCAGCGTACAGGTAATCTGGCCAATTGGGGACACAGCGCTTTTCAGATCTATAAGCTATATCTGGAGCAACCAAAATTTATGGTATGTTTAAAATAACGCATTTTTTTAACCATAAAACACGCAGACACATTGTATTATACCAAATACACAAAATAACATTGTTTTTAGCAACGAAATAGGTGCTCTTTAAGATCAACAGGAATCAATGAGCCCAAACGTAACACAGTCCAAAAATCAACCAGTGACCACACTGCAAAAAAATGATTTTCAAGATAAAAAATTCTTAGTATTTTTGTCTTGTTTTTAGTAAAAATATCTAAAAATTCTTAATTTAAGATGCTTTTTCTTGATGAGCAAAAAATATAAAATTTAAGTGATTTTGTGCATAAAACAAGCAAAAAATTCTGCCAATGGGGTAAGCAAAAAAATCTTGAACATTTTTCTTAAACACTAAATTCAAGAAATATATTTAAGAAAAAATTGCTTACCCCATTGTCAGATTTCTTGCTTGTTTTATGCAAAAAATCACTTAAATTTTATATTTTTGGTCTAAAAACTAATAATAATAATAATAATACGTTTTATTTATATAGCGCTTTTCCAGAGCCCAAGGACGCTTTACATCGAATAATTAACAAGACGACAATGATAAGGGACACTGAAGTGCAGGGTGGCATATAGAGACAAGACAAGTCCAAAAATAGAAAACAGAAATTAAGAGACATAACATAACATTCAGGGAGATATTGGTAATAAATACAGCGTAATAAATGAAAACTAGACTTATTTTCTTGGGTTGTTTTGCTCATTAAGAAAAAAGCATCTTAATTTAAGAATTTTTTGATATTTTTACTGAAAAAATACTAAGAATTTATTTTCTTGAAAATCATTTTTTGCAGTGCAAACACAAAAAGAGAGATTTCACATTTATAGACAAGAAACATTAATCAAGTGATGGTAATAAAAAATGTGTTGTGCTGCGTTCATTTTAGCGATGGCCTTGGATACCACCACATTCAAGGATCCATAAATGTAATAAAGACATTTTCATCACTTTCACAGCGAGTCTAAAGTTATGTGGTATGTATCTTGGCTCAGAAACTGGCAGTAACCTTTGGCATCGTAAAAACGAAGAAAACTTCTACTACTGATGATAATTCAAAAAGAGGACTGGAGAGTTTTATGATGGTTCTGCTGCTTTTTAAATGAGACGTACATTGTCTTGTGTGAGAGCATCTAGGACGATTCCGTGTTCGCTTACCTCAAATGGAAGAAAATGGAGTTTATAATACCAATGTCATGGGTTCAATTCCCATGAAACAAAATTACAATACACAGACCTAGAGAGCACTGTCAATTTCATTAAAAGCATCTGCCATATGCACAGCTGACCGAAATGTATTTTTCCTTTATAAACAATATTATTTTACCATTGTTTTCTCCGCATGCACGGACATGTCTGAGGGTTCGAGTTACAGTAGAGATAAAGCTTTGATTTAGGCCATGCACTGTCAAACCTTGGGGCTTTCTGCTAAATAAACCAGCTGCCAAAGACGTGTCTGCTTAATGGGAACGTTATTTTTTTATTTACAGTAGCCTTCAAGTATTTGGACAGTTAAATCACAGTGCATTTGAAACAAAATATCAAAATGGCATCTGCAAATACATTTACTCAGAACTAACTTCGAGCCATTTTTGCACTTCGTTTAACCAAATGGGTCATTTTGAACTGATGTATGACGTTAGTTCCTCTCACACAGGTGTTCTGGCTTAGTAACTAATAGATTACGTTTCAATGGGTTTGACATGCAGTGTCCAAATAATTTTTAAAAATAAATGCATTGTTTTATCATCTGAAACTTAAAGGGACACTTCACTTTTTTGAAAATATGCTCATTTTTCAGCTTCCCTAGAGTTAAACATTAGATTTTTACCATTTTGAAATCCATTCAGCTGATCTCCGGGTCGGGTGGTATCACTTTTAGCATAGCTTAGCATAATCTATTGAATCTGATTAGACCATTAGCATCGTGCTAAGGCTATGTTTACATTAATGCGTTTATGCCTTAAAACGCGTTACTTTTGCTACGTTTACGCCTTTCATCTACACTACATCACCGTTTTCGACCCTCATAAACGGATTCGTTCGCAAACGCTGAAGACCCTGTTTTAGTTTGAGAACTCAGACGTTGCTCTGAGTGTAAATGAACGTAGACGGAGTCTTATGTAAACGAACAGCTGATATTAACGTGACAGCGCATCATTTTCAAAGTAAAAATTATTTTATTCATGTAAATGTTGGTTTGCAATGGAGGTTTTGCCAAAAATAGTAAACATCTACCAACCAGCTATTATAAACGCTATATCGGATTGTTTTAACATGTATCCTTATAGATAATGTCTGTTTTATATTAATGTTTGAGTATTGTTGGGTTTAATGTGTTTATGTTTTGTTTAAATTTAGTTAGCTTACGAAAGATAGAATGTAATTTTATACGCCATATAGGCGTTGCAAAGGCCAATATGAAGGGAGAATTGTAATGGGTCAGACATTATTTTCCAGTTTAATGTAAGTTTTGTTTGCTACTTTAAAATAAATTTCGTTTCAGATAATTTGTCTCTTAATTTTAATCGATGTTTTGTTGATAAGTTTGTTGAATATAAATTAATAAAAACAATAAACTCAACGTCATTAATATAATGCTTGTTTAGGCGGTTGGCTTTTAGCTATTTGTGTGTTGCTAGCGGAGGACGTGCACGGACCTCGCACACTTTTAAAAATTAATGCAATAAGCATTTCTGGTAGGCTAAAGCAATACTTCACTTCTTACTATATTTTGATTGAAGTTTGCATTTGCTAAAATTTATTTTTGCTTCAAGTTCGCTACTGTTTAGAATGCTTTCTTTTTAAATCATAAAGACCTTTCTGTTTAGTTATAAAATCAAAATTAACCTATTAATCATATTAATATGTTGTAGGGGGAGCTAGAACAGTATAAGTGTTTATGTTTTGTTTAAATTTAGTTAGCTTACGAAAGATAGACTGTAATTTTAAACGCAATATAGGCGTTGTAAAGGCCAATATGAAGGAAGAATTGTAATGGGTCAGACATTATTTTCCAGTTTAATGTAAGTTTTGTTTGCTACTTTAAAATGAATTTCGTTCCAGATAATTTGTCTCTTAATTTTAATCGATGTTTTGTTGATAAGTTTTGTGAATATAAATTAATAAAAACAATAAACTCAACGTCATTAATATGATGCTCGTTTAGGCGCTTGCGCTTTTAGCTATTTGTGTGTTGCTAGCGGAGGACGTGCACGGACCTCGCACAGTTTTAAAAATTAATGCAATAAGCATTTCTGGTAGGCTAAAGCAATACTTCACCTCTTACTATGTTTGATTAAAGTTTGCATTTGCTGACATTTATTTTTGCTTCAAGTTCGCTACTGTTTAGTACTGTTCACTTGAATGCTTTCTTTTTAAATCATAAAGACCTTTCTGTTTAGTTATAAAATAAAAAGTAACCTATTAATCATATTAATATGTTGTAGGGGGGAAGTAGAACAGTATAAGACTTTCCCAAACACATTTTTATAGGTTCAAAAAAAGTGTCTGTTATAGTTGCCAGCAAAAGACCCATGTATGACTTTTTGTCAATATCGCACACCCCTAGGCTGCGTAAACGTGCAAAGGTAAGCTATTATTAGAGTAATAAGTTATTTTACACTTATATGCGCATGCCCAGTTACCTGATTGGTCATGTTTCATGCGTTTATGGTGGTGTATAGTGTGGATGAAGATTCTTTTAAAAATGCCAGTATAAACGAGGATCGTTTTCATTTTAAAATGCCGTTTTAAAACGCAAATGCTCTAATGTAAACATGGCCTAAAAAATAACCCAAGAGTTTTCATATTTTTCCTATTTAAAACTTGACTCTTCTGTAGTTACATTGTGTACTAAGACCGACAAAAAATTTAAAGTTACGATTTTCTAGGCCAATATGGCGGGTAACTATACTCTCATTCTGGCGTAACAATCAAGGACTTTGCTGCCGTAACATGGCTGCAGCAGGCACAATGATATTACCCAGCAATTGAAAATAGTCCCCTGCTATTGAAAGTAACCAAGGGGACTATTTTCAGGCAGTGCGTAATATTACTATGCCTGCTGCAGCCATGAAAGTATTGTTCCTAGCCATATCGGCCTAGAAAATCGCAACTTTTAATTTTCCGTTAATTTTCAGTTTATCGAAACTCTTTGGTTATTTTTTAGCGTGATGCTAATGGTCTAATCACATTCAACTGATTATGCTAAGCTATGCTAAAAGTGGTACTGCCAGACCCGGAGATCAGCTGAATGGATTCCAAAATGGTAAAAATCAAATGTTTAACTCTAGGGGAGCTGGAAAAGTTGCATATTTTCAAAAAAAGTGTAGTGTCCCTTTAAATAAAAATAAAAATCATTTACAGGTTAATTAAACTTGTATACATGTCTTTGGTGGGCATAAAGGAAGACATTTTGAGAATTTTTTGTAACCGTACAATTTTAGAACAACTGACTTTTCCTACTATGGAAGTCAATGGTGGTCCTGCTAAAGGGGCCATGGCACAAGACTTTTTTAAAGATGTCAAATAAATCTTTGGTGTCCCCAGAGCACATATGTGAAGTTTTAGGTCAAAATACCATATAAATAATTTATTATAGCATGTTAAAATTGCCACTTTGTAGGTGTGTGCAAAAATGTTGCAATTAAAACGCAATTGGGCTTTTCTCTGCACTAAATGGCAATGCTGTGGTTGGATAGTGCAGATTAAGAGGTGGTATTATTATGATAAGAGCTCCTTATGACATCATAAGGAGAGCCAAATTTCAACGACCTATTTTTTCATGTGCTTGCAGAGAATGGTTTACCAAAACTAAGTTACTGGGTTGATCTTTTTCACATTTTCATAGCACTTAAACATGGAAAAAGTCAGCTTTTCATGCCATGGCCCCTTTAAATGATGGATTACAAATATCTTCTTTTGTGCTCAGCAGAACAAAACTCATGCAGGTTTGGATCAACATGAGGGTGATTTTTGGGTGAACTATCCCTTTAATGTTGTGCTTAACAATTGTGATAGATTTCATTCAAATAGCTGCCAGTCACTTAGTTTTACGCATCACAAAAAAAACTTTTAAAGTTTGGCTTCTGTTTCGTTCAACAGTTCCATCCGTTTTCTGTTTTTAGTGGCTGCTAAGACAAATCTCTTTACAAACCGCTACAAAAAAAAAACTAATCACTATGGTCTTTCTTGGCATACGAGATGAAAGAGAGGTTAAATGCATACACATGGCTTGTGATCTTCACACTGGAACCGACTGCTCGGTTGTGGAGTACAATGAACAATGCCCTTCCTCCCACCAAATATATGGAAATATTACATAAGGTGAGGGATGTCCCATGTGTGGACCTAAAAGAAGGAAAGGGGGCCAGTTTTCATCAGCGTGAAAAAGAACATATGTTGCCATTGGTGCTTATGCCACGAATAAACACGAGAAACATAAATCCCAGATGTGCAGGCTTAAGAAAGATTGAACAGAGAAAGCCTGTGAATGTATGCATGGGAGAAAATATGCTTTCTATTTGGGATCCATTAAAAACACCTTACATGTGCCTTACATTTTCTGTTTCACACTCGATCAGTTTCTTCGGACAGTTTAGACAAAATATGTTGGATCTACACTGGTTGCTATAGTAATGACATCAATGCAAGTCAAGCGATCTTAAAAGTAGCTGTCAGTGTGGAAAGACAGAGTGGACAACAGAACATTTTCTTTTGCATGCGTTTTTTGTGGCTTACGAAGTCTTTTAAATTAAGAGTTTGATTCCAAAACGTGATAAACGCAATAAAAAAATTATTTACCGCCAAAATCAGTTTTGTATCTGGTCAGTATTTAAAAGGAAATTTTTAATTTCACGCAAAATACAATATCGGCAGTGTTATTCTGTCATCTCTTCTCCCTTTTTTCCCCCAAAACGCAATAAACGCCACTCCTCCTTTTCTGCAGAATGCAATAAATCCGCTTAAAGGTGCTCTAAGCAAATTTGCGCGTTTTAGACCATAAAACATTTTTTGTTACATACAACGAACATCTCCTATCTACTCACTATCTGCTTGCTGGCTGTAAGCTGATCAAACTGTAAAAAAAACGCGATCTCTGTAGACAGCAGGCTCCACAAACTTCAATAAAAACAAAGTGGTCAAACCTACGAACAGAAACCATAACAAAGTGTTCCGGCCAATAAACGACAAGAAGGATTTGAGGGTGGGGGTTGGGTGCATTCATGAAAGCACGGAAGGGAGGGGGAGGTGTTAGCTACGCTCCGTTTATTTGAAAACAGTTCAAACATCAACAAAAAGTGACGTCAAACAGATTCGCTTATAGCGTCTTTAAAAAATCACAGCCCACTATTCCACGCATTGTAAACAATAATGGCGGCACGTTGAATACGCGGAATCCTAGTTTTCCTCAGCCCACTATTCCATGCATTGTAAACAATAATGGCGGCGCGTTGAATACACGGATGCCGAGATTTCCTCATCTTGTACTTCGTGATCAACAAACAAACAAAAACAAAATAATACTTTAATGGCATTGATAAACCTGTGGTGGTTTTCTGTGACGGGAAAGAAGCGTAAGCCATCAACATCTTTACGCGAGAGGCACTCGGAGATGGAAAAATGCCGGCTGTTGCTTGTTCTCCTGACAGCATCAAGCTTTTGTCATGCTAACACATTGCCCCCTGGTGATCTTATGAAAAACTTTCCATTATTTTACGTGAAGCCAACGAAAATCAAGCAGGACCAAAACATTTTACAGCTGATCGCTGTGAAAACAGTTCAGCGACGACGTTCCAAGTATAACCGCAGCAATGACAGTGTTCTTAATATGACAAAGCAAGTGTTTTGATTAATGCCATTAATGTTTATTATAAAACGGCTCGTTCTGGTTCTTCATTCTGATTGGTTGAAACGCGTTCTAAGCCGTGATAAAATACCTCGGTAAACCCACGGTTCAGACCGCATCACAAGTATCACTGCGCCACTGTTGCTGCGTACTGATTTATGAAAATAAACACCACAGTCTTTAATCATTTTTTAATTTTTCTACCTTTGCACAATTATGGCGATATCCAGATAAATGTTAATAAATAAAACATTTCGTCAATAAAGAGAAAACGTTCTCTGAGGTTTTTTGTCTTATTGATATTTCCGCTATTATCCACTAGATGGCAATCTTACCCAACTTAAACGCTGAGGCATTCACTCGACACAACAGCGTTGTGGTGGATTTAGCGTGACGTGTGTTTTGATCAGGCTCTGAATCTGATCTCTTACAAAGTTCTTCACAAAAATGGAATTATCTCCGCATTTAGCTGAAAATTTGAGAGGTGATAACTGATAAGAGAACAAATTAAGGTAGGATGAAAAGTTTTTTTGATGTTGTTGGAAAGCGGATGGACTGTTCTTTCATTTGATATTTTATGTTTATTTAAAGAAGATAATTTTTCTGTAAGGCATTCAACTAAAACTGGGTGGCAACTTAAAAAAAAACGCTGACGGGGAAAGAGTTAATCATGCTTCCAAGCATATTTGATCATCACTTCAACAGTTGCACGATATAAATGTTAATGTATAAATTAGATGAATGTTGATATATAAAAATAAACACCACAGTCTTTAATCATATTTTCATTGCGCCTTTGCTGCGTCTGTGTTGTTTGTGAACTGCGCTCTGTTGCAGCCACACTTGATTCTGAGGAACTACTTTGTTTGGCGGAAGAGTAATATTTGTACTAATATAATTACAACTTATTTGTGATTTTTATGTTTTTATAACCTAATGATGCTATGTGAAAGTTTGTAACAGAAAATAGTGGATTTCATCTTGTCTTTGTTCTTGGTATAGAAAACACATTTTTACCGAAATTAGTCAAAATGGATTTATTGCGTTTTGTAACCAAACTCTTCAGATATTCATGTTAATTTCCTAAATTACTTGTTAGCCTGTTCAGAACCATTATACGGGGAAAGAGCTATAGGGGTTGCTCACACTATGATGATAACTAAAACTATATTAGCGTCTACACTAATGTATGATAACAAAAGTATACTTTGTTTTCTTACTCGTACGTGAGCGTACCTGCATAGTTGAATGCACAGCCTTGCAAAGTATACTTCATTTGACTTGAATGCATACACAGGCGTTTGATGCATGCACATTGCAACAAATTGCAAAACCCAAAAGATTTGGGACACCCACTTCTAATGAACAGGTTTGACTTCTTTAGTCATATTATTGCTTTGTTTGGGGTGGCAACTGCCCTTAACATCTTTATTAGAAGGGGCATCCCAGTACTTCTATCTATATAGTGTAGTTATAATTATCATCTATAATGTGAATGGCCCTATAGACAGTATTACACATTGTGCTGACTCCCAAATTAAGAAGAAGAAAAACTTGAAATCCAATCTGACCGTTTCGACTATGACGCTTTTCGATTAATCAGATTTCAAACCGCATCTGGATGTGGTTTGGATCAGCTTTGAAAAAATATATTTTCGTGCGGTTTTCTGATGTCCGGACTACAAACGACAAGTAAATGACTGATTTACAAAGCCCAACAGACTACAATTAACCAGCAGACAGACAAAATAGCATATCAGTGCAGTATTTAGGATAACTAAACTTTCCAACATGGGGAAATTAAAAGACACCTATTATGCCCATTTTTACAAGATGTAATACAAGTCAGTTGTGCCAAGAATGTGTCTGAATGTGCTCAAAATGCCCCTATTTGGGTAGGAGCAAAAATTTTCTGTTTTCATGTCTGTACATTTAAATGCAAATGAGATACTGCTCATCACTCCCTTACCAACAGAAAGTAAGTGTTTGCAATTGAAAAAATTGTATACAGTATTGAGATATGGCAAACAGTGTACAAGTTGCTGAGGGTGGAAACTTTAGTAATGCAGGACTGTCAGTCAGTGGCCGTAGGCAGGGCTTTATCAGCGTGATGTCACACTAACAAGGGAATCGAAATGTCATGTCTAATAGGACTGGCTGCTTTGGTATAATAGGGATTACTATAGAAGAAGTGGATTTACACACTGCCAACACACATTTATGTCCAAACAGCTTGTAAAAGTGGATTTTGCCCTTTAATTCATTTATTTATTCAATAACGTCTGATGATCTGAATATTCATGGTATAAAGCGCCACAAAATAAGCCAAGAAAAATGCCAAGATGTCGGCCGGCAGAGTTTAGACTAAAAGTGATGCACTTTTAACATCTGGACATTTGCTCCAAGATGAAAATACTGTAAAATTGTTTAAGACGAGGAGATCTTCAGGATCATTCCCCTGGCTGCTTTGCTCTGCTTTTCTTGTATAAACCCCAGAAAACCTTTTGCCACAAAAGTCTTCTGACGCTTTACTGTCATTTGAGGAAAATAGATTTTCACACTCATTCCAGGCGACTATGAATGGACGCTTCATATTCCAAGAAACACAGCCTGTTCTGGTTCCATTTCGCACCCGTTGCCAAAAGGTCATTCGCCTCCATCTGGCTGAGTTACGCTGCTCTTTCAACAGTTCACTGGCTGATTTTTACTTCCATTCAGTACAGTGAAGCATACTGCATTATTATGATAAAAAACAAGGACACAAGGCTGCTATTAAGATAACTAACAGATTTGGTTGAAAATAGCTTTTCTGATATTCAACTAATGGCGCTTTTCCATTGGATAGTACCCCACGGTTTAGGTTGGGTCAGCTCACCTCACTTTGGCTTGGTTAGCTTTTCCATCAAGTTTAGTAACACTAAAAAAGTTGGAACCCCAACCGAGGTGGTACTAAAAAAAAGTATTGGGTACCACGAACTGAACCCAGTGCAATGGAAAAGTGCCATAACATGCTCCTGTTGCTCAGAAAAGTGGCTTGAAAAAAAGTGCATCCATCCTTCACAGAAGTAATGCACACAGCCTTCAGAGGGAAAGATGCAATTTTGTAAGAAAAATATCTATTTTTAAAACTTTATAAACTATAGCTGTAACTATATAAACTATAACTAGCTTATAGTAACAGACAAGACGCATTCACAAGGCTTCTATACTCTTTGACGAGAGTGAGTTTCCAGCATGTGATATAGGATGTAGCGCATGATGCATAGTGACTAGTGACAAATGTTTTGGGCTTCAAAATCAGTAGCACCATTTACTACCATCATAAAGCTTGAAGGAGCCAGGACATTTTTTAATATAACTCTGATTGTGCTTGTCTGAAAGATGATAGTCATATACATCTCAGATGGCTTGAGAGGGTGAGATAATTTGTACTTATCTTAATTTATCTTAATTTTTGGGTGAACTATCCCTTTAAAGGGACACTCCACTTTTTTGAAAATATGCTCATTTTCCAGCTCCCCATTGGATTTTTGCCTTTTTGGAATGCATTCAGCCAATCTCCGGGTCTGGCGCTACCACTTTTAACGTAGCTTAGCATAATACATTGAGTCTGATTAGACCATCAGCACTGCGCTTAAAAAAAATAACCATCGCGCTGCAGGAGGCGCAATAATATTACGCAGCAGCCGAAAATAGTCCCCTTAGTAACTTTCAATAACAGGGGACTATTTTTGGGCAGTGCGTAATTTTACTACGCCTGCTGCGGCCATGTTACAGCAGCAAAGTCCTTTGCTGCTGTAACGCCAGAATGAGAGTATAGTTCCTAGCCATATCAGCCTAGAAAATCACAACTTTTATTTTCCGTCGGTCTTGGTGCACAATGTGGCTGCGGAGGAGTCAAGTTTTAGATGGGAAAGGTATCGAAGCTCTTTGGGTTTTTTTTTGGCGCGATGCTAGTGGTCTGGTCGGATTCAATGGGTTGTGCTAGGCTATGCTAAAAGTGATAGCGCAGGACCTGGAGATCGGCTGAATGGAATCCAAAAAAGTAAAAATCCCATGTTTAACTCTAGGGGAGCTGTAAAATGAGCATATTTTCAAAAAAGTGGAGTGTCCCTTTAAGAAATGTACAGTCATGAATAATGACTAAAAACTTAAAAAAACTAAAGACTTAAAAGCCTTCCCCTTGAAAATATCCAATCAGGGGAGATCTCATGAAATTTGCATTTACATTTTATGCAGACGCTTTAATCCAGAGCACTAAATGTATGCGTCTTTTATATCAGTATGGGTTTAAACCCATGACCTTTGCATTGCAAACCAATGCTCTGCTGGTTGAGTTATAGGAATACTATGCATCCCAGATGCCTTAAAAGACATTTTGTAAGCAGTAAGGTGTCTCCCCATGCTTTGGGATCACCCGAGACCAATTTTTAAACCAAGCATGAACCACGCTTGGATGTTTTGCCTTGAACCCGCAAAACTGGGTCACTGTTCTGTCCTCACAGCTAAAACTGAAGAGTTGAGCAATGGTACCGAGTGTGGGAATATGACTAACAAGAAAGGAATCTTGAGCTCTTACTGACTGATGTGGGGTCAGCCTTACAGAAAGCGCTTCGGTACAGATACATGGCCCATTGGCGCGAGCGAGCTAGTCGCAGATGCTCAGGCTATTAGCAAAGCTCTTTTATGCGTTTCTTGAGGAGTATGACTTGATTTACTATTAGCATGTGTCCCTGAAATGATTCCACGAACCAAATGACACATACGGCATATGGGAGTTTGTCGAATAGCATCAGTGAGAAAGCCTGCATTAGTAAGTTCGACCTATTACAGCACACCAACTAGCCATGCCAGAGTCCACATCTGCAGTCCCATAGATCTTAAGCGTAAAAGACACGTGTAATTAAAAGCATCATTCGGTTCAAACCGATGCTTACCTGTCCAAATACGTCAATGCTACTTACATAAGTAAGGTTATACATCAGAGTACGCTTTGTCATTTTGGTTACACGGATTGGTCTCCGGATGGAACAACCTTCTGGGTGGCTGCCAGCAGTAATTTAGAAAATGTAGCGTCTGCAACTTTTTTCCACCAGCTTTTAATATTGTTTTCCATCTGTGGCCGCGTGATTGGAAACAGATGGATGACGAGCAGAAGATGCCAGGTAATTCCTTCACTTTACAATGTTTTAGGGAGTTATTTTGATCCGAACTTTTAAACAAACACTCTTGACCGTAAACCGATTGATTCTTATGAACATGCAAAACTGCTGATGTACCTATGGGACCCAATACTCAGCAAATAAAATAACATCTACTGATTATGCCAACGTATTGCATATTCTGAAAACGTCATTCCACCTCTGTGAAATTCCCTTAGAAGCTTAACGGCTAAGTTTTCCATTTGGGAAAGTACACTGTTAAAATAAATTGTCAAAATATGTATCCCAGATTACCCTTTAAAAAGGCCCTATAATATGTATCAAGTAGGTACAGATATGTTTACTAAAAATATGAAAGTGGCCCATCTCACTGCTGGTTTATTTGATTTAGTACCCATTTACCTCATTTGCACCTACAATCTGTTTGAGTTTGTTAATACCTTTTCAAATAAAACATATACTACATTTCCCCAATACATTTTTCTAAGACATCTGAGTAAAATGAGGTCATGTGCTGACTATTCGCATCAGTGTTGAAGACCTGGCTGTACTCCAGAAAAGCGAAAAGAAAAATCAGCAGGAAAACCGCTTGAACCTTTTGTAAGGTCTTCTTCTCAAAGATCCTCTTCCAATGGGATTTCACACAACCTTATGCGAGGCTTGACACAAAAACCTGTTTCCCATTTGCGGACTTAGACTGTACGTACTCGTGTGTACCCTCATGTGGAAAACGATGGTAATTGAATGTGAGGATTTATTGACAGATTGCTTCAGCGTTCAGCGCACTCAGCAATCGTGTTTCTGGAAAAACATCGAGATTGTTTTTATGCTGGTGAACGTGTTGCATATAAAATTCGCTAAACAACTTAAAATGTTTTGTTAAGTGATCCTGTTGGGCCGATCCGATTTGTCAATAAATCATAAAATGCGTCTTACCTTACGGCCCGCTTGACCGACGAGTCCAGGTAGCCCAGAAATTCCAAGGTCTCCCTATAAGAAAGAAAACTAGAAATTACTTGGCACAGTCGTATTTGGCCAATCTTGCAAAATTATACTGCATGTGCTTCTATTTAAAACGGCAATAGCGAATAGTAATACCAAAACTCATTAGAATAAATCTTCAAATAATAAGAGACATGGCAACACACTTTTATTCCACTTGGTGCTCTGCCTGGTGAAATTCCCGGGTCTCCCTTTCTTCCCTATAACACACAAAGAGAATAAAACTGACGGCACAGAACATTTATACAAACGAATTAAAATGCAAAGGGTATAATAGAAAAATCTATGTAGTGACAAAGCATGTTCGCATTTAAGCATTTGGCAGATTATTATATCTAAAGTGACTTACAGTAAACTCAAGTTATACACTCACCTAAAGGATTATTAGGAACATCTGTTCAATTTCTCATTAATGCAATTATCTAATCAACCAATCACATGGCAGTTGCTTCAATGCATTTAGGGGTGTTGTCCTGGTCAAGACAATCTCCTGAACTCCAAACTGAATGTCAGAATGGGAAAGAAAGCTGATTTAAGCAAATTTGAGCGTGGCATGGTTGTTGTTGCCAGACGGGCCGGTCTGAGTATTTCACAATCTGCTCAGTTACTGGGATTTTCACACACAACCATTTCAAAGGTTTACAAAGAATGGTGTGAAAAGGGAAAAACATCCAGTATGCGGCAGTCCTGTGGGTGAAAATGCCTTGTTGATGCTTGAGGTCAGAGGAAAATGGGCCGACTGATTTGAGCTGATAGAAGAGCAACTTTGACTGAAATAACCACTTGTTACAACCGAGGTATGCAGCAAAGCATTTGTGAAGCCACAACACGCACAACCTTGAGGCGGATGGGCTATAACAGCAGAAGACCCCACCGGGTACTACTCATCTCTGGAAAAATGGACTGGAAAAATGTTGCCTGGTCTGATGAGTCTCGATCTCTGTTGAGACCTTCAGATGGTAGAGTCAGAATTTGGCGTAAACAGGATGAGAACATGGATATATCATGCCTTGTTACCACTGTGCAGGCTGGTGGTGTAATGGTGTTGGGGATGTTTTCTTGGCACACTATTAGGCCCCTTAGTGCCAATTGGGCATCATTTAAATGTCACAGCCTACCTGAGCATTGTTTCTGACCATGTCCATCCCTTTATGGCCACCATGTACTCATCCTCTGATGGCTACTTCCAGCAGGACAATGCATCATGTCACAAAGCTCGAATCATTTCAAACTGGTTTCTTGAACATGACAATGAGTTCACTGTACTAAAATGGCCCCCACAGTTACCAGATCTCAACCCAATAGAGCATCTTTGGGATGTGGTGGAACGTGCCTTGGATGTGCATCCCACAAATCTCAGGATGCTATTCTATCAATATGGGCCAACATTTCTAAAGAATGCTTTCAGCACCTTGTTGAATCAATGGCACGTAGAATTAAGGCAGTTCTGAAGGCTAAAGGGGGACCAACACAGCTTTAGTAAGGTGTTCCTAATAATCCTTTAGGTGAGTGTATACATAACTGTATAGCTCAGTGGTCGAGCAAAGGTTTTGGTTTTAAAACCCATACTGATACAAATTTACATTTTGCAATACACTAAGATCACTTTGGATGAAAGCTTTGCCACATGCATAAATGCAATTAGTACATGTGATCCCTGGGATTAAATTGCAGCTGATGCCGTACACTACCAAATGAGCTACGGGAATACAAAGCATTCATAAATGTTGTGAAGCATGTGCTCATAAAGACTCTTTCAAATGACCTACACTGACACGACTGCGCCTTTTGCCAATTGTGACTAATACTGTATTGCATTATAAAAAGGAAATCCAAGACGAACTGGGAAGTTTTGGAGAGTTGTGACCCAAGCACTCAAAACGAAATTACAATAAAAATTTGTTCCAGATAGTATACTGTAACAGGCGTCCTCTCTAAATGTTATACAGTATATACAGTAGTTTGCAAGGCTAAGTAATGAAGGCTCTCCAGCTCACAGTGTTACTTACTTACACAAGTGAGTGACCCATAAGAGAACAAGTTTACAGTAAGAGTCTGCAAGTGACATTAGGGTTCACACGCTACATTCTTCTGCCTTTTCAGGCAATGAGATGAAGCAGTTTGGGATTCAAACAGCTCATCTGGAGTGCGGAGTTGGCAACGGCAGAGTCATGGGTTTGATTCCTAGGCAATGCATGGACTGATAAATGCATGTTAGCTATTATGGATAAGAGTCTGCAAGATGCATTAAATAAATACTTTTTTTATTTAATTATTTTAAAACAATCTTGGGAAATTGCTTAAAGGGGTTATATGATGCCATTTGTTAAAGGTGAAGGCTCCACGCCATCCTAAAACCTCTCATTTAAACACCCCCCCACCCACATATCTATATCACTATGTTAGATGATTTGCATGTGCAAATATACACGCAAAGAAAAAAGGTGTAACTTTTATTTTTCAATGTAATATTCTTGCTGATGCAGCCATGTAGTAGAGACGCAGTGCTTTGGGAGGTAAGGGGTGTAACATTTCCATCAAACACTTGAGGTATTCGGCTAATCACATCGCAACGGATAGCTGGCCAATCAGAACACACCATACTTTTCAGAACGATGAGCTTTGTAAAAATTGACATGGTTTAGAAAGGGGGCGCACAAAGTGGCAACAATAATGTACGTATATGGAATTTTTTTTTTAATCTTAAACCGCTTAAACACATTGCATAACACCAAATATACCAAATAATGTTCTTTTTAGCAACATTATATCAACTCTTTAAGAACAAAATGTTTATTACCGGTGTTCAGGGCTTGACATTAACACCCGCCAACCTGCCAAATGTGGGTAGATTTCCGCTATGGCTGGTAAGACAGCCAATCCCACTAGCCACTTTGGCAGGTTGAATTTTTTATTGTAATTTTCTTTATGCGAAATGCCAAACAATGCATAATACGACACTGGGAAACTACAACTCCCATGAGCATTCCCTGCATTCAGCGCAACATAGACAGCGCAACATAGACAGTTTTTTTTCTGCGCCCGTCTCGCGCGCACGCGTCAGCGCTGCTTCCATTTTCATAGAGAAGATTTTGCGAATACACGGCACGCAGTCTGAGCACATACGCACTTCGGGAAAGATTAAACAATTGCATGGAAGTTATTGAAGATATTTAAATTGTGTGCACATTGACTGAAGCTAGAGCGGAGAGAAATTCATATGCACACGGCCCAGTTTTGTCCGAGGAAACCCGCGAGCAGAGAGGTTCGCACATAATTAATGTACAGTAGGATAGGCAACAATAATGCCCTCTCGACATTTGTCATTAAAAATCTTAAGCGTAGGAGCCATTTGGCAGCTCCAATAGGGAATGTGGAGTTGACGTCACGCGGTGTTGCATTATGTGTAATCCGCCATATTAGCAGGCACGCGTCCTATCCCGCTGTATTTGAGTTTATGTGTTGGAGGTTGTTTTTGTATTTTCTGTCGAGATTTTAATAAACTTCGATATGTTTGGTTAGTACTGCTCGATCAAGCAGGTCACGCGATCGTTCAGGGAGGAAACTGAACAACGGAATATGTTTTTCCACCTTTTATTCGTGGAAAAAACAAAGGAAGCCGGTGCAGGAGCTGACGAAAAGACGCCGGATCGCGTGGTTTGCCTGCTGCAATCAGGAGAAAAACTTTACTTTTAAAAAAAAATCCCTGCATCAGCGAGAGTGTGTTCGCTGCATTTTCAGTCATTCAGTAATTTGTGATTAATAAAAGCAGAACCACTTATATTGTCTTGTTTTTATGCTAACACTGTCAAACTAACTTGCAAATGTAAGTTATTGATTCATTCATTCATTCATTTCTGATCACCCTAAACACATGAGTTATAAAAATAAATATTTAGACCATTTTGACGATTGTAACACATATTTTTTATTAAATGCAACTGCTCAAACCCACTGCTTGTGACTCTTTAAATAACAACGTTAGCTAAATATTTCGAATTTTGTTTGTTTTAATAACTTGGCCAAAACAGAAGTGCCATCTTTTGAACATGTGTTGATTCATCGCACAGAATACAACGGAGAAATTATTTTATAGAATCATTAAGATACGTAGGTATTTACACATTGCCAGTAAATAGCTGGTTTGCCAACCATAAGACTCCAAAAGAAGAAGTGTCACCTTACTATAAGCTTGAAGGGATTTATAGCTCTTAAACTCCTGCAAAGTGTAAATAAAGTCCTGCAAAAACAAGGTAATTGACCAGATATGTAAGCGGAGGTCCGTAATCCAGTCTTGGGCTGCTAAATCATATGGATCTATGTTGTTTATTTGTCCAAATAAAGTTTTTTGGCAGTAGCATTTAGTTTCTCCCGATAGGGTCCCTTCTCATTTTCTTTCAATTTCTCGATTTCTTCCGTTCTTCTTCAATTTTACCTAGTTTTAGCTTAACATGCCCACAATTAAATGGCATAGTGGTTGGCGGTGCCTCTAAACATGGCGCCCACGTCCGATAATGCAACACTGCGGTGACGTACATTAACATTCCCTATAGACCTAACCTGCATGTTTTGGCCTGTGGGAAGAAACAGGAGTACCTGGAGTAAACCCACACTGACATAGGGGACAGGCTGTTTTTGAGAGATACGTCTTTTTACAGTAGGCTATCGCGTTGTGGCATACGGTAATGTACTGAGAATGTGCAAATATACTAAATATAACACTCTTCGCCATAATTCGATCATCTTTTGATGAATTACCGCTGCGAAGATTCATATAAAAACGTACACAAACTTTTTTAAATAAAATATAATTTACTGCAATAGAACAATGCTAAGTGCGGTTAAACAAAGCAGAATAAACTTCAGGAACTGCTGAGTTTGCCCCATTTATTTATAACTCCTAACCTTATTTACTGCTTCCTGAATAATCTGTCTTACTGAAAATACTGTACAGAGATCAATATTTTAGCCACTAGGAATCCCACACTGCAGACGGTATCCAACTGTGAATGCTATGGGTCTCTCTTGCTCTCTTACTCATCCTTGTCCTATTTGGCAGATATAAGAAGTGGAGAATTTAGACTTTGGCTTGACTTTATATGCTTAAGAAATGTGTTTGTTCTGCTCGTCTATTGTAAGAATGCCACAAGCAGCCAGATGTGATAATACAGACCTCTAAAAAGCGTGAATGGAAATAAATGGGTCGATGAACTCCAACATCATCTGCAACTTCCCACCAATATTCATGAGAAATCCGGTCTATTGTTCCTCTTTTCATAAACACAGCCAATACAGACAGAAGACTTATTCAATAAGTCTTGGGTTCATATTTGTACCTCAGAGGTACATATCGGTACTAAATGTATACATATCTGTACCTTAATAGTACATATTAGGCCCAAATAACAGTTTAGGACCATTTTTCTGACCCCCAGTTCGAGAACCAATGCTATATACTGGAGTCATACACTATGTTCAAACATACAAAGCAACTTGATGATATTAAGTCGTAACACATATGGCGGTTATAAATATGTAAACTATAAAAGTCTAAATGGTGTCACAGGCAGCTACATCAGCATCATAACACTAGAATTAATGGTACATACCTTGGGTCCGGGTGGTCCTGGGAGTCCTGGTTTTCCATGTGGACCAGACGGACCCTATAACACAACACAAACACATTCATTTTCTGTGCCTGTTCACTGCGGGACACTTAAGTTGGGTCACAGGCCTTGACCCACATTATTGTTTTTCTTTGTGCCGAGACTAAAATGGTCAGAATGGAAAAGAGTTCAACGTAAAAGTTGGATATACTGTGGAGTATAAACAGTCTGGGAAATGAGTACAGATGCACTGGGCTGTTTTACAAGCACATGACTTCAAACCAGTTTAATAGTTGCTATTTCTTCATTTATTGGAACATTACTGAGACTTTAAAGTTGAAAACATCACCATTAATTGTCATTCTTGTAATGTATATGGCCTGGTTAATGTTTCTCTGATGCTGGTTTAGCACATTGGTTAAAGGAATATTGTCTACTCATTTTCAATATTAAAATATGTTATTACCTTAACTAAGAATTGTTGATACATCCCTTTATCATCTGTGTGCGTGCACGTAAGCGCTGGAGCGCGCTGCGACGCTTCGATAGCATTTAGCTTAGCCCCATTTATTCAATGGTACCATTTAGAGATAAAGTTAGAAGTGACCAGACACATCAACGTTTTTCCTATTTAAGATGAGTAGTTATACGAGCAAGTTTGGTGGTACAAAATAAAACAGCGCTTTTCTAAGCGGATTTAAAAGAGGAGCTACATTTTATGGCGTAATAGCACTTTTGGGAGTACTTCGACTCGGTGCAGTAACACCCTCCCTCTCCCATTATGAGAGTGAGAAGGGGAGCGGACTTTTCAGGCGAGTCGAAGTACTCCCAAAAGTGCTATTACGCCATAAAATATAGTTCCTCTTTTAAATCCGCTTAGAAAAGCGCTACGTTTTATTTTGTACCACCAAACTTGCTCGTATAACTACTCGTCTTAAATAGGAAAAACGTTGATGTGTTTGGTCACTTCTAACTTTATCTCTGATTGGTACCATTGAATGAATGGGGCTAAGCTAAATGCTATCGAAGCGTCGCAGCGCGCTCCAGCGCTTACGTGCACGCACACAGATGATAGAGGGATGTATCAACAATTCTTAGTTAAGGTAATAACATATTTTAATATTGAAAATGAGTAGACTATTCCTTTAATAGTAATACCACTCAACCGGCATGATTTTCTCCTGAAGTTGCCGAATAAAGGAACTTCTGCGGGAAAAGCTATGTGCCAGCCTTACTGGTGTTTTAAGCCGAGAAAATGCATCAGATTGTAATAAAAGTGCCAAAACTTAGTCATGATCTACAGGCAGCAGCTTAGTCCAATTTCGGAAAGACGAAAATGTTTAAATAACTCATACATTTCTTATTTTCTTGGCTCTTACAACAAGCCCCATAAGTAATCCAGAATGTCCAGAGCATGTATTCACCTTCCACTTAACAGGAACACATTGTGCTTTAGGAGGTACGTCTGGCATACTTTTGGCATATAGCATATGGATGTGATTTTCTTCATTAGCTTGTTTTTCCATCGGCAACCAGGGGGCCTGTGCGGAGAAAGAGGGCAGGAAAACTCCCTAGACGCTGATTTCCACGCTCCGTGTTTCAACCGGAGAAAACGGAAGTGATTTTAAACAACAAACTGCAAACGCCACGCTCCGAAGGCCACACTGAAAGCAGCATATTGCCCTGGATCTTATCTTTTCTTATCTGGAAAAGTCGTGAACCTCAAAAGCTGCACTTTCGTTTATACACGAGGCGTGAGGGGGCGACCTTCCACTGAGCGAGCACAAACCGGCCATATGGAGATGCTTACAAGAAGCTTGTGTACAGATTTCCACTTCGTTTTTTTATGTTTGGTCAGGTTCTGCACATGTGGCCATGGTTAGCGTTCAGAGGAAATTGTGAGGGGACGATCAAGAGAGCCCATATTAAGTTACATATTGCTTAATCCCTCTACCTCGCTTAAGGGTTCGGTACCCGTGTGGGCAGACACGTGTGGTGGGTCGTCACATACCGCCTCATATATTTGAGAATGGCTGACGTACGGCAGGATTCCCTGACCTGTCTCAGAAGGGGGCCTCTTCTAATGTTTACCGATGCACTTAAGGGAATCTCTGTGCTTTGTATGGCTTTTTGACAAAGAAGAAACGTTGAAAGTGAACTTTGCAAGTAACAAAAAATAGAAAATTATTATTATTATTACTTTTTCGACTAAGACCGAGCTAAGCCAATGGAGGTGTGGCTCAACAATGAGGGAAATTTCACTCTGTTGATACTTCGGGAACTCATGTGTGTCATTCATGAGGCCGTGATTCACACCAGACAACCAAAACGGACCTCGTAACCCATAAATGTACTGTCAATCCAGACGCAGACGATTTTAGTTTATTATTTTGGTCCAAATGCATGCGGAGGAAAATATGAATGCAAGAATACTAACACAAAACATAGAATTGTGCCATAGTCAGTAATAAAAGATGGCAGTTGTAGGAAATTTTGTACGCTTTTGTGTTACTTTTATATAAACAATTAATAGCTTAGACGTCCATGTGGCCATTAAAAACTATCCCAACTACAAAATGACTCTCTTGACTTGCTTAAAGAGAAATATGTCTCTGAGGATGAAGTTAGAAATGAGTGGGAAAATCACATTGACATATTTTCATAACCACCACTATCATGCCCTCGAGCAAGCCAATGTGGTGAGCAGACTTTACCCCAAGACTCCTCATCAACATCCAGCAGACGAAACCTTCGCACCCCTACCCTAACACCCGCAAAACCAAACACTCAATACAAAACTCAATGAGGTAGTTCATTCCCCATTTCCCCGGTGCCTCGTATCTCTTCAGTACTTTAATAATCGGCTGTTCCGAGGGGATTTCACCGTAATTTATAAAAAATGTACTTGGATGAATGTGTCAGCTACTGTAAATTACTAGTAAATAGTCAATTAGTCACCTACAATGTAAAACTACAGTACGTGACCTAGTAAATCTGCTTTAGAGCAATTTAAGCGTTATGGATGTGACATTTACAGTGAAAAATTTGAATATAATTTCTCAGAGAATTTATTTATTACCGATATACTAAGCCGTCTGTTTATATTTTCCTTAAAGGGGCCATGTCACAATACTTTTTTAAGATGTAAAATAAATCTTTGGTGTCCCCAGAGTACACGTGTGAGGTTTTAGCATTAGCATTAATGCAGATTAAGGGGCGCTATTATTATAATAAGATCTCCTTATGACATCATGACAACATGCTTGCGGAGAATGGTTTACCAAAACTAAGTTACTGGGTTGATCTTTTTCACATTTTCTAAGTTGATAGACGCACTGGGAACCCAATTATAGCACTTAAACATGGAAAAAGTCAGATTTTTATGCCATGGCCCCTTTAACCCCTGATGATAGAGTCCAGAGATATAAGATATCAGTTTATAATCTCATGTTTTCTATTTTAGATAAGGGAAATATACATGTGTTAAGGATGTGACAAAAAAGGACGCACGTTTTCATACACTCTCAGAAAAAAGGTACAAGAAGGTACAAAGGTTGTCACATGGACGGTACCTTTTCAAAGAGTACACTTTTGTACCTATGTGCGCATTCCTGAGAAAGTTTGAGAAAATTATGAATTTGCACTTAACAAACTATGAAATAAACAAATAAAGGACTTTGAGTCTGTCTAAAGCAACAGCGTTATCTTTGAGACATTTAACATGCACCATTGCTCTACAATGTAATAATAACAGGCTTTACCAGACCAAATTCTTACAATTTTAGGAAACCACATCAGTGATGAGACTTTTAAGACCCAAACTTCAAAGATCAGGCCTTCTATGATTAAAAACTGCCTGGTTAAAGAGTCTGGGAGGATCTGTAAGGCTCTTAAGGATCTGGAGGGTTGGTAAGATCACAGCCCTGCTGTATATTGGAAGCTTAAGTAAGATACTTCCACCATTACAGTATATAAACAATTATTGTCAAATACTCAAAGACTTCAAACATATCATGCACAAGTTATGACTTATTATGGAAAAGCTCTTCAGCCAATATCTATCTCTATAGTCTTTTGTACTTATTGATTTGTGGTGTGGATTCCCAAGCCAAGTTTTTGGAGAGCTTAAGAATCAGCAAGGCTTTGAATGACTTCAATCAGACAACCACAAAGGCTTCTTTCTTCATCTGAAAGGATTGGGTTCCCATAGTGCAGCCCTCAGGGGCCTCTCTACAGGCCCACAACAGGTAACTTATACACAAAACAACCAGACTTCCACTTAAGAAAATATCATTTAATTACTGAACTAGTGTCTGGTGTCCCATTGTCTGTTTCACTTCATCGCAACCATGAAGGGGGACCACGAAGCTGATCAAGCTGAACTGCAACCTGAAAGATCGGTTTTATAAAATCCTGAATCACATCTGAACTGCTGAAAAGCACTGTCTGCACAACATGAAGCCCACATCAGAGGCACAAGTGTTCAATATTGACTTCCGCTTGTAAATAATAGACTGCAGCTTGGCCTGATAGAATGCAGACAGGTTATTATAGTAGACTCAAACAAAGATCTGACACCAGAATATTCTGTTTGTAATGCTGCATTCAGACCAGCCACGGTAGAGGTGTCAAGCGCAAGTGATTTCAATGTTAAATCAATGTGAAGACGCGTTGACGCGCATCTGGAGGTATCGGGGCGCGAATGACGCTTTTAGTGCGGCGAGAATTGAGCGTTGCCGCGACAAACACGCAACTTGAAAAATTTGAACTTTGGCGGAAAAATGTGCCCCGTTATCCAATCAGGAGCTTGCTCTAGTAGTGACGTGATTACAGGAAGCGAGCGGAGTCGCAGAAGCCCCTCCCATAACGCAAATTTCCGCGTGAATGTCTCGATGACTAGAATTTCACGTGTGGCTTTCACGGCAAACTAGATGCGGTAGACGCGAATTTGACGCCTCAAACGCGGCTGGTGAGAACCTACTATAACACATACGCTGTTCACTCCTTTACTATTCCCTAAATCGCAAATGAAATGGTTTATTTCACATTAACTGTTTGTCAAATTTTTCATGTGGATTGTATTAGTTGATAACAAAAACAACTGCTTGACATGTTTATATACCACTATGCTTATTTAATTTACTTAAAAATATTAATTATATTTAAAATAAAAGTTACAATTTCTAATGCTGCTAATTTACTAAACAATACTATTATTCAATTCAGGCCTAAAGGATTTGGCATACTCTGTTTTTTTACGCATACGTGAACGGGCGTGTATAGTCAAATGCACAGCCATGCATAAACATACTTCGTTTGACTCATACACTTGTGTTAAAGTTTAACGCATGCTCATTATGAAAAACTGCAATACCTATCGTGGCCAACATACTACATAAAAATAATACTGTGTTATTGAAAGTTACCAAGGGGACTATTTTCGGGCACTGCATAATATCATTGTGCCTGCTGCAGCCATGTTACAGCAGAAAAGTCCTTGATTATTATGCTAGAATGAGAGTATAGTTCCTAGCCATATCGGCCTAGAAAATTACAAATTTTAATTTTCCGTACGTCTTAGTACCCAATGTAACTACAGAAGAGTCAAGTTTTGGTCATTTTTGAATGCAAATGGTCTAATCAGATTCAATGGGTTATGCTAAGACATGCTAAAAGTAGTAACGCCAGACCCGGAGATCAGCTGTATGGATTCCAAAACTTCAAAAATCAAATGTTTAACTCTAGGGGAGCTGGAAAACTATCTTTTCTTTTCTAAAGTGGAGTGTCCATTTAAAAGGATTAAAAATAAAAATTCTGTCATCATTTTCTCACCCTTATGTTGTTCTAAACCTGTATGAATTTCTTTTTTTCTGATGAACACAAAAAGCAGAAATTTTGATAAATGATGGTAAGGACACAGCTGACTGTATCCATTGACTTCCATTTCACAAATACAGTTGACTGTTAAACTGCTACTGGTAAATTGCAGTTAACAGGTCATGTGTGAACAGAACCTTTCTGGTAAATGAGTGCTGCTAATTTACCAGTAAGAGAGGTTGTACGATTACCAGTAATTTACTGATAAGTGCTATGTGTGAACGTTAAAGGTGCTCCAAGCGGATTCACGCGTTTTAGACCATAAAACATTTTTTGTTACATACAGCAAACATCTCCTCACTATCTGCTTGCTACCTGACTGCTGATCAAACTGTAAAAAAACGCAATCTCTATAGACAGCCCAGGCTCCACAAACGGCAATAACAACACAGTGGCCAAACCTAGCACCACGAAACATAACGTGTTCCAGCCAATAAACGACAAGAAGGATTTGGGGTTGGGGGTTGGGCACGTTCATGAAAGCACGGAAGGGAGGGGGACGGAGAGGAGTTAGCTACACTCCGTTTGTTTGAAAACAGTTTAAACCTCAACAAAAAGTGACGTCACACAGATTCGCTTAGAGTGCCTTTAAATAAAGATTATGGTATTTAGAACAGGCGACGTCAGAACAAGCTGACAGCTTTGGCCCAATCATAACTTTTTGATTCAGATGACGCATTCTGTTTACGGACATTTCACACGCACAAGACGTAGGTTGCGACTCTTCCCCAGTTCAGTTCCGTTTGGAGTCGCCTAATGCGATGTTGTTCGGTCACAAGCAATTTTGCGACTGTCAGCATTTGCCAAAGAAGTGAAAACAACAAAATATGGACCATAGATATGAAGTCATAACCCGCCATTGTTTACAAATACAAGACTGAACTCGCCGCGCAGCAGTTTATAGGTAACTTCAGTTACTACCGGAGTTTACCGGTATCTTGGTACTGATGTGTGAATTATTTTACTTGTAAATTCATTTTGGTAAATTTATGGTAATTTGCTGAAATTACTGTGTGAAAAAGGCTATAAACGGTTTCATCGGACGCACGTGATACACGTCTGAATCCGAACCTTACTTCCGGTTTCGTTTTTTTTAATGGTCTGACTAGTTGCTAAACTGATCTCTTAAAGAAATGCCTCGTCGAAAATAACACATGTTTTGATTTCCTAGGTAATCTATGTGTTGTTTTTTTGCTTGTTATATAATTAAACTACATTTAAAGTACTTTGTTGTTATTTATTCTTAGCGGAGTTCATGCGGACTGCGACAGCCGCTTGTTTATGTTGTTACTGCTGAAACGGTCTATAGTAGGAATTAGGAAAAGCAAATATGATGGAATTCAATGGGTACCGTCAACTGTGTGCTTACCATTATCAAAATATCTTTTTCATCATTTATCACAATATTTCCAAAATATGTATTTAAAAAAATATTTAATTGATTAAAGAGCACCAATTTTCTGATTCACGATTTTACATTTCCATTGGTGTGTGAGTGTGTATTAGTATCCACACAATTGGATTTCTGATTATTCAACATGTTGTAATCGAAACGCCTCTGACGTGCTTCCGAGCAGATTCAGATGCCCTGAACACACTGCGCACCACAAAAATCTGATAATTGGTTCAACCATAAAGACAATCAGGATTTTACCTAGGATTGTCATAAGTACACTAAATACAGCCCAATTATCTTTGGGTGTGTGCCAGGCTTTAGTTGCATGAAGTCTTATGTGGACAAAGAATTGCTTATCGCTAAAAGCCTGTGTCACGTCCATTTAGAAAAGTTAAAAATAATAATAATAATAATAATAATTCCTTACATTTATATAGCGCTTTTTCTCAGTACTTAAAGCGCTTTACATATGAATGGGGGAATCTCCTCAACCACCACCAAAGTTGTGTATAGACAACCCAGATATAAGAAAGTATGAGAAAGATTTAACATGCTTACCCTAGGCCCTCTTTTTCCTGCTAATCCTGGCTTGCCAGGGGGTCCTGGAGGTCCCTGAAAGAAAAAAAGAGGCAACACTGTGACAAAATGCAAGGCCTTTTAGTGTTAAAATCTACTTGCTGATATGTAATATGGTACAATATATGCTATGCTTACAGTATAGTACACTTGGTGTGACTGTAGTCCATAAGGGTGTACAAAGAATAATGTTTTCAATTTGTGTAAAAATAATATAATATATGTTGTTAGCAGAATTCAAATCTGTTGTGCTGAAAGCTTCTGTACAATACAGTGCACAAGTTTTAATCTAAGGCAGCTTTATTAATTTTGACCATTGTATAGTTTAAAATTAATTACACATACGAGTTATAAAAACTGAGGGGTAGTAATGAAGAGATCACATCATTCTTTTTCTTCACATAAGCACAATCTGATACTACATCCAAAATTTCAGTCAGTGCATCTGGCAATAATTTGATCAAACTTGTAAAAACTTCCTTATAGTAATATCTCTATCTGTAGTGCATGAAGGATTTCAATCAATTATCACATAATTTAATTGTAATGTAGATATTGACTCTGTATTTTTGTATGTTTCAAGTGACATACAAATTTGCTTACATATAAATTCTCAGAGACAATTCCTGGCAATGTTTTAAAACACCTGTAGCCCTGGAAAATCCCTTATGCTCATACTGAAAACACTTTTGCCAATGTTTGTAGTTCAGTTTGAAAGCAACTGACATGATTTCAACATAAATGCTACAATATTCCGAACAAACATGAACTGCTTTAATATACTGTACTGTATTTAGTTTCTGTGAAATAAACTGCTGAAACAAAATGAACTTCATCTCCTCACATTAATATGATTAATAAAAGGACTGGAATAAGACATCTTATTGGAATAAGATCACTCAACATAATAATATAAGAGATGTTTTGCATACAGTCTGTCTGCTTGATTCAGATGAGATAACAGTACTACAGTAACTTCGAGAGAGAGAGAGACCCCTGGAGCCCCCTTCCATTCTCTTCTACGTGGCAAATTTCCTGAATGAGAGCAATCTCTCTTTCTCTCTGTGTCTCCAAGAAAGAATAGAGGATTTGAAAAGGAGGAAACAGGGCCTTCTGTAGTAGAGCCTTCGGGATCTTCAAAAACTGCTCACTGTGCTTTCTGTGTGACAGACATACTGAACAGCACATCTGGATGTTATTTGTTTTTGGAAAAGAGATCAGTAGTTCACTGTATACTATACACACGGCATTGCACACTGCTGGCCAAATATATTATTACAAACGTCAGCTTAAGTACATTCAAATCTTTAACACTCATCAGAACATTAATTCTCAACCATGTAAACAAGTTTTACATTTAAAATGTAGTTAGTTTGCTTAAATCTGTAACTTTTGCCTCTCTTATAGCCCTCTGTGTTTGAAACATAAAATGACATGCTAATTTACATGCTTATCTTTACGTGTATTGGAAAACAAGTTAAAGGAAAACACACCGATTTTCAATATTTTACTATGCTCTTACCTCAAATTAGATTAATTAATACACCCCGATCTTTTTTCAATGCATGCAATCTTTGTACAACGCTTCTTGAATGTGTTAGCCTTTAGCCTCGCCCCATTCATGCTGATATTTTGAGCGAATAAAAAATAAGAACTATATTGTGTGGCGGAAGAGCACTTAGTTTGCAGCAGTAGGGCTGTCACTTTTTATCTGCTATTCGAATATGCATTCGAACATGACGTGACATATCCGTATTCGAACTATAAATAAACCATCTGGTTTTTAAAGTGCCATGTTTAGCGCATTTTTTACAGTAACACCTCGTAATAGGAAGGAGGCTGAGAGTGAGACCGACGGCAACTGTGCACAAGAGAGAGAGTCAAATTGGACCAACATGAACCTAATGTGCATGTCAAGATAGAATTATAGTTTGTATATAAAATGACATTATTATTTATAGTGTTAAATATTATAGCAGAATAAAAAGCTTGTGTTAATACGTTCGCATTATGAAATTAGCATGTATGAAGATAATTTCATCATGTTTACAATGCAATGTAAACTTTATATTAAACTACAACAGCATTTGTCTTGTAAAGGGATTTTAAATGATCATGTGCTGACTGTCGCGTGAGTCAAGTGAGCTCTGCTTAACTCATCGGTAAGTTTAATTTCATCTCAAATATCAAATGGTTTGCGCTCTCTATCATTGAAAACGGGCATGCAAACAGCACGCGCAGAGATAATGTACTTGTCAATGACGGCTCACAAACGCGCGAGATAGTCTATGTATGTGTGCTTGTTGTCAATGAGATTTCTTCTCACAAACAGGCTCAAGCACGGGATATGTGTGCTTGTCAATGAAGGGCATTATATCCGCGGAATTCAGCTGAGTTTTCCGCCGAAATCTGCGGGCGCGAATTTCGTTTGGGTTTGGCTATATGCCTTACTCCTGCTGCTGTTGAAGTTGTCACCTGTTCTGAGTCGTTGTTATTCATAAGTTGATAACCTGCTGTTTCAAACAAGGATTAAAAAAAAAGTAATGCAGACAGCCCTGTTTATGACTGTCACTGTTAATAAATTGAATAATTGAATCTCCATTACGTTTTTTTTTTTTTGATGCGCGCAGGGGGCACCTAGATATTCAAATATATTTGGATACATTGCATGATATTCGATATCCGTTCGAATTAGATTTTTCTCAAAAGTGACAGCCCTAGCGCACAGTAACATCATCGCCCCTGACTACTCCCACTCTCGC
Source organism: Misgurnus anguillicaudatus (assembly GCF_027580225.2). NCBI lineage: Eukaryota > Metazoa > Chordata > Actinopteri > Cypriniformes > Cobitidae > Misgurnus > Misgurnus anguillicaudatus. The sequence goes on from NC_073358.2 coordinate 8,694,033, forward strand.
TCAAACTTCCGTCAATATTACTGCGCCATACAATGTAGTTCTTATTTTTTATCCGCTTAAAAAAATCGCCACGTTTCATTTTGTGCCACCATACTTACTCGTGTAACTACTCATTTAACAGTCTTTAAATAGCAAAAACATGGAAGTGTTTGGTGGCTTCTAAATTCATCCCTGTTTGGATCCTAAAGAATGAATGGTGCTAGGCTAAATGCTAACACATTCACGACGCATTGTACAAAGATTAAGTGCACGCATTGCAAAAGGATAGGGATGTATTAATTTGTCTAAGTTAAGGAAAGAACAAAGTAAAATACTGAAAAACAGTGGTGTTTTCCTTTAAACAACTGACATATCCCACAAAATTGGACCTGACAGCTTAACATATAAATCATTAGGGATGCACTGAAAGGAAAATTCTTGGCTGAAGCCGAATAACATAAAACACTCAGCCGAATGCCGAAAACATGCTTTTTTCATTCTCCTAATTATTTTGCCAATTTTCTCACCATTGCACAATGAACATTTTTTAACATTCCAGCAAGCCTTATAGGGCCTTTTGGGGCTGCTTACACTTGGTATTAAGATGTGTTTTCTTCGTTCGGATCAAAAGTGGACGACAGAGACACATCACGTTTACACCTGGTATTTAAATCCGTCTATTTTGTCCACTTTTGACCGCTTCTGTCCTGATTACTTTGAGGGGGTGGTCTGTGGAGACTGTGGGCGTGTCTCTTTCTGTCATTTAAACGCGAGCGGGAGTAATGATGAGTTTACATGGACACAAACTAATATTATGTCGTTGCTTGTGTAAACATGCTGCACAGTGTTTTGTACATGTAAGTTATATGTTAGAGCTTTCTCTGATATTTCAGCGCAAGATTGCGCAACTTTCACACGCTTGCAAAATGAAACTATGCAAGATCAGCCACTTTAGTTTTATCAATGAAAGGCTAAAAATTGCACTGCACACCGTGTTCACGCCAGAAGTCAGAAAATATGTAAAACATAGTGTTCAGTTCCTCAGATTAGATAAATGGGCGGAGAGAATGCGGTCCGTGTGGCTGTTCAAACACATTCAACCACATGTGCGTTTACACTACAAAAGCAATCCGATCGAAAGGGTTTTTCGACCACCTCTGAATGTGGTTGGAAGTGTTCAAAAGTGGACGAGCTCAAAACGTTTTAAACACCATTTACACCTGACAGTAACGTTGTCCACTTCGATTCCATCTATGAAAACGCATGTTAATTCCAAATGTAAACAGTCATTGACACTGGGTCACTTCTCTGATCATAAAGCTGATTTGTTAAACCTTTTCTATTTACATTTGGCCACACAAATGAGTCTTGGATAAATGGATATTAATCCTAATCTTTTATTTTTCTGCAAAAAGTGCAATTACATATTCATTACTCCAACTTAAAAAAACTTGCAAGGACGCTGAAGCCCAGAGTATAGTCTATTTTTTTATGTGTACGCGAACGTACGCACACAGTTGAACGCACAGCCTTTACTTGAAGAGTTTCGTTGCAAAACGAGATAAATCCATTTTTTAACATTTTTGTCAAAACATGTTTATTATTATGTTATCATGTTATTATTTTGTTTTATGGTGCTACTTAGCTGTAAAGTTATGAAGGTTTAAATCAAAACAAACCAACTGCAGTTGCATTGAAATTAATTGGAATGCACAACCAAAAAACGAGATTTCTGAACAATTAAAAAAATGGTGGTTATCTCGTTTTGCAACGAAACTCTTCACTTCTAGCTTTTGCAACAAAAGGCAGCACTTACTGTATGTTGAGCAGTGCACGGGAGTGTGCTTGCTCAGTAAGGGTCAAGAGAGAGAGTTGAGCGATGGCTTTTGTTAATAAATGTTTTATCTCTCGTTTAATATAAGCGTGTTTATCATTGTAGGACTGGTTCTAGGAAGTTTTTATTACATACTGCTGATGCTCTTCATCATTGCTCTTCTCATCTATAAGGAGTCTCTCGCTCTCCCTGCTTGTGCATTTAGCAGAGTATCCAGGATCATCATCGCCGCTGTGTCTTTCTTATACGCTGCATATTGTTCAGGATGTCTTTATTTTAAATGATTAAGGAAACTTGTAATGCAACTGCATTTGTGAAGCTCGCGCACCTCTCACTCAGCGTTGGTTGCTATTTGATCACGTCATCAAAAGCCTCAGTAGCCATATTTCCATCACCATGATTTTATGCACATTTTGAAGTATTGCATCAAAAACGAGTGATGGAAACGGCAATGTTTTTGACTCAAAATCCCTTTTGGACGCAACTTTGATTATTAAGTACATTTACATTTATGCAGACCTTTTTATTCATAGCAACTTACAGTGCATTATAAGGTATACATTTTATTAGTACGTGAATTTCCTAGGGAACAAACTCCATGACCTTTGTTCTGCTAACACAATGCTCCACAAACTGAGCAACAGGAACACTTGAAATAAAAAAAGTTTAAGAATTGTATTTTTTCTGTGGTGTAAATGTGATCTTCTGCCCTGCGACCTCACTATTTAACTACAAGGAAAAAACGTGTAAGCATTACATAGCCCAAACTCCAGCAGCCGGTAATGGCCATTCAAAGGATTTTATAAACTAGGCTTAAAACCAAGACCACCAAAAGCTCAAAGGCAACAATGACACTTTTTCCAGCCTCCAGAAGTCTGCATCCAGAAGGGTCTCGTAACCAGTAAAAGCTGTATTAGTGTGTGGTATATTATGTGCTGAGTCCTTGAGACGTAATGAAAACCAAACCAACAGGAATCCATATTGATGTAAAGTAACATGCAGGGTTCAAATATAGCAAAAAAGGCAGACACTAAGGCCAAAGCATAATGTAGAACCAAAGGACACATGGCCACGGCCAATAATTCATGATTCTTCAAAATAATCAAAACTCACTTGCCATCTGGGCACCATATGCCACAATTTAAATGAAAGAAAATGATCTACATACCATGTAGCGCTAGTGGTCTGTTGCAAGCCGAACACCTTGTCATTATGGTTTTGTAAGCTGGCTCAGCAAGAAAACTTTGACCTTCGCTAAAAGAATCTACTAGAATAATATTTGAATGTAAACATAATCATTCGAGTAGTCTGACAGAACAGATGCACTCAATTATTGCAATGCCTCTTAAGAATGCAATCTAAGGTAATGTTAACTTTACCTGCCAAACCTCAACCGTGACCGCCACTGTCACGATTAAGAAATATGGCTGACGGTTAATTGCCTAATAAATTGTGACGATTATGACAATAAATTGTAAATTTTTTAATAAATGTACCTTTTAAAAACTGAAAATTCTTAAGAAATAAACTGTCTGAAAAATAACTGAAAATAAAAATGTCTTCAAAATAAACTGACTATACCAGAACAGGTCTTAAATAGTAGCCAATCCTACTAAGGTCATATTAGTACTGGATTACATGTCTGTATTGGCTGCAAAAAAAATCAATTCCTTACAGATCCTTAAGAATAGCATCCTTCACGTACCTAAATTAGGAATATCGGTTTTGGAAATGTATGTTTTACCTCGCAGTTTATACTACTTAATTTCTTAAAATACCATTTTTGCACCAGCTTTGCAATACATCATGTTAAACTGTCTGTTAAGGAGCGCCATCTGATACGGTCTTGTTTATACAGGCGCTGCAGCTCCCCCTTGTGTTTATTAAAGAGATGTGCAATCATTGCGGTGATCTGAAATCATCGCAATGAGGTCACACAATCGCGAGACGATTATTTAATCATTGTGACAGCCCTACCCCAACCTTAATTTATCTAAACTTCAACACTATTACTATATAATAATTGCTGTAAAGACAAGAAACTTACAAAATATCACATACATGCTTTACCAACAAACAACAACAAACCTTGTTGTCACCAAATGCAAGACACTTGTGTGCCAATTGTCTCAGTATGCTCACATTCCACTGCAAAAAATGATTTTCAAGAAAAAAAATCTTAGTATTTTTGTCTTGTTTTCAGTAAAAATATCTAAAAATTCTTAAATTAAGATGCTTTTTCTTGATAAACAAAATGACCCAAGAAAATAAGTCTAGTTTGTAGACCAAATATATCAAATTTAAGTGATTTTATGCATAAAACAAGCAAAAAATCTGCCAATGGGGTAAGCAAATTTTTCTTGAATTTTTCTTGAATTTAGTGCATTTTTTACTTACCCCACTGGCAGATTGTTTTGCTTGTTTTATGCACAAAATCACTTAAATTGGATATTTTTGGTCTAAAAACCAGACTTATTTTCTTGGGTCATTTTGTTTATCAAGAAAAAGCATCTTAAAATAAGATTTTTTAGATATTTTACTGAAAACAAGACAAAAATACTAAGAATTTTTTTTCTTGAAAATCATTTTTTGCAGTGTAGATATAATATTTATTACCCAAACATTTTGTTTCATTGAGTTCGTATTAAAACAGGTAAAAAAAATCTATTCTGTAATATGTACTTTTGTCTCATATCACCTGTAATGTTTAAGCATTTCTTGACTCCACAGTAAAAATAGCAATTTTGCCTTCATTGTCCCAATATTAATGGAGGGCACTGCATATTGAGCACCCCCAAAATTCGTAAAAATACAGAGATGTCAAATTTTAAGTATATCACCTATCTAAGAGCATGAATAAACACTTCTAAGACTTACTGGTGGTCCAGGTTCCCCTTTCAGTCCAGGTATCCCAGCCAAGAGGGAGTACTGGGTTGGTTCCAGGTCAAAGGTTTGAAAACCGTCGGTGGCAGCAGGGGTGACAGAAATAAATGAGGTGTGTTTTGCTTCGACGAAGGAAAATCTCTGTGACGGAGTTGTTGTCATGTCTGCCATACTGAATTTTGTTGTTGCAGAAGTTGGGATATCCATTTTATTTGTGGTTGGTTTGATAGTAACATCCGTTCCATTGTCTTGTAACATGTTATTTACAGTTGTCCTCAGGAGGTTCTTCATAGGTGTGCTTTGTTGAGTCGGCTTCGGTGATGTTCCCACTGCGAGGGCGGCCATGACAGTGTGCGCCGTTGCCTGTAGGGGGAGCTGTAATGTGGGCTGGGGTATCGTTGGTGGCACTGTGCTTTGTACAGACAGGACAGCAGCAGGGTAAGATGAGATTAAAGTGGATGTGTTTAGACCTTGCGAGGTTTGCACCTTGCTTTGTGTATCTCGTAGTGAAAAACTAGGACTATGTCTGTCGATCGGGGTCTGGACCGTGACAGACACATTAGGGTCCAAAGGCAGCAGCGGTAAAAGAGGAGAGAGGTTTGGCCGAAAGGTGTCAGCTTCCCTGCACTGTTTTTTAATGTACTTGCAATAATTGTGAGCTGCCTTAGCAGAAGGATGTATATCAAACTGGCATATGGCTCCTTCAAACTGCACAGAGTTCTGGCTCATTTTTCCCAAACGAAAGGAGCCCTCCGGATCCAGGGTTTCTTCGTTTTTAAAATGCAAATTTGCATGTACGCTCATTTTCCCACAAGAAGTATATAACGTAACACTCTGAGCTTGGAATTCCAAAGCCATGTTGTGCCACTGGCCATTGTGAACGTCATAATTGAAATATACAGTGTTCTGGCCCAAATAAACTAAGATTTTCCCAGGGATGAACTGCATTCCCAGTTGCAGTCTTTTTCTCTTCGTCACAGTGGTGAAGAGGAAAGCATTGTTAATGCGATGAGAACACACGCTTAGGATAAGCGTAAACGTTGTGCCCATCGACGTAGGCACGACGGATTTTACTGGGATGTCGATCCGCGCCCTCTGGGTTAGGATAACTCCGGATTTGAAGGGTATAACGCCTTGAGGTCTTTTTCCGACCAATCCCAGCCTTTGCAGGACATCCACATCTACAAAGAGGAAAAAAATAGTCAGTTTTCAAAAAGTCATTATTACGCATACATTATACGTAGGCCAAAGTAAGCAATAGATCTGATTGATTGTTGCAGGGGACAGAAGGATTGCACCTGCTTATTACAATAACCATTAAAAAACTGATCATTAACAGCTCCGTACACTAGTAACCTAGCGCTGGGTCAGAAAGGGACGAGTCTAGCAGCTGGGTTGAAATGAACCCAGAAAATGTTTATATTTGACCCAAAATGGGTTAAAACAACACAGTATTTTGGGTTGATACAACCCAGCATGAGTTAAATCGTCCCTTTATAACAATTCACACAATTGTAAAATCACATCAGAACTAATGTGCAGTAAAATGGGTCTCGAAGTGAAAGGGTGGATTTCAAATGTCTATAGGATTTACACAGCCATAGGTTTTTAACCCTGTACTGCCTGGTGCTGTTTATGATGTAGCTTTACTGTATGCATACACTGCACACAAGTATGAGCTCTTAACATTACGCAAATAACTAACAGCGATGACAAAGCAAAACAACAATGAATGCATAAATAAATCATCAAATGCCAAAACAATCCTATAACACTAACACGCTGTATACACGCTAAAAAGACCGCCAAACATTTTCCCTACAGTTCATTTATTAAACTCACAATGTAATCACTGTTTTATTGTTACATACATTGATTTGTTTTTTTTATGTGAATGTATGTTATCCAATATAATGTGACTACAATTATGCATACTATATAGGTGTATATCAGGGGTGTAGCTAGAATTTTATTTTTGGGGGGTCCCATCTTAAAATGAGGGGGCAATAACTTAACACTTATAAATAAAACACCTGTACATATTTAAAACAGCATATTTACTTCACTCTTTCAGCAGAACATGAAGTAGACTCAGATGATGTAGATGGCACATTTTCTCCTTCTCGCTTATCTTTCCGTGCTTTTTTGAAAACGCGTAATATTGTACTTTGCGCGCCAGCTGCCATTGTCACCGAATATTAATGAACTCTCATGCGAAGATGACAGCGTAACTTACACACAACAACACATGACATGAGCTAATCCAATCAAGTTTAAAAACAGCTGCATTTTACCGTGCAGCATTTTGATTGGTCAATCTATCAATCAGACTAAGAAATCAACATTTTCTTATTTTATTTTAAGCAATTGGAAATCTGAGGGGGCGAACATGTAAATGAGGGGGCCAAGGCCCACCCAGGCCCCCTCGTGGCTACGCCCCTGGTGTATATTAATATTATTTATTAGGGGTGCACCAATTCAACATTTCTGTGATGAGATTCGATAACTTCGATTGACACAACCGATACTGATACATACCGATAGTTTTGCTTTTTATCATGTCATGAAATCCTAGTGCTGAGCGTACAAACTGCAATTCTTTTGTCATTGTGCCCCAATGTGATAGTGAGAAAATTGCTTTTATCTGCCAATACTGGTTATAGGCCAACATATCGACGCATCCCTACAAGAGCTGTGTATCGGCAAGAATCTGGCGATTCGGATTCACTCCACAATATGCTGTTGGGGTGGTGCGGTATATTGAGCTGCTGAGCGATTGCCGATATATTGGATATTTCTTATTTTAGGAATAGAATAAAATATCATTTTAGGTAAGCTGTCATCAAGAGGACATACAAACTTTAGTAAACAAAAATTAACATACATTTTACAAAACTGCTTGACTTTTGTCAATTTAATTTTTGCCTTTTATGTGAAAAAAGCCTAAATGACGCCACACTTTAACTATGTACACTGAAGAGGGTGCTGGAACAATACTTTTATCCTCCATTACTAGCAGAAAACGCTAACATTAGTGGCGCACCCCTATGCAAGTACTTACTGTCACTTAAAGTTTATAGATAAGAAAAATGCGGTCGGTATGTAAACTCAAAGCGAAACAACTGTCATGAATCTTATATGAAAAAGATCAATATTGCGTTTTTGAGAATAGGTACAGTATCAGCAAACAAAATAGCCCGGTATGCATGTGTATCAATATTTTCTTAGACCCCCCAACCCCTACTCATAATAATGATTCATAAGTTGGGCTGTTTGATCCGATTTTGTGGAATATGTCAGTTGTTCTTCGATACACATAAAGATAAGTACGCAAAATAGCAGGGAATTTTACGTCAAATTAAAGTAAACACAGCATGAGTTTGGCCAATGTCATGCTTTTATCTGCTGATTATAGGCCGATATATCAGTGCATCCCTATTATTTAGACAGGAATTTGTTTGGGAATGTGCTTTCCCAGATAAGTCTTGTTCCTTCCAAAGTTTTTATCATCAGGAGGTTAAAAATATAAAAGCAGATTTTCTGTAAAGTTGCAAACTAGTGTAAAGACATTGAAAACATTAAAACTTACAGTACAATACTGTATAAAAGCACTATACAGATAAACATAAAGATGACAATGCATGCTTGCTGTAATTGCTTTTTTTACAGTCTTCCCATATTAAGAAAATGTAATTAACTGTGGTGTAACTGTGGTAAAAAACAGTCAGTGTGATTTGTCTTAGGCCTGTCAGCTGTGAATATTCAGTAATGTGTTTAGAATATAAAACAAATGACGACATGCATCACAAAACCAAACAAAATCAAACCCAAATACATCCCATCTGAGCAAAATCCAGCTTAACCATGGCAGTTAAAAATATACCCCCTATGAGAACTAAATGAAAAGCACATGTTAATGGGATAATGTGTATACTTCTTTTCTCCCAAGTCATGTATCACTTAAACCATAGATAATGAACAGCAGATTGAACTGGATTGATGAAAGCGAGAAGAATGTCTGCAGTAGTTGTGTAAGCAAATACAAACCACTAAGTCACTAACATATTGACCAAATTGGAAACCATGAATAATTTCAGATCACACAAAAATCTTGAAGCAAAACACCATAAAACTGCAGTGATGCACTGCAACAAACCATATGATTGACTGTCTGTCTGTTAGTTGTGTATGCTGAGTGGCTGACGCAATATGAAGATACCTTATGTACATTATGGGTACGTTTACATGACAATAATATTAATAAAAAAAGAAAAAGGTTGCGCTTTTGAAAAGTTTAAGAAGACAACATTGTCAAAAATATCCCTGTTCACGTAGATTTGTGAAAATTACTAAAACGTTGTATCATACATGCCAGGCAGTGCCGGGCAGTAGCTTCACTACAAGTAGCGAAGCTAGTAGTTTAACTACATTTTTCAGTAGCTTGGCGGTAGCTTAGCTGCTTTCTAAATCAAAGAGCTTTTTAGTAGCTAAGCTCTTTTTTTGACCAAGTAGTGCGGTAGCTTCCACACAAGCTACAATTTTCCAAACATTTCTGAAGTCGTCCTGAATTTGTGAATAAGCGCGTCATTTTGAATCGACACGGGACATTGTTTTCCCGTATTTTCAAGTTGTGCAGCCTTTATTCATACAAAACATTACCACTCGCATCCTGTAAAGACTCGTGCTCTACCTCTGATTGGGTAATGTCACTGCCATCATCAGTTTGATTAGTTGTTTCATACAGTCAGGGTCAGGTTGAGGCCAATCAGGGTGAAAGGGAGGGCGGGTCTCGTTACTGTGTCTGGAGTTGATTTTAAATGATGGTAGAGGTAGCTCCAGATCCGCGTACACCTCTGAAAGTTTCGGAGCTGTGTTAAGGTATGCAGGGCAAGGTGTTTTTAAATTAAGGCAGCTCACTCATTTTATTCTGGGAGTAGAATGAGACCTGTCAAAATTCTAAATGGAAACGGAATAAATAATTACATAATAAAACTGGTTAAAAATAAAAAAGTAGCTTGGATGTAGCAAGCTACTATTGATGTAGCTTAGCTTGCTACATTTCCCAGGGGGTAGCTTCAGTGTAGTGAAGCTTCATTTAATGTGAAGTAACTGGTAGCTTAGCCCACTACATTTTCCAAGTAGCTTGCCCAGCACTGATGCCAGGCCAGTAGATGGCAATGCCAATTTGTCCATATAATACATATCCAGGCAGCTATATAGTGCCTTATGCTGCGTTTACACCAGCCGCGTTTGAGGCATCAAAATGGCGTCTACAGCGTCTAGTTTGTCGCTTGAACAGTTTGAATGCATTCGCGCGTCTAGAGCGAAGTAGACGCACAGAAAAAGCAAGCATTTGATGCGTGTCAGAGGCGAAATCCGCTTCTTGTGGGAGGGGCAAATGCTATGCGGTTGTCTGTTTGCAAGAAAGGCTGATGTTGATTGGGCATTTATCGAGAGAGTTACCAGTTTTTTATTTGGTCACCTTACTATAGGGGGAAAATAGTTTAAAAAACGTTGGGAATTCCACGGGTCAATAAACGCCATGTGACTAAAAAGTGAAATGTGTATTTACAACTTACCAGGTTGCCCAATGTCCTCACTGACACTCTTCCAAGCGAGGTCCTTTTTATTCCTGTCTCTATAGAAATAAGAACTCGTGTTGTATAGCTCCGGGTGACTGCTCACGGACAATATCAAGCGTTCCTTCATGTTGAATGAGTGACTCTGGGGCGGGCCTGCCGCCACAGCAGCAAGCAGGCTCCTGATTGGTTAACACGGCGCGAAAATCTGCCAAAGTTAACATTTTTCAACTCGGGCGTCAGACGCAAATTCGCGTCAAACGCAAAATGCACAAAAAGTACCATTCGCACGTACCGTGCCAGACACTTGATTTGCGCCATTCATGCAAATTAGACACACGAATAAGGCGAAATCGCGTCTACCGGGCCACGCTAATTGTCTCATTCGTGCCGCGAGACCTTCAGATGTGGGTCCACACGTCTTCATATTGACTTAACATTGAAATCAATCGCCTCTACCGCGGCTGGTGTAAACGCAGCATTAGGGATGACGTATTTTTGTAGGCTAACCCAAACCCCCAGAAGTTAGCGGAAACCAAATTCATTTTTTCATAAACTTTTTGATTATCGCAAAAAAAAAATTGTTTAACAAAAGTTTATGATCAAAGAGCAACTATGGTCCGATTCACGATTTTACATTTCCTTTGCTGTATAAGTGTACATTTTAACGATATGCAAAATGTACATACCACAAAGTAAACAATGACACAAGTTATCGTTTCCAATGTAAATCTTTTTTCTTGGACTACAACAAACACACGGATTGTAGGCAACAGTTTACTTCCTGGGCCTGTTGACGTAGACAAGACCGACATTATCATAATTCCTCCCGCTTGGACTCACAGCCTGTAAGTTAACTCCTGTCAGCATTGCATAGTGACTGAATCTTCCAAACATGGTAAGGAGCGTCACATTTCCAGGTGACGTCAGAGGTATTCAGGTCAATCACAACGTACAGATTAGCTGGCAAATCAGGGACACATCGCTTTTCAGATCGATGAGTTACGTACAAAATCAATGCGTTTGAGGAAAGCAGTATATCTGGAGCTACAAAAATGTACGGTATGTGAAATATAATGTTTTTTTTTAACTATAAACCATGCAAACATATTGTATTATACCAAATACACAAATAACATTGTTTTTAACAATGAAATAGGTGCACTTTAAAACAAATTTTATGAATGTAGACTCTGGGGCGAATCCGGTTGCTATCTGCGTATGCTCATGACGTCACTGTCTTCACAAATTTGCATTTTAGTAGTTTACGCGCAGACGATAACATTATTGTTTTCAAAGACGAGCACCTAAAAATTGTTTTTTAAAGTTTGTGTTTTCAGGCCCTTAAAACTGTGTATGTGGCCTCTTATGTGGATTATGATTTCGGACCCATGCAATTTTTTGATCCAAAATCTGCTCCATATAAAACATCAGATGAGTAAAAAAAAATTCTGTGATTCTAATGTCATGGCACATTTTTACTTTCGGTGAGGTAAGAAAACTAGCCTGTCATTGCAATATTTGCATCATGTTGGTTTGGACAGTGTGTGAGTGAAAGCAAAGGCCCTGTTACAATCACTAAAGTTGACGTAAGCCAGTATGTGCCATTAAAAATGAAACAGTATGCCGTGTAAACCGCTGCACTCAGCATCAGTTGCCAAAACTAAGCTGAAACAAGAACAATAAAACTATAATTTTCAAAAAAAAAAAAAAATCTTTTACCCTTGAAATGAATGTCAGAATAAATGTAAGTGGAAAGTGGGACGTCATACACATGAAATCATCTTTTAAACTAAAGATAGGCGTACTGGTTATACAAGAATTCCAGAAACGTTCATACTGTGGCTAACAGATTTGAGCTGATCATAAGTGATGTGATGGATCTCCTGAAAACAAGGACCGCTCTCATACAGTGTGGAAAAATCATCATACATACAGTCAGAAACAAAGGCATCGTTCACGACTTGTTCAAAACTTAATGGCTGTTTCGTTCCATTAATCTCCGATGCAGATGTTGTTACTGCACACGTACATGAATGTAAGTGAACAGATACACTGCAGATGTTGCCTTGAATCTGGTGGATGATATAAACCTCCCACGAAATACAGAGTACAGAGAATTTCAGACACACCTTTGATATGAAACCAATGAGTTCACACTGTTAATTAAAACAGCAACATCTTGAATACGGGTAAATATTGCAGTTCGTCATGTCATGAATAACTTATGAATCCATTACAGCAAGAATTTCAGACTATACAAGCAAAAACCTCAATTACTGTGACCGCTGTACAAGGCAAAGATAAACCACAAGCATGGTTTATGTCAGATGACCATGGGATCTGTCTTATTCATTACATAAACAGAACTTTGTAAATCCCCAGATTCACAAAAGCCAAATAGAGATGATACTGGCAAAATAAGTCAAACTACTTTCTAGAGAACTGGTAGCTTTTCTCAGTTCTGAGTCATGGAAAGCTCCAATGAACTGTAACATTAGTCTTTTAATCCAAGTCTTGTCATGCTTCCTCAAACTTTACTACATGGCAGTGTGATGTGAGGTCTGGACTTTAAAGGGCACATATTATGCAAAATCCACTTTTACAAGCTGTTTGGACATAAATGTGTGTAGGCAGTGGGTGAACACAACAACCTTACAATGAAAAAAATCCTCTCCCTCATTTTTATTTCTCATTAAACCAAAGCAGTCTCATTAGACATGCTGTTTTGATTATCTTGTTAATGTGACTTCACACTGATAAAGCCCGGCACGTGGCCACTGACTATATTGGTAATTTTACCCAAAAGATTTTCTAGATGTTTAAGATACTATTGTCTCAGACTGTATTTACAGGAATCAGATCTATTTTTAACCGAAAGCGCTCAATGTCTGTTGGTAAGGGAGCGAGGAGCTGTAGCTCATTTGCATTTAAAGGTACAGTACACACATGAAAACAGTGCATTTTGACATGTTTTAATAAATGATCTGTGTATTTTGAGCTGAAATTTCACAGACACATTCTACTGTAGGCACACCTGAGACTTATATTGCATCTTGTGAAAAAAGGCATAATATGTGCCCTTTAATGCAGTCATGTACAGTAGCTTAAAGTATTACAGCATAGATGTCAATTTAAAACACTTTTCGATTGCTCATCAAACTAAACACAGCCTAAATATCCATGAATTATTATTTTTTTCTAAAATAATCGAACAGATTTAAATGTTTTGCTCAATCTTACCTTCAGACTGTGACTGTGCAAACCCCAGACAACAGGTACAGTACAGGACCATACAGAGAAACACAGCTCTCCTGTAAAAACAGAAATACAGTTAGTCAACAAACCTAACCGAATCTTATCTTATCTGTTTAGTAGTTACACACTCTAAAAAATGCTGGGTTATTTTAAAATGTTTTAACCCATTGTTGTGATGGATCCTTCCTTAGATCCTCACATGCAATATGTTTTTTTTTTCGTTCTTTAGTTTATTTCTAATAATTTATTTACATAATCATTTTATAATCATAGTTATCCATATGATTAATCATTTGATTGTTTATTATTAGTATTATCAATTTAATTATTTTTATTATTATATTATTGTTTATTCATTTATTCATTCATTTATCATATTTCTATACTTTTTATTTCTTATAAATTTTTTCTTGCTTATGCATTCTCATTGTCATTCAATCTCATGTTTGTGGGTTTTAATGAGCGGTTTTGTTTGTATGAATAGAGACCGATAAGGGGAATGTTTATGTAAGCCCAAGGTTTATGAGATGTTGCTGTTAAGCAGTTTTGGTATAACAATGCATGTTGAATTTTTGCTGGGGAGATGAAGTTTAAACATTGAGACATACGCAACTGAGATTATTCAATAAACTCTGTTTTTTTATTATCAGAAACTTCGGCTCCTGCTCTTCTCTAGCTTTAAGCAATCAACCTCTTGACTCACAGAAGAAAAATTTCAACTTAGATGAATTAATACATACCTATCTTTTATTATAGCGTGCACTTTTAATCTTTTTGAATGTGTTAGCATTTAGCCTAGCCCCATTCATTCCTATGGCTCCAAACAAAAGTTTTATTTTGTGCCACCATACTTACTCATGTAACTACTCATGTAACTTTAAATAGGGAAAACATGGACGTGTTTGGTGGCTTCCAAATTCATCCCCGCCTGGATCCCAAGGAATGAATGGGGCCAGGCCAAACGCCAACACATTCACGAAGCGCTGCACAAAGATCAAGTGCACACACCGAAAAAAGATAGATATGTATTAATTTGTCTAAGTTGAGGTAAAAACACAGTAAAATATTGAAAAACTGTGGTGTTTTCCTTTAACAGCTCTGCTGAGTAACTGATATTTTCTGGCGGGATCTGGCATCCAGGGCTGGATCCTAAAAATTGTCTGGCGTGGAGTTAACAGTTGGGTCAAATATTATCTTTTCTGGGATAATTCATCCCAATGGCTGGGTTTGTCCCTTTTTGACCCAACACTGGGTTAAAAATAACCCAGCATTTTTTAGAGTCCCATAAGGATGCTTGAACTTTAACATTGGGCTTAAGTTAGGAAGTTTATGTAATGTGGCCTTATACACCTTTGTTGTTTATATCAGCCTGATCTCACGAGAATTCGTACATATTTTACAAGTTGGCTAATTCGTATGAATTCATACAAACGTACAATTCTCATGAAAAAAAACCCAATGAAACTGAACCCCTAACCCCAACGTCACAGGGGTCAAGGGCAAATCGTATAAAAACTTACGAATGTCATTGTATGAATTAATACGAATTAGCCAACTTGTAAAATATGTACGAATTCTCGTGAGACAGCGTTGTTTATATCTAAATATAGGAATGTATAAACATGTGACTGACTAGTCAAATGAGATCTAATGTATGCGTACTGTAAATGTACAGTAAAAAATCAGATGTCCACCTATAGTATATTTGGATGCTGAAGCAAAATTGGCTAAAAAGAGCCCACAAGTCTCTCCAAAATAAGAATTATGGCTTCTGCACCATGGCTTGCTCTTCTCTCAGCTACTGAAATAAAATATTGGTATTGCATCGTTCCACTGCACTAAGGCATCACCACATTCATCTAAATAACCAGTCTGGTTACTGTCCAACATCAACACTGCATCAGCCAGAGGACGCAGAACTCTTTACCATAAACTCCAACAGCTGGATCTGCTCAGTGGGCAGTCAGAGAGTTTATCATCTGCCTGGAAGCCAAAACATTGTGATGCTCTGTATAAAAAATGTGTTTTGCCAAGTCTGGGATACTGAGGGTTCATTTTAAGAGGTCCCTGTTTAACTCATATACAGAACGCATTTATGCATGTCTCTTAAACTATGTTTAAATGATCGACTGAGTAATTCTGATACATTTGGTTTGTGTGGTGAATTCTCATATAAATTCTCTGAATTGGCATTTATGTTTATTCGATTCTGTTTTCATGCGTGACACTTTATGGGATCTCTGAATTCTCGATGTTTGGTTATACATTCGTTTTCTGCCCCCATGTGCTGACACTGTGAATATGGGGAAGTAAAAACTTGAATACTGTATGTTTTAGTGCAGTCAGCATTTCTTTGTCATACAGTAGACACGAGCTATGAACGTTTGCCAATCACACCTCCCATCCAGATCATGATGCATGATGCAGTGAAGGGTAAGTGAGAGAGAGAAAGAGAGAGAGAGATTACTTTTTCTTTGTAAACACTTGCACTACTTGTACAGAGCCCATCTGCAAAAGCCAATATGAACATTTCAACTGAAAACTAAGGGAAAAAGAGTATATGTCTAATTTTTAAAGAAATTCTGAATACAATCATAACATTAACATTTATGCATTTGGCAGACGCAGTTATCCAAAGTGACTTACAGTGCATTTATTTTATTTTATCATTAGCCTATGTGTGATCCTAAGAACACTTTAACAACGCGTCCTGTCAAAAGAAAACAGCTGGATACTGCTGTGCTGGCCAACAATTTCACAAACCATTCAAATTTCCAAACTACTTTCATGTAAACAAAACGTCCCTATCCCTTCTTTAATTTAACTGTAAAACAATTCCTCCACAACTTGTTGATCAAATAAAACAAACAGTTTTGTTTTGCAATGCGCAAAAGTATTCCGCTAACGCGTCCCATTCATTCATCAAGTTTCCTAAACACCCAGAATAAACACCATAACGAACCTCTCCACGTCCTGAACATGAACTTTAACTTATGTAACTGAACTGACATGTCAATTTATAAATCTTTAAACTTCGTTCTGAAATAATATAAGTGTCTACTGATACTCACCCCCCGACTCCAGCTGCTTTGAGTTTGGAGACCGGGGCATTGTCCGCCTCCATCGCGCTTACTTCATACTTCCTCCGTAGTGTTTAGTGCAGTCAACACATGGTAGATTTGTTGAATACTTCCATATCATAATTTCAAAGACTGAATGCAACAGTGCAGCACAACACTACATGCCGTAGTTATTCCCAAATTCCAAATCTAACACAGAGACGGCGACGCGCGACGCAAAGTTCTCCATTTGACTTCAGACGCGATGATGCATACAACTGGAAAGTTAAGTCCGAGCGGCACAGACATGACTGTCCAAGGTGAAGTGCAGACGTTTAGTTAAAAGTTGCCGACTATGTCTCAAGTATTTAGTAAGCATGCTGAAGTTTTAGTAAGCAATGGAAACATAGTTCCCTCTGTCGCCCTCAGGTGTCTTTGCGAGAATAAGCACTTAGCAGAGGTTCAGTGGGAGATGTCTTTTCATTTTTCTTTCGTCAGATAAATAGCTTAAAACACATACTAGTATGATAAAATTGGGGCCGTCACACCATACAATGTTAGCCTATTTAACAGACAGAAATTTAAATACAAAATCGATGATTCAGTGAAGTAGGATGTGGCCTTTATGATTTATGGATCACATGTCCTCCCTAAAAGTTGTTGGCTCTCCCTGCAATTCATTTTTTTATTATGACTTCTACTTGGCAATTTGCTCATTTGAAATAGTATCTTGTAGGGTTATTAATCTATAAAAGATATAAATGTGTTATAAAAACATACACCATTCTCCCATTCAGAATGTTTACATACTGTATCATATCACATCTTTGGATTGAACATTAATAAGGACACACATATGCTGTAATAAATAAGTCTGGTCACTGTCCAAGATCCGCCTGAGCCCGCAGAAATCCATAATGTATTGTATACCCTTAAAGGGACCTTTATCTGGCTGTCTGGTTCTATAAGGAACTTTTATCTTCCACAGAACCTTTCGTTTATTTTTACTCTCTAGCGTTCAAGTGATCCTGTAATGTATGTATTGTTTTGTTTTTACATTTTTTTTACTATAATAAGGAATTCCACTGTTAATATGTCAGCATGAATTCCTGACATGAAAGCAAGTGTTTAACTGGATGTGTTTTCCTTTATGTTTAATGTCATTCCTCAGATGTATAAATGTAGTAAGCTAGTGCCATCCTGTGCTGTGAAATTCCTGGAACCTTCCATAGAGGCCCTCACATCTGCCCCAAATATGAACAGCAGACACATTCATGCCTGATAAGCCAGTATTATTTCATTTTTGTTCTTTCGGTGATATTGTCTGTGCAGTGCTTCTTTAAATTTTTACATTGGCAGAGCCATTCAAATAATACAAATCCTGCTGGGTCATTCCTCTCAGAATTTACAAACTATTACAGTCAGACGAAGTATGCTATATTATGTAATGAATTGTTTACCGTAAAATATAGATTATAGATATCACTCAGCAAATATCTAACTTTGTACAAACAACACCACTACTGTATTTTATATTCACAAAATAAAGTTTTAAAAGGGACTCACTTATTATCATGAATGACTAGCATAGTTTGTTTGAAAGTATGCAATTTGTGTTTTATTCCTAGTCATAAGTGTCGTCGTCAACTCACCGTCACAAGCAAGGATACTCAAAACGTTTCATCTGCCAAGTCAGTAGAGGATACTCAGTGAGCCAATTTTAAAAAACTTTTAAGACTAGAGGATACTCAGTGAGCCAATTTAAAAAAACTTTTAAGACAGTAACGTTACTAAATAAGTTAACAGTAAGCGTTTTCATCGAATGCGAGCAAGTGTTCTCATCTCACGTAATTACGCAGTTGTCACGCCGTCGAGGTGGTTTGTGTGTGGGATTGCAGTTGCGTAATGACGCGTTCTCGCACACCAACACAACGGAGCTTTTGGGTTGTAAGCAACATCGTGCAGATTTGGAAACATTAACACACTCCTCTTCAAAAATCGCAAGTGCTATAACGGCGTGGAAGAGTATGGGCCTGTCCAAATTGGAGACCGCATGCTACCACAGGAGGTGTGCAAACTCTCCCACTTCTGAGCGGTATTCAAACAAGGCTGAAAAATCTGTACATTCATCGATGTATGCCTTGTTTGTTTGATGAAGTTGAAGCAGTTAATAAAAAGAAACAATTGAGAAAGAAAATTGAGCGGTGTATCGGTTTAATCGGCGGCATGCGCGTTGTCGCGTGAACTGAACTTCCTGTTGTTACTGTATATATCAGCACTAACAACATAAACAAACGGCTTTCGTTGAACACATAAACTTCGGCAAAGAATCAATAACAACCTTTTAGAGTAGTTTATTTCTGATAACAAGCAAAATCAAGATCAAATAGATTACCTTAGCTTTAAATCATAGCTAAAACTTATCAAAAACAACACTGCGCTAACGTTACTGTATAAAATGTGTACTATATACATATGTATGTTAACAACATTGGCTGCCAAACCTCCCTTCACATAGCGTTGATCCATTATCGACGCCATCCCCTCGTCTTTAGGAAACCAAAACATTTGTTATTTTCAACAAGGTATTTGTTCCAGAGTTCAGTTT
The DNA here is from genome assembly GCF_027580225.2 of Misgurnus anguillicaudatus. NCBI lineage: Eukaryota > Metazoa > Chordata > Actinopteri > Cypriniformes > Cobitidae > Misgurnus > Misgurnus anguillicaudatus. The sequence continues at coordinate 8,713,233 of NC_073358.2, forward strand.
AGTCACCAGTCAGACCATAAAACAAACAGAGACCGGAAGTTAATTTCCGTCCAGACGCGTTGAAGGCCCTGCATGGGAAGTTTTTGAAATATACATACATAGATACAGGACATTGAAAGTGCTTGAATCTATTTTATGAAAGAAGTTTTCTGGAAAAAAAATCCATATTATTCCCTGTGTAGCGTAGGATAATATCATAAAAATTCTAGACTTTAAGCACACTTTTTTGCATAGTTGTGTTTGATGAATGAAAACGTCTTATGTTACGTATATAACTGTTGTTCCCTGAGAAAGGAACGAGATGCTGGGTCTCCCTTGCCATACTTTCTGCGTCCCTGTAACGCCGTTTTTGGCAATATTCCAGATAGCGATATACTTCCTGGCTCCCCCGTCACCCTGTCTTTGTCGTTAAGCCTCACCATTGAAGCCCTACCCCTGGAGGCGTCCCCAAAGTTTTACCGCAGTGACGCAGCGCAATTCCCTCAAAAGGGAACTGTAATAATGTATCTTAAAAGGTAACACGATGTAAACTTGCTCTCACTTGAAATGTTTCCCCACATTTAGTCCTTCAATTTGAGGGTATTGGACCTGGAAAGTCCTTGAAAGGTCCTTAAATTTGAAGTTAAAGGAACAGTATGTAAGAAATTTATATCAATGAATCATAAAATGGCCCTGATATGTCACTAGGCATTAAGAAATCATTTTCATTTCAAATACTTATATCACTGACAACAGTGGTCTGGCAAAGATATTGTCATTTAAAAAGTGGAGTTGCAGCCCTCAACTGATGTTTATGTTGTAATTTTTGTGTATTGGCCCCCAGTTGTGTGATTGCAGTACCAGTTTTAGCCACAAGTTTTGTGATTGCGGTACAATCCTAGATACTGTTCCTTTAAGTGGAAACCCTGTTGATTCTATGTGGAAGTGTACCGTAAGTTAGGAACTCACGTGCCCCAAAATTGCAAAATATCACAGAAACGTCATCTAAATTAATTAGATTTTACATTTAATCTGATAGTGAAACAACAAAGAATTTAAATATAAAATATATATATATATATATATATATATATATATATATATATATATATATATATATATATATATATATATATTGTGTGTGTGTGTGCGCGCGCGCGTGTGTGTGTAAATTATTTGTTGGGACTATTTATTTAACATTGTCTTTTATACCTGTAACAAATACACATTTACTTGTTCTTAAGTGTAATTGTCTTTATTAAAAGTTTGGAAACCATTGATTTGAAAGATAAAGTAAAGTGGTTGTATAATACCATACACATACTGTAAATAATGTAAACATTTTCTATCAGTCATTTAAAAGGCAACAAAGACCAAGTCACAGCTTTTAATTTCTGTCTGGAGAATGTTAATATAAGCTGGATTTTTATGCCTTATGATTTTAATCAATATCAAAAGTTCGTCCTGTGCCGGAAATTAGAGGGTTTTCTTGCAGACAGATGAATACGCAGCTGCCAGGAAGCGGAATGAGGAATCCGGGTTCACTTGCATCTTTCTTGATAACAGATCAAGAGTTTTAGCTTGTTTTATAGTTACAAGGAAAACTGTATACAGTTTCATAGACTATAAATCTGATAAAGAGTTGTCATTTGCCAGGGAATGTCTCTTTAACCCCTTAGCATTCCTGAAAAAGGCTAAAAAACGCCTAAAAAGGACACTAAAATGCAGTGTTGATTGTAAGGGTTTACATCATTCGAAAACACACGAATCTCAGCTTTCCAAAGATATGGGATATGTTTAGCTTTTTGTTTTTGAGTTGTTGTATGTCATAAAGTTTACGTAAGGAATAATTGACGATGAGCCATTGAATTATAAGAAAATAATGCACATCAAGGTGGTAATGCCGCAGGTGTGCATTATTTTCAAATAATTCAAAGGACCGGAGTCAATTATTCCGCTTATACCACAGTTACCACAAACATTGCCCTGGTGCCTATTTTTAAGACATTTGACAAGTTAGGTGTGCGGTTTACAGAAAAATAATCAACACCCATAGAACATTTCTCAGCCAATCAGAATGCAGCATTCAACAGACCCGTGGTATAATGTCAAATAATGCAGTGTTCCGCTCACAGTACATTGAAACATTAAATGAACTAAGTCATTGTATTATAAGGGCATTATACAGTAAGAGTAATCCCTGGTTGGGTAGAATAAGACTTTGAAAAGAATCTGGGCATTGATAAACTGTGCACACAGTCTACTGTACAGCTGGATTCAATGGCGAGGCTCTTAAATGACTATTTAAGATTTCCACATATGTAAACAGGAAACTTAAAAACTTTGTCCACTAATGCTTTTATTTATTTTCCTCAGTGGGCCATATATACAAATGTATGGCATTTGCTGCACTGTTAGACTTAACTGTAATTTCTACAGTTACTTACCACCAAATGCCTAGTAAAATACCATCATTTTCTTTTCCAGTTTATTACTGTAATATGCATTGCATTATGGGTATTAACATTTAATTTACAGTGATTTACTGTATGTTTTGAATTTGCGGTAGACTGCTGTAAAACAACAGCAGTTGTGCTACTGTAGTTGAAAAAAAAAACAGTGTTTTAAAACCATATAAAATGAAATGTATCTATGAAATGAAATACATTTTATTTGTTATGCTTTTAGTAGTGAAGCAAATTTCAAAATGTGAATTGTTTTTCAGCAGTGTAAATAATTTATTGAGAATTGTAGATAGAAACAAGAAAGGGATTATGGAGAAATGCTTGAACGTCACATTTGAATTTGACCTCAAGACTTCAAAACATGAGTGACGCCAAGATTTCGCTCCTCGGAGTGTTGGGAGAGTGACAGAAGAGATGGGGACTGTAGCGAGTAACTTTTATCAAGAGACTCTGTGGCACTGTGGTAGTGTTATGGACCTACGACACAGGCGACACAGGTGACACAGGTTTAATTCCCCTTCAAGGCAACATATTTTTTAAACTAGGTTACAGTAAGGGTATTATACTGTAAATTGAAACTGCGGTAAAGGCATCATACTGTAAAAAACCATCTACAGTTATGGTACTGTAAAGGGGGAAGTTACAACACGCTGCCAGTGAGTTACCGCATATATACGATAAAAAGTTGTAGGTTAACCTGTGGCAGATATTTGCAGTCACAATATTGTGTATTTGTTAGACAAAGTGCTGTCAGATAAAATCATATTTTCGCAGTAAATTTGCTTGCAGTGCTGTGTTCACGTGTTTAGATTTACTAAATGCATAATTGTAAACCAAATTTGCATGCTGAAGCTTTTTTTAAAAACGTCCAAATCCTAAATCACTGGTGTTAAATGTACACTGCTGGTGTACAGTATATAAGTACCACCCACGTGTATTTTAAGCCTCAATGTTAAATGTCTCTAAAATGCATCTTTCTTCCCTCCTGTGCAGATTCACTTCTTGAATCGGTTTAACTGATGCTGGACATTTGTGATGTTGGCTGAATCAGAAAAGTCTGTCAAGGGTCTGCTTGTGAGAGGCATTTCAGGTATCTGGGGTTTTAAGGTGTTTGCATAAATCCTACTTTTGAGAAGGTGTAATGTTAAGCCAAGGTCAAAGACGATAGTTAGTGAGGTAATTCCTTTTAAATCTTTTTCTTCTAAAATGCAAAAGAGATTACGAATGGAAACGAATTGTTCCAAAAAAACCATTACAATGAGCATGCATTTTACAAGAATGAAGGAATAAAATGGAAAATTGACTTTTTGGAAAGTGCTGTTTTTCCTTTAATGAATCTCATGATGAAATGTAAAAAGACAGCATGTATTTCTACTCTCAGCTGGTTTTCTGACATCCTAATAAGTTTATTAGAAACAAGTGTATACTTACAGATTGTGGTCTGGCAACCATCAAGTCATAAAATTGTTGCTTTGATGCATCAACACCACTTAGCAATGAATGAGAAAGATTTGATATTAATTAGGCAAGGGTTGGATTTCTTAAGTCATCTTTCTTTATTTGTTTGTGCTGTACTTCATCATTTCAGTACTTACCCAGGCATAACCCAAACTCAATAGCAGGACACTGTTCTGCCACACAAATCTTTTCCAGTAAATTGAGCCGTCTGGAGAGAAGTGGAAATCTTTGCCAGGAAATTCAATTGTAGATTAGCTTATTTGTAGCTGGAAAACAATTCCCAACATCAATCAAAAATCCAACCTTTCTAGAAATTAGGCAAACACTTGAACCCATGCCTACCAGTAACATCATGCAGATGAATCTGTCAGTCTTTTCCCATATAAAGAGATTTATTTATCTAAATAGATTCACTTTTTTGCTGTAATCTGTATTTACAGATTTTGGGGACATTGCGACTACAGTAGTTGCTCTTGGCACGGTTTATGAGTAAAGTATTCAGGCATCCGTTTTTGTGCTATTTTGAAATACTTTAGGCTTGGATACCAGTTAAGACTTTGCAGTGAGTGACCTGTCATAAAAACAACAAATTCTGGATTAAAATTTTTGTGAGATAAATATATAGCCTTGTATGAAAATACCATATGAAAATTAAATGCAAAATTAAATTTTTTTTACAAGACTACATTTAGTAAAAAAGTGACGGTTTTTAGAGGCCGGGCCTTACAAAAACGAGTCCAGAAGCCTTACTAGCGTATTTATAATTATATTGTAAAGTCTAGTTCCTACATTATTTTCTATTTTTTTAAAAGTTACACAATGCACCTTAAATGCAATGTTTTAAAGCCAATGCAACGTTTCCCCTTTAGAAAAGTATGAGAGGACTGAAACTAATTAGGCAAAAACATATTCAAACTAAAACAAAGTGCTAAATTTCCAAATATACAAGCAGACCTTTACATAGCCTGAATCCTAACATCATAAAGTCTCTCTTGTCTATTGACAAAAAGTTTTTATACTTGCCTGGTCACATTAATTTAAATAGGGTGGATCAGCTTTCTACGTGTTTACATATCAATGTTGTCATGTGGAAAGAATAAAGAATAGTTTCTGTTTTAATTGCAGAATGACTTTACTGTTGTGCTTAAACCCAAGCTTACTTTCCACCAAACCTATTCATATACAGGATGAAAATGGCATCTGCCAAACCTTCTTCAGTCTTTTACTTGTTTCCTTCAGGCTATAATTCCAATATTGCATATTTCTATCATTTTTTAGTCTTGCTTTGTTTCTCATTTTACTTTTGAATCAAGGCAGTGCCTTTGTTTTGAATTAATGAATATTTTGCCTTTAGCTGCCTGACTTATTGGCTGTGGATGTGTAAAGAGTACTGTCTACTACTGACACAGATGTTAAAAAGCTTTTCTAATAATTTTTGGTTCAAAGCAGATTAATTTTTTATTAGGATCCGGCTATTAAATCTTGGAATGTCCCAGAGGGTTCCGGATCTTCTTTCAGCTTTTGTTTGTCTTTATAATGTAAAGTTTTTTTAAAGGTGCAGTGTGTAAATTTTAGCAGCATCTAGTGGTGAGGTTGTGAATTGCAACCGACATCTCAGTCCACTGCTCACGCCTCACTTTTAAAACACACAGTGAAGCTACTGTAGCCACCACTGGACAAACATGTCATCATCGGAGACAACTTATTAAAAAATTTTGTCCGTTAAGGGCTTCTGTAGAAACATGGCGGCCCAAAATGGCTTTCAAGTAAGGGGACTCTCGGTGTATGTAGATAAAAACGTCTCATTCTAAGGTAATAAACACATAACGGTTCATTATAAAAGGACTTTATACACCCCTGTTAACATAGTTTTGTATATTATTTTGCATTTCTGTCAAAAGATCCTTCTAAAAATTACACACTGCACCTTTAAAAAAGTTTAAGAAGGTAAAAAAAATTTGTTTGACATTTTTAATTGGATTTTTTTTTACTTTGATGACAACATAATGAATGTTTTTTTCATATTACGGTAGTTCCTCTGTATGTTGGGATACCTTATAGCAATGGTTCACAAACCAAATTAAGATAGTAGTCAACTTACCAATGGATTACTTATACTTGACTATGCATTTTTTATGTGGAATAGAAGAATGAAATATATTATGTAAAAAAGATATATCTTCTATCATCTTTGATAATTACCATAATACTTCTTAAAGCTCACGTAACACACACTGTTTCTGCATTTCAGATGTTAATCTGGAGTACCTATAGAGTAGTATGACATCCTTTATATCTCTGAAGAGTCTTTAGTTTAATCAGATTTATAAAAGAAAGATTAGCTTTACCGAATCTTTCCGATAACGTACGAAAAAATGAAGAAGGAGGAGTTACTACCAAGGGAGGAGCGAGTACGAGTCATGCAACACTATACAACACTGTTTTAACTTATGATTCACTACATGTTCGTGTCATTTATATAATATGCACGTGACTATTTCCAACATAAGACAGAAGTCTTACTTACCGCGTGCAACTCGTCATGACCCGGTTGGGAAAATCCACTGCATCAAACACACACGCAAAACTCCGCTGTTACCCCGGATAATAAACTATATCCATTGTTTCCATAAGGCTGGATGTCTTCTCCTTACATCCAAAAACACACTTCTTCATTCGTGCCATTGTTGACTTTTGAAATTAAACAAAGCTGAGTGGCGTGATAAGCTGTTAGCAGCCCTAGCGTCTCCTGCTGATTGACGGGTGGGCGGGGTTTTCGGGGGGAAGTTTTCCGGTGGAAGCCCATATAAAGAAGTGATGCGTATCGAAAACCCCTGAAACGTCAGTTAGAACTATAATCGAAAAAAACTTGCCGAAACTTGTACGAACCCTGGCAAAGTGCGTTCGGCACAGAAATACTCTGAAACACGTCCAACTGCTGTTTTGACACTTTGCCTATGTTTAGCATGAGGAAACAACTCTATAACTGTGTTAATAAGTCAGAATGCTTGAAATACCATTAAACCCCCCCTTTAATACACACCACAAATGAAAATGTTATAAATAAAGTGTAATTGTCTTGTCTGACATCATGCACTGTTTGCGAAGAATGTAGTTCATTGGTGAATAGAGCTTATCTTTCGTGAACCTTATTACAAAAAGAGAAAAAAAAAACTACCAAACAAAACATAAAGAGCATGCCGGTGCTTCTTGCTGGCTTGGTTACAACAACCTAGGAATGAGTTTTGTGAAAAGCTTTGATCAAGATTTTTCCAAACGTCTTCTGCTGATGGAAAGATGGCATGCCACTAAGGTGAAAGTCTGTGACAAATTCATTTGTCTGTGAATCTGAGCTTGCTAATGAAGTATATGAGGAGCTCAGATGCAAAAGCTGCTAAACGCCACCTCTGTCAAAAATGAGATAATGACCTAATTACCTCAGCACATATTATTTTCATCAAATACTTTTGCTTCAAACACGATTTTTAGGTGCATGGAAGGTGAATATGATTAATAAAGGCACGCAAAACGACCTTGGATCACATTTAAACTTGGGTCCCTTGTTAGTACTTGGACGGGAATACAACCCCAATGTCACATGGATCACAGTGCCCCCTAATGTGTCCTTCAGTTTCTTCATTTTTACATTCTTTTGTTCATATTTGCAGTGTTTCTAGTTGAATCTTTAGTGATTTTGCAACTTTTTACTATGTCTTGTCCAAAGAAGTGATTTTCTTAAGTGGAGGTTTTGCCAAAAAAGCTTGCATGCAAATTTGCCAAAAAAGCTTGCATGCACTTTTTGCATGCAGTCAAATACAGATGAAATGACTTAAGTCACATTTGTGAAAATAACTGACTAATAACCTTTTCGTTGCCATTAAAGTAGAATTACTGAACCTAAACTGATAAAAAAATGCTCACAAGCATTAGCATCTGAAGTCTTCATCATGGAACGGAATCATTTCCTAAGATCTATTTTTTCCGTAAAAGGTAAATTCAATAAAAAGGTGGTGCATGTTTCAATTAAACAAGGTTTAAGATTAATTTGTTTTAAAAGTCCTCTTTATGTTACACTGTGAGTATTAGCCTCAAAAATAAACTTTCATACTTTAAAGTCGCTATGAAATGGAAGCAGTGATTGTCTTATTTTCCCCGTGGTGAAGTATATCTGAGTGAAACGGCTTCTAAAATGATAAAGGTAGGGCTGGACTTGAATTCGTCCATCGAGAATTGATTGGATCGTTTAAGTTGGGTCATGTTGGCAATTGCTAATCACTACAATTATTTCCCGAACCCCGCCCACCTGCCATACCATATGACCGGAAGCAAAGAGAGATTGTTTTGAGGAAGGAAGGAGATATGCATTTTTATACAACAGTTCTTTCTGGTTCCTGAATCTGATTGGCTAAGAGGCGTGCGATATTCTACTGATAATGGCACAGTAACCGCTTCACCGTTTTGTATCATTCCGCCACCTGCTGGTAATTTTAGTATTAGTTATACAGGCTCATCTCTGACTGGAAAAACTGCATGCACACACAGACGGCACGCGCTGTTTTTAAACACTCTCTGTGTGTCTCATTAGTTCACTAGCTCGTGAATCAGTGTGTGAATCCCAATCGGAAGTGATTATTCCGTCAAAGATCAGCTCTCTTGGATGTTACAATAAACTTAATGGGAGTAATGTCTTATCACATCGTGTGGATGATTAACACTTGGAAAGAGGAATGTAAACAATATTTTTTTCTGGAGCGATCTCTCTCATCAGAACGCGAAAACAAAGTGGAACTGCAGGTAAGCACTACAGCTGTTAAATGTGGACATTGATAATTTATTTTATCGTGACGTGACTATTAAAACACGTTATGAGATATCACCACTGATATAATTTATAAGCAGCATGCAAAAAACATCTCTCTGACACTTATAAAAAAACTGTTTTATATAGTACTGACAAGAACAAAGTATAATACCAAGCGAGTGCTCGTATCGCGTTAAGATTAAATGGGAAAGCAATAGTAACATTATATAAGTATAGTTTTATTAACTTTTACCTCGCACCAAAACAATAACAACACAAAAGACACTAAATATGAATAAGAAACCAAGTAATAGTTTCATTATGACACCAAATACTGCTGGTTTGATCTCATTTTTGATCATCAAACACAGACAGGGACAACATCATAGCCAGGGAATCCCTGTCAGAGATGTAGCCCAGAGAGGGCGGTGGTCAGCGGGTCGAGTGAACACTGACGTCTGCTCATGCTCTGGTTCTCATACGCACCGAATCTTACTAAGCAAACGTTCAAACAGGCGCTATCTTTACTAATCGACTGCGGATTTAAATATAATACATATATATTCTCGACTGAACTAATCCTAAAACTACACTTTGTGACCAAGAAACGGTAATATAAAGAAACGCCTATCCGTCCATTGAGTTATTATGAGATTCAAAGCAGCCGAAAGTGTTTCCTGTCATTCTGGCCGCCCTCAAATCCGTGGCGGAAGAAAGTAGTTCCCAAACAAAGAGGCTTTTAAAATAACTCCGTTGTTGTTTTCTAGTTTTCTTTTTTCAAACGTCTGCCGTCGAACTGTTGTATAAAAGCAATATCGCTCTCTGAGTCGTGTGATATAACTCTATATGATCATATCACACTCCTACTCGAGCGATATTGCTTAATTAAATAATGAAGCTCACAGAAAAACAAATGAAAGTTTTTTTATTTCAATTTCATTTTGATTTTAACTCATTTCCCGCCATTGATGAGTTATCTCGTCAATTAAGAGAAAACATTTGCATGAAAAAATGTGTTCCCTTTTTTTATAATCTGTAATACCGCGATTATCCACTAAATGAACCATATGGCGCTCTCACCAAATTTATAAAAAAAACTGAAGCATTTTTTTTTTTAATTAATTTTACACTCTGTGCATGTTTTAATAATCGTTCTGAATCTGATCTCTAACAAAAATGCAATTATTTCAACCTTTTGCTCAAAATTGTGTATTTTTTGAAGAAAAGTTATTTGTGGAAAGTCATTTATGAAAAACATACCACAATTTTACAAAACAAATTACAGTTTTTAATTTCAATTTCATTTTGATTTTAACTCATTCCCCGCCAATTAAGAGAAAACATTTGCATAAAAAATTGTTCTTTTTTATAATCTGTAATACCGTGACTATCCACTAAATGAACTAGATGGCGCTCTTACCAAATTTATAAAAAAAAACTGAAGCTATTTTTTTTTATTAATTTTACACTCTGTGCATGTTTTAATAATCGTTCTGAATCTGATCTCTAACAAAAATGCAATTATTTCAACCTTTTGCTCAAAATTGTGTATTTTTGAAGAAAAATACCCATATTTAAGAGTTTATAAACAGAGGGAAAAAATTAAGATAGGATGGAACGTTTTGTTTTTGTTTGTTTATTGTTTGTTTGAAAGCAGAGGATCTGTTTTTTCATTTGATATATTTGTATGTTTATATACTTTTAGAAGAAGGCATTTTATGAAATTTATGTGAAAATGACAAAAATGCTGGGGGCAACATTTCAAAAAAGGCTGGAGTTAATAATATATTACTTTAATATTTTGATGTCAGCTTTGGCATATAAAGTACTGTATCAAAAATATTTACTTTTAAATTATAGTGATCAATTAAAATAATCTTTAATACAACAAAAAAATCAGGAATGAGGAATTGAATATGAATTTTGGGTCGGTTGACATAATTTGCAGCATAGCTTAGTCAAATGCATTAAACCACTGAGATCTCAATGGTTATAAAGACAAAAGTTTAGCTCATTTTACACTTCATACATCATTAATGATGTCTCAGAATCTCAAACTACCCTGAAATAAAATCTCGCCTTACAGCAGATACACGGACAATTCACTGACTTCAAAGTCATGAGTGGGAGAATCTGTTGGCTTGTGGTTTAAAGACCCGGTCAAGAGCCCAAGCAAATACTTCTGAAGTTTTGCCTCCACTATTTTGTTAAACTCCCAACTAGATGGATTGCTGAATAAAGCGATCCATTTGCAGCTATTGGAAGCCACCTGAGCACAGGAAGTACGGCCGAAGACTCGACTTGGAAAGTACTGTGCACGTTAATGGATGACGCACTTAGTTCACCCATCAGGAGATGATCTCTTAGATTCAACCTCCTGCTGTATTTTGGTCATGAGTGCCGTGCTGACGTAATTCCCTTCCAAGCTGAGGTGTTCGAGAGGACACTTTCCCCGAGAACTCAGAGCCTCCAGAAGATACTTTCCTCCAATGTCGCCAAACCCATTATCGTCCAACTCCACCTTCTTCAGAGCCTCATTAGATTTCAGTGATTCGGCAAACAGCTTGACGCCGTCGTCTCCAAGGTTGCTTTCATCCAATATGATGTGTGTGAGTTCAGCGTTCGTTTTTAGGCTTTCAAACAAGGCCATCCAAGCCTCCATGTCTGAGCACGATGTTTGTGCCAGGCCCAGATACTGAAGCTTGGAGTGATATCTCATGAAAGTGGCCAGCACCCTCAGGCCATCGCTTCCGAGCCCATTTCCACCTAAATCTAACTCTTTGATCGCAAAGCTCACCGCAGAGAAGTCGAGCCGTTCGGAGTTTCCATGCAGCATTACTGTTGAATCTTGAAGTTCAGCCAATCCACTAAGAAGGTTTTGCACTCCAAGATCACCAAGCTGGTTTCCAAATAATCTAAAGATAAATGCATCATTGTTCATAGTGATTAATAGTGGCTTTCAAGTGTTTATTTATTTATCCCAAGCATGAAACTTACAGTAGTTCTTTGATGTGTGGTTTGGCCCTCAGGAGGTCCAGTAAAACATGAACGCCAGGTGGTCCGATGTGGTTCAGGTTCAGGTTAATGACCGTGACCTCCGACGGGCTTCTCTTGAGTGCTGCTGCCAGGCCCTCGAGCAGATCATCTGTCAGTCCAGTGTTTCTCAGGATCAGTTGCTCCACCTCATCAGAATTGTTCAGCACTTCCGTAATGGCATCCATCTGAAGTAAAGACGGCAGATCTTCTGATCATGCTTAAAATGGATAGGTCCTCAAGCCATCCTTGATATATATGATTATCTTTTAAACGGACACAATTGGAGTTATATTAAAAAATGTGTGGGCTGTTTCAAGTTTTATAAAGGTAGTAAATGGTGCCTCTGATTTGAAGCTAAAAAAAGTCCATCCATCATTCCCAGAAGTAATCCGCACGGTTTCATGGGGTTACTAAAAGCCTTCTGAGGGCAGTTGATGCGATTTTGTAAGAAAAAATATCTTTACAAATAAAATATCTAGCTTTCGGTACTGAAAGACGCACATTCACAACAGAGTGCATTTCCAGAGTATGAAGTAGGACATAGTTAACAAGACATAGTGGCTTCTTGCCCTCAAAAGGCCTTTATTAACCCACTGAAGATGTGTGGATTAATTCAGTGAAGGTCAGGACGGATGGACTTTTTGGGGCTTCAAATCTAAACCACAATTTCCTAGCATTATAAAGTTTGTATGCATTATGGAAAGTCTAGGAAACTTTAAAAAAAATGTTTTAAATAGTAAGCACAGTTGGATTGATGTAGTGTGACCATTTTTTCTTTTAGTATGAAATCATGGCTTCCTTTCCTAAACCGTGCAGAACAGAAGCAGAGCTTGACAACAGAGGGCTTTTGATTTATTACAACCACATCTGGTACCTGTCGCATTGGAAAATCCATTGATTTAAAAGGTTAGTAAATGGTATATTTTTAACAGTTAAGCTCACCTGTTTTTGTAAGTCTTGTTCTGTCTCGTTTTCAGTGCCTTCATAAAAAAAGATTTTTTGAATGACTACAATGACTGTAAATCAAATTTTACATAAAATCACACTCTTAAAAATGCTGCTTTGTAAAAAAGATTGGTTGGTTCAACTTAAAGTAAAAATATCACAAAAAATATAAGTCGACACAACAATTTGTACACACCTAGTTGCCTTAAAATTTTGAGTTAATTCAACTTAAAAATATTAGTTGATTCAGAAAAGTTAACTTACTTTTTTACAGTGTGGGTCGTTTAGACTAGGGGTGGCCCGATATTACCGAATTAGTCTGGTATTGGCGAAAATGGACGGACCTAATTTTGTAGAAGTCTGGGAGTACAATCGATCCGATACCAACACGGACCTTGTCATGGCAACTTTGCGTAAAGTGCTGAGCAACATTAATTTGTCAAAAAGTGAATTGTCCAAAGTTACACCTTAAATTTCATTTACATTTTTTTGTGCTGACTAACTAAAATGTTGCTACTAGTCTGTTTGAAACATTTAATTAAAAATGAAGCAGCAGTATTGCACAATTTTTCATTGAGTCTTGAAATTTGTCATTTGTTGCACAGTAAAACGTATTGTAGCTCTTTTTAAGCACGATGCTTTTTGTAGGACTAACAAATGTGTTATTTGCAGCTTAATTGATTAAAAGTGCGATCGAGATGGTATTGGATCGATATCGACAGATACTCAAGGTTGTGATATCGACATCAGTATCAGACATGAAAAAGTGGTATCGACCCAGCCCTAGTTTCAACCAATGGTTCAGTAAAATTTAGACACAGGCAATTGTTGCTTTAAATTAACCTAGAAAATGTCCATATCTGATCTACGGAGCCTCTAAGGGGACATGGAGCAAAAATTATATAAAGTTTAGTTTCGTGTGGGCAAGAGAAAGTATTGCGTTCTCACGTGAAACTATCGCGTGCTCATGTGAAACTACCGCGTTTAGTTTTGCGTGCTCACGTGAAACCTTCCCGTGCTCACGTGGAACCTTCCCGTGCTCACGTGGAACCTTCGCGTGCTCACGTGGAACCTTCGCGTGCTCACGTTGAACCTTCGTGTGCTGAACCTTCGCGTGCTCACGTGCAACCTTCGCGTGCTCACGTGGAACCTTCGCGTGCTCACGTGGAACCTTCGCGTGCTCACGTGGAACTTTCGCGTGCTCACGTGGAACCTTCGCGTGCTCACGTGGAACCTTCGCGTGCTCTCGTGAACTTTCGCGTGCTCTCGTGAACTTTTGCGTGCTCTCGTGAACTTTTGCGTGCACACGTGGAACTTTCGCGTGCTCTCGTGAACTTTCGCGTGCTCACGTGGAACTTTCGCGTGCTCACGTGGAGCTTTCGCGTGCTCACGTGGAACTTTCGCGTGCTCACGTGGAACTTTCGCGTGCTCACGTGAGACTTTCGCGTGCTCACGTGAGACTTTCGCGTGCTCACGTGGAACTTTCGCGTGCTCACGTGAAACTTTCGCTTTCACATGCAGGCGCGATAGTTTCACGTGTGCATGCGATAGTTTCACATGAGCGCGCAAAACTAAACTTGTTTTTTTTGCTCCAATGTCACCTTAGGGGCTCGGTACTGACCCAACCCAGCATAGGTTATTTTAAATTTAATGTATGGATTTGTCCATATTTTATCCAATTAAAACAACACAGCATTATTTTAGAGTGGACTTTGTTTTATGTGTCTTAAAGGAACAAACCCAGCTATTTGGTAAATGTTTATATCTACCCAGCATTGGTAAAATTATCAGCCAAAGCGCTGGGTTCTTCCCTTTTTAACCCAAGGTTGGGTTGAAAATAACCTTGCATTTTTTAAGAGTGCAAAGAGATGTTTTTGCACATCTCAGTTGTGCAAACCTTGCTTGTTATTTATTTTAGGGGCCTTTTGTCTTGCATGGGGGTCAGCGGTGTCACTTTCATCACTAAGCTCCACCTCTGATGCCGAGCCAATAGCACAGGGTCCTGATCTTAGCTGATTTTTAATTCGGTTCCTCTCGATCTCTAGAAGATAATAGAAAATGCACACCATTTATTTTTTTCACATGCAATATCTCAACCACACACAAATTTGGCTTCCCTTACGTTCTCTTTCAACAAATATGTCTGCTTATTTATACTTGACCCTATTTATCTAGTACACTATGACACATTTGTAATGGAAATCTTGAGTAAATGTTCTGGAGTAAAAATACATTTACAACTTATGGCCTTATCTCAGGAGAAATTACTTTTTGCCATAACCTTTATGGTAAAAAGATTGACTCCGTTTAAATCAGGCTAAAAGACCCAGGAGGAAACCCTGTCTGTCAGCAATGAGCCACAGCTCTTCACTTACTGTTTGCTTTGAACCACCTCTGTTGGTCTAGGCCTGACTCCAGACCAGTGCTCATTTCAACACATTCTTCATAGAAGTCCCTCAGTCTTCCCTCGTTTCTGCTTTTTCCATTCGATGTCAGAGGATCTGTCGGTTTTTTCGCATTGTGCTTATTCGGAGTTTTTACTTCCTGCAATGAATCTTGAGAAACACAACAGTCCTGTCGTTGTTGTTCGGGAAATAACACACAGCCTGGTGATTTACAGTGAAGCTTTTGGCAGGAAAAGATTCACACTCACCTGGCACGTTCGTTTTATTTTCGGCTATGAAATTATCTTTGCCCTCTATGTGTTTGGTTGCTGATGTTTGCAGCTGTTGTTTGGTAGTGCCGACTTGAAATTTATTCGCTTCTTTCATTGTTTTTGAACCTTCCTCCAATTCTTTGTCATCCGTTCGCTGACGTCCTTTATGCCGTTTGCGTTGCCGTTTTTCTTTCACACTGCCATTTAGATCTTCACTGTCTGTTGACAAAACGCCTCCATCCTTAGGCGGCTTTCTGGTTTTCTGCACAGATCTTTTCATTCCAAGGGGCATAAATAAAGGGGATGAACAGGACTCCGCACCTGCACCAAAAATGTGATTATCGTGAGGCCAGAATGAGATTTCGAAAACAATGTGCCCTGTTCATTTTGCAGGTCATTACTTTAAATAATCCAGACAGAAACGTCTAATTGAAATAGATTTAACCCCAACCTTCATTAGAATTGATGTCTCGCCGAAAGGTTGGAGCTGGACTATTGATCGCTGAAATGCCAATACCGTGCCTTGAATTCACACATCTGTAAACGGAGAAAATGCACTTTTATGTACAGCCTCCGCAGATATTTTAGTTTAAATCTTTATATCTCACTTGTAGCAGGGTTTTCCTCCGTTCAGACGGGTCAATCTGAAGCAGCCCCCTCGGCCCTGCTGAAAGCCCGGGCCGTATCGATACTCGCAACACGAACTGATCCTGGCTGCCATCATCCCATTCACAAAGATGGAAGCGCTGAAGGGGTAACCCAGATGTCTTTGAGATGTAAACTGAAATTGCTCTGTTGGGCAGAATGAAAACGGTGAATGTTTTACACAGTGGGCAGTAAAAGGTATTTGGACCTGTAAATAAATGCTGCCAGATCTTTTCTCAAAATAAACTTTTCTTAGCTAATTTTTAGTGGATGTACAGTGTGCAAGTGTCCTGGCAGTGTTTATAAATTTACAGTATATTTATGTATTTTACACACGCTTTTATGCAAAGTGACAGTGCATTTAAAGGAACAGTATGTAAGAAATGAATATCAATTAATCATAAAATGGCCCTGATATGTCACTAGACGTAAAGAAATCATTTTCATTTCAAATACTTATATCACTGACAACAGCGGTCCAGCCAGGATATTGTCATTTAAAAAGTGGAGTTGCAGGCCTCAAGTGATGTTTATGTTGTCATTTTGTGTATTGGCCACCAGTTGTGTGATTGCAGTACCAGTTTTAGCCACAAGTTTTGTGATTGCAGTACCAGTTTTGGCCACAATCCTACATACTGTTCCTTTAAGCTATACATTTCATCAGAAAAACTGTGAATCGAACACAAGTTATAGTTCATCCAGCCTGATCTCATTCGTATGAATTCGTACAAAGTAAATCGTACAAAAACATACGATTCTCTAAAAAAAAAACTAAAGAAACCCTGTCCCTAACCCCAACGTCACAGGGGCAAAAGCAAATTTGGGCGTACAAATTCATAGAAATTAGCCACCTCGTAAAATACGAATTGCCATGAGATAGTGTCAGTTCATCACATTCACTATCTTCCACTAAATAAAAAAAAAAACGAAACTTCAATTCATTTTTGTCTTAAATGTGAGCGATATAAGTAGTTATATGGGACCACTATCTGTCAAAATTTGATTGATTTATGACCCCCTTTGACAGGGGGCGGGACTATCAATCAAAAGCTGTACAATCTGTCTAGTTTCTGGACTGTCGTATATCAAGGGCTTTAGACAGCGAGTATCCTGTGCGTGTTTTACGATGTGTCAATCAGCTCGTTGTTTTCCTGTGTGTGTGTTTTATGTCAAGCCTATGCTGTCATGTTTATTGCTGTCAAAAAATAAAGTTTATAGTTTTAGACTGCGTAGTTTCACAAGCGGTCCTGTGCTGTCAGCGATCTCTCTCTCTCTCTCTCTCTCTCTCGCACCCACTGCGCGTCTCGCCCCAGCGCGTCTCACAGCGATGTGTGTTGTTGAATCTAAAGTTTTGCAACATCAAAAGTTTCTTTAAAGTCGTGCAAGAATCAAATATATATATATATATATATATATATATATATATATATATATTAGATGTATCTGGTTAAACTTAAAGCCGATATTTTCTATCGAACTATTTTCTTTAGTTTCTGATCAGACACAATGTTTCTGATGCTGATATTATATCAGTGTGTTTGTGTGGGGGTCGTGTGATGTAATCTTTGAAAGTTTATGACCGAACCTTTATTGGGGAGCGACAAGAGATCTCCGGGATCAGTTTGGATGGAGCAGTGCTGGTATACTCAAACCTGGTGGTACGTATATGTGTTTTACTGGGGTCATTCCAACATATTGTGTGATTATTTAAAAACTAAAAATTCGATCTCTGGCCTTGCAGCGAAATTGTGTAAACTGGTGTTAACTATTCCTGGTAAATCGCTGAGAAGAGTGGAATGAACAAAAAAAGACTGATCAAACAGGCCGGCACCCCGGAACCTCCCGCTGCGCAGGACAAAGAGACGCCGAGTGACTCGTGCCGACCGGTGTGTATTTATTTAATCCTGTTACAGGTGTTTTAAACAAGATGTTTTATTTTAATATTTTCTAATATCAGATGTTATCTGTTAACAGTTTGGATATCGACGGCAAAGTTTGGATATCGTTGCAAGATCTAGAGCGGATCTCCACGGTACGCTTATACTGCATTAGAAAAAGTTTTAAACAAATATGGCTTATTTAGATATTTTTATAATAATATGTTTTATCTGTTTACAGTTTAGGATACAGACCACAACGCTTTGGACGTGTCTTTAAAAAAGAGAAAAATCAGAGACTTTATGGACTTGACTTCGAACACTTTAAACATTTTGTGACATATTGGATTTAAAACATTTCGGATACTGGATACCTGTGTTGATTTGTCCACAGAGCTGGTCGCTTTTTAAAATCACATGGGTAAGTGACTATTATAAATTGTTTTACTGTGGTTTTAAACTTGTGTTCTTAATACATTGTTTTATTTTTCATCGTTTATATAATCCGTTTTTATACTCATTTGTAGAGTTTTTTCGCTGTTTTATATATTTTGTTTGTTTTTGATATTTTGTTTTTATATTTTTTGGTTTAGTTTTATTGTGTTTACGTTGTTTGATTATTTGAATATTTTGGGTTTTCACTGTGATTCTGAATATTGTGGTAGAAATGGCCCAAAAACATTATTCCGACTCTGGTTGTGACCAGGCGAATAAAATTATAAGGCGCAATGAATCCGCGTTTGATATAATTGATACCAATTGGGGATGCAAATACTAATAGAAACTGTCAGAGCCATGAATGGAAATCAAAGTAATGTAGACGGATTCGCAGACTTGATAAGTATGGTCGATCCTCGTTCACAGCCCCCTCCAGAGCCGAGTATGGTCTTAGATCCTGATGTTTTAAATACGCATCAGGTTTTTGAGATTCCAGAAGATGGTTTTATAAATCAACAGATTGAACCTGGAACTTCAGATACTGCTTTTATCAATAATCAAATTGAACCACAGGTTCCAGGTTCTGATCTAAACGATCAGCAGGTTCTCGATGGGGCATCCGAGAATTTACATGTTCAACACGGTGGTGAGGGGTCGGACGACCCCCATCATAATTCTGAAATGGCTGATATGGGTCTAACCCCCGACGATGTTGAGAGGCTTGTGAGAGACGGAGGTGAATTTAATGGCTACACCATCGTTCCTCGTACAAGATTTAACAGTCTGGAAATACTTAGGAGTTTAAATCTGAGGTCAATAGCTTCTACAGATATGGCCTCGTACGTTCTATTTCTGGATGGTGTTCTGAATGAAATAGTCTCAATATCTAGAATATTTGCGGGCGATGGGGGAGTAATACATGTATTATTAAGTGGAGAAACTTTAACATCCGACGTAAATGCGTTGCTTACCGTCTCCGGGGCATATGGATGCGACAGATCCAGCTGCCGGAAATAGAGGTCTAACAAAGAGAGCTGCCTTTACAGAGTCCAGCAATATCGTTGAGCTATTAGGACCCATTCACAGCGATATATTCTTTCAAGAAAAATTGTTGCTTAACGGAGTAGATGTTAAAATCCGTATGACTAGGGCCAAAGATGAGTTTTGTTTGATGAGAAACGATAATGTAAACTACAGAATAAACATTGTTTCAGCATCTCTGTTTGTTAAAAAAGTATCAGTGTCACCAGCTGTGAGGCTGGGCCACGCTCAGGCTCTGTTATCAGCAACAGCAAAATACCCTATCGACAGAGTGTGTTTGAAAAACTTCTCCATACCCGCTGGTTCCCGCGTATGTAACCAAGAAAACTTATTTTTAGGAACCCTACCCAAATCCATCGTTCTGGCGATGGTTGATAATGACGCCTTTACAGGCGCTTATAATAAAAACCCATTTGCATTTAAAAACTACGATCTGGAATTCTTAGCGGTCTATACAGACGGTGTTCAGACACCTTCAAAGCCTCTCCAGCCTGACTTTGGCAGCGGTTCTGCTGTAAGGGAGTTTTACCAACTAGCATTGGCTTCGGGAAAACATTTGAAAAATCAAGCTCTGTCTATCGATAGAGAGGCCTTTCTGCACGGATATACACTCTACGCGTTCAACCTCACACCAGATGAAGAATGCGGGCGTCACGTGTCACTAGTCAAATCCGGCAATATCAGATTAGAACTTCGTTTTAGGCAGCCTCTCCAAAATACGATAACGCTGATAGTGTATGCGATTTATGATTCAATTCTGGAAATATCTAATCGTCGGCAGGTTATGATTGATTACTATTAATCATGAACACCTTGCAACTAACGAGCCTGATGGATAAAATTTCATGCAACACACATTTCCTAGGAGTGGTGCCGTGTGACCATTTACCAGTTGATCCTTTAAGAACATTGCCGGCCATGGTCATAATCAACACCCACCCGTCCGGACTCCCCGGGGAACACTGGTTAGCTATTTACATAAACAAATACGGTGTGGGTTGTTTTTTTGACAGTTTTGGCAACAGACCGGATCATTACCGTTTTCCCCATCAAATCAATGACTTTTTAAATCTCAATTCTGTAACGATGCAATACTCTGCCAAGCAAGTACAAGACTTCTCAGCAGATACCTGTGGTCAGCATTGTGTTTTTTTCCTGTATCATATGTGCATGGATCGTGAATATGAAAATGTTTTAAAAAAGTATACAGATGATCTGATTAAAAATGATAATATGGTATCGTGTTTTGTGAAAAAACTAAAACCCTCTGATTGTTATAAAAATGTGTTTAAATGTGTTCAGTGTGTGCAAACGGGTGACATGTTTGTGTAATGTTTTTGTTTAATCAATAAAAACACTATTAGTCAAGACAAGATTCTTCAGAATTTTTTTTATTTATGAATACAACCATTCAACAACAACAACAACAACAACAACAACAATGTAAAACATTAGAAACGTAACCATTTGTTATAATCTAGTTTGGGTGATTTAAACAGGGGTTCATCCGGCAGAATAACAGATGCCCGAGCCCGAGATCGGCGTTTTTTACTTTTTCCATAATGAGCCGACACACCAGGTGATGTCCCCGATTTAAAAGACTGAACAGCCTGTCTAACGGCATGGTTTGGTAGTATAGAATAAGGCAAATTCAACAACGAGATCGCCTCTAAAAACTCTGACCAACCTACAGGTCTGTGTTCGTCTCTGATCTTATGCGATGCGGTAACGCTTTTCACCAAATCAAACAAATGGGACCCATGTATAGGACTTCCCCTAAACACAAATTCCCCTGAACCTGTCCATGAAGTTACATCTTTAGCTTTAGACATTTTATCTAAAATGTACCTGATGTTTTTTAAACTTTTTTGCGGTGCGTTGTTTAACACATCAGCCACAACATCGTCTGCGGCATTATCCTTAACATCCAAAGTAGTTTGTTCCTTATCTGTGTGATCAGATGGGGGAAGGCTTAATGTTAAAGTGTTGACTTCCCGGTCTCTGTGTTTGGCGATTGTTAAAAATCTCTGTAAGGCGTTCGAGTACAGCTTTGCCTTTTCATAAGCGTCCAAATCATTTCTGTGTAAAATATTTCGTATAGATTCATCCATATCGCTCTCGACGCTCTGTTGAATAGACTCGCGAGGCGATTCGGTCTTTAGTTTATCCAGCTGGTGCTGCGGTACTAGATACATTTTCTCCGTAAATTCCATGCTCTGGTTTTATCTAGAGGCAATCAGGCTGGTAATAAAAGGGATAGCGACGCTTAGGAGGGGTAGAAGGAAACCCCCCTGCTGGTTTATCAAACGTCTCTTTCTTCCGACACTAATCTTCTTGTCCGCAACGATTTTTAACTCACGTTTCTTCTTTTTCAATTTTTGGTACTGTACATGTTTTAAGGGTATATGTCCGTGTAATAAATTAAGAGCTAGTTCGCACAATGCCACGACGAGATCATCCGTAGCAGATTGTAGAATAACGCGTCTCTGTTTGGGTGTTGATTTTAATAGAAGTTTTAAAAGAGGGAGGTTTCTACAAAGTCTATCAGACATTTTCACGTTCTCTGTTTTCTTTTCCGGACGTACACCACTGGATACGGTGAAAGCAAATCTGTTCTGAGACGATACAGCTCCGGTGTTTTGGCTTTATAGTCAATCATAAGATAACCAAAAGGCTGACTGGTGGCGTCTTTGTAAGCCTCCATAAAATATTTTGTTTCTCCGGGGTACATCTGTCTGGCTAGAACCATGACCTGATTTGTGTCTCTGGGGTTTTTAAAAAGAATTAGATAATTTGTGTTCAAAGCTATTGTCCTGCTCGACTTTCCCTGGCAAAATAAATTCTGTACAATATAAATAACGCTCAAGTTTCTGTGGTGTACATACTGAGTGAATGCCTTTTCCACTTCGATGTTTCCAGAAGCATCACGCATGACATCGTCTAGAATTAGCAGAGATGTTTTATTAACAGGAAACAAATGATCGTCATTCAGAGTCTGCGGTATCCCTTCAATGAATTTAATTTTGTACATTTTTGATATTTCTTCATACATTTTTTGCCAACATTCATATATAATTACAATATTCTCAATCTTTTCAGAAATCAAATTTACAGCATTTTCCAACAACATCTTAACAAAGATTGATTTCCCACTGTTGGATGGTCCTGCTACAATTAAAGAGAAGGGATGCTGTAGCCTAAAGTCATGGCCTTTAGCATCCCGTACACCTTTATGCCCAAAAACGTTATCAAAATCCATACGGAAACGTTGTCAATTCTTTTTTGTTTATTACTCGCTTGTTGTATACGAGCTTAAACTTCTTCACAACTGTTTTGTTGTGGAGCGTGAGGTGTCTTTTATTCCTCACAATGCTGTCAGCAGAGGCTAGCACGTGTCTGTCAGGATCACCCTCATTAACATAATCACGGACAAGATCAACCAGTGTGTCTAATGTGATAATTTGGGAGTTTGTATAATTTTGCACAATGCCTTTGGCCTTTAGGACCGTGCGCCCCTTTGCGGTGCGGTAGGCGTATGTTTTTGGCCCGCACGACACAAACTCGACCGCAAAATCATCATCCCCAATTTCATCAGTCAAATTACCTAGATACGGCCCCAACGGAGGATCCCAGTCGCCGTCTTTAGACGTGAAAATCACGCTGTCTGTATCGCTGTAAAGCACACGCTCATTGAGCCTGTCCATAAGATCATACAATTCTAGACGCGCGTGGGCTGTAGTAAAGGCGCCGAGAAATATGTTTATGTCACGCGTGCGCGCGCCTTTGCCGTCCGGATGGATCCATTGCACTAGAGCTACCTTGTCTGACACAAACGAAAAGTGTTTAATCTCGTACGCCATGCCAAAAATGTATCTCGTAAACTCTTCCGGATCTGAGAGCAACACAGTGTTGGGGAGATTTTCTCGCATAGAAAAACGACCCCACAAACTGTTTAGCAACAACTTATTGATAGAACGCCTCGCGGGGTTAAGGCTTATCTTATCAGGATTCATTTGTATCCCCTCTTTCTCAAAGTAATCAGCAATGTATGCCTGTTTGTCCTGATCTGTCACTACGTGTGCGGGGTACCCGCTGGCCTCTTGCTTGTATTGTAAAAATGTTTTGACATATTCACAAAACAAGGTCTCTGAGGATTGGGGAAAATGCCACACTTCGTCCACTTTTGTCACGACGTAACCCTTCTCGATAGCCTTTAACAGCTCGAGACTGACCCAACACCCTGAAAGCATTCGCTTCTCATCTGTGTGATCGCAGGGGGTAGACTGATTCTGCTCCTCACAGCAGGTTGCGCAGAGAGGGAAGTTCAGTTTATTATTGGCCCTGTATGGGAGCACGGGGTGCAACAGTTTTCTTGGGGGTAGCACTGATGCTTTGATAAGCCCGTAATAATTTTCAAGGGGTTCAAAATCCTTTAAAATTATCTGGGGATGTCCTATCGGGTAACACTTCTTGGCCTGACAGAAGGGATACAGACTTGTAAAATCAACATATCTGATTTTCTCACCTTCAGCGGCTTTATGATAGAGTTTGTACGCGTTAGTACGACCGCCAAATAGAGCGTCGCGGGGTTTCAGTCTCTCGGGGTGCGTGTAAGTGGCCATAAAGGCGATTACGTCAGGATCAGTCCGCTTAGCAGCGTTCCATTCACACTCCCACATCACCTCGACATTCAACCCATACGCCTTCTCCAAAACCTCCATTTTGGCCTCATGCTGTCTTCTGTGTACAGCGTGCGTCAATTTTGTCACAGGATGAATGTCATATTCTTTAAATTTGCAAGAGTGACTGTGCCACAAACACCCTAAATATTCTAAAATATGAATTTTACCATCCTTTTGGAACGCACCATCGACATGGTAGGACCCGAACGACATCTCGCCACGATTTAACGCATGCTGGACATCGACGCCTCGTGAATGGCTGACATATTCAAGCCATTCGATGGAGGCGTTTGAATAGGCTTTGTTTTTAGTCAGGTAGGCGCCGTTGTGCGTCAACGCTAGTGTGTCTCTCTCCAGATAATGGGTCTTGTACACTGCCATGCAGCACGATGCCAGAGTTGTGTATCTGAAGGGGTCAAGTGCTGTGCATTGTATAAACTCATCACGATATTTCATGCATGCCTCTCTCAACAAAACAACATCGTTCTTGCCGTAAAGAGCCAGCTCTTTTTTAAAGTCAAAGACTTCACCCTCGACGGTCTTGTACCATTCATCAAACTGTTCCCTCTCCTTCTCTGACATTGTGTCATATCCGTACATTTTTTTGTCCGGATATGGACCTATGTAGTTTTCATTCTCCACCCGGTTAAAGTGATGTGGAAAATAGCCCTTTTCTGCACAGGTCAGATTCATGGCAGATGCAGTTTTGGCTAGACGCATTGGGAGGAATGAGAAGCTATCGAGAAATCTTTGCTTGTAGCTTTCGTCAAACATTAATATCAAACGACATCCTTGCATCGTGATTTTAAGAGTGAGCCCCACCTTTGTGAAATATTCCAAAAGTATAAAATTGTCAAAGCCAGAAGCGTTGTGGGCTATCCATGTGTAGTTGGTGTACCTAGGGTGTCTGAATCTCTGTACGAGTTGTGCGACGCAGTCGGGTCCCTCTGCTGTGAATTCTTCACCCGCAAAAGCGACGGCGCAAACAAAGTCCGCAACATGCCCACCACCCTCGCAACGAGTCTCGAAATCATAGAAGATATATTTCTCACTGGGTTTCTCGAGCCTTAAGGGCTGAATAAAACATTGATGATCCCCATCGGGTATCATCTCCATGCCACAATGCAGGCACTTCTCCGGCATGCATTTGTGCGGTTTTGGTTTATCACCGCTAATGTAATAGCATCGATTACATGTCGGACAGTATTTGGTCACGTCACACTGGGCAAACTGCTGACTCAGTGCTGGTTTTTTATGCATCTCATAACAGTATTCTGATTTGCAGTACCTCAAACAATCACCACAGTGTATCGTCTTCGCGGGGTGTTTGTAGCAGTCGGGGGCGTTGCATATGTCACATGCGTAAATGCATCTATGATTCCTTTTATTTGAAAAGCCGTTGTAGCAATAGTCGCAGACGTATTTACACCCGATAAAACCCCTCAAATTTTTTATCATGAAATAATGACTATCGGACAGATAGAGAAACACCGTCTTGTAGGGGGGCTTATCTTTGGTCATGTATTTTTCCAAAGCACCCGTGCTTGATCTGTGGAAAACTACAATTTTGATGTTTAACAATCTCTCAAACAATGCGACGTCATTAAAGCGTATCATGTCTTGGATTGAAAATCCAGCGGCATTTTGAATGGAAGCGGCTATGGGCACTAATTCAGGGTCTGTTTTTTGGGGATTCAAAAAGTGTGCCAGACAAAGTGCAAAGCATAGCTTGTCAGACATATTAGCGGGGGAAAAAAGATTCATTCTATTTCTTTTTATAACCTCGTTGTGTGCTAGATCACGGAATTTTCTGCGAGCGCCGCCGTTTTTGCTTCTGACAATAGACACCTTTAACATTAGATTGTCATCAACGCACACGTCTGCGTTGCTCTGCATGATATTTTCAAGCTGATCTGTGAACGCGGAGACGCTATAATCGTTGGCGGCGGTAAGCAACGCATTTACGTCGGATGTTAAAGTTTCTCCACTTAATAATACATGTATTACTCCCCCATCGCCCGCAAATATTCTAGATATTGAGACTATTTCATTCAGAACACCATCCAGAAATAGAACGTACGAGGCCATATCTGTAGAAGCTATTGACCTCAGATTTAAACTCCTAAGTATTTCCAGACTGTTAAATCTTGTACGAGGAACGATGGTGTAGCCATTAAATTCACCTCCGTCTCTCACAAGCCTCTCAACATCGTCGGGGGTTAGACCCATATCAGCCATTTCAGAATTATGATGGGGGTCGTCCGACCCCTCACCACCGTGTTGAACATGTAAATTCTCGGATGCCCCATCGAGAACCTGCTGATCGCCCAGATCAGAACCCGGAACCCGTGGTTCAATTTGATTATTGATAAAAGCAGTATCTGAAGTTCCAGGTTCAATCTGTTGATTTATAAAACCATCTTCTGGAATCTCAAAAACCTGATGCGTATTTAAAACATCAGGATCTAAGACCAAACTCGGCTCTGGAGGGGGCTGTGAACGAGGATCGACCATACTTATCAAGTCTGCGAATCCGTCTACATTACTTTGATTTCCATTCATGGCTCTGACAGTTTCTATTAGTATTTGCATCCCCAATTGGTAATCAATTATATCAAACGCGGATTCATTGCGCCTTATAATTTTATTCGCCTGGTCACAGCCAGAGTCGGAATAACGTTTTTGGGCCATTTCTACCACAATATTCAGAATCACAGTGAAAACCCAAAATATTCAAATAATCAAACAACGTAAACACAATAAAACTAAACCAAAAATATAAAAACAAGATATCAAAAACAAACAAAATATATAAAACAGCGAAAAAACTCTACAAATGAGTATAAAAACGGATTATATAAACGATGAAAAATAAAACAAATAGGTATTTAGAACATAAGTTTAAAACAACAGCAAAACAATTTATAATAGTCACTTACCCATGTGATTTTAAAAAGCGACCAGCTCTGTGGACAAATCAACACAGGTATCCAGTATCCGAAATGTTTTAAATCCAATATGTCACAAAATGTTTAAAGTGTTCGAAGTCAAGTCCATAAAGTCTCTGATTTTTCTCTTTTTTAAAGACACGTCCAAAGCGTTGTGGTCTGTATCCTAAACTGTAAACAGATAAAACATATTATTATAAAAATATCTAAATAAGCCATATTTGTTTAAAACTTTTTCTAATGCAGTATAAGCGTACCGTGGAGATCCGCTCTAGATCTTGCAACGATATCCAAACTTTGCCGTCGATATCCAAACTGTTAACAGATAACATCTGATATTAGAAAATATTAAAATAAAACATCTTGTTTAAAACACCTGTAACAGGATTAAATAAATACACACCGGTCGGCACGAGTCACTCGGCGTCTCTTTGTCCTACGCAGCGGGAGGTTCCAAGGTACCGGCCTGTTTGATCAGTCTTTTTTTGTTCATTCCACTCTTCTCAGCGATTTACCAGGAATAGTTAACACCAGTTTAGACAATTTCGCTGCAAGGCCAGAGATCGAATTTTTAGTTTTTAAATAATCACACAATATGTTGGAATGACCCCAGTAAAACACATATACGTACCACCAGGTTTGAGTATACCAGCACTGCTCCATCCAAACTGATCCCGGAGATCTCTTGTCGCTCCCCAATAAAGGTTCGGTCATAAACTTTCAAAGATTACATCACACGACCCCCACACAAACACACTGATATAATATCAGCATCAGAAACATTGTGTCTGATCAGAAACTAAAGAAAATAGTTCGATAGAAAATATCGGCTTTAAGTTTAACCAGATACATCTAATATATATATATATATATATATATATATATATATATATATATATTTGATTCTTGCACGACTTTAAAGAAACTTTTGATGTTGCAAAACTTTAGATTCAACAACACACATCGCTGTGAGACGCGCTGGGGCGAGACGCGCAGTGGGTGCGAGAGAGAGAGAGAGAGAGAGAGAGATCGCTGACAGCACAGGACCGCTTGTGAAACTACGCAGTCTAAAACTATAAACTTTATTTTTTGACAGCAATAAACATGACAGCATAGGCTTGACATAAAACACACACACAGGAAAACAACGAGCTGATTGACACATCGTAAAACACGCACAGGATACTCGCTGTCTAAAGCCCTTGATATACGACAGTCCAGAAACTAGACAGATTGTACAGCTTTTGATTGATAGTCCCGCCCCCTGTCAAAGGGGGTCATAAATCAATCAAATTTTGACAGATAGTGGTCCCATATAACTACTGATATATGCAGTGTTTTACCATTCGAAACCTAGGAGACCTCCTTAAGTGATATTCTTCCTCAAGATGATTGTTTTAGGTAAATGACACATATTTTCGTCTAATTATATTATTACACTGTTTTATTATTCATATTTTGGTTTGTTGATTTTTTTAATACTAATTATTTTAAAATAAATAACATTTAGTATTTAGTACTAAAGAGTTTGGTTCCAAAACGCGATAAACGGCATTTTTTTTTTTAAACGAGTTACCGCAAAAATCAGTATTGTATCAGGTTAGTACTAAAAAGAAAATTCTTAATTTTACGCAAAATCCAATATCCACCATGTTATTATGTTATCTTTTCTCCCTTTTTCCCAAAACGCGATAAACGCCAGTCTTCCTTCTCTGCAGAATGCAATAAATCCACTCAACAAATCACAGCGCACCTCAACGTAAACAACAATGGCAGCACTTTGAATACACACAGAATCCTAGTTTTTCTCATCTACTTTATACTGCGTGATCAACAAACAAACAAAAGCTAAATAATATTTTGATGGCATTGATAAACCTGTGGTGTTTTTTGTGGCGGGGAAGAAACGTAAGAATCAAAATCTAATAATTTACTTGAGAGGCATTCGGGAGACGGAAAAATGCCGGCTGTTGCCTGTTCTCACACGACAGCATCAAGCTTCTGTCATGCTAACACATTGACCTCAGGTGATCTTACGAAAAACTTTCCATTATTTTACTCGAAGCCAACGAAAATTGAGCAGGACCAAAACATTTTACAGAAAAGTTCAGCGACGACGCAGTATAACAGCAGCAATAACAGTGTTCTTAATATGACAAAGTAAGTGTTTTGATTAATGCCATTAATTTATTTTTAATCAGTGTATCAATAGTCAACTAAATGAATATAACATGGCAAAGATGAATGCACATTTATATATTGATTCAATAGATTTATAACATTTTGAAAAAAAACATAATGCATTTTTTGGAAAAAATAGTCAATTTTTATAATAAATTCATTTTTTATGTGTTATAACCTAAGGCTGCAGTCACACCAAAAGCGTTTATGGCAGTTGCAGGCGCCTTTTTTGAATGATATTCTATGGGCAGGGCGCGTTTGCGCGCTGTTTATGCGCGCCGAGCGCCTTGCGGTTTTCTGCCGCCTGCCGCGCACGCGTTTTTGAAGGAGCGCTGAGAGCGGAGAAGCGCCTGACGTCATTCGCGTCTTCCATTGTCCAATCGAATGAGGGGAGAGGCGGGCCTTACGTTGTGGTGAGGGATGTTTACAGTTGCTTTGAAGAACCGGACTCCACTCGCTCACTCTCTCCTGCGTGTTTGTGCACCTCTCACCCTCAAACAAGGTCAGAGCAAGCGTCCTCTTTTTAAAGTTTCTACTAATATGACAGTTAACAGCAAAAGAGCGCTCACGCTTCAATATTTGATTGACAAGACAGCTGACTCGGTGGTTGCTTAGCAATATGAAAAGCCGCGCCGCACTGCTCTTTTTTAAAAAAGGCAGTGCGTCGCGCCTTGCGTTTGCAAGCGTTTAAAGCGCTTTTGGTGTGACTGCGCCCTAAAGATGCTATGTGAACGTTTGTAACAGAAAATAGTGGTTTTCATCTTGTCACTTTCTTGGTAAAGAAAACACATTTTTACCGAAATTAGTCAAAATGTATTTATTGCGTTTTGGAACCAAACTCGTCATCTATTTTCTTTCCTTCATGAAAGGTAGTTACACTGTAAAAAATGTTGGTTCAACTTAAAAAAGTAAGTTACATGGTTGCTTTAAAATTGTTTGTTTATTAATTTGAGTTACCTTATAATTTAAAGTTGAACAAACTCAAAAACTTTTGAGGCAACCAGGTAACTTACTTTTTTAAGTTGAACCAACAAACCATTTTTTACAGTTCAAACCGAAAAGTGTAAAGCTATTTTAACGCATACATTGCATAAAGATACAATATATGATCCCCAGATTCTTGCTGTGTAAGCTTTTAACAGTAGGCTATATATAGAGTTCGGGAGCTGTACCTCCAGGTTGGACAAATCCTTTAAACACACAGATGTTTTCTCCTCCACAGATCTGCTGAAGTACTTTCATCTCATCTGGAGTGTTTCCAGGAACCCCCTGTCCCAGGTACATCATGGTCACAATAACATTTGACCTTTTCGACTCCTTTTGTGCTTTAAGGTAGCTCTGTAAGCCAAAATTCAGTTAAAAAACTGAACAGACTGTAACAGAGAAACTGTCTTCTGTCCAAAAGAAACTCATCGCTGTACACAAAGCTCCTGTGATAGCGTAATCTCTCAACAGAGCCGAAACGAACACCGAGAGGCTCACCTGCTTGCTGAAGTCAGGAGCTCTCTGAGAGTTGATGGAAGAGGTTGAGCCGCGCCGTCTGCTCGTGTACAGATAAGGACATGAGTGACTCAGTTTGGCTCTTGCTGACTCCAGGTTTGACATCTTTCCGGTGATAGCAGGAAGGTAAACGTCACTCAACTTCTCTCTAATAGCTGACTGACTCGGCTTGGACAACTGCACAGATTAAAGCAAAGAATTTCAACAGGTACAAAAAGGGAAAGAAACCAAGAGTTTTTTTAATCACCTATTTTAATTAATGTTAGTGCCGATTTGGGTCTGCGTCTTTACCTTGTAGATTTCAGCTGCATTATTTCCAGTCAAGTGAATAAGAGTTCCTTTATGTGTAAATATGTTGTCCAGAGAACGATGGTATGTGGGTGTCAATGCTCTATCAAATCTATGACCTCGAGCCTATGAAATACATTTTTTTTTTGTAATTTTAGAATGTGACACGTCCAACAATCTTCTTTATTAACAAATTAACAAACAATTGTCACTTAAGTTTACTCGTGTGAATATACTACTTTATTCAAATAAAATTACTGTAGCACAGAGATCATTTTCAAGCAGAACATTTTCTTATAAAAACGTATAAAAAAACAATAATGAAACCCCACCCCTAACCACGAATGTGGTTGCATAAATTTTCCACCTCGTAAATAGGAATTGCACTGAGATTATGTTGGTTCTTCAATGGCAGGGTTTCCCAAGGCAATAAGAGTGCCGCAGGGATGACGTATTTTTGTAGGCTAACCCAGAAGCGGCACACTAAAGTTCCCCTTTTGCAAAAAAGCCCTTTCATTTTCCATAGACTTTTTGATTATCGCAAATAATACGTTTTGTGTTAATAAAAGTTTATGATAATACCCTATTAGTATTAGGATTAGTATTTCCTGGTGACTTTTTCTGTGATCTTAATCCCGTGCGAATCTGCCATGTCTGTAATTTGTAAAGTAAAAATTCCCTCGCAAATTACCTGCCATTTTTCGCCAAACACCAAGTTCGCGGTGTTGCGTGTATAGACCCCTTCAAAGTTTGTAAACATTGAATGACTATCGGGTGCGCGCGCAGCATGGGGTCAAACTGTTCATACCATCCAGGCTTTATAATGTAATCTAACAGGGCTGAAAAATTATGACTTACCTCAAATGAAGTGAACACAACCAACACAAGCCTCTTTGATATTTGCATTGTTCCAGTCTGCACGTTGATTGCTTGCAGCTGCAGATGTTGTATTTTTTTGTTTTTGAGATTCTGCATGAATCGCGAAAACTTAACGAAAGACCTGGTGCGATTTTCACAACCCACGACGTAAGTAGGCATTTTTGACGATGCCGAATAATACGCAACTCTATCTGCTTTAATGGCTTTTCTGACCCTGACATGCGCAGTGGAAACTGCCTGTGACGTGAACCGTGAAGGGGTCTATATTACGTGAGATCAGTGAGCTAAGTCAGTAACTGTGAGGTTTTGCTTATCCCGTGCGAACCGGCCACACGAAACTCAGATGTAGGTAGGGGTGTTATTTCCAAATCACACGAGGTCCCCAGATAATACTAACCTGTGCAAATAGTACTTTACATGTTTTGTCCAAAAAGTTAGTCTTCACAGATAAACACAACTTTTATGAATTTTGAAGTCAAAATTCGGCTTTTTATATTTCTAGTAAACGCATTTACACTTCAAAATGTATAAAATTTGTATTCGTCTGTTAAAACTAACTTGTTGGACAAAACATGTAAGTGTCCGAAACTTTTGTTAAACAGCTTATTTTTTGCGATAATCCAAAAGTCAATGGGAAAAACAAATGGGCTTTTTTGTAAAAGGAAAAAAGTGTCCTGCTAACTTCTGGGTTGGCCTACAAGAATAGGTAATCGCTGCGGCAATGTATTGAAAGGCAATTGCTGGGGGTTTGTGAGTTGATGAAAAACGATTGATTAATTACAATTAAATAGGCCTGCACAACTAATCACATGCAATTATCATGTGCATCTCATCAGTAAAGCCGGTTCCTTGATTAGTAGTAAATTGCCATCACCTGTTTTCAGATAGAGCGGCATTCACTACACAGAGCCGTGGTTCACTGACAAGATAGGCCATACTGTGTTCATAATCACGGACTTATCACCTGCAATTATGAACATGCTATGGCCTAGCATTTCAGTGACCTACGGCACCTTATCCTAATTGTTCCACAGGCGCTGGGATATTTATTTAATTTTATTTTTAATTATTTATTTATTTGGGACAGTGCACATTAATGAACAATCTAACATTACTGTACTAGACTGTAAATGAGCCAGGTTACAGTACAAATGCCAATTTTCACATGTAGTCCTGAGGCAGGATGACAACAACATACAAAATAATGCAACACAACAGAATATACAATATCAAACAAGAAACATATTAACCCACATTCAGACAGATTACATTACAGCAATAAGATTAGTCAAAATGATGACATAGCTGGGAACTTTTAAGAAATTGTTTAAGGAGCTTTTTAAATGTGCAATAAGTTGGACATTTTCTAATGTATGTTGGGAGACTGTTCCAAATTGACCTTCTCTAATAGACAGTACAGTTTGTCCAAATGTAGTTTTACTATGAGGGATCTCTATATCTCATCTAAGTAAAGCTCTGATGATGCTTCCTGTGTGCTTTTAGCAGGTGTAAAAATAACCGCATCATCAGCATACAATTGAAAATGGACTTTTTGACAAATGTTTAACAAATCATTTATATAGACGGAGAACAGTACTGGTCCCAAAATAGAGCCTTGTGGGATCCCTGCTGAACATTCAAGGTAAGACGACTTAGTGCCACTTACACTCACAGATTGTCTTTTATTGGACAAGTAAGATTTAAACCAAACTAGCGAATTCTTCTCGAAGTTGAAGTCAGTCAGTTTAGACAGAAGGGCTCGATGATACAGTATTGAACTGTATTTCTATAAGGACACAGTTTGCCGTTTCTGTAGAGTGG
Organism: Misgurnus anguillicaudatus; assembly: GCF_027580225.2. Lineage (NCBI taxonomy): Eukaryota > Metazoa > Chordata > Actinopteri > Cypriniformes > Cobitidae > Misgurnus > Misgurnus anguillicaudatus. Next base: position 8,746,873 of record NC_073358.2, read on the forward strand.
TACTGGCGAAATCCAAATTGCATTAAATGCAGGAGAGTATGGCCATGGCTGAGGTGTTTATTCAGCAGCTTGGCGATATACTTTCCAAGTACGCATTGCACTTTCACATAGTCACTTTTACTCTGGCTGCGTCCGAAATCGCATACTGTGACAGTAGATACTGAATTAGATGAAATGCTTACTCATCAACAGTTAAAACGGTATGTTCTAGTATGAATATGGAAAGTATGTATGAATTTGGACGTACTACATTTGCCATGTTAAAACATCACGTTACATACATCGGCATAACAAGATGTTAGGCGTTGGAATGACGTTAAACTAACGCAATTTAAGCCCACTCCCGGGGGCTCACGGGATATCAAAGGTTGCGTCTGAAATCACCTACTTCCATACTATATAGTAGGTGAAAAGCAGCAGGTGAGGCGAGTAGTATCCGAATTCAAAGCATTCCAAAAACAGTAGACGAAAAGTACCCGATGACCTACTATTTTCGGCAAGATCCCGAAGTGTACATTCGATGGACTTTACTTTTTTTTTGTAGTGAAAATTTTTTTCACTACATTCTAAAGCATAGAATCATACTGTGTATTCCTTTAATATTGCATATTAAAATGTATTTAATACCTAATTACATAAATATTGTGTACTTTTACTTTCTTGAGTAAAAGTACGAAAGTACTTTTTACTTAAGTAAAAAAATGTACTAGATGCTTAATGCACTTAAATATTAAATATAAACCAAAAACCTGAAACTATGAAATGTAGTGGATGTCACGACAGGGTTGTAAGGACAGGACGCAAACGCAAGGTTCAGATGAATAAATAACATTTATTAACCAACAGAAACAAAACACGAGGAGTAAAACAACGGGCAGTTAGGTAACACAGGAACACTCAAACAGAGAACAACAGGAACAGACGTGGAACAGCGACAATGATCCGGCAATGAGTGTGACACAAACACTGTAATAAATGAAGAGTTTGGTTCCAAAACACAATAAATCCATTTTGACAAATTTCGGTAAAAACGTGTTTTCTATACCAAGAAAGTGACAAGATGAAAACCACTATTTTCTGTTACAAACTTTCACATAGCATCATTAGGTTATAAAAACATAAAAAATTCAAATCCATAACTTGATTTTCAAAGATTTATTATAAAAACTAATTCTTTTTTCCACAAAATGCAATAAATCCATGACAGTTTTTTATTTCAAAATGCTATAAATCTATTAAATCAATGTATAAATGTGCATTCATCTTTACCATTTTATATTTATTTAGTTGACTAGTGGTATACAATGATTAAAAAATAAACATTAATGGCATTAACAAAAAACACTTACTTTGTTATATTAAGAACACAATGTTTTAGCATGAGAAGCTTGATGCTGTCTGGAGAACAAGCAACCGAGTGCCTCTCGCGGAAATTATTAGCTGTTGATGGCTTACGTTTCTTTCCCGTTACAGAAAACCATCACAGGTTTGGCAATGCTATTAAAGTATTATTTTGTTTTGTTTGTTGATCACGAAGTACAAAGTAGATGAGGAAAACTAGGACTCCGTGTACTCAGCGCGCCGCCATGTTTGTTTACATTGCGTGAATGGTCCGCTGTAATATCAGAAATGGATTTATTGCGTTCTGTAAAAAAGGAGGGGTGGCGTTTGTCGCATTTTGGGAAAAAAGGGAGAAAAGATGACAGAATATCACGGCGGGTATTGGATTTTGCGTAAAATTAATTATTTACTTTTAACTACTGACCTGATATAATACTGATTTTGGCAGTAACTCATTTTTTTCAAAAATGGCGTTTATCGCGTTTTGGAACCAAACTCTTCAAATACACAAAGACTAATGACACACAGGTGGAATGAATGATGTGATAATTAACAAGTGTCGAGGTGATGACAATATAGAACAGACACAAAACATGACACGGCTCACCGTGACAGTGGAGTAAAAATTATGATAATTTGGAATGTATGTTTTCCAAAGAAAAACACTAATAAAATACAAATACTTAAAAAATTTACTTTTATGTAGAAAGTAAAAATACTTAAGTACTATACACCTCTGATGTCATGTGATGTTTCAACATGGCGAATGTAGTACGTCCAAATTCATTCATACTATCCTTATTCATACTATATAGAACATACTGTTTCAACTGTCGATAAGTAGGTACTTTATTTAATTCAGTACCTACTGTCACAGTATGCGATTTTGGACGCAGCCAATGTGTCAATCTAATAAACACTTCAGGATTTGCCGGAAGTGGTAGCTCATCTTATTTTTTGGAATCGTCTCCCCTACTGCTTTTGGACGCAGCCTCTGTGTAGTAAATGCAGCTCTATCTAAACACAGGTGATGGCGATTTACTACTAATCAAGGAACTGGCTTTTCTGACGATATGCGCATGATAATTGCATGTGATAAATCGTGCAGCCCTACAATTAAATCATAAAAAAATAAAATAAAATATAAAACACTTACACAAAAGATTTTTTGATCTGAATGAAATGTGACCACTACACAACACTTCAGTGTACCAGGAAACTTACGATAATAGACAGACACATTTTTGTACCAATAAAAGAAAATTACAAGATGAAGGTCCAATCACAGGTAATAATAATATTATAATAGAATAACCTATGCCAAACCTTACTGATAAAAACTTTCAAATGGATAAGAACTAAATGTTTTTGTTAAACATGTAAATGTGCTATTAAGTTATTAAAATGGCACCAAAAAATCTCAGAGGGTACTTCAAAATTTAGTCAAAGGGGTTCGGCTGACAAAAAATGAAATCGCTACCTATGTTACAAAAGAGGCGAAATCTTAATGACCTTATTTGTTACATGCTTGCAGAGAACGGTTTAGCAAAACTAAGTTACTGGGTTTCTAGGTTGAAGCACTGGGGACCCACTAATAGATTTTCACGCTATGACCCCTTTAAAAGTTTTATCATCATCTGTTTTCAGATGCCTTATGCAAAGACATTTAGTGTCACTTACTCTTAAATTAATATTCCGGCCTTCATCTTTAAATCCTTTGATGAAGAGGTCTTGAAGAACACCGTGACTGTGTCTACGGATGCGTTTCGTTGACTCTTTCTGGTACTTCTCCATCATTCCTCTCTCTTAAATGCAAATAATTCTCAACATTTGAATTCATTCTTCGTTATTCATCCTCAATGCACAATCGTTCAGCAAGTGTAAAGCATTTGACAAGTTTGACTGCTTTACTTGAATGAGACACCATTGTAATGTAACAATACTCAATGTTGAGCCATTGAGTATATAGCAAAATACAGCCAAGGTGCAGTGAAGTGCTTAAATAATGCATGAGCATCTAGAATACCGCGATGAAAACTGTACATGTGTTTAAAAGAGATAACAGCGATCAGTCAGGAGGAATAGCCAAGCTTTCATGAGCCTTAACTGCTAGAGCACATTGCTAGCAACGGCAAGGTCATGGGTGCAAATGTACTAAAAGTAAATTTAGATTAAAATGTTTGCCAAATGTAAATCTAGCTATTGACTGTTGAGTCACACCACGGATTAAACAAATACTTTCCCCCAGTTATCGGTTACTAAAATAATATTGAAAAGTGCTGAAAGTTTACTTTGTGAAAGATAGTGTATTCTTAAAGATTTGAAAGGAAAATACAGAAGGTCATCTATCTAATGTTATTCATCTCAAACTAACAAACCACAGCACACAATTGAATTGACATCATATTTAGATTATAATTACATGTTACGTTTTTCAAAGGTTAAGCCAGAAAAATTCCTTACCAGTTATTTTCCTTATAAGCACAGCATCATTTGTGTGAAGCACCGACGTTGTAGTTTTTGTTTACCTGACAGTTTCTTGATCCTCATTCTTCTCTTTCACCAAGTAGACATCTGATACTCGGGAGGCTTGACACCCAGTCTTTAATACATCACCCAGATGTATTTTTAATGCCCATGACCTGGGCCATAAGAAGGACACAGATGAAAGCTAATTCATGTGTTAGTTTAGTATCTTTCCCAAGTTTTACAGAAGTTTTTATTTGGTAATATTACAATATTTCACATTCAGTATTGTGACTTATGCTCCTATTGGGACAGATTTCACTTTAGTCTTGAATAGGGATGCTCCGATCAATCAGCCGATGATGCTTGGTATGCTTTTCAATGAATTACGGTGAAATGCCACTACGTCCAAAAGCCAGAGGGCGCTCTCGTGCAGAAACTCAATATGCCTGCAGACGAAGAACCAGACCCACACAGCTTTAGGAAATGGCTTAAGGATATACACTCACCATGCTAATACTGTGTTTGACCCCCTTTCGCCTTCAGAACTGCCTTAATTCTATGTGGCATTGATTCAACAACTTGCTGAAAACATTCTTTAGAAATGTTGCCTCATATTGATAGGATAGCATCTTGCAGTTGATGGAGATTTGTGAGATGCACATCCAGGGCACGAACCTTCCGTTCCACCACATCCCAAATATGCTCTATTGGGTTGAGATCTGATGACTGTGGGGGCCATTTTAGTACAGTGAACTCATTGTCATGTTCAAGAAACCAATTTCAAATGATTCGAGCTTTGTAACATGGTGCATTATCCTGCTGGAAGTAGCCATCAGAAGATGGGTACATGGTGGTCATAAAGGAATGAACATGGTCAGAAACAATGCTCAGGTAGGCCGTGGCATTTAAACGATTCCCAATTGGCACTAAGGGGCCTAAAGTGTGCCAAGAAAACATCATCCACACCATTACACAACCACCAGCCTGCACAGTGGTAACAAGGCTTGATAGATCCATGTTTTCATTTTGTTTACGCCAAATTCTGACTCTACGATCTGAATGTCTTAACAGAAATCGAGACTTATCAGATCAGGCAACATTTTTCCAGCTTTCAACTGTCCAATTTTGATGAGCTTGTGCAAATTCTAGCCTCTTTTTTCTATTTGTAGTGGAGATGAGTGGTACCCGGTGGGGTCTTCTGATGTTGTAGCCCATCCGCCTCAAGGTTGTGCGCGTTGTGGCTTCACAAATGCTTTGCTGCATACCTCAGTTGTAACGAGTGGTTATTTCAGTCAAATAAGTTGCTCTTCTATCAGCTTGAATCTGTCGGCACATTCTCCTCTGACCTCTAGCATTAACAAGGCATTTTTGCCCACAGGACTGCCGCATACTGGATGTTTTTCCCTTTTCACACCATTCTTTGTAAACTCTAGAAATGATTGTGCTTGAAAATCCCAGTAACTGAGCCGACTGTGAAATTCTCAGACTGGCCCGTCTGGCACCAACAACCATGCCACACTCAAAATTGATTAAATCATCTTTCTTTTCCATTCTGACATTCAGTTTGGAGTTCATGAGATTGTCTTGACCAGGACCACACCCCAAAATGCATTGACGCAACTGCCATGTGTTTGGTTGATTAGATTGTATTAATAAGAAATTGGACAGGTGTTCCTAATAATCCTTTAGGTGTGTGTATATCGGCATTTATTGACCTGAATTACCTGTAAAAAAATTATATCAAAAACGACAGGTGCTTGTTTTAGCTATGGTTCTCCTCGCCCTGGTTCATATAAAACAGCTTGATGGTCTGGCCTCGTTTAACTCAACTCTGCTTTCACAGTTGCCCTCATTCACGGCATTGCTCTACGGTTAAATGTGGTTACTGTGCATTCACCCCAGACCGCTCTTATGCTCTTCATGATTGCCATGGATGAATTGAATGGCTATGCTCTGCTACCTTCAGAAAGCCTTTGGAGCGGCCAGCTGCTGACTGCCCGTTGCTCGCGTTACGTCCATAAACAAGACCGATGTTTTTATTGTGCTTGGCAAAGCTCATTTTGCTTCCTGCCAGTCCCACTAAAACAGTTGTCAGTCACTAAAGGAGATGGACCGGCCTGCCTCACCATGAGCAGTCCTATGTAACAAGGCTTTTTTGGTTTCGCTGGTTTGACCTTTTTTGAAGGTTTAGCTGTACGATAACAGTTCCTCTGACATACCACTACCTTTATTTTACATTTCCGGTTCATTTATTGCTAACTATACGGAATAGGCCCACCCGGTGATTTTTAATGCTTAATTTTCATTTATGCATTTTGTAGATATTTTTATTTTGTAGGAATCGAACCCACAGCTTTTGTGCTGCTAACATAATGCCCAACCAGGTAAACACTTTATTATGGATGCACATCTCATGAAGACCCCAAAACATAAACTTATGAAACATACTGCATACTGATGATGACATACTGCATTTAGGAGTTTTTTTACTGGATGTATTGTTTTGAAACATTGCAATAACAAAAGTGACCACTAGAGTCTGCTAGAGACTGGACTTCCATCCTCAAATTGGCTGTTCTGGCACTTTCTGCTAATTTTCCTGGCTTGCTTGTGCTGTATCGAATTATCAATTCTGTGGAGAAAATTAAATAAGATCACTTTAATGAGAACATTTCTTGCAGAACCGAGCAAGCTAACAGGATGGAGACACGAATCCAGACTTCGGTTAATGTTTTTTCATTTCCATTGCATTTACACAATTGCCAGACGCTTGCATCTCCAACCCAGTGCTTTACCCGGAAGATTTTTTAATAATAGTTGCTTTATTTCCTGAAAACAGCTTTTGGCTTCTAATGCTAAAAGGTTTTAAAAAGCTGTCGTGATGCAAAAAGGCCTTACAAGTGACCGATTTGACTAATGCATCGCTTTGTGCGAGTCACCAGTCTTCATCTGACGTTAAATCTGGCTGCCCTTCAAGTGGGCATCACCCCTGCTGCCTGTAACACATGGCACTTAGCTTACCTCTCTCAATTGAGTTGAATTTTTATATGAATTTTATATTTAACTCATGTTATAGACCAAGTATTTTGCTGATGACTTGATGCCTGAAAAGGCCTTTGATCTAAAGATGCTCTCAGGCGTCTTACAGGTGCCTACGTAGTGGAACAGTTGCTGTGTTACTGTAGCTCAAGTTCCTTGTCATCAGATTTCAAGACTGTAATGCTATACGCCTCTTAATGTTTCATATTAAGGGCAATGCCAGCTTTCTCAGCTGTAATTGAGAATGTCGCCTGTAGAACGTTTTGTAATGGCATAATGTATTTTTTCATTTTGATTGTATCACATACAGTGTGGTGGTTAAGGCCGATGGCCTTTTGATTATGCAAATAAATGCAGGCATTTAACAACACTCACCAGTTTGTCTGTTTGACAGATTGACTGTGAAAATAGCCGCCCGCTGACATTTCCAGCTTCAGGCTCCTCAGTAAAGCCAGCTGATGATTAACGTCTAGTTGACATGATAGATCTGCCGTATGAATCACTCGGTTATTATTATTATGAATCATTCAATAAGAACATCCATCTCACAGAACAGCCTCCGCTTTATTGCTATATGTATGCCTCCGTCACTTAAAATCAGATTGTTTTAGCTTATCTTGTGGATGATGTGCCGGTGCTGACAGGCTTTTTCGCTCCATTCACCTCATGCGTCAATTATTTGACTAGAGATGGAGGTTTTCTAACAGGTGAACTATTCCCATATACATGCTTATCCAAAAATAACAGCGGATAGGCTTAAGACACTGAAACAGCTGACCGTCAGATGGTAGAAATGACATGCGGGGTCTTTTGGCACATTTTTGTGTCATCATGTGTCTGTGTTATGGGAGACGGAGCCAGAGGTCTTTGGCCTGCACTGCAGTTTTCTTAAGATGGCCTTTCAATATTTATAACATTTTGCTTCAAGATTTATGTATTTATTTGTTTTAGCTTTTTATTATCAGAAAAAGAAGCAAAAACAAAACTGAACGAGTAATCAGCGTTTATTTACTATATTCTCTTTAATTATTTAATTAATTCTTTTCAATTTATTTATTTCGCTACCACACACATTTATGTTTTATTGGTAGGAATTAAGTAAATCTGTTACTTCACCAGTGTACGTTTACTGAAAAATAATGCACAGCCTTAGACTGTTTGTCAACCAATCAGAATGAAGCATTCAACAGCCCGGTGGTATAACAATTAGCTGACAGTATTTTTATGCTGCATTTACACCAACCGCGTTTGAGGTGTCAAAATCGCGTCTACCGCGCCTAGTTTGCCGCTTGAACAGTTTGAATGCATTCACGTGTCTAGAGCAAAGTAGACTCGCGGAAAAACCAAGCATTTGACGCACGTCAGAGGCAAAATCCGCTGCTTGTGGGAGGGGCAAGTGCTATGCGGTTGTCTGTTTGCAAGATGGCTGATGTTGATTGTGCATTTATCGAGAGAGTTACCTGTTTGTATTTGGTCACCTCACTATAGGGTGAAAATAAACGGCGCGGGTCGATAAACGTCACGTGACTCAAAAGTAAAATGTGTATTTACAACTTACATGCCCAATGTCCTCACTTACACTCTTCCAAGCGAGGTCTTTTTTATTCCTGTCTCTATAGAAATAAGAACCAGTGTCGTAAAGCTGCGGGTGACTGCTCACAGACAATATCAAGCGTTCCTTCATGTTGAATGAGTGACTCCGTGCGAGGCTGCCGCCACAGCATGAAGCAGCCTCCTGATTGGTTAATTTAAGTTCAAATTTTTCAACTCAGGCATCAGCCGCAAATTCGCGTCAAACGCAAATTGCACAAAAAGCACCATTTGCGTGTACCGCGCCGGACGCACAATTTGCGCCATTCGCATTGCAAAACCTCCAGACGCGCGTCAACGCGTCTTCACGTCTTCACATTGGCTTAACATTGAAATCACTCGCTCTTGATGCCTCTACCGCGGCTGGTGTAAACGCAGCATTACACTGTAAAAAATTATTTGTTGGTTCAACTTAAAAAAGTAAGTTATAGTTGCCTTAAAATTTGGAGTTAATTCAACTGAAATTTTAAGGCAACCAGGTAACTTACTTTTTTAAGTTGAACCAACAAATCTTTTTTACAGTGATAAGTTGCTTTGGGTCAAAGCGTCTGCAAATACATGCATGTAAATTTAAAATTAAAGGAACAGTATGTAAGAAATTTATATCAGTTAATCATAAAATGGCCCTGATATGTCAGTAGACATTAAGAAATCATTTTCATTTCAAATAATTATATCACTGACAACAGTGGTCTGACCAGGATATTGTCATTTAAAAAGTGGAATTGCAGCCCTCAACTGATGTTTATGTTGTCATTTTGTGTATTGGCCACCAGTTCTGTGATTGCAGTACCAGTTTTAGCCACAAGTTTTGTGATTGCAATACCAGTTTTGGCCACAATCCTACATACTGTTCCTTTAACTAGTAAAGAGAAAATATCTTTAATATAACAAAACTTAAAATAATTATAATGAGTTGCAGGACTCAAAATATAAAATTAAAATATAATACTAAATTAACAAGCATAGGGTTATGTGTAAACTATTCATACAGTCAAAGACAATACATAAATAGAAAATTCTGATAAATAATATATAAATAATTCTGAAAATAACAAAAAAACCACAAGGACTGCACAAAATATGGATGTTGAACTGTCGTTAAATTTATGCAGTCATGTGCATGAGTACCCAATAAAAACTTCGGGCATCATATTTCCCCTGTAAGGTGCCTGTTTTTCTGCTCCCGTTGTAATCACATTTACTGTTATCTAATGTGTAGTTAATAATCTTTACAGTTACTCATTTTAAGAAATGTACAAACATTGACATTCAAATACCTCTTGTTTTTGCAAAAGAGGAATTTCTGCTTGTAAACACAACATAGCCTACAAGTCAGTATTATATATTCAGCTTTCCCCCATAGGCATGTACACAGTTTATACAGTAGGCAGTCATGCATCCAAAAGCCAACCTTCCAAATGTTGCACATGAGACGGTGCTAATTTCCATGACGGACATTTGGAGTATATGCTCTGGAGACTCACTTCAGGCCAAAAAATAACTAAAGGCACAGGAGATTGATCATATTCACAATCCTTTGGGTGTTCTGGAAAGATTCATTTCTGAATCATTCAGCTTCTCATCCCGAATCTGGGGGATTTCTGTTTCCTCTTGGCTGTTAGCAACCAGCAACCAAGTGCATATTAGATTAAATGACATTAATAGGACGTATGAAATAATTTACTGCTGTCCAGTGTGCTGTACTACACAGTCACTGACAGTGTGGTTATGCATTAAAGATTGTGAAATCAAAATATTACCATAATGTCCTTAATCCTACAGACACACACACACACACACACACACACACACACACACACACACACACACACACACACACACACACACACACACACACACACACACACACACACACACACACACATATACACAGTGAGGAAAATAAGCATTTGAACACCCTGCTATTTTGCAAGTTCTCCTACTTAGAAATCATGGAGGGGTCTGAAATTGTTATTGTGCATGTCCACTGTGAGAGACATAATCTAAAAAAAATTCAGAAATCACAATGTATGCTTTTTTAAACTATTTATTTGTATGATACAGCTGCAAATAAGTATTTGAACGCCTGAGAAAATCTATGTTAATATTTGGTACAGTAGCCTTTGTTTGCAATTACAGAGGTCAAACGTTTCCTGTAGTTTTTCACCAGGTTTGCACACACTGCAGGACGGATTTTGGCCCACTCCTCCACACAGATTTTCTCTAGATCAGTCAGGTTTCTGGCCTGTCGCTGAGAAACATGGAGTTTGAGCTCCCTCCAAAGATTCTCTATTGGGTTTAGGTCTGGAGACTGGCTAGGCCACGCCAGAACCTTGATATGCTTCTTACAGAGCCACTCCTTGGTTATCCTGGCTGTGTGCTTCGAGTCATTGTCATGTTGGAAGAACCAGCCTCGATCCATTTTCAATGCTCTAACTGAGGGAAGGAGGTTGTTCCCCAAAATCTCACAATACATGGCCCCGGTCATCTTCTCCTTAATACAGTGCAGAACTGTCCCATGTGCAGAAAAACCCCCACAAAGCATGATGCTATCACCCCCATGCTTCTGTTCTTGGGATGGTAGTCATCATTCTTATTCCTCCAAATGCGTTAAGTGGAATTATGACCAAAAAGTTCTATTTTGGTCTCATCCGACCACATGACTTTCTCCCATGACTCCTCTGGATCATCCAAATGGTCATTGGCAAACTTAAGACGGGCCTAGACATGTGCTGGTTTAAGCAGGGGAACCTTCCGTGCCATGCATGATTTCAAATCATGACATTTTAGTGTATTACCAATGGTAACCTTGGAAACAGTAGTCCCAGCTCTTTTCAGGTCATTGACCAGCTCCTCCCGTGTAGTTCTGGGGTGATTTCTCACCTTTCTTAGGATCATTGAGACCCCACGAGGTGAGATCTTGCATGGAGCACCAGTCGGAGGGAGATTGACCGTCATGTGTAGCTTCTTCCATTTTCTAATGATTGCTTCAACAGTGGATCTTTTTTCACCAAGCTGCTTGGCAATTTCCCTGTAGCCCTTTCCAGCCTTGTGGAGGTGTACAATTATGTCTCTAGTGTCTTTGGACAGCTCTTTGGTCTTGGGCATGTTAGTAGTTGGATTCTTACTGATTGTATGGGGTGGACAGGTGTCTTTAAGCAGCTAACGATCTCAAAGAGGTGCGTCTAATTTAGGATAATAAATAGAATGGAAGTGGACATTTTAAAGGCAGACTAACAGGTCTTTGAGGGTCAGAATTCTAGCTGATAGACAGGTGTTCAAAAACTTACTTGCAGCTGTATCATACAAATAAATAGTTAAAAAAAATAATACATTGTGATTTCTGGATTTTTTTTAAGGTTATGTCTCTCACAGTGGACATGCACCTACGATGACAATTTCACACACATCCATGATTTATAAGTGGGAGAACTTGCAAAATAGCAGGGTGTTCAAATACTTATTTTCCTCACTGTATATATTTAGAGAGAGAGAGAGAGAGAGAGAGAGAGAGAGAGAGAGAGAGAGAGAGAGAGAGAGAGAGAGAGAGAGAGAGAGAGAGAGAGATTGAGCGCTTGACATAAAGTTACATTTTTAGCTGCATGTGCAATAACTCGGCTGACAAACGCATGCTGAAAACATTAAGGTTTGGCTAAAACATTTAAGGCAAGTGTCTGGAGAGGACATGCACGTGTGGGCATATGCGGTGATGCTGTCAGAATAGAAAGTAAAGAATCAGCACACGTCCTGAGGCAAAACAAAACAATGACAACAAATGTCAGCACAATAAGTGAGGATCCACGGTTTATACAGTACACACAGTGTATTACTACAGTATACCAAACAAATATTGGAAGCTTGAAACATTTGGGGATAATGCTGTATATTGAGTACATTTAATCCTAAGGTACCAATATTAAATCTTTAGGTGTTTTTTGATAAGGTACCGCCCCAGTGAGAGGGACCTACACGTATGCTTGATTATTTGACATGGTTTTTATGACATTTCTCATGTTGCTTTTAAAGCTTAAAAACAGCATCAACGTTCTTAAACAGTTATACTGAATCACTGCATAAGAGGTACAATTATTCCTTTGATAATAATTACAGATACGATGATTGCCACAAGAAATATATTCACAGCAGTAGACCAATTATGAATCAATAATTTGTTTATATGGCTGTCGTTGGATATTTTAATCACAAACGATTTGAAACCATTTCCACCAGAAGGAAATCTATACAAGTTTTATTTCAAGTTGCATGATAGCTGCAATTATGGGTTGTTATTTTTCCTCAGGGTGGCGATCGGAGAGTCACTTTATGATCTCATGCACATTAAGAAGAGGTCGGGTCAGAAAAGCCCACAGACGGTGGATCATCGCCCACTCTTCACCTGCAGCCACTTCACTAAACTCTCTCTCTCTCCTGAAAACCACCTCAGGGATGCAATTTCTCGAGTTTCACTTTTCTACTTTATAAGATTTCTCCATTTCAGATACATTGAGAAAGATACCTAAATGCTAGGAATGCATGGACCTATAATCGTCGGTATCATCAGATAAAAGCAGTGAGATTATTTTATACTGTGAGATTATTTTAAATCGAAATTAAATGACAACAAAATTGCAGTTTGTACGCTCTTCACTTTTAGGATTTCACAACATTTGAAGTGTAGTAAAAAGCCAAACTATCAATATCTATCATTTTAAGTAATAGAATATCATATTCGGCACCGAAATTTGTACCGGTGCATCCCTAAGCTGTTTTCGACCATGCTTTGCGCTTCTATTCTTTAGGTAATTATGGATTATGCAAAGAATAGTTTGTATTCTCAGTGTTTGTGAGTGCGAAATTTTCTTCAATGAAAAATGAATCATGGCAAATGGTGATGTTAGTCTATTGAAACATGCACAGATCTTTTATTCTGTACCGAGAGAGTAAATCTTCCTCGTAAGCTGTTTTCTCTCTTGTGCTAATCTAAATCTGACATGACATGATTATATGCATTTTTGTTTATCATCATGAAAGGTCATAGAAGTAACAGTGTTGGGTTAATCTTATATGACAAAGACGCATATATTTGCATAACGTTACAAAGAGGCCAATCATTTAGTGATTTTAGAGGCCAACTATTATATTCAACCGATATACACATTTGATGCATTTGGCAAACACTTTTATCTAAAGTAATTTATAGTGCATTCAGTGCATTTGTTCACTATTGACCTGATCTTGCATATGTTATATATTTCCTGTTGTATAGAGGGTATGCAGTGACGTCACTTTTCCACGTGACCACGCCAGAACTTGCCCTGTTGAGTGGCAAACATTGAACAAAATGGCTGGTTTTCATAGCGGCTGCTGCGAAAATGACAGTAAAAAGCCAGACTATTATCAGCTTAAATTGAATTTAGTTAGACTTGATAGCAGAGGTGGACAATACTTAGTAGTGTTGTAGTTCTCGGGACCACTTATTAAAGGTCTTGGTCTTGTCTTGGAATCAACCGCATTTTTACTCGGCCTGGTCTCAGTCTCAGACAAAGAGGACTCGGAATTTTATTTCAAGACCGGTCAAGACCACAACTGATGGCACACGGCAAAAATGATTTTCAAGAAAAAAATCTTAGTATTTTTGTCTTGTTTTCAGTAAAAATATCAAAACATTTATTAAATTAAGATGCTTTTTCTTGATGAACAAAACGCCACAATAAGTCTAGTTTTTAGAGCAAAAATATCAAATTGTGCATAAAACAAGCAAAAAAATCTACCAATGGGGTAAGCAAATTTTTCTTGAATTTAGAAAAAGGTTCAAGCTTTTTTTCTTACCCCATTGGCAGATTTTTTTGCTTGTTTTATTCACAAAATCACTTTGAAATTGATATTTTTGTTCTAAATACGAGACTTGTTTTCTTGGGTAGTTTTGCTCATCAAGAAAAAGCATCTTAATTTAAGAATTTTTAGATATTTTTTACTGAAAACAAGACAAAAATACTAAGAACATTTTTTTCTTGAAAATCTTTTTTTGCAGTGCACATCAGAAATTTATTTTTTATCATACATTTTATGCAGTTTATTCATGTTTGGCATATGATGTTGGCATTGTTTAAGCATTTTTTAAGTTTCTCCCAATGACAGTTTTTCAAATTTTATTACTAAAAACACCTGCATTGTGTTAAATGGATGGCAAGCCATGGAAAGACAATTCAGAATAAATGGTTAAGTTGATTTCAGCTCTTTAGTGTTTGTTCACTTTTATTTGCTTATAGACAAAGATAAATTCCCACATATCTGCAATGCCTTTGATTATTTGATCAACTTCTCTGATGGCACAAACGCACGCACGCACACATGCACACAGACAAGAAGTGCCTAATTATATGCATATTCCACATTTTATCATAAGTGGTTTAATGCAGAGATTTGCAATGGTCTTGGTCTTGACTTGGTCTCGGCCTGTCTTGGTCTTGTGACTCGGTCTCGACCCTTTAAAGTCTTGGTCTTGTCTCGGTCTCGGCCTGTCTTGGTCTTGGTCATGACTTGGTCTCGGTTTAGGTGGTCTTGACTACAACACTAATACTTAGTTACATTAGTTACATTTTCCAAGCATCTGTGCTTTATTAGGTTGTTTGTATTGGAAAAAATTTTACTTCACTACATTCTAAAGCATAGAATCATACTGTGTATTCTTTTATTGCATATTAAAATTTATTTAATACCTAATTACATTAAAATTGTAAACTTTTACTTGAGTAGAAGTATGCTAATGTTTTAAATTTTAAATGTAAACAAAACCTTGTATTTATGAAATGTAATAGGGTAAAAATTATGATATTATTTTTTGGAATGTATGTTTTCCAAAGAAAAACACGGATAAAATACAAATACTTGAAAAAATACTTTTAAGTAGAAATGAAAACCTCTGCTTGATAGTGACTCTAGCAACTTGTCAACCCACCTGTGGTCTGTGGACGTTGCCATGAATGATCAATTTATTTCTCCTTTCTGTGTTTTTTGTCAGTCTGTAAAACAATAGCTCATTATTCTTGTTAAATCTGTTAGTACAGTCTATCAAACAACATTTTTTTTCCCATTCAGACGCGTATTCCCCGTGTTTTCGCTGATTTCACACTGTACACAAATGTTACCGCTCTGTCTTTTGCAACTCAGTGGACGTAACCGCAGTCACTTATATGACTGAAAATACTGGCTAAAGAAAGGCATGGGAACACATTATTGTATATTCTCATCTAAACTTGAACTTATCTGTTTAATAATAATATTAATAATATTTAATTGCCTTCACTTTAGATTTATGTGGCTCACTGGACATAATAATTCCCTTTATGAAAGTGGGTTTACAGCTTGTTTTTCTTTAGAGCTTAATAAGTTTTACATTTTTGTCATAGTGTTTTTGCAGGAGTTAGTTGCGAAGCTTCTAACTGATGCTTAATTTCAGTTAGCTAGAATTATAATGTTTTGTTAATGATGATGTTCATTAAGTCAATTTTATTGCTCCATCACGGGAATAATGACACAACGGAGATGCGAGCAATTAGACACGGCAGTGCAATTAGACAGTGGCAGTTTTACAAGCTTTTGTTTCACAACTATATTTTACAATTACATGTATGCATTTAGCAGGCACTTTAATTTTAGGGGTGTATTCATACCAGGAAAGTCCGCTATTCACTTGCTTTGATCTGGATCAAATAAAAAATTTATTTTCTTGGTTTGGTGTAATTCGCTTTCACACTTCCCTTTTTGCAAGTGAAACAAAATTTGTAAATAAAACCACATGTGTGTTAAAGGACAAGTTTGGTATTTTACACTTAAAGCCCTGTTTTCAGATTTTTTATGATGGAATAGAACGGTTTTGACTGAAATTTGGACATATGATGCTGGCCCGAGAATTTTCGGATGTTTGTTCTATCACCTCCCACCTCTACAATGGGTGTATAGGTGCACTGGAACAATCCTTCCTAAAATGCATTAAACTTTCGTTTACAAAGATGTGAAACTCACCAAGTGGTCAGGGGTGTTCACTGATATGCTTACACAAAAATCGCTGCAAAAGATGCTTTCCAACAGGTGTTATACCATTCGTTGAGAGCTTGAATAATAGACACTCCAGCCCAGTTGGTGGCGATAATACGCCTTTGCCAATTGCAAGAATACAAACAACGTTTCCGGCGCGAAGTAATACTGTACCTCACAGCACATCTAATACAAGTCAATGGAGTTGGACCAAAACTACAATAATACCTGTTGGAAAGTATCTTTTGCAGCGATTTTTGTGTGAGCATACCAGTGAAGACCCCTGACCACTCAGTGAGTTTCACGTCTTTGTAAACGAAAGTTTAATGCATTTTAGGAAGGATTGTTTCAGTGCACCTATACAGCCATTGTAGAGGTGGGAGGTGATAGAACAAACACCTGAAAATTCTCGGGCCAGCATCATATTTCCAAATTTCAGTCAAAACCGTTCTATTTCATCATAAACAATCTGAAAACAGGGCTTTAAGTGTAAAATACCGAACTTGTCCTTTAAGGTCATCCATTCATTGGACAGAAATTATCAGGTGGGGGAAAGCAGGAAGTGCAAAATCATGGAGATCATTCGTAAACTGGCTTCATCTGTTCGCTAAACTGGCTGAACATCAGCATTTTTATGCGTCCTCTCTAAAAGCTGATATATGGGTATTTGCCCAAATTTCAATCAGGCAGCGTGTCTCCTTAGAGCTCCAGGTCAAACTCGACTCGTTTTGGAATGGCTGGCAAATGTAGCAAACACAGCACTTTCCCATAATGCAACTCTACGAAATTACATACGTATAGTCACGTAATTTTTTTGATTCTTTTTCGTGATACTGTCACGAATTTCTGTGTTTTTTCGTGATCGTATCATATTTTCGGATTGTCGTTAAGTTTAGGGTTAGATTTACATAAAATGAAATCCTTACCAAACCCAACTCTTACCCCTAACACCAGGCACAATGTTTTAAAAATTAGAAAATTTAAAAAAGAAATCAGAAAAAAATAGTATAAACCAATACTTTAAGTGACATCCTAACACAAACACCAAATCTAACCCTAAACCCAAGCGACAATGGTTTGAAAATAGGAAAAAGCAGTTGGGTAACCAATACGTGACAATGACACATAAACAGAAATTCGTGATACGATCACGAAAACACGCAGAAATTCGTGACAGTGTCATGAAAAAAATCAAAAAAATTTCATAACAGTTTGTTTTTTATTGGACCGAGACCACCTCTTTAGCTGGGTCTCAGAACGGTTGATTAGTCCACACCCAAGTTCGAGTACTGTATTCACACCTGCCCAAAAAGTCTACACCAGTGGAGAAAAACGAAATCGAGGTGTAGACTTACAGTGCATTCGACCGTTTTTATCAACATCTGTACGAAATACCCTCATTCACTAAGCTCACTAATACAGTGCACTTGAATGAGTGACTGAAAACAAGTGAATTCAGACACTAAGCAACAAAAGCACTGCTTGAACCATCTTGCCTTGAGAAGAGGAGTTCATTGGTTGTATACTCGAAATTGTGGTGCATTTTGTGATTAAAAAAGTGCACTTGATAATGTCCACTATTATTTCGTACACCACAACAAAATGACTGTCCCCTCAAATAGGTAAACTCTAAAAATGACCCAATGTTGGGTTGGTTTTTTTTTCAGTGGTGTGTTATGTTCTGTCTAGTATTTAACCATCGGGGGTTAAAAATGACCCAGCCAAGAGTGTATAGGGGCTATTTCGGATACAGCCCATGTGTGTTGGGAATTGAACCCATGGCCGCAATGCTTTACCAACAGACTCAGTAACTACTTTATCTCCTGGTTTTATAGATGGTGGCTGGATCCAAACATCTCCATGTGCTGTGGAATGGTATTCCCCTCTCTATAATGAATGGAGACCAATGGCAGTAATGCCCAAGCATCGTGGCTTATTGGCTGGAATATTCTTTGCTAGGTGGACGTGATGATGTAACTTGTGTGAGTGAGCAGTGTGGAAAAGTAAGAACCTGGGGCCGGATTCACGAAACATTCTTAAGAAGAAAAATTGTCTTAACTGCCATTTTTATCTTAAATTCAAGCTTAAGAAAATAGTTAAGAATATTTTGTATTCTCAAAAAAGCTTCTTCAGAAAGTTCTTATTTTTTTCCTTAAGTATGTTCTTAAGAATAAACTTAAGAAGAATTCCAATTCTCGAAAAATAAACTGTCTTAAATAACATCTTAAAGTTAGGATAACCTTACAGTAGTCTTAAATCTCAAAATGTAAGATGTTTTATGAGTTAATGTGATTGTTTTAAATGTGACAAGTTGTATTTTGTAGTCTGAAATGGCAATTTAATCAGTTTACTTCACATAGATTAGTTTAAAGAGGAATTCCACACTCATATAATGAAGTTTAATGGATTAATATGTCATGAAACACAAATAAGTATTAGTGATAATATTAGCAAACATTTAACTTCCTCCGTAGTAGCCTAAATTTATTGTGAAATTACTTAACAGCTAAAACTCGCTCTAAGCGGGAGGCGAACCGGTAAGCGCTCCATCATGTGAGTCGAGGGCTCCGAAACCGCGGGCACGCACCCTCCCACCCTCCGCGTCCGTCTCTTGACGCGTGAGCGCGGGAGACGAAGCCGTGGGCACGGAGAGTGAAGCACGCACACCCAGAGCGCTCGACCCGCATGACGAACCGATTGAGACATTATGGAATTATATTTACGCACCGCCTTAATACTAGCTGGCCTCTGTTAAAACAGCGAATAACATCCTGTTGATGCATCACTCGTTTGTATCGCGTTAATGATCGCAAGGTAGTCAAAAGATTAATGGATACGTGTATTGTTACCTCATTAGCAGGGTATCTTAATTCATTTAAAAGTGTGTCATTTTATTCTTAAGACACAAATTTAAGATATTCTTAAGAAAAAAATTGAGAACTTCTTAAGAAATGTTTGAGAATTGCACTTAGGAACATTCTTACGCACTTCTTATAATTTATCTTAAGAACTTTCTTATTTTTTGTCTTAAGAATGTTTTCGTGAATCCGGCCCCTGGTTGTCATACAGATAATTTAATGACATATTGTATTATTATAACAAGTTTGATTTTCTAACATCCACATGAATTATGTCAGTTTTGTATAATGGGATGACTTTTTTAGGGTCACATGTTTAAAAATGTACCTTAAGTGTTAAAGCATGAAGCTTGGATACTTCTATTAAGTATGTGCTCCTATATAGCTCAATAGTAGAGCGGTGCATAATGTAATAGGTTCGAATGCAGGGAACACACATCCAGTACTGATAAAAAACAAGTGTAACTTGTAATTCACTTTAAAGGTGCAGTGTGTAGCGGGATCTAGTGGTGAGGTTGTGAATTGCAACCAATGGCTCTGTCCACTGCTCACCCGTCACTTTTTAAACGCATAGAGAAGCTTCGGTACAAAATGGCGACTTCCGTGTAAGCGGACCCTCAGTATGTAGACAAAAACGTCTCATTCTAAGGTAATAAAAACATAACAGTTTATTATGAAAGGTCTTCATACACCTCTTATAATATATTTATGTAAATTATTTTGCATTTCTGTCAAGAGATCCTTCTAAAAATTACACGCTGCACCTTTAACTTGCTTTGGATAAAGTGTTTGCCAAATGCATAAATGTAAAAACATCCGCCATATACATAAGTATAATGTAAGTTTTCAGCTCATAAAGTAAAGTTAACAACCCACTTATTCTGAATTAATGCACCCGTCCCTCTAAGCTTCTCATGTTGACCTGCAAAGCACAAAATAATCACATCTTGTGAAGAATAAATGAGGTCGCCACACTTTGAAACATAAATCAAGAACTAAGTGTCCTGATATTATTTTAAAGGTGCCAGGATTGTGTTGGTTATTGGTGTAAAGGTGAAGTATTTTTACACTTTGATGTATTGCGAGTCCGTTTTGGGTTAACCTCAACATTAATCTTATTACATACTGCACTGCAATTTAACTTAAAACAACCTTTACTGTGTGTTGTCAGCACTGCATGAACTCCTATAATATCAGTGATATATCTGAATCGATGTTCTTTATGGTATTACCTGATCAATGCTAAATATGCAAAATTTTGTCAATTTTGTTGAGACAGTTAATTTAATGTCTTGAAATCTTACTGTTTTTTTTTTACCACCAGACAAACAAAATACAACCCCCATGAAATAAAAAGTGGATTTTTGTTAGCAGTTCTCAGCCTGTAAAATCACTTGACTTGTCTTGCACTTCGGGGTGTATACATTTTTAATGCTCTCTCAAATAAAAAACATACCTCCAACCTAAAACCACCCACTTCTGACTAACAACAGCTAGTAGCAAACCATGGGTAATAGCTGTGATTTAAACTAAAGCCGATCCACTATTTAATAAATAAATAAATAGAACTAAAATTATTTAAAGCTGCAACCTGTAACCTTTGCCTCTCTATCGCCATCTCTGTTTGAAAGTTAAAGTTGCAGGTCACTTAACATATTATCTTTACGTTTGTAGAAAACAACTGACATTTCCTGCATAATCTGACCCGACAGCTCAAATGCAAAAGACTCAGGCAAAAGTATTAGACCCCTAAAGAAAAAGAGGTGCAAAAAGACATAGAAAGCCAAGACAGTCAGTAAAAATCCTGCCCCTTGTCAGTGCAAATAATATCAGCTGGCCTGGTTCAGTCCCAACTGATGGCCTAAAATAGTGTCTCATTACCAAGGTGTCATGCAAGAAACATCTCATGATGGGTAAACCCTAACCCAAACACACAGCCAGGGAAAATAAAAGAAGTAAAGATCAGAGATCTCTTCAAGATTTGACAAGTGTTTGTGTGAAAGAATGAAAGGGTCACACTTGAGCAATGCATGTAAATAGTTTCTTCATACAGGAGGCCCTTAAAGCTTTCATTACCTACAAAGGCTTTTGTTCAAAGTATTCAATAAATTTCAGTTAGCGTGTTCAGTACTTTTTCTCATTTTACGACGTTATTACAAATAACTTAATTTATGGACATCTATGGTTTGATTTCTT
Source organism: Misgurnus anguillicaudatus (assembly GCF_027580225.2). Classification (NCBI taxonomy): domain Eukaryota; kingdom Metazoa; phylum Chordata; class Actinopteri; order Cypriniformes; family Cobitidae; genus Misgurnus; species Misgurnus anguillicaudatus. The sequence continues at coordinate 8,768,406 of NC_073358.2, forward strand.
TGAATGCGTGGATTACATGGGTTGTTACTAATATATGAATATAAAAATCCAACAAATCCATTTAGACTAATTTGGATAAAAATGTGTTTTCTATACCAAGAAAGTGACAAGATGAAAACCACTATTTTCTGTTACAAACTTTCACATAGCATCTTTAGGTTATAATAACATTAAAAATTCAAATCTATAATTTGATTTCCAAAGATTTGTTATAAAAACGGACTAATTTTCTGCAAAAAAATTTTTTTTTCCAAAATGCTAAAAATCTATTGAATTAATATATAAATGTGCATTCATCTTTGCCATGTTATATTCATTTAAATTAGTTGACTAGTGGTATACACTGATTTAAAAAATAAACATTAATGGCATTAATCAAAACACTTTGCTGCTGTCATCCTTGGGACGTAGTTGCTGAACTTTTTGACAGCGATCAGCTGTAAAATGTTTTGGTCCTGCACGATTTTCGTTGACTTCAAGTAAAATAATGGAAAGTTTTTCATAAGATCCCTTGTGGTCAATGTGTTACCATGAAAGAAGCTTGATGCTGTTGTGTGAGAATAAGCAACAGCCGGCATTTTTCCTTCGCTTGAGTGCCTCTCACATAAATTATTCGATTTTGATTGCTTGGGTGATTCTCACGAAATCCAGATTTACAAGGTGTCGAGCATCAGATTTTTTTAAAAAGCCCTTGAAGCCATTTTTTTTGCACATATAAGATTAAGTTCTGAACCATTATTTTTAGAGGATTTAAAAATAAATATTTCCTATAGAATACTTTACATTTTTTAGATTATCATTATAAAAAATTATCATTACCGCAACATGATATTACATTAAATATATGCATTTATCTGTTATCTGTTTCGGTAATGAGAACTAAAAAGTTGTCTAGGTACTATGAAAAACAAAATTTCAACTTTTATCTGAAGAGAAAAAAATAAGAACAGCTTACCTGGTAGCCATCTTGGGTGTCACAGTCAATTATGTCCCTTCCAACATTTTTTTTTGTGAAAATATTAAAATATTAGTTCTTTGAGGGCTTAAACAATGATTGAAAATTGATGCGGAGGATGAAAAAAAATTTCTTGGACACATTTATATTCCTTATTATTGTCTCTACATTTACCAATGATCACCAAATACGACGTTTCTTTACAGTAAATGTTTATAGTATAACATGCACTGAAGCTTTTTCTTTTTTAGATTTTTTTATTATAAATATTTCCATGTCAAAGAACCCTAATCCAGTCATGGACACGTTGCGGTAATGAAAATTTCCCCCTTAAATGTGGAAAAAAAAACAAAATTGGTTTGTATGATGTTTTTTGAAATCATATGCAAAATAGTACATGAAGAGATGTTTATAACCATATGCTTCTTATTTTGAGGGCATTTACTTTTTTATCTAAATGTTTCATGACACCTCATAAGTCTAATTTCGTGAGAATCACCCGCTTATGTTTCTACCCGCAAAAGAAAACCATCACAGGTTTATCAATGCCATCAATTATTATTTTGTTTTTGTTTGTTTGTTGATCACGAACAGAGGTGGAAAGTAACAAATTACATTTACTCACATTACTGTAATTGAGTAGTTTTTTTGTGTATTTTTACTTTTTTGAGTAGTTTTTAAAATCTGTACTTTTACTTTATATTTTAAATATTTTAAAAAGCAAGGTGATAAAGACGCGCAACGGATGTAAATGGGAGGGGCCCCGGGAACGCGCAAAAAGAACCATGGAGACGGACGAGACAGGCGCGCGCTAATGCAGACCCGCCTCAGTTTAAATCTTATGAAAGAAACCCCTGGTCATATTGAAGCGACCACTTTCCACTGACGCGAAAGGTAGGATTCATGCTCTTAAGTACGAAATTGCACGATGCGTTTTTAATACCATGCGCATTATCTTCCGAGTCCTGCAGCTTGGCGTCAAGTCAAACAGAACTTCAAAACGTCCTCGAGAATGCGCAGGTCATTAGACATTGCAGAGGGAGAGAGCGAGAGAGAGAGAGAGCGAGAGAGAGAGAGAGCGAGAGAGAGAGAGAGAGAGAGCGCGCGCGCGCGCGAGAGAGAGAGAAGAATAAAAGGTCATCAGGTACCCAGGTCAGGGAAGTAAGAAGATAATAAACGTGTCAAATGTATATAGACATGGCACTCATCTCATTATATGCTCATTTAAACTAGATATATAGTTTAATAAAATAATGTATGTTACCAGCAATACAACAATTACAACCTTACTATAGTGATTGTATTTACAAGCTGCTGACCACCTTCAAAAGTGCATAACTCACATGTAAAAATCATTAAACAATTCCATAAATGTTTCTTACTTTAAAAAAGCTTTTTATTTTATTAACTTTTTGTTATTGCACTTTAATTGTAAAGATGTTCCTACAATTAAAAACAACTAGTTTAAGATGTATATTCCCTTGTCGTTTTTGAACTATACTAGAATCCTCCACCTCTTCCCGCTGTAAAAAAAGTAACTTTTACTCTGAGTAAAGTTAAAATGACTTACTTTTTACTTTTACTTGAGTAGATTTTTAGACAAGTAACTTTACTTTTACTCAAGTAAAATATTATTAAAGTAACTTTACTTTTACTTGAGTACAATATTTTAGTACTTTTTCCACCTCTGATCACAAAGTACAAAGTAGATGAGGAAAACTAGGATTCTGTGTGCATTTAAAGCGCCACCATTATTTTTTTACAATGCGTGGAATAATGCGCTATGAATGGTTAAGCGGAGTTATTGCATTCTGCAGCGAAGGAGGACTGGCGCTTGTCACGGTTTGGAAAAAAGGTAGAAAAGACAACAGAATAACATTTTTTGTAAAATAACGGATTTTGTTTAAAATGAAGAATTGACTTTTTAATACTGACCAGATACAATACTGATTTTGGCATTAACTTTAAAAAAAAAAAGGCATTTATCGCGTTTGGAACCAAACTCTTGTTGAAAAGTTCATGTCAGTAACACCTTTAAAAATATGTCAACTTAGAAAATTGATGATGTGTTTAATACTTATTTTACCCGCTGTATATAATGCACTTTTGTGCTTAGCCTATATTATCCCAAAAGTTCCCAAGGATTTGTAAATCCAGAGAAATTAAGATTTTAAATAATGGCTTGTCCCTTGTCATTGTCACCTATTAATAACGTAATATCTGTGCTATCCTGACTTTCCACTTGTAAATTCTATATGTCTCTGGATCCTTCCACTATCCTTTATAGCAGGGTTCCCCAAATCTTACATTGGAGGGCTGAAGCACTGCAGAGTTTAGCTACAACCCTGATCAAACACACCTGAGCAAGCTAATCAAGGTCTTTATGATTACTAGACAATCACAGGTGGGTAAGTTTGATTGGGGTTGGAGCTAAACTCTGTAGTGCTCCGGCTCTCCAGGGTGATATTTGGGGAACCCCGCTTTATAGCATCATCAAAACCAAACATGTGATTTTAACCAAAACATTACAGATCGCAGCTTTGAATAAAAAGATTTATATGCCACACCTAAACTTTAATAGGTTTTAATAGAATTAATGTCAACATAAGAAAACCTATGTTTGTCTGTGGATTTCATTGGGTCTTGAACTTCATTGGGTTATCAAAGTGGAGCAGCTCACTTACAAGTTTTCCACTTGTATTTAGCATTGTCCACTTGTGATCCGTTTGACCAAAATGCATCTTAGTGGCAGGTGTAAACTAAAGACCTTAGATGAGGAACTGTGACTCCGCCCTGAAATACAGAGATGGGTTCAATAAGCAACCTGAGGGTTGACAGTATGTCAATAAATCACACACATATTGTTACATAAAATATTGCTTATCTTAAATGCATGCATTCATTTGCACTTAGATTCTGATAGCAAGCAAGCACATAAACATGCACAGTCAGTAAATGGTTTTCCCACTTTGCATTTGGCTTAATGAGTGAATGATCAAATTATCTGATAATGACATCCTGCATTGTTCCTGTATCAAGATCATCTTCCTTTCAGTCTCATAGCACAGCAGCCTAAAGGACTAATTAAGCAGTTCTAACTTTATTGTTAAAATCATCATTGCAATAATGTAATTCAGTCCGCATTATTAAAGGGGACATATCATGACTTTTTCCATGTTTAAGTGATATAATTGGGTCGCCAGTACTTCTATCAACCTACAAAATGTGAGAAAGTACAACAACAAGTACAACAACAAGTAACTTAGTTCCAAGCATGTGAAAAATTAGGTCATTAAAATTTGGCTCCCCTTGTGATGTCATAAGGGGATAATATCACCCCTTAATTTGCACTATCCAACCACAGCACTGCCATTTAGTGCAGAGATCAGCTTATTTGCACTTAACAGGACCAAAATGGCACATCAGCCATGGTACGGCAGCAAAGTCCTTGATTATTACGCCAGAATGAGAGAATAGTTCCTAGCCATATCTGCCTAGAAAATCTCAACTTTTAATGTCCTGTCGGTCTTAGTATACGATGTAACTACAGAAGAGTCAAGTTTTAAATAGGAAAAATATCGAAACTCTTTGCTTCAGATTCAATAGATTATGCTAAGCTATGCTTAAAGTGGTAGCGCCAGACCCAGAGATCAGCTAAATGGATTCCAAAACGGTAAAAATCACATTTTTAACTCTAGGGGAGCTGGAAAATTTGTATATTTTCACAAAAGAGTGTCTTTTTAATGATGCATTTATATTGTTATATATATATATATATATATATATTTAGCATTTGTCTTTTAATTAATACAAAAGTGTAGAGAGATTAAGCTAGGAGAAGATTTTGTATTTAAATTTGTGCCTATTTATGTGAGCACACGTCTTCTTGTTTTTCCTATTGTGATTCAGTAATTCATGCATCAGAGGGTAAATAAACTGGTAGGCTACAGTATTTAACAGGTATGACCCAAATACAATCGTGTGGAGCAGTGAGGTGGCATCATCGCTCATCGGCCCTCGCAGTGGTGTGTGTGTTGTAAAGCTGATGGGCTCATGTATGCCCTCGGGGGATCGACAAAATGACCTGCACCAACATCAGGGAGAGGTAGTACACACCTGCTTCACGTAGACATATGTCAAACATGATCTGCTGTAAAACTATATAAAACGTGTATAGCTTGAATGCACAGTTAGTTTCTATCAACCATCTGCAAAATGCATTCATGTTATCATAATGATCACAAGTATGAAAAGTGTTGCACTTGACATAATGCGTTCGAGCTCTTCGGTTTGTTGTTGATCGTCAGTGTGACGTGAATTCCCACTCGAAAGTTCACAGACACCTACACAACCACACAAGAACTCGGACATGAACGCTGACCCGTAGCTGTAAAAAGATTTCCTGAGAACATGCATGGAAAAATATGAGTGAGTTACACAAAAATGTATGTCTATTTCTGTCTGTGAGATGGAGGAGTCAGGAGAGCTCCCACAACCTTTTATGGTATCACTGTAAAAAAGAAAATTTCCGTAAAAATTACAACGTAATTGCAGCTGGGTTGCCGGTAATTTACCGTAGATTTAAAATTATGTATTTACTGGCAAGAGTTTGTTCAAAGTTAAATTAATTTGAAATATTAACAAGTCTCTATCTTTACAGAATAAAACTATACAATAACAGCCTCATGCAAAGCATTCTGGGAACCAGAAATCATCATCAACCTTTTTCTGTTTTTTTTGCTCCAGATTTTGTTTCCCAGAATGTTTTGTTCTGTAAAGATAAAGCCTTGTTAATGTTTAATGTTCAGTTAACTTTGAACAAAATGTTGCCAGTAAAAAACATAAATGTAAATCTACGGTAAGTTACCGGCAACCCAGCTCTGTCTTTGTTAATTCTGTTGACATTTTAGTGCACAACTATTGACACTTGATGTTAACACACACTTAGCAAAATCTGACACTTGTGCACTTTGTTGTCAGTTCTGTCTTTTGTACTTTTTGCCTCTTGGCTAAGGGGGTAAAGTGAGGATATGGCTTTTTAATGCTTTGTTTAATCTCTTATGCAGGTTTCACTGGCAGTATTTGGGGGCATTTTGTTGGCGGTAGGGGTTCAGATGGGACATACAGTAAACCCTTAAAACAATTGAGGCTTATAACCAAACCTATAATACCTGGAGTTGCGTCCAAATTTTTCATTGAGGATTCAAGGTTTTTTTTAAACCATAACTAAATAAATAACCCTATATCTTTATTTTCTTCTATTTCTCCTTTAAACACTTTGTATGAAGATCCAGCATACATGAGGCGAGGTTGCCTTGTTTAAAGCACAAAATAAAGATTTCCTCTAAATAAGTACATGTAATTTATTCGTTAAAATCTTGGTTTGTTTGGTGATGGGCAGTGATTGGTGGAGCTAATATACAGTAAACATTTGATGCCTTCCTATGGGAAGATAGTGTTGTTTGCAAACATGTAAATGGATGCAGACTCATTCAGATAGACTTGCAATGGACACTTACTAATGGATAGTCCCTCTGGAGCAATCTTGAGATGGATACATTGTTTAATGGTACAATAGTGAACTCTATTACCTCACCAACAGAGTTTAATACAATCTGAACTTAACCATCACCATATAAATACTAGGGATGCACCAATATATTGCATTATAATTGGTATCGGCAGATAAAAGCAATTTTACCCACTATTGGACATCAGCCAATTAAAAAACACCGATAATCAGGCAGATTAAGTCCTGCGAGTCAAACTGGGCTAAAAAATGCACCAGAACTCAATGTGTGATTATTCATGTAGATGACAATGACAACAGAACTGCAGTTTGTAGGATTTCACATAGGATATCATAAGTTGAATACAAGGAGTGCAAAGCAAAACTGTCTGTATTGGTATAGATGTAATTTTAAGCAATCAAATATCAGCACAGAAATTTAGTATTGGTGTACACAGTATAAACACATAACAGTGAAGAAACATATTAGTGTAATAAAAATGCTTAGCCTAACCTTATTCATAACCTTATTTATTTAAACTATCAAAGTACAGCTTTGTTGATAATCTATATGCCAATTAAGTTTTTTTTTATAAATTAATTTGTAAACAAGGATGATTCAAAATAATAATCTAAATTATGCCACCATACCAAATATTAAACCATGATGCAGCTGCCCCGTCTGGACTCCACATCTCTTTTATGTAAAATGCTTCTTTACTATAAGGTAAAAGTAAAATTTCTCTACATTAAAGGAAAACACCACAGTTTTTCAATATTTTAATGTTATATAAATTTAGATGAAGTAATACATACCTCTCTTCTTTCAATGCGTGCACTTTGTACAGTGCGTCATGAATGTATTAGCATTTAGCCTAGCCCCATTCATTCCTTAGGATCCAAACAGGAGTGATTTTAGAAGCCACCAACCACTTCCATGTTTTTCCTATTTAAAGACTGTTACATGAGTAGTTACACGAGTAAGTATGGTGGCATAAAATAAACGTGGCAATGTTTTCAGCAGATAAAAAATTTGAACTATATTTATGGCGGAAGAGCACTTAGTTTGCAGTTTGAGGGAGAGGGGGAGTAGTCAGGAGTGATGATGTTACTGCACTCTGAGGTTGAAGTGCTGCAAACTAAGTGCTCTTCCGCCATACAATATAGTTCTCATTTTTTATCCGCGTAGCCTCTTATGGAACCGCTGAAATTTCACAAGGGGGCGTATTTGTTCCTCAGATGTTGCACAAAAAACGTGACATCCGAATACATTCATTATAAATCGTGAATGAAAAGTGAGATTCGAACAAATGTCCGTTAGTGAACTAATTGTATACACTATTTATATCGTAATTCGGTCAGAAACGTCAAGATTGTGAGATGAACAAATCTTTTTGGATTAAAAGGCTTGGATATTCCATTTCCTTGTACTTTTGGGGATTTATGAACAATTTGTTTTGGACAATTTCACCGAAGCGGATAAAGGGAAGATTTTGACGGTAAGTAAATATCCTAAATCGGCGCCGCCCAGTTCAGGTAACTAATAACTGGATTACAGTTTTATGACTGCTAAAAATCATATTATGCTTTGTGTGTGCGCTTTATGGAATCCCGAAAGTCTAAGCTTTCCAACGATGTGCCGCATGACTGTATATTTTGAAGATTTAATGCTTCAAAGTTACAATGACGTTTATGCAGCCTCACGTGCAAGGGAGGGGGTGTACCGTGTACGGCACAGTGTTCCTTACCTGTTAAAAAATCACCACGTTTTATTTTGTGACACCATACTTACTCGTGTAACTACTCATGATGTAACGGTCTTTAAATAGGGAAAACATGGAACTGTTTGGTAGCTTCTAAATTCATCTCTGTTTGGATCCCAAGAAATGAATGTGGCTAGGCTAAATGCTAACACATTCACGATGCGCTGTACAAAGATTAAGTGCACGCATTGAAAAAAAAGGTATGTATTAATCTGTCTAAGTTGAGAAAAGAACAGTAAAATATAAAAAAATGGTGGTGTTTTCCTTTAAACATATACATTGGGAAAAAATTATTTTACGTGTTACCTATTGAAGTAATTTTTTTTAGTTGATCGAACCATTCACTTTTTACAGTGTATATTGTAATCCAGTTTATGTTGATGTAGAAATTTACCAGGTGCGATTATTTTTCTCAAAAAATGTATATAGTATTTATTTATTCTGCATATTATAATTGTTTTTTGTTTTTGTACGAATCTCGTATTAATTTAAGGAACCCATGGGGAAAAATTATGTATTGTTCTGCTTGAATAGTTTCATGAAAAACAAAACACATTTTATACCTTTTCCAGTTTAACTCGTATATCTGAAATCATTTAATATGACCTACGGAAGAGCTGATTGGTTGGCAACGTATTAACGATGCATACAGGATTAAATGGTTGTGATTTTTATATTTTATTGAGCGTTACAACCCTGTTACATGCGCATCGTGTGTATGTTGGCCATTTCTGCTGGTCCAGGAGATGGCGGTGTAAGCTTTGAGAGAGAAAGCAGCTGTAGTGGCTTTACCTAACAGATGCAGAGGTGACAGCGTCTTTCACATTCACCATCAGCGTATACAGCTGCGCGTCTCCATTTCATCTGGAGCGCAGTAGTTGCGTCCGTCATGGTAGCGTGCCGATGCTGTGAGGTCATTGGATGCTGAGAGATTGTGAACTTCTGGATGGTCGTATTATAAAGACAACATATTATTGCGCTTACATCAATACATGTCGTGGATGCAAAGTTGAATGACAAGCGACATAAGAAAATAGATGTAGATGGCATTGCGCTCACTGGTGGGCTTCTCTAAGAGGAGGGTTTGGTCAGGGTCGTTATCCTCCCCTTTAATGCAAGTATCCATGAAGGAGGGAGACATCAGGAGGACATTAGCATCGGGAGTCCCTCGCGGACACTTCTCAAAGGTTTTGCGTAAAGATGCGCGGCGCTCGGCTCGCCAGCAACACCGTTATTTACAATGATGGGACCGCGCACCCGATCTCCAGCAGGTAACATCATGTTTGTATTTGTACTTTTCTGTTTGTAATATTTGATGACTTCGCTTATTCTAAAATTGGTAGTGAAATTATGTCATGCATATCATTTTGTAAGGAAATAGGTTATAAGCAACTATACTAGACTAGCTGTTACAATCTGACCCTACTTTCGTTGGTGTAACTCGTATGATGTCAGGTGCATTTTTAAAATACTTTATATAAATTAGTGCTCCTGTAGCTTAATTTGGAGTATTGCGTTAGCAGGGCAAAGGTTGTGGATTTGATTCAAATAGAGAGCACACCAATGAACAGTAGTGGACTAAAGTGATTTAAGTTTGCATTACATTTTATTTACCTTACACTTTTAATTAAACCATCCAAATATGAGATGGTCATATTAAATAGAGCTTTAAGTTTTTAATTGGCAAAATTATTTGACAAAAAGGCACACTAAAGTGTATTATGAGACACAAGATACAAAAAATGCATAGAAAAACAAAAGGCTTTGTGGACATAAAGCATACGTTGAATGCAATTTTATTAGTTGTCAATATTTCCTCATCCCGTGTTTTCAATGCCAGTAGTCATTCTGCTGTTTCTTGTCGCAGTAAGCTTTCCAGATGTATTGTGTGTTATTTTTTGTCTCTTTAAATCAGTGGTTCTCAGACTTCCGTCATGCGCTCTTGTGTAGGATGCATCCCCCCCAAATAAAATTCATGACATATCTCAAACGTAAATTTTGAATTAAACAAAACATACCAGATGATAAAATGTAGTGCTTTTGGTTAATAGCCTTATTTTTCTTGAATTGATAAATTTATTATTAATTATTTTTTTATTAATATTTTTAAATACCATAAAACTGGGGTTCCTGGCACCACAACCCCCTATAGTACGAGAACTGTACTGCCATACAGTAACTTATTTCCAAAGCTGAGTTCAGTGAAATCTCAACTTCACATCACACATACAATCTTTTTAATAAATCTCAAATATGTTTGAATAAAGAGCAAAGAAGTCAAGTTTTTCCCTTTAGGTCGGGCATCACTTTAAGCCACTTCTGCATGCCTTGAATGCACTGCAAGCAGCTTTGGATAAAAGCATAAATGTAAACAAATATCAGATATTAAATGAGCTGTTGTTACAATAAACATTAGTTTGCCCGATCAAACAGTTTTACAGTGCACAGGCAGGTTCCAGTTAAAGGGGATTTTCTTGTGTCTTTTTGTGTTATTCTCTTTAGTGCTCGTCTTTTTTGTCAACAGATGTTTATGTCTGAGTGCTGTATAACCCTTGAGAAAAAGGCTCATTTTAGTCTGAGCTTTGTGCATTGTACTTGATTTTACCCTCTGGCCGTCAAAATCACCGCACACCCACTCGTCACTGATTTGCACACTAATGCAGTCCCTCACTACTGTCATTACACTCGTACTCCAGAGAAGACAAACAGAAGCAATTACACAGAAGATTCTAGATGATGAGAATATGTGTCACAGTGTACAGAATGTAGCATTGATGTTATCTGTGTGTTTGTGACGGATGTTGTTTGACTGAATGCAATGTTATTCATAACTACACTCTTAAAAATAAAGGTGCTTAAAAGGTCCTTCACAGGAGAAGAACCATTTTTGCTCAAACCATTTAGTCAAGGGATCTTACAAGAACTATTTTTTCTTACCTTTTTATAATCTAAAGTATATTTTTCACTACAAAAAACCTTTTGTGAAACAGGAAGGTTCTTTAGATGTAAAGGGTGCATTATGAAAACAAAACTGTTAAGCACCTTTATTTTTAAAGGGGACATATCATGAAAACCTGACTTTTTTGGGCTCTATCATAAACCCGGCGCAATGTGCAATGCAAGTGTCTTTTGGTAGTTTCGACCCGGCGCAATTATCATTTTCACGTTTGGCACCACGTTGTTTAAATAGCAAATGCATTTGCGCCCAATTTTGCGCCCATGGTCTGGTCTGAAAACGAGGTGTGTTAGGCGGATTGTTGGCGCGTTGCTATTTTGAGGCAACTAAAATAGACTACGCCATTGACCAACTAAAACCTGGTCTAAAGTCTAAAGTCAATGGCACAATATTGTTTTTGTTTTTTAAAGAGTGGTTAGTAATATGCGCCTACATATAAATGGGACGACAACGCGGGTTTGCTTATCACATACATGGATGCGCAGCAGCACAAAAACGCTTTTAAATATGAAAAATTAAAGGATTAAAATGTAAAAGATTATTATTGAGTCTCTTGGACAAAAATAAACATCGATAATGAGACGTTAGAAGGCGTAAAGAGCTGCTTCACCTGTAGCCATGGTAAGTAAATAAAATGCTTTGCTTTAAACAAATGCATCTATTTTTAAATGTTTTTTAAATGCTACCCCACTAACTTATTGTATGATGACTCTGTACCTGTGGATATGGTGAGATGAGAAACATTTTTAAGTAATGCTTTTTTAAAAAAAAAAAACTTGGCGCTGTCCGAGTGCTGAAACACCTCTCCGCTCGTTTGTAAATTCTTTATGTCTTGTTTGTTACAAATAAAGTATTTTTAGAGTACAAATACTTTTATGAGATTACAATTATTATGTAGGATATCAATACATAATTAAAAGCCTGCTATTTTTACTTCTATGACTAAAGGAAAACAGCTTTCAGTAGTTTTAATCCAAAAAATAACAATTTCAATAAAAATGAAAACAACACAACTTTTAACATTATTCTTAAATGTGGTCTTCTTCCTCCGCTTAAGTTTTTCAGTTTACAAATTTCTGCTTTCTAAATAGGGATTAGACATAGCGCCAGCGCAACTGGATTTTAAAGGGGATGAGAGCTGAGACTCTCATTGGTTTATTGCATGTTACGCCCAAAACACACCCATTACTCATTAGGAGAATAGGAACAACCCTTTTAGGCCGTGCGCTTGGCACAAAAACAATTTTTCCCGTCGTTAAATTATCACAAATGGAATCGGGTGCGCTGTGCGCTTTAGACAATGCACTTAGATCATTAAAATAGGGCCCTTTAACTGCTATAATTGGGTCCCCAGTGCTTCTTTCAACCTAGGAAATGTTAAAAAGAACAACCCAGTAACTTAGTTTTGGTAAACCTTTCTTTGCAGGTATGTGGAAAAAATAGGTCATTGAAATTTGGCTCCCCTTGTGATGTGAAAAGTGAATATTTGTGAATATTTTGTGAATATTTTTTGAATATTTAAAATTAAAATAATACCACCCCTTAATCTGCAACTATCCAACCACAGCACTGCCATTAAGTGCAGAGAGAGAGAGAGAGAGAGAGAGAGAGAGAGAGAGAGAGAGAGAGAGAGAGAGAGAGAGAGAGAATAATTGACAGCACAATTGAGTTTTAATTTTAAGAAACCACCATTATGGCGTTTAGTGTTTGCATTTCATCAGCTCATTTGCATTTAAAAGGACACACCCAAAAATGTCATATTTTTCCTTACGCCTACAAAGTGGCAATTTTAATTTGTTATAATAAATTATCTATATGCTATTTTGATCTAAAACTTCACATATGTACTCTGGGGACACCAAAGATCTTAAAAAAGTCCCCTTTAAGAGTGTATGATATTTGTTAAACATTTATAAATTCATGATTCTTAATTTATTTATTTATTTTTTTGCTTTGACCCTGAATTGCAACATCACCAATTAATGTTAAGCTTACCGTGTTTTTTGATGCATGTGACTACTGTAGCACTATTTAGACTTACAGGTTCTCCTTATTTCTCTTTAAATTGTCAGAGCCAAGCATGACTCCACCACGACGCCCATCCACTGCTCCTGACAGGTAAGCCACATTAAGACTAAAGGTCTTGAGCAATAAATGAAGTTTTGTTTTGATTTATTTGTACTGTAAATAAGAGCCTAGCATTTGTACAGTCGTATGGCTTTGAGACTCATCATTCGAATCATGCTGTAAAATTACTATAAAAGCCATTAAACTAACATCACATCTGTCCAATTTTGTTAATGTTATTGACTTTTTCCAACATCCCTTTTTGAATATAATATTTCATACATCAGAAGTGTAGGTACAATAAGTATGCTGTCCTTGGGCCGGTACCCTTTCAAAAGGTGCACCTTTGTACCTACAGAAAATGGTGCACATTAGTACCTCAAAGGTACATATCAGGACCTTTTTAAGGGGTACCATCCCAGTACCAGGTTTTCTAAGAGTGCACTTAAAAGTATAGTTCAGCTAAATATAAAAATTATATCATAATTTTCTCATCCTCATATTGTTTATAAGCTGTATGAGTTTCTTTATTCTGCTGAACACAAATATAGATGAGCAATGTTGGTAGCCGGCACCATTGACTTCCATAGTATTTTTCTATCCTATTATTGAAGTCAATAGGACTCCTGTTTTCTACTTGATTACTAATGTCTTTCTTTGTGTTCAGCAAAACAATGATATTTTTTGGGTAAACTGTCCCTTTAAATGCATATCAGGTTGAGAATGTATGTTTACAGAAGACCTATACCCATCACGTATTTTCTTTTATTAAATATTATGGCTTTAATATTATATATTATACCCTGTTTATGGTTATTGGTAAAACTGTCAGCAACCAAATAAGAGTTTAGTACTCAGTTCTTTTGAACACCTTAAACGCACCTATTCCACTGATAACTCGAAGAAATCAGAGAAGAAAATGCAATAAAAGCCTGTTTTGATCCATTCGGGTCTGGTCATCAGCTGTCTTTCTTAGGCTTGACGGCACTTTTAATTAAACCAAACATTTCAATCATATTCTGCTCAGCACTCCTACAAGTGCAAGCACTATTAATGAATTATGCATACCATTTTACATGCATTATATATGATTGTACTGTAGGTCCTCCAATATGTACCTCTATTTCTTCAGGTTGCCTACAGAGACCGTCCAAAAGAATAACAGCAGTAATACTGGCGTTATTCTGGACATTTCCACCCTGAAAATGGCCGATGTGGATTCTGAGGTCCCTCCTCTACCTCCACGATATCGCTTTAGAGATCTGCTGCTCGGGGATCAATCGTTTCAGAATGATGACAGGTAATGGCGTACTGTGTGTCTTATTTGGCGAGATCATCTGATCTGATGCGGGATACTTCAGACAAAATCACAAACATGATGTACTCACCCGTAAGCAATCTGAGATCAGATTTCAGACAAACACATTTGGAGTTATTTTAGTAAATGTCCTTGCTCTTCCAAGCTTTAAAATGGTAGAAAACAGAGATCAGGAAACAACTTTTGACTTTAAAGTGAATTCATTCTTTTCGTAGGTAATCCACATAGCTCCAACAGATAATCTATGCATTTTTGTAAAAAATCCATATTTTAAACTTTATAAACTGTAATATTATCTAGCTTCTGGTAACGACGCCATCATGGACTCACACGATTCACAAGAGAGTTTTAGCGTAGTAAGTGTTCGTCACCATGCTGGGTACATTATGCAGTGACTCTCGTGAATTGCGTAAGTCCAAGATGGTGTCGTTACAGGAAGCTAGTTATTATAGTTTATAAAGTTCAATATTGCATCGATTACCCGCAAAAGACCTTATTAACCCATTGGAGCCATGTGGATTATTTGTGGACCTTTTTACTAAAAAGGCAGAAGTTGTTTCCTGATCCTTGATTTTTCCATTATAACTATGGAAAAGCAAGGACATTTACTAAAATAACTCCAAATGTGTTTGTTTGAAAGATGATGGACATATGTATTTTGGAATGCTTGAGGGTGAGTACATCATGGGGGCATTCTGATATTTGACTGGAGCATTTTTTATATGTAGTTTTATAGTATTGCTTTTTATTTTAAAGCTAAAAGATGCATTGCTGGCAAGAGTAAAAGACAAAACATTAAAGGTGCTTCCTGATGCCATAGCAGAAATATTTCTGTCTGAATAGTTCACTAAAAAAACTTTAACATCCAGAGAACGTTTCTATTTCAAAAAAGTTTAATAAAATGATAAAACTGTAAGAAAGAAATGGTTCTTCCAAGAACCTTTGACTGAACGGTTCTTCGAGGAACCAAATATTGTTCTTTTACAGCATCACGTGAAGAACCTTTTTAAAGGCGGGGTGCATGATCTCTGAAAGCCAATGTTGACATTTGAAATCACTTAAACAAACACGCCCCTACCCCAATAGAATCTGAACCTTTTTTTGATAGACCCACCCCACACATACGCAAACCTAGGCAATGATGTTGTTTAGTAGACATGCCCCTTCAAAAATCATGCACCCCGCCTTTAAGCACCTTTATTTTTAAGAGTAGCAGGTCTGATGTGTGGCAAAGCATTTTAATCCTGCAGACACAGATAAGTAAACTAATAAAAGCAGTTAACTGTCTTATAGTTCTGTTATGAGATCTAAGCACTTTTGAAGCATCAGCAATGTTATCTAACTATTGCTACACACTGCTTATGTATTTATTTTGTGTCTCCTTGATAGACTTCGGTTTTTATACAGCATGTGTTTTAAATATAAGCATTGTGTTTGTTGTAGAATAACTTTAGGTTATTGTTATGGGAAGCTGTTTTGTGCAGTAATGCTGTAAAGCATTTAAATGTGTTTTCCGCATCTCGCTCAATGCCCCAATCGTTTGTGTGGAGGCTGTGGTGTACAGTCAAGACTGCCTGAGTATTACAAGGCCATTTTAATTTAAGTATGTTAATAGCTGTGGGCTGTTGTCGAATATAATGTCCAAGGAATTCTGGTGAACTTAATAAGTTTGGAGAAATGTTAAATTTGATCAACTTTTGGTTGTGAGTGGGATTTCAATGGTTTCCTAAAAGACTTACTATTGATGCATGGTGAACATTGAATTAATGTTTCCATAGATATCACTACTGCTCTCAGTCTTAAGAGTGTATTTCTTGTGGTCGCTGTATCAGTTTTCCATCTAGTAAGTACTCCAGCTGTGGTTTCAAAGCCACAATCTATTGATCTGTTTGTTTTTGAAATCCTGCATTGCTCTCTGCTTCTGTTTCAGCATTTCGTTTGGTGAAACAGGTAAAATATCTTCATATGATTAACTGTAGGCACTTACGGTTGCTTATGCAAACACTTACACTCTGTTATAGGTGCCGTAGAATGACAAACTGTATTTACCTAGGCATAGATGAATAATGAGTGTTCTGTACATGCATGGCATATGGTGAGCCTCAAACAGGATTGTTTCCTCCTTCTTATGTAAACCTTGTGCATGCAAAACAGGTCAATCTCAACATAACACCGACTGTGACGTTACAGTCGAGATGTAAATTACACATCAAATTAAGTAAATTGTTATGAGCTGTGACTGCTGAGTTAGCGCTATATGCTAGTTAATGCTATTTGGTAACTTTTAGGCTGAAGTTCTACTATTGACATTACAGTTACGTTTTGCAGGTCCATAGTAAAAAAACACACTTTCACTCAAAAACATTTATTTTCAAACTCAGAATAATTGATTATTTCTCATAATCTGTATCATTGTCTGACACAGGCTCAAACATAAGCTCTGTTTGCATACACACAGAGCTACTGAAATGAGCCACTCTAAAGGGGATCACACACAGGCTCAGCGCCGCGCAGCAGCGTTCTAAAAGAATCGAAAACATTGTTTTCTATGAGTATACGCACACCGGGGCCGCCAGGTGGCGCCTGTCCGCGCCGCCCAGCTGTGACTCAGGAAGTTGCTCAAATCCCTGTCGTGCCACACAGCGCCACTCACATAGTTTAATTAAGCAATATCGCTCGAGTAGGAGTGTGATATAGCTCTATATCATCACGGCTGTGATTAGGCCAGAGGCACGAGGCCGTAGGCCGAGTGCCGGAGGCAATCACAGCCGTGATGATATGTAAGGGTCCTGATCACACTGTCGGGGCTTATTTCCCGATAACTACCGGCTGCCTCTACATTATCCCGCTTATTACACGGCTACTTGTCACATTAGAAAAAAAACGGACATGAATATGAATGTGAAACATTTTATTGGCCTATTTGTTTTAAATTAACATTTTTATCCTTTCGCGAAACTTTGCACAGATGCATAAAATGATCGTAATACCTTATTAAGATCTTCTGCTTCATACTTGTCTGTCTCCATTTTTTCCCTTTTAGCCAGTCTTTGAGAAGTTTTAATGCCCATTCTGTATTTTTTTGTGTGTTGGCTTCGTAGCTGTCATGCTTTATTTTGTCAAGTTCAGTCTCAGTAAGCTGTCTGTGTCTTGTCGTGGTTGTCCAGTGTTTGTCACAAGATGGCGCCAAACAGTAATCTTTATTGCTCTTTATTGGCGCGGAGCGATTTTACTCGTACAAGTAGTACCGGCTATGCGTTATTACTTTGGAGCGGTTATTATTTGAAAAGAACGAACCTGCAAATGTCTCAACTGACCAATCAGAATCAAGCATTCCAGAGAGCCGTGTAATAAAGAGCTATATCACACGACTCCGAGAGCAATATTGCTTTTATACAACAGTTCGACGGCACACGTTTGAAAAACGAAAACTAGAAAACAACAACGGAGTTATTTTAAAAGCCTCTTTGTTTGAGAACTAATATTATGTCGGAGTGCACTGCTTGTTTAGCAAGTTGAATTTTCAGCGCAATTGATGAAATAGGATCGCACAACTTTCACACGCTTTCAAAACGAAACTACGGAGATCAGCCGCTTAGTTTTATCAATGAAAGGCTAAAAATAGCGCTGTTCACCGAATGTTCACGCCAGAAGTCAAAAAAGACGTAAAACTTGTGTTTAATACCTCAGATTAGATAAATGGGGGGAGAGAAGGCGGTCGCGTGTGGCTGTTCGAACGCATTCAACCACATGTGCGTTCCGCAACTCCAAAGCGATCCGATCGAAAGTGGTTTCGACCACCTCTGGATGTGGTTGAAAGTGGTCGAAAGTGGACGAGCTCAAAACGTTTTGAACACTGTTTACACCCCAACCATAACCGTTCACAGACTTGGCCTTATGAGCGTGTAGTTCAACCTTCTGCCAGAGACACATGTTTTGATGTAGTCGAAAGCACATGTGTAGGCACTCTACCCCTATTTGCATACGGTGAGGGGAACAGAATCTTTCTTTGCATTTAAAGAGACACACACAAAAACAATGCGTTTTTCATTGCATCCACAATTGGCCAGTGTTCAACATTGTATAATGAAAGATCTGTGGTGTATTTTGAGCTGAAACTTTACATACACATTCTTGGGATACCAGAGACTATTTTTTTTTATTGCTGAAAACACCTAGGTTAGCAGCCCTTTCATTTAACTCAGACTGAAAGAAGCTGAAAAAAGAAAGTCATGTACACCTAGGATGGCTTGAGGGGGGAATTAAATATGGACTAATTTTCAATCTAGGGCAAACTATTCCTTGGTGTAATGTGTATTTTTAGGGGCATCTAGCATTGAGATTGCGAATTTCATTAAAACGTCTCATTCTAAGGGAATAAAAACAATACAGTTTATTATGTAATGTCTTCATACACCACTGATAATAATACAGTTTGGTATATTATATTGCATTTCTGTCAAGAGATCCTTTTAAAAGTTACACACTGCATCTTTAAAGCCGGAAAACTGTAACTTTCTATTGCCATCTTGGTTTAAAAAAATAACAATATAAGTAAGTAATAATTGACGACTGGACGTTGAATTATAAGAAAATAATGCACTCCCTAGGTGGTTCGCATCGTGCCTAACGGTGCGTTTACACCAACCGCATTTCAGGCGTCAAAATTACGTCTACCGTGCCTAGTTTGCTTGAACAGTTTGAATGCATTCGTGCGTGTAGAGCGGAGGTGACGCGTGGAAAAAGCAAGCATTTGTCGCGCGTCAGAGGCAAAATCCGCTTCTTGTGGGAGGAGCAAGTGCGTTTCGGTTGTCTGTTTGCAAGATGACTGATGTTGATTTTGCATTTATCGAGAGAGTTACCGGTTTGTATTTGGTAACCTTACTATAGGGGGAAAATAAACGGCGCGGGTCGATAAACATCACGTGACTCAAAAGTGAAGTCTGTATTACAACTTACCAGGTAGACCGATGTCCTCACTGACACTCTTCCAAGCAAGGTCCTTTTTATTCCTGCCTCTATAGAAATAAGAACTTGTGTCGTATAGCTGCGGGTGACTGCTTTGGACAATATCAAGCGTTCCTTCAAGTTGAATGAGTGACTCCGGGCGGGGCTGCCTCCACAGCAGCCCCGCGATTGGTTAACGCGGGGCGAAATTCTGCAAAAGAATGCACAAAAAGACATAATTCGCGCGTACCGCGCACAACGCTCAATTTGAGGCTTTCGCGCGAGCTAGATGTGCGAATGAAGCGGAAACGCGTCTTCCGCACCGCGCCAAACGCCTCATCTGCGCCCCCAGGACCTCCAGACGCGCGTCAACACGTCTTCACATTGACTTAACATTGAAATCACTCGCGCTTCAAGCCTCTACCGCGGTTGGTGTAAACGCAGCATTACATTGCGGGTGTGCTTTATTTCCGAATAATTCGAAGGACCGGAGTCAGTTATTCCGCTTATACCACGGTTACACAAAATATTGCTTTGGTGCCTATTTTTAAGACATTTTAAAGGTTAGGTGTTATTGAAAAAATTGAAAAATGCTTTATTTAGTAACTTGTGCCTCATCTTTGTGTATACCGATAACCAGCTGACACATCTAAATCACACTGTAAAAAAGCAGCATACTGTCAAATTAAAACAACCTACTATTTTAAGTTTGACATGTAATTGGAATAACTTATAAAAACAAGTCAAAATTGTTATGTTACTTTAACTTAAAAAACTGTTTATTTGACAAAAATGCTGCATTTTTTATAATTGGGTTTCCCGTCACTGTTGACTTCATCTTGCTATCATTTTGTCTCTGTGTTTGTGAGGATATATTGGTCAGTATGTTCTTTACGGTCATGCTAGCTGTCAGTGTAGCAGTGGTTTGGTGCTGATCACAGTTGATTACTATAGATTACAGGGTTTGTGTGTGTGTTCAAGTCAAAGGCTAATGCTTTAGTTTTCAGGCAAAGATGGGAAACACCACATGTTGCAGTCATTTCTATTATTATTTTGTATGAGTGTGTGAAAGCTACTTGGGTCTGTTGTTTGTGTACAGCTATAGATAAGGTCTCTTAAATCTAATCTGCATTCCATATTATTGCTTTTTGATGTTTATATCTATGTGCCTTGCTGTGAAGAGAAATGAAATTTTTTGTGATTCTATGATTTTTTTTCTTTATGATCTTCATCTCAGGCCTTTCTAGGTGACTTTATGCCAGACATTCTTGTTAAACACAGTGTTTTCAGTAAAAGATCTGCGGTCTAAACAGTGTGGATATAAAAATTCAACTTTACATTGTAAAATGAATGATTTACCCTAATATGAAAATTCTTTTAGTGTTTACCCAACTGTAATGTTGCTCCAAATCATTGTGACTTACATCTGTGGAGACGAAAAGTAACTTTTTCACGTTTAGTAAATGGAGATCTGAGATGTGTCTTGTATAAGCTCTGTATATAGGTCTTTTGAAGCTGTTGGATTTTTTTGTGTGATGAACAAAATGAAACGGTCTGAAATACTGAAATTGGGGTCAGCTGTAGCTTTTGGCACAGCACACAGCTTGTGGGCTCTGTCTTTCACCCGGCGCAAAGGTTCCACCATGCACTATTATCATTTTCATGTTTACCACCACATTACTTAAATAGCAAATGCATTTGCGCCCCCTTTTGCGCCCATGGGCGTTCTGGTCTGAAAACGAGGTGTGTTCAGGTGCATTGTTGGCGCATTGCTATTTTGAGGCAACTAAAATAGACTACGCCATTGACCAACAAAAACCTGGTCTAAAGTCTAAAGTCAATGGCGCAATAGTGTTTTTTTGTTATTTAAAGAGCGCATTAGTAATATGCGCCTATAAACGGGACGAATACGCGGGTTTGCTTATCACAAATATGAATGCGCAGCAGCACAAAAACGCTTTTAAATATGAAAGATTAAAGAATTGAATGTAAAAGATTATTATTGAGTCTCTTGGACATAAATGAGGACTAATTATGAGACGTTAGAAGGCACAAAGAGCTGCTTCACCTGCAGCCTGGTAAGTAAATAAATGCTTTGCTTTAAACAAATGCATCTTTTGTTTTTAAATGTTGTTTTTTTTTAAATACTACCTCACGGATTTATTGTATATGATGACTCTGTACCTGTGGATATGGTGAGATGAGAAACATTTTTAAGTAATGCTTAAAAAAATTCTGGACGCTGTCGAAGTGCTGAAAAGGCTTTCCGCACGTTTGTAAATACTTTATCTCCTTTTTGTTACAAATGAAGTATTTTTAGAGTACAAAAAATATTTTTTGATGATTTTGGATAGCCATACATTTAAAGCAATTAAAAGCCTGCTTTTTTACTTCCATGACTAAAAGAAAACGGGTTTTAAAGGTTTTAATAAAAAAAAAACAATTTCAATACACGTGAAAATCAACACAATTATTTAACATTAATCTTAAACTGGGGATCTTCTTCCTCCGCTTAGTTTTTCAGTCCGTCATCTAAATAGTGATTAGACATCAGCGCAATTGGCTTTTATAGGGGATGAGAGATGAGACTCTCATTGGTTTATTGCACGTTATGTCCAAAATACTCCCATTACTCATTAAAAAAAGGACCAACCTTTTTCGACCATGCGCTCGGCGCTCAAACCATTTTTCCCGTCATTAAATTAGCAAAAGTGGATTCGGACACGCCCATTTTGACGTTGCGCTGTGCGCTTTAGACAATGCGCTAAGATCGTTAAAATAGGACCCTGTATCTTTTAGTCTTAACTTCTTGTAGCAAAACAATCAGATAAAACGATGAGATATTAACAACAAAGTACTAACAGCAAGGACAACAACAATGACAGCACAAAATAAAGACGGCAGACAGTAAAATGGTGATTCTATAAAACTAAAACCATATAAGTCATTCATGTCGCAAAGCATTATGGAAATGTACAACATTTTAGCAAATCATATTATGGAATTGTTTACTGTCTCTGTCAAGCACATCTGAAGAAATGTTGTTGGCCTATGTTGTATGCAGGAAATTTATTTATATTTTATTTATATATTGAAACATTGATTATATATTATATAGTTATATTTAGTTTTGCTCTAAATATTTTCATCATACTAAAATGATGTGTAAACTTGTTGACTGAGCTAGCAGTTGCAATTTAAAGTGCCTCATTGCCATACATTATATTTTGTGCAACTACTGTGCAGAATGCTCATAATGCACAACAGTTGCTTTTTATATCTGTAAACATTATCAAGCAACAGTGCTGTTACTTTTTATGCACTCGGAAGCTGCATTTATCTAAAGCGACCCAGGTTGCATAATATAATAATGTGTGCATCATTATTGAACCCATGAACTTTGCTTCACTAAAGCAGTGCTTTACCACTTGAGCTACAGTAACCGTCACATTAAGGCTCATGCCTAAATCACACCCGTGCTAATGTTAAGTACAACATCACTACTAAGAAAGAAATCCCTTTATTTACAGCAGTATAAACTTCATAGCACTAATTTTTCAGTCTCTTTTTTATAATACTACCAGAAAATACATTACATGTATGTGCAGTATTTAAAAAAAATCTGAATAAAATTATTTTAATTATGACAACTCTAGAGCTTCTTTGCTACTTTATGCTGAAACAAGCACGTAATTAAAGAATATTTGCTACTGCAAGGAAATAGTGAGAACCACCATTGCAGATCTAATTTGAGGACCTGGTTGTATAATAATAATATGAATGTCAGTATAATCGAATGGTTGTATAACAGTGGTGTTTCACATATCTGTATTCATGGTGAAGTCATTCTGGAGGTTTTTAAATAAATCTCGGCCTCACTGCGTCAATGTGGAGGTGTTTTTCAAGTGCGCTAATATTTGGTGCTTGTGATTGAAAGGTAAAGGGATCTTTCCGGGCAGTTCTTCAGCTATTCTCCCTGTGATGCAGTCTAGACTAAAGGCCAAAGTGGCCTCTGTATCACAGCGAGTGGGCGAGATCCATTTATTCAATCGCTCGCACTTCAACCACCGGCTACAGTGTGGTGTACAATGAAGTTTTATATTTATGTAAATCACAAGACTTCACTTGACATTTATACCGAGATGTGTTGCTTGACTCAATATTCATCAAAAATCATTACAATCACAGTGTGGTGCATTGTGAGATAATAGTTTAAATAGTTTTATTTGTTTAAAGTCTATCTTGTGTAATCTTGTATTTGAATAATAACTCATAAATAAGTTTGATTGGCACAATTATAGCTGCTATGTGTAGGGCTGTCACAATGATTAAATAATCGTCTCATCGCGATTGTTTGACCTCATCGTGATGATTTCAGATCACCGCAATGATTGCACATCTCTCTAAAAAACACAAGGGGGAGCTGCAGCCCCTGTACAAACAAAACAGTATCGGATTACTTTTAAATATGTGTTATGTGTATTAATATTTTCTGCCAGGTATTCCTTGCAAAAATATTTAATTTAAATAATCACAATTATGTGTGAAAATTATTTTATAAACAAAGAAAAAAAATTATGAGAATTAAATGTCAAAGCAATAAAATTGTCAATTAATCGTCATAATCGTCACAATTTATCAGACAATTAACTGTCAGCCAAATTTCATAATCATGACAGCCCTAGCTTTGTGTATAATTTATTACTGCGTGCATACCGCCAACGACTAGCAATGGTGGAGCGAAGTGATCTCGTTCATTTCAGTGGAAGCTAGGAGACTTCTGGCTGGCAACATAAGCGACAGTGACCGCTTACAGCGACAAAGTCACTCACGAAGAATGTAAGTACAGCAAATAGTACCCATTAGTTCATTTATTTTATGACTCATAATAAATGGCACTTTCATTTTAGATTTCTAAATAATTTAGTTTTCTAAATGATCCATCCTGCTATGCTAAATTGCTTTTGGTATGACAAAACTTGATTATGGCAAAGTGCAAATGAGTCTTTTGCAAAGAAATTTCTGAAGCCCTGGTTGTTGAAATTGTTAGTAAAAAGAATCACAGTCAGCCGGACGATAACACAATATAAACCCAGAAAAAGTGCTCTCTCTAATTTTACCTTGATTGAGTTTATGTAAAGAGAGTAATGTACAGTTAAATAGGTTTCATTGCAGAATAAATCCCAACAGGGTGCTCAGATCTTATACAGGTATGAGCCGAAAGCTGTTTATTTACTTAACCCCTGAGTAAGTAATTGGATACAAAACACTATAACACAATAAGGTTATTAACTCTACTTTCTGTATTTATTAATCTTTGTTAATGGCACATATTATGCAAAATCCAATTTTACAAGAAGTTTGGACAGAAATGTGTGTTGGCTGTGTGTAAACGCACCCTACAATGAAAAAATCCACCATCTCCTTCTTTATCATTCCCATTAAACCAAAGCAGTCTCATAAGAGTGGGTATAATATTAGCCCTTTTATATTAGTTAATGCCAATTGCTGTTTTCTTCTCTTTAAAATTATTTTATTAATTCTGTTCAACTTATTTCTTTCACTACCACACATATACACTTACCTAACGGATTATTAGGAACACCTGTTCAATTTCTCATTAATGTCAAGACAATCACCTGAACTCCAAATTGAATGTCAGAATGGGAAAGAAAGGTGATTTAAGCAATTTTGAGCGTGACATGGTTGTTGGTGCCAGACGAGCCGGAGTATTTCATAATCTGCTCAGTTACTTGGATTTTCAGGCACAACCATTTCTAGGGTTTACAAAAAATGGTGTGAAAAGGGAAAACATCCAGTATGTGGCAGTCCTGTGGGCGAAAATGCTTGTTGATGCTAGAGGAAAGAGGAGAATGGACCGACTGATTCAAGCTGATAAAAGAGCAACTTTGACTGAAATAACCACTCGTTACAATCGAGGTATGCAGCAAAGCATTTGTGAAGCCACAACACGCACAACCTTGAGGCGGATGGGCTACAACAGCAGAAGACCCCATCGGGTACCACTCATCTTCACTACAAATAGGAAAAAGAGACTACAATTTGCAAGAGCTCACCAAAATTGGACAGTTGAAGTCTGGAAAAATGTTGCCTGGCCTGATGAGTCTCGATTTCTGTTGAGACATTCAGATGGTAGAGTCAGAATTTGGTGTAAACAGAATGAGAACATGGATCCATCATGCATTGCTACCACTGTGCAGGCTGGTGGTGGTTGTGTAATGTGTGGGGGATGTTTTTTTTGCACACTTTAGGCCCCTTAGTGCCAATTGGGCATCGTTTAAATGCCACAGCCTACCTGAGCATTGTTTCTGACCATGTCCATCCCTTTATGACCACCATGTACCCATCCTCTGATGGTTACTTCCAGCAGGATAATGTCACAAAGCTCGAATCATTTCTAATTGGTTTCTTGAACATGACAATGAGTTTACTGTACTAAAATGGCCCCCACAGTCACCAGAGCATCTTTAGGATGTGGTGGAACGGGAACTTCGTGCCCTGGATGTGCATCCCACAAATATCGATCAACTGCAAGATGCATTTGTTGAATCAATGCCATGTAAAATTAGTTCTGCGAAAAGGGGGTCAAACACAGTGTTAGTATGGTGTTCCTAATAATCCTTTAGGTGAGTGTATGCTTTACTGTTGAAATTAAATGCATTTGTTTATTCAGTTAAACAAGGCTACTTGGCGTAGTGATGCTGGAATGTGGTCAACAGACCTGGAACTACTTTACAAGTGTGCGTTTACTAAAAAATAATGCACACCATTAGAACTTTTGTTAACCAATCAGAATAAAGCATTCAATGGACCCGGGGTATAATCGCTTATAAAATGTTATAATATGAAATTAATTATGCATATTCATATTGAATTTATTTCCACCTGTCAAGATGACTCACATTATCTGGATGAGGCAGTATCAGTTTTTTAGGTTTTTATCTGTGAATAACAATTATTGAAATGTCACCACTGACCAATCAGGACCAAGCATTCTCGAGCCCTATATTATAGTTTGCAATAACTTGGACAAGGCTGCACAATATATCGTTTAATACATGGCTATGTGTCTTAATACATCTCACTTACAGTACATGACTACAACTTAAATCAATATTTAGTACCTAATTGAGAGAGAGACAGAGAGCGAGAGAGAGAAAGAGAGCGCATATTTCCATGTGCTCATCTGGTGTAAAGAGATGTTTCAGAGGTTTGCCAGAAGGGTCAGCGTGAGGAGACATGCTGTTTAGCGGAGGTGGAGAATAAATCCTCTCATTAGAGCTCGAGCAATTTCCACAAGACCATCAAATAAAACCACTACATTGAATCTTTTATTGTTCTGCCATCTCATATTACACAGTGATATCCTTCAATGTTAATGCTCTTCACTACTGAATACAATCTGCTCTCCGTGGAATATTTCAAGTAGGTTCATCAGATAATATTTCAGCTTTGGTAGACACAATTAAAGTGGCAGTGCGTTATATCAGCACAATTGACCAAAGTGCTTTTTAGTCATTGGAAATACAAGCAAATTAGTAGAAGTATTATAACCAACAGACATAATGTAATAAGACTCTGTAAGTCTTACGATTTAAAAGTCTAGACAGTAGGCGATGATCTGATTTATCATTCTAAAGAAACTTCAGTCCCCCTACAGATTTATGCCTTGACTGGAGGACAGACAGAAGTGTGAACATCTCACAGGTCTGGAGGAATCACACTTATTGACCCGTGAACCACATAAACCCTTGAAAGCAAACAGTATAGCATTTGATTCTATATCGAACAGGAAGCCTATGGAGAGATGTCAGGACAGGTGAAATATTTTTCTTATAACTGCC
Organism: Misgurnus anguillicaudatus; assembly: GCF_027580225.2. Taxonomy (NCBI): domain Eukaryota; kingdom Metazoa; phylum Chordata; class Actinopteri; order Cypriniformes; family Cobitidae; genus Misgurnus; species Misgurnus anguillicaudatus. The sequence goes on from NC_073358.2 coordinate 8,795,786, forward strand.
TGTCGGAAGCCAAGCATCTGTGTTTAAAAGAGCTGCAGGCAGGCAAGATGATAATTACAGTAGTCATGCTGAGATAATATAAAAGTGTAAATTATGGTTTTCGTGTATGTATGTTTTATGTAAACTATTATACTAAAGTAAATGTTTCTTTCTTCTGTCTGCTGTCATTGACGTCACAGAGTTGATGTCCAGCATCTTTTATATCAAATGTACTGTAGGGCTGGCCGATATGGAACATGATCTTTACCTAAAGTGCACCAATTATCCGATTCACGATTTTACATTTCCTTTGGTGTGTAAGTGTGTATTAGTATGTTAACGATATACAAAAGGTACAAACCAGTGGCGGAGTGGCCATCGGGAGAGTGGGCCGGTCTGATAATAGTTATACATTGCGAGTTATATAGCAACCCCGTCTGGCGGCGTGATGTGCTGCCGCTTCCATCTGGTCAAACTGTGCAGCCTCTTTGCTTAACATAAAAGTGCTCAACCTGTTCGGCAGGTCCAACCATGTTTAGGATTTTTTAAAATATAGGGGGATCATTGAACGGCTCCTCCCCAAATGGCATAGCCTGTCGGCCTTTGATGTTAAAAGCCGCGCCGCTAAATGCTTGTTTATTGCAGTCAGTGTTGGGTGTGACTAGTTACTAAGTAATTAGTTACTGTAATTTAATTACTTTTTCCTTGAAAAAGTAAAGTAAGGGATTACTCTTATTTTTCTTGTAATCTAATTACAGTTACTTCTGATGTAACTAAATACTATAATACAATAGTGGGTTTAACATGGTTTTAGATTACAATTCTCACTATAAACTGGTTGATTATTAGCATTAATAATAATGAGATGTTGGCTGTTTATTAATACTTAGTAGCACATATTAATGCCTGATTCTGCAAAACCTTATTCTACGTCCTTAACCCTCCCAATTTCTACCAATACTTAAAATTAACAACTTCTTTATTATTAATAAGCAGTAGTTGGAGTATATTGAGGCAAAAGTAGTCAAAAGTTAGTTAATAGAGAGAATTGGACCCTAAAGTGGGATGGTGGGATTATTTTTTCGAGCCATTTCAAGCCTATCCTTGTATCATGTACTAATATGAATTAGAAAGTAATTTGTAATAAGTAATTAAATACTTTTTGGAGAGAGTAATATGTAAAGTAATCTAATTACATGATTGAAGAGGTAATTAGTAACTAGTAATTAATTACTTTTTTTTGAGTAACTTACCCAACACTGATTGCAGTACATATGCGGTCAGATTGATCCATCAAGCAGATAGACTATTTGATAGTAAGTGTGTATTAAAGGAATAGTCCACTCATCTTCAATACTAAAACACGTCACCACCTTAACCAAGAATTGCCTACACATCTCTCCATCATCCGCGTGCGTGCACGTAAGCGCTGGAGCGCGCTGCGACGCCTCGACAGCATTTAGCTTAGCCCCATTCATTCAATGGCACCATTCAGAGACAAAGCTAGAAGTGACCAAACACATCAACGCTCCCCCCATCCAAGACGAGCAGCCACACGAGCAAGTTTGGTGGTACAAAACAAAACGTAGCGCCCCTCCAAGCAGATTCAAAAGAGGAACCACATTCCACGGCGCAACAGCACTTTTGGGAGTACTTCGACTCGCCTGAAAAGTCCGCTCCCCTTCTCCCTCTCATAATGGGAGAGGGAGGGTGTTACTGCGCCGAGTCGAAGTACTCCCAAAAGTGCTATCACGCCATAAAACACAGTTCCTCTTTTAAATCCGCTTAGAAAAGCGCTACGTTTTATTTTGTACCACCAAACTTGCTCGTATAACTACTCGTCTTAAATAGGAAAGACGTTGATGTGTTTGCAATATGGCAATAAATATCCTCACAACATTATTATTTCTCAAAACTTTGACAAAAATTATTTTCAAAGGAACTGTATTCTTACAGTTATTCAAAGATGCACACATTATTCCGCATATGATTTGAATATTAGTCGAGAGTATATAACGGCAATGAACGTCTTATATGGCAATACATATCCACATATATTAAAATAACAGCATAATGAAATTAATAAAAAGACAAGGAAGCTGTATTGGCATGTAAATTGTATTATTATTACCGGAAAAACAGCAAAATAACTGAAATAAACTCTGAGGTAAATGCGCCAAACACGTTAAAATAAATGAGCAATAACAGTGGAAAAAACATTATTATCTATTAAAACTTTATATGACAAAAATTATATTTAAAGGAAAAATTCTTACAGTTATTCAAAGATGCACACATTATTCCATATTACTCCCGTTTATGAGCACGTTCATATCTGCCCTGGTTATGTAATAACTGATTGACAGGTGCCCAACTCCGTCTTTCAAACAGGTATAATTTTGTATAGTTACTCATTTAGGAAAATTATCTATTTAATGATTTTATTATTATTATGAAAATGTTGTTATTTTTGCAGATTGATTACGATTTGTATTACCGTAGTTTTACTACAAATACAATACGGAGGGCCGGTGGTATACGAAATTTCGCGGTAGATTTTTTGGTCCCACTCCGCCCCTGGTACAAACCCCAAAGTAAACGATGACGCGAGTTATCGTCTCCAACGTAAATCTCTTTTCCTGGACTACAACAAACACACGGATTGTAGACAACAGTTTACTTCCTGGGATTGGTGATGTAGTAAAGACCGACATTATCACAGTTGCATCCGCTTCGGACTCACAGCCTGTAAGTTAACTCCTGTTAGCATTGCGTTGTGAGCCAATCTTTCTAACATGGTAAGGAGCGTCACTTTCCAGCTGATGATAGAGGTATTCAGGCCAATCACAACGTACAGATTAGCTGGCCAATCGGGGACACAGAGCTTTTTAAATCTGTGCGTTTCAGGAAGAGAGGGAAATCTGGAGCTACAATTTTTTTACCAAAACCACGCAAACACATTTTATTATACCAAATACTCAAAATAATGTTGTTTTTAGGAATGAAATAGGTGCCCTTTGATATCCTAATGATTTTTTGCATAAAAGAAAAATCGATTATTTTGACACCCATACAATGTATTGTTGGCTTTGCTACAAATATACCTGTGCGACTTAAGATAGATTTTGTGGTCACATATATTGAATATATTATCAAAATAATCGTTAATTGTAATAACTGCAAGATATTGTGAATATTGATGAAAATTAGATTTTTTTTAAAGATGGCAACTTCACTCCCTCTCTACATCTATATACAAAACTCGTCATTATAAAAATGATGTGGAAAGAGAGGACGATGAATTAGTCCCTATAAACAGATACTAAAGATACAAAATCATCATCAAAATCATAATTTGCATAAAACAATTACGACAAGGGTGATAGTACAACCAATCTCTTTCATCACCTCAAGTATTATTTACATGTTTTCATTTAATAATATTTGGTATCAAGGTCTATGTTTTTGCACTAAACATTTTGAATGTTTTCTTAATTTTGAATGTAACTGGGTGAAAAAAATCCAACTTTTTAAAACTCGAGCAAAATGCGAATATATTGATATAAACAACGATTATTGATGTTTATTAAAATTACCGAAAAATTTCCAAATTTCTTAAGATATCAAATTTTAGGTATGCAATGCTATCTCATGGCAATTTGTACATATTTTACGAGGTGGCTAATTTGTATTAATTTGTACGACCCCATTCGTTCATTTTTGTACAATTTGCTTTTGGCCCTGTGACTTGGGGTTAGAGGCAAGGTTGGGATGTGGTTTCGTGGATTTTGTTATGGTAATCATATGTTTCTGTATGACTCACTTCGTACTCATAAAATATGTACGAATTACACAGTACAACGCACTAATTCATATTAATTCGTATGACCACATTTGCTCATTTTTGTACAATTTGCTTTTGCACCATGACGTTGGAGGTGGGGTTTCGTTATTGATACTAATGTTTTTGGGTCAGTGACGTTAATTATTTTGTGTCCGTATGGATAAATTAAATGTAAAAGGGTTAAAATTTCAAAATATATTTGCCGATCACTTGGATGCATTTTCTTTTTTGAGGACCAAGTCTAAAAGTTCTGGTTTTGTTTCATTTTGAAAAAATATTTGGGGGATAATTGCAAAAATTCAATGTGGTGTAACTTGGGTGTAACCAGTCTGTGTCAATTGGTGTAACTAGTATTTTTTTAAATGAAAATATAAATATATTCATAAAAATGTATTAAATATAATCATCTAGTTTAGTGTAATATGATTTTTTTACATACATTTTTACATCATTTGTCAAATATTATTTAGAAAACATTACATTTAAAAATTATTCTTTGGTGCAATTGGCGGTTACACCATTTGACTTTTTTAGGTCCATTCAGTCTTACCTTTCATAAAAATGGTGCAAATGTAATTTTTTTATTGCATAAAATTAAAATAAATACACTATGTGCATTGAAATAAACCTGATGTGTGCTTTTAAAAAGATTTTTTAATTTCTCGTCTTGCCAAACCGTTTTTTGTATACTTGTATACTCGAATTATCTTGAGATCAGGATGGTATATCTTCTAGTACAACTGAAAGTCTAAAGATATTAACAAGACAGTACATTTGTATTACTATGAATAGGGGAAAGTGCAACGATATGGCGATTCTAGAAAATTCTAAAGAAAGTCCCGCCTTCCAATATAAGAGCCAATCATCAATCACTAATGACAAATGATTCTCTGAGGCAGGTCTCTGTGGATAGTGTTTGTCACCCTTGTGAAGTAAATGGAGAAACCTGTAACCTGGAAGTGTTTTTCAGTGCAATATGAGCTTTAATAAAAAAAAATGTATGGTACAGTTGATGCTCACATTTAAGACATTATGTCAGAAATATGTTGTTTTACAGTGACCTTTTCAAATGATTTTAGAGATACTGTATCTGTCATTCCCGATACAAGTCGATATGACTCAAATAGCTGCCCAGACGCATCGCAAATATGGCAGCCAAATGTGAAGACTTTCCATATGGAAATTACAGTTATGCATAATATACAGTGAAGACTTGGGCTATCAGCCAATCAGATGTGTCAGACACACTGCATCCAAAACGATGAGTCACATGACATTAGATAACTGGCTAAAAAATGATCTGTGGTCGAGTGCCCATAAAGCCAAGCTGACACCATGCTGTATGTGTAAGATGCTGCTGGTATTTGAAATGATTGGAATTTTAATGGATGGCTCAGGTCTAATAGAAAAACAGAGCAATGTTTTATTACCACCTGTCACGGTTAATCCGTGTCATGTCTTGTCTCTGTTCCGATTGTTATCACCTGGACATTCATTGATTAATTACCTGCCTCATCACACCTGTTTGTCAATTTAGTCTGTGGCTGAATCCGAAATCGCATACTTACTGTGTAGGTACTGAATTTCATTGGGTACCTACTTAACGTGCGCTAAGGCAGTATGTACGTTCGCGTTAAGTATGTACAGCATTCGCCATGTTGACGTTATCATGTGACATATGACGTAGTAGACTTGTTCGAGTTCATGTGGAACCACAAGAACCGACAGGAGGTTGACATCACAATACCGCGAGAGCAACTCGAAATCAGAGTTCTCCGTGTGTTTTCTGGAATCGCTCTCGCGGTACTTTGATGTCATCCAGCTGTTGGTTCTTACAGCGGTGCATAAACTCGAACAAACCTAATAACAGACATGAAAACGTATGCGTGTGTATGAGGGACAGGTGCACTAACACCTGATTGCATAAGTAACTTGATCTGTAACAGTGTTACAGATATATTACACATTATTTTGTAGGGGACAAAATAAGTAAAACAAGCAGATTGTAATTTAATATCTATTGTCAGATGACAGCTGTGCTTGAATACAAACTATACAATGCAGCCAATGTGATTATATACATTTTAGTGAAGCAATCTCTTGTATTTACTTAAAACGACAGGAAACATGAATAAAAAATGAATGAATAAAACTATCACAATAAACTTTCCCATATGAAACAAAAGTTTATTCAAATGTATTTTTCTAACAAACCATCACATATTTACTGTCAGCTCAACACAGTTGTGACAATTCTACAGCTTTATTTTCATGAATCAGCTGAGCACTTTAATTGTGGTATATCCTGGGTCTGTGCGTGAAGTCAGGGTGCTGAGGGACAGCCCTGTGTAACGTATCAAAATCACCCGATTGGTTGGTCTCCGGTCGATTGCTTTGTTTTCCCGTGGCATCATGGGAAAGCTGGGATAGAAGTGTCCATCCGATGCACGCTTCAGAATAGGGGCGGACTCAGTAGGGCATCCGGGGATTTCTCGCCTACTGATTTTATGGATACTGAGGATTCGGACGTACTACTCTGTTCACGTGCTGTTTCCCCTACTACATTTTCAGTAAGTAGGCGGTTTCGGACAATACTTAAGTACACGTGCCTCTGAATCTCGCGAGAAATAGTCCAAAATCCCGCTAATTCTCGCCTACCCTTTTACGTATACTGAGGTTTCGGACATACTATTCGTTCGCCTACTGCTTTTTGCCTACTATATAGTATGGCAGTATGCGATTTCGGATTCAGCCTGTGTGTATATATACCTCTGTCTTCTGTTTGCTCACTGCTGGATCATTGTCATCGTTACCCTGTCTGTTTCCTGTGTTCATGTTCCTGAGTTTTTGTATTTACTTTGTCAGCCCTCGTGTTTTTATTATTAAATGTTATTTATTTGGAACCTTGCGTTTGCGTCCTGTCTCTCCAACCCTGTCGTGACAGAATGATCCAGCCAAACTGGACGCAGCAGGTTCACGGAGGGCGGCTCCCCCAGGAGTTACGTCGAGGGGGAGTAGTGACATCGGGGTTCATTCCCCATCAGCCCCGATGTCTCTTGGGGACCACCGTGAGCGATCGCTCGCTCCTGCGGGAGGAGGATCGGCCCAGGCGGTCCCCCAACGGTCGAGTCGTCGTCGACGGTCCCTCGGGGGACCACCATCCTGCTCGCAGGGGGATCCGGAACGGACCACGCCCGATCATTTCCCCGGGGTGGCTACCGAGGGTCTCCGTTTCCGCAAGGGGATGGGAGATGATTTCCGGGGGCATCTGATCGTCGACGATTCCCAGGAGGGGGTAATTCGTCTGCCTCGGTTCTCGGAGCGATCGCTCCGGTTCTCCTGGCGCAGTCCGGCCAACCGTACTGTTGGTCTCATCCCGGCGGCTGCCGGCTTCGCCAGGGTCCCCAAGCCCTCCACCCCTCCCTTGGACTCTCGCTACCAGACTTTGTTTTTGTTATGTTTTATGTGAGTGTCTGGTAGCCACTCGTAGAGGGGAGGGTTATGTCACGGTTAATCCGTGTCATGTCTTGTCTCTGTTCCGATTGTTATCACCTGGACATTCATTGATTAATTACCTGCCTCATCACACCTGTTTGTCATTTAGTCTGTGTGTGTATATATACCTCTGTCTTCTGTTTGCTCACTGCTGGATCATTGTCATCGTTACCCTGTCTGTTTCCAGTGTTCATGTTCCTGAGTTTTTGTATTTACTTTGTCAGCCCTCGTGTTTTTATTATTAAATGTTATTTATTTGGAACCTTGCGTTTGCGTCCTGTCTCTCCAACCCTGTCGTGACACCACCACACTGTTTACACTCTTCTAAGAAAGCAGCCTTACTTCTTTTTGCCGCTGCACATTAAACTGCAACATTTAAAGGGGACATTTTTTTAAGATGTAAAATAAGTCTTCGTTGTCACCAGAGTGGGTATGTGAAGTTTTAGCTTAAAATACCCCATAGACAATTTATAATAGCCTGTTGAAATAGCCCCTTTATAGGTGTGAGCAAATATGTGGCATTTTTGGGTGTGTCCCTTTTTATGCAAATGAGCTGATGAGATGTAAACACTGATCGCCATAATGGTGGTTTGTTGAAATTGAAACTCAGTTGTGCCATGGTTGGATAGTGCAAATTAAAGGATTAGACCATTTTCTTAAAAAAAATGTTAATGTCTTTCTTTGTTCAGTCGAGAAGAAATTATGTTGTTGAGGAAAACATTTTAGGATTTTTCTCATTTTAATGGACTTTAATGGACCCCAACACTTAACAGTTTTAAAGCAGTTTAAAATTGCAGTTTCAACAGAGTTTCAAAGGACTCTAAACAATCTCAAATGAGGCATAAGGGTCTTATCTAGGGAAACGATTGTCATTTTTGGTAAGAAAATTAAAATATGCACCCTTGAACCTCAACAACTTGTCTTCCTCGGGTCGTGTGACGCGCCAGCGCGACCTCACGTAATACGTCATCATGTCAAGAGGTCAAGGATGACGTATCAAAACTACGCCCCAGTGTTTACAAGTGTGGAGAAAGAGTACCGTTCCGACGTTGTTGTATGTGAAATGATACTAATTAATGTCTTTGTGTCAGTTTATTGTTTAAAATGGTCCGCAAATGTGCGTTTAATATATGTAACACGCAATTACGTGAGGTCGAAGAGAAGTTGTGGTTTAAAAGTGCATATTTTTTATTTTTCTTGCCAAAAATGACAATCGTTTCACTAGAGAAGACCCTTATGCCTCGTTTGAGATCGTTTAGAGTCCTTTAAAACTGCAATTTTAAACGGCATTAAAACTGTTAAGTGTTGGGGTCCATTAAAGTCCATTAAAATGAGAAAAATCCTGTAATGGTTTCCTCAAAAAACATAATTTTTTCTCGACTGAACAAAGAAAGACATCAACATTTTGGATGACATGGTGGTGAGTAAATTATCTGAATCTTTTTAAGAAAATGGACTAATCCTTTAAGGGGCGGTATTATTGTAATAAGATCCTCTTTCGACATCTCAAGTGAGCCAAATCTAAATGACCTTTTTTTTTTACAGAGAATGGTTTACCAAAACTAAGTTACTGGGTTGTTCTTTTTCACATTTTCTAGGTTGATAGAAGCACTGGGGACCCAATTATAGGACTTTTCATGAAATATCCCCTTTAAGATAACACTGGTGTTTTTCATTATCATGGCATCATATAGTGAGCACAGGATATAAGGAGTTAGGGGTGTTGCACGCGTCACATTTTATGACCACGAATAAACAATACGGTGGTCACAAAGTGTGTGTTGTGACCATGACAACTTGTATTATGGAGACCACTATGTCAGTGGTTATCTCAGTTTAAACAGTGCACCTGCCTCGCTTGCCATTTTGTATTAAAAGACAATAATGAATGTGACGGTGACAGCCGGTCTTTCTCTGATGTTCGAACGTTTAAATCCATGTTAATTTTATTTTATTTTTTAAAGACGAGTACAGTATCAACTCTCTGACTAATTATTCAATCCTCCTCATAAATGATGAGAGCCTGTAAAGGGATTAGCCAAGAAATCTCATAGGTATTTTTGGAATATAGTGATGATTGCAAAGCAATTACATGCGAGCTTTCCCTTACTAAATAACAAGCTGTAATTTCATTCCTGTTTAATATTCACTCAATGCTCATCTTTCGTTCTTTCTTTCTTTTTCTTTCTTTCCTCCAGCAATGGTTGGCTATTACTGTATGTCTTTAGCATTGTTTGCTTTTCAGTCTTTACTGCATTTAATAAAAAGCAATAATGTGGTGCTGGTCGTGTGTGGTGCAATATTCTGAATCATTCGTCTGTTACAGTACAGTACATTCTCCCGCCGGACCTCCTGACAGTTCATTATTATCGTACACATGTTTCATCAAGACCCTGTTAGGTTGCCATATCATGCCAGAGTGTGTAAGGCATAATGTGTTTTCAGTATTGTTGTATGCCCAGCTTTGCCATTTGTGATGATTTTTGTGAGAAAATCTTTCTGTAGAGCACTGTTTTGCTGGCGGGATTCCTCGTTTAACTGAACCCTGGAGGGCTTTAGCGCTGATCTGGAAATCTGGAGCTCTCGGCTCTGTTAATTTGTACTGACATGAAATCATCTTCACGCCCGAGACTTCCATCTGCTGTTCTGGATGAGGAAGTGATTAGCGGTCTGTTGTGTCAGATGCCTGTGGCTTCATCTCTGGAACATTTAGTTTGTTCTTCTGTGGATAATTTGTGACACTTTTTTTACAAGATTAATGTGCAATATTGATCTTAATTATGATATTGATCGTGTTATTTGGGGTAATGTTATTGCTCTTGATGCTCACTCATATATTTTCTTTTTGTTATTAATTATAAACATCTCGCCTCAGTTTCACTTCTTGGTAGAAGTTAAAAAATAGCTTAAAGGCACACCAGGCAAGTCTGAGTATTATTTCTCTACTAGCTCCCCCTAGTGTCTGGGAGTAAATGCTTTCTATATCTGAGACTTTACGAGACTGAAGGACACCGGGTCAGATACAGCGAACTTGCAAGTGGGGTATTCTTCCTACAGACGGTAGGGGCGGGCGAGAGGGTCTTCATTCGTCATGTAATGAGTCATTAAACCATATACCGACTTACGAAGATGATTTATTAACATAAAAATGCTGCCTTGTGTCCCTTTAAAAAACGCATTCTTTTGTTTGTATATTTTTTAAAGGACAACACCACCGTTTTTTCAATATTTTACTATGTTCTTACCTCAACTTAGATGAATTAATACATACCTGTCTTTATTCAATGTGTGCACTTAATCTTTGTACAGCGCGTCGTAAAAGTGTTAGCATTTAGCCTAGCCCAATTCATTCATTAGGATCCAAACCAGGATGAATTTAGGAGCCACCAAACACTTCCATGTTTTCCCTATTTAAAGACATGAGTAGTTAAATGAGTAACATGAAATGAGTAAGTATGGTGGCACAAAATAAAACGTGACAATTTCTTAAGCGGATAAAAATGAGAACTAAATTGTATGACGGAAGAGCACTTAGTTTGCAACACTTCGACCAGATTTGAAATTGTAATTTTTGCAACTTTACAGATCTTTTATGTGCACAGACATCTTTTAACACTCTAAAAACAAAGGAGAACATGAAATCGGGTCATAGGACTCCTTTAACTCTTTCCCGCCATTGACGAGTTATCTCGTCAATCTGCAATACCGCAACTTATAAAAAACGGAAGTATTGCCTTAGGGCAAACAGTTGTATGTCCGTGTACACTCTAAAAAAACTAACGGTGCTATATAGAACCAAAACTGTTGCTTTGGATCGTAATCATAGAAGAACCGTTTTTAGTGCCATATAGCACCGGTGAAGCACCAGTGAAGCACCTGTGTAGAACCATATGGGGCCATATAGAACCACTATAGCACCAAATATGGTTCTACATAGCACTATATGGTTCTACACAGGTGCTTCACTGGTGCTTCACCGGTGCTATATGGCACTAAAAACGGTTCTTCTATGATTACGAGCAAAGAACCACTTTTGATGCTATATAGCACCGTTTGTTTTTAGAGTGTATGTTTTAAAGATCGCTCTGCATCTGATCTCTATCAAAAGTCCTTCACAAAAATGGAATTATCTCAGCTTTTTGCTCAAAATTTGGTGTTTTTGATGAAACCTACAAATATTTGAGAGGTGATAAAAACAGAACACATAAAGGTAGGATGAAACTGATTTTTTGTCTGTTCTTTTATTTCATATAGTGTATGTTTATATATTTAAAAAGGAGCATTTTCTGGAAGGCATTAAACTTTTGTGAAAATCATGAAAAATGCTGGCGGTGAAAGAGTTAAATAGGGAAAACATGGAAGTGTTTGGTGGCTTCTAAATTCATCCCTATTTGGATCCCAAGAATGAATGGGGCTAGGCTAAATGCTAACACATTCACGACACGCTGTACAAAGATTAAGTAAGCGCATTGAAAAAGGAAAGGTATGTATTAATTTGTGTAAGATGAGGTAAGAACATAGTAAAATGTTGAAAAATGGTGGTGTTTTCCTTTAAGGATATTTCAGTTTTCCTTCTTTTTACAGTTGTGTTCAAAATTATTCAACCCCAACTGAAATTGATTGTTTTGGCCGGTTTGACATTGATTTTGATCATTCAGTCATCCTGCTTACAATTACATCAAAGAGGCATGTGTAGGTCAGACAAATATAACATAACATTTATAATGAAATAACCACAAATGTCTTTTCTGTGCTCACATCATTATCAGTTTTATTCAACCCCCAAGTGACATTCAATCTTAGTACTTAGTACAACATCCTTTTACAGTTAAAACAGCTGTTAAACGTGAAGCATAGCTTGACACAAGTGTCTTGCAGCGATTTACGGGTATCTTCGCCCATTCATCATGGGCAAAAGCCTCCAGTTCAGTCACATTCTTAGGCTTGCGCACTGCAACTGCTTTCTTTAAGTCCCACCAGAGGTTCTCAATCGGATTTAAGTCTGGTGACTGCGATGGCCACTTCAAAATGTTCCAGCCTTTTTTCTGCAACCATGCTCTAGTGCATGGGCGTAGATTTAGGGTGGGACGCTAGGGACATGTCCCTAGCAATATTCAGGGAAGACTGAATTGTCCCTAGCAATAATTTCGACCAAACAATTAATCTGTATTTATATATAACCACTGATGTCCATCTTATTCTTGTGTTTTCTATTTTTTACTTATTATATTTTTTTCAGGAATCATTTAAATGAGATTAGAAATCTTTTGCAATCCCGTTCTGTAAAAATGACGCTCTATGTGGTACACAAACGGTTAACAGCTTTCGTTCTCTGCAATGCCCCGCCTCCGTAACCCACATCGCTAATATGATTGGCTTTGCATTTCTTTAGTCCCGCTTCTCTACTCACATTGCTAATATGATTGGATTAGCATTTCTTGAGTCCCGCCTCTCTAACTCACATCACTTTGATGGGCTTGTCTTTACTCGCTACGTGTGATAGGATGGTTTTACTTTGTACAACGCGCCAAAGTTCATTCAACAAGACGCGCGTGATTATTCGGGCTACAGGTAAGTGAGGAAGAAAGTATTATTATACCCACTGTAACTGTTTCATGCACAAAATACGGAACAAGTTGTGTCACATAATGATTCAAGGACAGTGTTTTCACAAATGCACGACAATCCCATGTTAACCTGAGGAGTTGCAAACTTTTGTCAACCTTTTATAAATGGGGTAGCAAGGTTATTTAGGGGGTCCCTAATCCATGAAAGAAAATAACCCCAACATGGTAAAAACATGAATTCATGTCATGATTGCTGAATACTTTACATTAAGGCACTGTGGTCATTACTTGCACAGATGTAGACATAATGTAAGGTTGCATTTTAAACTTAAAACTATTTTTTTTCAAACTGATTAACTGTCTGTTAATGAAAATAAGATTTACTGTGAACTACAGAAACGTTAATAAACGTTGTTCAGGAAACAGCATGATATACATACCAACTTCAACACTGGGATTTTTTTGGCAAAATTAAATTAAGAATTAAATATTAATTGCATATTCTTCATTGTTATAAAGTAAATATGGATTCATATATGTTACAGTGTGATTTTCTCACTGAGTAAAGTGCATACTGAGTTGTCTGTTGTTTATGTCAAGTAAACGGTGATAAACAGTTTTTGCAATGCGACCATTTTATTTATGTCCCCACCAATGCCAGAATCAAACCTACGCCCTTGCTCTAGTGGATTTGGAGGTATGCTTGGGATCATTGTCCTGTTGAAAGGTCCAACGTCTCCCAAGCCTCAGGTTTGTGACGGACTGCAACACATTGTCATCCAATATCTCCTGGTACTGAAGAGAATTCATGGTACCTTGCACACGCTGAAGTTTCCCTGTACCTGCAGAAGCAAAACAGCACCAAAGCATGATTGACCCCCCACCATGCTTCACAGTAGGCCAGGTGTTCTTTTCTTCATAGGCCTTGTTTTTCCTCCTCCAAACATAGCGTTGATCCATGGGCCCAAACAGTTCTAATTTTGTTTCATCAGTCCACAGAACACTATCCCAAAACTTCTGTGGTTTGTCCACATGACTTTTGGCATACTGCAGTCGACTCTTCTTATTCTTTGGAGACAGCAAGGGGGTGCGCCTGGGAGTTCTGGCATGGAGGCCTTCAGTACGCAGGGTGCGCCGTATTGTCTGAGCAGAAACTTCAGTACCCACATCTGACAAATCTTTTCTCAGTTCCTCAGCAGTCACACGGGGACTTTTTTCCACTCTACGCTTCAGATAGCGCACAGCAGTCGCAGTTAGCATCTTTTTTCTGCCACGACCAGGAAGCGTTTCAACAGTGCCCTTTGCCTTGAATTTGCGAATGATGCTTCCTATGGTGTCTCTTGGTATGTTTAACATCTTTGCAATCTTCTTATAGCCATTGCCCTTCCTGTGAAGATTAATCACCTCTTCTCTTGTCTTCCTGGACCATTCTTTTGACTTCACCATGTTTGTAACAACACCAGTAAATGTTTAGAAGGAGTTGAGTATCACAGTCATTTTAAAGCTGCCTAATTGGTGCTTATTAGGCTTTATTGCTGTTCCCTGACATCCACAGGTGTTTTCAATACCTGATTGAAAACACTTCAATGAACCTCTGTTCTTCAGAGTGGTAGTTCTTTAAGGGGTTGAATAATTGTGTCAATGAATAATTCACAAAAGGAACATTTACTACTATATTACAAAACCAATTGATGTCATTTTAGTTGCATATGGTTCTTTAAGAAGTCATTGTAGGATTTCATTCTGAATACAATTACAAATGTACACTAAATTCCTTAAAACCCTTAACAGCATTGGGGGGTTGAATAATTTTGAACACAACTGTATATAATATACATTCTCAGGATAAAGGGTACTAGAGCTGTCATTGGGATGGTACCATGTTTAAAGATCCTATGTACAGAAATGTATACATTTGGTACCAATATGTATCTTTCAGGCACTGAAATGGACTCTACAAAGGTGTACCTGGACTTTTTGAAAAAGTAACCACCCTAGTGACAGCATTTGAACTTTTTATGGAAATGTTTTAATCACTAAAAAAAAGATTCATTTAATTTACAAAAATTTTTTAAGGTAAGTGGTTGCAATCATTTTTTTTTGTGCAATCAATTTATTTAAGCTACATTCAGGGGCGCCGCTAGCAATTTTGGGCCCTATGAAAGAATAGGGGGTCAGGCCCCCACCATACCCATTTCGCACCAAACATACAATCCAACATACTGTAGCTATTCAAAATCTTTGTCTGTAATTTAATAATACAGAACTATTTATTTTGCTATTGTTATGACCACAATTATCAGTATTTATAGACACCTACAATGTCTGCAGCTAAGATAATTTATTGTCCAATGTAAATTTAATTGAAAAATACAGTACATTAATCGAATATTCAGAGAAAATGCAACGTTCTTAAAGATTAAAGATAAATGTGACCGTGCCTGTGAAAACCCAGCTGAAGTATTTATTTGTGATTTACTGTTTTCCACATAAATTCATCCTACATAATGTAAAGAACATTTTGTGAAAATATGAACTTGATATCTTTAATATTAACTGAGTAATGTCATGTCAGCGATTGAAATCATAGTGAAATTAATGCTTGAAATTAAACTGTGATGCTATTTATTTCACAATAAGATTTGAGACTTTAGTCTGATTTTCACATGCAGTCTCAATGACATACTTGAGCTGTTACACACACAACATTGTTACATTTAAAAATGGCGAACAACAACAATGCATCTTTTCTATACATTTACATTATGCCTCAAATAAGACTGGGTCAAAAATGCTTGACAAAAGCCTGTATTATAATTATTAGCATTATTTATAAGGTAAAGAACAAGTTTCACACACCAGCAGCTTCAGTAAAGCAAAAATAACGACAGATCATTGAAACTGTGAACTTAAGAAAACAGCTATACTGTTATTAAATGATTCTTCAGACTGTTTTTTAATCAACGGTGCTCTAAAATGAAATGAATGACAACTATAGCAGATTACGACTTAGATCTCCATTGATTTCTTAAACCTGTTGCAAGGTGAGAAGCTTTAATATACATAACTGGACTAGTTTAGCCTTCGTTGCATTTCAGTTTTATCACAATCAACTCGATTCACGACTGCATAAATATCATTCTTTGGCATATTGCGTTGCAAAACATTGAAGTGTGTAACCGATCGCATTTCTACTTTATGTTAATTAGCTTATACGGGCTACGTTAATTAAAACAGCTTACAAGGGCTGACTTCGCGTTACAATCATAACATAAAACAGGGAACGTAAATCACCTTGTTTATTTTTAAACTGAGGTGAACAGAGCGAAGACTTTACAGTGGAAAGAAAACTGCATTGTATTGCTCCAGCGTCACATTGTGTAAACTGCATTTATAGTAAGAAAGTGCACATATGCAGATATCATAGCAAATAGCAGTAAATACACACACCTTGCTCTCTTGTGAAGTTCACGCGCACTGTGAGACCGTGGATAGAGACAGAGCGCAGCGCGTCACAACCTGAAAACCACGCCCACCGGGGGGGAAAGCAATCCAACAGTCTCCATTGACTTTGTATTGCAAAAGGCCGCCTCCTTGTCATTTCTGGCTTATAACAAAAAACTGAATAATGCCTAAAAGCTGCTTTGGGACAATATGTACAGCTAACAAGCCAAAGAACACAGAAATAAGTTTTTATAAGCTGTCGAGCCGTAAAACCCAGTCTTTAAGGAGAATAAAGTGGATCGCCGATTACGTTTCCCCCTATTGGACGCAGTTTTACTAATAGGAGTACTATGAAAAGTTGCCTGTTTCCATTTCTGTGTCTAAACGCTCGTTTTTTGAAGTCGACAGCTTATAAAAAATTATTTCTTTATTTTTTTGGCGTGTTAGATGTACACCTTGTCACACAGCAGCTTTTAGGTATTATTCTGTTTTTAAGTTTAATCTGTAAATAAGTTTTTATAAGCTGTCGACCCCTAGGGATGAGCGTTTAAAGACACGGAGATGGAGGCAGGCAACTTTTCATGGTGCTTCTATTGGTGGAACTGCGTCCACTGGGGGGAAGCGTGGTCGGCGATCCACTTTGTTCTCCTTGGAGGCTGGGTTTTGCGGCTCGACAGCTTATGGAGGCTTATTTCTGGGTTCTTTGGCTTGTTGGCTGTGCATGTTGTCACACAGCAGCTTTTAGGCATTATTCAGTTTTTTGTTATAAGCCAGAAATGACAAGGAGGCGGCTTCTCGCAATACAAACTCAATGGAGACGGTTGGATTGATTTCCCCCCCGGTGGGCGTGGTTTTCAAATTTGCATAACGGCGCTCTGTCTCTATTGAAGACGGCGCTAACACGCAGAGTAAAGACGGGGCGGAGCTAAGAGGGCTCAGCTCAAGGGGGTTGCGTTTGCGGCACAGTCCTTGGCTGGGGCCCTCAAAAGTTCAAGGGCCCTTAGAATCGTCCTAACTTTTCCCCCCTTTACGGCGCCCCTGGCTACATTTAAACAAAAGTGTTTTGTTTTGTTTTGTATTTCTATTTTTTTTTTTTTTGTTTAAATGTAGCTTAAATAAATTGATTGCGACCAATTACTTTAAAAAATTTAGTAAATTTAATGAATCTTTTTTTCATGAAAAGAAATAGTGATACAGAAGTTTTCACCTAAAATAAAAAAGTAAAATGTTTTACTAAAATGCATTGCGTCATGGGTTAAAACTCAGGCAACACATACGGATAAAAATATGTATACCTTGTAACGTACTGTTGCTTTGGATAAAAACCTCTGCCAAATAAATGTAAAATGTTCATTTAAAAATCCCACTTTACACTTAATAATAAATATGTTTTTTTTTATCTTTATCTTTAAGTTGAATTAACTCAACATTTTAAGGTACTAGGTAACTTACTTTTTTAGGTTAAATCAACAAATCTTGTTTTTACAGTGTAACTCTTTGAGCTGTTTCTCCTGAGCTTCAAATCAATAATTCTGTGTACACTGCCTGAGGATGGGTTTAAAAAATAATAGTGTACTTCCTCTGATGACCACAGAGTGTCGCTGTGACGTTTCACTGCTGGAATCCCCTGTCTGCTCTTTTCATAATCTGGTGTTACATAACAGTCGTGATTGAGACTGAAAGAGAACAGAGATGTGCAAATGCACTTCAGTACAGACAGGGGGCTGAACTCAACATATGACCAAATTGAAAGACTCTGCTCACTGCTGTGTGCTGCTTGTTTTGTATGCGCTGTCAATATTTGCATAATCGCAATCTCAGCAGGTGTGGGTATTTAAATATTAGTAAACATTCCTGAAAGGTATTTGCTTATTTTTTTGGACAGCTGGCATAATGAGAATCATTGTAAATACAACAGTATGCACTGTATAGCCTGGTAAACCACTGTTTAGAAGTGAAAATCAATAGTATTAAAGGGATAATTTCCTCTTATCTGACATCTATAATTCAGTTTAACCTAGGGTTGCTTGTAATCTCTTGTACAGTGTTTGATAGAAAGCTCCAAAATAATACTTTGCTTATGAACTTACATCACCTGTATTTAAATGTAAATAGGAACCTGTAATGTATAAGCTAAAGTATAAGCAGTGTCTTATTGGTCACATCATTTTGGCCTCTTAAACTTTAAACAAAGACCACGCTAGCAACCACATAAAACCATCTGACAATAAAACACTATTGCATCACAATTGGAGGGTTTACTTCATTTTAATTTGACCTTAACATTAAAATAAATACCCAGCTGTCCTGTATAGTGATGTAATTGATATTCTTGCCAAATTTAAATGCCTCCATGGCTGGAAATATTCACATAATATATTAAATATGAATGAATTATAAAATGTAGCTTTCTTGTATATTCATCAGGTTAAAATTTCTGTAGTTTAACAAACGTTTTCCTTCTGGGTTCACATGGATCCTAACTACTCCCAGAGGCAGATAATGGTGCTCTTTTTTGAAATGCATAACACTGTGCAATCCATTATCTACACCTTTCATCTATGCCTTTCATATCTTAAAAGGCTGTATTATTTAATAATAATAATAAAACGCGTGCGCGCTCGTGTGTAAGCGGGATCTCTTTATTTTGATGTGATAATGCAATCTTGTTGTGCACAGTTGAGGCTGTGGAGAACCATTGCATGAGACTCAATGTATACTAGCTGTACATCTGGGATGGCTTGAGGAAAAGTAAATTATATGAGAATTTTGGGTGAACTATTCCTTTAAAGTGACTGCGTATTGTTTATGATGAAATGCTCATGGAATGTCTACATGGTATAAAAAGTTAGCATGACTTTCAGCAATTAACAAAATTAACAAATATTATAAAAAACAACCCTGTTTGGAGGGCTTTGCACAAGAGCACCTTTAAATTGAATTAAACTGTGTTTTATTATCATTTTTACGTATATTCGTATAATGTTTATGCTACTGTCGCATCATGCTGTCAATCATATTTATAATTTAGTAATGCGAACTTGCGTTGCAGTAAACACTGCTGCGGTTTAGCCGCTGTCGGTGTGAAAGCGCAATAGGAACGCTGCGCATACGTCCTGCCTACGCAACGCGCGTCCGGTATGAAACAATCTTGAGATCTTAACACAGAACGCGTCGTGAGTCTCACCACCTTCAACTGCATCTGCGTCGTGCGCGCGTCAGGAGTCCAGCAGCAGGTGCACAGTGCAAAGCGCGGTAAAAGGTGAACGATGCGCGCGCGTTGACAGCTCATGTCCATCTCCTGGTAGCAACTTGTCAGCCGGAGGAATGGCTGCTGGTGCCAAAAGAACCGAATCACCGTCCGAAATCGACCCGGACGTGAAGACCGAAGTGAGGAAATCCTTCGAGCAGATATGGCTCAATTCGGCGGTGCCGGTTCGGACGATGGGTTCGTTTGAGAGCGATGCTGGGCAAAGGTACCGCAGTCCCGTTTCACGCGGCATATGTGTAAACAATGTTTGATAACAAAACCGCAGCATCTTCCAGCACGCGGCTCACGAGAACGTGCCGACTATTCGTGAAAGCATCAATGAACCATATATTGTAGTGTTTGGAGCATGCATGTGAAAGGTGAGAGATTTTGGAGCATGCATGCAAAAAATGAGAGAGTTTGGAGCATGCATGTGAAAAGTGGGAGATTCTGGGGCATGCATGTGAATGCTAGGTGAGGTGTTCTGGAGCATGCATGTGACAGTAAGATTTTGTAGCATGCACATGAATATAGAGGGATGTTGTTTAATGCATGTTGCATGAATTACATCAGTGCCTCAGCTCTTCCTCTATATGGCTTTGATCGATAGTTTGGATCATTCGCAGTGCATACACTTACAATCTAATAGGAAAGCCATCTCTGTCCTTTTGCTCACGTATGAATTTGATCAGATACATACAGTACTGTTTGAGTACAGCTTGTGGCTATAGAGATGTCCCATAAAGGTTACATAAAGCCACGTTTATAATTTAATAGGACTAGCTGGAAGGTGCTGCAGCTCTCTTGTCTATCCAACATGTGTTTTACCTTTCCTTATCCAGTCATCTTAACCCTTCTTATCATATTAATGCATGAAACATGTTTAGTTGGAGAATATTACTTTAACATCCTAATGCAAACCACTGGTGTGGCGGAAAAATCAGAAAGCTAGACCAATAGTAACCTCAATCACTGCATTTTACAGTCAAATACGGTGCCTTGTGCAAATCGCATTGTGCTTTTATAAACAAATGCCTTGCCTGTGGCTATTGAGATTGAGTAAACATTGTAGTTTCCATTGTGCCTCTGTGTGGCCTTTTCATCATGTTTATGCATTTAATTTGTACGTCTTTCATCAATACACTCCGATCAGCATTTTGCTCACGCGTCTCATTTTAGTCTGTTAGACTGACAGAGTTAAACTTTCTTTTAAATAAAATGAAGTGTAATAATCATATACAAAACGTCCTTATAATGGTGATATGCTAATAAACTCGACGAGACGGGAGACAGTCAAACACAATCTCTTGAGAATCATACAGGAATGAATAACTCAATACATCAGTTTATACGCAAACGCTATCGCATGAAATATGTATGTTTGTATTCATTATGGTTTGCCAAAGCCGATTAATCATTTACAATGATATCCTTTATTCTTAGTCCACACCCGGTGCTTATATTTCTCTATATCTTTTTGTCTTTGTGTATCTAATGCAGCATTCTGCAAAGGCTGACTATCTTATATCTGCGTACTCATTAATGTCCTCTAATGTAATCCACTCCGACTGCTCATTCAGCCTTTTGTGATTGTGATAATGGTGCACAAATGTATTTGTGTTCACAGCTGAATATACTGTACAATAAGAGCAGAGTAAAAGTAAACTCTCAAATAATTGTTAATAGATTACCGAGATATTTGATTTAAAGTGAAATGTTATCAGTTTGTGTGTTCCCATGATCTTTAATGCAGAACCCCCCCACTTGAGCTACAGGAATAACTGTAGTGTCTTGATGCTGCTCAACATTCCCAAAATTCAGTGCAGTGTCTGAATATTCCAGTTTTGTAGGGAATCTATCTGTCCATACTGCAGTAGCTGGCGAGGACAAGGTGTATTTAAATTCTATTGAAATAGTCCATGCTTTTTGTTGTGAGCCTCTGAAGGTAAGCCATTCAGAGGTGTCTATGGGCAATGACCTGTCTTTTATAGCCTTCTGTGTTTATAGAGCTCCAGGGCTAAAAGAATGAAGAATATCAATGCTTCTGTCTCTCTCCATTGATCTGCCCAAAGTAGATGCCTATACAACAATGTTCTTGTCTTTTTATGGCATCGGTTGCCAAGAACAGGCTATAAATAGGGAACAGGCGAATCTTTTCTGTTTTGCTTACAAACATGAGGTCCAGTAATTACAAGAAAACTGAGAAAAATCCGTGAGCCTTGCAAAAAAGAGATATGAAATAAAGATCTAGCTGTTTATTGTTCCTCAAAAATATAAACTGTGAACGTCATTGGCTGTATACTGTAGCTCTTATGAGAATTATGTTTTCTTTAAAGGGAAACTCCACTTAAAAAAAAATAAGGTTCATTTTTCAGCTCCCCTAGAGTGAAACATTTGATTTTCACCATTTTAGAATCCATTCAGCTGATCTCCGGATCTGGCGGTACCACTTTTAGCACATCTTAGCACAATCCATTGAATCTGATTAGACCATTAGCATCGCGCTTAAAAATAACCAAAGAGTCTCGATATTTTTCCTTTTTAAAACTTGACTCTTCAGTAGTTACATTGTGTACTAAGGCCGATGTAAAATTTAATTGTGATTTTCAAGGCCGATATGGCTAGGAACTTATTCTGGTGTAATAATCAAGGACTTTGCTGCCGTGCCATGGCTGCAGGAGGCGCAATGATAATAATAATGATATTAAAATGATATTAAAATAGTCCCCAGCTATTGAAAGTTACAGTACCAAGGGGACTATTCTCGGGCAGTGCGTAATATCATTGCGCCTGCTGCAGCCATGGTACGGCACCAAAGTTCTTGATTTGGTAATTTTTTAGCGTGATGATAATGGTCTAATCAGATCCAATGGATTATGCTAAGCTATGCTAAATATGTCAGCGCCAAACCCAGAGATCGGCTGAATGGATTCCAAAACAGTAAAAATCAAATGTTTAACTCTAGGGGAGCTGGAAAATGAGTCTATTTAAAAAAAAGTGGAGTGTCCCTTTACTACATTTTCCAAACATTATTCAAACCATCTGTGATATTACATCCCTCACTTCTGTAGACAAATTCGACTACACACTCCTCCAATACAATATTCAGCCCATATAGTCACATATTTTTTTTATTCTTTTTTCGTGCTATTATTACGAATTTTTGCATTTATTTGTGATCGTATAACGAATTCCTGTTTTCGTGTGATTATCACGTATTGGTTACTCAACTGTTTTGTCCTATTTTCTTTCCATTGTCGCTTCGGTTTAGGGTTAGATTTACATAAAATTACATCCCTAACCAAACCCAACTCTAACCCTAACGCCAGGCGACATTTAAAAAAATAAATCAGAAAAATAGTATAAACCAATATATAAAGTGACATAAAATCTAACCCTAAAACTAAGCGACAATGGGTTAAAAATAGGAAAAAGCAGTTGAGTAACCAATACGTGATAATCACACGAAAACAGGAATTCGTTATACGATCACAAAAAAACGCGAAAATTTGTGATAATAGCACGAAAAAAAGAATACAAAAAATACGTGACTATAACACGAAAATTTGTGAGACTGGGTAGACTATATTCCACCCTGTTAGGCAAAATTAATCGTCCCTAATGTTTTTATAAATATGTAACATACCTGTATAGATATTAAACAGATGTTTGAAATTTTCACAGGACAAAGAACCTCAGAAATCATAGATTGTTAAAAATGAAAAGGGACATATGACCTAATTTTGAGATAAGAGCAGCACAGTTTGTACATAATATCTGTTTTTGTTATTAGCCTGTTGGCTAATAATTAATTTATTATGTTGTAGGCATGTTTATTTAAAAAAAAACACTAATATAGTCCTATAACCAAGTACATATCTCCAATTTGTACAGATTACAAAAACCGCAAGGCATACATTTAAAACTTTTCTCTGTACGTTTTTTTAAGCACATTGAGCATATTCAATAGAAGCAGGATTCATTTCTAACTAAATAAAATTTGTACACAATTTTGGGGTTCATGGGGTTTTACCTCTAACAAAACGTGCACAAACGTAATATCATGTAAATAGCTTGTTATCTAGTCAATCACTTGTTATTTAGTCAATATTCATGTCTTCAAAAAACAGAGAAAATATATGGGACATACTCGTCCTATACAAACTGGATGTACCTGTAGTTTTATTGGAGATCCTGATATAAAAAAATAGGTTTAATGCACAAGCTCTGGATGTTGTCTATCCCTCACAGACTTGGTTTGGAATCAATAAGGCAGCGGACTGAATAAGGTGTACAGCCTTCAGATTGTCTGTTATATGCATCCCGTGACTGCACATTCTGACCTGTTATGATCTTTTTAAATGACACAATATTTTTTATTATAATTCATAACTCTGCAATGTTTAAAAAATTCTGATCCAAGCTTTCTCTTAGGATGATACAGTTATGAAATCGGATGGCATTGTAATTATCAAAGTTATAAAGGCATCAAGTTTTTAAAGTTCTGTGGTCTTAGAAGTTTATGTTTGTGTGTCAACAACCATCCCTATTACAGTATATTATCAGCATTGCTAAGAGTTCATGCCTGAATCTAGGGATGACTGTATATGATTTTTCCAAAATAATATGACCGACGCAACCTGTGACCGACGCAAACAATTCATTTACATAAATAGCTGCCTATGCTTTTATGATTTTAAATACTCCTTCAGGTATTTTCAAAAGTCCATTTGAACTTAAGTGACTTGCTTTAACTCCCTCACACGCCAGGGTTATACCCAGAGGACATTTCTTTGCCCTGTCAGTTCTTTTTCATTTAGCACTCAGTGATGCCAGGGATGATAGAGAGAGGAAATCGCTTGTGTAGTCATCTCTTCTTACATGATGATTTACAGGTTAGTATAGAGTCGTCTTTGCACTACTCGTGGTCTTTTAAGATCCTGTAGATTTCATAAATGGTTGCCATGCCAAGCTGTCAAATGATCTAGACTGTTAGAAGTGAGAGGATTTTTTCCGCACGTATAAGTTTATTTGGAATGCCAGAACAACAAATTATCCAAAAATATTGTTTGCCAAGCCATGCTATTTTAAATTTGCTGGAAGAAATAAAAGACGATCTGAAGCCCTTAACTAGGAGGAGTCACGCAGGTGGTTCAAAACTTCTTTCAACACTTTATTTTTTTGTCTTCCGGTTCTTTTCAGTCTACTGTGGCTTCGTTAGCTGGAATTTCACAATCCGCATTTTCACCAGCGTTGTCTGTGGTACTAAAGCCACTGATGAAAATAGTACATCAGCATATAATATTCCTAAATTGCCCCGAAAGCTCTTGATACAATAAAAGAGAGTTTTCCTGCCATGTCGGGTTTCCCAAATGTGCTTGGATCAATCGATGGAAAACATGTTCCAGCCAACCCAGTATCACGAAATTACATACCTATAGTCACGTAAAATTGTGAGTCTCCTCCGTGACACTGACATGCTTTTCCGACTTTTTACGTGAACTTCACACATTTCTGTTCACATGTTACTGTCACGTATTTGTTTCTCAACTGTTTTGTCCTAATTTCTTACCATTGGTTCTTCGGTTAGGGTTAGATTTACATGAAAGACGTCCTTACCCAAACCCAACTCTAACCCTAATGCCAGACGACAATGGTTTAAAAATCATAAAATAAAAAAGAAATCATGAAATAAGGTATAAACCAATACTTAAAGTGACTTCCTAACGCAAACACCAAGGGCCCTATTTTAACGATCTAAGCGCATTGTCTAAAGCGCACAGCGCAAAGTCTAAATGGGCGTGTCCGAATCCACTTTTGCTAATTTAACAACGGGAAAAATGGTTTTTGCGCCGAGCGCATGGTCGAAAAGGGTTGGTCCTATTGTAATGAGAGTTTTTTGGGCGTAATGTGCAATAAACCAATGAGAGTCACAGCTCTCATCCCCTTTAAAAGCAAGTTGCGCTGGCGCTATGTCTAATCCCTATTTAGATGACGGACTTTGTAAACAAACTAAGCGGAGGAAGAAGATCCCCAGTTAAGATTAATGTTAAATAATTGTGTTATTTTTCACTTTGAAATTGTTATTTTTTTATTAAAACCTTTAAAACCCGTTTTCTTTTAGTCATGGAAGTAAAAAAGTAGGCTTGTAATTGCTTTAAATGTATGGCTATCCAATATCATCAAAAAATAATTTACAAGTATGTAAGATAAGGTTTGTACTCTAAAAATACTTGTAACAAACAGGAGATAAAGAATTTACAAACGGCTCTCCGCACGTTTCAGCACTTTGGACAGCGTTTTAGCAAAGAGTTTTTTTTAAGCATTACTTAAAAATGTTTTTCATCTCACCATATCCACAGGTACAGAGTCATCATAAACAATAAATCCGTGAGGTAGCATTAAAAAACATTTAAAAACAGATGCATTTGTTTAAAGCAAAGCATGTATTTACTTACCAGGCTGCAGGTGAAGCAGCTCTTTGTGCCTTCTATAACGTCTCATAATAAGTCCTCAATTATGTCCAAGAGACTCAATAATAATCTTTTACATTCAATCCTTTAATCTTTCATATTTAAAAGCATTTTGTGCTGCTGGGCATTCATGTATTTGTGATAAGCAAACCCGCGTTGTCCTCCCGTTTATAGGCACATGCGCTCTTTAAATAACATAAAACATATTGCGCCATTGACTTTAGACTTTAGACCAGGTTTTTGTTGGTCAATGGCGTAGTCTATTTTAGTTGCCTCAAAATAGCAACGCGCCAACAATGCGCCTGAACACACCTCGTTTTCAGACCAGAACGCCCATGGGCGCAAAAGGGGGCGCAAATGCATTTGCTATTTAAACAACGCGGCGCTAAACGGGAAAATTAGGGTGGAAACTAGCGCATTGCACCGGGTGTAAGATAGAGCCCCAAATCTAACTCTAAACCGAAGCGTCAATTTGAAATTAGGACAAAACAGTTGAGTAACCAATATGTGACAGTGACACGTAAACAGAAATGCGTGACATGTTCACGCAAAAAGGCGGAAAAGCGTGTCAGTGTCACGGAAAGACTCAAAAATGTACGTGACTATAGGTACGTATGTACATGACTATAGATACGGGATCTCTTAATAAGAACCTATTTTTCCTGAATGTTTTTTTCTATATCGTTATAAATGTTTCAAAATCTGAAATGTCCAAATTTGGTTCAAAATAAAAATGCTAAAACGACTACTTCATGCTATAATATCTTGCTATTTAAAATGTTAAAATAATATTGTTTCTAATGTGCACTTTATTTTTAAAGATTCAGGACCATGGAGAGCACCCAATGTTGCCCTTATTAGGTTTTAAATACTAACTGAAAAATAAATGTACACTTAACTCGTGACTGGGGTGCTAATTCAAAATAAATGTTTGGAGTGTCATATGTGTGGTTCCCTTTTCCAAAATATGTGTTCTGCATGTAAAGGGATCCTGCGTGCATCACGTGTTTTCTCAAAATAAGTGCCTGCTGCACACGCGTCAATACCGTTTATGATTAAAGAGACGCTCACGTTCACAAAATACACGCAAGACACTCCCTTAACAGTAAACTCTGATTACTAATGACATTATGCGAGTATCTGGCAAACGCAAGCGTCTCTTTTATTATAAACCCTTTAGACGGATCTGCAGCAGGCACTTATTTTGACAAGACACGTGATGTACACAGGATCTCTCAAAGCGCAGAACACATATTTTTAAAACAAAGAACCACACACATCACGGGCTACATACAGTACATGTTGTGACAAACTTTGCATCGAGCGCCCTCGAAAAAAAGATGTCACCGGCCACCACTGATTGAAACAAATAGACATTTCAGAGACGTTTAAAGCCAGTATTGTCCAAATTTGAAACTTTGAAATAGAATCCCTACACACCGCGATCGTTACATTAACAGACAATAAAATTTGTAGAGCAGAACCTTCAGAGAAAAAACGAATAATAACTTGGCAAGTTGCTAATTTTGTTGACATCGTATACACTTTAGTAATCAGCAAATACTCCCTACTCCAACATAAAAAAACGGCCATTGTGTGGCTTGTATATGTAACGTGAAAAAAATGCCTATTTGATGTGCTTGGTCTTGCGGTCATTCGACAAGTTTTCTTTTGTAACCTGGTCGTCCAGGGCGTATTTGCCCTGTGGAGCTTGTGGGGTTTCTGCCATTATGGTTTGGGCGAACTAGAATACGAAGCAGGGATTCATTCACCGTCTCAAACCGCTTTGACCAGCTGCCAAGTGTGGCTTAGAAAAAGCTTCTGTGTGTCCAGTAATTGTCTGCATTGACGCAGACAACTCCTCAAGTCCATTTACCAAGCTTGGCAAAGTCTCTTTTAATGCAGTGGTCTGTATATGGTGTTTGTTAAGTAACTGCAAGTCAATATCAGCAAGCCGTATAGTTGTTGCGTCGAGGAGTTATCACATTTACGAGATGCTGGGACTTGTGAAGCAGTTGAAATCTCGGCACACTCAGAAATAAAGGTACAAAAAGTGTCACTTGGAGAGTACCCTTTTTAAGAAGGTATACCCAAAGAGTGCATATTAGTACTTCAAGGTACATATTGGCAGTTCAAAGATACATATTTGTCCCTAAATGATACATATTAGAAGCCTTTTTAAAGGGTACTGTCCCAGTGACAGATTTGTACCTTTATTTTTGACAGTGCAAGCACTACATTCAGCAATATCATGTCTGCATCCAAACTAACAGCTAAAAACATTGTTCCTGTTTAAATGATAAAATATTATATCGTTAGACAACTTGCAATAAGCTTATAATGACATTAAGCAGTTTTTCATTGAGGCATATAGCCTAATCATCTACCTTGAGAAGAACTCTCCTGAATAATGGGTTCCAGTGAATCAATTTCATCGGCGGCTGTTACTTGCTCTCCGGTGAGCGGCAGCTGGACAACTTACTCTAAAGGCGTCAGGGGCATTTCCTCAATATGACCACCATCTGTCTTTTTCCCTGATGCTTTATTAAAAGCGACCTTTTCTTTTGTGCGTCTCCTTAGGTCATGCCATCTTTTTTTAATGTCATCAGCGGAACGCGACTTTCCCCCTATTGCATTTACCTTTACTGCAATACAGTTCCGGATGTCCTTTTTATGAGCAGTTTAGACATTGCGATTTTGAAGCATTTTACTATATACAGTTATTGGAAAGAAAACTTCTCCCTCCGCTGCCTCTCCTTGCTCTGTGTCGCCATAATTTTACCTGATAAGTTCACGCGTCTATCAGCTTTTATTTTTCGGCCTGTAGATCACATGCACCTGAGGAGCATCATATCCGCTTATTTGTGACCCTGTGCTAATTTCGCTGCTCTTAGTAGATTGCATTGGTCATTATGGAAATTAGCTGTTGCAGCTGTTATTTAATTTGCGCCTGTTTAGTAAATAACCAGCCGATATTACCACTTTCATCTGCGCTTTTTTGAAAACGCGCTCTCGCGCTTATTCCCCGTTTAGTAAATCTGGCCCCTGGTATTGTGTGACTTCTCCTAGTGACCCCTCTTTAATTTCCTCCAGCAAATAAAAAATAAATAATAACATGGCTTGGCAAACAGTATTTTTTAATAATGTGTTCCTTTGGCACACTGAAAAAAAATATTCATTCAATTTACTCCATTTTTTTTAAGGTAAGTGGTTGCAATTAATTTATTAAAGCTACATTTAAACAAAAGTTTTGTGTTTTTGTTTTTCTTTTTTTTCTTTTTTTAAATGTAGCTTAAATAAATTGATTGCGACCACTAACCTTAAAAAAATTTAGTAAATTGAATGAATCATTATTTTTAGTGCATTTCAAATCCTTAAAAATTCCTCTGCTTTGTACCATGTCCTCTATGATCTATGCAAGGCCAATGCTATCTTACGAGAATTCGTATATTTTTTACGAGTTGGCTAATTCGTATTAATTCATACGACCACATTCGTAAGTTTTGGTACGATTTGCTTTGACCCTGTGGGGTCGGTTTTGTTGTTGTTGGTTTTTTTCATGAAAATCGTAAAATTTTGCACGATTAACTTCGTATGAATTGATACGAATTAGCCAACTCGTAAAATATATACAATTTCTCATGAGATCAGGCTAGCAATGCCTCTCCTATTAGCTGCAGCCATTTCATGTGCAAAATTATTTAAGACATGCTTTTTTGGCATAAAAGGAACAGTATGTAAGACATTTATATCAATTAATCATAAAATGGCCCTGATGATATGTCACTAGACATTAAGAAATCATTTTCATTTCAAATACTTATATCACTCACAACAGTTGTCTGGCCAGGATATTGTCATTTAAAAAGTGGAGGTGCAGCCCTCAACTGATGTTTATGTTGTCATGTTGTGTATTGGCCACCAGTTGTGTGATTGCAGTACCAGTTTTAGCCACAAGTTTTGTGATTGCCGTACCAGTTTTGGCCACAAACCTACATACTGTTCCTTTAAATAATGCCGCAAATACTAGTAATATCATAAGCACAAACACTAGTAAATTGTGTTGCGTGAATCGTTTAAATAATATCCTCCCATCAATTTTGCGTCTGAAAGGGAAACTCCTAGAAATGCATACAATAAAGCAGGCGCAAAAATAATATCCACTGCGCCTCTTTAGTAAATCCTGACAGTTGTTATTTAATGCCAAAATGTGCTGGCGCAAGCTGTTAGTAAATCTGGCCCTTATTTTTTTTTAAAGGGGAATGCCAAGAATTTTTCTTGGCATTTGTACAAATAAACCATTTATTTGACTTAATACTTCAATTCTTCAATCTTTTTTGAGTGCTGAGTCTACAATTTGAATTGCAAATGAATCACACATAAGCTCTTAATAATAAAGCACCGTGAGTTGATTGACAGTTGCGCACAATGAAAATGCCCACAGATCGTCTTTTTTTGTCATATCAATATGTCAACTGCTTCCGTTTTGAACGTCACACAGATCAGCTGGTTTCTCCCCGAATATAACTCAATCTCTTCACAGTGAGAGTGAGATACTCTTGAGGGTGCTGTGAGCCGTTACTGCACTGCAGGCTTTTGTATTATACTGTATGTAGGTGTAGCATTAGACTGGAGAAACCACACTGTCTCAATAACCTGAGTGAAACCAGGACACAGCTAAACACTATGTTGGTCTGTGGGACAGTAAATATAATTTTAGCAGGCAAAATTTTCTTTTTTTTTTTTTTTGAAAAAATCTGGAACTCGTTTCTGGAACATTTACCTTCACTTACTGCAAATGAAAATTAATATTATTATTATTATTATTATTATTATTATTATTTTGTTTTTTTTTGTTTGTTTGTTTGTTTTTTGTTTTTTGTGTTTGTTTGTTTGTTTTGTATAAGAAAAAAAAAATAATTGAAGATTATGATGTTATGTGTATATGTTCTTTTCATGCAATCTTAAAGAAAATAAAGCCATAAAAAAATTATTTTTTGTGGATACATAAATAAAATAAATGTAGTGAAAAAAATTTATACGATTAAATAAGCTATTCATATTATACTGCATCTCTGAACTTAAACAGTGACAGAAAGTACTTACATAAGGGTGCGTGTGTTCTCAATGACAGCTTTCCTAAAATTATATTATATTCCTAAAATAAGAACTATCCCAATTCACCGCAGCGCTTTACAGTACTGAAAATATTGCAATGCAACACATGTGTCGTGATAACAGGTAATTAATCAAGCAGTTATTTTATATTTTAAAGGTGACATAGAATGATTGAACGGAGTATTTATCCTTGTTCTGTGATGTGACATGTAGACAAGTTTTTTTTGTTTGGGTCTGTAATGCCTTAGAAGCTTCCTAAAAACCTCTCTCAGATAGCTCTATTAGGGTGGGGGATTTTAAACAAGTGGTTTTGCACCTATTTGGCTCCCCCTACTGGCTTAACTTGCAATCTCATTACTGATTGGCTGACTTTGCTGCCACTCAAAAAATGTAGCCAATTATTTTAAAGTGGAGGGGCAGTTAGATGCCTGTGATGTCATAAGCATCAGTTTTTCAGATTGGGCTGTTTTCTGGCTGACATTTCTAAAAGATGAATTTCTATGAGACTGAGATGTTTAGCATGTTTAGCACTTTTTGTATGTTTGTGAATGTGGGTAGACTACCATTATTCAACAAAGACAAGGTAAAAATGGTTTTTCATTCTTTGTCCCCTTTAAAAGTAGGAACTTTATAACACATTATAACAGAATGTGTTAGATACGGACTACCGGCACATCCGGGAACTTGACTGTAAATTTCGTCACCGCCCCTTTTTGGGGGAAAACAAACCAGACCTTCCATTGACTTCCATTCAAAATAGTGGAACAAAGCAACGTTCGTACACAGCCGGCAGGCGTAAATAACTTATGAAATCACTCAGATTAAACATGTTGAGTAATTATCTGTCCACCCTGCCTGCCATAGAGCGCGCAAGATACATTAACACATTTAATTTGGTCAATATAAAAACATGTCCCAGTGTCAAATTTGTGTAACAACGCTATCCAGTGATTGCTGGAAAATCACTAAGGCTAGTTGTATGCCTAGTTGTATAAGTAGGTTAATTGAGGTTACTGTCTCTTTAAGACCAAATAAAGCACAGAGAAGTTTCTGACTCTATACATACACTTAAGACATAAACAAATGTTTCTTATTAGAAAAATAATATAGTGGAGATCTTTTTTGTTTGTATGTGCCCTGTCAAGAACAGAAAGATTTTATGTTCGCTTGCTTTTTGAAACGCGTCTCTCCGTGTATGCACTACTGAGTGGACTTATTAAACGAGCGCGCACACACAGATGGAGGGAGAATGGCACAGCATAATAACAGTTATCAGTGCCCAAACCTGCATACACGATATACTGATTCACGACCTCGGGAGCTAGGTAACAAATCGAGACACAGGGATACTGAAATACGTAAAAACCGCAGACATGTTGCTTCAGACCGGCACGTGCAGGTCACGGTTTCTGTTTGCGTCATCACAACATTTCGGCCATATTGTTTCAGTGATGAAAGTCTTTCTGTGGCCAAATATGCGGTGCATCCCTACCAAAAATTCTGTCATCATTTACTCACTGTCATGTCGTTACCAACCTGTAAAAATGTCTTTGTTCTGATGTCAATGGGGCCTCAATAGGTTTGGTTACAGACATTCCTCAAAATATCTGTATTTGTGTTTATCAGAACAGAGAAATGTATACAGGTTTGCAACAACAAGAGAGTGAGAATGAATTAAAAATTAATTTTCATTTTTAAACAGAACTATCCCTTTAAACCACAAACAACCACTTTGCTGCATAAGAGTTTCCTGTTTGTGTTTTCTGACCTGTTAATCATTCTCACATGATTACATCCTGTCACATTACGGCGCATTCACACGGGGCGTCAGCGTTAACGCTTCCCATTCACTTTTAATGGGTGACGTCATGCGTTGCCGAACTGAATTGTGGATCCGTCGGCGCCGCGTCAGTGTCGTTGCTCGCAGCAGAAGTTGAACATTTCTCAACTTTTCAAGCGCCAACGCGTGCGTCAGCCAATCAGATCGCCTTATGCAAATTACCTAGACAGAGCCAGCGAATTACGTTTATGGAAGAACGGAGCATGTGTAGCGGCCACTGTGATTGGCTGTTGGACACGCTTCAGACAAGCCTTCCATTAAGCGTTAACGCTTACGCCCTGTGTGAATGCGCCGTTAGTGTTAGATGTATATCTTAATATCTTTCCAAATTTTGACAATGATTGATGTATGCTGTATCTTGATATTTTTGCTTTTTCTACAATAATAACAAGAAGGTGACCCCCCCCCCCCTTTTTAATGGACCAACCAAATAATGCACTTTGTAACACTTCAGAAAGATCCAGCAGATGTTATTATACAGTAGATACTTTTTTGTGTTGTTTATGTGCTTAAAATAACTTCAAAATCTGTGATCAGTCAGTATGATGGTAGTGAATGTTTATTAAAATGAGGGTTGGGAATTGTTCTCTCACTTAATGGAATACAATCATTATTTATTCCCTACTGAGGTGTGTAGGTTATTTCCATAACCTTTAATATCTTTCATTGTCACTTAATTTGATGGGTCATTTAGAGATATTGTTTTTTCCTTTGGAGTACTGTAGGTAAACTGGAGCAGTTCCCTGCAGAATACAGTTGATGTTTAAGAGCCAAAGTTTTGACACGGTTTTGGCAGAAGCAACTGCAGAAAGCTTTTAACCCAATTATTTTGTCTCGGTGAATAGAAATGCATACAGCAGAATCTCTTACTTTAGTTCACTTTGCTGATTTGCTGTCAGCTACTTTCAGAACAAATCTTAATTTTCTCATAGCTTAATTAAAAGTATAGTTCACCCAAAAAAAATTAGATTCTGTCATCATTTCCTCACCCTTATGTTGTTTTAAACCTGTATGAGTGCTTACCATCATTTATCAAAATATTTTCTTTTGTTTTCAAGAAACTTGTGTAAATGATGACAGAATTTTCATTTTAGGGTTTATCTCTTTAATTGGTAGACGATCCTGTTAGCTGTGCTAAGGTTTTGGGATCTCAAAACGCATCTACCTATTTTCTACTGCAGTAAAAGCAGATACCTGGGGATAATGTGGACATGAGACCACT
The DNA here is from genome assembly GCF_027580225.2 of Misgurnus anguillicaudatus. NCBI lineage: Eukaryota > Metazoa > Chordata > Actinopteri > Cypriniformes > Cobitidae > Misgurnus > Misgurnus anguillicaudatus. The sequence goes on from NC_073358.2 coordinate 8,830,018, forward strand.
GAAAGGTGACCCAATAAACAGGGGCGCTGTAAATTGTCTAGTTTCAAACATTGCTGAAAAAATTGGGATAATGCTAGTATACACAGGGCTCCAGACTAACTTTTTTCACTAGGAGCACAGTGGCCCCCAACTGAAAATTTTAGGGGCGCAACCAGAAAATTTAGGGGCACATACCGTAAATCAACATGCTAACCAAATATTCACATTTCTACTAAGTAATACACTGTATTACTAATAAATACTTTGATGATAGATGCAGAAAGTACAATGTGCTGTTTTAAATTCAGTGTCACATTACAAAAAAAGGTCAAATTTACTGGTCGCACATGTGCAACTGGATGTAAAATTCAGTGGCACACTCTCAAATTTTGGTGGCAAAATGTCACCATTTGGTGGCCAGTCTGGAGCCCTATATACATATAACAAAATATGTATTAGTTTGCTATAGAAATTTTGGATATTTTAATGCAAATTCTTAAATATTGTGACTCTGAAGGAGCATGAATCGGCTGTTTTTAATGTTTTATACTGTTGCCTGAGGTCTACCTACTGTATGATGTTTGCGTAGTTTTTACGATCAAAAACATCAAAAGCAATATGTAATATGCTATTTTCTACACTGATTTTGAGGCTGGCTCGAGATATGCTCTGTTTTGATGGGCGGGCCGCATTGAAGACCTGGATGTAAAGGCCCACTGCTATGATTGGATAGCTTCATTCCCTGCCATTACATGTGGGGGATTGATTTGAAAACCTTAATGTGTAAAAATAGCAGCCGAACACATATATGTTTGAGCCACAAAAGATTCTGGGTGCTAGAGATGATACACATAAATACGTATAGAAGTAGAAACAAAACTTTCAACTCGATGTGACGAAAATAAAACAGTCAGTAAGCACGCATAAGAATCTAAATCGGGGAAAACATACGTGTTTAGACACAGATGTTACACACAATCAGGACAGGTCAAGCAATCTCTAATAAAGCAATACTGACACAGTGTTACTTACTAAAATGTTTTACTCGCATAAGACTGCTGTGCCATTCCTGTCAGATCCAATATTGATGGTACAACATTGCTTTTCAATCACAGTCTCTGTTTTCCCCATGCGAATGGGAACTTCTTTAAAAACAAACTTCAACCACGCATTAATGTTAGATTCCAAGGGAAGGTTATACAGGGACTAGGGATGTAACAGTATTATATATTCCGTGGTATTGCGTTATGATTTGATAAAACGTTAGGTCTCCCGGGCAACACGTGTAGTTTTTTCCGGCCAAGTGGAGTGAGCGGAGGGACGCGGGAACTACAATTCCCATAATCCCATGCGTGCCACTCTGATGCCTCTCTACAATGTGGCTAGTGGCGAAGCAAAAGAAACGTGAATTTTAAATCTGATGTGTGGACAAATTTCGCGTTCGCTGTGACAAGAAACGAGAAAGGACAAAATGTGATGGACATACAAAAAACGAGTGTGAGTAAGTCCGTGAATGAGGAGAGTGTGTATGCCTTTTCTCAATTAGAAGGCTGCAGCCTCCTTAGGTCGCATATGCAGGCTGCATCCGTCATTACATGCCTAGTGTATTTAAGTAAACTGGGTATTACATTTGCAAGTCATAATCGTGTTACAACAATATACAATTAAATAAGAATAATAATCAACTTGAAAAAATTTTATATTCTGAAATAAGATGGTCTTCATGATGTATGCAGCCTACAAATGCGACCTATGGAGGCTACAGACTTCCGGTTGGGAAACGCACCCCTATATTGAGTAAGCTCACCTCAGCTCTAGGTCCAGCTACAATAAGTAAGCTGCTATTTTAACTTTTACTGGGTTGTTTTTGTTTTCAGGAATTGACTCATCTTAAAACCCATCATCTTTTCTTGATTCTACAATCACAACTGTTGCTTTCATAGGAGTACCAAGCATTAGCCAGTCCCTCCAGAAAAACGCGATTGTGCGATCGCGCGATATATTGCATAATCAGCCAAAGTCCGCATATTTATGCGGGGCTGTATTTTTTCCAAATATGACGCACTTTCGCCGCATTAATTACATATTTCCACGCACAAAATATGCGGGGCTTGCATGATTTCATAATCTCCGCATTTTCGTAGCAAAAAGTCACATATATATTAGCAGAAAGTTGAAAAATGTTGCATTTACTTCCCAAAAGCGCAGTCGTGTCCTCTATTGCCATGGGAACGTTATGAAGTGACGTGATTATGTGACGTGAACATCATTGCAGCTTTTGCAAGTTTCTGCAGTTTTTGCAAGTTCCGCAATTTTCGCAGATTCCCGCAATTCCATCGCATAAATTGCATAAATATCCCGCATATTCCATCCCATTTTTTAAGAAAACGTGCCACAAAATCAAGGATTTTTGCCCGCAACAATCACAAAAAAACTCTGGAAGGACTGATTAGCATTAATAATAATAATAATAATAAAAAACGGTCAATTGAGGGAGTGACTCAATTCTTAAAACCTGACTGATTGGGAGTTGTTTAAAGTTGACAAACTAAACTGAAACTTTATTTTTTATTTTATTACATGGTCTAATTATTTTTTGTCTTTTTTATGAAAATTGAAAACACTACAATACACTACACTACACTTTGTTCATTGTAATGTTCAGTCTTGTTAAATAAACAGTTATGGCAGTTTTTCCTATTCTTAATTTGTTTTTTCCTTCCTGTAAATGTTTCAATAATTACCGTACTGTGGGCATCACACCGAAATACCACCGTACCGTGAATCTTTTATACCGTTACATCCCTAACAGCGACTGTGTTCATCCACAACTGGGCACTGTACAAACGTTGGCAATCTTTAAAAACATGTTTGCTGATTGTTGGAAAGCTGCTTGCGGTTTGCTTTGCCCCACGTGTTACTTCCCTACACGCGAAACCTGTGGGCGGGGCTACAAAAGTAGTCGTTGCCATTTGACTTTGGAGGTGGTGTTTAAAATCTCTACAACGTCACACATTGGCACATTCCTGAATCTGCTGTTTGCTGGGCTTGGTGCCAAAAACTGATATATTTTAGAAACAAGGACGTTTTAAGTTCTGAAACTCGCACAATGTTTGTTTAAGTACGATGACCTCTTATATAACAAAAACAAGTTAAAATTGATTCTTTGATTCACTGCTCCTTTAAGTATGCAATGAACAAAATAGTATGCAAAATGTTTAACACGGTGGTAGAGCATTGCTTTAGCATTGCAAAAGGTCATGGGTCCAAACCCAAGGAACACAAATACTGATAAAAGATGTATACTTTATAATGCACTGTAAGTCACTTTGGATAAAAGCGTCAGCCAAATGCATAAATGTAAAATAATGGCCAAATTTTTTTTGATATGATGAATAAAAAAAGAAAATTCGGGAACTTATAAACACAGCATTTTTTTGGGGCTCTGCACTGCAAAGAATGAATGACTATTTTTGTCTTGTTTTCTAGTATATCTGAAAATTTAGATACATTTACTTTGTAAGCAAAATAGCTTAAGATATTATATATATATATATATATATATATATATATATATATATATATATATATATATATATATATATATATATTATATTATAAAAAACAAGAGGTTTATACTTAAAATAAGTAAAAATATCTGTCAGTGTGGTAAGAAAAATAAACTTAATTCCAGTTTCAACTTAATTCAATTAACTTCTTACTGCACTGACTGATATTTGTTCTTGTTATAAGTATAAACCTCTTGATTTTCATTATTTATTTCAGTAAACAAGACTTAAAATCTTAAGCCACTTTGCTTATCAAGTAAATGTATCTAAATTTAATAAATAAATTATATATTTATCCTAAAAAACAAGACAAAAATACAAACTAAGACATTCTTTTTTACAGTGTGGACTTATTCCAGGATACGGACATCTATATATATTTCTTCCAGCAACATTGATCTGATACACCATATTGTATGTGTTGAGACTGTTCTTACCCCTGACAGCCCTGATGTTCAGCTGAAATACTGTATGTCTACTATATACAAAGAGAATACATAACGTAATCCATTCACAACCTTATAAATTCAGAGAGAATATTCTTTTCATAAAACCTCATCCCATTCCTTTAGGAATACATTTTTCCTATATCGAAATAGACAGACAGACACACAGATAAATATAAGAAACCATTTGATCTTTCATTGTTATCTTTGATTCATCTTTGACCTTCCAAGTTTGTGAAAAATGTCATCATCACCTAACCTTTATGTGGTCCACATCATGAAACTTGAACATTTGTGGCCACACAGAGGCATCCCTGTGCCCATGACCATTCCCAACCTCCTGTGGTTTGCATCTAGTTTGTGGATCCAGGTCTCTTTCCCTGTAGTACTGTAGTTTACAGAATGTCAGAAGCTAAACACACTGTGACTGAAATACAGTGTTTTTATCATTGACGGACATTTGACAAAGCTGAACAATTACAGCTTTTCCTGCATGTTTCTACATGAATGTAATTCGCATGTGTCCTTTATTGAAGATTCTCTCTCCTATTTATATGTCAACCCTGTCCTGATCCATCCAGGTACACAGAGGAGTACAGTATGGATTCCACCAATGCACAGTAAGTCTTTGGAAGCTTGTGGCATCTATCCAGCTGTCCCAGAACTGTGAGGACTATTTAGATTGAAGGCGTATCAAATTCATAACTTTCTGAAATATTGATATAATTTGTTTATTGCAAACTATTATGCATATTGCAGTATGCACACTTGCATTGTTTTCCTGAGATTGCGATATATCAGCTAGCACCATATTTTCTGTCAATAATTTGGCACATTGTTATTTTCAGGGAAAATGAGATGCACACAGGCAATCTCTGTTCAAATCTGTATTTCATGACTAGACCTACACTTCACTGCAGTTGTATGTGAAAAATAAGCTAAATAAATTGAACCTGAAAGAGGCAAGTCTTAAAAGTTGGGAGAAATCTGGAGTTGTATTAGTTTCATTTTATCCGGTGGATGTGAAAAGCTAAAGCTTTGCCTTGCTGTATAGGGTCTGTGAGTGGACAAGCATCAGCATTGACTGGACGTACTATTCAAAGTCTGGTTCGGGACATTTTGAGCTTACGGTAGCATATACTGAGGGAATGCAGAAGATATGGGAGGTCTTTAGGTGGAATGAAACATTATATGATCCAAACTGTGAGTATTGTGGTCCATTGAATCACTATAAAATGGTGATAAGATCCAAGTGTGGAAATGGACATGAATATTTGGCTTGCATCGATTTATCAATATTCTATATTAAAATAATGTATTTTTTATTTGGGCTACTTATATTCATTCTGGGCTGGGGCTGCACGATTCGGAGAAAAAAATCTAATTGCGATTTTTCTGATCAAAATTGCGATTTGCGATTTACAGTGCGATTCATTAGTATATAATAAAAGAACTACATCCAGGTTTGTTGTGGTGTTTTTTTACAGTCTATGGTAAATATTCAAAGTGGTGCAGATGTGCGCGTGCAAGAAAGTATAATGTACCTCTTTCGTCTGCTGTGTTCCGGGCTTTAATGAAAATTGCTTATAGTCTGATGAGGCGCTTGTCATTGTTTGCGATGCATGACAAGAAACGGACGTACACACCTTTCTTTAAGTCCAACATTACACAAAAGGGAAATGTTTTCACGCATTTCTGTCCTTTCATTTGCCGGTTAATGAGTTATAATAAGTTTTTAAAATGACTGAATGCAAAATCTGCCAACTTCATGACATTCCGCGTTGTGCAGTTAATTCCATTTGTATGCATTTCGCGATTCTGTCCGTGTTTTCCACATCGCGTAAATCATATGGCCGTACACTTTGTTGAGGAGTTGAACTGCTGCTCGCTCGTGTTTTCCAAATGGTGTTATCTGACATGTAGTCAGCACCTCAGTGTTAATGCACTCTATTGGTTAAAACTGCATCAAACGTAAAATGCGCATGAAGCGAACTGTCAAAAACTGCGTACTAGATGATTGTTAATTTTATAGTTTTGAATCGAAATAATCGCAGCTGTTGCGATTCGAAAAATATAAATTCTTAACATAATGCAACAGTATTAGCAGTCAGAAACTTCTGATATTTAAACATGATTTACTTTTATTTTGAAAAACTCTAAGGAGGCAAGCTTCAGAATGTGTTACAGCCGAGGGGCAACCTTCCGATCTCTCTGATGAAGCCAATGCGGAAGTGACTTAAACTGTAGCTCATCGACTGGCCGCTAGAGGCTGGCACAAAAAGGGTCAATTCCACGTTAAAATGGCCAACTTTGCAGTAGAAAATAATATGTTTACAGCCTGGTACAAAAATTGTTTTTGGTCTATATAGCTAATTTTGCCCTTCATGACATCTGTGAGGGGGGTTAATTTTTTTGTAACTCATCCATTTAAATTATATTAAGTCTTACAGTTCTGCATTATTAAGGGCGTGGCCACTTGAGTGACGGTTGAACAGCCACTGCTGTCACTAGAATCGAGCTAGGTGGGCGTGGTTTCAGCAACCAGCTTTACCCACGTCCTGCCTTTTTATCTATTTTCGGATATCAACGAGTGATGCGCTGCATCTGCTTTATGTGTAAAACCTGTGTATTGTTTATATGATCTTTTTACGTCTGTGAATAATCATTCTGTGTTATTTTACCCACTGTCTAATTTACCCACAACAGAACAAAACATACTGAAAGGTATCAAAAGAACATCTTGAATTAATTGCACAATTATATAATCGACCTCAAAGGATAAATGCATTGTTTTTTACACTAGTGCTGAAAACTGCAGCTCCATACACACAGCAATCTGAATATCTTTGTTCCAACTTCTTGTGTTTTTTTTTTTCCCTGAAGTGGGCTGTGATTGGCACACAGGCAGTAATGCCTTCTAAATTTATGCTTCATACACTATATATAGAGACACACGGTATCTGTCTGTTGGAGAGCTACAGTATGTGGGTGATGCTGCTGAAATCAAAGCGTAAGGATTTTTGCGGAGAGACTAAGAATTTTTGGCTCAGCTATTATTGACCGGCTCTATTGTTTGACGTTGGCACGGTGTAATGGATTTCCCTGCAATCATCATTTCAGCCTTGTCTAATGCGAGAAACAGTTTGACAGTCAGGCACAGGAACCCAATCTGACACTGCGGAGGCTTGCGGACGAAGTTTCGAGAGATGTGTGTGCGTTTGCTTGTAGCTGCAAATCCTATTCAGTCCAGTACTTAACTTTTACTTGTTTAGTTTCACCTAATACCTCACACAAGCAGCTCTCTCCAGTACCTTCGACATTATGATTGCCTTTGACAAAACAGCCCTCGGCCCTGTGAGCATCCACAGTACATGTGTCGCCACTGCTTATTTTAATGGCGTCACCATGGAGACAAGGGCAAGTGATGCAGGAAACAATAGCATCTCTATTTCTCTCTGTTGGATACGGGGGTTTATAATTGCAGCTTGTGATGTACATTATGTCATGCACTACACAAATGTAAATGCCTTTGGGATGCTCTGGCCGGTCATAAGTACGATGTCTGTAGCAGACTGCAGATAATGACTCCCGGAGTCAATATGCACCCCAATTATTTTAGTGTTTAAAGGAAATGATGCTGTGAAAGTCATGTATTATTCATTTTATGATCTACTATGTTTTATTACCTTGATATGGGCATTACTGGAATAATGAGAATAATGAGAAAGGTTGAATTTTAGAAAACTTTGTCCAGGTCTTATTTCAAAAGTAAAAATAAAACCTCACATAAGGTGCTTTTTTGCATTGTTACATTTTAAATATACAACCTGTTAAAAACCTGTGCTATAACTGTGTTAAATGTTGCAGTATGTCTATAAGAAATAGAAATTGAGATGTGAAGGCGCCAGAAATGGCACTAAGTGAAACATTTGTTCACAGATTGAAGAAACCGAGGTCTATTGAGGATTCATCCGAGGCGTCAGCTTTGCTAATGTCCTCTGTCAGATGTCCTGATAGATTTGAAACGCTCTCTTGTGTCTTAAGATTGATCAGGGAATTGAAGAAGATTATAAGACTAAAGTCAGATCAGAAGCTTAAAGTTCAACATGCTTCTCGCACCAATGATTTGAGTTGTGAAGATGTTTTAGATTGCAGTGAACCGGTGAAAGACCATCACAAGACACACATTTGGATTGCTGACTGAGACTCTTATAGGGTTCATAATTCATATCTCACTGAATTGATGGGATGATGCTGTTATTATGAAAAGGAGTGTACATGATTAGTATCTACGGTATTCATGTAATATTACAGAACCCCACACGTTCTACCAAGCTTAAAGGGGGCATTTCACAAGACTTTTTTTAAGACGTTAAATAAATCGTTGTTGTCCCCAGAGTACGTAGCTCAAAGTACCATATAGATAATTTATTATAGCATGTTAAAATTGCCACTTTGTAGGTGTTAACAAAAATGTGTCGTTTTTGGGTGTGTCCTTTGAAATGCAAATGAGCCAATCTCTGCACTAAGTGGCAGTGCTGTGGTTGGATAGTGCAGGTTAAGGGGCGGGATTATTATAAAAAGATCCCTTTCTGACATCACATGGGGAGCCAGGTTTCAATGACCTATTTTTTCACATGCTTGCAGAGAATGGTTTACCAAAACAAAGTTATCGGGTTGTTCTTTTTAACATTTTTTAGGTTGATAGAAGCACTGAGGACCAAATTATAGCACTTATAGACAAAGTCAGATTTTCATGATATGTCCCCTTTAATTCATTTTGCTATCACTTTTCAACCATTTGCGCTATCAAAAAGAATCAAATTGCTCCTTAAAGTAGACAAATTGCAATTTTTGTAAAAAAATATTTTTTACAATAATCATTTTTTTATTATTTCTAAATATTAACAGAACCATTTATTTCTGTTTTTTTTATTTTTGTCTATTTATGTCTATTTACAAATTCACAACAAACAGTATAATAATAATAATAATAATAATAATAATACATTTTATTACTCATATGAAAATAATAATTATAATTATACAACAGTTCTTTCTGGTTCTCGAATCTGATTGGCTAAGACCTGTGCGATATTGTGCTGATATCGGCACTGTAACCGCTTCACCTTTCGTATCATTCCGCCACCTAGTGAATGGAGGTCCTAAGCAGGCTCATCTCTGAATGGAAAAACACAGACGCCCTGTTTTGAATCACTGTCCGTTTGTCTCATTAGTTTACTAGCTCATAAATCAGTCTGTGAATCCCCAATCAGAAGTTATTCCGTCAAAGATCAGCGCTCTTGGATGTTACGTTACAGTTAATGGGACAAATGTCTTGTCACATCGTGTGGATTATTAACACTTGGAAAGAGGAATATAAACACTCGTTTTTTTTCTGGAGCTATATTTCTTATCAGAACGCGAAAACACCGTGAAACTGCAGGTAAGCACCGCAGCTTTTAAATGTGGACATTGATCATTTACTTTATCGTGACCTGACTATTAAAACATGTTATGAGATATGGCCACTGGTATATTTATAAGCAGCATGCAAAAACATATCTCTGACACTTATAAAAAACAGTTTTATATAGTACTGACAAGAACAAAGTTTAATAATAATAATCGAGTGCTCGTATCACGTTAAGAATAAATGAGAAAGCAATAGTAACGTTATACAAGTAGTTTTATTAACTTTTACCTCGCGCCAAAACAATAACAACACAAAAGACACTAAATATGAATAAAAAAACAAGTAATAGTTTGATCATGACACCAAATACTGCTGATTTGATCTCATTTTGACGATCAAAAACAAACAAGGCCAACATGAGAGCCAGGGAATCCCTGTCAGAGATGTAGCCCAGAGAGGGCGGTGGTCAGCTGGGCGAGTGAACACTGACGTCCGCTCATGCTTTGGTTCTCATTCGTACCGAATCTCACTAAGCAAACGTTCAAACAGGCGCTATCTTTACTAATCGACTGCAGATTTAAATATAATACAGATACATTCTCGACTGAACTAATCTTAAAACTACACTTTGTGACCAAGAAACGGTAATATAAAGTAACGGCTTTTCCGTCCATTGAGTTGTTATGAGCTTCAAAGCAGCCGAAATTGTTACCTGTAATTCTGGCCGCCCTTAAATCCGTGGCGGAAGAAGTAGTTCTCAAACAAAGAGGCTTTTAAAATTACTCCGTTGTTGTTTTCTAGTTTTCGTTTTTCAAACGTGTGCCGTCGAACTGTTGTATAAAAGCAATATCGCTCTCGGAGTCGTGTGATATAGCTCTATATCATCACGGCTGTGATTGCCTCCGGCACTCGGCCTGCGGCCTCGTGCCTCTGGCCTAATCACAGCCGTGATGATATAGAGCTATATCACACTCCTACTCGAGCGATATTGCTTAAATGTGTAATACAACATTTGTTAAAAGTTCTAAAGGGTTAACTCTTATAGTGGCCAAAAGTGTGCACAAATGTGTACAATATTTGCATCTTTAAATTGATGAAACCATCAAAATATGAGGTGTGTTCAAAATGGACAAAACATTAAACTTGTATGGTATTTTTTGGACAAAAGAATTTGTCAAAAAGGCAAACCACGTCAATTTAAAGGGGCCATGGCGTGAAAATCTGAATTTTTTCATGTTTAAGTGCTATAATTTGGTCCCTGGTGCATCTATCAACCTAGAAATCATGAAAAAGAACAACCCAGTAACTTTGCTTTGGTAACACCAAATACTTATTTTACATCTTTAAAAAAAGTCATAATATGACCCCTTTAAGGAATGTGTTAATATTTGTTGATCCTCTTTTTTTATAATATTTTGCAGACATTGTCCTGGGCTATTTTGTCACACAGATGCAACATACATAAGAAATTTTAATGCATCTTTAATAAAAAGTTGTCAATTGCTCAAAGTCATAAATCACTTTTTGGCCACCCACTATTCTATGTATATGTGTTTGCAGGTTCTGCTTGGTAATCTATTATCTTGTGCATTTATTTATAAGTGTGGATTCAAATAAATGTTGTGATATTTTTTACAGCTAAAAAGAGATTCAATATTGTATACATTTAAACATTGTTTAAATCTCTTTCCAGGGTGCAGGTGGAATTTTATGTCAATGAAAACACATTTAAGGAGAGATTGAAGCTGTTCTTCATCAAAAACCAAAGGTCAAGTAAGTAAAACATTTTACCCTTCATACAATTTACACCAACAAAGAAAAATGTTTGATTGCAATGATTTTTATAGATCTCAATATCATTGTGTGTGTGTGTGTGTACATAAAAAAGCCTTGCATGGTCTTTCACATACTAGATCATTATAACAGCAGGGGAATGACTCCTTGATTTATGTATTCATGATTAAACGGCTACCGAGTTATATCTAATGCTTTTTCCTTTTGACTTTTTAACCTTATGACACTTCACTACATTATTGACTGTGTTGTAGGTCTCAGAATCCGCCTCTTCAACCTTTCCCTGAAGCTCTTAACATGCCTCCTCTATATAATCAGAGTCTCGCTGGATGACCCGACTACCCAGGTCACATGTGCACGGTAAGTTGCTGTATCGTAGACGGTAGTGGGCATTTAAACTGTTGATCTCTGTAATATTATCAGTAGGCTGCACAACAAGGTGCATTGTGTAGGAGGATCTCTTGACAGAAATGCAATATTATATACATAACTATATTATCAGTGGTGAACTGTATTATCAGTGGTGAACTGTATTGTTTTTATTACCTTAGTATGAGCCATTTTTATCTACGTACACCATGGTCCCCTTACATGGAAGTCGCCGCCATGTTTCTACAGTAGCCCTAACTGGACAAATTGCTCTATAGAGCGCGTTTTGTCACTACGTTGTCTAAAGGCCGATTTATAGTCGTGCGTAGGTCCTACGGCGTAGCCGCGACAGCGTAGGTTTCGCGTCGGTTTTCATTTATACTTTTGCGTCGTCCTCCGCGTCGATGTGCAAACACACGCGGAAACCGCTGGTAGCCAGTATCCACGCATGTAACCACAGTAGCAGTGCGGCCGTCAGAGAAGAAGAAGCTTGGCAAGTTAACCCACAAACGAAGAAGAAATAGCAACTTGTTGTGTATGATTTGAGAAGACCAGCAATGATGGAAGTAAATAAACAGCGACTTATGTTGCAGTTTGAGTTAAATCACTCCTCAACTTGGCTCATCTTTGTTTTCTGAAACGGAAATACCTATGACGCAGTTTTTTTTACCTGACGGGAGGGGTTTTGGTGGATCAATCACAGCGCTTGCGGTCCGCGTAGATCTGATGCGCTGTTAGAAATTTTGTGAGGTGCGCGTCAGGCTACGCAGAGCTACGCACAGGCTACGGATATGTTTGTCCTGTTGTGGCTATCGTAGCTTCTCTATGCGTTTCGAAACTAGGGGTGAGCTGTGGACTGTTGGTTGCAAACTCAAACACACGAGACCTTTAAAAATCTGATCATCAGTTAAATGCATTGGCGGTAAAAAAAAAATATTTTTTTTTTTCGTTTTTTTGCTGCTAATAAATCACACAAAATGTTTGCAGAATGTAAAGCATTGGTTATCAATGCCTGAACCAAACTTACTCATAATGGCGACAGTTTCATTGACACGCACCATTTTGTTTTATAGCTCTGCATTTGGCAAGAGCCAAATCGAATAAAATCACTCACAGTGTGGCTTGATAAAAATATTGCACAGTAGATGAATAATGCATGCTCCCATTGGTTGTATTTGCTGCTCACTTGCATAAAGTTAAAGTTTATGGGGCGGTTTCCCGGACAGGGCTTATCCGAGTCCCAGATTAAAATGCATGTTTGCGCAGCCTTAATTTAAGAACACCTTGTACTGACATATCTTAAAACATATGTCATTGTTTTGTTTCAAGATGCACACCCTTATTGTTTTTTGTAAGGTTTGTTTGTAAAAACTCTTTAAATGTCCCAATTATAACTAAGGCCTAGTCCTGGACTAATCTAAACCCTGTCTGGGAAACCGCCCATCTCCGTGATTGGACAAGATCACCAGCAGCGCACTGAACAAAGCACATTATCCTATATATTATCGTATATATCTCACAAGCACACTTCAGATTGCTCGAGAGCATCTCTCGGGACAAACCCAGACAGTCGGAGGAGATTCGATGTGAAGTGTCCATTAGAGTCACTCTTAAAGTCAGCCACGAAAACCTTTCAGGGACAATGAAGCAGCGTGTGTGTATGAAAGCTTGCTGGGAGAGAGACCCTACTAACAACAATCAAATGATAAAAGCCATCCCACGCTGACATTCATGCCAGAGACACAAGCGCGACTCTGTGTAGCTTCAACCCTGCTGTCCTGTACTTTTGTGACGGTTGTGTACTAACTGCCTCTCTGTTGTAATGACTGCAGGAAAAACTGCACGAACATCACAGACACCCTGTGCGGCAAATCCTGTGCCAACTACACATCAAACCTGACCACAGATCCCATTGAAATAAACTGGTGAGATGTACATGATCACATGTAACTTATTCAATTAAAAGTGCAGTGTGTAATTTTTAGAAGGATCTCTTGACAGAAGTGCAAAATAATATACAACACTATATTATCAAGGGGGTATAAAGACCTTTCATAATGAACCGTTATGTGTTTATTACCTTAGAACGAGACCTTTTTATCTACATACACCGAGGGTCCCCTTACATGGAAGTCGCCATGTTGTGCAGCCATTTTTCTACAGAAGCCCTTAACGGACATTTTTTTTTACTAAGTTGTCTCCAACGATGACATGTTTGCAGCTACCGTAGCTTCTTTATGTGTTTTAAAAGCGAGGGGTTAGGAGTGGACTACACCGTTGGTTGCAATTCGCATCCTCGCCACTAGATGCCGCTAAAATTTACACATTGCACCTTTAATATGCGTTCATTAAAGTAAAGTATTTTCTGATTCACTGGTTGTGCTTTTGTTTTTGTCATATAGGGACTTAATATTCTGGGTAAACAGAAGAGTTCCTGTATGGGCGATACAGGTAGATATACATTTTTTATGATAATCTGCAAAAAACAGTAGTTTGTAGGTGAGCATTTTAAAATAATTTAAATGACTTTCTTACTTAGTATTTTTGTCTTGTTTTCTTCACTGCAAAAAATGGTTTTCAAGAAAAAATATTTTTTGTATTTTTGTCTTGTTTTCAGTAAAAATATCTAAAAATTCTTAAATTAAGATGCTTTTTCTTGATGAGCAAAATGACCCAAGAAAATAAATCTAGTTTTTAGACCAAAATATCAAATGTAAGTGATTTTTGTGCATAAAACAAGCAAAAAAATCTGCCAATGGGTTAAGCAAAAAATCTTAAAAAAAAATGTAAACACTAAATTCAAGAAAAATTCAGCTTACCCCATTGGCAGATTTTTTTGCTTGTTTTATGCACAAAATCACGTAAATTTGATATTTTTGGTCTAAAAACTAAACTTATGTTCTTGGGTCGTTTTGCTCATCAAGAAAAAGCATCTTAATTTAAGAATTTTTTGATATTTTTACTAAAAGACAATACAAAAATACTAAGACATTTTTTTCTTGAAAATAATTTTTTGCAGTGTTGATGACCAAAATGACCTAGGAAAATAAGTCTAGTTTTTAAACAAAAAATATAAAATTTAAGAGAATTTGTACTTAAAACAAGCAAAAAATCTGCCAATGGAATAAGGACATTTTTCTTGAATTAAGTGTTTATGAAAAAAGTAAACTTATTTTTTAAAAAAAAAATCTTATTCCATTGGCAATTTTTTTTCTTTTGCTTGTTTTAAGCAGTAATTTACTTAAAGTGTATTTGTTTTGTCTAAAAACTAGAATTATTTTCCTAGGTAATTTTGCTCATCAAGAAAATACATCTTAATTTAAGAATTTTTAAATATTTTTACTGAAAACAAGACAAAAATACAGTAACACTTAAGGTTCATTAGTTCAGTGGTTCTCAAACTTTTTCAGCGTGCCCCCCCCTTTGTGTACGGTGCATTCCTTTGCTGCCCCCCAAAGAAAATTTATGACAAAAAACAGTTCTAAAACTTCACATTTTAATTAAACAAAACATTAAATTATACAAAGTAGTGCTGCCTTATTTTTTTAAGTTTAGTTTCACAGAATGCATGATAAATTAATGTATTTTATAAAATGTCATAAAACTGGGGCCCCCCTGGCACCATCTCGCGGCCCCCCTAGGGGCCCCGGACCCAGTTTGAGAACCACTGCATTAGTTAACATTAGTTAATGTATTACCTAACATGAACAAACCATGAGCAATACATTTGTTACAGTATTTATTAATCTTTGCTAATGTTAGTTAATAGAAATAAAGCTTTTAATTATTTGTTTATGTTAGTTCACAGTGCATTAACTAACATTAACAAGATTTTTATAAAGTATTAGTAACTGTTGAATTTAACATTAATAAATGCTTTATAAGTGCAGTTCATTATTAGTTCATGTTAACTAATGTACTAAACTAATGTAAACTATATGAACCTTATTGTAAAGTGTTACCAAAAATACTAAGCAAGAAAGTCATTTTTTTTGCAGTGTAATTATCCGTAAAGGGCACCTGTTATGCAAAATCCCTTTTACAAGGTGTTTGGACATAAATGTGTGTTGGAAGTGTGAACACAACCACCTTACAATGAAAGAAATCCACCCACTCCTTCATTTTTAATCCACATTAAACCAAAGCAGTCTCATTAGACAAGCTGTTATAATTGTCTTGTTAATGCGATGTCACACTGATAAAGCCCCGCCCACAGCCACTGACTGACAGTCCTGCATAGCTACCACCCTCAGTGAGTTCTACACTGTGCGCTATATCACAGTAGTTAGATACTAATGTCTCAGATGTATTTAACCGAAAGTGCTCATTGTTTGTTGGTAAGGGAGCCAGGAGCTGTAGCTTATTTGCATTTAAAGGTACAGACACTTAAAGAGCGTGTTATTGCTCCCATCCAAATAGGGGCAATTTGACATGCTATAACAAATGATCTGTGGTGTATTTTGAGCTAAAACGTCACAGATACATTCTAGGCACACTTGAGACTTGTATTACATCTCGTAAAAATGGGCATAATAGGTGCCCTTTAAAATTACTACTTTTGGTGCAACCAAATGTGGTCAGGTTAATTTAATAATAAGAAATCATATTTGAATAAATATCGAGACTCTGCAATTGATCTGCCATGTTTTGATTTGTACCGTACATCTTGCACGGCAGGTGACAGTGGCCTTAATAAGCTTCTTGCAAGCAATGCTCCTGGTGTATCTCAGCTATAAGGTAAAAATATTTTTCATTATTGTTCTGCATGTGTGATACATTTAACAAATTTTACAAACAGTCTGCTTTTACAATTAAAATTTGATTAACAACAAACTGCAAATGGTAGCTGAAGGAAGTGTATATAATAAATAAAGATACAAGCCTTTACTTGCATCTCAAATGATATACACTTTGCACTTCAACTATATACTACATTTACTGTATGCACTCTCTGCCATTTATAAATGAACCATAATAGCTTTATCTTTAACCCCACCTCTTACCGTAGTAAGAGCGCAAGCCTTAAGTGCATAAATTGTATAATGTTCACACGTTAGTTTTGATGCAATCTGAAAAATGCATCCTGTGGGTACTCAGTGGTACTCATTCACAATGAAAAAATACACTCACAGTATGCATACTACAAAATAGTGCATAAGAATGCAAACTGGGATGCACCTACTGGGTTTCCACTCGTCAGTCTTAAACTAAAGCATGTCATGAGATTGAATAAGATAACAGTACTTGTTTTGTTCTTAGGGGAACATTTGGGAGCAGATTTTCCAAATTACCTTCATCATCGAGATGATCAATACAGTGCCATTCATAATTACAGTAAGTGATGCGCAAGGATATCCAACGGAAACGGGAGCCCATTACCATTTACAGTTTTTCAATATTAATTATTGATGGTAGGCCTAATTGTTGAGTATTGTTGAAAGTGAATGTAATTATTTGGATAGTCATTGACATCTGAAAGGGAAATCTGAGCTTGAGTGATTATTGAATTCACATAATTGGTCAAGCAACACTAATCAGTCATAGTGGGAAGTGGGTGTTTAATTACCTCTGTGCCAGTGGATTTTCCAAATGCAAGTTGTTGACAACATTACAAATGATTTCTTCATCATACAGTCCTGCAATACAAAACAAGTAGTTCCACTCCATGAATCTGATTGGTCAAAGCTGTGCTTTATTTACGATTATACTACTAGGTCTGTTGAATGCTTGAATCTGATTGGCTGATGAACATTCTGAGGTGTGCAATTATTTTCTGGGAAACGCATGGCGAACGTAGTTCCAGGCAGCTTTCTTGACCGCATTACAGTTCCAAATCACGTCGCATAGTTAACTGCAATAACGGACTAACAAAAACAACATGACAGACGTTTTTCCAAGGCAATAACAGCACTGTTTAGAGACGCATAGAGGTAGCCTTGTTCACAAAATCTCTCTCTCTCTCTCTCTCTCTCTCTCTCTCTCTCTCTTGCTCGCCCTCTCTCTCTCTTTCTTTATTTCTCTCTTTGTGTCTCTGTCGCTCTTTCTCTCTTTCTAATAACTGCATTAGAAGACTACCAACAGCTCAAACCATTGCCAGCTTTGAAATGGCGTTTTGAAAGAAGCAAAAGAGCCTTTGGATGAGACGCAGAAGAAATAGTCCTACTCACAATAGCTATTTAAGTACCAAAACCGGGCGAATCCCTTTAAATATATGAAGAGTTTGGTTCCAAAACGCAATAAATCAATTTTGACAAATTTCAGTAAAAACGTGTTTTCTATACCAAGAAAGTGACAAGATGAAAACCACTATTTTCTGTTAGAAACTTTCACATGGCATCTTTAGGTTATAATAACATTAAAAATTCAAATCCATAACTTGATTTTCAAAGATTTATTATAAAAACGAATTATTTTATCCACAAAATGCAATAAATCCATGACAAGTTTTTTTTCAAAATGCTATAAATTTATTGAATCAATCGCCTATATAAATGTGCATTCATCTTTGCCATGTTATATTCATTTAGTTGACTAGTTGTACGAACTGATTAAAAAAATAAACATTAATGTCATTAATCAAAACACTTACTTTGTTATATTAATGACACTGTCATTGCTGCGGTTATACTTGACGTCGTCGCTTAACGTATTTCACAGCGATTAGCTGTAAAATGTTTTGGTCCTGCTCGATTTTCGTTGACTTTGAGTAAAATTATGGAAAGTTTTTCATAAGATCCCCTGGGGTCAATGTGTTATCATGACAGAAACTTGATGCTGTCGGCCCAAGCAAACAAGCACCCGTCACCCGAGTGCCTCTCGCGTAAATTATTAGATGTTGATGGCTTACATTTCTTTCCCGTCACAGAAAACCATCACAGGTTTATCAATGCCATTAAAGTAATATTTTGTTTTTGTTTGTTTGTTGATCGCGATCATGGAATGAGGAAAACTAGGATTCCATGTACCCAACGCGCCGCCATTGTTTGTTTACATTGCGTGGAATGGTGCGCTGTAATTTGTGGAGCGGATTAATTGCATTCTGTAGAAAAGGGGGAGTGGCATTTATTGCGTTTTGGGAAAAAAGGGAGAAAAGATGACAGAATAACAATGCGGATATTGGATTTTGCGTAAATTTTAGAATTTACTTTTAAATACTGACCTGATATAATACTGATTCTGGCAGTAACTCATTTTTTTTTTTCAAAAATGGCATTTATCGCGTTTTGGAACCAAACTCTTCATATCATGTGATCGATTTCTTGAGGTGTGGTGACCATAGTATAAGTGCATTAATGTGCATTATTTTTCTAATAATTTAACAGCCCACCATCAATTATTCCTTACTTAAACACAGCTATGATCGCTGCACCCAATGATTCTGTTTATCACTGCACAGCATCTTTAGCAATGTAATAGGCATTGACTGATTTTTCCAGCGGAAGAAATTAACACTTCTTTGTGTTGATACATTTTTGTTGCTTTAATATTTGTATTGTGTGGTAACTATTTTGGTAACTAATGGTATGTTGTGCCTTACAACGGCTTTCAGCCGTGGCTTATTGCACCATAACAGCCCCCCCCCCAAGCAATTTTTTCACAAAATATATATATCACTGACTCTAAATATCTTGTTTCTTTGCAGATATTTTGGCCTCCACTGAGGAACATATTTGTTCCTGTGTTCCTAAACTGTTGGCTTGCCAAATCAGCACTTGAAAACATGATTGTAAGTGTCCTGCGTTTAAGATTTATTTAACATAACACTGTGTTGAACATTTAGGGGAATAACATCAGCATACTATAGATGCCACCTAAGCATTACACTCTTAAAAATAAAGGTGCATCATGATGCCATAGATTGCTTTGATTAATATTTTTGCTTTTTAATAGAGATGCACCGATAAATCGGAAAATAATCGGACGATAAAAGCAATTTTTCACATTGTCGATTAATAGTTTAAAAACAGTCGATATTCATGGCTGATATCTCCTGTTAATAAAAAATTGTGCTATGTGTACATCAGAACATATCATTCTGAATAATCGGTATCGGTGGAAAATTGCATCTCTTTTGGTGCATCTCTACTTGTTAATATTCATATCATTTTAAGCATTTTACTGTATGTGTGTAGTTTGAATCTGTGTAATTTCTACGAAGTGCTTGGAGCATCAAAGATGTGTTCTGTGCACACTGTGCTATAGCAGGAACCCTGTCGATAAATGACACCCTAACACCCTCAGCGTTTATTTCAAAATGTCTCTCTCATCGTGCCATATGGTTGGATTAGCTGAACAGAGAGGACCTGGCAGGCAAAATGTCTCTTTATGAATGCTAAGCCAGATATTGGTGAAACACTAACAATCTAGAAAACTATAACTTTGATATGTAACTGCAACTAACTTAATTTCATAAAGACTAAATATGGAATAGTGACGTCTATTCTATTGACAGCCATTATAATTATTCTCATAAGAAAATGAAGAAATGCGTCAAACTAACTGAACAATACTATAAGCATTTACTTTTCCTTGGATATTTTGCTTCATTGAGGTCAGAGGAATAAAATAATAAGATATTTAAATGAGGCCACTGCTTAAAATAGGGTTAATAAAGTGTTAAATGAGTCACTTAAAGGGATAGTTCACCAAAAAATTAACATTCTGTCATCATTTACTCAACCTAAAGTTGTTACAAACCTGTATACATTTCTTTGTTCTGATAAACACAACGGAAGATATTTTTTTCGAGAAATGTTCTTTTTAAACAGTTTTTGAGCATCATTTACTTCCATAGTACTTTTTCCCTGGAAGTCAATTGTGTTCCTTGTTCCTGCATTGTCTACAAATATCTTTGTGTTTAGCAGAACAAAGAAATTAATGCAGGTTTAAGTAAATTATCACAGAAGTTTCTATTTTGGGTGAACTATGCCTTTAAATGACCAATCATAAACCCATATTGCATGCTTTATGTGGGTGTTATTCTTGTATTGTCTTAATCTCAGACTAAGATTATTTGTCTGTTTCAGAACGATCTCCACCGTGCCATTCAACGTACGCATTCTGCCATGTTCAACCAAGTCCTTATCCTGATCTGTACGCTGCTGTGCTTGGTCTTTACTGGGTAAATCTCTTATCTCTTGTACCCCTCACCAGAGGATCTAATACTGTATGACAGATCTAAAGCTGAATTAACACTTTCTGTCAATAGGGCATCAGTTCAATCTAAGACGGATTGCCTTTTAGCCAGTGCTTTACTATCTAAACAAGATGCAACCTTTTATCAAAAGAACAAAAGACAAAATATTTCAAGTAGGGATGCACCAATATATTGGCCTATAATAGGTATCAGCAGATAAAAGAATTTTCTCCACATCTGCCTAATGTTAGAAAAATACATTTAATGGCATAATACTTTGATAAAGCAACTATCAGAATCTATCGGTATCGGTAGATGTCATTCTAAGGAAGCGAATATCGGTATCAGCACAGAAAATATTGTATACGTGCATCCCTAGTCAAGAAGGTAAAATGGTTTCACTTTTTCTTTTTACAAAGTATGAGTAGATCAATGTCAGGTATTAAGTAGGGCTGCACAAATATATATATGTCTATAACCGATATCAGCAGATAAAAGCATTTTCCCCACATCAACCGATTGTTTAAAAACGGCAAACGGGCAGATTATATCCTGGTAGTTAAAAAGGGTGGAAAAATGCATCAGAACTTCTAGGATTTCATGACGTAATACTTTAAAAAACGCAAAACTATCCGTATTTATTGGTATCGGTAGATGTCATTCTAAGGAAGCAAATATCGGTATCGGCACAGAAAATATTGCATACGTGCATCCCTATCAAGAAGGTAAAATGGTTTCACTTTTTCTTTTGACAAAGTATGATTAGAACAATCTTAGGTATCAAGTAGGGATGCACCAATATACCGGTCTATAACCGGCATCGGCAGATAAAAGTATTTTTTCCACTTCAGCTGATTGTTTAAAAACAGCAGACGATAAGGGGAGATTATATCCTGATTTTATCACATAATACTAAAAAAAATCAGTATCTATCTGTATCGGTAGATGTCATTCTAAGTAATTGAATATGGGTATCGGCACAGAAATTTTGTATAGGTGCATCCCAAGTATCAAGTAGGTAACATAATTCAAATTTTTCTTTTGACAAATTATCTCGGGGGGAAATTGCAGATTTGTGTGATATCATTATGACATAGAAATAAACATTAAACCTAACTCTTTGCTAGTTATTGACGAGTTATCTCGTCAATTAAGAGAAAACATTTGCATAAAAAAAACGTGTCCTGATGAGGTTTTATGTTAATCTGTAATACAGCACTTATCAATCAATCAAACTTTATTTCTATAGCACTTTACAGCAGCCACCATGTGTCCAAAGTGCTTCACATCGGGTACAAATAACACAACATTCGAACAGAACATTCAAATAAAAATAGAAAAGAAAAAGAGAACAAAATCATAAGGCATAAAAACAATATACTATGTATAATTACTTTTAATAAGTTTTAAGTTTTGTTTTAAAAAGTACAACATGTGTTACAGTACGCATGTCAGGGGGGAGCTTGTTCCAGAGTTTAGGGTCAGCAACGGCAAAGGCCCTATCGCCCCACTGTTTATACCTCGACTCACCTGAAAGAGATGTTTGACTCAGGCCGACCCAAAGAGCATTGCAATAGTCAAGCCTCGAACTAATAAAGGCATGTAAAGCTTTTTACAAATCATGCCTTTTAAGAAAAGGCTTTACTTTACTCAACAGGTGAAGTTGGTAGAAGCTCACTATCTGCATAACAATGAAATAACAGATTATACTTGTTTATTGTAGCCCCTAGTGGCAACATATATAGAGAAAACAAGGTTGAGCCCAAAATTGAACCTTGGGGCACACCACAATAGAGGGTAGAAGACGACCTCTCATTGTGACAGAGAAACTCATATTTGTTAAATAGGAGATGAACCATTTAAGAGCAGATCCTTGAATGCATACACAATGCTCAAGATGTGCAAGAAGGATTGAATGATCCACTGTATCAAATGCTGATGTTAAATCCAGAAGCACCAATACAGTAGGATCCCCTGAATCTACAGACAGTGCTATATCATTATGGACCCTTAACAGTGCCGACTCAGTGCTATGATGTGATCTAAAGCCAGATTGAAATTCACCCACCCAATTTATAAAAAAACTGAAGCAAAAAAATTATTTACTAATAAATAGTAAATACTAATAAATAGCTCTGTTTATTTTTTGATAATCGATCTGAATCTGATCTGTAACAAAATTCTTTCACAAAAATGCTATTATTTCAGCTTTTTGCTAAATATTTTTGTATTTTTTAAGAAAAATACCCATATTTAAGAGTTTATAAGCAGAGAAAAAAAAACATAGATAGGATGAAACGTTTTTTCCCCCCGTTTTGTTTGTTTGTTTATTGTTTGTTTGAAAGCAGAGGGGCTGTTCTCTCATTTGATATATTTGTAAGTTTATATATTTCTAGAAGACAATTTTCCTAGAAGGCATTTTGTGAAACTTGTGAAAATCACAAAAAATGCTGGGGGCAACTTTTCAAAAAAAGGCTGGCGGGGAATGAGTTAATAATGCTGGAAGTGTATTCATGAAATCCTAGGTAAAATATTGTGCAATTTCATATCAGGGTTGCCTAAATTGTAATTTTTTTCAGTAGATGTGTGGGACCACAAGATCATAAGCTCATATTGGTTGCCAAAAATATTGGAATGCAATAAGCAGAAAAATTTGTTTGCAAATGCAAAAAGTGAAATAAACAGAACAAGCCTTGAAACGTTTTTTTTTTAATGGATCTGTTTACTGAAGTTTATTGTTATACTCCACAGGGCTTGTGGGATTCAACACCTGGAGCGGGCAGGAAAGAATCTCACGCTCTTTGATGCTTTATATTTCTGCATTGTCACTTTCTCGACTGTTGGCTATGGAGATGTGACGCCCAAAATCTGGCCGTCTCAGTTGCTGGTGGTCATTTTGATCTGTGTGGCGCTGGTGGTGCTGCCGCTGCAGGTGACAATGAACATAATCACAATATAGCCAATGCTTGGTTGTTTCAACCCATGGTTGGATAACAACAATCCAGCTGCGGGTCATTTTTAACCCAGTGGTGTGTTCTGTCCAATATTTACCCCTATCGATTTTAAGCAAGTTGACACTTCTAGTCAAAAGTTGTTTTTTTATTCATATTTTTCAAATTTTGAATAATAATAGCTTCATAACACGGCTATATTTTTGTCTACAATGCTGATTTCAAGCATTCAGACCTAAAGGTTCTTCAGTTTAAGATAATCATTATCTTCTTATCCGATCTTATTAAGCACTTTCCATTTGCATATCATGTATTTAATGAGGTTTGTTAATGCTCATACTGGTGGTCCGTTTTCATTTTGACACCAGTTTGAGGAGTTGGCGTACCTGTGGATGGAGAGACAGAAATCAGGGGGGAACTACAGCCGACATCGGGCTCAAACAGAGAAACATGTGGTTCTCTGTGTTACTTCTCTCAAAATAGACCTGCTTATGGATTTCCTCAATGAGTTTTATGCCCACCCAAGACTGCAGGTACATCGCATACATCGCCGCTATGTAGTTTAGGATTGCAGAGAGGTCTTACGATCAACTCGGAAATGTCTTGCAGGATTATTATGTGGTGATACTCTGTCCCACTGAGATGGACATCCAGGTACGACGGATCCTCCAGATCCCACTGTGGTCCCAAAGAGTGATTTATCTCCAGGGTTCTGCTCTAAAGGATCAGGATCTGATGAGAGCCAAGTAGGTTATTTATAATACTTATTTTTTCCCCTTTTAACTCATATGTGGATGCGTTTTTCAATGTTTCAATCTGAATGGAGATAAGAATCTTAATCAGTTGGCACACAGTGTGTGAGAGCCATTAGACTGATCTGAGATCTGGGCATGCATAGTTACTTATTTGTAGCAACAAACAATTTACTTAAGCATTTAAAATGCATCATCTGTATTATCAAAACAATTTTAGATACATTAATGTTATCTGAGATCGTTTGAGAATTAAATGAGATTAAAAAGTCCAGCTCTTAATACATCATTATGTTTATTTAAAAGACACTTTCCATTATAATATGAAATAAACATTTGTTTTTTACTGTCTTGCACACACCTTTGTACATTTGTTTGTTGCTGTGGTATTGCAGCAATATTGTTAATATTCTTGTGATTTACATACCCATATTTCAATATTTCAAGTCATCTTGAAAAGCTTCTGATAAATAAAAATATACTTATGTATTAAAAAAACTTCTGTATGTCTAGTACTAGTTAAAGTAAAGATTTATTGTTATTTTTTACATTTTACGGAGCAATAAAGAACATTGTTTCTCTGAAAAGAGTGCAACAATGTATCTATTACATCTATTATATGTCTGTGTTTACCCAACAGTTTATAGGGGAGATTATCACAAAAGCAATTTTCCTCTTCCCCAAAGTTATGGAAAATGGAAATGTTCCTTTTATTTTAGTCTACACTTTAACTCTTTCCCTGCCAGCAAGCACCAACATTTTTTATGATTTTTGAAAGTTATGAAAGTTTTTTTTCTGTTAAATATAAACATACAATATATCAAATGAAAGAACAGACAATCTGCTTTAAAATAAATAAATAAATAAAACTTTCATCCTATCTTAATTTGTTGTCTTTTATTACCTAGCAAATACGGGTAGGTTTCTTCAAAAAAAATAAAAATAAAAAAATGCATTTTTGTAAATGACTTGTTAGAGATCAGATTCAGAACGAAAACATACAGAATTTTTACTGTTTTTAAAAACGTGGATGCTTCATGTTTTATACGTTTGGTAAGAGCGCCACCTAGCGGATAATAGCAGAAATATGGATTGCCATAAAATTCGTTATTGGCAGGGAAGTGTTTTCTCTTAATTGACGGGATAACTCATCAATGGCAGGAAAAGAGTTAAATTACATGTACAGGATATACAGAAATTGGCTTTATTCACTGGAGTCAAGAGTGTGACAACTTGCCCCAGCCTTCTCTATACAATACATATACTTACATACAATTTCTGTATCAGGTGCTGTGATAGAGCTAAACTTTACTTGAACACATCTAAAAAAAATAAAACTGACAGAATAGTTACTCATGTTTATAGTGACTTAATGTTAATAGTATGGCAATAACTTTAATGAATACTTGCTATTATGGTTAATCTACAGTGGTTGTCGATATCTTCTGGACCTGGGGCCAGTACACTATTAAATTGATCTTGACCACTGACTGTATCTTTGAAACGGCAATAATTACCTGTGACCAGCACATACACACACAACACAAATGTACCCAGTGGGGCCTGGTGACTGCTCATTCCAGGGGGCGCAAATTCAAAATAAGTGTTCGGAGTGTCATGTTGCTTGTGTTTTCAAAATATGTGTTTGTTGCATCATGCGAACCATGTGCATCAAGTGTTTTGTCAAAATAAGTGCCTGCTGCACACGCGTCAAAACCGTTTTTGACAAAAGAGACGCTCACGTTTACAAAATACACGCAGGCCCTTCTTTTGACAAGACACGTGATGTACCTATGATAACTGGACGCACAGAACACATATTTTAAAATTACGAACCACACACATGACGGGCTACATACATGTTGTAATGAACTTCGCATCGAGCCCCCTCAAATAAAGAAGTCACCGGCCGCTATTGCATGTACCATCCTCACATGACAGCTTAAAGCCTCAGGGCATCGCAGGAACATTTTAAGGTTTGCTGTTTGAGTGACATAGATGTGTAATGATGATCTGTCTCCTGTAGGATGGATGATGCAGAAGCGTGCTTCATACTCAGCAGCCGAAATGAAGTGGATCGAACGGCAGCTGTAAATACAAATGTTATGTTTTTTCAAATATAAAAAGCCTTGAATGCACTTTTAATTAGCTTGATATTGGCCCAATGCATGCATTAAAATCTACTTAAATAAGTCTTATTGTGTATCACTTTATGAATATTAAAAGATGCTAACTAATTTCACAGAATCTGATCTACTGTACCATTATTACCAAGAAAAATGTGGATGATTATTATTATTATGATATGAGAGGATGTTGTTTGTTTTTCTGAAAGGATCATCAGACCATTTTGAGAGCGTGGGCTGTAAAGGACTTTGCACCAAACTGTCCTCTCTATGTTCAGATTCTCAAACCAGAGAACAAATTTCATGTCAAATTTGCAGGTGAGTCCTTGGTCACACTGAAATTTACTCATATGTGGATAGTACTTTAGATTTTTAAAGGGACACTCCACTTTTTTTGAAAATATGCTCGTTTTCCAGCTCCCCTGGAGTTGAACGTTTGATTCTTGCTGTTTTGGAATCTATTCAGCTGATCTCCGGGTCTGGCGCTACCACTTTTAGCATAGCTTAGCACAATCCATTGAATCTGATTAGACCATTAGCATCGCGCCCAAAACAAACCAAAGAGTTTCGATATTTATCAAACTTGACTCTTCCGCAGCCACATCGTGCACCAAGACCGACAGAAAATTAAAAGTTGTGATTTTCTAGGCCGATATGGCTAGGAACTATACTCTCATTCTGGCGTAATAATCAAGGAC
The DNA here is from genome assembly GCF_027580225.2 of Misgurnus anguillicaudatus. NCBI lineage: Eukaryota > Metazoa > Chordata > Actinopteri > Cypriniformes > Cobitidae > Misgurnus > Misgurnus anguillicaudatus. The sequence continues at coordinate 8,857,254 of NC_073358.2, forward strand.
TTTGCTGCCATAAACTGGCTGCAGGCAACGCAATTATATTACTGTACGTAGTGCCTGCTATTGAAAGATACTAAGGGGACTATTTTCAGCTGCTGCGTAATATCATTGTGTCGCCTGCAGCCATGCCACGGCAGCAACGTCCTTAATTATTACGCCAGAATGAGAGTATAGTTCCTGTCCATATCTGCCTAGACAATCACAACTTTTAATTTTCCGTCTGTCTTAGTACACTATGTAACTAAAGAAGAGTCAAGTTTTAAATAGGAAAAATATCAAAACTCTTTGGTTATTTTTAGACGCAATGCTAATGGACTAATCAGATTCAATGGATTGTGATAAGCTATGCTAAAAGTGATACCGCCAGACCCGGAGATCAGCTGAATGGATTCCAAAACAGTAAGAATCAAATGTTCCCTTTAAAAGTTTAAGCTTTGTGTAAAAAACTAAAACGAATGGCACATCAATGTGGAATCTCGAAGCTTTACATTTAGTTAAAGGGCACATATTATACTAAGTTCATTTTATAATGTGTTTGGACATAATGTGTGTTTGCAGTGTGTGAATACAACAAACCTACAGTGAATCCACCCTGTCCTTCTTTTATAATTCCCAATAAAATAAAGCAGTCTCATTAGACATGCCCTTTTGGTTTTTGTGTTAATGTGACATCACACTGATAAAGCCCCTCCCACTGCCAGTGTCTGACTGGTTAATTTTCTCCAAAGCTTTTTTAAATTTGTTTGTTAGCACATTGTATTTACAGGAATCAGATCTATTTTAACCGAAAGCGCTCACTGTCTGTTGTTAACTCTTTCGCCGACATTGATGAGATATCTCGTTAAACAAGAGAAAACGCTTCCCTGCCAATGACGAGTATTTCCGGCTTTCCGCAATACCGCTATTATCCACGTATTATTATCCGCACCCGGAAGTATTGCCCTCTGGCAAGCGGCTGCATGTCCGTGTCTGTTTTAAAGATCGCTCTGAATGGGATCTCTATGAAGAGTCCGTCACAAAAATGGAATTATCTCTGCTTTTTGCTCAAAATGTGGTGTTTTTGCAGAAACCTACTCATATTCAAAAGCTGATTACAAAAGAACCACTGAAGGTAGGATGAAACTTTTTTTTTCTTTGAAAGCAGAGGGTCTGTTCTTTCATTTGGTATATTGTATGTTTATATATTTAAAGAAGAACATTTTCTGGAAGCCAATAAACTTTTGTGAAAATCATGAAAACCGCTGGCGCTGGCTGGCAACTTTTTTTTTTTTAAACGCTGGCGGCGAAAGAGTTAAGTGAGCGAGGAGCTGTAGCTCATTTGCATTTAAAGATACAAACATGAAAACAATGCCACCCAAATAGGGGCATTTTGCACATGCTATAACAAATGATCTGTGAGGTATTTTGAGCTGAAACTTTACAGTCACATTGTGGGCACACCTGAGACTTATATTACTTATATTATCTTGTAAAAATGAACATAATATGTGCCCCTTTAAAGGCAGCTCTTGAATCAAGCATCACAGCTGGTTCAGATTGTTTATTCTGTGTCCAAGAATGAACTTTGGTCTCTCATAATATTCATGCTTGCAGTGCAATTATGTATGCCATTTGTGCTGAATTAAAAAGTGAAAATGCAGCTTTAATAACTTGTAGATTTTTATGATAGTTGTGATTCATTTTTACAGGATCAGTAGATGATTAGTTTGTCTTTTTTGTTTGCAAGATCATGTGGTGTGTGAAGAAGAGTTCAAATATGCCATGCTGGCTCTAAACTGCGTGTGTCCTGCCACCTCTACATTGGTGACTCTCTTGGTTCACACATCTCGTGGACAGTGAGTAATTTTTTGAGCTTTTAAAACGCCCCTTCACTTCAATGCGCATTAATAGTAAATTTAGTAAATGGATGGTTCGTTGTGCATGTGTGTGAAAAGAAAATTGCATTGACATTGCGTTAGATATAAAATGAATTGTAATGAACTGCGAGTTGCTTTGGATAAAAGCGTCTGCCAAATGCGTAAATGTAAATTATTCCTAAATGCACAAATCCGAGTTTCCCTGCATTGTGACTCGTATCCATATCAGGTAAAAACAAAAATGTATAGTATGTTTGCACTGACAGCATTGTTATGCTCATTTTGAATTAATCAATGTCAATCAACTGTAATAAATTGCCAGATAAGACCGAACCGTCAGTCACCCATGAGAGCTCAGAGTTAACCAATCAGAAGACAGATATCGAAGGACCAGTTTAACTTGTATTTGCCGTTTGACTCCACAAGCTAACTGGAACTGATTTACACCTAATTGTTTACACCGGATCGTAATGCACTTTGCATAAATACTTTGGTTCGGTTAAACGGATCATTCATCCCAAAATGAAAATTAGCCAATACTGTATTCGCCCCTCAGGCCTTTCTAGATGTATTTGATTTTTTTTCTTCAAAATAATAATGTCCCGGCCTCGGTAGACATTTTAAATTTGTTTAAAAAAAAATAATATACACCTAGGCTGGAATTAAGAGTGAATTATTGTAATTTTTGGGTGAACTATTCCTTTAAAAACTGTATGCATTAGGTCAGAGTGCCATTGCTTATTATTACGCGACTCGTTGAAATGCTTGATTCTGATTGGCCAGTCGCAACATTTGCACGTTTGTAACTCCCAGATAACAACCACTCAAACATGATTACACGGATGCGGTTTAATATGGTTACACTGTAAAGAATTTGGTTGCCAGTAACATACTGTAGAAGATAAAGACTGAAATGTTTCATGTTCATTTAACTTTGAACAAACTGTTGCCAGTTAATAACATCAATGTAAAATCTACAGTAAGTTACTGCCAGCTAGTTGCCAGTAATACTGTAATTTCTACAGAAATGTTTTACAGTGTACGGTTTACTATTACATATAAATATGTCTTTTAATAACATATATAACATTATATTTACAAATAGTTAAACCAAATAGTGTGTTTGTGACATTTGAAGGTCTTGTCTTATCTTAAAACCGAAAGTGTTTTCCTCATGGAAGCAGATAAAATATTTCAAATCCAGTTGTTATCGCGAAATAAGCCCCTTTCCCTTCGGGTCCTGATAACACTGTCGGGGCTTATTAACAACCTGCTGCCTATAAATTTTCCCTTACATAACATCAGGCATAACAAACATGTTTTGTCCTCTTCTATTTAATCTTTTCCAAGCAAATGGTTGTTTTTTATTAAATCGTACCTATGTGGCAAAGTTTTAAGCCCTTGTTTTGACACGACATTTGAGTGTTGTGAGTGGTCGGCTCTGAATACTTTTCCAAGATGCCAAACTCCATTTGGACCTGTATTCATCACTGCCCACTTGTGATCACTTGAGACGTTACACAAAGTGTGGCGTAAATGAGGTCTAATAACGTTTTTCCAAGCAAAATTGCATTTCTTGTAATGTTACAAGAAGGGCAGACGTCTCCAGAACAGTGGCAGAGAACGTATGGCCGTTGCTCGGGCAATGAAGTTTATCACATCCGTTTGATGGACAGCAAGTTCTTCGGTGAATATGATGGGAAGAGCTTCACGTACGCCTCCTTCCATGCGCATAAAAAGTGAGTAATTGTGAAGCACTGACTCTCATCTCCATGACTGTAAGACAGAATGTGATGTGTAAATTGATCTTTTTTATATCTATATTAAAACACAAACTGTGACGCTTAATTATATTGAACACTTAAAATGAATCAATGAATTCATAATGTCACCTATTCTGGCTGTGAGCTATAAAGTCAAATCAATAGTTATCTGGATTATTATACCCAAGTTCAGGGGTTATTAAAGTTCTTTTTTTCATCATAAACTTCTGATTAGCTTTTAATAACTCGCATTTCTGAGACAGTGAATAGACATTACAGCTGTTTCTGCAGAGACAATAAACCTGAATCTAGATAGATCTACCACAGAATACAAAAGAAATTGAAATATATATATTTCAATTTCTGTTTTCTCAGGGGCTGTAGAGTATTAATATACAGTATGGATCGTATTTTAATAAACATATGCGCTTAAATGTATGTGTGTACTGTAATTTTTTTTTACTCTAACATAGTTGTAAACTACTGTTAATTTACAGTTCTACTACCATTAAATAACCGCTCCCCTAATTAACAGTATGTTACTGTATTAATACACTGGAACTCATTTCATTTGGAAAACCAATTGCCTTAAACAATTTAAGTTTAGGATGCAAGGATGCAAATTTCTACAGTTTTTTACTGTTTTTGTTGAAAAACAGCATTTTCCTGTAGAACTTTTCCTCAGCAGTTTTTTATAGTGTATATATTAATATTTTTATTCTTTTTTATCTGCTAACAGTTTTATGATTGTTTTATTGCATTTGTGGACTAAAACTGCAAATTAATGTTATATTGTGTGTTGCATGGACACTTGAGCACCTCAAGCAAAGCCATAGTTCACTGACAATCGGGGCAATTTCGCATTAATTATTGCAGACGTATCACCTGCGATATGTGTGCGGTATGGCCCAGCTTGTCAGTAAACTACGGCTCTGTGTAGTAAATGCCAAGGGCTTATGAGGGTTAATTACAGTAATTGAAATGCATTACACCCAACCCAACACTGGTGAATGTTCATGTTGAATTCTGTATATTCACAGCGAAGCACAGCTTCTCATACCTTATTTTCCTTCTTGCCCTTAGATATGGGGTCTGCTTAATCGGTACAAAGAGAGAAGACAACAAGAGTATCCTTCTGAACCCTGGTCCACGTCATATCATGTCTGCCACAGACACCTGCTACTACATCAACATCACAAAGGAGGAGAACTCTGCCTTCATCTTCAAACAGGAAGAAAAGCACAGCAAAGGAATGTCGGTCGCCGGCGTGTATGACGCACCTTCTCGCCTACCAGTGCAAAGCATCATCGCAAGCATGGGTGAGGATGCAGTAGAAATAAACCAGATAAGGTGGATTAAAAATATCAGGGCTGCATAATACACTCACCTAAATGATTATTAGGAACACCATACTAATACTGTGTTTGACCCCCTTTCGCCTTCAGAACTGCCTTAATTCTACGTGGCAGTGAACTCATTGTCATGTTCTAGAAACCAATTTGAAATGTGTCGAGCTTTGTGACATGGTGCATTATCCTGCTGGAAGTAGCCATCAGAGGATGGGTACACAGCAGTCATAAAGGGATGGACATGGTCAGAAACAATGATCAGGTAGGCCGTGGCATTTAAACAATGCACAATTGACACTAAACGGCCTAAAGTGTGCCAAGAAAACATCCCCCACACAGTTACACAACCACCACCAGCCTGCACAGTGGTAACAAGGCATGATGGATCCATGTTCTCATTCTGTTTACGCCAAATTCTGACAGAAATTGAGACTCATCAGACCAGGGAACATTTTTCCAGTCTTCAACTGTCCAATTTTGGTGAGCTCGTGCAAATTGTAGCCTCTTTTTCCTATTTGTAGTGGAAATGAGTGGTACCTGGTGGGTTCTTCTGCTGTTGTAGCCCATCCGCCTCAAGGTTGTGCGTGTTGTGCCTTCACAAATGCTTTGCTGCATACCTCGGTTGTAACGAGTGGTTATTTCAGTCAAAGTTGCTCTTCTATCAGCTTGAATCAGTCAGCCCATTCTCCTCTGACCTCTAGCATCAACAAGGCATTTTCGCTCACAGGACTGCCACATACTGGATTCTGACATTTCAGTTTGGAGTTCAGGAGATTGTCTTGACCAGGACCACACTCCTAAATGCATTGAAGCAACTGCCATGTGATTGGTTGATTAGATAATTGCATTAATGAGAAATTGAACAGGTGTTCCTAATAATCCTTTAGTTGTGTGTATATCGAAATATCACCAATGTGCAGTATTTTTAAATACTGGATTATTTAGCAAGTTATCGCATAATGCATTTTGGTTTAATATCATGTAACCCTAATAAATAGTCTCACTCAAGTTAACAAAGACCAGATACTGGTCTCTTTACAGCTTCAGTGTGTAATAGTTACACTAATGGAATTGCATATTGTTTCTCAAAAACTCCACACATCTTCCATCGTTTCGACAGATAGCCCCGCCCCCAGATTTGCAGCATTGGTTAAGACAGAAGTTGAAAGCGCTGCATGGCGATAGTGTTTACATATAAATGGCTTATTTATAATGTCTCAACACATTAAGATGAGAACGGATAAAATATCATTTAAATAATCAGCTTATGTGCTAGTTATGTTGATATTTTCGTTAGTTATGAAGACAGCATAAATACAAGTTTTAATTTGCGCAAGTTAATCAACAGATGTATCATCGACACATAGATGCTGGAAAATATTGACTATGTGGATAATTTTTCATGCAAACATATAGACTTTACCTTCGATTGTTTTTCCTTTTGTTGAAGTTGATCAGTCTACTTCATATGGTAAGTGTCAGCATGTGTCTTCCTAAGCAACAGAGTCATAAGTTAAATCATAAGACATCATCTGTTGATGTCTTTGTAAATGTTAACATTTACAGAAATGTTTTCTTCTGTGTCGCTCTCATTCCCGTCACTTTAAAGAGCTCACGGGTCGCGTCTCGTTTCCAGCGAGGAGGATTTCTTTCCCAATTTGGCTTGGAAACTGCACTTGCATGTATGAAAATATCAACTGGCTACTTTGTTTTATCATAAGTTATTTTGTCTTCACATCTACCTGTAAAATTTAGCAGAGGCACCTAATATATACTTACACAAGATTTACCCAAAGCATTTTTATGAAACCATGCAGTGCTTAAAGATTTTAGTTGCGAAGCCCTGATTTGAAAAGTATGCAAATCAGTGTTCATTCATTACGAACAATAAATCAGGGTTAAGGTCAACTTCAGTCAGTTTTAGGAGATCTTGTGCTGAAATACTGTGTAAAATGAACATACTGGAATTGACCTTCATTCTGAGTCACGTGGGCAAGAGACACACGGCAATATTTTTTTCTGGCCATTTTGATTGCAACGAAAGTTGCGCAGACATTTCCAATCACAGCTACAGTTTTGCATTTCACTGGCGGACAGCCTTTTGTGTAACTTAGGCCCTGTTTACAACTGGTATTAAGATGTTTTTTGGTCGATCGGATCATAGATGGACAACGCTTAATAGAAACATGGTGTGACAAGTTTGAGCTCGTCCACTTTCAACCACATTCAAAGGTAGTCGAAAACGCATTCGACCGGATTATTTCTGTGGTGTAGACGCTCATGTAGTCGAACAGCCACAAAAGACCACCTACTCTCCGCCTATTGATTTAATATGTAATGTACTAGGGGTGACCCCAAATATTTAAAAGATTCAATGCTTCGATAGGAGAAGCCTGATTTGACAATCTCACAGTCGAATCATCACAGATGTGTTATCCAGTTAATCGTCAACCCCCCATTTTGAAAACCCCCAAAAAAGTTAAACCCAAACTAAAATAAGATACAGTTCATGAAGCCTTTGCACTAAAAGCATAAGTTTTAGTTAATTTCAAAGCAGACACTTGGAAGTTTATTGTAAAGACTGAATTCTTTTTTGTGATAATGAAAACACTTAGTTATGAAGGCTAAAAATACATTTCTAATAACTTTACAAAATACATTTGATACGAATTGAAATTGTCCCTACAAGAATCTAGAAATGCACTGACCTTGTTGTGTTTCAAATCTGAAGATGTTATCTTTAAAACTCATGTCATTAGGTATTTTTTTAAAGACATCTCAGAAATGCTAACATTTATTTACTCACATCTTTGCATACATTCTTTGAATGCATTGTTTCATTATTAATGTCAGACTGACCCATTTAGTAAGAATGTCAAGGGAAATAAACATTCACACATTTTTAGACGAATTATGGCCATCTAAATCATTCTTTTGCAATTATTATAATTACTGACAACGATCTATTCACAGTGTTTTAATCCCTCTTTTCTTTGATTAAATGTCTCACTTCACCTTGACTTTGTTTCAAATGCCTTTCTTCCAAAACAAAACATTTCAATGAGCTTTACCATTCCTAAAACCTTTTTCATATCTATAACACGACGCAAGTGCACGTTAGCTTAGCTTATCTTGGCACACCATCAAAACACAACAAATAGTGGGATTAAAACCATGTTTTTGCTACAAACTATATGAATTATGAAACTATAATATAACATTTTATTGTATTCTACAGTGCTAAAGGCTATGTTTATAAGCGTTGCATTGTAATAAATATATTGTATTGGTTATTAAAATACCCAACATGACTGGAAGATAGACCATGTATAATCCTGAGTTTTTTTTCGTCGTGTTTTATCCGTCATAACTTCTTTATGTGCATGTTTTTAGCAGCAGGGTGGCTTTTTTATTTATTTTATTTTTTGTATCATAAATATTGTACAATCAAAGCATCATGCAGCAACATTGTAAGCAAACAGTTGTAAAAGATTACAAATAACATTTAAAATAAAAATAATACAATTTAAAGAATAAAAGAAGAGATTCTACAAAATTTAAAGAAATAAAGAGGATATACAATACAACTCTTTCAAAATGAGGAATTTAACGCACTGTAATATGCCGTAGTCTTGGTAGCTTTACAATTTGAAAGTCCTTTCAATGTTTCAAAATAAATCTTCATCTGAACCTTAAATTGGGTAATATTGGGCTTAATCCGAGCCCATTTGCATTTATGAATGTAAAACTTATCATAAGATTTAAAAAAATATGATCTTTTTTTCCATAAAAGAAAAAAAACATATTTTTCTGTATTTTGATTTTCTCTCCACAGAATGATTCAATTAAATGTTCAATATCAATCCAAAAAAATCTAGTATATGCAATCAAAGAAAAGATGTAGAATAGTTTCTTTGTTAATATTACAAAATACACAAGAGTCTGAAATATCCCTTTTGTATTTTTGCAGGAATTGGTTTGTTGGGTAAATTAGATGTATAATTTTAAAATAAACCTCATTAACTTTGTTAGTAACTTATTATTGTAAGTCCAAATTAAAGGCCAATTTAAATTCCCAAAAATATTTCCCCAATATTGTTTGCTTCTACAAGTTACAGGATGATGAAACAAGCTTCTAAAAATCTGTTATTACGTTTTAAATCTTTAGTATTAATCCCATAAGAGAATTTCTTTCTGAAAAGTCAATTTCTTATCAGAATCTGTTTTCCCCTGTTATAGTCTTAAAAAACCAGCTAGAATAGCATCGAATAATTTTTTGACAATATTGGGATATTAAATTTCTTTAAAAATTCAGAATATGTAAGCAAATAACCTTTGTCATTATTCATATGCGAAAGCAATAAAATATCATTTTGAACCTAATTGTCGTAAAAGATTGATTTATTCTTATTTTTAATATATTTATTATTCCAAAATATATGTCTGTGGGGGGAGAAAATATGTTTATAAATGAGAAGCCAACATAAAAGAACCTGTCTGTGAAAGCAGTTATTTGATTTAACAATTTGTGACTTGTGTTTTGTTCCCCTACACTTTAGGCATCTTAAGGGGGTCGCACACAGGACGCGCAGCTCAGCGCCGTGCCATTCTAAAAAAAAATCGAACGCATTGCTTTCTATGAGTATACGCACACCGGTGCCGACAGGTGGCGCCTGTCCGCGCCGCCCAGCTACGACTCAGGAAGTTGCTCAAATGGCGCGCCACAGAGCGCCACTCACATAGTTTTACATTAAATAACATCATATTTGTCCCAAATCAAAACCATGCTAACATATATTTTGCATTTTGAAGTAGACGCTATCTGACGATGCTCGTGCTATTTAATATGCACTTCCGGTTTACGATACCTCATAGACGCGGCTCGACGCACTGAAGTGTGCGTCCTGTGTGCGCCCCCTTAACACACATTTATTCTGCATCTTGTTACTTGATTCTGACAATTTTCTATTTATTATAAAGGCAAATTCTAATCTAATTTAGGTCTGTAAATTTTGGATAGCTTTTCATTGTATCGATGTTGCACTGTTGCGTGCTGGCACATGCAATTTTGCAGAATGCGCTAAGTGCTCTGTGTGTCATATTTAAGATAATTTTTAGGAGTTAAAGGCGGAGTCCATGATGTTTGAAAGCCAATGTTGATATTTGAAATTACCTAAACAAACACGCCCCTACCCCAATAGAATCTGGACCTTCTGTTGATAGACCCGCCCCACACATACGCAACCCGGCATTTGATTTTATTTTATTGGCTATAAGTGTGTTTTGGTAGTCGGCCCATCTCCTTTTCCAACGCGTTTTTCAAACATTATGGACTCCGCCTTTAATCAAACTAAAATAAAAAACTTTTTTTTCGATAGGTATGTGTTTTAAATGTATTTAAAGCATTGTGGTTATCTTGTCAAAGTTGAGCTACAAAACAGGTAAGCTGTTCCTAAAATTTTGGTGATGACACAAAAAATATTTTCAAGCGTGAACCCATAATGGTTAAAACGAAAGCAGCTGCTCTATACCTCTTTCATTTTTCAAGTGTGTGAGGTTGTGCAAGCTTATTTCATCAATTGCTGTGAAATATTTGAAAAAGCCCAAAATCGTTGTGCAGCATGTTTACTAACAACACAAACAGTTATACTCTGACATAATATTAGTGTGCAACGCACATCTATTTAGACCCCTCATTTCTCCCACTCGTGTTCTAACGACTCGCCCATAGACCGTCCCATCAAAGTAATCAGAGCATAATCGGTCAAAAGAGACAAATTAAACATCAGGTATGAACAGGAATGTGTCTTTCTTGTATGTGATCCGGTCAACCAAAACGCATCTAATACCAGCTGTAAACAGGGCCTGAAATCCTCATATGGCTCATTTGTCCTACATTACAGGAACTGTGGCCATTGACCTGCAGAATCCAGATCCACCGGCTGACAACAGTAAGCTGACCCTGCCTACAGAAAATGGAGCCGGGAGTCGCAGACCCAGCATCGCACCCGTCCTGGAGATTGCTGACTCTTCTGCCATCCTACCCTGTGACCTTCTCAGTGACCCGTCTGAAGATGAGACCAACCAATCAGATGAGGAGGGAGCACCAGCATTAGAGTAAATCTATTATTTGATATTTATGCCAGGTTTAGACTACACTATTAAAACTATAGCTTCCTTAAAGGTTCTTTGTCAGACTGTATAGTTCCATTTAACCGTAATGTTCTTTAATGGACCAGCCAGCGGTAGTGTCTTATGTGTCGAATGCTGCATCTATCTACATATATATATATATATATATATATATATATATATATATATATATATATATATATATATATATATATATATATATATATATATATATATATATGAAGAGTTTGGTTCCAAAACGCAATAAATCCATTTTGACAAATTTCGGTAAAAACGTGTTTTCTATACCAAGAAAGTGACAAGATGAAAACCACTATTTTCTGTTACAAACTTTTCCATAGCATCTTTAGGTTATAAATACATAAAAAATTCAAATCCATAAGTTGATTTTCAAAGATTTATTATAAAAACGAATTATTTTTTCCACAAAATGCAATAAATCCATGACAGTTTTTTTTCAAAATGCTATAAATCTATTCAATCAATGTATAAATGTGCATTCATCTTTGCCATGATATATTCATTTAGTTGAACAGTTATATATACACTGATAAAAAATAAACATTAATGTCATTAATCAAAACACTTACTTTGTCATATTAAGATCATTGTCATATTGCAGCGGTTATACTTCACGCCGTTGCTTAGCATTTTTCACAGCGATCAGCTGTAAAATGTTTTGGTCCTGCTCGATTTTCGTTGACTTTGAGTAAAATAATGTAAAGTTATTCATAAGATCCCCCGAGGTCAATGTGTTAGCATGAGAAGCTTGATGCTGGCGGGAGATAAGCACCAGTCTCCCGAGTGCTTCGCGTAAATTATTAGATGTTGATGACAATCTTTCCCGTCACAGAAAACCATCACAGGTTTATCAATGCCATTAAAGTATTATTTTGTTTTGTTTGTTGATCACGAAGTACAAAGTAGATGAGGAAAACTAGGACTCCGTGTACTCAGCGCACCGCAATGTTTGTTTACATTGCGTGAATGGTCCCGCTGTAATATCAGGAATGAATTTGTTGCGTTCTGTAAAAAAGGAGGAGTGGCGTTTATCGCATTTTGGGAAAAAAGGGAGAAAAGATGACAGAATAACACGGCGGATATTGGACTTTGCGTAAAATTAATTATTTACTTTTAATTACTGACCTGATATAATACTGATTTTGGCAGTAACTAATTTTTTTCAAAAATATATATATATGGTCCGAGGCTCCGAGCTGTGCGATTGAGTAGAGAAGGGGACTAATTTTAATATTCTGCGTATACTAAATAAGGCAGTGAAGAAATTATTATCATCTTTACATATTCTGTTTTGATGTTCCAAGATGAGTTTTAAAGGGACACTCCACTTTTTTTGAAAATATGCACAGCTCCTCTAGAGTTAAACATTTGATTTTTACCATTTTGGAATCCATTCAGCTGATCTCTGGGTCTGGCGCTACCACTTTTAGCATAGCTTAGCATAATCCATTGAATCTGATTAGACCATTAGCATCGCGCAAAAACTTACCCAAAGAGTATGGATATTTTTCGTATTTAAAACTTGACTCTTCTGTAGTAACATTGTGTGCTAAGACCGACGAAAAACCTACCACTCATTAACAATCTCCAAACAATTGAAATCTGTATTTTCGTCTGATACAGCCTCAAACATATAAGGTCTGGTTACTGAAATAAACTACTGGCATGAGCCTCAGTGTAGAGCAGAGCCAATCAGAGCAGACCTCAATATTATTCTTTTTTTTATGGACAAATCCCTGGGTTGTAAATGGACATGTAAAACGTTTCTGGATAATATTTGCACTTAATAAAGTTACATACCTTCTATGTAAATATCAAAGAACAATTTAACAGATTATTTCATTGCATTCTTTGGCACCTTTAAGGATGCATCTTTTAGCAGCGTCTTTAGATAGAAGCTGTACCTGCTTACTTAATAGTTGTCTGGAGGATGTGAAAGATAGAGTGCAATGGTTTGTATTAAAGCCCCTTTGGGTGTGCTTTTACTTTGTGCAATTATTGATTTTCACAGAACCAACGCCTTAAAATCCCACGCAAACACCTTAGCCACTATCTGGCAACCAACCAAACCTATCTATCTATCTATCTACCTATCTATCTATCTATCTATCTATCTATCTATCTATCTATCTATCTATCTATCTATCTATCTATCTATCTATCTATCTATCTATCTATCTATCTATCTATTTGCAGTGTCTGAAGTTTGATTATTATCCGTTATTTCTCTCTCCAGAAACCATGTGCGCGCATTTTTTGTAAACGAGCGTGTGATGCACTGTTCTAGTATTCTAGTGAATGATCTCAGCTTCAAAGTGGATATTTGACGAGCTCCCTGATCTCTGCTTCAGTCCAGTTTGCAGACATTTCTCATTGTGAATATTAATGTGCATTTAAAACCCCTGTTTTAAAGAGCTGAATGATATATCTTGTTGCGATGATGCTTATGCTTTTTTGTTTATTATAAGCAATGAGCATATTCTTTTATGCTGCTAAATGATCTCCGCTTCAGTGCGGATAGTGACGAGCTCCCTGATTCATGTTTTAGTCAAGTTTGCTGACATTTCTCGTTGTGAATGTTCATCTGCATGTAAATCCCTCATTTTAAAGAGCTGGGGCCCTTATTTAAAAAGCGTGCGTACATACAGATTTGATTGTGAAGTGTGTGTACGCAAAAATCCACAGCAAAGTCCATATTTATAAAAACTGTCTTTGACGTGGAAAAGTGCTTAGCGCCACGTCAGGGTTTGAGCAGACTGAGCGCACTTTTGCTTGTCCGATTTTGCGTGTTTTTGGAAAATAAGCCATTCTTGCTGCTCAAAAAGGCTTTAAACATTGACAAGCATTGTTTTTAATGAGGCCCCTGAACCATAACTTCATAGAGACAGAGCGCAACACGTCATTACCTGAAAACCACGCCCACCGGGGGGGGGGGGGGGGGGCAATCCATCCGTCTCCATTGACTTTGTATTGCGAGAGGTCGCCTTCCTGTCATTTCTGGCCCACAACAAAAAACAGAACAATGCCCAAAAGCTGCTGCGTGACAGGGCGTACAGCCAACAAGCCAAAAACCCAGAAATAAGCTGTCGACCCCAAAAAACGAACGTTTAAAAACACAAAAGTGAAAACAGGCAACTTTTCATTGTAATCATATTAGTAGAACTACGCCCACTAGAGGGAAACGTAGTCGCCGATCCACTTTTTTCTCCATAAAGGCTGGGTTTTACGGCTCGGCAGCTTATAAAAACGTATTTCTGTTTTTTTGGCTTGTTAGCTGTACACCTCGTCACACAGCAGCTTTTAGGCATTATTCTGTTTTTTGTTATAAGCCAGAAATGACAAGGAGGCGGCTTCTCGCAATACAAAGTCAATGGAGATGGTTGGATTGTCCCCCACCCGGTGGGTGTGGTTTTCAAATTGGCATAACTTTACTCTGTCTCTATTGTTGCGATGACACGTGCACTACATCTATTTATCTCTATCTGTCTGTCTGGTCTATGTAACCATCTGTTTATCTGTCTATGTCTGTCTATATAATCTGTCTAGTCTGTCTATCTGTCTATCTATTTGTCAATCCATCCAGAACTGCGTGTCTCTCTCTCTCTCTCTCTCTCTCTCTCTCACACACACACACACAAACACACACACACACACACACACAAGTTGATAAGGAATCTCCTGGCACAGCTCTAATAGAACAGCATGTACAATTGCAATGATTACAGCGCCCTCTATTGATGGCATCATATAATGGGCTCAAGAAACTTAACTGTTAATGTAATAGATCATTGTTAGTCAGTCATTTATGGGGTTTATGTATGTATAGTGCAATAAATACCTAAATGTTTTTGTATTGGTTATTTGTTTGACACTGTGTCTATATATTTCTGTTTATAAGGTATATCAAAGGCTATCCTCCTAACTCACCATACATTGGAAGCTCCCCAACACTTTGCCACCTTCTACACCAGAAGGCACCATTTTGTTGCCTACGGCTTGACAAGGTGCGGGTTACATTTTTTTATTTTACCCTGAAATATTGAATATGGATTCAGATCATCCCCTTTAGAACCATGGACTCAATAGTTCATGTAAAATAAAAACTGTGCAAGAAACATTAACTTAAGATAAATAATAAAAAATAAAAAGAATAATAAATTGACGATTTATGTAAATTGATGGATCTTGTGTTTTATTTTATTTTTCAGGGTTGCAGGCATAACAGTTTCGAGGACGCCAAGGCGTATGGTTTCAAGAACAAGCTGATTATCGTTTCTGCCGAAACAGCTGGAAACGGCCTGTATAACTTCATCGTTCCGCTCCGAGCGTATTACAGACCCCGGAAAGAGCTGAATCCCATCGTGCTGCTGTTGGATAATCCGTGAGCGAGCGGCCTCATTGTTTTTTCACAGCATGTTTCCGTTTAGACTGATGGCTTAGCAAATTCAGCTGTCAGTAAAATGATTTTCTACTTTTAACGGAATGGTTTGCACAAAATTAAAATTCTCTCATTATTTATTTACCCTCATTCCATCCCAAATGTTAAAGCTAATTGTCTGATTAACATTGTGACTTTAACAACACAGAAAACATTTCCTTGCTGGCTAGGATTTGACTTTGACACCCCTGCTCTATGGTGTCATGGCGAAGAACTTTATATAGCATTGTGATTCATGCTAACGTACATTGTACAAACTTACAGTATTAGATGTTTTCAAATTTTTTCAAATTTGCATTTAGCCAAAGAACATCTGGGATGGCCTGAGGTTGAGATCATTTTCATTTTGGGCTGAACTATTTCTTTAAATAATCAGACATTCTTTAACTTGACAATGTAAGACATATAAACGCTTACATACATAAAAATATATTTTTTGTGGTCATACCAAATTGTCATAGTTTCTAATGTATCTTATATTGCTCTCTTATTTAAAGCTTTCTAAAGTGTTGTTTTCATTTTGATCCTAAAACGCTTTCTATCAGTAATGCAGAATTGTCTCTCACATTGTAAATTCTTCCCTCAGAGTTTCCATGGCAACTCTGAGATGTGTCAAAAGCAATTTTGCCATTACCTGCGTATGCATTTTACACTGAGATGTTTATAAGGTAGATAAACCTTTATAAACTTTAGCTGTGGGTGGATTTTACACTTTTTTTCAGGCCTGATAATCATTTTCTAGAGGCAATCTGCTGTTTCCCAATGGTGTACTACATGGCTGGTACCATAGACAAGTAAGTGTCTTACACAGGGAAGTCCAAATGTCTGAGACTCCATTGAAAATCTGGTATTTAGATGTTAATTTAACATAATAAAAAAATAATTGTTATGACTTATATTAAATTCAAAGTACGTTTATTATGTCTGAATCGGTAATCAAATACGCAACTTTGTGACAGTGAAAATGTTACTATAATGACGACTCCGGGCAGGATCTGCGCCGAATTCGTCAGCTCCGGTGCGAATCAAGTGCAGATCCGGCCCGGAATCGTCTGCGGTTCCTTGGTGATTTTTGGATCTTGATATCATAGATGTGGTTCCCAACCTTTTTAACCCTAAGTACCCCCACAGCCCTATCAATAAGGCCCAAGTACCCCTTCATGGATTCCAAAATAAAAACAAAGTTATGTACCAAAGACGAATAATTATTAATAATTAATAAGGCACAAAAATTACAGTTCATTATTTTAATATACTTAAGTATTAAAGTAAAAAGTACTAACTGGTGAAGCAAGTTTAAAGCAGTATTGGGCTTGTGAACCGAATTGTTATAAATGACTGTATAAAATTTGTATTATGTTTAAAGGTGCAGTGTGTAAATTTTAGCGGCATCTAGTGGTGAGGTTGCGATTTGCAACCAACGGCGTAGTCTGCTCACCCCTTGCTTTTGAAACACATAGAGAAGCTACAGTAGCTGCCACCGGACAAACATGTCATCGTCAGAGACAACTTAGTAAAAAAAATTGTCTGTTAAGGGCTTCTGTAGAAAAATGGCGGCACAAAATGGCGACTTCCATGTAAGGGGACCCTCTTTGTATGTAGATAAAAAGGTCTCGTTCTAAGGTAATAAACACATAACGGTTCATTATGAAAGGTCTTTGTACACCCCTGATAATATAGTTTTGTATATTATTTTCCATTTCTGTCAAGAGATCCTTTTAAAAATTACACACTGCACCTTTAATACTCGTAAAACAGTAGCTGCAATGTTTTACAAGTAACAATATAAAACAGTAGGATTTTCACTAGTGGTATCAGACTGCATATCAGTACACACACACATATAAATGTGAATGATTTGAGATCAGTCTGAGTCATCGGTCTGTGTTGTCACAGTCTGGACAACCTGCTGCAGTGTGGCATCATCTATGCTGATAACCTGGTGGTGGTGGATAAGGAGAGCACAATGAGCGCAGAAGAAGACTACATGGCAGATGCTAAAACCATTGTCAACGTTCAGACCATGTTCAGGTGCGCATATTCGTCTCAGATTGCTTCTTTTACGAATTGTTATTAACCATCAAACTAATTTTTGGCTTCTCTTTCTGTGTTTTTCTTTCCTCTGATAGGTTGTTTCCAAGTCTCAGCATCATCACTGAGCTCACCCATCCTTCTAATATGAGATTCATGCAGTTTCGTGCCAAAGATTGCTATTCACTGGCTCTCTCCAAACTCGAAAAGGTCTCATATCTTAATAAATTTCTGTGTTTTGTTTTAGCATTCATGTAAGACAATTTAAATATTGATAAACCATCGCTCATGTGCAGATAGTTTAGTTTATAATATGGGCAATTAAGAATCTTTTAGAGCGACGCAGAAGTGATTTATTGTTGTGACTGAAAATTTTGAAACTTTATGCCGTGTAATAAATCACCAGATGGTTCTGTATGAAATACTCAATAGTGGAAGGAGGCGTTAATCTTTATGTGATCTTTTTTCCCTTTTCTTTAGATAGAGAGAGATAAGGGATCTAATCTGGCATTCATGTTTCGCCTCCCGTTCGCTGCAGGAAGAGTGTTTAGTATTAGTATGCTGGATACTCTCTTATATCAAGTAAGCTCATACATCACATCCTAGTACTGCACTGTACATTCTCATACAGACATTTATAAAGAAAATCTTGCGCCTCCTTGTGGCACCCTATTGTATATGAATATACACTATTATAGAAATATATTGAGAGAGAGTACATCACTGTAAAAAGTAAAAAGTCAGATCCTTTAAAAAAAAAATGGTAACACCTAAAAATGTAAGCTTTTTCAACTCAAATGTTTAAGTTGAAAATAAATGAAGTGTTACCAATTTAAGTATTTTTTTTTTAGTTAAATTATTTTTAAATTATTTTAATGTTTTAACACTAAGTTACCCAGTGTCAAATTTTAAAGCCACCTTAAATCTTTAAGTTTAATCAGATTGGTTGCAAGTCATTTTAATGTAATATTTGAAATGTCGATTACACTTTAACATAATTTTTTTTTTTTAAGTTGCTATAACTTATAAAAACAAGATGAAATTGCTTAACGTAATTCAGTAAATTAAACATATTATGAAAGTTTAAAATAATAAGTTACTTAGAATTAATAACTTGCAAAGCCAATTGGATTAAACTTCAAAATTTAAGACAACTAATAAAGATTTCAGTGTAGCAAATTGCTTAATCTTAAACTAATTCTCATGAATACATTAGAATGTATTAGGTAGCATTAAAATACAGATGACTTTATACATCAATAAGAAATCAATTGACTTTTAATTTTGTCAATGTTTAATTAATGTCAAAGTTTCATTGGCAAAAATGTTTAAGTTAAATACACATATTTATTTTGTAAATAATGTTTGATCATCTTGTTTTATCATATATACTTTTTAAATATACTATTATAGGAATTGTGCGTTGTACACGAGTATGGTTTTGGGTTTCTTGGACTGTATAAAGTGAAAGTTGACTTAAATTACTTCAATTGGTTACACCTTAAATAACTAAAATTTTCTTAGTTTAAGTGAAAAAAATTAAGTTGATAAAGCTTAACATTTTATGTGTCACCAATTAAAGTAATTTTCAATTAATTAAAAAAATGTACCTTAATTTTTTTCACCTAAAAGTGCCAAAGAATGCATTAAAAGAATTAAAATGTAAATTATTATTATTGAGTCTCTTGGACATAAATAAGGACCGATTACGAGACTTTAGGATGTGTAAAGAGCTGCTTTACCTGTAGCCTGTAAGTAATTGATTGTTTTGCTTTAAACATATGCAAATATTGCATCTACTTTTAAATGTTTTTTTTTAATGCTACCCCACGGATTTATTGTATATGATAACTTTGTACATCTGGATATGGTGAGATGAGAACCTTTTTTAAGTAATACTTTCAAAACACTCACGGCGCTGTCCGAGCTCTAAAACGTTTAGACTCTTCACACGTTTGTAAATTATTTATCTTCTGTTTGTTACAAATAAAGAATTTTTAAAGTACAAACCTTTTCTTGCATTTTTGTAAATTATTCTTTGAGATTACACATATCATGTAGGCTATCCATACATTTACAGCGATTACAAGCCTGCTATTTTAACATCCATGACTGAAAGAAAACTTCTTTTAAAGTTTTTAATACAAAAAAGCAATTTCAATACAAATAAAAACAACGCAATTTTTATCGTCAATCTTAAACTGGTGGTCTTCTTCCTTTAAAAATTCTGCCATCTAAATAGGGAATCAGCATGGCGAGAGCACAACTGGCTTTTAATGGGGATGAGAGCTGAAACTCTCATTGGTTTATTGCACGTTACGCCCAAAACACACCCATTACTCATTACGAGAATAGGAACAACCCTTTTAGACTGTGCGCTAGGCGCATAGATAATTTTTTCTGTCTTTAAAATAGCAAAAGTGGATTCGGACACGCCCTTTTAGACTGTGCACCATGCGCTTTAGACCATGCACTTAGAGATACTAAAAATTCTGCGGAAATGCTAGCATATAGCTTTAACTAGCATATAGTGCTAACTCAGTGGTCGCAACTTTGTATTTAGCATTTTAACAACATTGTAGCTCATTTAATGTGTAATTTAATGTTGGGGCATACAGTGGTCTTTTGCATGCATGACGTTTACATAAGAAGAAGGAAACAATCGTGTTTGACGTTTACGATATGTTATTACTATGTACAGAACTCTTATTCACCTACGCCAAGGTAAATACAGTTTTACATTCTACTGCACATTTAAAGTGCAGTAAACTTAATTTTTTTGTGTTACCATTTAAAGTCGTTTTTTTGGTAGATCCAACTTTCACGTTTTACGTTTTTTTTAAGGTCTGGAGTTCATCATATGTGTGCTGGTGACTATTCTTGTGTTTCTCTTCTATTTATCCTACAGTCTTTTGTAAAGGACTATATGATTCTCATCGCAAGGCTCTTGTTGGGTCTCGACACCACGCCAGGTTCTGGTTATCTCTGTGCTGTAAGTGTGATCACAAACATACTGTACACACCCACACACAGCCGGTTGTCATTTTACATAAGTAGTCATTGTTTCGGTCTGGACGCATAATGACGGTTATGGTTATTTGACCCCGTCTACCCACACGATGATACAGTAAGTGCTAACAGTGTTACTGGATTGGAACCGAGGGTGTGAAAAGCACAATATTATGTGATTTAGTGGGTGAATCTCACAAAAATGCCAGGGTCATAAAATATATTTAATACATTGGGCACCTGTCCAGGAAATTCTCCTGTCTTCAGCCCAAAATAACTGGGACAGACTGCATTGTTCACTAAAAAAATAAGCAGTATAAAAAATGAATGAATTGATACATTTAAGGAGGATCTCTTGACAGAAATGCAATATAATATATATAACTATATTGTCCGTGGTGTATAAAGACCTTACATAATATACTGTATTGTTTTTATTACCTTAGAATGAGCAGTTTAATCTACATACAACACGGGTCTACATGGAAGTTGCAATTTAATATTAAATCTTATTAATGTTTAAGAGAAATATTTAAGTTATTAAAAAGATATGTGATTTTACCTATGGAAGTCCTCAAAATAGGTTATAGTATCTTTTACTTTTGAGATTGGAGTGAATTATGACCCATACATCTCTGTGAGAATCTCTAGTTCTCATTCAGATGAAATGAAACATTATACAAATCATCTCTTTCGAAACAGATGAAAGTAACAGAAGAGGATTTATGGATTCGGACGTACGGAAGATTGTTTCAGAAGTTGTGCTCATCCAGTGCCGAGATTCCCATCGGGATATACCGCACTGAATCTCACATGTTCTCCTCTTCAGAGGTAAGATAAGGTCAGATGTAGAGATCGGAGAGTTTGAAGACTTTAGACACTTGCACAGCAGATACGATCCATCACTTTGTCTTTCTATAATCCTGTTCAGTGTTGAAAATTTTGTGTCTATTTCATGGCTTTGTCGGCTGACTTTGGCTTGTGCTTGATCTTTGTGCTAATCATTTCTCATTTTGATCATTCACAATCATGGCTTTGTCAAGTTTAAGGAGGTTTGCAAGCAGGTAAGATAATTGACTTTGCATCATTTCTCCCCCACTATTTTAGAAGTGATGCATTATTTGATTTTTTTGTCTTAATTTGTTTAACCCTTATAAGACCCTTGGGGTCAATCTTACCCCCAAGCCACATTTCTTTAGTTAAAAAACATGGTTCCCTTCACCTCAGTGGAATAAGATTTTGTGACTTTTCTACACCAGTGGTTCTCAAACCTTTTCAGCGTGCGGCCCCCTTGTGTACGGTGCATACCTTCGTGCCTCCCCCAAAGAAAATTTATGACAATTTTGTTCTAAAACATAACATTTTAATTAGACAAAACATATTAAAATATACAAAGTAGTGCTGTTGGTTAGTAGCCTTATTTTTTTGTTTAATTACAAAGAATTCATGATAAATTAATGTTTTTATAAAATGTCATAAAACTGGGGCCCTCCTGGCACCATCTCGCGGCCCCCGGTTTGAGAACCACTGTTCTAGACTATCTGTCAATATTCATATAAAAAAACCTTGGCTTGATTTGGTGGTTTTAAAGATGTGTTAAAAAATTACCAAAAGAGGTCCTTTGGGGGTAAAAATGACCCCAATTGAAAATTAATGGGAAATGCTAAAAAAACATTTTTTTCTTATTATTTGTCAAAATAAAACCAATGCATCCAGAATAAATCTGAAAATTTCAACACAGAAAAGTAGGCCTGGTACTAGAGCACAAATTCAATATATAAAAGACATGCTCAATCACACACACAAACAGACACACACAAATGTATGACTGCCACAAAGAGCATTTTTTACAGAATTGGCAAAATACAGCCACAGATCATGCAAAACAAAGATTTAATGCTCTTAAGGCTCTAGTGCTCACACAAGTGCGTGCACACAAACACACAGTGTCACAGCAAAACTTACACACACATAAAGACACAGACACACACATAAAGACACATGCACACACACACACACACACACACACACACACACACACACACACGTACATTGTGAAATTTCTGTAAAAACAGACATTTCAAAATGCATCAAAAACTACAAAAAATTATACTATTTTATTCACAAAATGTATCACTAAAGTAGTGATGTGAGCAGTTGGCCACATCAGTGAAATCAATGGGTCTCTATGGGCCTCTGCTGGTCAAACAGTTTTTTATGGGGGGGGGGGGGGGGTTGAGACACCTGATGGCCAAATTCAACACATAACATCTTGATCAATATATAAAAACAATTTAGATTATAATTTATGTGAATTTTTCACAAAATTTGATATTTTACAGGTAAGCTAATGGTGTAGTTGAGGAATTAAGAGGTAAACAGGTACAAAAGTACTTCATATCTCCCAAAACACAGCATTAATGTACAGATGGGAAGTAAACAAAACAAATGAAATATTATTTGTATCATTAAAAATGTATATATTTTTTGTAATCACTCTTTTAATTTCTGGGGTCATTTTGACCCCCACGGAACTCTAACGTATACAGAAAATAGGGGCTTAAGAGGGTTAATTTTGTGTTGATGTCATTTTATCTCATTATTCTTTTTGATTATCATTATATGTTTTACTGGTTATTTAAATATCCTATAACAATGGGACTGTGGCTTTGCTCACACTGTACATAAATAATTTGGACCTTTTTTAGATGATGTCTAAATGGATCCGTATGTACCGTATTTACGTTTTTTTGCTATAGTAATGACTTCAGCATTAGTAGGACACTGTGACTTATGTGTCATTGTGGGGAAAAGATAGAAAAAACAACATTTTGCTTTCTGCTCATATCTGATATACCAGAATTATTTGGATAAGGATTGTTCCAGTGCACCATTAAACCCATTGTAGAGGTGGGAGGTGAAACACAAACACCCTAAAATTCTCGGGGCAGCCGCATATGTCGAAATTTCTGTCAAAACCGTTCTATTTCATCATAAACAATCTGAAAACAGGACTTTAAGTGTAAAATACCGAACTTGTCCTTTAACATACCTATCTTTTCTCAATGCTAGGGTGACCATACGTGCCATTCTTCCCGGACGCATCCCGTCCAGGATTTTGTGTTCGTCTCCCGGAAGTCATATTTGTCGACCGCATACGTCATAGAGGATTATTATTATTATTACAGAAAAGCAACCATTACATTTTAAGGTAAGAATGAAACTACGATTGTATATCTTATGTTTTTAACTGACTGCCGTATGCGGTCAACAAATACGACTTCCGGAAGACGTACCGAAATCCTGGACGGGATGCGTCTGGGAAGAATGGCACGTATGGTCATCCTACTCAATGTGTGCACTTAATCTTTGTACTGCATGTTGTGAATGTGTTGGCATTTGGCCTGGCCCCATTCGTTCCTTGGGATCCAAACAGGGATGTTTTCCCTATTTAAAGACTGTTACATGTGTAGTTACACGAGTAAGTATGGTGGCACAAAATAAATAGATAAATAAGCAGATAAAAATTAGGACTATACTGTATGGAGAGAGAGGACTTAGTTTGCAGCACTTTGACCTCGGGCGCAGTAAGTTTGAACTAGAGGGGGAGTAGTTAGGTGTGATGTTACTGCGTGCCAAGAAAAAATTGTCATGTTTTATTCTGTGCCACCCTACTTACTCGTGTAACTACTCATGTAAGAGTCTTTAAAAAGGGAAAACATGGAAGTGTTTGGTGGCTTCTAAATTCATCCCTGTTTGGATCCTGGGGAATGAATGGGGCTGGGCTAGATGCTGGCACATTGACAGCGCGCTGTGCGGGGATTGGGTGCGCGCATTGAGAAGGGATAGGTATGTATTAATTCATCTAAGTTGAGGTAAGAACATAGTAAAACACTGAAAAACGGTGGTGTTTTCCTTTAACATTAGTAAACGCATAGGTTACATGAACAAACCATGAGCAATGGTTATTTATCTCTGTTAATGTTAATTAATGCCAATACAATTGTAGTTCATGTTAGTCAATTGTGCATTAACTAATCTTAACAGTACAACTTTTAAAGTTGAATGTGTTAGTAAATGCTGAAATTAACTGAGAGATTAATAAACGCTGTAGAAGTGTTGTCCCTTGTCAAGTGACACCTTAAAAATTATATTTAACGGATATTCGATTGACAACCTGTTTGTCTTGCCGACAGTCTCAGGTGTCTGTAGAAGATTGCGAGGATACGCGAGACCGCGGGGAAACCTGGAAGGAGAAAGCAGCCCACAGAAACTCCACAGGGAGTGACCAATCAGAGCATCCGCTCCTGAGGAAGAAGAGCATGCAGTGGGCGAGACGATTGAGCAGGAAAAACACCAAACCGCCTAGTCGAGCCGAACGCATCAATCAACAGCGGCTAAACCTGTACCGCCGATCCGAGAGACAGGAACTGTCAGAGCTGGTAAAAAACCGAATGAAACATCTGGGGCTGCCCACTGTGGGATACGGTAAGCTTGACAAGGGAAAGTCAGTATTGACGTTGGTGTAAATCTTTAAGGTTTTATCATTAAAGGGGCCATGGCACAAGACTTTTTTAAGATGTCAAATAAATCTTTGGTGTCCCCAGAGCACATATGTGAAGTTTTAGCTCAAAATACTATATAAATAATTCATTATAGCAAGTTAAAATTGCCACTTTGTAGGTGTGTGCAAAAATGTGGCGTTTTGGGTGTCCTTTAAAATCCAAATAAGCTGATGAAATTCAAACACTGTGGTTTGTTGCAATTAAAACTCAATTGTGCTTTACTCTGCACTAAATGGCAGTGCTGTGTTTGGATAGTGCAGATTAAGGGGTGGTATTATTATAATAAGAGCTCCTTATGACATCATAAGGAGAGCCAAATTTCAATGACCTATTTTTTCATGTGCTTGTAGAGAATGGTTGACCAAAACTAAGTTACTGGGTTGATCTTTTTCACATTTTCTAGATTGACAGAAGCAATGGGGACCCAATCATAGCACTTAAACATGGAAAAAGTCAGACTTTCATGCCATGGCCCCTTTATCAACCTGTTGATATATTGAGACATCACTAGAACATTGCTTTTTTGTAAATGTCAATCACTATTGCAGAAGTCTTTCCTACACCAATGTAAGATGCCTGCAGTCACCAATCACTATTCTGCTAAAACATCAGATTAACATTAAAGGGACACTTCACCAATTTGCATTAAGCTTTGTATAGTTAGAACCCAAGTCATGTTTTTGAATGGTCATGCATCATTTCCTTAGTTGCCGCTGAGACAGGAGAAATACAGATTTCAGTGTTTCACTTCCTTCTTTCAATGATGTAAAATCATAATTTTGCTTCATTGAAAGAAGGAAGTGCAATATCTTTGTTGAGGGAGTGAGACTACAAACATCCCTTTTCTTTGTCAAATAGGCACCAAATTCTAAATGTATGTTACATTTCGACTACAAATATGACGCACTTTCAATAAAGATTAATGTTTCTATGGGGGAAATGCCCCTTTAAATAGATGACAGATGAAAAATTAAAACAATGTGGGTAATATGTTTGTATGTTACTTTATCTATTAGAAACATTTTAGATCAAAATGCTTTTTGTATATCGTAATAGTTTCATTGTAAACTAAAAGTTAGGATAGAAGAACAAGTGAAAGTTTTTATAGAATTATTTGACGTTTGTAAATAAATTCCCAGCATGCATGATTGCAAAGCTGGTAAAGAACAATATATATTTTATTCAGTAAACATCATCTAAATGTTTGTAAGGTATTTATTTGGTAACACTTTACAATGTAGTTGCGTTTCTTATTAAGCCTATAACTGACAAATATTCTTATTAAAGGAATAGTTCACCCAAAAAAAAAAATTATTTTGATGAAAACAAGGGAAGATATTTTGATGGATGATGGTGGGCGCACAGTTGACGGTACCCATTGAATTCCATCATAATTGTTTTTCCTACTATGGAAGATAATGGCTGCAGTCGGCTGTGTGCTTCCCATCATTTGTCGGAGTATCTTCTTTTGTGTTCATCAGAAAAAAGACATTCATCCAGATTTAGATGATGACAAAATGATAACAGAATTTACATTTTTGTGTAAACTATCCCTTAAACAGTATAACTGACAAGTATATGAAGAGTTTGTTTCCAAAACACAATAAATCCATTTTGACTGATTTCGGTAAAAATGTGTTTTCTATAGCAAGAAAGTGACAAGATGAAAACCACTATTTTCTGTTACAAACTTTCACATAGCATCTTTAGTTTATAATAACATAAAAAATTCAAATCCATAATTTGATTTTCAAAGATTTATTATAAAAATAAATGTTTTTTAATGCTATAAATCTATTGAATTAATATATAAATGTGCATTCATCTTTGCCATGTTACATTCATTTAGTTGACTAGTGGTATACTTTAGGGATGTAATGGTGTCAAAAATTCACGATACGGTAGTATTTCGGTGCGGTGCCCACGGTACGGTAATTATTGAACCATTTACAGGAAAAAACAAATGGAGACTTAAAAACTGACATAAGTGTTTATTAAACAAGACTGAACATTACAATGTACAAAGTGTTTACAATTTTCATAATAAAAAAAAATAATAATAAGTTTCAGTTTTATCAACTTTAAACAACTCCCAATTAGTCAGGTTTTAGAAATTGAGTCACTCCCTCAATTGACCTAGTTTATTATTATTATTATTATTATTATTAATGCTAATGCTTGGTACTCCTATGAAAGCAACAGTTGTGATTGTAGAATCAAGAAAAAAATGATGGGTTTTAAGATGAGTCAATTCCTGAAAACAAAAACAACCCAGTAAAAATGAAAAGTAGGCTGCATACAGAATATTAAAATTTGTTAAGTTGACTATTATTGTTATTTAATCATAAATTGTTGTAACACGCTTATGGCTTGCGAATGTAATAGTCAGTTAACTTAAATACACCAGGCATGTAATGACGGATGCAGCCTGCATATGCGACCTAAGGAGGTTGCCTTCTAATTGAGAAACGGCATACACACTCTCCTCATTCACGGACTTACTCACACTCGTTTTTTGTATGTCCATCACATTTTGTCCGTTCTCGTTTCTTGTCACAGCGAACGCGAAATTTTTCCACACATCAGATTTAAAATTTGCGTATCTTTTGCTTCCGCCATTGTCGCTCCACTTGTAGAGAGGCATCAGAGTGGCACGCATGGGATTATGGGAACTGTAGTTCCCGCGTCCCTCCACTCACGCCGGAAAAAAACTACACGTGTTGCCCGGAAGACCTAACGTTTTACTGAATCATGTGACCACGGTTGTACCGGGAAAATTTGATACTGCAATACCACGAAATGTATAATACCGTTACATCCCTAGTATACACCGATTAAAAAATAAACATTAATGGCATCAATCAAAACACTTACTTTGTCATATTAAGAACACAATCATTGCTGCTGTCATCCTTGGGACCTCGTCGCTGAACTTTTTTCACAGCGATCAGCTGTAAAATGTTTTGGTTCTGCTCGATTATCGTTGACTTCATGGAAAATAATGGAACATTTTTCATAAGATCCCCCGGGGTCAATGTGTTAGCATGACAGAAGCTTGATGCTGTCGTGTGAGGACAGGCAACAGCCGACATTTTTCCTTCGCCCGATTGCCTCTCACGTAAATTATTCCAATTTGATGGCTTACGTTTCTTCCCCGCCACAGAAAATCACCACAGGTTTATCAATGCATTTAAAGTACTATTTTGCTTTTGTTTGTTTGTTGACCACGAAGTAAAAAGAAAATAAGGAAAAGTTGGATTCTATGTGTATTCAAAGTGCCGCCATGATTGTATAAAATGCGTTGAATGGTGCGCTGTGATTGGTTAAGCGGATTTATTGCATTCTGTAGAGAAGGAGGAGTGGCGTTTGTCACGGTTTGGAAAAAAGGGAGAAAAGATGACCGAATAACACAGCGGATAACGGATTTTGCGTAAAATAAAGAATTTACTTTTTAATACTGACCAGATACAATACTGATATTTTTTAAATGCCGTTTATCGCATTTTGGAACCAAACTCTTCAAATAATTGACTCCGGTCCGTTGAATTATTTGAAAGTAACGCACACCCGATGTAGTAATGTTCACACACATATATAATGTAAACAAAAACTTTTATTTTGTTATAGATTAATTCCGATTAATCGTTATGCATCCCTAATTCTTAATGAAAAACACAACAACAAAATGATCTTGCTTATATAGAACATTATATATGTATATTATAACAAAACGAGTAAGCACACGACTTCTGCCATCGTCAATGTCAGTCAGCTCGCCTCACACAGTTTGACAGTAATAAATGAAATCTGACACCTGCTGCTCTGTGATGTGACGCGCGTTTAGCTTGCACCGAATTCAGGCAGAAGACACATTCAGTTTGAATTTCTGCTCTCTCTAATGAAACTAAATGATTTAATTACAAGAAAAAATCAAAACCACGGTGGAATACGGTGCCACGCCGGGCAAGTGATCTAATCGGTGAGAGGCTAAAGCACTATCGCAACATGCCTAGTGTGCGTTTACTGACAAATAATGCATTGCTATAGAACGTTGTCAACCAATCAAAATTAAGCCTTTAGCCCTGTGGTATGATTTATGTTAACAAATGCAACCATACTGTATGTAAAGTGTTACCATTTTTATTTAAATCCTACAGATTCCTGCCTTTTAATGTTCTTAGATTTTTAGACCTCACTACGCAATATATTCATTCATAAGTCTGAAACAATGTCCTGTACTTTGACAGGTGTAAGGTGTACAGGGAGTGCAGAATTATTAGGCAAGTTGTATTTTTGAGGATTACTTTTGTTATTGTACAACTACAGTGCTCTTGGTCAATTTAAAATGTTAACAAACCCTCAAACCTGAACATTTAAGTAGTAAAAGTGAAAGTTTGGCTTTATTAAGAGAATATTTCTATGTACATCATTATTAGGCAACTATTAGTGTGCAGAATTATTAGGCTACTAAATGAAAAACAAAGATTTTACCATCTCACTTGTTTTTTTCACCTGTTAAAGTGAGAATAATAAACAAACTCTACATTTACAAAAAGAAAATAATAAAAAAAATAAAAAATTTAAAAATATATAGACTCAGTGACCAATATAGCCACCCTTCTTTTCGATAACAGTCACAAGCCTTCCATTCACGGATTCAGTCAGTTTCTTGATCTGATCTGAACCAACATTTTGTGCAGCCGCAACCACAGCCTCCCAGACACTGTTCAGAGAGGTGTACGGTTTACCTTCACTGAAAATGTCCTGCTTAAGAAGGGATCAAAAGGTCTCAATAGGGTTTAAGTCAGGTGAAGAAGGAGGCCATGTCATTCGTTTTTCATCTCTAAGGCCTTTACTGGCCAGCCATGCAGTGGAGTACTTGTGATGTATGTGATGGAGCGTTGTCTTGCAAAATAATCAGTCTTCTTGAAAGATGCAAACTTTTTCCTGTACCACTGCTTAAAGAAAGTGTCTTATACAATACAGGCAGGCAGGCACAGACAGGTATTATTAAACATGAGCTTGTTGGACCTTTTTGGGTTGAAAATGGAAATAAAAAACAACTCTCAGACCTACTGCCAATTTTTAGAAGACATTTTCTTCAAGCAGTGGTACAGGAAAAAGTTAGCATCTTTCAAGAAGACTTTTTTATGCAAGACAACGCTTCAGCACATGCATCAAAGTACTCAACTGAGTGGCTGGCCAGTAAAGGCCTTAAAGGTAAAAAACTAATGACATGGCCCCTTCTTCACCTGACTTAAACCCTATTGAGACCTTTTGATCCCTTCTTAAGCAGGACATTTACAGTGAAAGTAAACAGTACACCTCTCTGAACAGTGTCTGGGAGGCTGTGGTTGCGTCTGCACAAAATGTTGGTTCAGACCAGATCAAGAAACTGACTGAATCCGTGAATGGAAGGCTTGTGACTGTTATCGAGAAGAAGGGTGGCTGTATTGGTCACTGAGTCTATATATTTTTAAATTTTTTATTGTTTTATTATTTTTTTTTGTAAATGTAGAGTTTGTTTGTTGTTCTCACTTTGACAGGTGAAGGAGAACAGGTGAGATGGTGGAATCTTTGTTTTTCATTTGGTTGCCTAGTGGTTCTGCACACTAATAGTTGCCTAATAATGATGTACATAGAAATATTCTCTTAAGAAAGCCAAAATTTCACTTTTACTACTTAAATGTTCAGGTTTGAGGGTTTGTTAACATTTTGAATTGACCAAGAGCACTGTAGTTATACAATAACAAAAGTAATCCTCAAAAATACAACTTGCCTAATAATTCTGCACTCCCTGTATTGTGTAACCTTGGACCACAAAACCAGTCATAAGGGTCAATTTTTTAAATAAGATTTATAGATCATCTGAAAGCTGCATAAATAAGGTTTCCATTGATGTATGGTTTGTTAGGATAGGACAAAATAGATATTTGGCCAAGATACTGAATCTGATGGTGCAAAAAAACCTTAGCAACATATATTACTAATGATAAATACATATTTTATAAATTTAAAGGAAATTCACAAAATATCTTTATGGAACATGAACTTTACATAATATCCTAATGATTTTTGACATAATTTTGACCCATGCTATTTATTGTTGGCTGCTACAAATATACCCATGCAACTTAAGACTGATTTTTTGGTCTAGGGTCACATACTGTATGTTCATTGATGAGTAAAGCACTGAGCTTATCTGCTATTGGTCTGCTTGTGCAGGAGCTTCACCGTTATTTTATCTATTGACTTTCCTGTTTTGCCTCCCCATGTTGTGTCCTATTCCATACTAACCTTTCCATACTAACCTTACTCTCCTCTTTGTTGCTATTAACACTTTAATAACACTACAGTCACTGGAATTATTGTTTACAGATTAAGTATAATTATTATTAAATTGTTTATGCAAGCACAGTGCTCTGTTTTTAATGCATATAGCTAAAATAAGCCTCAGCAGCCATAATCTATAATAATAATAATAATAATAATAGTAATAATAAAGATATTTTGAGAATGTGTTGGTAACACTTTACAATAATGATGTTTTTTTTAACATCGGTCAATGCATTAGTGAACAAGAACTAACAATGAACAATACTTCATTTATTAATCTTGGGTCATGTTATTTTCATGTTAAGATTGATTATATTGTTCATTGTTAGTTGGTGTCAGCAAATGCATTTACTAACGTTAACAAATACAACCTTATTGTAAAGTGTTACCGTGTTTTCTGCATGTTAATATTTTCTTGTTCTTTCTCCTGAAAAGTTGTGCTTTTTCTGCTGCTTGCTTGATCCTTTTTTTCTTGTCTCTTTCTACTTTGGCCTTTTCCCCGCTCGCTATAGAGGACGTAGCTAATTTAACTGCGAGTGATGTGATGAACCGTGTAAATCTAGGATATTTGCAAGGTAAACCCACCCAACAACACTGTTCCTGTAGTATAGGGCACTACATGAGTCTAAAGAATAATGAGATGAATAAAACTGCATCTGTTATTATGAAGAGTGAAACCAATGAAATGAAGTAGTTTGTCCAGTGGCATTCATTCAAACGACATCAGCAGTCTATATTTAATAAGCTTGATGGTTTTTTAATGCCTTTATACTGTATACTTGTTTAGTTTTCTTGCACATAGGATGAAATTGGCAATTCAGCATTTCTGCACATTTAGCTGACTTTTCGATTTTCTTGATAAACAGTTTCTTATGAAAGAATTTAAAAATAGTCCCAAAAGCTCTTATTTTAATAAAAAATAACAGACCAATGGGAACTGCTGGCTTTTGCATTATAATGAGACTGGACAAAATAAATCTAGTTTGTAAACATGGTTTAATAGTTGTATCTACACATCCAAAATATGCATTAATTATTTTTGAAATTTGCATTTATGTATGATATAATGAATTATTACACAGTTCCTTGGAATACCGGTAAATCCCACCATCTTTTTAAAATCAGATTGTATTTGATAACATGTGTCAATGCATTAGCTAGCACAAACTAACAATGAATAATACTTCTACAGTATTTATTAATCTTTTCAAATTTACATTATTCAAAAAAACTGTTAACATAATAAATTCTAATAAACTATATTGCTCATTATTAGTTCATGCAAGTTAGCTAAAGCATATACTAATGTTAACAAATACAAACTAAATGTAAAGTGTTACTAATATTTTTGTAGAATAATTACAGTACATGTGACCAATTTCTTAAAGTTAAAGTTAGTTTTATGCCTCTCATATCCTCTTGTTATTTGTAATTTAAAATCGTCATGAAACGGAATTAGCGATTGTCCTATTTTTCCTGTTGTGACGTATATTCGAGTGAAACAGCTTCCGAAATTAGAAAAAGTGTAGGTCGGGACTTGAATTCGTCCAGTGAGAACTGATTGGATCGTTGTAAGCTGGGTCATGTTGCTATTTGCTTATCACTGCAATCTTTTTCCTGGGCCTGCCCTTGCGCCCTTCACCGTGACAGGAAGTAAAAAAGATGTCACTTATAGCTCACAGATAAGTAATTTTAAAAAAAAATACCACAATATTCCTTAACTCTTTCCCCCGACAGCGTTTTTTAAACAAGTTGCCAGCCAGCGCCAGCATTTTTTATGATTATCACAAAAGTTTAATGCCTACAGAAAATGTTCTTCTTTTAATATATAAACATACAATATATCAATTGAAATATTGTATGTTTAGACCCTCTGACCCTTTGCTTTCAAACAAAAAACCTACATTTGTTTTCTTTTTATTACCTTTGAAATATGGGTAGGTTTCTTCAAAAATACAAAATTTTGAGCAAAAAACTGAGATAATTGCATTTTTGTAAAGTACTTTTGTTAGAGATCAGATTCAGAGCGATGATCAAAACATACACAGATTTCTTACTGTTTGCCCCAAGGGGTTGCGTCGGGTTTTAGAAGTAGGGTAAAAGCGGAAATACGGATTGCTGAAAAAAATTGTCATTTGCAGGGAAACGTTTTCGTCAATTGAGAGAGTTAACTGGTCAATGGCGGGGAAAGAGTTAAAAAGTTTTTAATTTCAATTTCATGACGACTTTAATGAAATAATTTCAAATTTTATAAATAGTTTTATAAGTTGGCTAAGAGCGGAAATACGGATTGCTGGAAAACTTGTCATTTGCAGTGAAGCGCGTTTTCTCTGAACTCGTCAACTCGTTTTTAATTTAAATTTCATGACGACTTTAATAAAAGTATATTTTTAAATCTTATACTTATATATTTTAATATTCTGCAAGTAGCCGTGTAATAAGCAGGACGTATAGTCCGATGGTCATTGTATGGTTAATTTGCGATAATGACTTCATTATCGCCATTACATAAATGCAAAAAGTACATTAAAGCATTTTACGATGAATAATGTAAAAATAACAAAAACATTTGGGGTTATATTTAACCTTGCGCTGGGTCAAAAAGGGACGAACCCAACTTCAGGTTCTACTCTAATTTAACTTGTGCTGGGTTGTTTTAACCCATTGTTGGGACAAATATAAACATTTTCTGGGTTCATTTAACCCAACAGCTGGGTTTTTCCCTTTTTTGGGTTGAAAATAACCCAGTATTTTTTTAAAGTGTATGCTATGTTACATCCATGCAGGCTTACAAAATGTAACAAAATGTAAGAAGTTTCATGTGAATGCTATTTTTTCGTTCAACATTTTGTACAGTTTGCAAAATCATTACTGTTTTGCTTTTGTCTGCGAAGATGTTCATTATAGTTTGACAACAGTTCTGTTTATGAAATATTATGATTTAGTTACTGTAAATCAGTGATGTAGTTATCTTTTTCTTCTCCGATATACGATCTGAAGAGGGTTCTTACAATGCAGAGGGTACTGCAGGTACTCACTGGCATATGAGCATCGATATAAGACATGATTTCAGGGTTTGGATTTCAGGATGTTTGGTCAGAGTGGAGTAGAAAGCATTCGGTATTTGTTGGTCTTTGGGTTTATAAGTGTGCTCGTGCTAAATGCAGCATCGCATTCTTATTAATTTAATTATAATGGGGTGTTACTGGGGGAGCACAAGGGTAATAACATTTAGCGTAAATGGTTATTTGAGTTTTTCCGAACCCACAATTCTAATACTTTTTGCTTCACTCTTATTGGTCGAGCCTTGGCTTGTCGGGCGTGTCAGATACTCTACGCATGCTTCTACTGTGTCTGTGTTTGTCGGTCTTACTGTTTGCTGACTTCGGGCTGTGTGTCGGCATGGCAACCTAGCAACGTTGATGGAATATATTGTGATTATAATGCAACGGACCGATGGATGGATTGAAAGACCAAATGCAAGGGTGGATGCGGACCTTGTCTGCATGCGGGGAGTGCTTGCAGTTGCATGGGCGTACCGTAAATGCAGCCATGCCCTGTCAGTAACGGTTAGCACTTCTCTCTTTTTTACCTGGCCTGGCACTTTAAGTGGCTCAAACAGGTGGGTTTGGAGAACCAGAGGTACTTTATCCCAGAGGTTCATACTTCTCAGACATTTACAAGCAGGTAAAATGCAAGCCTCAGAAACCCAGCCAGCAAAACCATAGCACTGGAGGGATATAGCTTTCCTTCTTTAAGTTTGAATAAATTATACTTTTCAAGTAGTTTTTTATCATGTGTAGCAGGTACAAAGATTAACTGTATGAATTATACGTATCTTATCGACGTATCTTATCGGTGACTGTTTGTTTTGTTTGTTTTACAGATGAAATGAACGATAACCAGAACACGTTGTCATATGTGCTGATAAACCCTCCTCCGGACACTATACTAGAGCTCAATGATATCGTGTAAGCAGCCCCTTTGTTTTTATGGATCGTGTATCACCATCTGTGAAATCCAGACTAAACTCTTACTACTGTGCATTCACACCAGACGCGAATGAAGCAAATAAAAGCTATTCACATGTAGTTGGACGCTTGAACATTTTGAGTTCACTCGCTTCATTTGTGTGTAAAATTTAGATGTGAATATGTAAATTTGCCGGCTTTGGCTAGTTTGTAGTTTTGATATGTATATATAGCTCAAATTGAGTAAAGAGTGTTCTTTACCACTTACCAGATTGTCAGACCTCCTTATCATGTAACAGCCCATGTTGTAGTGGTGCGTAAGGTCTACGTAGCCTGTTGGTAGCTCTGTGTAGCCTGACGTGCAACTCGCCAAGGTTTTAGCAGCGCGTCGGTGCTGCGCGGATCTCAAGCGCTGTGATTGTTCCACTAGAACCCCTTACGCAGATTAAAAAAGACTATGTCATAGGTATTTGCGAAATTTTCTTTGAAAAGGGCTTATTATAGTTTATAGTGCTTACATCCTACGGCTTGCTGTGTATGTTTTGAGAAGACCACCATTGATGGCGGTAAATAAACAGCGACCTTTGTTGCAGTTTCAGCTAAATCACTCCTCAACTTGGCCCATCTTTGTTCTCACAATCACAAACGGAAATACCTATGACACAGTTTTTACCTGATGGGAGGGGTTCTATTTGACCAATCACAGCGCTTGCGGTATGTATAGAACTGACGCGCTGTAAAAAATTTGGCGAGGTGCACGTCAGGCTACGGATAACCTACGGCGTTAACCTTACGCATGACTATAAATTGGACTTTAAGGGCTTGTTATAGTCGTGCGTAGGTCCTACGGCGTAGCAGCGACGGCGTAGGTTCCGCGTCGGTTTTCATTTACACTTTTGCGTCGTCGTCCGCGTCGACGTGCAAACACACGCGCGACCGCTGGTAGGCAGTATCCACGCGTGTAACCACAGTAACAGCACAAACGTGAAAGAAGAAAAAGCTTAGCAAGTTAACTCACAAACGAAGAAGAAACAGCAACTTGTTGTGTATAATTTGAGAAGACCAGCAATGATGGAAGTAAATAAACAGCGACTTGCCTCATCTTTGTTTTCACCGTCACAAACGGAAATACCTATGACGCAGTTTTTTTTACCTGACGGGAGGGGTTCTGGTGGACCAATCACAGCGCTTGCGGTCCGCGTAGATCTGACGCGCTGTAAAATTTTTTGTGAGGTGCGCGTCAGGCTACGTAGAGCTACGCACAGGCTACGGATAGCCTACGCCGTAGCTACGGCGTAGACCTTACGCACGACTATAAATTGGACTTTACTCACCTTCTTTCAAGCAAAATTCCGATTTTATTCCCGTTTCTATAAAAGTACGAAGATGTGTCGTACAGCTCCAGGGGCCTCATTTATAAATGCTGCGTAGAAACCATCCTACATTTGATCTTACGATCATTTATCAAAAATGCGTACATGTGATTCATAAACCGAACGTGCGCACAAAAAACGCGGGTACCCCTTTTTTCAGATGTAAAATGTATAAATCGCAAATGATCTTGAACTTGTGCGCAGCTGAGCAGTTTCAGATCTCCGCCTTTGAACGATGCCTTATTAATGTCATAGACATATGAAGAGTTTCGTTGCAAAACGAGATAACTCAGTTTTTTTAATTGTTCAGAAATCTTGTTTTTTGGCTGTGCATTTTAATTAATTTCAATTCAACTGGAGTTGGTTTATTTTGATTTAAACCTTCATAACTTAAAAATACAGCTAAGTAGCACCATAAAACAAAATAATAACATGATAACACAATAATAAACATGTTTTGACAAAAATGTTCAAAAAAATGGATTTATCTCGTTTTGCAACGAAACTCTTCATATAAAAGAGCACTTGTCAATGTTTAAACCCAATTTCGAGCAGCAAGAATGGCTTATATTTCCAAAAACCTGCAGCAATCAGACAAGCAAAAGTGCGTACGTCTGTTCAGACCCCGATGTGGCGCTAAGCACTTTTCCACGTCAAGTTTTTATAAATATGGACTTTGCCGTGGATTTTTGGGTACGCACACTTCAGGATCAAATCTGTGCGTACGCAGGCTTTATAAATGAGGCCCCAGGTGTCCACATACAGCGACAATTATTTTGTCCTCCATTGTTGTTTCGTATTTCTGCCTCCGTTTGATACATCGTAATAATGTCACTACTAGAGCAAGCTCTTAACTGGTTAGCGCAGCTCAAATATCCCACAAAGTTCCGATTTTTTAACTCGCGTTAAATGCCCGAAACACTCCTTTTGCCCTCATTTGAACGCACAATTAAGGGCCGTTCACGTTATAACGATAACTAAGTTAAAGGAAAAATTCGGTATTTTACACTTAAAGCCCTGTTTCCAGATTGTTTATGAGGAAATAGTTTACAAAGACATGAAACTCACCGAGTGGTCAGGGGTGTTCACTGTTATGCTCACACAAAAATCGCTGCAAAAGATGCTTTCCAACAGGTTTTATTGTAGTTTTTGTCCAACTCCATTGATTTGTATTAGATGTGCTGTGAGGTACGGTATTACTCCGCGCGGGGAACTTTGTTTGTATTCTTGCAATTGGCAAAGATGGATTATCGCCACCAACTGGGCTGGAGTGTCTATTATTTGAGCTCTCAAAGGAAGAATGTACGGGTGTGAGGCGTTTGGAAAAATAGGTCCACAAGTTTACAACGAATGCTAAAACAGCTGTTGGAAAGCATCTTTTGCCGTGCTTTTTGTGTGAGCATATCAGTGAACACCCCTGACCACTCGGTGAGTTTCACGTCTTTGTAAACGAAAGTTTAATGCATTTTAGGAAGGATTTTTCCAGTGCACCTATGCAGCCATTGTAGAGGTGGGAGGCGATACAACAAACACCCGAAAATTCTCGGGCCAGCATCATATGTCGAAATTTCAGTCAAAACCGTTCTATTAGGGATGCATATCAATTAATCGCGATTAATCTATAGCAGAATAAAAGTTTTTGTTTACATCATATATGTGTGTGAACTGTGTATAATAATTATGTATATATAAATATGCACACATGCATGTATAATTTTAGGAAAAATATATATTTATATATTAAGTATTTATATTTATATATAATATAAATTATACATAAATATACAAATGTATATACACATGTAAACATTGCTTAAATATATACATGTATGTGTGTGCATTTAACTATACAAAGTTATTATACACAGTACACACACATATATGATGTAAACAAAAACTTTTATTCTGCTATAGATTAATCGTGATTAATTGATATGCATCCCTACTTTCTATTTCATCCTAAACAATCTGAAAACAGGGCTTTAAGTGTAAAATACCGAACTTGTCCTTAAAACTATATTAACGTCCACACCACTGGACAACAATAACTTTATGCTAATTTGCCTGCAAGGTGGAGTACTCATGCAAATCATTTACCTTCAATGGCATCAAGGGATACTAGTTCACTTTAAAATGAAAATTTGAAAATTGACTTCCACAGTATAGGAATAAAAAGATATTATGGAATTTAATGGGTACCGTCAACTGTGTGCTTACCATCATTTATCAAAATATTCTCTTCATCATTTATCACAATACTTCCAAAATATTTTTTCCTGTTGTGTGTTTACCATCACAGGTTTAAAACAACATGAGGATGAGTAAATGATGACAGAATTTTCATTTTAAAGTGAACTATCTCTTTAACTATTATTTTAAAGGGAAGAGTTTATGTAGAAAACAGTAAATGACTAAAAATGACTTGAGCTGTCTTGCCTGGTTTTTAACCGTTTCTTTCTCTAGCTACATCATTCGCTCCGATCCGCTGGCACACGTTCCTGAGAATCTTCCGGGAGCATCGGCCGAAACGAAACTACGGCAGGGCTATGGATCGAAGACATGCGATGAGACTCATCTGTGATAAGTTCCGTCATCAGCATCCCATCTCGAGCTGCTAAAGCACACCG
This sequence comes from Misgurnus anguillicaudatus, assembly GCF_027580225.2. NCBI lineage: Eukaryota > Metazoa > Chordata > Actinopteri > Cypriniformes > Cobitidae > Misgurnus > Misgurnus anguillicaudatus. The sequence goes on from NC_073358.2 coordinate 8,896,743, forward strand.
TCTGCATGATCAATGACCGACCGAACACACAGACGGGACTCGTGTGCCAACACACTGACAACAAAAACTGCCATTCAATGCCGAACGGCTGTAACTCCACGGATTCCTCTTTTACACAGACTTTTCTGAATGCGGCGGGTTTTTTGTATTTAAGACTTGGCTGATAGTGTAAAAGTGAGGTGTTAATGTTGAGTCACTCTGGACCAAACGCAAGCACTTTGGATAAATAGTGCAGTATTATCAGAAACCATTACGTAAAGCCGTGTTCATTCATGTGCGCAGCTATGGACAGAAGGAAGTAAATAACTGCGTCAGTCGGTTCACCTGATTGGACCAACAGTGATGTCAGAGCCCTGTATAACGCAGAGAATTAGTTTACATTAGTGCTATATTTTGTACATATATATATATAGCACATAGTAAATATTTATTTGTACATATAAGTTAATCACATATTATTTTACATGCCTCTGAAGTATTCACAGTGTTTTTGTTGTGATTTTGTCCTTAAAGCACAAAAAATATTATGTTATGCTACTTCAAAACCAGTGTTGGGGAAAGTTACTTTTAAAAGTAATGCATTACAATATCAAGTTACTCCACAAAAAAGTAACTAATTGCGTAACTTAGTTATTTTCATTTAAAGTAATACTTGCATTACTTTTAAGTTACTTTTGCGTTACTTTTTCTTTCTTGGCTAAGCCTTGATCTCTTTCAGGCCTTTTTATGACTGAGAAGTTCTGCATTCAGAAATTGCATTTTCCATCGCAAAAATGTCGAGCTGACATCTCCGTTTCTGACTGTTCTTGCACAGGCGCGCATGCATAAAGTTTGCGTAATTTTACGTGACTATGTTCAGTTTAATTCAGTACATTATTTTTTATCCAATTAATTAAACTGAAAAGTAACTCGCATTTACAAAAAATAACTCGAATATTAATGTGAACATTTAAAAAGTATGCGTTACTTTACTTGTTACTTCAGAAAAGTAATATTATTACGTAATGCACGTTACTTGTAATGCTTTACCCCAACACTGTTCAAAATTGCACATTTTTAGGTGTTATTAAACATCTTGTTGATTTACGGTAAATCACAATGGACTTTAGTTGCATCTTAGTGTCCGAAAAGCCACCCATACCCTAATTCACTAATTTCTAGATTAGTTCTAATATTAGTCCACTTGGATGAGTGAATAGAAACGAGTGTGTGAATCCGGCCACAGAGCGCGCCGGGCGCCACCTTTTGTCAAGTCACGGTAGTTCATTTGGTACGCGCCTCACAGTCGAGAGGTAGCTGCTAGCCGTCAACTATAAATCGGTTGTTCACTCGTTATTCTGGTGTATTGTCGGATTAAAGGCGGGGTGCATGATCTCTGAAAGCCAACGTCAATATTTGAAATCACCTAAACAAACCAAAACCTAGTGCTTCTTTTAATAGACCCGCCCCACACATAAACAATGATGTCTGTTAGTAGACATGCTCCTTACTGCTGATTGGCTACAAGTGTGTTTTGGTACTCGGCCCGACTGCCTTTTCCAAGTGTTTTTCAAAAATCATGCACCCCGCCTTTAAACATGGGATTCACACGTTTTGCACATGTGAAAGCCATGTGTCTTTTTTGTATGGGTTAACACAGGCATCATTTATAAAATGCTGCGTAGAAATCATCCTAAATGTGTCATTTCTTAAAGCAACACTAAAGAGTTTTTTTTTACCTTAAAATAACGTTTCCAAAAAAGTTTCAGTCGTTCATCCACTCGAAACAGGGTGAACGGCACTTTCACATTGCAGCCCTCTATCGGTCAAAAGCGCACTAAAGAATTTTCCAACCGTCGGGTCGTGGTCCTGTAGTGAAAACTACAAAAACTTGCTTTACGGCAGACCTACAATCCAATCAGAGCCAGCTTTGCTGCAGTATTAGCCTACTATTAGGAATTGTCCATTACGACAGTGGTAATGGACAATTCCGCTTCCAACCTGTAGGGGGAGCAAAGAGCAAAAACTCTTTAGTGTTGCTTTAAAAATGCATATACGTGCACGTGTGATTCATAGAACGAACGTACGAACAGAAAACGCGCGTACCCCTTTCTTTTAGATGTGAAATCTACAGCAAATCATCTTGAACTTGTGCGCAGCTGAGCAGTTTCAGATCTCCGCCTTTAAACGATGCCGAATTAATGTCATCGACATATAAAATAGCACCTTTCAATGTTCAAATCCTTTTCAGGCAGCAAAAATGGCTTATACTTCGAAAAAACGTTTTTATAAATGTGAACCCCAGTATTGAATGGATGTTCAGATGTTACTAAAGAGCTGCTAAATGCTGTTTTACAATATATACGGTCAGCACTAAAACAATATTAAACTCATGAATTATGAATTAAGCGTGCATAAGTTATAAAATATTTGTATTCATGTAATGTAGACTTAATGATTGCTGTTTTTTTTAGTTCCCTAGGAGTTTTATCTGTTTTTATTTCGCTATATCAACAGTATTTTTAATCTTTTTTTGTATTCGTTTCATTTTTCAGCATATAATGTTCTCTTACTGCTCATTTAAGAACACTATAAATTTATTTACAGCATGGGGTTACGGCGCCCCTTGGTGGTCAGTGGTGGTATTACCGGGGGTCCTCCAAATGTTGTTTGAATTCAAAATCATTTTGGAAAAAAAATTATTTAGGAATCAAACAAAATGCATTAATTGGCTAATAATAAAATAACAAAACTTGATTAAAATTAAGGTACATTTAAAATGTTATATAGTACAATATGTGCCATTGTAAAAAATTAATTATATGAAGGTAACCATCCAGTCTTAATTTGATACATGTACTGAGGGTCCTTGCTCCCCCTTTCTATCCATTAAGAGGTCCTTGGCCAGAAAAAGTTTGAAGAGCTCTGATTTACAGTATACAGTTTGTTTGTTTACAATAATACAGTTTATACAATTTAAGTAATTTATTTAACTTTGCACTAAGCTCTGTTGAAAGAGTGGTACATTGTAACCCTTTAACCTACACAGGCAAATCAAAAACAATGACATAAATCTGTTAAAAGGTGGCATGAAAATAAGTAACATATCTAACTGCTTTTCTTTGCTACTTTTATTTATATTTGCATCCTGTACGGACATATTTTACATTGTTTGTGTCTTGTGCATATACTGTATAAGGAGTTAATGTTTATCATGTAGTGCTGCTTTTGTTTTCAAATTGTTTAAGCAGTTTATAAAGATTTGTATGATACAGCAGAAAACAAGGAAGCCACAGACGGTAGCTGCTGTAAGGTTGCTGTAATACACAGTGATATTAAAAGGGAATGTGATAGATAACAATAATGTTTATTTCATATTAGTGCATCGTTATATATTTTATGTATCACATTAAGCTGTAAACTTCATTGTATCTGTTTTTTTCATGCCAGCTGCCTTGGGAATGTTTCTGATTCAGTGTTGTCCTAATTTCCCAGCCATAATTTGATAAGAAATTGCATGCTAAAAATGTCAGCCTGCAGATTTCTTCTCTTTTATACTACAGTTCCCTACTATTTAAATACACATATATATTTATTAACTGATCTCAGCTGTTGTACTTTACAAGTGTTACAAAAAGTCGTTTTTTCTCCAGTAGTTAACAGAAAACACGGACCATGCATGTCCTAATCTTGCCAAATGTGTCAGAGACCCATGTTTACATTTGCTGGCTCCTGTTTTTTGGATTGTGCTGAATAATACACAAACTTATACATTTTGTACAATATCTGTACGAACGTTGAATGAATCAATAAATGCTGCATGCAGCCAGAAACAATGTGGCAGTATTCGAACACCAATTAATAATGCAAGTACTATTATATTTTGTTTATTAATCTTAATATGGTCATATTAAATGTTTTTTTCTAATTACAAGATTAAGATGTTTTAACATAGATGATTTATTTGAATGATTGTTTGTTGGTTTCATTTTAAAGGTCAGCGTCAACATCATGTCCCTTTTAGTCATGCAAAATTTAAGTCCTATTTAAATGGGAAAAGACAGATAGGCTTTCTCTAAAATCACATCGGTAAATCACAGTTGAACAACATATTTCCAAACAACAATTAAACCTGACATCAACTGTACCATAGCTTGTGTTTCTTAGTCTGTTAATAAAACACAATTTTAGTTTCAGCTACACTGTACAAAAATTCCGTAGAAATTGCAGCTTGGTTGCCGGTAATTCACCGCAGATTTAAATTTATGATTTTTACTGGTAACATTTTGTTTAAAGTTAAATGAACATTAAACATTTACAAGTCTTTGTCTTTACAGAGTAAAACAAAACAAAAAAATAGCATCAAGCAAAACATTCTGGGAAACAAAAAACAGAAAAAGGTTGATGATGATTTCTGGTTCCCAGAATGCTTTGCATGAGGCTGTTATTGTATAGTTTTATTCTGTAAAGATAAAGACTTGTTAATATTTAACCCATTTCAGCCCACCGGCAACTACAGGTATAGTTGCCACAGTGCATAGTTGTAATTTTCCTTTTTTTCAGAATTTTTTAGATGTTATCCATGTTTTATTTCTCAATGACATGCAAGCTAACAATCCAATAAAGGATTTAAAAAAGAATGGTATTTATCTCCTTCCTGTCACATGAGGCTGTCAACTTCTTACCTCTTCTTCCAAGAAACATGGCGAAGGCAAACCCTCCCAAAGAAAGGTAATTTTCATTTTACTAACAAGTATTTTTTGTTGACATTTATGTATCTACATAATCATGAAGGTCTCTAGAGTCATCCAAACAAAACAAATCTTACAAGAGATCTATAGTTTTTTATATACTTAGTCAAAAGTCCAAGCGGCAACTATAGTTGCCGGTGGGCAAATGCCTTGTAAGTACATATATCATGGGGAAATGGTGTATACTGTGTCAATAGGTAAATAATCAATGTTATTGGTCTTTTTAGTGCTTTTTTCTTTCATAATATCATACCTAAAACCCTTTAACTAACATATCTACTGTCCATTAGACCTTAATTTGATAGGGAATAAAATCCATTCATACTGGTCATTTAAAGAGGGAGACAGAGATCTCCTCTTCTTCCAAAGACTGGTTGCCCATTTTATTGATTTATTTTCATATTATTTTCATTAAAGGACAACTCTGGTGAAAAATGAACCTAGGGGTAATTAACACATGGTGACCGAGTAGATCGTTCTCTGGGATGCGTTTTCATGATAATCGAATGTAAAGAGTTTTTTATCAATAAAAACAGATTAGCGTATAGCGCTAGTATATGGGGCAAAGAGTAAGTACAAGTAAATCGCTACCACTAACAAGGCTCAAAATAGCCTCACACTACCACAGTAGCATAATGAGGGTCCTTACATGCAAACCGAAGCATTGAGAACTTTGTAAGTGTACAAACAGTTTAATAAGAAGCTACTTTATAAAGACAGCACAGTACACGTATTCAGATAGCAGACATCTTGAAAAACCGACTCGACAAGTTGAGCCACGAACGATGTGCTAAGTGATATGAACTTAGTGATATGAACTGATTTGGAGCTGACATATGGTCCGTTGTTTCTGGAAGAAAGCACTGAATGCAACAGAGAAAATAAATAAATACAAATAATAATAAAAAAACCTGAACAAGTCACAGTTTGTATCACTTAGCACGCGTCATCTTTAAAAAAGCATTCACATAAAATGTCCAGTAATTGTACTTGTCCCGCAATAGTTATTTTGTCTAGAACAAAGCACTCACATACCTCATATGGGTAATATACTATTGCAGCAATAGGTAGCCTGTCTGGAACCGAGCGTTTTTAAACTACAATACTGCATGACACTTGCGTTTCATGCGGCCGGCCCCTACGCTAATAAGATTCTGTTTCTCTCTCCCTGTCTCGTCCTCGACCACGAGGACAATGGGACAAACAGACCCATTTCCTGTTGCTGTGAAGGTCATCACACCACTGATCTACTGGCTGTCCTTCAACGTGATGCCCAGCCGATGCGCGACCACCGGCTGAACCAGTTTAATCCGCTTACCCGCCTCCTATCCCTACCCTGTTTATATATATATAAAAATATATATATTAATTTCTCCCAAGGGTTTTTGTCCTTCTAGGAGTTTTTCCCACAGGGTTTTCTCCTAGGGGGTTTTCGTCCCCGAGAGAATCAGACAACTTTGGCTTAACTTAGCACTTTACTGTATACGTTACATTATTAATACGCTCGCTTGTACGGTTTATCCTTAGCTGCTATATTCTACTTCTTATATTATCTATTGATTTTCTGTGTTCTCCTTTACATCTACTCATGTAAATCTGCTTTGCAACAATTAACAATTGTGAAAAGCGTTATATAAATAAAATTGAATTGAATTGAACAAGAGATTATAAGCTAGATGCATTTTTATTTGGGGGGGGGGTCGCATCGAATGTTCTTGGACTGTTATACATAATAAATGTGTTTATGAATAAAGGTTGATCTGTTGAAAGCCGTTATTTTGAGTAAGATGCCAAATGTATTAAAATTTGACATTAAAGGGGTGCATACAACATTTTACGTACATTCAAATACGATTTTCAAAAAAATAAAAATGGGGAAAATAAATGCAGAACATGTTTACAGAGGACACTATTAACACAATTATATGCATGAAACCATTCAGAAAAATTTGGGCACAAATAGGTTAAAATGTATTTAACTTTGAACAAACTCTTGCCAGTAAATAACACAAATGTCAATCCACGGCAAATCACCGGCAACCCAGCTGCAATAACATTGTAATTTCCACTGAATTCCCTTACAGCGACTGCGCATGCGCACAGGTCGTCAAGGCACTCTGGCTGCATCCGAAACATGAAGGCAGCTCCGAGAAACACATTCGGATAGACTTCATAGGCAAACAAACTCAAAATTAAAGTTTTACTATAGTAATGCAGGACTGTGAATAGCCCTTATTATCAAATGACGATGTTTATTACTGCTTAGCTAAAATTCTGAAAATGTTACTGTAAAAGTCCTCAAAAGCATAAAGTAAATGAATCCGTGAATCGGAGTATAAATTGGGATTATTTTCAGTAATGAACTAATCAAGGTAATCATTCACACACACACCTAGACTTTTTTAATCTCAGTCATTGTTTTGATGAACAGCGTTGTAAAAATTTTGGCACAGTCAATTAAAACATGAAATGGTGGATAATAATGGCAATAATTGTTTTTGTTCACATATTCATTTCTAATCATGATTCATGAACTTACAAGACGAGCTACTACAATCAAGACGACTCCCTTGGTCGATCTGGTCCAAACCTCTTAATCCTTAATTTATACTCCAGCGTGGTTATGAGACTCTGAGAACGATCCAATCACATGAGGTCAAAAACATAAAAAACTATATTGATTTGCTAACAATAAATGTGGGAGGGTTTGGGGCACCGAAGTGAACGTCCTACCGAAGTGAATCCCAAATTACTGCATTCTTTTAAACCACAGTGCCTCAGTTATGTGAGGTGTTCGGCTTCACAGAGTTGCATGGATTGGCGGGGTGGACTAAAGCCGCATTCACATTACAAGCTACTTTGTCGCTGTGTGTCGCTTGTCACTTTCATCAAGGTTGTTAGGGGGCGTTTCTAAATCTGGTTGCCATAACGTCCGAGTAACGTCCACTCCAGTAGGCTAACTGACCAGAAATGGATGACTTGAATTATACTGCTTTGCTCTCGTTGGTAGTCGCTCCAGAAAGTCACTCATTTGCATAAAGTTAAACTTTTTTCAACTTTTTCGCGCGACTGTACACGCCCCATCCGGTCGCCAACTCTCACTGTCGCCCGAAGATGCCAAGCTTCAAATGAAATCAATGAGATTGCGTGGCTCTGCTACTGCTAGTCGCTGCGTTTTCGTGATCGATCATCGATGCCACGTTCGAGTACTCGAGCAATCGATTACTCGTGCTCATCCCTACATGTAAGTGTCATAAACTTTTGTTTAACACAGAGCTTGAGAAAAATGAATGGGCTTTTTGCAAGGGATCCAGTATCCAACTTCTGTCTTAGCCTTCAAAAATATGTCATCTCTGCGGCACTCTATTAAAGGCGGAGTCCATGATGTTTGAAAGCAAATGTTGATATTTGAAATCACCTAAACAAACACGCCCCTACCCCAATAGAATCTGGACCTTCTGTTGATAGACCCGCCCCACACATACGCAACCCGGCATTTGATTTGATTTGCTATAAGTGTGTTTTGGTAGTCGGCCCGTCTTCTTTTCCAATGCGTTTTTCAAACATCGTGGACTCCGCCTTTAATAGGCTGCGCCGAGCGCTCTAAAAGGCTGCCTTTGGAGGCATGTCTGAATCCAATGTTTGATTTACTTCCTGTCTCCTGAGATACCTTCATAATCTTGTCCTACAATTCTACGCATGGGCGTGCGCTGGAAATGCAATGTGTCGAGCCTGGTCAAGTTCAAAAAGATAAAATGGCGACCAAAAGCTGCTGGATCATAAATTTAGTGTTTTTACACCTTTTGATTGCATTTCTAGTAATTTCTTAGTGTTGTAGTTTATGAAGGCTGTGAAAATGAGTTTCCCAGAGCTGCCTTCATGCCGCCAAAGTCATTCACGAGGCAGCTGCATAACCTTTTGGACACAGCATAGTGACAGAGGCCATTCCTCAATCTGAAGGCTGCAGCCTATTCTTCTTACTTAAACGTAAATTGTTATCTTTTAACTATAAATCTAATTCTTAGTTAAATTAAATAAACCAGACTTGATGACGTATGCAGTCTGCATATGCGACCTCCGCAGCCTTCAGATTGGGAAACTGCCAGAAACGCTCAAACTTGTTATATTCAACATCTCTGACAGTAGACAGATCTTCTACATATGTCAACTTCACATATTTTACATCATTTCATATTTTATCTTGAATTATCTTGTTTATTTCGAAGAAGCAAAAAACAACCACAGTTTACCGACTCTGTCCTTGTTGTTTAAGTTTATGTTTGTTTATTTGTGTCTGTCTCCACCTGTCTCGTGTCCAGCGCCCATGATTTTGCACCACCTCGTGAAGCAGATCTATGTACGTGTATTCGTTCCCCAAAAGCAGACTGTCATCTTTTGGAGAACCTCCAGCAGGATGAACTCTCGGGTTATCACACACCTGAGCTCTCGCCGGGTCCTCCGCTCGCCTGGACTGCTTCCTCGAGTCGCTTTTCTCAACTCGCCGTCTCTTTTTCTGATCGCTTTGCATTTTCTCTATGTCATCTGCGTGGTTTCTCTTCTCTCTGGTAGCAGGGTTCGAGTTGCCGCCACTAGATGATGCACGGAGGACGGTGAAGAGTTCAGAGGAGACCTCACTTTCACCCCCTGGTGAGTTCTTGGAAAAGATGTCGGATAGGATGCTTGACTCAAAAGCTTCTTTCTTTGATACGATCCTTGCATCGATCTGTGGTGAAATATTACCAGACAAGGACTCTTGGGCATTGAATGACCCAACGTTTCTCCAGTAAGTGTCTCCATCTATAGTAACTCTGACATCTTCTTGTGGGAGTGAGTTTTCTGGTAAAAACTCAAGAGCATTGAACTCTCTGCCAGTTGGGATGGATGTGGGGCAAACGCTGTGTTGAAACTGCCTGCAACCGGTTACAAATATTATTTTGGGAAAGACATTAAGGACTTGCTGGTTTTGAATCCACTGCTTCTTCCATTGGACCGCAGTTGGTGGCCAAGTCAGAACGCGTCGGATGGGTCTTAAAGCTCCAGATCTGGTGCCACCTGTAGGAGTGCTTTGTTTAACCACAGAGCTCTGCTTTTCTGGATCAGCACCGATGGTGAGATACGGCAAGTTCTCAACGTTCTCCACAAACTCTTCCTGTGAAACAGCTTGGCTGCTTTCTGCATTTTGAGATGTTGCATTATTTTGGTGTTCCTCGCGAGTCATCACCTCATTCTTCACAAAACTGTGTGGAGCTTCTTTATCCATGCTTGTCCCAGCTTTAGCCCCATCAGTCTCCAAACTGTTTTCTCGGAGCCATCCATCACATGACCTGTGCGTGTCCGTGGAGTAACCGACAACATCTTTTAAGCTTGTATTCTCTTCACCTTCTTTCCCCATTCGTCCATCCTTCTCCTGGTGCTCCGCCTCCTCACACACATTATGGTTAACTCTCACATTTTCCTTCTGCTGTTCTGATGCCATGCATCCATCATAATACTCATCGCTCTTCAATGCATCGAATTCCTCGGCAACCTCCATCTGTTTGGTAAATAACTCCGTCCTGCAGAGGATCGGACCGGCTGAGCTCACACGTTTAATGGGTTCTCTATTTTGATAAATCCCTGATGAGTAAATGTGGTAGATCTGTGACGTCATCTCATCCCCCACTACCGCTCGGTGAGTCCTCAGTAACATCCCTGTTGTGGGTATTTGTGCCTGTTCAGGAATTTCCGATTTGACTCTTTTGCTATTCTTCTCAGCCTTTTTTCCGGTATTCACGCTTTTGGTTTTCTCCAGAGAAGGTTTTACAGTCTGTAGATGTTTCCGCTCTCGTTTCCTATGATACAAGACTGAAAGGACACAGATGACGAGTACCAGGGCGCAGAGTACCACTGGTTAAGAAGGTTAGTCATTAACAAGTTTAGTAAGAAGTAATGTAAGGTAATAAATGAATAGCGCTTACCAATTAAACTGATTAAAGTTGAAGGTCGGATAGTAAATGGTTTGGTTATACTGGCAGATCCTCCAATGGCAGGGCTCGTGGTGATAGCGTTGGGGTCTTCGTTTGTTTGACTCACTGTTGTTAGGGTCTTACATTCTTGCACCTGCCATACTGGTTTGCCTTTTAATTTGGGAGGGCTGCTGCAGCACACCAGCATCTCATTCTCCAACAGAGAGACGTTCTGAAGACCTGAATGTATTCATCATCACCTTCACTATTATACATTTAAAGCCATTTCAAATAAAAAAGGGTTTTCTTTAAAGTTTAAAGGACAGCTTCCCCAAAAATAAAACTATCATCTCATTGATTTATGCTATTCAAACTTTAAAGTTTCACATTCATTAACTTTAGTTAAAGGGATAGTTCACCCAAAAATGAAAATGTTGTCATCATTTACTCATCTTTATGTTGTTATGAGTTTCTTCCTTCTGTTTATCACAAAAGAAGATATTTGGGACAATATTTGTAACAACGTAGATCGGGGCACCATTGACTTATAGGAAAAAAATAATACTATGGAAGTGAATGGTGCCCCAACCCAGTGATGGAGTACTCGAGTCCTGGACTCGGACTCGAGTCCGACTCGAGTCACTATTCTTTGGACTCGAGTCCGACTCGAGAATCCATTCTCTGGACTTGTGACTCGACTTGGACTCGCGGATTGATGACTCGTACTTGGACTCGGACTCGAGGATATATACAATCGGACTTGAGCATTCATCACTTTGTTTTTGACTAAATATGTTATAAAAAATTATATAAGGTGTTACACTTTTCCTGTTTCGTGCCCAAGACCGCGATCTCCCTTCACAGACACTGCTACCTCTCGCTCTCTTTGCTTGACAACACACTCACTGACGTCACTAACTTTTACGCTCGTGCAATGCATGATGCATGATTCGCGGGCTAAATGTTCACATTTGTAAAATGCAGAAAGACGTGCCCCGGATCGTGAAGTTCGCCTACGCGAATTTTGCTTCTAATGCTGGAAAGAGCAGCGCTAAATGTTGTGTGCGTAGGAAAAGACTGGGACAAACTCAAACTTTAACAGACACCTGTCACGGATGCACCCAGAAAAGTAAGTAAAATGCTTTCCATTGCCTAACGTTTTTTTTTTTCAAAAAAATATTACTGACTAATGCATATATAACAAACAGAAGAAGCTAGGGTTAATGTATGTCTGGTTCAGATTACAGCATTTTTTTTTGTCTGTTGATACCTTAAAAAGAGTAACTAAACCCTAATCCAAGTTTTTTTAGTTACTGATCTGCAAGAATGCTGGTTTATTAGTGCTATTCATTGATTTTGATGTACGTTTTTTGACATTTGGATATAAAGTGTTTCAATACTACAATATATGGTGTAAAAACGTCTGAGTGCTGCCCTCTTCAGGTTGAACGGTGGCTACTGCAGTTGAATTTTCCTATTTGATGTTGGGTCCAAAAAATGACTCGAAAATAAATTGTTTTTTTAAAGAAAATCATTTCAGGATGTTTTCTTAATGGACTTCAATGCCAACTCAGTTGTTTGTTCTTGTTTCCTTAAAAAAACAAAATGCAGCATGATTAAAGAGTAACTAAACCCTAATCCAACTTTTTTTTAGTTACTGATCTGTAAGAATGATGGTTTATTAGTGCTGTTCATTGATTTTAGTAATTTTTTTGACATTTGGATATAAAGTGTTTCAATACTACAATATATGGTGTAAAAACGTCTGAGTGCTGCCCTCTTCAGGTTGAACGGTGGCTACTGCAGTTGAATTTTCCTATTTGATGTTGGGTCCAAAAAATGACTCGAAAATAAATTGTTTTTTTAAAGAAAATCATTTCAGGATGTTTTCTTAATGGACTTCAATGCCAACTCAGTTGTTTGTTCTTGTTTCCTTAAAAAAACAAAATGCAGCATGATTAAAGAGTAACTAAACCCTAATCTAACTTTTTTTAGTTACTGATCTGTAAGAATGATGGTTTATTAGTGCAGTTCATTGATTTTAGTAAGTTTTTTGACATTTGGATATAAAGTGTTTCAATACTACAATATATGGTGTAAAAACGTCTGAGTGCTGCCCTCTTCAGGTTGAACGGTGGCTACTGCAGTTGAATTTTCCTATTGGATGTTGGGTCCAAAAAATGACTCGTGACGTAAGCAGGTTCAAGCTTACCACGCCCTTGTTACGATCTCACCACACACTTGGTACGAGCTTAGTTCGCCCCCTCTATCTGTTAGGATCTGCCCACTTTTCTAGCATTTTTCAAATATTGCCAGTGGGTGGAGTCAGGCTCTGACCAGGGGTTTAGTTACGCTTTAAACATTAAATTTGTAAATTTTCTACACTATTTCTCAATCACAAGTTTACAACAATGGAAGTACACACATGCTTTTGATGGCGTTGTAAAGTTGCAAAGTGTGTTGCAAAGTGTATATGTCAAATCAGTAAATAAACTCCCTTTGCAATCGTAAAAGTGGTGTCATTTCTGTTTAATGTAGAACCTCTTTAATACATTTTATCGGACTCGACAGTTGGTGACTCGACTACAACACTGCCCCAACCTTGGGTAAACTATCCCTTTAATGAAGGGATGTAATTTTATATGATAACAAATACAGTTAAAATTTTATTTAAAGGCAGGGTGCATGATTTTTGAAAATCACTCTGGAAAAGGGAGTTGGGCCGGGTACCAAAACACACTTGTAGCCAATCAGCAGTAAGGGACATGTTTACTGACTGACATTGTTGCCTGGGTTGGGTATGTGTTGGGCGGGTCTATCAAAAAATTCTATTGGGGTAGGGGCGTGTTTGGTTAGGAGATGTCAAATATCAACATTCACTCAGCTTTCAGAGATCATGCACCCCACCTTTAATTAAATAATATTTTGTCATTAAGACGTTAGCAAGATATTTAAAGTATGAGATGGAAATTGATGTATACCTCGTAAGAATTCGGCAAAGTCGTGTACAGAGCATGAGCAGTCCCATGGGTTTCCATCCAGACGGATCTTTGTGGCATTAAGAGGACGCAGCACATCAACGCTCAGATTTGTCAGGTTGTTGTTGGACAGATCCAGTTGTCTTAGTTTACTCGTACTGATAAAACTACTCGGGGTTATAGTGTGAATTTGATTCCGAGACAAGTTTAAAGTGAGCAGGTTTGTCATCCCAAAAAGTGAACTATGATCCAGCATAGTTATTTTATTATTCGACAATCTGAGGGTTTCAAGGGAATCAGGGTGGCTGAACCATTCTAAAGACACATCAGAAATATGGTTGTCATCCAACAGAAGAGTTTTTAGGTTGTGGAATTTATCAAAAGTTCGTGGAGCCACTGCGGTGACCTTGGCTTGTGTAATTTTCAAACTGATGACAGAGGTCAGATTTGTACTGTTAAAAATAGATAAGTCGATTTCTCCTAAATCACTCGTAAAGAGGATCAAAGAGGTCAGGCCAGCAGGATAACCTATAGGAGAAAGTGTCACAAGAAATGTTATTTTTTAAAACAGTTTAAGTCCGATATTAAATGTGTTCTCAGTTTGTCATACTACAGAAACATTTGCTATTAACCTCCCAGACAAATATTATGGTAACACTTTACTTAAAGGGGTGTTCGTAAGACTGACATGACACCTTCATAATCATGACATGTGCCATCAACATAAAGGAGATTTTATGTCATTAAGTGTCATTGTTCAACTATGTCATTTTTAATGCAAAGATGACATTGTTTGAGATGTCTTTGTTATGACAACTAGACCATAACTAATTCATTATAACTTGTCATGACAACTTGACATTACCAAGACAACATAACTGACCACTTTTTTACCAGAGTGATACAAATTGAATTTGTTATTAAAATGTCATTAAGTGTTAAAACTTTGTCAAATAGTTTTATAACAGCATCATAAACTGATTTACCTAAAATTAATTGAAAACAGTACAATAATGGGTTTAGCCATCCAGTGTTGGGTCCATATCGCTGGAAAAATAGTAAATTACATTAAATTAATGAAATTTAATAAAGGTTTCATTTCAGAACCCTCTTTGTGAGGAAGATTAAGTTCTGTTAGTTATCAGTTTTTTATTTATTGTGCACATACATAAAGGAACAGTATGTAGGATTGTGGCCAAAACTGGTATTGCAATCACAAAACTTGTGGCTAAAACTGGTACTGCAATCACACAACTGGTGGCCAATACACAACATGACAACATAAACATCAGTTGAGGGCTGCAACTCCTCTTTTTATATGACAATATCCTGGCCAGACCACTGTTGTCAGTGATATAAGTATTTGAAATGAAAATGATTTCTTAATGTCTAGTGACATATCAGGGCCATGTATTGGTTTATGTCAAGTTGTCATAACAAAGACATTTCAAACAATGTCATCTTTGCATTAAAAATGTCATAATTGAACAAATGGCAATTAATGACATTGTCATAGATGTGCAAAAAATCTCCTTCATGTTCATGACACGTGTCATGTCATGATTATGAAGGTGTCATGTCAGTCTTATGAACATCCTTCAAGTAAAGTGTGTTACCAATATGATTTACGTTTAAAAAAACGTAAATAAAATAAGTTATTAAAGTGCCCATATTATGAAAAACTCACTTTTTCTGGGTTTTGGGGTGTTATTTTGTGTCTCTGATGCTCCCACACGCATACAAACTTGGAAAAAAATCCATCCATGCTGTTTTGAGTGAGATACACGTTTCTGAATGTCCTCTGCCTTGAGTCTCAGATTGTGCAAGTTCAAACTCAGCTCCGTTGTTACGTAACTAACCGTTTCGTCACATTCAGTTTGAATTTTCCCACCCACCACCCCATTCCTGGTCCCCACCCACCAGGGAGCTAGAGAGAGCACAGAGCAGTCAGTCACTTCGCTGATACCCTGCTGTTATCATGTCTCACTGAAATAACAGCGCTATTTGGATATTATGGATTATACTCCCGCCTACTTTTAAAAACAAAGTTTTAACGCGTGGTTATTGGAACCCGGAGTAATCTTATATACAGTGTGTAAATACCCATCAGATTGTAGGCGATAAGACCTTCATGCGAAATCTGATGTAAACAACAGACTATGTATCTATATTTCACGGATTATACGCATTTGTGGACAAAAATGGTCATTGGATGTATTTTATTGGACTTTCATGGATCATTCACACATCTGAAACAGACTGGATTCGATTCGCGATCGTTGTATCAACACAAAAGGTAAGAAGTCACGTTATATTTTGCATGTTGTCATCTTCTGTCACAAAATACTACATTTATGATGCTAGAGCATCTGTATCTCAAAACAGAGATCATACATTGATACTAATCCCATAAATTATACCTTTTAAATGTATAGTGATGTTAAAATTGGTTGTAAACAGTAGGCTATAGATATTTTTGCAGGCTAGATAGTTTACAGCGTGGTTTCGAAAGTTAAAAAAAATATTTAACGGGTTTATTTTACAATTCTACAAGAACTAAGTAATAGTGCTTTGCCAAACTAAAAGCTTTTTGCCAAACTAACCGAGACCGGGCCTTTCCGCCCCGGCTTTTCTGACGAGGCTAACCCCCGAGCCTCTTATAACTTTACGGTCCGGACCTCCTGCTAGCTTCTAGCAATTAGCACGCGGTCCACAAGAAGTATACTCCCCCCGCCGGGTCTTAATTTCTGTAATTTGCGAAAATAATGCATTTGAAAATGTTTTATAACGGGAATATGTTAGCATTGTCCAGGGAAAACGAGTGTATTGTTGAAACATCACAATTGACTCTGGAATCATTGTGTGTCATGAGTTTCTTCTCCTGTAGTGTACTTATTAGTGATACTTTTCTGCATGATTTGTCTGTTGGCAACTAGGGGTGTAACGGTACGCAAAAATCACGGTTCGGTGCGAACCCCGGTTTTGAAGCCACGGTTCGGTTCATTTTCGGTACAGTAAGGGAGAAATGCAAACATTAATCTGCAGGTTGTTTATTACTATAAACTTTTTTTTACAATTTGTTTACACTTTTTTAAACACTTTTTATTAAAATATAACATATAAAATATATATAAAATGAAAAAATAATAAATAAAATACTACTGCAAAGTTCTTTTTTTTACATTATTTTATAACAGAAGGTAACTCTTTTCTTAACCTTCTCTTAAACTTTTTCTACTAAAACCTTGAACTAACAAATTCAATTCCTGAATACATTTATGAACTATTAGCCTACATTTTTGCCACCAAAAGTTTTCTGTTTTGATTTATTTTGGATTGTTTAACTCACAGTATTGAATTGGCTATGTACCATCTCTGTATAAAAATAATATTACTGCTCTATGTGTAACTGCATAGCAAGCAACATGATGATATACTTATTATACACTCATTTTGAGATTAGTGAGTTGCATACCTAGCCATCTTTGATCTTTTGCATGTTTCTCCTAATCTTTGCTTGTGTCGTCAATGTAAGCTGTAACGAACCCCTCCGCAGCTGAGTGACAGCTGAGTAAGCCCGGGTTACAGCTCTTCTCTGTCCCGACCAGCTGATCGCATTGTGACAATGATATGATTGACGTGATGTGCAGATGAAAAATCTGATCACGCATTCCTTATTCTCGCTGTCACAGAAAGCGCGTCTCTTGAATGCGTAGCAACGAAAGACGCGCATCCTCTCACGCACTTTTGAAAGAACAAAGCAGCGCGTTGACACGCGTTTAACATGTGCTTTTAGATACGACACGTAAACGTTTACATCAATAATCAAACGTATATACATCTAAGTAAATAAAAATCTTTCTGCGGGCCGAATTATGTTATATGTTTGACAGAAGACTTGCGCTGAACGCGGAGACTTCCGCCACTTAATATGTTCGTGCGGAAACGCACGTATTATGTTCCGCACAGGCGCACACAAAATGCAATGCATTCGGCCTTTCGGTGCACGTGTGCACCGTGCCGAAAGCCCTGAACCGAAACGGTCCGGTTCGAATACACGTACCGTTACACCCCTATTGGCAACATAAACCGTTAATAATAATATATAATAATAACACAGTATGGTCTGTACTGCTCACGATATCACTATGCACGCGCACATGACGTTAGTAGTGGGGCGTGATCAAAGGAGCAGCAGCTCATAAATATGTAATGACTAGCTCAAAACAGCACAATCTGAAATGCCCTGAAACAGAGGCTCCAAGAGATGGGTGACAATCTTTTCCTACAAGCTATTTTGAGCAAACAACTTTTGAAACATGCTTTATGGAACTCATACACCTATTTAACTTGTGGAAAAGCAGTCATAAGATGGGCACTTTAAAATCTTTGGAAAACAGGCAGGAATCTTTGCTCTCAAACACTCGGGGCGTGTTCGCTGTCGAAACCACACCCACTGGTGGGAATGCTGCAGTCTCTTTCAACTTTTAAATATCACTACAACTTGAATACTCGCGATTGTGTTGGGGCGGGGCCATGCTCGGTGGCTCCATTGCATCATTGAGCCACAGTTTTAGCCCCGCCCAATAATCTTGACTACAGAAGTGTGTAAAACCTGTTGATGATCCATCATGCATTTTATTTTAAAGTTGATATATTAACCCTGCTTGTGAAAACCCAGCACAAACGTCTTTTTTGTGATTTACCATTTTCTACATAAATTCATCACACATAATGTAAAGCACATTCTGTGAAAATATAACCTTTATCTTTAACATTGATTAAGTAAGATTATGTCAAAGATTAAAACTGATGTGAAATCAATAAATCAAATCAAACTTTGATGCTCCTAATCTCATTATTATTGTGATTATGAGACCAATCCTGGTCCTCGAGGACCCCCTCCTAGAATGTTTTGATGCCTCCTTATTTAACACATCTGATTTAACTCATCAGCTTGTTAAGAAGACATGTTTACCACTTTGGAAGGAGGCTGTTAAGTTGAATCAGGTGTTTTAAATAGGGAATTAATTAAATTTTCTGGGAGGGGGTCCTCGAGGACCAGGATTGGGAAGCACTGCTTTAACCTATTTTATATAGAGGATAATAAATATCTTTTTGAATTTTGTTGCAATAACAAGTAGGCTATGTTCCATTTTAATGCAAACATTAAAACAACACGCCAATCTGTTAATCTTACCTGTTGGTATCTCCTTGCAAACATAGTCCGTGTCTGTATGTATGCAGGATTGAAACCATGCCACATTTATGCATCGGAAAACCATCAAAATAAGAAGAGCTATAGGCAGGAAGAAAAAGAGCATCCATTTAACATCATATTTAAGAAATTGTAAAATCAATAAAAAAATCAAATAGCATTGAGACTCACCATGCATATTGAAAAATATCAATGTCTTCAATGTCTAATGTCCCCCGAATACCTGAACGAAAGAGCCACCCGCTGTGCTTAAACTACCAGTTACCAGGTTACAAATGTGTCTATAGTGGTTTGTCAAGGATACAGATGAACATGCAGTGCAGTGTTCCAGTTGGGCGATGCTGAGACGGCCTTCACAAGATGCCCAATAATTAAACCACCAACACGCTGGAAAACTCACAATAACCCAACACCACTAAAGTTAGTGGTTTCTGATCAGATCTTTACATTGAACACTTGTAAATATTTTGTGACATTCAGATGCAAAACCCTCGAAGTACATCTAACATGTTTTCTTCTAAATAAACATTTTATCAGGCTCTTATGTTAAGGTTTAGTAATTTAACTTTAATGGAAATGAAAATGTTATTAGTAATTGAAATGCCTTATTTAAAGGCGGGGTGCATGATCACCTAAACAAACACGCCCCTACCCTAATAGAATCTGGACCTTCTTTTGATAGACCCGCCCCACACATACACAACCAGGGAACAATGTTGATCAGTAGATTCCCCCCTTACTGCTACAAGTGTGTTTTGGTACTCGACCCGACTCCCTTTTCCAAAGTGTTTTTTTTTTCAAAAATCATGCACCCCGCCTTTAACAAATTTGACTGTCTTTCGCTGCAAAATCCTCTTAAGTGCGTGCAAGCTTTTTTGGCAAAAACCTACACTTAGACAAGACACAAGACATAATAAACAGTTGCAAAATCACTAAAGATGCAACTAGAAATATTGCAAATGATAAAAGTCAGAATGTAAAAAGAATTAAGAAACTGAACCACACAATAGGGGGCGCTGTGATGCATGTAACTTGGGTCTGAATGTGATCCATTGTCATTTTGCACCCTGTAGTCCATCCAATTGATCTTTTGTGCAATTTGCTGAAAAATCGGCATGGCGTTTAGAGGATTCTGCCAACAAAGCAGTATTTCTAAATGTAATTTAATCAGTATTTAAAGGCGGGGTGCATGATCTCTGAAAACCAATGTTGATATTTGGATTGGAAGGGGAAGTATTTGATGTAAGAAATTATTTGATGACAGGCTGTTGAATTATTCTAAAATAATGCACACCCAAGGTGGTAATGCCGTTAAAAATAATTCAAAGGACCGGAAGACAATTATTCCGCTTTTACCATGGTTAACACAGACATTGCTCTGGTGTTTATTTTAAGACATTTGACAGTTCAGGTGTGTGTTTTACAAATAATCAACACCCGTGGAACATCTCTTAACCAATCAGAATAAAGCATTCAACAGCCCCGTGATATAAGAATGTATAATACGTGCCGAGAGCATTCGATCAATATCATAATCTCATTTTTAACGGAGACGGCTTTTAGCGGCTTTTGCATCTGACCTCATCATTTGTTACTTTGAGGCAAACCTTACTATCATGCGCGTAAAATGCTAAACAAAAGTGGGTGAGAGATGAAAACATCAACAATGAAACAAAAAATGAGAATGAATTGATTTACTTGAAATATTTATTATTCTCAAGAGTCAATTAAAATAAATAATGGTATGGTAAAGAAATCAAAATGAGCAAGAATGGGAAGTAGTTAAAAAAATAAAGAGGGAAAAAAGTGACCGACATCATTACAATCTTTTAGTTATAAAAACACACATAATATACAAAACTGCGATTAAAAATTAAACAAAATGCAGCGATGTGTAAACAAATCTAGCATCTATAATTTGGAAACAGTAGTTTAAGAGCCACGAAGGGTCTGTAGAGTTGACTCTACTCTGTATTACTAGTGTTTGCCAAGCGAGTACCTTTATCTGTCAAAATCAAGAGCGAAATGATTTAGAGTAAAGCCCTTTAAAATTCGACCCCATCGAGCGAAACCGTTAAAGTGCATACGTGCAAAACTCAATTGATCTGGGCACCAAATGAGGCTTGCTTGAGTGTTCTCGAACATCTACGAATAAAGACGTAGGCAGTGTTGACACTTTTCTCCGAGGAATGTTTTCAACCGTGGTAAATAATTAGACAGCGACAGCACGGCAGATAACCGATTATGAATATATTAAATACTGTCATTCAAATGCTGTACAGCGTTTACTCTTCATAACAGAGCATGCTGCTCTCTTGCGTGAAAGCTCCAGTGCCAACATCAACATGGTTACATTGCATGAAAATAAAGCACTAAAACATTATAAGTGCACCACAGTACAGACTTGTCCATTGTGGAGAGGTCAAGAGAACCGAAGAGAAGACAGCTGACGTGAATCCGCATCTCCTGGACCATCCCCAAAACTGGGCTACAGCCGATTTGCTCTTTTAAAGTGACAGTACCACAAAGCACGAAGGCCAAAAGTACGCATACTCTGGATTGTCCCGGTGATGACGGAGGAGAGCAGCATTTTTGAGACTAAATCAAAAGAGGGTTGAGAGGCGAGTCTATACTTTTTAACATTGAACTAAATTCTGGCAAAGGCAACGTACATCTTTTAAAGACCGTAAATAACCAAAGGAGGAAACAATCAGTTTGTCATGGGGGAAGCTCTGTGTTTAAATGAGCTATTCAGTGTCAAACCAATAAATACTTCAAGTAACAAAAAACGAATCATGTAAAAACACCACAGACCGTGGATAAAGCACTTCGACTCAAAACACATTCAGATGAAGTGCATTTGTCCAGACGCATTTTGTCTTATCACCCATCTGCCTGTGTTTCTTCACTTTACGCTCTTTTTCGCCCCCGCCGGTCTTTTGGCCTGCCACAGGTGGTTATGAATGGTCAACGCGTCCACGCTGACAGATACAGTTTTGGCGGGAATTACAGTGAATTGCTTGCGATCCGAGCTGTACTTGTAGAGTTTGTCTATCATCTTCTTAGTGATGCTCTTGGGCCCTGTCCCGGTGAGCTTTTGAATCTCCTCCGTGTCGGGGAAATAAGAATAAAGGGCTCTGAACTGGCAGCCGCTGTCGCGGAAAAGAATCATCAGGTGGTTGGAATCGCACTTCTCCAGTTCCTACAGGACAAATGAGGCAGTTTATTAAGTATGGTAGTTAAAATTTGTTGTTTAATGTTATGCCGTTTGCTTGTATCTACAGTCGTTGGGACCCACAGCCATGTCCATAACATTTATCTTTCTCATTTAAACACATATGAAACATGCAGTACTGCAGGTCCTCATTGAGAACCAGCACATTATGCCATAAATCACAGAAACGTGGTCACGCACCTCAAGAATCGAGTTCTTCTGTGGCTCATTCACTTTTCCTGCTAAGCAGCAATGAGAGATGGCGTTGTGGATGATCGGCTTGTTGGATTTTGCACTTGGCTCCTTGAAAAGCTTCGGTCCTACAGAGACAAAATATAAATGTACTAAGTACAATGACTTCCATTTTATAATCATAAATTACTGCACTATTCAAAGAGTCTTGATGTGGAAGCTACAGCATTGCATAGGGTTAACCTGAAGGACAACAAACATTTTTTGCCTTATGCGCATTTTTGAAGCAAGGAATAATTGCCTCGGAAAATCGTCTGTCATGTTGTTTTTGTTAGTCCGTTATTACACTATGCGAAGTGACATGGAACTGTAATGCGGTCAAGAGAGCTGCCTGGAACTACATTCGCAGTGCGTTTCCCAGAAAATAATTGCACACCTCAGAACGTTCATCAGTCAATCAGATTCAAGCATTTTACGGACCCGTAGTATAAAATCCAATCTTGCATCCATCTAAATCGTTTCTTACCTTAAATGGTAATAAATGATCTACGCAGTATTGTTGTCACAGTACCAATATTTCAGTTGTCAATACCAGTAAAAAATTAGCTGTTAGGCCTGTTGCAATAAACATGACCTTGGGAATATATTTCCATAGTGTTTACATGTGTATGTTTGCATAAAAGTAATGTCATTATTAGTGGTGCACCGATGTATTGGCCGATTTTTGATGAATTTGAAACCATCGGCATATCGGCAATAGCACGAGAAAGGCAGACACCGATTGTTTATTAATTAACTGCATAAAGAAATCCATTATATGTAAAAAATTAGTTAATGTTGTTAATAAAATAAATGCTGAATAGCAAAAACCACCTTTGAAGGTTGTCATTCTGTCTTCTTATATTTGTTTTAGCTTAATTTGTGCCTCTCTTATTATGTTGGTCAGTTGAATGTTAATTAGATCCAATCCATGTTCAGTAAAAATAATTTGATGCAGAAATAAACTAGCTAATAGACCAACTGTATAGTATTCTATACAAGTGTTTAATATCGGTATCGACCAGAAGTTGTCTGTTTAAATTGGTATCGGCCAAAATTCTATCGGTGCATCCCTAGTCATTAGCATTTTAGCCGATCGCAGTTGCCTTTGTTGTTTCTGTCTGATGTCTGTCTCAGAAGACACACACAGAGCAGACAGCGACAGACGAAGACAAAGTATTACTCGAGCTGCAATTTCGTGTTTTCTGGTGAATATATACAGTTTGAAAGAATAATTCTGACTGGAATTGGTTTTAAAGCTCCAACCCGCATCTTCCAACTTAAATGAGGAAAGGAAATTAAAGTAAACGGCATGTCTGCTTTGTTACAAAACAGAGGCACTGATAAGAGCTATACAAATATAAAGTCATCTGAAACATAACCATAAGATCTTAAACTGGGGTGCCCCGGTATTATGACATTTTATTAAAAAAACGAATTTATCATAAATTCTGCCTAATTACATCTCAGAAAAATAAGGCTACTAACCAACAGCACTACACTTTATAATTAAACCTTTAAAGCATCACCCCACCCTATTGAGTTAAATCTACACTCTTGGAGCTTTCAAACAATATACAGTTTGCCATGATTAGATAAGAATTCATATGCAAACATTGAAGTAAATGTAGTCGTCCTGCTGGTGGGACAGTGACATTTAGCAGAAAATACATTTTTTGAGGCACACTCTCTTCATAAATGAATCAATTACTCTCCCTACATAAGTTATTTTATAAAACACTGTTGAAATGTCTATTCTGGAGGCTTAGACCTTTCCAACGATATATAGCTTGTAGTGATAGATTAAAATTTACATCAACAATATTAATGCAAACGTAGGTGTCCCGTATTCGGGACGGCAACGCTTTACAGTTTAATATGCTTTGTTTAATTCAAATATTAAGTTTTGGAATGTTTTATGTAATAATTTTCCTTGGGGGGCCAGGTAGGGATGCACCGTATACAGGGGGGCCAGACAACGCCGAAAAAGATTGAGAACCAGTTTTACCCTATCTATTATAAACGTAACTTACTAAATAAAACTGATTTCATATTGTCATAATATATTCAATTATATATTACATTGATGTCCTGACTGTGGTTGTTGTTTTATTCATGTGCTATACATTGTTGTCGTTTTATACTTTTTTGGTATGTGCTACAAGTGCAGTGATTTCTAATGTAAAATTTCTATTGACTGAAAACAATGGGGTTGCGCGTAAGAGTTTATATGAATAAACTGTATGAATGCAATCTTAGCAATAAAAATATTAATTTTTTAAAAGAATGAAACAAATTAGAATGAAAATTTTATTTTAAGAAACCTGTATTATTTTCTCTTGTATATTAAGGATTGTTCTTTATTAAAGAAAATGTATCTTTTATCCGATTACTCGATGGAATTAACAGTAAAATACTCGATTACTAAAATAATCGATAGCTTCACCCCTAGCCACCCCACTCAAAAATAAGATGATGACATTAATTGAATGCTCTGGGCATGTACTATACGTTCATCATATACTTTCGCTTAAAAAAAGAGTGCACTTTACTGTTTTGGGACTGTTGACCCAGGTCAAGGGCGATTTATAGTCGTGCTATCCGTAGCCTGTGTGTAGCTCTGCGTAGCCTGACGTGCACCTCGCAAAAATTGTAACAGCGCGTCAGATCTACGCGGACCGCAAACGCTGTGATTGGTCTACCAGAACCCCTCCCGTCAGGTAAAAAAACTGCGTCATAGGTTTTTACGTTTGCGACGGTGAAAACAAATATGAGCCACGTTGAGGTGAGATTTAACTCAAACTGCAACAAAAGTCGCTGTTTATTTACTTCCATCATTGCTGGTCTTCTCAAATCATACACAACAAGTTGCTGTTTCTTCTTCGTTTGTGGGTTAACTTGCCAAGCTGCTTCTTCTCTGACGGTCGCGCTGCTTCTGTGGTTACACGTGTGGATACTGCCTACCAGCGGTTTGCGCGTGTGTTTGCACGTCGATGTGGAGACGACGCAAAAGTATAAATGAAAACCGACGCGGAACCTACGCCATCGCGGCTACGCCGTAGGACCTACGCACGACTATAATGAGCCTTTCACTGCGTAGTGACACCAGCCAACCCCCCCTTCACTTCAGTCAGTGGTCTTTTAGTTCAGGTGTCGGTCTTCAGGACATTTTTGCAAATTTTTGAGAGAGAGTTCTGTTTGTGTTTTAAGTTATTTATAATAAGTCAAGTTCACCGTTTTGTGCACTTATATCAGAATCATTTTGGATAATAAAGTGTATTCTTAAACACACCTGCCTATATTACATATCTTTGTCACGTCATTTTAAGTGTTTGATCACCACATTTGTGAGTGACCATTGCTAAAAATGTATTTATTTTATATAGTATATTCTGTTAATGTATATAGTGTATTCTATGTACAGTACTGTAGTTTAATATACTGTAGTATAAGTGTACTGTATAATATACACATAAAGAATATCTGCCAATATATCGTTATCAGTCTTATTTTAATCCCTAATATCTAGGGGTGTGACGAGACACTTAATCCACGAGACGAGACACGAGATTGGGTTCACGAGAACGAGACGAGACGATATTTTTACACTTTTTAAGAAACCCTCGATGATAAAATAAATGAATAAGAAACTGAAATCATGTTATTTTTAAATATTTTAACTAATCAAGGACTGGCCCTAACAATTATTTTACTAACTAATAATGAAGTAATTTGTTATTTTTGGGTAATAAAAATAGACCCAAGTGAGCAGTAGCCTTTAAAATTACATAATAACGAAGATGCAATAATAATTGGTTCAAATAAAGTATTAAAACCAAGTTACATTAAACAACATTACATTAACAAACACATTACATTTGTGGTCTATAAATAAAAAGCATTATGTATATATTATAACAAATGCCTGCAGGGGGAGATAGTTGACTCATCTCGCGGACGCTATCTTCACTTTCACTTTAGACGGAGAGAAACGCTTATTTTTAGCCAAACAATGTTTAAATCCATTTGAATATTTAATATACGTCCATTTCTTTACAATAGAAATGAACATGCAGACATTAAATCATGTAAACTCTGTGATGGTTTAATCTGCTGAGACTTCACATCTGACACTGATCAACAGACAACAACACGTCTCAGACTTCATACGAGCTCCCAAACGAACATTATTGGAAACCCAAACAAAAAAGCAAATGCAGTAAAAGACAGAATATAATGCATGCACTGTAAGAGGCTAATTACACCAACCACGCTTTAAAACGCTTGGAAACGCAAGGCGCGACGCACTGCCTTTTTAAAAAAAAAGAGCAGTGCGAGTCGACGCGGCTTTTAATATTGCTAGGCAACCACCTAGTCAGCTGTCTTGTCAACCAAATATTGAAGCGTGCGCTCTTTTGCTGTTAACTGTCATATTAGCAGAAACTTTAAAAAGATGACGCTTGCTCTGACCTTGTTTGAGGGTGAGAGGTGCACAAACACGCAGGAGAGAGTAAGCGAGTGGAGTCCGGTTCTTCAAAGCAACTGTAAACTTCCCTCACCACAACGTAAGGGCTTCCGCGCAGCTTTCCGAGTATACTTCCCGCGGCTACACGCGGATGGCCGCGTTCGACACTATACGCAATACAAATGATTTCTTATTCAAATTATTACTCTAGTGCAGTAATTCTCAAAGTGTGGTCCGCGGACCACTGGTGGTCCGCCAAACCCCCCCGGTGGTCCGCCAAAAGATGACCTAAACTAGGGAAGTGTTTATACCAGGGGTTCTCAAAGTCCGGACCCGACGGGAACTTGATCCGGACCCGCGTCCACTTCATATTACAAGTGCATTAATTTCTATGTGATTGCTAAATGTGTGCATTTGCTACTTTACAAATGCATATTAAACTTGTAAACCATTCGTTTCGTTCGTTCGAGTATTCCTGGTCCGAAAATAAAACGAGTTATTTAAAAATTCCCTGTGTGACGCTGTAGCCATCACACCCAGATATTATGCACAGCTACTTCATGCACTACGGCTTTTGATCAGTAAGTCCATATCAATCTGAAATCACTGTTGGTTTGAGTCGTTTAAAACAGGGTTCTTCAACGTTTTTTGGGTCGGGGACCCCTTAGATGAAAGAGGCATGGTTTATTTTCTGCATAGCTTTATATCAGAGAAAACATGCATTGAGTCCGCGGGCATCTTGTGGGGCAACTTTTTAACAGGCGGATTTGTACCCGACTATGAATCTTGCACAAAGCACCATCACGGTGCGCGTTTCATTAATTTTTAAATCGAGCGATAGTTTTGTCAAAGTTTATAAAGCAGACGCGGTGTAATGTGTCATTTGCCTGTTGAGTTAGCGCTTTAAATCTGAACCGCGTGAAACAGACGTCCAAGTTCAGAAATATAACTTAGATGAGACAATGTCACACTGATTCTAAAATAACTTTCTGAAAGAAAGACACACATGCATATAAGATTTATCTGTTTTATGATGCCTTTTCTGTCGCCACTGCTGCTTCCTGAGTGTACATTTATAATCTTCAGATATTTTATTTTGGTCCGCTTGCTAAAGTGAGCACGCCATGCACGTGCACAACTTAAAGGGGACATGTAACGTTTTTTGTACATATATTTTACGTTTTTAGCAAAAAAAAAACTTGTGGTCAAACATAATTTGGTGGACCCCCTGCAGTTCCGTCGCGGACCCCCTGGGGGCCGCGGACCCCCGGTTGAAGACCCATGCTTTAAAACATGCATTTGAAAAAGCAACACTCGTCAAACATAATCACTATACATATTCTTTATTATCATGAAAATACCTGAAAAGGTTTGAAGAACAGCAATATAAATATATCCTTAAGCCATTTCCTGGAGCTTCGTGTGTCTGGTTCTTCGTCTGCAGGGCATATTAAGTTTCTGCACGAGAGCGCCCTCTGGCTTATGGATGTAGCGTCATTTCACCGTAATTCATTGAGACTAAGCATTATTTCTTGTGTTTATGTTTAAAAAATTATTTTTAGTTTAAATGCAAAATACACTGTTTTTCCCAAACTATTTGTGTTGATTTGTTATATAAACAAATGATTTACATAAAGTTTTTCTGGACTTATGTAAATGATGAGAATTCAGATTTGGACCTTTGAATATAAACTTTGAGAACCCCTGGTTTATACAATTGTCACTTATTTAAGTATATTTTTAATGCACTTGCGAAACTGTGATATCAGTTCTTTCCTTTTCTGTCTTAATAACATAAATATGGATCGGTTGGCTAAACCAAAGAGGAGTCAAAATAAAAGATCAAGCATCAACTGAAAGCAGCTAAAATCCACAGATCCACAGATCTATTAGTTTTGTAATGTACTAGTTTTTGTTCATGTGTAAAATCCCTGTAATTTCAGTGATTTTGGACATTAAGGGGAATATTTTTTTCCAGTATTTGATTGTTACCATAGTTACAACCATAGACTTCGTATACCCACCACCTCAGTTTTAGTATGTTTAATTGCATTTTTTTCACATGTGAAGTTTGTTGTTCATATTAAGCTGCAACTCATTTCACATTTACTTTATCAAATGAAATAAAATTCATATAATAATTTCTGAACATACATAGCATTGCATTTGTTTTTTAAAAATTTGTTTTTGACTTGAAACAGTTGCATATTAAACTTAAACTTAGCTTATCCTTCCTATTTTGTTGTTTTTTGGGGGAGTGTTAGAGTGAGATTCTGTTAGGTGGTCCTCAGAGAAAAATTGGAAGATAAAGTGGTCCTTGGGCTGAAAAAGTTTGAGAAACACTGCTCTAGTGCAGCACTGATTTGGAGACATTTACAGTACATTAAAACATTAGGATAGTTGAAAAGAAACCGATCCACCATTGCAAACACAGTTTAGAACAAACAAGAAGACAACAAAGAGCAGGAATCAAACAATATGGTAACAAACATGCTCCACAGCTTTCTGTTTATGGATGAAATGAAGGTTAAAGAGGAAGATCGATAGTGTGTGTGCAAATGCTGTCTATTTCCTTTGTATAATTGTTTGTGGTGGAGTATCCTGTCTAAATATTTCCATGCGCATGCGCTGTTGTATGCGGACTGTACGCGCACTGTCCGCGCGTTCTCAAATTTTGGGCTGCACGCGGACAGTCTGCGCGGCCGGCCGCGGACCCTCCTGATGATGAAAATGACGTAATGTGGACGGCACGCATACGCGGACATCCCTAGTATACTTTCGGCTTTAGCGTTCCTTCAAAGACGCGTGCTGCGGCCGCCGGCAACCGCTCAGCGCGCAAACGCTCCATGCCCATAGAATATCATTTAAAAAAGCCGCCTGCAACTGCCATAAACGCTTTTGGTGTAACTGGCCCCTAAAAGGGTCAAACAGAAAGCTGCATCCTCCGGAGGTCGCATATGCAGGCTGCATATGTCATTAAGGTTTATTTCAGATCATTAACTGAGCATTACATTCGCAAGTCGTGAGCATATTACAACAATTTGCGATTAACTAAATTATTAGTAAACTTTATAATTGTTAGTAGTCTCTAATAAGACAGTCTTTATGAAGTAAATGCAGTTTAAAAATGCGACCTCCGAAGGATGCAGTCTTTTATTTGAGAAACGGCCAGAATTTCACCTACACAAGAAATCTCGCGAGACACACTTAATCTTGCGATACATATTTAATCTCGTCGCACGAGATCTCGTCACACCCCTACTAATATCTGTATCTGTATCACACCCCTACTAATACCCCCCCCCCCCCATATCGGTTGGGCTCTAATAAAAATCTGCTTAATCCCGGCCAAAGGTCATTCAGAAATAGCCGTTTGCTCATTTCCAAGAACCCGGTACTTTTGACAACACAAACTATTTCAATGTCAGCTGTATTACGAAGAAAACTTTTTAGTACTGATAAAATCACTCCATGAACCCAAGTGTGTGTAGACTGACGCAATATAGTTAAAGTATTAAATATAAAAAAAACTTCAGTCTAAGAAACGACAAATATACGACTTGCATGCAATACATAATTTAGGTTCTGAATGCCAGTTGCTTATGTCTGAAAAAATACATCAAGCATGAACTTGCATGCTTTCCTTAGTGGTCAATAAGTAAGCAAAGTAAAATTGCCCTTTAGGCTTGAACTCTCAGAAATCCACGGACATGCACTGTCATCTGCACAGATAAAAACTGATGTGTGCATTTATGTCCCAATCCACACAGAAATAATTTGGCTGCTGTGGTAAACACTGAATGCTATCCTGGTGCAGAGGAATCTCAAACATTATAAATAATTTACTACTGCAGACCATCTAAAAACCTAAATACATGTTTTTTTGCATGCTCCAGGATGTCAAGTAAAAGACCTCACCTGTATATTCTGCCATGGATGTTGATGTAATGGAAGAGGCGGTTGAACCGTTGTCCCAATCTCTCTCTGTTGCCCGACTGGAGTTGCGACTGAGGCCTGGAAATGACTCCACTGAATCCCCTCTGTTCATCAAAACAAGCAGCAGCTATGTTAAAGTGTATTGACACCTTTGAAGGTCAAAGTCTGAATACAGTCGATTGATTGTGAAACAGAAATTACACATCTGGACACATCCTATTGGTCAGTGGGAGGGATTTACCGTTGAGATCCCGCCCCTCCTGAATTGACGCTGTCTGGTTCAGTGGTGGCTACAGATGCCAGTGACAGATTGGAGCCAGACTGGGCACTGATGAGGTTCTCATCTGGTGAGGGACAGACTTTCACTGTTAAAAAAATAAAACAATGATGACCAACAGTAAATCAAAATATCAGACATAGAAAGGATAATGCATGAAGCAGTTTCAGATTATAACACATTATTTGGACAATAAGTAAACACCTCCATACTCAGGACATCTGTGTTTACTAGATTTTAATTATAAATGTAAAATTAAAGGGCACATATTATGCCCATTTTTTAAATAAAAGGTGTGCCTAGAATGTGTCTGTAAAGTTTCAGCTCAAAATTCCCCACAGATAATTTATGATGGGAGCAAAAAAGCGCAGTTTTTATGTGTGTACCTTTAAATGCAAATGAGCTACAGCTCCTAACTACCTTAGCAACAGACAGTGAGCGCTTTCAATAAAAAATAAATTAGATTTCTGTGATACAATCTGAGACATTAGAATCTTTCATTGCATTAGCGCTACAATGTGCTAGAAAACACATTTAGAAAAGCTCAGCTAGTGGCCGTGGGCGGGACTTTGTTTGTGTGACATCACATTAACAAGAGAATATAAAACGGCATG
Organism: Misgurnus anguillicaudatus; assembly: GCF_027580225.2. NCBI lineage: Eukaryota > Metazoa > Chordata > Actinopteri > Cypriniformes > Cobitidae > Misgurnus > Misgurnus anguillicaudatus. The sequence goes on from NC_073358.2 coordinate 8,928,351, forward strand.
TCTAATGAGACTGCTTTGGTTTAATGGGGATTAAAAAAAAGAGGAAGAGGGTGGATTTTTTTCATTGTAGGGTTGTTGTGTTTACATTTATTGATTTTGCATAATATGTGCCCTTTAAGGGTTAATCAACAGTTTTAAATGTAGTATACGATATAACAAGAAAGGGTTGAACACTAACTGGCAACAGAGCATCTTGGAAGCGTGCCATTCGATGGCTGTTCTTTCATGACAGACTTCGGCCTTTGCTTTTTGGGTTTTGGCTTGGGTTTGGGCTGCTCTTGCTCCTCGACCATCTCTTGTTGTTTCTTTCTCAGATATTCCTGCTTGATCAACTCTCTCCTGGTTTTCTCCTCCTCTTTTCTCATTCGGTCCTCTTCAGCTTTCCGTCTGGAATTGCATGATATAGAGATGCTGATGAATTGAGTTCTATGTCTAGAATCCTGATGGAGAAAACTTCAGAGGTTCATACCTGGCTTCATCACGTTTAAGCTCACTTTCAGCCTCTAGATGTTGTTTGCGGAGTCGAGCCTCTTCTTGTTTCCTCTGTTGTTTGAGGAGAAATGCTGCTCGCTTTTTGGCTAGTTCATCCTCTGCCTTCTGCTCGTCCTGCAGACAGAGAAGGACCAAAGCAGAAAAGTAACATACAATGTAAATATGTCATTTTTAAATGTGATGTTTCATATTCAAAAGAAAAATATTTGGTTATTATATTTACTGGTTCTCGCTAACCCCAAATAGTTGGAAAAAATCTAAAATGCAAGCCAAACCAAAGCTCAGGTCTTTGGAGGTTAATTGTACAGTACAACGGGATGGCATTTTTATAAGTGAAATACTGTGGGGGCAGTCTACCGGAGGTCCTTTGGTGATCCCGCTTCCCTATCTTCACCCAACACTTTCCAGTCTACTCTCCACTATTCTATCTAAATAAAGGCGCAAATATATAACAAAAAATTCCCAAAAAAGTTTGTACGCTCGCCTTAGGTGTTTTTTATTTTGGAGACGATACGAGACGAAAACGCATTTGCCATATTAGTTCTGACGAAAAAACATTAAACCCACATGCCTAATAGCTGCTACCGCTGATGAATTAGACAAGCCAAGGACTATTCGGTAGAGAAACGAAAGCTGTCTCGAAGTCGTTTTTGGATAAAATGCACAGGATTCTCAGCTTCATGTTTGAATGGAAACCCAGCTAGTGTTGGGTAGTGATGGGTCGTTCACGAACGAGCCGGCTCTAAGAGACGATTCTTTGTAGCGAACGAGAAGAGCAGACTCCCGCCAGCGAGAGAGACAAATCTTCATTCGGGACCTATTTGTATGTGGCATACGATGCGTCCAATCAAATAGGAAGACAGATTTGGATTATACCATTATGTGAAAGAAGAAAGGGGGATAGACGCTCCAAAAAGCCAGCGCAGTGGTACAGGCCAAGCACAAAGCAATCGGGGGAGATGGATTTAAATGTAAGCGCGTTGGGTGAAAGTTAAGGCATTTACCAAAAAGAAAAACAGGGTTCCCAAGCCTTAGTTAACTTCAAATTCAAGGACCTTTCAAGGACTTTTCAGGTCCAACACCCTCAAATTTAACGACTAAATGTGGGGACACATTTTAAGTTAGAGCAAGGTTACACCGTGTTACCTTTTAAGATATTTCAATGACGTGTATCTATGTATGTATATTTTCAAAACCTTCCCAAGGCCTTGAAATTTTCCCCCAGATTCACAAACTTTCAAAGAATTGATGAAGTCATGAGTAAATACCGAAAGACTAATTTTGCCTTTATTTGTTAGGTTTGTTTGCTGTGGTCCTGTGTTCGTTGTTCAATTGCGTCATTAAAATAATATTGTTAAATAATAGTAACTGTGTATTTTTTTCTAACGAAAACATTCCTAAAAATAAGACTTATAAAAACTATTTATACAAAAATTACGTAAACACACAAACCATTCACAATTGCTGAACTGGGCTAAAAAATAAGTCTCCCAATGATAGTAAATAAAGAGCCGGAATCAGAGCCGTAAGAGCCGGCTCTTCTAAGGGAGCCGAGCAAGAAAAGCTGAATCTATGAAAAGAGCCGGTATTCACTAGTATTGGGGATTTGAAAGTCCTCAAAACTCTATTTAGTATCTATAGTAGTACTACTAATATAATGCAAATATAATGCCTGACAATGACATCATTAAAAAAGAAATAATTGGCCAGAACAAAATCTTTTTCCTAAGAGATCCTTTTCTAATGTTGTCTAATGTTGTCACTCACCTTGAAAAAGAAGCCCATGCCAGATTTCTTGTCCCCCTCAGCTTCATCATTGGTAACATCCAATATGGCTGAACCTTCATCGTCCGGATCGGCAGCCAAGTCAGACAAATCCACTTCGATAAGACTGACCTTTCCTTTAGAAATGTCCTCTGAGGAGGCATGGTTCCCCTCTGGCCCATAATCAAATGTAGCCTCAGGGTCTCTTGAGGTACTAGTCATTGATTCGTCAAGAGTGACTCCAAGGGCCACAGAACTTGGTTCCCTTGATACCGTCCTCAAGTTAGCTTCATCATTAAGGTGGAATGTAGTGTTTTTCTGATTCCCTTTGTTTAATGTGTCTGATTTTACTGAGCTTTCGCTAAAGTCCTCAGGCTCGGTTCTGGGGGTCCTGCCCCCTTGAATGGACCTGAGGTTGTCAGTAGGTGTAGATGTGGAGTTCTTCTGCGCTTTTCCCTGTTCCTTAACTAGAAGCAGCTCGGAAGGTTTGGAACGGGATCTTGCCGAACTTAGCTTTGGCGGTTTTCGTACCACAGGGCTGCCACTCGGCTCGACAAAATGTATGGAAGCTAGGCCTCTGGCTTCAGATGCGTTGTTTTGGACGCTACTGGCTGGTGGAGAAGCACCCATTGGAGACTGGAGGTTCTGCTTCATGAGAAATTCCTGCTGGAGCGACAGTTGCATCATCTGTTGCTGAATGTTACCGATAGCCATATTCAGCAACTCGATGGAGTTGTTGCACTCGTTCAGATCGATTTCCTCGTCAGTGTCTAAGGCACTAGGGGACACTGTCCCACCACCTGCCCACTCAAGAGATGCTTTCTCTGCTTCTTCAGCCATTTTGGCCCCATCTCTCAAAGCATCTACACAAGAGTCATCTTTTGATGACTTCTCTTTTTCTTCATTTAGTTTTTCACCATCGTTAACACAGTACCCCGACTTCACAGGCTGAGGGAGAGTGTCACTCTTCCCTTTCTTCACTATGTGCAAAAAAGCTGCCTTCCCAAGCTTGAGCCTTTTTCTTGCCGTCAAGACTTCCATCTTCTTCTTTTGGGATTCAATTGCGCGTCGCTTTTCTTCGAGCTGCATGTGAAGTTGAACAAGTTCAGAGGCCAGCATATCTTTGTTCTGCGGTGTAGGGCTCTGGTCCCTCTTCATCCTCCAGGAGGTCAGAGGGAGTGGACAACTCTCTGAGCCATCTGGCGTGGTCCGCTGTGAGCTGCTCGTGCTGGAGCGGATGTCTTGGTTGCTACCGAACCTCTGCATTTTGCGTTCAGCAAAACTGGTCATGCGCACGCTACCACTGGCCACGCTGCTGACCTGGGACTGTAGCCCTGGACTGGAACACCTGCTCCCACTGTCCTTATCCTCATGTTCTTTTACATTCATGTCCTCACGCAGTTTCGCAGACTCGTCATCCTCCTCGTATAACCGTTTCTTGTCTGGATGAAGCTCTTTGGTGAGTTCGGCATCCTGCTCCTCAATCGTCTCCGCAGTCTCTAAATCAGATCCTGGGTGTACGTCCCATGCTTGGATAGGCCTCTGGTCCTCAGGCACAGATGAATGAAGGTAAAACCCAGGTGACCGCTCAGCAGATGGCTCAACGCTACTAGTTACCAGTGGTCTGAAAGCTTGCCCAGAGGCAATAGGCACAAATTCACTAGATTTGGGGTTGACAGTTGTGTCAAACTCTGAACTGGTGTTGGGGGTAAATGTCCTGTTAAGTGTCTGTGGAGGTCTCCGCCTGGAAGATGAATTGAAGCTGTCTCCTCCACCAGCTCTCCGTGCAGAGCCTCGCTGCCGCCCCTCTCCTGATTCTACTTCTTTATTGAGGCACATAGACTTCTCTTTGGCTGGTCTGAGAACTGCAGGCATCAGAGGTTCCAGGAAAAAACTGGCTGTTCGGGAATCTGAAGATGCTTCCTCCTGTTTTGCCCAGGTGCCTGTTTTAACACCAGGAGTGGCACTCTGGTGCTCTGGGTCCTCAGAGTTTGTCAGGGTGATGTCATTCTTTGATGAATCTGCCCTGGCTATGGTTACCAGCTCATCCTCTTCATCCATGTTAACTTTGCCCAAAAGAATATGACCATTGACCCGCCTAGCGTTAGCTTGACTCGAATGGCTCTGGTGTTTGGGTGTGACAGTGGAGGCCAGACTGTCCTCACTGATGGAGCAAGTCAGGCTAACGCTGTCACCCGAGGCCAGGTCAGCATCACTGTCCGTGTGGAGTACATAGCGATTTAGCTGAGACAGTGGCCTGATTATAATGACAAGGGGAAGCATTACCAAGCCGAACATAAACTACATTTTGGAAATAGTAAGCAAAATATTTAACCATACATTTTTATATTTTGTTATAGTAATGTACCTCGGTCGTTTATCTGACCAAGCCATAGATCCTTTGGCATGACCTTCCTGTGTGAAAGAGTTGGAGCGATTTCTACAGGCTGTCAAGACAAGCACAAGACAGAGAATTTGAACACCTGATTCTTATGGTATTCAAACTATAAATGAGTTGACACCTGTTATCTAATAAAGTGTAGCTCAGAGGTAGAGCATTGTGTTAGTAGCGCAAAAGGTCATGGTTCAGATACAGGGAACACACATACTGATAAAACATAAATGTTTATACAAACAATACACAGGACAAAATGCATAAATGCAGTTCGCCCAATATAGTATCAGAAGAAAAAGAAGAATTATCACACGAGCATGTGTGTTCCCTGACAATCAAACCCATGACCTTTGCATGGTTAATGCAATGCTTTTCCAATTGAGCTACAGGAACAAAATATATATATATTTTGGGAATACAGGGTACGAATTACTTTGAATCAGTTGGCATGTTCTCATTTTAACCTTGGTATAAGATTTACCTGAGCTCTCTTCCCCCGGCTGTGTCTTCTTTTGTCTTTGCCTCAGTGGCAGGAGCGGATGCGAGGGGCTAAAGCTGGAACTTCCCTTATTACTAAAACAGCAAGCAGAGCAAACAGTTGGCAAACCATCAGCACACAGAATTAGGGCGAATGATCTCCAGGCCCCTAGAGAAGCATCCAGCCAAAATCAAATCGTAACTGACACTATGAATTTTCCATGTGGCTGAACAAATATGGACAAGCAGTCTTGCATTGCACATAAAAGCAAGTACACTGCATGCAACAATTTTAAAGCAGTATCACTGACATAGCATATGTTGAGATTTTGATATAAGTAGCTTCCCTTTGTCCTGGTACATTAAACAAATAGCAGGCACAGTAAATCTATTTTAATTTTATTAACCTCTTATGAAACGGCTGTAATTCCACAAGGGGGCGTATTTGTTCCTCAGACGTTGCACAATAAACGTGACATCCGAATATATTCATTATAAATCGTGAATGAAAAGTGAGATTCGAACGAATGTCCATTAGTGAACTAATTGTATACACTATTTATATCGTAATTCGATGAACAAATCGTTTTGGATTAAAAGGCTTGGATATTCCATTTCCTTAGACTTTTGGGGATTTATGAATAATTTGTTTTGGACAATTTCACCGAAGCGGATAAAGGGAAGATTTTGAAGGTAAGAAAATATCCTAAATCGGCGCCGCCCGGTTCAGGTAACTAACAACTACATTACAGTTTTATGACTGCGAAAAATCATATTATGCTTTGTGTGTGCGCTTAATGGAATCCCGAAAGTCTAAGCTTTACAAGGATGTGCCGCATGACCGTATATTTGGAAGATTTAATGCTTCAAAGTTACAATGACGTAGTGCAGTCTCACGTGCAAGGGAGGGGGTGTACCATGTACGGCACAGTGTTCCTTATCATGTTAAATTAGAAAGGGTAGTATTGGCAAAAAAAGTGAATAACAGTCATGCTAAGCACTTCTGGGAAGTCCAAAAACAAAAGTGCATGATCATTACTGATCATTGCTTGTGTGCAAAATGACTGTTCAGTGAGAGTAGTCTAATAATACAAAATCTTCTCAGGATAAAATCACATGTTGAGTCAGAGACACAGGTTAAAAGCCTTGGGACTCGTAAAGGGAGACTTCGGTAAAGCCAGCTGCACATTGTAATTTTTTTTACAGTATTGATGGTTGCTTGGGAGTCTGCATGTAATCCAAGCTTAACATTAAGCCTTATTTATACTCGACGCGTCTGCATGGACATGTTGGTGTGCGCAGCAAAAATTACGTCAATGTGGAATGGGCAGTCGTCCACGTTGGGTGCACGAGACCTCATTTCACATGGAGGTGTGCACAGCAATTTTTTTAACGTATGGAAACTTTGTAATTTAAAACATACATTCTTTTACATATTTTACAATTAGGAGCTTATATTTGTATTGAATGTACCATAGGATATGAAATAAAATACAAACCTTGAGATTTCTGTGTTATTTGATTAGTTAAAAAAACATTAAAGAGGACATTTCACAAGACTTTTTTAAAATGTCAAATAAATCTTTGGTGTCCCCAGAATACGCATGTGAAGTTCTAGCTCAAAATACCATATAGACAATTTATTATAGTTTGTTAAAATTACCACTATGACGGTGTGAGCAAAATGTGCCACTTTTGGTTGTGTCCTTTTAATTGCAAAGGAGTTGATCTCTGCACTAAATGGCAGTGCCGTGGTTGGATGGTGCAGATTAAGGGCAGTATTATCCCCTTCTGACATCACAAGTGGAGCCAAATTTCAATAACCTATTTTTTCACATGCTTGCAGAGAATGGTTTAGCAAAACTAAGTATCTGGGTTGTTCTTTATCACATTTTCTAGGTTGATAGTAGGGATGCACCGAAATGAAAATTCTTGGCCGAAACCGAAAACCGAAAAAAGGAAACAAAGGCCGAAAAACCGAAACCGAAACACCGAAATAAATTATTATGCCAATTATAAGTACAATTGCATTTATGGCTATCACTGTGTACTAACTTTACTAGGGGTGTGTGACGAATAAAAAAAACTCACAGTTCGGATCACATTACAGTTTTTGAGGCACAGATCAGATTATTTTTTGGATCAGCAAAAAGGTGGAAAAAATCTAATAAACAATAAAGAAACTGCAAACATTTATAAAAAAGAACAAAGTTGTACATTAATAAGGTCTGAAATTAGCATTTTAACACAACTGAATGCTATTTTCACATATTATCTGTTCTGTTGTCAGACATATAGTGGCGTTTTCCCAGACAGGGATTAGACTAGTCCTAGACTAAAATAAATATAAGAGCTGTCCAAACTGAAAACATCTTGCACTGACATATCTTTAAATACATCAAAATGCACACAAGTAATGTTTTTAGTAAGGCATGTTTGTTTAAACTAATTATATTTCCTAATTAAACTAAGGTCTAGTTCTTAAGCTAATCTCTGTCCAGGAAACCACCCCAAAGACTATTAAAATAGGAGCTAAACATGACCCAATAACCTTGTGTTTAATCCAACCAGCTGTTACTTTAACTACTAAGTTACTAAAATCTTGATTTATAAACGAGACATCGGCGCAAATTACAAAATTGCCATTACACAGAGTTACTACAGAAGGCATGCGCGGGCATAGGAGAGAGAGAGCTCGCGCACAAGCACATAGAGAACCAGTGTGTGTGGGAAAACACTGCTAACCTTTCATGATAAACTCGAATCAGTCGTCTTCTCTGTCAGTAACATCTGACGTTTACGTGAAAATGCAAGTACACAGAGGAATTCGCATGGAAAACACACCCAACTTTTAATTCTTTCACTCAGTGTCATGTATGAGAGGCGCTGTCTAGGGGATTCACGCACAGAGAGAGAGAGAGAGAGCGTGCACAAGAGAGGCACCACCGAGCACACACAACAATAAATGAAGCCGTTTTAAATTAAAATAAAAATGTAAATGTTGCGACCATTGTTGAAATGTATGGATAACACTGCCAGGAGCAGAAGCCGCCATTACGCGAGATTAATGTAAACAGCGTGACGCGTCGCGTAGTCAACGTAATCGATGACATCGACGCGTCGTTGCAGCACTATTGAGCACGAAGGGGAGGGGTGGGAGACAACTGATCACCGTGAGTGAAACCCAAGCGCTAGCGCACAGATGGGAGGGGCGCGGTTGACATTCATTTTCGGTTTACATTTTCGGCTGGATTTTTTATTTCGGCCCGAAACCGATAATGCCATTTTCGGCCGAAATTTTCGGCGACCGTAATTTCGGTGCATCCCTAGTTGATAGAATTACTAGGAACCCAATTATAGCACTTAAACATGGAAAAAGTCAGATTTTTATGATATGTCCCCTTTAATGAAAAGATCATTTTTAATAAAGACATTTCTCTTATTTATACATCAAGCTCTGAAATTACCAGAATTGTTCCAGCAAATAACTACTACGCTTTAGTTTGTGTTGGTTTTGGACTCGATGGCTCGAGTCGCCCCCTGTCGTTTCAAATAGTAGTGCAACAGTGAGCGCGTCAACTATAAACGTCTTGTCTTTTTGTTTAGACTTGTGTGCGATCAGCGGACGCGTGCGGTGCGAAGAAAACGCAAGTATTAACAAAGCTTAAATCAAGTATATGTTACACACATAAGCACATGTACATGCATTGAAAAAACTGTCAAGTCAAGTTTTCAGTTCATGCTTCAGCATTGAAGAAAGTGACAATGTCAAAGCAATTTGACTAATAATTGCAGCCACAGCAAAAAAGACCAACAGTTTTAGACAAAGGAAGAGACAAAACCATGAAAACTTACAGAGGCTCAGATTCTTCAGGATGCAGGAAGTACCTGTTACAAACTTCCGGGCTGTTCAGGACAGGAAGAGTCGGATCAGCTGCACCGGGAGACACAAGGAAGCTGCGTTTGGTGGCGTTGGAGATGGGAACAGTAGGCCTGGCACTCTTGGGCTGTGCCATTGCTCTTGCTGTAAACATAATTTTACTTATTAACGCATTACACTCAAACTGAAGCAAAACCAGAACCAGATTTATATGAGAATAACACACCAAAAAATTCCTTACCATCCTTAAACTCCTGAAAGTCACGTGGCTGGACGAACTCAGGTTTGACGATCTCAAACCACCAGAAGAGCTCAGCAATGAACACCATGACATTGTGCTGCAGGAAGAATTAAAAGGTGTGAGAATCAAGTTAAGACCCCGAATGAAAATAAAAAACCTGAAAGACGCATAATGAGTAAAACACCTTGAGCACTGGAGGTGCGTACAACATGTCCTCCAATGTTAAATAGAAGCTTTTGTTGAGGTACTCGTTGGCAAACTCCTTCAGCAGCTGGATATTATAAAGGCTGTCTGCTATTGAGGTCACCTCTTTCAAGCAGACATCTGCAGACAAAATAAAAAAAGAGGTTGGCGAACATTCTGACATTCGTAATTGCTTACACTGCCCAGTTAATTTGTAAAGAAACACTACACCTCTGTGCACATACGCATTCTTCTACAGAGTGATAAATATAAACAAATCAAGACTGCAATAGCAACAAGCAGTTTTGTTTAGACGGTCGATGGGATAGGTTTATACTACAAGTGACCCTGGATTATATAACGGCAAAAAGACGACAAGGCACTGTTATCAAAAATTTGCACCCGTCTTCAAAAGTTTCCCTAAATTGCCTTCATCATGTAAACAAACTGGCAATCGCAATAAAAATGTTCCCGTTTACGATTTCATAATAGATTTTTTTCTTTGTTTAATCGACTAAGCGTATAAAACCCTTAAAGGGATAGTTCTGATCCTTCATTGAAAAACTATATGGGTGATTCTCACGAAACCATTGAAACACCACGGCACTAATGATTTTAGCTTTAAAATGTGTAATATAGTAACATTAAAAAGCATCAGAATTAACACAATACTGTGTTCTACCTTGCACAATGTGTGATTTCAACATAAGAATTTATAATTGTAAATTTTATCTCATTTTCTGCTGAAATTCTCATTACCGCAATGTGTCCGGCTGTGTTTGAACATGCGTTATGTTGTAATTTAATCAAATTAACACAAAAATATTAAGAAAAAAAATAAATGGATGTTTTGCTAGACTACTTTAGATAAATATTTAAATATTAAAATAAATATTTACTGAATATTCATGTATAATAATAATGAAGAAAAATTAGGAAAATGATGTGTCCATGCCTGATGTTCTCATCCTCCGCAACACTTTTTGAGAACAGTTTAAGCACACATACAGAATTTTAATAAAGTTTGATTTTGTGTGACGAACACATGGACCAGTTACTTCAAGATGGCTACCAGGTAAGATAATTTTTTTACAGTTAATTTGAAATATTGTCTTGTCAGAATGCTTACACGACATTTTGATTATCATTACCGCAACAGATGCTTATTAAATGTTAATTTAATTAATAGAAGCATAATACTTTGATTTTAAATGCATGTGCAGAATCTCTAAATTATGTTCTTTCAGGTTTGTCATGTCATTTTGAAAATATGTCAATGTTGATGTTTTCTGACTGTTGCGGTAATGAGATTTTTTAGGACTAATTTTTTAAATTATGTTACAAAAAGTGTTAAATGATAAGTAAAAGTTTTTAAATTAATGTTCCCATTTACTCCAGACTTTGTTTTTCAATGTCTGGTGGGAAAAAAAGTAAATTTAAGCAATTTTTACATTTTCATGCTTGACATTTTTAAAACCAAGTTTTCGTGAGAATCACCCATATACGGTATACTGTCCATGTCCAGAAAAGTAATAAAAACATCATCAAAGTAGTCCATGTGACATCAGTGGGTCATTTAGAATTTGTTCAAGCATCGAAAATACATTTGGGTCCAAAAATAACAAAAAAATGTAAACTTTATTCAGCATTGTCTTTTCTCCCGCGTCTGTTGTGAATGCACGTGCACAGTGACGCTGCTGACGAGTTATCCTCAGACATGTTTGCAAAGATTTTTTTCTTACAGCGTGCATCTCCCTCAGACTGTAAACGAAACTCGGACGCAAAAAAAAGCTGGGGTGCACCACATAACACGTCAGCAGCGTCACTGCAGTCTCGTGCATGCGGTTCACAACAGAAAAGACAATGCTGAATGAAATTGTAATTTTTTGTTATTTTTTTAACAAAATGTATTTTCGATGCTTCAACAAATTCTAACTGATCCCCTGATGTCACATGGACTACTTTTATGATGTTTTATTACCTTTCTGGAGATGGACAGTATACCGTACATAGATTTTTAATGGAGGTTCAGAAGCTTTCGGACTAAATCTTAAACATCTTAAACTGGGTTCCGAAAATTAACGGAGGTCTGACAGGTTTGGAACGACATGAGGCTGAGTCATTAATGACATTATTTTCATTTTTGGGTGAACTATCCCTTTAACATCTACTCAACTTATTATCATTAAATGACGCACTAAATAAAGACATTTGCTCTACCATCAAGCTTCATCAGGTCCGGGCAGTAGTAATGAACCACTGTCAGCAGCGCAGCACCATCACACACGTCTCTGATAAGATCCTCTAACAGGGGAAAATATGGCTGCTGTCTACCCGAGCCGTGATCCCGTCTGTACCGAACCTGCAAGTGACAAACCCAAAAAAAAATAAACCGTTACATTCACCCACTACAAAATGCTGCAATTCAGACACTGACCTTTGGTGTATGGCATTGTTACGTTCTACCCAAAAAAGTGAATGGGGACTCGGGCTGCTGGACTCCAATATTGGCCAAAAGAAAAGGCATGAAAAAGTGTCCCATACAACTCACACAACCATATTAAAAATGATTGTAAGTGGAAACTTTGAAAAAAAAACGCCTTTGTTGTTTAAACTTGCAAGTCAGTCCCCATTCAATTTTTGAATAGAAAGAAGAGTAGCTCAAACATCGTCATAACTTCTTTTGTGTTCTACAGAAAAAGAAACCTAATACAGGTCTGATGAGGTCGACTAAATGATCGAATACAGATTACCCGTATAAAGAACTTTGTAGTAATACTACAAAGTGGTGATTGGCCATAACAAACAGAATGAGACATTTTAAGTGAGACACACTGACTAATACAATCTACGCAACTAATGTGAGTCTATGCAACGTGGTTGCATAAATTAAAATAAACACACAATATACAAAGATCTCTACACATCTCTATGCAGTATGGATTACATTTTATTGTACATGGATGCTTTACTTTTAACCAAAAGCAGACAAAGAAATCCATTTCTACACATACAATAAGACTAAATGCAGACATAATGTAGTGAAAGCTAAACAACAAATTTAAAAGAGGGGCAAAATGAAAAGCGACCCCTTTACACTGCACACGTCTGTGGCACATCACGGCTTCGAAAAGGTTTTGTTACATCCTCCATGTGGTGCCAACCTATACTTGCTGTGTTTTAGATGCAAAGCAATAGGATAAGCGAGAAATCAATATTTGGCACGTTGTTGTTTTTTATTTTTTGCCATTGTCCAATGGTTAAATTGGCTAAATAGTTGTTTTGTCTGGTTAAATTGTATTTACTGTTGTGCTTATTTTTTTTGTTGTGCTGTAGCCTACAGACAACGTTAAAACACTTAAAAGTGCGGTTATGAACGACAAGTAGGGCCATTGAATAGAATTGTTTTTACAGTTCTTCAGGATGTAAAGGGCGAAGTAAATACGAGAAGAGCCGCAACAGTAAAAGTGTAAGGAAGACAGACTTACCTGCGCAGTAATATAAAAAGTTACTTTTAAGAAACGCATTACAATATTCAGTTACTCCCCAAAAAGTACCTAACTGCATAACTTAGTTACTTTTCATGGAAAGTAATTACTTACGTTACTTTTAAGTTACTTCTGCGTTACTTTTTCTTACTTGGCTGAAGCTTTATCTCTTTCAGGCCTTGCAGGTGTTTTATTTGAGTGAAAATTATATATTTCCATCGCAAAAATGTCAAGCTCTGGCCTGCCGACTCAAACTATTCCCGCTCAGGCGCGCACGCATAGAGTGCATAATTCTCCGTGACCATGTTAAGTTTAATTCAGTACATTATTCAGTTTTTTACCGAATTATTTAAACTGAAAAGTAACTCGCATTACTTTTTTAAAAAGGTAACTCAAATATTAATGTGTACATTTATAAAGTAATGCATTAGCAGCATTACTTTACTCGTTACTTCAGAAAAGTAACATTATTAAGTAATGCACTTTAGGCACTATGGATTAGAGGTCTTCTCGGGTCCAAATAAATGTACCCGACCCGAAATGACCTGAATCACTTTATATCTGACGTGCATTTTTTTTTTAAGAAAGACCCGACCCGAGACAAACCCGAGAAAATTAGACCTGAGTCCGACCTGAACCAGTGGCATTTTTTTAACCCGACTCGACCCGCATGTAAACGGCACCGACCGACATGTGTGCAGTTTGCAGCCCCGCACGCAGCACAGAAACCCGGCTGGTCTCGCAACTAATTTGGCGAGCTGCTCCATTTGTTTTACTTTGTTATCTGAAAACGAAACCCAGGTAATCGCTAAAATGTACATTTGAAATTGACTGACATCTGTCTCAACGAAAAATAAACCTACGCCAGCCACACAATGTCGCAAGTGGTCTTGGCAAACATAGAAGAGGTTTGAAAAGGACATAAGACGCACACACGCGAGAGAGTTCGGTTTTTTTGGGTCAGTTCGGCAAAAACACAATAATTTTAAATTATCCAAGACCCGATGCCGCTAATATTATACCCGACCCTTGTCCGAGGCACGCGTGAAAGTTTTAGACCCGAACCCGATCGGTTCTCAGGTCGGACCTCGGGTTTTCGGATCTAAGTGGACCCGTGAAGACCTCTACTATGGATGCACGGAAATTTCTGATGACGAAAATTACATTATGGTGTTTTCGGCCGAAAGAATAAACTGCCGAAAATATCTACAAAAATAAATGGTGCCCCGCTTCTAAACCACTGTGTCGCGATAAGCTCTGTTGGAGCCATAACACACAGACGTGTGCTGCGTAAATAAGGGGTGAATTATAGATAGTAACCTAGTCAATAACTAGGTTAACTAGAAAATGTGCAATTCTTATTTGTGATTATTAAATGGTTTTCTTTGACATAGCCAAGCATGGTTGCACTAACACCACACAAGGCCTAATTAACAAACAATGCATTGAGTTTTTGGTAGCATCTGCTTGCATATACGCAAATCATAATCGACTTGCAATAATAATTTGACAGAGAAGTGCAAATGCTGAGAGGCCCGGGTGCTCTTTATAAAGGATGCTTGCATGTATTCATGCAAACATTTGTCAGTACTTCTGAACTAAAAGACTGGTATCGTTACTTTTTCATTTTAGTATCAACTTAGTACAGAAGAACCTGAACGTTAGACGTTCCCAGCATGAAATGGGCCAGCTCAAAAATGAGATGAGGCTGAGGGACAAACAAAACAAATGGAAAGCACAGAAATGAAAGGAGGAAAGCGAAGGACAGGTGATTTCGCACACACAAATGCACTGTATTGTTTACAGAGTAAGCGTGTCCCGGTGGGCACTGATAAGATTAAAGCGTGACCCGGGCAATGATGTTGTGCGTTCAAATCACATACTACTCGTGCAGTGGACAGGAATCACTCACAGCCAACTTACAGGTACTAGTTTCCAATACCATTTTGAGGGAGACTATCCGCGAAGCGAAGGAGGAGGTTAGAGGAAGAGGAGCAGAAAGGATGTAAGATCAGGGAGAAGAAAAACAGATAGATGTGACCCTGCTATGAGGTTAGATAGAGGAGTGATGCCACTGAAGATGTTAAAATATTATCATAAGTTGTCTCTGGTCATACTTGTTCACAATTGGTCACACTAAGCAATCCGATCACTTGGAGCAGATTTGCAAACAGTTTTTATTAAAGAGAGGGCTTCTGGTTTAATGATTACATGATAGACAACCCAATAAATATCAGTCAATTGTAAAATATTTACTACAATATAATGTAACATTTGCAATTTGTAATATACAAGCTAAAAATAGCTAATAAATAGGCCCTGTAATGGTGTAGTTACAGCATTCACCAGCAGGGGTTGACTGCTAACCAGCCAAATGCCCTTTGAATCTTGTATAGCATAGTCCACTTGTAATGAGATCTTTTTTACATAAATGCTAATACCAGATGCACATGTGTTTTGAGAAATATAAATGTTTTGCCATCTATGTGTGACAAAACAGAAGCTACAGTATCTGTTACCTTCTGGTGACTGGGGGACTCCAGTAGATGTTGCTTTGATTTGTGTTCCTTCTCTGTGATCTCCCTCATTTTCATGTTCACCTGCAGCACAAAACTGTATTGTTAACTGTACACATACACAGATTCACAATGGACATCCCATCTTTTACAGTTTTCATGTTGGGTTGAATTAACTCACAAAATCCGATCCTGCCCATACATGGATTGGAAAAACATGACTGGACAGATGCAGATACAAGGGTGTAACGGCAACTGACATTATGCAATCCTCAATGTTTATTCGCTTTGAACCTTTACAAGACTGTTCGTATCATTTCGCTTTGTATTAAGTTCAAAGGCAGACTATGCTGTGAGCGGTTCAAAACTAAACGGCATCATGTTGTGTTGACTGAGGTTCAGAACACAAACCTTGTTGATCCAGAACACCATAGCATCTTCAAGGTCAAAGGGAAGCTCTTTCGAGGCACTGAATGTGGAGAAGCGCTTCACACAGGTCACAACCTTCTCGATGCTGATCATCTCCACGGTGTAGGCCATCATTAAAGCATCGATCATGGGAATATGAGAACTCTGCGGAGAACAACAGAGGAGAAAAAAAATGCATGTAATGCATATTAGAGCTAAATAAAAATGTCCTCACCAGCACATCCATAAGAATTTCAAGTCAATATTTTTTGTTTATTTTTATTTTGATGTTTACTCTTTTGAAACAGCACACATTTTTATTTAAGGCCTTAAATATAAAAATCCAAAAGACTGTTTTAAGTAAAACTCAATGAGTATATTTTGCACTACTACACATAAATACCTCAATTTAGGGTTTATTTAGCTATAAGAATTTAAAAATCCTGTTAAGGTTTATATCCGAAAAATGAATAAATACCATATTTTCCGGACTATAGTCGCTCCGGGGTATAAGTTGCAGTAGTCAAAAATATGTTTTGAAAAGGAAAAAAACATATATATAAGTCGCACTGGACTAAAAGTCGCACTGGACTACATGTCACGTTTATTAAAAAAAATGTTTTCACAAAAATCCAAGCCAAAGAATGGACATTTAATCTGTAAAGTTATTCAACTAAACAATAGCACAGAACAGCAGGCTGAATATGTGTCCGTACATGTTAAAGTAACATAAAAAGTTATTTTCACCAGGGGTCCCCAACCTTTTTTCACCACGGACCGGTTTCAGCTTTAAAAAAAATTCGCGGACCGGGGGGGGGGGGGGGGGGGATATGGTCGCTGAGTTGCTGTTCAAACGTGCTGAAAATCCTCCTTTTCGAAATTTACGTTTTAAACGGAAGTAAAGATAACAACCATGCATTAGAAAAATTAATAATTGCTTAGGCTACAGTATATTTTCTATAGACGTGTAAAACCATATTTTGGCGGATTGTTTTTTACTTTCATTGTTTTTACTAGTTTGCCTGCCCATTTAGTCTAAATAATTAATGGAACCTAAACGAACTTGGCTTGCTGTTCTCGAAGGCAGCTCGAATCTTGGTCGGGCTCGAGACCCAATTCCAAGTAACAGAAGGGAAGAAAAATGCAGTGAAGGAGGAGAGACGCCAGAAGAATTTCGGCTGGGCGCAGAGGCACGGAGACTCACGTTTACCATGATTAATGATGATTGACAAGTTTAGGTTCCTTTCAAACCTACGTTTAAAGTGTAGCTGTTAAAATATTATTAGCCTAATAGTTTATTTTGATCATGGTGCTACGATCGATGGATAAATCTGAAGTTGTTTTAAAGAAGAATAAAATAATTACTTTTCAGTCATTTGCGCTGTCACACAGTTGAACGTCTCCGCATATGTACATCATTGCGACGTACATTTGCAAATGATTCATAAAGTCATACCTCCGCAATTCTTTGATCGATTGTGTTT
Organism: Misgurnus anguillicaudatus; assembly: GCF_027580225.2. Classification (NCBI taxonomy): domain Eukaryota; kingdom Metazoa; phylum Chordata; class Actinopteri; order Cypriniformes; family Cobitidae; genus Misgurnus; species Misgurnus anguillicaudatus. The sequence goes on from NC_073358.2 coordinate 8,945,679, forward strand.
TAGAAGTACTGTATGCTCAAACTCTAATGACAGCAATGTGATCGCTGATGCACTGGTAGAGAGAGAGAGAGGCGGAGAAAAAGAGAGAGAGCACGGCTCCTGTTCAAAAGTGGAAATGATCGATGTTATTTGTAGTCGGCTCTTAAAGTACAAAATACCCGATTAAGCTATTACGTGGCTATTATTAAAAAAATTTCGGGACGTTCTTGCGACCCGGTGGCAACTTGTCCACGACCCAGTACTGGGTCGCGACCCGGTGGTTGGGACCTCTGATTTACACAAATCGCTAATGTTAAAATTGTAAATAAGACAATGTTAAAATTGTAATTACGACATTTTGTTTCCAGAATTTAAACACGCATTTAAATTTATACGTTTATGGCACTCTTTGGTACTGTGACAATTTTTTATGTTAGGATGACCATAAATCTTGATAAAGTACAAAAGGACAATCTTGATTAATTTGGCGCTGTATAATCTGATCTCAGACAATCTAATTGTTTAAGAGAGCACTACATTGGACCACACGTAGGAAGAATCATCTAATCCTGTTTAAACCAAAGCAGAACATATTGTGCTAAACACAATAAAACCAGGTGATTAGACAAGGCAAAGCAAAATTAAGACAATACGTGATGACAGAAATATTTAGACTAGTCTGTCATGAAATTTTTTAACTTTCCATTTTAGGGCACAACAGCAGTGAGCACTACCTCATATCATGATTATCAGATTACATTCAAAAATAAACCATTACAACACACCAGACAAGCTCTTTAAGCCTCAATTTCTATATTCAGTCTTTGTTTCGAGACTATGAGCTGTTTAACCAGACACCACAGCAACCCAAACACCAGTGCACTATGCTTGTTCATACGGGTTGATGTTAAACATCAGCAAAATCTCAGCAGATTTGTCTTCTGTTCTCAACAAGCCAGACAAGTCAAAGCCTGAGGATAGTACAGTGATGAGCCAGATACAGAGGAAGTTTGCTGCCTAGGAAACATACTAAACATTGAGCTCTGGAAAACACAATCCTATAAATAAAATTTTTGGGTTTCCAAGCACTTGAACGGAAGTCAAAAATGTGTTGGATGACATCAATGTGATGTTTTATAATAGTTTTCCATGCATTGGACTAAACAAACCAGTTCAACTTAAGTAACTTCTTATTGGCTAATAAAAAAAAAACACTAGCACCCATACTAATACTTTTTTAGCACTATATGACTAAAGCACATCGTGAGGAGTACTGTATACCACAATGCAACACTCTCATCTTAGCCTTAAATCTGACAAAGGCATCAACCCCTTCACTGTTGCAGCCCTTTTTTAAATGAGAGGTACAAAGGTGATGTAGACCTTCAAATTAATAAAACTTAATTTGGTCTAGAAGTCTAATCTTGGTCTTGTTTTAAAGAAGACACTTTAGTGTGTAATATTAAAAAAATTGTTATAGCAGTTTACATTTAGTGTAATAAATAAAAATAAAGCAAAAATTATATATTTTATACGTAAAATTATTACAAAAAATGTGTGTTACACTTTTAGTGGTTTTACCAAAACCGGGCACTAGGTGTCAACAATTTGCTGCAAACTCTTGTCACAAATTAATAAATTACTGTCACTGCATAAATATTACTGCTAAAATGTTTGGAAATATGAAAACTACTTCTTAGACCTTTCCAGCTATACAGAATGTAGTGATAGATTAAAATGTACATGCAAAATATTGAAGTAAACTCAGGTGTCCCGCTCACGGGATTCATTTAAAGTGCACCTTTTTTATTGCTAAAAAACAATGTTATTTTGTGTATTTGGTATAATACAATGTGTTCGCATGGTTTATGGTTAAAAAACATTATTTTCCACATTCCGAACATTTTTGTAGCTCCAGATATACTGCTTTCCTCAAATGCATTGATTTTGTACAAAGCTCATTGATTTGAAAATCGCAGTGTGCCTGATTGGACAGCTAATCTGTTTGTTGTGATTGGCCTGAATACCTCTGACATCAGCCGGAAATGTGATGCTCCTTACCATGTTTGAAAGATTCGGTCACAATGCAATACCAACAGGAGTTAACTTACAGGCTGTGAGTCCAAGCGGGAGGAGTTATGATAATATCGTCTTGTCTACATCACCAATTCCAGGAAGTAAACTGTTGCCTACAATCCGTGTGTTTGTTGTAGTCCAAGAAAAGAGATTTACGTTGGGAGACGATAAATCATGTCATCGTTTACTTTGGGCATTGTACCTTTTGCATATGGTTAACATGTACTAATACACACTAACACAACAAATGAAATGTAAAAATGTGAATTGGACCATAATTGGTCTTTAAATGTAATATGATTCACATTTCTTATCTCAATGTTTTTTTCTGAAATAACTTCCCCCATTTTTAATTTAAGATGAATGCAATGATGAGGTCAGTATGATGCTACTATTATTCATAATGTTTCAACATGCATAACGTGACTAACATATTAAAGCAATATATGGTATAGTTGTAGTATGCAACAATTAAGTTTATTGCCTGACAGGAAGATATTAAATGTATCGTGCAACAAGTCGCAGAAGAGATTAAATAATCTGCCCCGAAGCTTCAAACCAGTATGCAAATCAATCAAGTTAAGGTTAGGGCATATGCCTATGTATGTATATGCCAGAATATGTGTGAAAACTATGTATAGTTAGATTTGTATAATGGCCTCATCAGTGTTAAACGGTGTTAAGACAACAAATGACACACTTTTTTCCCTTCATTAAACTGCACCTACATGTCATAAAGTCAATTCATTTTGTCTAACAGGTTTGTGTGGATCAGACTGTACTAAGCTCTGTAAAGGGTGTGACTGGACTCCACTATACAGATTTGAATGTGAAGTGATAAAGCCCTAGTGGGTGGACAATGCAGATTTACTAACATCAGCGAGTGCCATTCACTGCTTCAAACAAGCAATCCCACAATCCCGCTGTGAATCAATGAAATCCACTTTGCTCTGTCCTGCAAACACTGATTCAACTGAATGTTTGGACAGGTTAATGCAGCGGCTATGCATGAAGGAAGAGACAAATAAAGAGCTGAAAGATACGCCTGTCCATGTTCGACACGACAAAGCCAACAATACAGGCTTTCTACTGTACAGGTATCTACAACAGGAAGATGAAAGGCAAAGCACAGCTTCCTTATCCCTTTCACCTTTTCTTTGTACCTCATTTTGGGCAGGGATTGGATATTGCTGTACAAATACACATCAAACACAAACAATAACAGAGGAATACTAGTGAACAGCAAACTTTAAATGGCTTTATGAGTTTATCTGGACAGTATTGCACTAAAGTTTTAATAAGTACTATGCTACAGTGCTGTCACATAATCCCATTAAATCCCATTTAATTCGGAAATGTGCATCCAGTTCTTCACTGCCGTTTTTTTATTTCTCTTTAAAAATCGGATTGGTCAAAAACTAATACGAGTTAGTATTGGCAATTATTATGCCCTAGATTTACATATTTACATCACAAAAATTCATCCAGGTATTCAATGCATGTGCACTGTACAACTTACATAAAATAGCACATTTAGCATAATAATGCGCTATGCCATCTACGCATCCGTTTATATAGCAGATTGGGCATACGCACCATTTTGATTGGTTGACAGGTCAGATCAGCGTCCGTGACGGGCGTGTCATCTCCCTCCATGACATAGATGCCTTTGCGAGACAGAGCCTGGATGACCGACTGGTGCGACTGCAGAGAGGCGGCCTGGTCTCCTTTAAGAATGAGGGCGCACACACGACAATACAGCTCACCGGACAACAGCAACCGGATCACGGGGGGCTTGATGTGTTCCTGGTCGTACTGGTCTGTGTAGAAAGGGTCTCGAAGGTCCTCTGGGATGTGATCTAGACAAAAAAATTAAGTTTAGAAAAACGATCTCTTTCGGCATCATTTTCAATCGGATTTTGAGTAATGGCACAGTTCTCTCAAAAAAACCCTGCATGATTCGAGGTTATCATATCGTGCTTAACTTGTTACAAAGCAAGGTAAATGGGCACCCATTTTGCAAAATCCACTTTTACAAGGTGTTTGGACAAAAATGTGTGTAGGGCTGGACGAATTTACAGATTTTATCAATTCATTTGAATTTACATTTTGACGCAATTTTAATTTTATTTACATCAGGGAATCAAGATTTCGAATGGAAGTTCATTATAGTCAAAGTGCAGACATCATCTGATTACACAGCAGAGTTTTCCTGCATTGAAAATGAAATGGCAGCCGCCCAGGCAAAATTTCAGAACTCCAAAACCAACTGGGCTATATTATTTTATGTGTTTTTGTTCTGTATATGCTGTAGGACTTGCACCTGATGAATTATAGCTGCATATGATTAAAACACATATCTGCATTTTCACTGTGTCTGCAGAGTGCTTGTCTTAAAGTGGACATTTCACAAGACTTTTTTAAGATGTCAAACAAATATTTGGTGTCCCTAGAGTACATATCTGAGGTTTTAGCTCAAAATATTATATAGATAATTTATTAAAGCATTTTAAAATTGCCACTTTGTAGGTAGGTTCCAACATTTTGGGTGTGCCATTTAACATGCAAATGAGCTGATCTCTGCACTAAATGGCAGTTGCGTGGTTGGACAGTGTAGATTAAGGGGTGGTATTATCCTCTTCTGACATCACCAGGGGAGCCAAATTTCTATTACTTCACATGCTTGCAGAGCATGCTTTTCAAAAACTAAGTTACTGGGTTGATCCTATTCACATTTTCTAGGTTGATAAAAGCACTGGGGACCCAATAATAGCACTTAAACATGTAAAAAGTCAGATATTCATGGTATGTGCCCTTTAATGAAATGCAACTTTCAGATCTATTTTAAAGCCCTCACTGTCTTTGTTGGTAATGCTGCGTTCAGACCAGTCGCGGTCGAGGCGTCAAGCACAAGTTATTTCTATGCTAGGTCAATGTAAAGACGGGTTGACGTACGTCTGGCGGTCTCGCGGCGCGAATGAGGCCTTTAGTGCGGCGCGGTAGACGCGATTCCGCCTCGTTGGCGCAAATTGAGCGTTGCCGCGGGAAACGCACGAGTCGAAAACGAGTTGAACTTTGGTGGAAAAATGCGCCACATTAACCAATCAGGAGCTTGCTCTAGTAGTGACGTGATAACAGGAAGTGAGCGAAGTCGCAGAAGTCTCGATGACTAGAATTTCACGTGCGAATGAAGCGAGTGAACAAACTCAAAATGTTCAAGCGGCAAACTATAAGCAGTAGATGCGCATTTGACGCCTCAAACACGGCTGGTGTGAACCCACGGTAAGGGAGGAAGGAGCATTTAAAGCTACAGACACGAAAAAAGCGTTTTTGCTTTCGCCCAAATAGAAGCATTTTGGACATGCTATAATAAATTATCTGTGAAATATTTTGAGCTGAAACTTCAGAGACACATTCTGCGCGCACCTGAGACCATACCTTAAAGGTCACGTTCTTCCTGATCCCATTTTTTTTAACTCTAGTTAGTGTGTAATGTTGTTATAATAGCATAAATAATACCCGTAAAATGTTAAAGCTCAAAGTTCACTGCTAGGCGATATTTCTCCTTTTAACAGAATTCACCTTTCAAAGCCTACAGCGAACGACCGGTTTGGACTACAGCCCTCTACTTCCTGCTTTAATGATGTCAGTAGAACAGTTTTTTGACTAAGCTAATGGCAAGCTAAGCTGCTATCGAATCACAACACACTAAACAAACTACACAATCAGAATTCGTTACGTATTTCTGAAGGAGGGACTTCATAGAACAAGGAACACATCAGCCAGTTTTTAGGACAGTGAAAACAGCGGTATAGAGAAAAACACAGAAAGAATGGGACCTTTAAATTACATCTTGTAAAAATGGGCACAATAAAAGGTAAACACAAAACACTTGATTATTATCAAATAAAAATCTCACATATACTAGGGGTGGGCGGAATGACCAAAAATCTATTTCAGGGAATGAGTCATTTTATTTCACGGAACGGAATATTTCACGGTATACATGTTTTTCAGTTCATATTGTTTTTTGATGATAAAAATTTACAGAAATACACCACTCACTATAGCTTTTAACTAAATGCTCACCACAGTTTTAAAATATGAGCAATTTAAAGTTAATAATGCTAAAGTGAAAATGCCCAGAAGATAACATAGATAAGCCTTGATTAGACAGAATCTTGTTTTTAATTGAGTTATTAATTTTATAGACTATTGAAGCTATAGTATGGCTTCATTGTATTTTGTATTTATGCATACATTACATTAAACATATGCAATATGTAAAATGAACAGGTATACATATATGCAAAAACCTACAGACAGGATAAATACCTGTATATGAGAGAAGAAGCTCTAGATATTATAAATGTGACATGCTATGATGTGATGATCATAAAGTTTGTTTTAAGGTCTTGACGACCTTTACTTTCTATTAGACCTTAAGATTTGCATCTCTTTCTCGTCTTTCCGATCAAATATGTTTGTATAAGCAAATGGCGCGTCAAACTACATCGCTCCAGCAGCGCACGTGTCACTGATATAAACGCTTTTGTCTTAGCTTGCTTAAAGTTCAGAAAACTTTACAACTATTAGCTTATGTGCGAGAAGAACTCTTATTTGGCGTCGCAGCTCCTTGCGCTTGACTAGAGACCTCTGCACGCAAGAGACCGGCCGGCTGCTGCATGAGGAGAGAGAGAGCGCGAGAGCGAGCAAGACAAGAGTCTCGCTGCGTGACCCGCGGTGGATTCACTAGCACTTATTATAAAAATACACAAATAACTTGTTCATTTTTTTATAAGTGAACTATTTTACATGTTTTTTCCGTCACACTCAGTCTAACATGCTGGAGGGCAGAGTTAGCCACGCCCACTTATTTGCATTCCGCGGAATAGACGGAATAGAAAAATCTGTTACGTCAGACATTTTATTCCGCGGTAACGGAATATACCGTCATAACGCCCAGCCCTAACATATATCATTGCAAATGCGTCACATTTCATGTCTAAGCGAGCCCTTGCTTTGTTGCTAAACTGTTACACCACGTGCTAAACAATAGAGTGATGGTGTGAAAAGCTCTGATCTCATCTGCAGATCTGCGCAGACACATGCGCTTTCGCAACTGGGGTCTGGATGCAACCATACGGTACAAACAGAGGAGAGAAAAGCCAGACATGTCCCAGTCCAAGCATCCATACAAACCCAACACACACATATATTCGTGCATTAACACTGGCTGTACCAAAATCCCCCAAGAGTATCATACCATTAAACGTGAAGATGGTGGATTCAGTCATCCGTCACAAACACTCACCTGCCCCCTTTTGTCTCCACGTGGAGCTGTCTGGTTTGTTGCAAACCTGGCTGTCTGCCATTTCCAAGGTTACTTAAAGACGTTTGCATAATTGTTAACAAAATCTTTCATATTATTACAGCAGGCTTGAGGCATGATTTGTTGATTTCTATCTTACACGACTACATGCTCATAAATCCAATGATGTGATACTCAAGGCTATTATAATGAATAAGCCATAAAATGTAGTTTATGCACGTGTATTTGAAATAAAAACACAAATCTATTAAAATGCAAAATAAATTAAAAAACGTCCTCTACTCTAAAGACTTCAGTTGTAGTCATTTACATTTTTTATGCATCTGGCAGGTGCTTTTATCCAAATCAATTTACAATGCATTAAAATGGATACATTTTTCAGCATGTGCGTTACCTGGGATTGAACCCACAATCTTTGGTGCTGCTAACGCAATGCTCTACCACTAAGCCACTACAATTACCTTGAAGTATTTAGAAAGTATATCAAAAATAATTTGTATGTTCAACGTCGTGATTAGCACTTCAAGCTAAACAGTTCCCTTAGATCCAGGCCATTTCTGTGAATAAGAGTCACATGGCCTTCATCATTCCATCATTGCCAATTACTGGAGCAAAACAACTTAGACTTAACAGGGGCCAGGATGGGGAATAAGGAGAACAAAGAACTACATGCCAATAGAGACGACAAAATGTACTTTAACCTCCTTAGCACACAAACACTAACAAATCTAATCCAAATCTAAAAACAAAAACATCCTATATTTACAATATAGGCCTATGTTATTAACCAGGTGCTATTGTGGTATGCAGACACACCCTAAAATCACAGTACTGTACTGTAAAACACCAACAGCACCACAGTTTCCTCATCTTTAAAATGTGGTGGTTTTATTCGCCACTCTTCTGTTTCTGATGTGACGATGGTAAACTGGGTTAGTAGTACGTGGTGTAAAAGGCCTTTAGACACCTGAATGCGTTCTCCAATAGAAACGCTTCAACCTGTTGCCAATCCTCAAGATGAGCAAACAAGAGTCAAATGCATAAAATAACTTTTGGTACAGCCATTAGTACCCTCATGTTGTCGAAAAGTGACAATGCCCACCCAAAAAAAAAAAAGTCTGATCACATTTGGCCACATATTGCTCTGCTCATATGTAATAGTCATTAGTGACTGGTATTAAGGCCAAGTCTAAAAATACATCCGGAGTAAATATGGCCCATGAGCATTGCTTTCCATATTCAAGTACACACACAAGTGGTAGACCGACATGGGTTTTTCCAATGGCTGACAGTGGTATCTAGAGGTCAAGGATGTCAATATAATACTAACAGAATAGCAGCAAGCAAGAACAACAAATTTACTGAAATTAAGTGAACACCAACAAAGATGCACCAATATATAGGCCAAAAATCGCTATAAGCCGGTAAAAGCAATTTATCATAGTTTAAACCGGTTGATTATTCCTGTCAGTTAAAAGGGGACAGGAAACGCATCAAACTGTGCAGTGCATAAAGGGAGTGTTAAGAAACATCATCAGCTTGATTAACTGAATGTTATTATTCATAAATGTAAGGGTCCGTTCACATATCGTGTCTTTTGCACACTCAAGTTCGTTATTTCAAATGTAGCCGCACGGTATGCACGCTCATAATGAAAGCGACGCAGTCATTATTTTCCAGGCACATCCACACTGCATTGAGTTAAAAACATCTCAACTTTTTAGAATGCAGCAAGTGCACCGCCGGTCATGTGACAAGAACCTACAGTATGCTCCTAGCGTTTTCCGCGCGTTTTAAGGGGCAACACGTGAATGCCGCTTAAAAAATACAGTGTTTCCCATACATTGATTTATTTGTGGTGGCCCACCACAGAATCAACACTGGCCCCCACAAATAGAATTTTCATGATTCCTATTTTCATTTTTATTTCATTATTTAAAACAGCTTAATTCGGCTTAAAATATAATTTGATATATAATACAGATCAAATACAGATACAGATCAAAGAGTACAAGTGAAACAAATTTCAGGTGCCAACACTAGATCAAACGCAAACATGACATGAATACGTCACATATATGCTAATTAGCGAGTGACGTCATCCCCACCACAGTCTCTCAAAATCCTGTGGGAAACACTGAAATACTATTTTAATATTTAGAATTAGTTCATTTTAAGAATGTTTAGGTAAGTAACAGATTTGTTTATAACTAAGACCAGTTACTTTGACACAAGTTGTTGAAATCGAGAAAATAGTTTTGTTTTGCATTTCTTACTAAATTGTGTCAGTATCATTAATTTAAAACAAAGTATAAAAGGTAAAACCACCAAATTAACGGCACTGATCATCTGTATTGGCAATCGGTATCGGTAGACATCATTCCTTAAAGGCGGAGTCCACGATGTTTGAAAAACGCTTTGGAAAAGGAGACGGGCCGACTACCAAAACACACTTATAGCCAATCAGCAGTAAGGAGCGTGTCTACTAACCGTTATCGTTGCCTGGGTTGCGTATGTGTGGGGCGGGTCTATCAACAGAAGGTCCAGATTGTATTGGTGTAGGGGCGTGTTTGTTTAGGTGATTTCAAATATCAACATTGGCTTTCAAACATCATGGACTCCGCCTTTAAAATCGGTCATCAGTATCGGATTCGGCAGAGAAAATAGTATTGGTGCATCTCCAGTTACCAGCCAACGCATTTTCCAATGAAATGGCCAAATATTAGTCATCTAATTTATCCAAGCCATCTCTACTGCTGGTACTCTTCCAGCAATCTATAATAATCCAGTAATTTATGATAATCCTTACGCCCCAATCAGAACACCAGCAACATTCTCACTGTGTGCCGCCCGTCTCTTTTCGAAGCTAAGTCGTTAGGAGGCGTTTTTAAATCTGGTTGACATAAACAAACGAATACCATCCACTGCCGTAACTGATAAGAGACGGATGACGGAAACTTCACTGCTTCGCTCTCAATGGTAGTCGCTCTCGAAAGTTGCTCATAAAGTTAAACTTTCTCAACCAAGCTTCCATTGAAATGAATGAGATCATGGGCTCTGCTACTGCTAGTCACTGGCGGTCTGAATAGGGCCTTATAGTAAAGAGTTACGGGTTGTGAAAGACCACAGGATGTGTATTAATTTGTGCTAATGTGCATTTAATGTGATTTTCAATTTTAAAGAGTCATTAAGTTAGCACGTATAAGAGTAATGTAAACAAATGATTGTGATGGTCATGCACGCAGAAAGCCCTCCATATCTGCTGACAAGGAATTAGGCGAACCCTGGGTCCTGTCCATTCACAACATTTTAGTTGTGTAAGCGCTGCAGATGGATCAAATGCTTTTGAGCCGACTGTGAAACACCACATCAGTGTATTCAGTCTGTAAATCTCCCATGAAAAACATCTACACTCAGCTTCTATCTTTAAAATTGTCAATTTTGTAGTTAGGCTACTTTGGCAGTATGTAAGCGTTAGGTTACAGACTTTTCCATTGGATGGATTTTGCTAATGACCGCACTGGTCTTCAAGTTTTACTTACTGTATTCTAATCGAACAGCATGAATGCCATGTTGTCAAAGAGTACTGCCTTAAATGTACCTTCCCAGGCAGCATGCGACTCCTGGCCAGATCTGCGCCGGATCCACACAGAAGCTGCTGACTTAAGCCTCGTTTAGACTACCAGCGACTTGTCTCTTTCAATGAGGCGTTTCTAAATCTGGTTGTCATATACAAATGTGTACCGTCCACCCCAATAACTGACGATGACGTGAAGTCCACTGCTTCACTCCCATTGGTAGTCGCTTCTGAAAATCTTTCGCTCATATGTTACGCCCCATTCAGAAAGCCAGCGACAAGCAGTAACACAGTGACATGATTGCATTAATTTCAATGGAAGCTTGGCGATTTACAGCAACACAAGCAAAAGTGACCATTGGTGACCGTATGGGCGTGTCCAACAATGTGAGAAAGTTAAGAAAAGTTTAACTTCATGCAAATTATGAGCGATTTTCAGAAGCGACTACTAATGGGAGCGAAGCAGTGGAGTTCACGTCATCCTTCTCTTGTCAGTTACTGGATTGGACAGTACTCAGTTGTTTATGACAAACAGATTAAAAAACGACTCACTGAAAGAGACCGGCGACACACAGCGAGAAAGTTGCTGGTGGTCTGAACGAGGCTTTAGGCATGGATCTGGCCCAGAGTCTGGTTAGTGTTTTGGACATGTACCATGGTACTACTACCATGATTTGTGTTAGCATGTACCACTGCATCATCATATACACATTACAGTATACCTGTATTATTCTTCAAAAGACCATGGTACCTGAATATTGTGTTTCGTAACACCATTGTATCCGATACCACCTACTGCTTTTAAGTATGGGCAAACTGTCTTTGATGACATATTTGGAGTGGTTTAGTAAATCAACGAGTGCTGCATTATTCATAAAAAGCAAAGCAAACATGTCAGCTTACCGACATCGAAAGCTTTGGCGAAAAGCCACCGTAGGTTTGCCGCTATTTTAGCCCGGGCTGAATCATACATCTCCAGCGGCACGATCTCCAGCGCCTCGCCCGCCGCCTCCATCTTTCTGCGGGCGCCGTCAGTGCCCAGCCCCGCTTCCATCCTACAACCACCGTCTGCAAACACACACAAAAAAGCCCAAAATTTGCATTCATCTTTAACAACTGGAATATAGCGTTTTTAAAACTGCATGACAAATAACTGCGTGTTAAACGTTTAAATAAAACAGTTATTAATTTCCATTAGCGTCCAGGCTAGCTTGAGTTTAGCCATCCTATCTTTATCCTAAATGTGTGGTGGTTATAATGTTATCTAACACACATTACAATTGTTAGAAAAACACCAACCAATACAAAGCTGGTTAAATAACACCCTGACTTCAGCTAACGTTATTCTAGTTTACCACCAAAGTACCTAGCTAGCCGTCACCTGAGTGATGAAAGCGTCTGCTAAACGAATAACGTAAATGTTCATGTAACGCAAAGCGAAAATCCCAAAATGACGTGCAAACACTCACAAAGAGGGACAGTTTTAACCATCTGTGAGCGATACTGTCCTAACCTCAAACTGGTTTGCATGTTTTGACTAACAGTGACCAGCGGCTAACTGCTAATGCTGCTTTATGAGGCGATCGCTAGCGAACCGCAGCTAAACAACAGACCCTTTGTCACCAATTAATTCAAATAACAACATTTACCGCCACGTACCTTACAGGTAACCTATCAATAATCCAGTCTTGCAGATGTATAGGTTAGAAATGAAAGAAAATAAAAGGCTCCGGTGGAAATCATGAGGACACGAGCACGAGCAGAGACAAGAGCGTGTATGGATCAGCCGTCACTAGTGCAACTGCACACACATACAATATCACCAGCAAACACTGCACATTCACATTATTATTCATTTATCATGAACGTATAAATGCTAGTTGGTTATGTTTTTTAAAAGATAGTTTAAAATATTTGGCAGGTGATTTTAGTCATTAAGATTTACAGTGCATTTTATTTAGTGTGTGTGTTTTCCGGGATCGAACCAATGACTTGTACGTTGCTAACTCAATGCTCTATAAAAGTTACATAAACACCGCCTTAACTTTAATCCAAATATTACGGGAAATTATTTTTGTTTGTTTTATTTATTTATTTAGGCTATTTATCAAAAGCCAAATGCATTAATTTATCCATTATTTTATTTTAATTCATTTTTTATTTTATTAATTTATTTTACATTATTGATTCTTACGTTTTTGTTTAAATTTAATCTTATACATTTGACAGAATCTCTTATCCGAAACACACTGTGCATTCATTTTGTCAGTACACTCTTAAAAATAAAGTTTCTGAAAAGTGAACTTTTTACAAAATTTTATTTTTTCGGTATGTGTGTAGCATTAATTATCTGAGAATTTAAAGTAAATTAATATATGTAAAGTGAATGGCACTAAACACTTTAATCAAACCTACAATCTTTAAGCCGCTAATAGAATCCTTTACCAATTGACCTATACATGAAAACTAGTTTGTGTGTTTATATTGACATTCCAGCCACATACTTGAATACACTTGATGTGTGTGGGTCTGTAGTGCTATTTACAGGTAAGACAATAAGGTACTAGTCTGTATTAGTCTTTGTTCTCCTGTCTGTGAGCTCTGAATGACAGTAAATGATTTATTTGCAGACAGAGCCGGATTAACCCTAAGGCAAACTAGGCACGTGCCTAGGGCCCGATTGGCGGGATGGGGCCCAGACAGAGGGGGAATTTTTTTTTTTACAAATGTCCCATCTACAATTTCGCCGCTGTCGGGCGGGATCCCCGTATCTCCAAAACCATTATTTTTCAGGAAATTAAAAAACGCCGTATTTTTTAAGTTATTAAACATTATTTCATTAAAGACGAGCTTTATGACTCGGGAGCAGAGAGATACGAACTTATGCTCTCATTGATAAAATGGTACGGACACAGACGTCGCCGCTGCCAGCAGTGTTCAACAAATACTGCGGTCACTTGAGCCTTAAAGACGATGCTTCAATAGTTAACCAAAGCTGACTGTAGTATACATCTTACTAAACTCGATTTTAAAGGTTTACGATCTATAAGTGATGCAATACAAAACACGATGAGCGGACTGCTGTCTAATAAGTGGAAATGAATCTGCTCGCAAACTTACCTTCGTGGCTCACGGGCTTCCTTCTGCACAGCATTACAGCTATCGAGTTTTAATAAATGTACTTAAACCTAACTATTTTCACTTGTTAGTGCCTAACAAACAGAAGTATTATATTAATTAAACAGCCATTTTATCTCCAATAAATAAAACATTTACTTGTGTTTTACATGCACAAAATAATTTAATGGTGGTATGCAAAACATTCAATTTAATTCAAAATTGAATTCAATAAAAACATTGCTGCTTGTGTTTTACATGCACAAAATAATTTAATGGTGGTATCCAAAACATTCAATTTAATTAAATTATATATTAGATACATTTTAAAACTTCAATGCATGTATGATAAGCCTATGACACGTAAATATTTAAAATACATCAATAACTGATATCATAGGTTAACACAGATAAAATCATAGTTAAGTCTTTCTTTATTAAGCGCATTACTGAGTGTATTTGTGAGTTTATGACTGTTGTTGTCTGAGGTGGTGACTCGGATGGGGACGCCAGTCATCAGAATGGTTGATTTTCAAGTTCATCGTTCCACTCTGTACCTGACAGAGTTCCTTTAAGGACACAGACATGGTTGCTGCAAAAAGTAAATAAATAAAGGAGAAACGATCATTTCCCTGCGTTATATAAGGCATGTTTGCGTATAATAACGAGGCAAAAAAAAAAACAGTTCCTTGCATAATAATTCTGCAATGGCGGAACTGGGGTCAGGATTTTTTTTCTTTAAGCCCCACAAAAATCACGTTAGATACCAAACATGATAACAAAACCAATGGATAGTGGCTAACTAAGTCAAATGCAAGCAATATGTGTTTTAAATTCACTTCACAAACGTGAATAGCGTAAAGAAGAATCTAGCAGTCTCAGAAACAATACATTAGACTTTAGTACTACCATTACTTTGAGATAAAACTGTTATACATAATATAAAAACTGTTATTATATAATTCATATAACTGAAACATAAATAACCAGTGTTTTGAGGACATTTACCTCAGTGGACGTGTTGCTCGACGAGGATTTCGTTGCGATTCTCAATCTTGAAGAGAAATAAGCAGCGAAGCTCTCCCGCGGATTACTGACACCTATTGGTTATTTACTGGTACTACTGCCTTAACAATGACACTCCCAATGGATAAGGTGAGGATAATTTAATAGCATTTAATAGAGCCGTGTAATGACGTATAAATAATACATTTAGCAAAAAATTGTCTGATAGACTGGTTAATATACAACACATGACTTAATTTGGTATACAAACAACCAATTTGTAACCAAAGACTAGGCTATGTAAAATGTTAATTAACTTTTATTAGTAACTTTGGTAAGTTTCAGATTTCAATTCATAAATATCCTCGATGGGGGGGGGGGGGGGGCAAAAAATGCAGCCTGCCTAGTGTAGTCCATTTATTTAATCCGGCTCTGTTTGCAGATGTCTGGTGAAAGAGATGCAGGTGCTGACCAAAGAATACAAACATTGTGCTTCAACGATTTAATGAACATCCCCCATGTTTGGTCAATTATTTGTTTAACTTTTAACTACAAGTGCTGCCGTTAACGTGACATTGCAAAAGACTCAACATTTAATCTGCAAACTATGAAACACTGCATATGACTAAAGAAAGGTGTCCTTACTTTGCAACCACATATTTAAACGGGACATATCATGAAAATCTGACTTTTTTCATGTTTAAGCGATTTATTTGGTAACCAGTGCTTCTATCGACCTAGAAAATTTGAAAAAGATTAACCCACAAACTTAGTTTCGGTAAACCATTCTCTGCAAGCATGTGAAAAAATAAGTAATTAAAATTTCTGGCTCCCCTTGTGATGTCAGAAGGGGATAATACTGCACCTTAATCTACACTATACACCACAGCACTGCCATTTAGTGCAGAGATCAGCCCATTTTCAATTAAAAGAACACACTCAAAATGGCACATTTTTGCTCACACCTACAAAGTGGCAATTTTAACATGATATAATAAATTATCTATATGATATTTTGAGCTAAAACGTCACATATGTACTCTGTGGACACCAAAGATTTATTTAACATCTTTAAAAAAAGTCTTGTGAAATGTCCCCTTTAAAAACATGTGGTTGCTAGAGTCTTTTAGGTGGTTGCTAGGGTGTTAGTTAATAGGGTATTGCTAAACTGTCATTTAGAAAAGTATATAGCACACCTGTCATTAACAAGCTACACTGATGACATTGAGTCAGACTCTAAAATAATATGATAATATGAGATATGATTTTCTTTTATAAGTTCAGATCTTTACAACCTTTACACTGCAAAAAATGATTTTCAAGAAAAAATGTTCTTAGTATTTTTGTCTTGTTTTCAGTAAAAATATCTAAAAATTTCTAAGATGCTTTTTCTTGATGAGCAAAACGACACAAGAAAATAAGTCTAGTTTTTAGACCAAAAATATAAAATTTAAGTGATTTTGTGCATAAAACAAGCAAAAAAATCTGCCAATGGGGTAAGCAAATTTTGGTGGTAAAAAATATTTTTTTGCTTACCCAACTGGCAAATTTTTCGCTTGTTTTAAGTACAAGTGCACTTAAATTTGATATTTTTGTCTAAAAACTCAACTTATTTTCTTGTGTCGTTTTGCTCATCAAGAAAAAGCATCTAAATTTTGAAATTTTTAGATATTTTTACTGAAAACAAGACAAAAATACTAAGAATTTTTTTCTTGAAAATCATTTTTTGCAGTGTACCTTTACAACAAAAAGTGAAGACTTTCTTACTAAGTATTTTTGTCTTGTTTTCAATAAAAATATCTAAAAATTCTTAAATTAAGGTGTATTTTCTTGATGAGCAAAATGACCTAGGAAAATAAGTCTTGTTTTTTAGACAGAAAATATAAAATTTAAGCGAATATGTGCTTAAAACAAGCAAAAAATTCTGCCAATGGAATAAGAACAATTTTCTTGAATTAAGTGTTTATGAAAAAAGTAAACTTATTTAAAAAAAAAATGTTTCTTATTCCATTGGCAGATTTTTTTGCTTGTTTTAAGCACAAATTTACTTAAAGTTTATATTTTTTGTCTAAAAACTAGACTTATTTTCCTAGGTCATTTTGCTCAACAAGAAAATACATCTTAATTTACAAATTTTTTGATATTTTTACTAAAAACAAGACAAAAATACTAAGTATATTGCTTGCTTGTAACATGTACATGGCGTGGCAGGTGTCTTGGTTGTTGCTTGAGATGTGTGCTTTTCTATAGTATTCAGGTACCTGTATTGGGTTTGTATTTCTGACACTTAGAAGGTAGAGGTACTTTTGAATAGCTGTCAGTGTTAAATAATGCTCATTACTAATGTTTGACAGCTTTTTGTATAAATATTGATGTTGAGCAATAAATGATTTAACTCTGCGATACATGTTAAGATGTTTTAGTTTAATTTAAGATTATCCCTGAACCAGAGGGTAGAAATAATAACTATGTAAACAACTAAGGACAATGATCTTACTAGCTAACTACCTACAAGGTTTCACCCCCAGATTCTGTTCAGTTGCAACCCAGAGCTCCTAAGTGTGGGGCAGGCAGTCACAGAAACGTTATACTCATCAAGTCAATATACATAAGACTGTTTACCTAATGAGGTGTGTCACTATGACGGACTCCTGCAATACCGCCAGTCAGCAACAATATCAGGGCCCAACCTCAAAACGTCTTGCAGCTGCTTATCTCATCTTCACAATAATACATTATCACAGGCAGACTCATTCTGGACCTTTAAAACTTGTGATTTAAAGTTTAAGCAACCTTTGTGAGGTGTTAGATAGTGTCTAGGAACAGGTGACAGCATGTAGTTACATTATTTGATAGATCATGTGACTTGCAGATTTAGCTCATTTGCAAACATATTCTGATTGCTCTTGTGGTTGGATACCGAATGTATGTCACACGGCTTGTAGTTGTATCATGCATAAACAAAAATCAACATTATTTTGTCGTGTACATTTACTGATATGGAACAAAAAGAAAAAGAAAAAAAATCTGATGGTTACTGTAAGTTACATTCTGTTCAACATAAAAAATTCCAGTTTTGGGTCAATTGTACCTTTAATAGTCAGTAGACAATGAAACACTATCTGAGACCAAACGCTAAAGAGATTTAAAGGGATAGTTCACCCAAAAATGAAATTTCTGTCCTTATTTACTCATCCTCATGTTGTTTTAAACCTGTATGAATTTCTTTTTTCTGATGAACACAAAAGAAGATATTTTGAGAAATGATGGTAAACACACAGTGTCCGTTGCCTTCCATAGTAGGAAAAATATTTTGGAAGTATTGTGATAAATGACGAAGTAAATATTTTAATGAAATATTGTTGATAGTACCCATTAAATTCCATCATATTTTTTATTCCTATTATGGAAGTCAATAGACACTATATGCTGTGCGTTTACCATCATTTCTCAAAATATCTTCTTTTGTGTTCATCAGAAAAAAGAAATTCATACAGGTATAAAACAACATGAGGATGAGTAAATGATGACAGAATTTTCATTTTAAAGTGAACTATCCCTTTAAGTCAATGGTTTTCAGAATTTGAATAACCTTTAGCGTGCATCATGACTATTTCAGTTTTCTAACACATTGATTGTACATTAAACATTGAATGTTGTACTACTGGATGACATACATTTCTATTCCCAGCAGCAGGTGGTGCTGTTAATACAGTGAATGATGACATACACCAGAAGATGGCACTATAGGCTAGTGTTTTTTCTATGAGGTGTAAATGTACATGTTTTTATATTCTAGAAACAGGCTATATACTTTACAATAAGGTTATATTTGTTAACAGCACGGCAATTCCACCGAATTGGTTCCATTTGCATGTTGTAACTCAAAATTGCAGTTCGTTTTTTATATTTTTTAACACTAAGCGCACACATATTTTACTTTTTAAAATGAGTATTGGTCAATCTCAACTAGTTTATTCTTTAACATGGTTTCTTAATGGAGGCATTTTGGTAAAAGGAGTTTTCTAGCATAAATATAGCTGCATTAAATATGTGCTAATAGCATAAAAATGTTTTATTTTAAAATAAACCGATATCATCAAATAAATAATATAGGTAAGGGGACTGAACATTAAGATTGACATTCACAGTCAGCATAAAATATACAGAAAATAAAATGAGAAAAGTACCTTTTGATCTTTACATAGCCTTCACAGAAGATGTCACTTCCTCTTGAAAATGTGACTTGTGAAATATTCCCAGATTTTCAGAGGGGGGACGTGTTGGGTAACAGGACTGGGTGAAATCCTGGGGACATGACTAAAATGTGCATTTTATCTGAAATATTATGACTCTCTCAATGGTAAAATATTTTTAAGCAAACATGGGATATGGACCCACACAAAATTGCAAAAAATAAAAATATCCGCAGAATTGTAGGCTTTATAATCAAATATATAGAGATAGAGAGCAGAGACGAATAAAAATTCAGTTTTTAGAGGTTTCCTGGACAGGGCTTATTCTAGTCCTAGCCTAAAATGCATTTTTGAGCTGCTTTAATTTAAAAACACGTTGTCCTGACTAAATTTAACATATATTGGTGACATTTTTTGTCTCAAGGGTCACACATGTAGTGTTTTTTTTTATGGTATGTTTGTAAAAAAAAACTTCTTAAATGACCTATTATAAATAAGTCCTAATCCTGGATTAGCCTAAATCTTATCCGGGAAACCGCCGGTAAATAATTACTGACTATAAATGTATAGTAATTCATGTATTAATAATGTTTTAAATGATATAGTTTAACTTTGGTGTTTAAATTAACATGCATGACACTTTGCATAATAATAAAATGTATTTTAGAGTTAGTTTTTTCACATTTTTATACATTTAGGAGCGGTTTCCCAGACCAGACAGGGTTTAGGCCATTTAGTAGTTTTTACAAACAAGCCTTACAAAAACAATACTGGTGTTCATATTGAGACAATCTATCACACTGATATAACATAAGGTGTCAGTACAAGGTGTTTTAAATTTAAGACAGCTCAAACATGCATTTTAATCTGGGACTAGGATAAACCCTTTCCGGGAAACTGCACCTAATGTCCTAGGGACAGAAATGGCACAGATTCGTTGGAATGGCCTATTAGTTAATGCATTGGCTAACATAAACTAACATTAAAAAAATGTAATCTATAAGCATGTATTAACCCCTTAAGTGGTGCCGTCCTTGAGCAGGACACCTGAATTTACTTCAATATTTTGCATGTACATTTTTATCACAAACTATGTATCACTGGAAAGGTCTACGCCTCTAGAAAACATATTTTAACAGTGTTTTATAAAATAAATTATATAGGGAGAGTAATTGGTTCATTTATGAAGAGAGTATGCCTCAAAACATTTATATTCTGCTAAATGTCACTGTCTCACAGGTGGGACGCCTACATTTACTTCAGAGTTTTGCATATGATTTCTTATCCAATCATGACAAACTATATATCGTTTGAAAGCTCTAAGATTGGCAATTTTCTAAAATGTCACGGGTCCACAGGTGGGCCCACTTTGTTTTTATATATTTGTAACACTAATACCCTATACTAAACCTAAACAACCTTGACAAACCATATATCATAGGAAAGCTCTAAAAGGGTAGTTTTCATATTGCATCACCATTTTAGGAAAATTATGACGTAGTGAGAGTCAGTTTCTAAAATGTCACGCGAGGACAAGTGGACCCAATTTGTTTTTACACATATAGCACTAATACCCTGTTCAAACTTAAACAATCTTAACAAACTATATATCGTTGAAAAGCTTAAAGAGTATAGTTTTCATATTTCATCACCATTTGGGAAAAATTATGACATAGTGAGAGTCAGTTTCTAAAATGTCACGGGCTCACAGGTAGGCCAAATTAGTTTTTTATATATTTATAACATTAAACCCCTACTCTAAACCTAAAAAATCATGACAAACTATTTATCAGCGGGAGGCTCTCAGAAGGTAGTTTTTATATTTCAAGGTCATCTGATGATAGAAATAATGTGTGACATTTTTTGTTACATGACCTCCCCCCATAGGAATGCATATTAATTATTATTTATTCATAACAGTATATCCTGTTATAAATCTTTAAAACTGTTGACAAAATATATATTATTGGACAGCTCTAAGAATGTAGTTTTTCATGAATGGAAAACCTTTTGCATTAATAATAATGCAGTTACAGTAATTTATTAATTTGTGACAAGAGTATGCAGCAAACTGTTGCCACCTAGTGGCCATTGTTGGTTAAACCACTAAAAGTTTGACACAAACCAATTTTTTTGTGATTTTAACTTGAAATTTGAATCTACTACTACTTGAGACTTATGGCTTCATGTTTGCATGATCACTTTTGTGAAATATTTACATTTTAATAATTGTATTTATGAAATTAATATGATGTTGAATTGTTTATTATTATTAATATTAAGAGTTAATATTAGAGTTATATTAATTTGAAGGTGTACATCACTTTAACCACTTTAACGTCACATAAGGGGATAATTTAGTTTACTGTGCAGATACAACTTTTGATTTAAAAAATGTATTAATAAATGATGAAATTATATTGAAAAAAAAACAAGACATAAAGGTAAAGCAAAAGCTATGCATTTATTTATACATCATAAATACGAATAGCAAATGTTTAAGATTTTTAACCATACATTCAAATTGGGTATGAGGATGAATAAGAAAACTGTCCATTATATAAAACTACAGTATAAAAGAATGCAGAAAAGGCTTTGGGAAATACAACACAACAAGAGACTGAAATCTCAATACACATTGGTATCTTTTATTATTCAAAGAAACATTTACAAACAGTTGAACGACAGAAAAAACCTCTGTGTGTAAACTACACATTTACAGATAAGTAACATTTACAGATATTGTATAATCAGTGCTGTTTATATTGCTGTAAAATCATTTTTTATGATTTTTTTTTTTAAAGAGGATAATATATGACACCACCACGTCCCTTATAGCGACCGCTTCTGATTTTGTGCTTTTATTGAACTACTGGTCAATAAATAGTGACGTCATAAATCATCTTATTACGTTATTTTATAAGGTATATCCTCTAACCATTCGCTATACATCTCTTATAATCGTCTCTACCCCAGTGACACTGAGAAAAATATACGATTTGCGTATGATAGAAAACGTAACTACGTCAAATATTTCAATTTCAATGGCACGCGCAAGATTTCTGAAACAAAATCAATGTTGTTTACATGACAAACGCATACAGTGTGTATCTATTTACAGCAGCCATAGGCTTAAACAAAGTTACAAAACTGGAAGTACAGAGAAGAGAAGTTCAATTTGAAACACCTCCATAAAACCCCAGAAACATTTGGTCACGTGACCCACTTGATATCGCGCCTGATTCATACAAGACAACATCAAGTATTTCCTCAGATCTTCGTTCCACGATTAGCGAACGTTTAGGAATCTGCAATGCATTTGCAGGCATTTAATACATCGTAAAAAGAAAGATTAATGAACTATACAAATGTAAGAAGAAAAAATGAGAACCCAACCAGACCGGAAATGACGTGAACATCGTTTATCTTCTAATAACGGAAAAGCAGCTTATTTCAGACACAAACCTAATAAAAATAATAACACTGAAGTTTGTTGTAAAAAAAATGCCCATACAAGAATTTGTGCTTTTACATATGCAGTATAATAAAACGACCGCCAATCATTAAATGAAATAAATTTTAGGCAAATTTTAAGACCAATAAATACCCAGTGTGTACATACTGCTCACAAAAGCATTACATTTTAAAAATTTAACTTCATTTTACAGTAATTATTAAAACATTTTGCCCAAACTAAAGTGAAAGTATAAATAAAAAAATGTCAATAAATTAAAAAAATATATGGTTAGTAACATAGGCATATAAAAGAACCTTCAGTGAACAGACTTATAAAAGCGTGCGCTTTAAACAAACAAACAAAAAATCTATTTGAACTGCTCGGGTATGTGTCCGATTTGCGACTGCATGCTGGTGGGAGGACTGGAAATACCCTCGGACCAGTCGGACATGTTGGAATGGGGCGAAGAGCTGGACCACTGGTCGGGTGAACCCGGCGAGGGCGTGAGGAAAGGATGGTCGGGCACTTGGAGTTGGTGGTTGGGTGTGTTGCCATCCATAGGGGCCAAGTAACTGTGCTGGGACGGCGGCGTTAGGAACTGCGTGCCGGCCATGTTGGGATTCAGAGAGGACGGGTTGAGCAGTTGGGTCTCCTGGGGGATGATGGTGTGGATGGGCATGCTGTTACCCGAGCTCTGCTGGAGCTCCGGTGCACCCAACTCGCTGCTGATGAAGTTCTGGTTCACCACGCCGGGTGGATTGGAGCTCTGGTGCTGCTGTCTCTGTTGCATGTGGATTAAATGCGGTTGCGTGGTCAGGTGCGTGTTCTGCATGCCTTGGTAGTTCATCATCTGAGACAGCGTGGCGGTGGGGTGGCCGTTGTGGAGAGACGTCATGAGACCGTGCTGAACCCCCGAGGGGTTCCTCATGGCTCCGAACTGATTCGGCTGACCCATGCTGCCGTGTATCCGACCGAGCCATTCGCACTGGCCGTTCATACCGGACGATCCGTTGGAGCCGGCCACTGGCAGATGGGTGAGGCGCGGGGGTAGCGGGTCAAACTGCATGTGGGCCAGGTCTTGCTTGGTGCCCATACCCATGTGGCTGACGCCCATGTGAGCGTCTGAGATTCCTTGTAAGTGATTAAGCGGTGATTGCTGGAAGGGTGATGTCATCAGGGGCGGGGAGGAAACGTCTGATATGTAACCGTGGGGCGACTCCAGGGAGTCCACCGGCGAGAGCACAGCCGAGCTGTCTAACAAGTTTCCCTTCCCGTCCTGCGTCTTTTTCTTCTTGACTTTCATGTCTTTGCCGTCTTTGCACCCGATGCCTTTCGCGCTGGGCTTTCTGGGTTTTTTGTTTTGGACGGCGGGTTTCATGCCGCCCATGAAGGAGTTGGGAGAGCAGAGGGGCGGCGACAAGGTGGTGCAGAGCGACGCGTTGTGCATGGGAGGGCTGCGGACCAGGTTGTACTCGTCGACGAGTCGCACGATGTCGTGGTGCATTCTTTCCTGAGCGATGTCTCGCGGTAGACGGTCCATGTGGTCGGTTATCTCTCGGTTCGCGAAATGCTCAAGCAGGACTTTTGCCGTCTCGTAGCTTCCCTCCCTCGCTGCCAAAAACAGCGGCGTCTCCTCCTGAACACGGGAAAGATGATGAAGAAAGTCAAAAGCGTGATCCTACATCATCAATGCATGTTCCGAAATCAGAATATATTAAAGTTTGCTTGTGTTAGCTGCACAAATGGGTTTGATCTCAGGGAACACACATATGGATAAAAATGTATACCTTGAATCGCTTTGGACAAACATTTGTGCCAGTTCTATTATGATTTGTGATACACAGTCAAGTACTCTTACCTTATTGTTTTGCATGTCTTTATTGGCGCCATTCTTTAGCAACACCAAAGCAGCTTCCACATTATTTACAGCAGCTGCCCAATGCAAAGCAGATTTACCTACGACATAGACAGAAACCCATCATTAATACATGCAAGAGTCAACCATAACCACTTATTGCAATTACGATGTAATAACAGTCACAAAAGGGAATCGGTTTAGACTAAATTTGAGCTTTGCCTATGGGTCATTCTACAAAAAAGGTGGAAATGCTTGTCCTTTGCTTTTGCAGACCCCTTAATCATTTAATTTGACCTAATAATCCCATAATGATATATATTTAATAAATATAGACTGTCCTTAAAATGATGAGAGTTTATTTATTTAATTTTATTTTTTTTCCTTTTTTTAAACTTTTTTTTAAATGAAAATTGCCCTGTCCCTTTGATCATACATGGAAGTTGAACTGTGAACTTATTATTTAAAAGCATGTTTTTTATAAAACAAATCTAATTTACATGTACTTTTAACCCTGTATGAATTAACTACAACACTAAAATGGTAAACATACATTAATATGAATAATATCAAATAAATATTTGTCCCCCAAATTTATGTCATTGGTGTTACCCTACCCAAAGCACTTTTATTTTGAAACAATGCATCAGCTCTTTGAAGTTTTTCTTGGGTCAAGAGGTCAGTGAAAGAAGTGGAGGAAGGCAAAAGGTTTGTGAGATGTCTTACCTTATTTGTCTAAAATATCATGATATATCTAAGAATTTTGAGATAAGATTTTTTGGATGTCATTAGTGTTACTCTTTTTTTTTAAAGCTGGGAGTGTTAAGATCTTTACATAAAATACATTATACTGAATAAGTATGTGATTGTTACATCTCTAATGAAATAGGACATGGATAATGGCAGCCATTTTGTTAAAATATTATTTTTTTTCTGTAAATTGTCATTGATGTTACCATCATTGGTGTTACCGTCATTAGTGTTACTTCTCTAATGAGTACTTCCTGCACTATTCCTTTAACTGACCAACATAAAAGCATACAAACAATACAAGATGGAAAATTTTATGAAAGTTTATAAGTTTTATCATATTCATTATCTATTACTATATTCTAATTTTGTCATTGGTGTTACATTGTGTCATTGGTGTTAAACCAAGTTTTGATGTTATGAATGTATTTTCTTGTACTTTCTAGTAATATTTTGTTGTTGATATGAGATGTAAGACATTGTTGATATTTCAGTCTTTGCATCAAAGCCTTTTTGGTTGAATATTTTTGTTTTTGTTGGTTTTAAAGAAAAAAGTCAAACTGAGAATCAAACTATTTCATACAATGCTGGGTAAAGATGAAGAATTTAATTAAACAAATATTAATAATCAATTATTTTTCTTGCTGTTATCATTCCTCTACTCAACCTTTAACTAAATACACAAGCTGCAATGAGAAAAATATTTAGGATCAACATTAATGTTGTTTAAATCATAGGTAACACCAATGACAAATAATTGACTCATGGATTCTTTATTAAAATGTATTAAAAAGTTAAAAATAGATTAAGCTCCCCGTTTTGCGGATTCATAGATTTGACAAGTTAATTAATACTATTAAAGAAGTTTTGGGTATGTTGAAAGAAGTTCATTAAAGCAAATTTCCATCACCCGAATTCCACCTTTTCTGTAGGATGACCCATATATTACTGCATATGTGAGGTGCACTCTGGGATGGCTAATAAAGTTCACGTCTGTGCAAGCATAAGTTACCTTTATCTACAAATCTTATTTCCACCATTCAAATGAAAGATCTTAAATTCATTCATACCAAAGTCATCAATAGCGTTGACATCAGCGTGGCAGTTAATGAGTTCCTCCACCATGCCCTCCACTGCCAATCTTGCTGCCAGTATTAGAGGCGTGGTGCCGTCGTGCATGCGGGCATCCAGGTCTGTGGCACGGTTACGAATCAGAATCTGCAAAATAACAACAAATAACAGTCAAAATTACAGAATTATTCATCAGTAAATGCTACAATTAGGCATTCATCATATTTCTCTATGCACGCACCTGGAAAACTCCCTGCGCATCTGCAGCCACGGCTGCGTGTAGCGGAGTTCGTCCCATGTTGTCTTGGATGTTTGCGTCTGCGCTGGCCTCCAGAAGTCTTTTGGCGGCATCGGAGCGGGCGTAGCGGGCGGCCAGATGCAGGGCGGTCTCACCCGTACGATCCGTCTGGTTGTGAAGGTTGGCGCCTTGGTAAATGAAGTCGTTGATTACGTTGGCTGAGGCGTCTTCTTCTTCCTCGCTGTTTCCGGTTTCGAGACCTCCGCCACTGCACGAGGCGATCATGAGAGGGGTAAAGCCATCTAAAGAGGAGAAAAGTAGGTCATTCTTTAAATTTGTCATTTTAAATTCATATATCCAATACATACAGCTCTGGTTATACTATAATATAGCTATACAGAGGCAGCACATTGAACTCCAACTTTAATAACTCAATTACTGATGTTATATCTCTCATGACAATAACTAATATTTAATATGATAACATTCATTTCTGTTATATGTATATATTTGACAAGATATATTTAATTTATTCAAGAGCAAATTAAATGGGCTATACTATCTACATAGTTTTCTGAGTAAAATGTTGTAAGGAACAGAAACTTTTTCTTAAAACGATGGATGATGCCAAGAAAACAAACAAATCGAAGTTGGATTTGATGCGTTGCCTTTCTGAATCAACCCGGTTCGCTTCGATAACGGATTATAATCAGACGTGGTGGTTTGGTAAAGCCCAGAAAAGCTGGCCGAGCTTTGAAATCTCAATCGCTGGTAACACTTGAGTATTATCATGTCTGAGGAGCTGCTTTCTGCATTGACTTTGACAGAGGCTTCTCTGCTTCAAACGAATCGCTATTCCCAGATCAGATCGGATTTGATCGCACCAAAGAAGGAAAAAAGCATGCAAACCCTTACATAAAAACCAATATGTGATCTCATGTGTCCACATACATTTTGCATGTGCAGAATGTGAAACCTGTGTGAATAACATGTCACCACACGTGGACAACGTCGCCACGTTTCACATGTGTTGCCCTTGGGTTTCACATTGGAATGTACATGCCATTGGCAATATATTGGAGTAAACATGGGATTTACACGTAAAACAACCCATCAAATCATCGGACCCGAAAATGTATGTGGTTATTCAGTCAGGGAAAGAAAGTCGCATCTGAAAATCTTTAAGTGTTGTGGGGTATGTTGTTTTTTTATGAAAAAGCTCATTTGAGCATCACATGAAAGGTTTTAATTAACAAAATACATGTAGGCAAAATATTGTAGGACTTTAAAAAAAAATGTAATCGTTAAAATTGGTAAAAATGTGCTCACTCCCCAGGATTTCTAGATCTCAGTCAGAGTCTTTGAAGTGGATTCCTGTTCCCTCAGGGCCATAAGCATTAACTCTTACTTAAAGCTTCATTCTCAAACCAACACACACGCACAAAAAAATAACTACTACGCTGCTTAAATTCTCAGAATGAGTGAACTCCTCATCTTTATGTTAGCTAGACAACTGAAATAATTTTCCCTGCCTTAAAAATCATCAGAAATCTACTTAAATAAATAAATGTATTTGATCTTATAATGTATGATAAATACATATAATAATAATAATAATAATAATAATAATAATAATAATAATAATAATGTAATACTAAAATAAATAAAAAAATACATAAATAATTCTGAACATACTTATCATACTTAGAAAATAATACATATAATAAGGAATAATAATATTATTAATAATATTAATACTACTGATAGATAAATAATAATAATAATAATAATAATAATAATAATAATAATAATAATAATAATGTAATACTAAAATAAATAAATAAATAAAAAATACATAAATAATTCTGAACATACTTATCATACTTAGAAAATAATACATATAATAAGGAATAATAATATTATTAATAATATTAATACTGCTGATAGATAAATAATAATAATAATAATAATAATAATAATAATGTAATACTAAAATAAATCAAATATAATGAATAATAAAGATATATTTAAAATATATATACATAAATAATATTGAACATACTTATCATACTTAGAAAATAATAAATATAATATTGAATAATAATATTATTAATAATATTAATACTACTGATACATAATAATACTAATAATAATAATACTAATAATAATAATAATGTAATACTAAAATAAATCAAATATAATATATAATAATAATGAATAATAATATTATTAATACTACTGATAGATAAAAATGATAATGATAACAATAATAATAATAATGTAATACTAAAATAAATCAAATATAATATACAATAAAGATATATTTAAAAAAATAAATACATAATTTTGAACATACTTCTCATACTTATAAAATAATAAATAATAATCTTGAATAATAATATTATGTATACTACTACTATTAATAATAATTATAGGTACATAAATGTACATAATTTCATATAATTTAATTTGTAAAATTATGTAACTATGAAAAATGAAATATATTTTAATATATACAATTTTAATATTATATAATATAACTAGAATTTTTTTACATTCATTGACTTAGTAGACGCTTTGTCCAAAGCGACTCACAAATAAGAGAGCATTTTATATTTTATATTATTAAATCAATGACCTAAAGGTTATATAAAATAATATAATAATGTATTTTAATACATTTTTTCATAGGGATTTTATTATATATTCTGTATTAAATATTAATAATACATTATACATTTATAATATAATATATAAAATATTTATAATATATTATATATAAAATAATTAATAGTTATATACTACAAAATTGCTTTTCGTGATAAGATGAATGTTAGGTTTTGGGTAGTATATACTGTGCCGTTCATGTTTTTATTCTTTTTAACATTTTAAACTGTATTAAAATCACATTTATTTTCTTTAATTGTTATTTTAAATTCTCATGTATCTTTGTTTTTATTGTAATTTTATCGTGTATCTCTTATTTTTACATTTTCTATTTTCTCTTTTATATATTGTTTTCTCATTTCTATGTAAAGCACTTTGAATGACCTCTGTGTATGAAATGTGCTATACAAATAAACTTGCCTTGCCTTTTCAGTAGCTACTTTTTTTTATTTTCTTGTGTATTATGAAATCTTGAGAAAATCGACCTTGATCAAATGCTTCTTAAGAAAGGATGGAAATGAAGATGAATAATATGACATAATTATATGCAATTATGGCCAACCTGGTCCCCGGACGTTGACGTCCATGCAGTCGTTCTCTATCTCGCCCTGAGGGGGTGTGGGGGCAATAGAGGGGATGCGCAGATCAGCTGCGTCCAGATGCTGCTGCGTCCACTGGCGGTGATCAGTCTGATCATCTAACTCCAGCATCGCCTGCACCTCAGACTGACAGAGAGGAACAACATGTTCACAAAACTTATATTGTATACAACCTCATCATTTCTCAATAACAATGAATCAAAAGCTTTTATTAACAGATGAAAATATAAAAAACTTGTTTTTGATCAAAGAGAGATATGAGGAGTTACTCTGCTCACCCTGAAGCGTTTAGTGTCTGATGTTTCTTCTTCGCCCCATTCATTCAGGTTGTCATCCATTAATGAAATGTCTGAAGAGTTTTTTAGTGGCCTGTTCCCATTAGACATAGACACGTGTGAACCAAAACCATATTTAACAACTATTTCATAACCCAAGATGTCCAAAGACGACATGGCGTACTGACCTCAGACCAACGGAGTCTTCGCCGACCGGCTCTCTCCTCTTCTTCTTGCTCGGCTCGCTAGTCTTGAAACCCTCCGGAAACCAGAGCTGGCCATGTTCGCGTCGTCGCTTACGAGAGGCGACCATTCCCACGGCCACAAAGGCCAACAGCGCCAATCCCGCCAGGACCACGTACACTGGGTAGAGCTCTACGGGTGGCTCCTCGATCCTGCCTGAAACCGGAGGAAGGGTCGACATGTCAGTCCCACAAGTGGCGTTACAGGTCCGGTTCCTTGCTCAAAGGTAAGAAGCGAATCGTCCCGAAGATGGGCGGACAAACTAGACGTGTGTTGAGGTAATCAGATTTGCTAACTGCTCCTCATCAAAAAGAATGAGATGGCAAATAAGAAAAAGAGGAGGAAAGAAGAAAGGGAACAGAACACCTCCTCTCCCCTTTCTCAGCCCAGGGTACCAGGAGACAACTTTACCACTTCTTCTTTAAGGGGAAAAAAGGGAGGGATTAATGAACTTCAAATTACTGCGCACACTTTAAGCTGTAGAGACGAAGGATTTATTAGGATTTTCGAGATAACAAAGACTCCCAACTTCTAGCACACTCCCGATCAATTTTCCTCCTCCGTCCTTTTTTCGCACTCTCTCCGCTAACGATTTTGAAATGATAAACTCTGCTCACCTAAACCCTTGGAGATGTATTTAGTCCTGGTACGTTAAACAAGGTTAAGGTTGCACCAGCCCCCATGATTTTAAATTCATATCCACGTATCTTGTTGGGACAAATGAGTTGGACATGTTTTACATCAATTAGCAGTTTTGGCGCCAGACTGCTTCATTGATTTTTTAGTCCATCTGATGTGCATTTGCTTCATTGTTATAAAGAACAAATACACAAACTTCAAAGCAATCCCTGTAATCCGCGGTAGGAATCGGCATGCGGAGTGTGGGGTTAAAGGTTGGGGGTTGGTAGGGAATGCTGTCGGAATACATGGGAGTGTGCATAATGTTGATCGAGGGCATTATGGGAAGGCGCTCTACGCGTGCCGACCGGGAGGTGTGTGTGCATGCTGAAAACTCACTTGTGACAGTCTCGATGTAATAAGGCACGTTCAGGTTCCCTCTAGAAGCCAAAGCTCCGAGGAAGGCCGCCACATCGTTGGCACTCTGGAAGCACTCGGAGGTCTGCTGGTAGCATTGACGGTTGTCGATCTCCAGATACACCACAGAGCTGATGAAAGTCAGAACAAAGATGAAATAACATCTTTACAGCATAAAGCCGGTTTTACACATCTTAAAACTGTGGGCCAGGCAGCACATGTTCAATCTGACACCTGTATTAGCAGGTTACAGCGTTCATACTCCACATCACATGCTAAAAACATACTAAAACACTGGAAAACCACTGAAAACCCATGATTGTGATTTTTCGCAAATGTGGCAAAATGTTGCTAATCTTTTTGGAGCAACATGGGAGAAGGTTACTCTCCGAGGATTGAAAATGGGCACGTTGCAAGTTAGTCACATGGTTGCAGTTAATCACTTTACATGCAATATGTAAACCCATGATTTGATTTTTTTTTTGGCTACATTTTGAAGTTTGGTTTCATTTCTAATAATTGTAGATGTAAATGTGTCTCTCTTTTCATGTGAATCAACATTTATGATGATAAAATCTATAATAATTGTGGTCTTCTCACTGTGTGAATAGCTGTTTTCATATATTTACCAGAAAAGGACAAACTTTAAATTTACTGTAATTTTTCAGACTGTATGTGTGAATAAAGCTTTTGATCCTTTATTTTATGGTCATTATTTAAAGTGACAACTCCTTACTTTTTTGGTAAATAAAAAAATAAAGCTTTTGATCTTTTTTTATGGTCATTATTTAAAGCAGCAACGCCTTAATTTTTTGGTTAATAAAATAAAATAAAAATAAAATATTGAATAAAGCTTTTGATCTTTTATTTTATAGTCATTATTTAAAGCAGCAACGGCTTAATTTTTTGGTTAATAAAATAAAATTAAAATATTGAATAAAGCTTTTGATCTTTTATTTTATAGTCATTATTTAAAGCAGCAACGGCTTAATTTTTTGGTTAATAAAATAAAATTAAAATATTGAATAAAGCTTTTGATCTTTTATTTTAAGGTCATTATTTAAAGCGACAACCCCTTACTTTTTTGGTAAATAAAATAAAATAAAAAATAAATAAAGCTTTTATTTTATGGTCATTATTTAAAGTGGCAACCCCTTACTTTTTTGGTTAATAAAATAAAATAAAAATAAAATATTGAATAAAGCTTTTGATCTTTTATTTTATTATCATTATTTAAAGCGACAACCCCTTACGTTTTTGGTAAATAAAATAAAATGTAATTAAAAAATAAATAAATAAAGCTTTTGAACTTTTATTTTATGGTCATTATTTAAAGCGGCAACACCTTACTAACAAAGATAAGTACATTAAACAACCTGCAATTTTATTTCAAACTGAGATGGTGACAGAGCGGCAAACGTTGCAGAGTGCAGCTTTAGGGGCGATTCACATTTCGTTTGATTCACTTTTGCACGCTCAAGTTTGTTATTTCAAATGTAGGCGCGCGGTATGTGAGCTCATAATGGAGGTACGTCGCGCTCGTTTTTTTCAAGCGTGTCCGCACCTAGTTATAAAATTTTTTAGTGACATCTAGCGGTGAGATTGTGAATTGTAACCAACGGCTCAGTTCACAGCTCACCCGTACCTTTCGAAACAAGTAGGAAAGCTATGGTAGCCACCACAGGACAAACCAGTCATTGTCTGAGACAACGTAGAAATGCACTCTATGGAGCATTTTGTCCATTTAGGGCTACTATAGAAACATGGTGGCGCAAAATAGCGACTTCTGTGTAAAGGAGGTGTATGTAGATAAAAACGGGTCATTCTAAGGTAATTAAAAGGATACAGTTAATTTTGTAAGGTCTTTATGCACCACTGATAATATAGTTATGTATATTATATTGCATTTCTGTCATAACCAGAGATGGTTATAAAAATTATATAATGCGCCTTTAAAGCTATATTCAACCTAGTAACTCCAAATTCGCTGTATTTTCTATGTAGAGTTGAAAGTTAACCTGTTTTATTCGCTTGCACGTCACAGATGCACGATGTGTGAAGCCGACAAATTTTTTTTTCACATTCTTACCCTTTGATCTGCATGCTGTCCAGCTCTCTGCGCTTTCTCCCTCCCTCCACGACAATATTATAA
Source organism: Misgurnus anguillicaudatus (assembly GCF_027580225.2). Taxonomy (NCBI): domain Eukaryota; kingdom Metazoa; phylum Chordata; class Actinopteri; order Cypriniformes; family Cobitidae; genus Misgurnus; species Misgurnus anguillicaudatus. The sequence goes on from NC_073358.2 coordinate 8,979,303, forward strand.
ACACCGTTTTTCACCGAGCTCAGGATGTCACCAGAAGCGTCGTCCACAGAGCGTTTAATTTTGTGTTTTCTCAGTTCCTGCTCGTTCCCGTAATATGGGTAAATCATGATTTCTCCCTTGCTGTCACGCTGGAAAACCACGTTGGTGTGCAGCACCCGGCTGAGCTCCCGCAGAAACCCGAAAGAGTTGTTTCGAAGCTGCTCCGGCATAATGTGCACCACGAGAACCAGGACTCCGGCGGCTAACTTCTCGGGAACGTTTCTGTTGCAATCCAGTCCGTCCCACTCGCATTCAGCGTTATTGCAGCCCTGGTCACAGTGGCCATCCGCATAATGATCTTTACAGTATTGGTCGTAAAGTGGACTGTACGAGAGGAAAACAATGTGATTAGAAATGGAGTCTATGCTAAAAAAGCACATAATATTTGAAAGAATAATTTTCTTAAAGCACTTACTTGCACTGGCCTTCTAGTCTTTGGCAGTCAAAGCCATCATAGAGGCATCCGGCGTTGTGACACTGTTCATCGCACTTCCCGTTATTAAAATAGAGCCAGCATTGCAGCGCGCCCGAGCAGTTCTGCCACGGATCCATGAAGTTCAGCGAGCAGTCCCCTCCGTCCCAATCGCAGGCGTAATTATTACAAGCGCTATCGCAAATCTTATTGGCTTTCTTGTTCAGGCACTCCGCTATCTCGCAGCTGACCTTGACATCCGGAGCAGGTGTGATGTCTCGCCCGGTGCCACCAGGAAAGCTGTGGTCCAGGATGTGGCAGAAAAGTCCATTGAAGCCTTTGGGACAGACGCAGTGGTAATATGGAGCCTCAGTGATGTACTCGCAGGTGCCGCCATTGTAGCAGGGGTTATTAGTGCACTGTCCTTCTGAGGGATACTGACATTCGGGACCAGTAAAGGCAGGGGTGCATAAACATTTAGGACTCTTGTTACCGGAAACACACGTGCCGCCATTTTTACAGTGAAGGCTCCCACAGGCATGGGCGTCGTAGTCACAGGTTGAGCCCGTAAAACCCTAAGAGACAGACATGAGTTGCGAAACGTTTTTCATAAATTGGTTTACCACAAATTTAATATGCCACCTTCAAAAAAAGTACTATACTCACCGGTGGACATTTACAGATAAAGCCATTAGGTGTGTTACTGGCCACAGCACATGTGCCTCCGTTCCGACATGGCTTTCCCTTACACCCATCAAACACTTTATCACAGCGCTGACCTGCAGGAAAACAAATAAGCTTGTGTCAATCACAAAAACCCAAAAACACAAAGAAAGGTGGTCCAAGGTAGCTCGCCGTACCCGTGTAGCCGGTACGACACTCGCAGCGGTAGTTGTTCGTGAGCTGTGTGCAGCTGTGTGTACCCCGAGGGTCACAAGGGTTGGACAAACATTCGTTGACGTCTCCCTCGCAGCGTTCACCCACATATCCCGGCAGGCATATGCAGTGGTACCCGCCGACTTTGTCCACACAGCGGCCCTGGTTAAAGCACTTGGGCTCTTGTGTGATAGGGTCGGTAAAGGGTGTGCAGTCGTCGATGTTGATCTCGCAATGAACACCTGAGACAGGAGCAAAGACATGTGTTATTAAAAACTCATCTTACTGTACTTAAATAAAACAGGGCTTTAAGTTAAGCTATAGTTCAGTTTTTACGCATACGCGAGGGTCTGTGTACAGTGGGCAAAAATCCTTGATCTTGCGGCACGTTTTCTTAAAAAATGTGATGGAATATGCAGGATATTTATGCAATTTTATGCAATGAAATTGCGAGAACTTGCAAAAATTGCGTGATTTGCAGCTTTTCAATGATGTTCACGTCACTTCATAACGTTACTTTATAACGTTCACATTGCTACATGGGACATGGCTGCTGTTGTGTGAAGTAAATGCAACATTTTTCAACTTTTTGCTAAGATATACATGACTTTTTGCTATGAAAATGCGGGGATTATGAAATCATGCAAGCCTTGCATATTTTTCACGCGGAAATGTGCAATTTATGCGGCGAAAGTGCGGCGTATTTGAAAAAATTCGGCCCCTGCATAAATATACGGACTTTGATATGCGACAATCACGTTTTTCTGGAGGGACTGATTTATGTAGAAATAGTTTGACGTTTGCATGTCGCTGAGCTAAAGAATATAAAATCTTGGGGGTGTAACAACAAAAACAAAAACTTTTTTACTGAAAATACTGTCTGCCTGTGTGTCAGATAGATGCAACAACAAAATTGGTGGTAGCAGCAGAAAAAAGACGCTTTTTTGTGTCTGTAAATATCAATAAAACGATTGATATATGCTCGAAAGGTAATTGCATCACAATAGAGGTATCGGCAAACATTTTATCGCTGGTTTAGAGATTCAATATCATATTATGATAAGATCTCAGATTAACATGCTTGTGACAATCTAATAGGCCTCAAAATACATAGCAAACACAAAATCCGGGTAATTTTGTCAATTTTTATTACACTAATTTAGTTTAATTAGATATGATTAATGTTTTTTTTTATGTTGAATTAATAAACCGAGATATTTATAAATCAATATTTCTTCCGTCTTGCCAGCTTGGCTTTTCTTTTTTTACTAAGATTGATGTAAATCCAGCAATTCATAAATGTATTGCCTTATTTTAGATAATTTAGCTTCAGACGACATTTATTAACCGTCTGGAGTCATTTGGATAACTTTATTAATTGATATACATGGCCCTGGACCTGGTCTTGTAGCAATAGCCAAAAAGACATTTTATGTGTCACAATTATCAATTTTTCTTTTATGCCAAAAATAATTAGGACATTATGTGAAGTTCATGTTTCATGAAGATATTTTGTACATTTCCTACCATAAATATATCAAAATTAAAATTTTTGTGAATGGATGCAGTGCTAAGCACTTGATTTGAATAACTTTAAATACGATTCTCTCAATATTTTGATTGTTTTGCACCTAAGATTTCAGATTTTTAAATAGTTGTATCTCAGCCAAATATTGTCCTATTCATCAATAAAAAGCTTTATTATTTATTCAGCTTTCAGATGTGGTCCAGGGTCACATGTGCTTTTTGGAGCTTTGCCATATTGACCTCGACATAATAAGACAACATGATAGCGTTTTTATGTAAAATGATTTGTTTGTGTTAAATTGAAGAAAAAAAGTTATTTACATCTAGGATTGCACGAGGGTGAATAAATTATGACAGAATTTTCATATTTTGGTAAATTATTTCTTAATAATGCTTTCTAGGTAGGCAGCACATCAAATTTTCAATGCGAACAAAAAAGAACTATTGCAAAAAATATAATATAATTTTTCCTAGGTTATTAATTTCCAATTTTTAAATTAAAAGTCTAAATTTGAGATGTATTCAGCACATCCTTTCACATGCACAATTAAATCCGTCAAAAAGCAAAAGTGTTAGCCTGCCGGGTCTTAATTAACAAAGAAAGGTACAGAAAGCAAACCAAGAGGAGGAAGTGATGGCTGACCTTGTGTTCCCCGTGGACAGGAGCATTTGTAGGTATTGATCAGGTCGATGCATGTGCCTCCGTTCTGGCAGGGCTGAGAAAGGCACTCATTGATCTCAATGGAACAGTTCACTCCATGATAACCTGGCACACATTCAAAAAAAAAGAAAAAAAAGAAAATTGATGAGTAAATTGATGGCAAACATAAAACAAGGCTCTTTCTGTTTACTTGGCAGTTTCTTCCTTTCTTTGCAAAACAAGCAATTCTTTAACAAAAAGAGATTTACATGATACTAATGTGATTTTTTCCAAGTGCAGGTGCATTTATTTTACACTGTCAATTGCATTGTGCTGTATGTACACTAGAGGGTGCACTTAAGAATCTTTTACTAATTTTCAATGTTATTTTAATTAAATAACATTCTTTAATAAAAAGACATACTGTTTCTAGTAATATGCCAGCTTAATTTAATAACTATGTCCTCCAAAATTTGCATGAAGTTTATTAAACCACAGTAATGAGAGTATGCACTTCATAAACTTTAGTCTTTAAACTTGCAATCTTACTTCACAAGAATAGTCGCCCAGGTAGTCTGTACATGTGGCTCCATTCTGGCAGGGATTGGGAATGCATTCATCCACCTGTTCTTCACAATAGCTGCCCGTGTATCCGGCCTGACAGTGACAGTAGTGTGTGCTTCCAGCATCCAGGCACTGGCCGGAGTTACGGCACAGCCGTGCCACCTCGACTCCTAAAGGGCAAGAAAATATTTTCAATTTGTAAATTGAGCAGTGATGGGAGAAATGAGAAACATGTAGGCCTGAAGTAAAAACACACAGTAGTACCCTGCTGTTTGGCAGCCACTTCACAAGATACGCTGGGGACGTCGCAGTAAAGACCGGTCCAGCCCGTCTGACATTGGCAGCTGTACCTGGTGCCACTTTGCCTACAGGTACCTCCATTCTTACAGGGAGATGGTTTACACCAGTTCACCAGCTCCTGAGGATCAATCCCAAATGATTTATATTAATTCATGTATCTATGCAGTTACTCCATCTAAAATAATTATTAATACGAATTAGAGATCTATTTTGTATCATCTCTGTTGTGTTACCTGGCAGTTGAGACCCTGGTAGCCCTGTGGGCAGGTGCACTTGTATGTGCCATAGCTGTCCTGACAGGTGCCTCCGTTCATACAGGGTCTGGAATCGCACTCGTTGATGTCATGTTGGCAGTAGTTGCCCGTGAAGCCCTTGGGGCATAGACAGGTAAAGCTGTTGATGCCATCAACGCAGGTGCCTCCATTAAAACAAGAGCTGGGTGAAAAACAAATATGGATGATTAATCTGTTCAAATACACAGATTTAATTCCAGTAATAACAATTAAACAGCTTTGCATGTTTCTTAAATCATTTATATATCATGGGCTTTGCTGCTGCAGCATCATTTGTTCATCAAAGGGGGCGCTAATGGACAAATGATTTTACTAAACTGATCAGGGGACAGGCATACATTTACTGACCTATAATCATTGTTTTTATAATTGTTTCTTTTTTAAACAAAGTTTCCTTATAACAAATATCTTTAAGTTCAGGTTTTGGCTAAGACCTCATGCCACTTTGACACCAACAATGGTGTACAGGGTTACTTCATTTTTTGGCTAATTGTTCATGCGTGTGAGTTTCTGTTTGTTTTCATTAATATTTGTTTCTATGGAAGTAAATACGTTTCTTTGGTAGCCTTTTGGATGTAACAATTGTATCCAAAATAGAAACAAATCATGTTAGAAATATTTGCTCTCAATTTTACATCTATGTGAACTTACCGTGCAATTAAAGGGACACTCCACTTTTTGAAAATATGCTAATTTTCCAGGTCCCGTAGAGTTAAACATTTGATTCTTATCATTTTGGAATCCATTCAGCCGATCTCCTGGTCTGGCGGTACCGCTGTTAGCATAGCTTAGCACAATCCATTGTATCTGCCATTAGCATCACGCTAAAAATAACCAAAGAGTTTCAAAGTTTTTCCTATTTAAAACTTGACTCTTCTGTAGTTACATTGTGTACTAAGACCGACATAAAATTAAAAGTTGCGATTTTCTAGGCAGATATGGCCAGGAACTATAATCACTTTGCTGCCGTAACATGGCTGCAGGAGGCGCAATGATATTACATCGCAGCCGAAAATAGTCCCCTTATTATCTTTCAATAGCAGGGCACTATTTTCGGGTGCTCCATAATATCATTGCGCCCATGCAGCCATGTTACAGCAGCAAAGTCCTTGATTATTACGCCAAAATGAGAATATTGTTCCTAGCCATATCTGCCTAGAAAATCGCAACTTTGAATTTTACGTCGGACTTAATACACAATGTAACTACAGAAAAGTCAAGTTTTAAATGGCAAAATATCAAAACTCTTTGATTATGTTTAAGGCGCGATGCTAATGGTCTAATCAGATTCAATGGATTGTGCTAAGCTACGCTAAAAGTGGTACCGCCAGACCCGGAGATCAGCTGAATGGATTCAAAAACTGTAAAAATCAAACGTTTACATCTAGGGGAGATGGAAAACGAGCATATTCTCAAAAAAAGTAGAGTGTCCCTTTAAAGTATACATTTTACAATTGAATGCATTCACTGGGATTCAAACCCATGACCTGTGCAATAATGTGAAAGACTCAAATCTTACCTCTCAGCACAGTCTGGTGTGTTATTCTCACAGTGTATCCCGCTAAAGCCGGGCGGACAGGTGCAGGTGTAACTGTTTACGCAGTCTGTGCAGTTTGCGCCGTTTTTACACGGGTTGCTCTCACATTCGTTGATGTCCTCCTCGCATCTGTTGCCGCGGAAACCAGGCAGGCAGGTGCAGGTGAACGCATTAACGGCATCTTTGCAAAATCCTCCGTTACTGCAGGGATCTGGATGAAAATAAATAGGCTTAGAAAATCAACGTAGAAGAGATGAAGATGTAAAACGGTAGGAGGACACGTACTGGGTTTGCAGTCATCGATGTCCGTCTCGCAATTGCGGCCCGTGTAGCCCGACTTGCAGCTGCATTTGTAGCTGCCAACGGAGTTCTGACAGGTGGCGCCATTTCGACAAGGGTTTTTGACGCATTCGTTGATGTCGATCTCGCATGTCTGGCCTACGGTAGGAAACAAGGTTTACAACAAAGAAAGGAGATTCACACATATGTATGCATAATGTTTTAAAATGATGACCTTGCCATCCTTCCGGACACACGCAGGAGAAGCTCTCGTAGTTTTCGGACTCTCTGCAAACACCTCCATTTTTACAAGGTTTTGGGCTGCATGGGGCCAACAGGGTCTCACAGTTTTCACCTGGTGGATAAAATGTCAAAAACTTGATTTTTTTTTGTGTGCACGTAAAATTACTCCTCCATAACTGTTTTCTCATTCTAATCTTTTTTATTTAAGAGTTCTTAGGAGACATTTTTAAAGGACGCTCTTTGTCACTAAATATAGAGGATCACAAATTTCGGGCCTGTCAGTCCTAGCAAGCAAAGAACATTCGGCCTGTTTTCACGACGGCCCACCCCTGCAGGAAGCCAGCAGGTTTTCCTGTCATTGTCTGGCCATTTGTGTTTCTGTGAGAGAGGAAACAGTGCAAACAGGAAATATGACAGGCTCCTGTTCCCACCCTGCTTAAACCCAATTTTTGTTATTCTTGATATAACGGTGTGGATTTTTCCAAAAGAGTCGCTGGGAATAAATATGATTTCAGCTCCAAAAGCAGAACATCATTATCTGTTTTGTCAAATAACACAGCGATTGGAAAAAAATGTAATCCACTGAAAACACATTGTCCTGTGTCGTCACCAAAAAATTATCGCAGGGCCACTGTCAACAAACAAGGGCTCAGCTGAGGAAGACCGGATGTCTTAATACTGCATACTTCAGTGTACTTTATTGTGATGCTCAGTGTCTCATAGATACTGTTGGAGAAGCTACTTTAGCATGGTAGCTTCTCAATCTCCTCATAATTAAAATCAATTCATCTACAATGAAAATACTCTTAGCTAGCCAATGCTACCTCATGGCAATTTGTACATATCTTACAAGTTTGGTCATTCATATGAATTTGTATGACCACATTCATACATTTTTAAACAATTTGTTTTTGCCCCGTGATGTGGGGTTAGGGGCAGTGGTGGCCGGTGACTTCTTTTTTCGAGGGCACATGATGCGAAGTTCGTCACAACATGTATGTAGCACGTCATGTGTGTGGTTCATCATTTCAAAATATGTGTTGGCGCGTCGAGTGAACCTGTGCATCACGTGTCTTATCAAAATAAGTGCCTGCTGCTGACGCGTCTAAAGGATTTATGATAAAAGAGATGCTCGCGTTTGCCAGATACTCGCCATAATCTCATGCGTAATCAGAATTTACTGTTAAAGGACTGTCTGTACGATTACCCAGCTCGTAAAATACATAAAAATTCTCGTGAGATCAGGCTGAGCTAGCTACTGTTTACTACGAGTAGTAATAGATCAAAATATTGGAGTGGACGATGTATATATATATATATATATATATATATATATATACATATTTGCCGTTTTTTAATTTATACATTTGTCAATTAAACTTTTTGTCTTTAAATTTGTTTTTTTTGTAATGAAAAACATTACAAAGCTAGCTACTGTTTACTACGAGTAGTAATAGATCGAAATATTGGAGTGGATGATGTATATATCGGCCGATATTTGCAGTTTTTTAATTTATAAATTTGCCAATTAATCTTTTTGTCTTTAAATTAGTTTTTTGTTATGAAAAAAACTCAAATGTAAAGCAAAATGATAAAATGACCAAGACAGTAATATGTCCAATCATGATGTTACGTGTGTAACACGTAAGTTCTTATTCTGAAGGGGGTCGCACACCAGATCTGGATCGGATCGGATCTAGACGAGAAGTTGTGCTCCAAAAGCGTATATCTGCTATTCTCCCTGTCAAAAATGACAATCGTTTTGCTAGATAAGACCCTTATGCCTCGTTTGGGATTGTTTATAGTCTTTTGAAACTCCGTTGAAAAAAACTGTTACGTGTTGAGTTAAGTGTTAATTGTTGGTGTCTATTAAAGTCCATTAAAATGAGAAAAATCCTGCAATGTTTTCTTCAAAAAACATAATTTCTTCTCGACTGAACAAAGAAAGACATCAACATTTTGGATGACATGGTGGTGAGTAAATTATCTGGATTTTTCTTTTAAGAAAATGGAATATTCCTTTAACCCCCAGGAGTCCAAAAACGCGGGGACGCGTTTTGACGTGTTTTCTCCTTATCATAGCAGAATCAACTTAAAATACTCCATCATTAATAATCAAACACTTACGTGTTTGACATCATTTGAAACTCTAAAGGGTCCTCTTAAATTAGTGTACATTCACAATAACAACAGATCTTTGTGTTTTTGTCAAATAAAGAAAATAAACAGGGTACTCATTCAGACATTTCTGTCTCCGCCAGCTGTCTCTCAAATCACGTTACAAAAATTAGTTGAAACTCTCGTCACACAAACATAATACACATATCCAAAGAAAGCCTGAAATGTCTACTTTTAAACAAGCTAATTATTATCAAAAACAAATATTTCCTGTTTATATAATCTGCACTGAAGTAAAGAGAGTACCGTTTTTCGTGGCTGAGCTCATTATCTCTAATGCGGTCACGCCCACACGCTGTTGACATGGTAATGAAGAGACGAGCTGTTCAAACCAGCAAAGCGTAATGTTTGATAAGATTTAAAGACTTTAGCGCATGTTTGGATTATAAACTTTATACACACACGTGAGGAATATCTTCATTTATGTCTGGACATTGAGGAAGAGAAGCGTTTATCTTTAACGTTACCTAAGAAGAAGAACAATGGAAGGCGCAATGGAGGCGGATATATTCCTGAAGAAACTGTAAGTCATTTGTCTTCATTTATATTTGCTATCATGTAATATGTTATGGCTTGTGCAGTTCAACCTACATAAGCAACCTCAACAGACTGCACGCCTCGGATTGAAAAACGTTCGCATTGTTTACAAACGAGTAACTTACGCGTGATCACGTAGGCCTAATGGCGGATTTCATTGTTTGCTGTACAGTGTTAGACACAGTTATTCACTTTCGTATCCTTCATGGCAACTTTGAGTAATGCTGCACTGCTGTGTCTTTTAAGTGTGTGCTGTAAGATTCCATGTTTACATGCTTATTTACAAACGAGTACGCGTGATCACGTAATGGCGGATTTCATTGTTACATGCTGTACAGTAGACACTTTCGTATCCTTCATGGCAACTTTGAGTAACTTAATGCTGCACTGGGGGGGGGGGGTCTACTGTAATATGATATTGTTTACATGCAACGCATTCCATACATTGCGATTTACACGCGACACCGCTTTATTATGAGCTCCGCGTTGTTTACACGGAGACTCGCCTTTTTTTTTATTATAAATTTACCTTGGCCAGTCTACCTAGGTGTGTGAAAGACACTAATCACGTGACCTAATGGTGGCGCAGCGGTAGTGCGTTAGGCCGCCATGTGGTAGACCCGGGTTCGAAACCCGCCTAGGCCAAGTTTTTTTTATACAGTATATTGAGTTTAGGCGACCACCGTTATAAGTGCTATCATTTACCCATCAGTTATGTATGTAAGGGTATTTCTGTGGACAATTTATGCTAACAGCTGTTCATAACTCTCTTACAGGTCTGCATCCCTCTCATCAGTAAACTATGAAGTGGAAAAACATATTAACACTCTTTGGACATAAAGTTGTATGGTAACATGAGCCACATGAAGTTTACAGCTCTGTTGTTTATCAGTTTCTTATACAAGTTAAGTTTTTGAATAGGGTCCTACTGACCTTCATTTCTATTTTGATTATATTGTTAACTTCTTAATAAACCTCAAACAAACATGTTCATTTGTCCTCACATTCTTTACTGTAGTTCCCTCCTCCCTCATTATGCAGCTCATTATGCAGCTCATTATGCGAGCCTTTGTTTGCTAGCTGTCAATCAATCCTTCTCGCATACGGCCCCTCTAAACAAAAAGTGTCTTACAATTTCTAAATAAACATACTGGTTTATGTGAATGAGTAGGCAGGATGATTTTTACATCATTTTAAAGAAAAACTCTAGACTACTAGATTCTGTTTAGGAAAGTCTTGTTAAAACATGTTTAGTATGGGTTTTGTGGACTTATATCAGTGACTCAAAATTTTAGCTTTTTAAAAAACCACGCATAAACCTTTTTCTCTCAAAAATACAAACATGTACATACATGTAGCTCATATAATATTTTAGCCCAGTTTGTGCTGAACACAGTGGTATGAGACACTTGCCATTATTATGTTGTAAAGCAACTGAAAAAAGACCAAATGTAAGAGCATGTCAGAACCTCTGACAGTGTCCCAAAATGGTCGGACCCCAGAGGGTTAATGATCAACATTGGCTGCTAACGTACAATTTGCATTTTGAAGTAGATGCTATCTGACGAAGCTTGCGCTATTAAATGTGCACTTCCGGTTTACGATACCTCCGAGTTTTCCTAGACGCGACTCGACGAGGAGCTGAGTTGCGCGTCCGGTGTGCAACCCCCTATATAGTACTGAGAAGAGTCAGATCTGCAATATATACGTCTTGTAAAGTACTTAAAAAGTGTAGTGCTGCCGCGAATAGTCGACGTAGTCGACGTAATCGACGATGAAAATTTGTCGACGGCAATTTTTTTAGTCGAGGAGTCGCATATTTATTTTTTTCCGTCTCAAATGGCCCACTGTAATTCTGTCTCATGTCTCAAATGGCTCAATGTAATTCACCTACACACCAGTCTGTGCGCTGTGCGCGCCCTGCTGGTTAATCTGCTACGCTATCATCTTTCTTCCCTCTCCCCCTGCCTTCACTGCTTTAATTTTGAAAAATTGGCGGTGGCAGGTGAGTCTATGGAATTATGAGTCGGAAAGCTTCCGAAGTATGAAAGTATTTTAAGCCAAGTTGTGATAAAAGAGTGGTCTGTTACACCGTGCCAAACGTCACTGGCTTATCACGGGAGCACAACGACAATGCACGAGCATCTCAAACGAAAACACTCGGGAGTTATTGACGATACACCCACAGAGAATAGGACAACGTAAGTAACTGTTATATGATTATTAATGAAACGGCGAGCTAGTCAGTACTGTTTTATTAACTCTTTTGAGAAGTACAATGACTCTGTCTTTGGATGTTAAAGGCTATCAGTGTTTGCTCGTGATTCCGCCACGGAATCAACACTGGACGCAACAAATAGATTTTTCATGATTCCCATTTACATTTTTATTTTACTATTTTAAACGGCTCAATTCATTGTTGCGAGTGTTCAGCGCGTCTCTCTCTCTCTCTCTCTTTCTCTCTCTATCACTCATGTTGCTTGCAGCGCCTCGACCGCGCGCCTTACGTGACGGTGAAAAGGTGGCAGTGTTTTTAATGTACTTTCTTTTTTGCGTAAACGTCAACATTCACAGATGTCTCTGACAAAGACGACTGATCGAGTTAACATGACTTGAAGAAAGATTAGCAGTAGTGTGAGTCTGTGTGCGAGCTTTCTCCCTCCCTATGATGCTGTATGCCGTGTTCTGTAGTCTATGTAACAACAACAGTGTATTCTCTTATATTTCTGAATTTGCACCGAATTGTCTGTGCTATATCACTCGCATTTAAAATCAAGAAATGGCTCAAAACACAACAACAATCATGAGAAGAGCAACAGCAGTAAAGCTTCAATGTAAATGTATGGTGATTTTTGCATATATAAATCAGGATTTTAGCAGCAGTTAAAGGAACAGCTGGTTGGATAAAAAACGAGGTGATGGGTCATGTTTAGTCCTATTTTATAGGCTACAACAGAACAGATAATATGTAAAATAGCATTCAGTTGTGTTAAAATGCAATATAAGATCAAAGAGTAGAAGTGAAACATTTCATATTTCTGTTAAGCATCTACTTTGCACTGGAAGTTTTTATTATTATTTATACCACGGGTCTGTTGAATGCTGCATTCTGATTGGCTGAGAAATGTTCTATGGGTGTTGATTATTTTTCTGTAAACCGCACACCTATCTTTTCAAATGTCTTAAAAATAGGCACCTGAGCAATGTTTGTGGTAACCGTGGTATAAGAGGAATAATTGACTCCGGTCCTTTGAATTATTTGAAAATAATGCACACCTGCGGTGTAACGGCATTACCACCTTGGTGTGCATTATTTTCTTATAATTCAATGGCCCGTCGTCAATTATTCCTTACTTATATTGTTTACATTGTAATTTTTTATTTGGTAACATTTAAGTTATTCATATTGTTTATGACACCGGTGGGTTCAAAATAAAATGGACACAATGAAATAACAAACACTTGAGTTTTTTTTAATTAGTCGTTTAGAATAGTTGACTATTCGAAAAATTAGTCGAAAGATTAGTCGTTAGAAAATTAGTCGTTAGTGGCAGCACTAAAAAAGTGTATATTTATAAGTAGTATGCATAACACGCATAACAATTTTCTGTTTGTCGCTTATTTACTATAATTAGATTCACAAGTTTACACTTAAACTATTGAACTATTACTATTGAAATGTGTATTTTGCGGGTTGTCTGAGGATAGGAATCCAAGCTCAGTATTGGCCCAAGCCCGGAGCGCTTTCTGGAGAGGAGAGGGATCCGGGCTCGGCTTTAGGCCCGAAGCCAGAACACTAACTCCCCACCCACGTTTTGGGTAGGAAGGAAGTGTGAGGGATGCTAAAACTATTGAGGAACATGTGTGAGTTGATTGCCAGTCTATATAGGTTTCCATTAATGCTGATCAGGTGGACACCTGATTGCAGATTGTTGACAGCTGGTCACATTTACAAGGTGATTGGGTAAATTATGTTCCTCCCGAAATTTGTAAAATAAAAAACTCATTTTGTGTTATATCGGCATTGGCCATAAACAACCCATATCAGTTGACCACTAAGTACAAGCTATTGTAGAAAACTTATAAAAACAATTTATATATACACAGATATAGCCATTCAAACATAATTTTTCTTTTCCGCATGAACTGGGCAAAAGTATTGAAAGTTCATTTTGTGTTGACAGGTGTAATGTTTATTTCTAGGATGAAAACATAATTTAAGGGGCGGTCACACTACACTTTTTGTTCAACTGACTTCCATTCATACACATGATCAGACCGAAAATGCAAGCTTGTGCGATGATATATTGCATTTCGCTAAGTTCAAGTCTGGCGAACTCTGACCTGCGAATTCGTATCACGTGGAGATTTATGACCAGTAAAAAAACAATATGTCACCGCGTGACCTTTCTCTCTACTGAAAAACAACCCACACCCATATTCACAGTAATGTCCAAAAAATCTAGTCCAAAATTAAGTCAAGTGTGATTGACCCTTCAGGCCTAACATTACCTGCCTTTGCAAAGCAACAGCAAGACTGATAGTGTTTAATAAAAGGGACAGGCCCTTTGATTGGTAGGTCTTGACTTCAAAATGAACAGTTAGAGCGAAATAGTAGTGCTGTCAAATGATTAATCGCGATTGTTCGCATGCAAAATAAAAGTTTGTGTTTGCATATTATTTGTGTGTGTCCTATGTGTAATTATTATTTATATATAAAAACACACACACATACATGTATAAATTTAAGATTTTTTAAATTTATGTATCAATTTATTTATATAATGAAATATATAAAAATATAAATAATATACATACACATGTAAATGTTTTTTAAAATGCATACATGAATGTGTGTATTTATACATAATAATTACTTACATGACACATACATATATTATGCAAACATAAACTTTTATTTTGTATGCGATTAATCACGATTAATCGAGTCCACACGAATAAAGCTGAAGTCTTACCAGTGTAAGGTAGCAAACAGCTGCATTTGTATCCAGCCACGTCATCCATACAGTTTCCCTGATTCAAGCAAGGATTGGAGGCACATTCATTGATGTTAGTTTGGCAGTTCGGACCTACAATCAAACATCACATTGAGTTTAAGCAGGCGTGTCAAAGTGGAGACCACACAGTACACTAGGAGTTAACGATACTGACCGCTGAAGCCAGCGCGACACGTGCAGACATATCCGCTGGTCATATCCTTACAGGTGCCTCCGTTCATACACGGGTTGGATTCACATTCATTGTTGTTGATGTCACAGTTGACACCGCTCCAGCCCGAGTCACAAATACAATTATAGCTGTAAGAAACAAGATGGGAATTTTAAATATTTCTCAAGGAATTACTTACTTTTGCTGGAAAATCCAGTATACGGAAGCTTATTAACAATCATCAGGTGGTCCAAAACGGACCACCAGCTGAACTGTTTGATCTAAATCAAGCTGGTTTGACCTGGTGGACCACCTGGACCAGTAGAAAAACTCCTGGTCTTCCAACAACTAAACCAGCAGGTGTTTAAATTACATAATTTTGCGCCAGTCCCATTGACACATTACAAAATGACATTTTGGTACATAAAATTAACTTAAATAAATAAGTTTAAATAAAATACAAACCCATTGACTTTGTCCGCACAGCGTCCATGAATACAAGGGTTGCTGAGGCATTCGTTGAGCTGTGATTGACAGGTGGTGTCATGGTAGCCCTCTCTGCATAAACACGTAAATCCATTGACTCCATCAACGCACGTTCCACCATTGCGACAGGGATTGATGGCACAGTCATCAATGTTGAAATTACACATTTTTCCTAGAAAACAAGAACAATTACAAATTTTTGAAATGCTAATTATTCTTTTGTCATATCAAACATCAAACTACAGTACAACCTGTAACTATTCCCGATTCGATGCCATTCATTGGACCAATCCCTGTTTCCCCTGAAACCCTAGGCTTATCGCCCAGCTTTTAGACTCGACTGGAGGCAACTCCTCTATTCACTGAACGCAATGCCTAGCATAAAGGCTGGGGTTTCGTCTATCACTTGTCTTTAAAGCACCGGCCAACTTCCCCCTTTTAAAAGATCGACTTTCACAAATCTTTTGCAAATCTTTTCTCCTTTCAAACTCCCAGATGTCCTAGAGATCTTTTTGGCTGAATGGAGGAGCAGGGCGGCTTGCCTGTCCACCCGGCAGGCGGGGGATTGAGCGAGACTGTAAGGCAATACAGCGGCCCGGGCAGAGTCTGCGCTCGCTGGCCAGCTGTCTCTCCCCACCCTGCTTTGTTGTCCGTCTCACCTGGTGAACTCTTTGTTGACTTTCTTATCGTCTACACTGATAAAGTATACCACCTCCTACACCACAATACTGTAGCCAATTCAAGTTATTAGGATCAATATTGTCCCAGATGTTTCCCCTAAAATTTCTAAAGCAGAATGAGACAATTGTTGACAAAGAGTACAGACTTGAATAAACTTAAATAAAGATTGATTTCCTCTGAAATAGTGGAAAAAGTCCCCCTGCACTTGAAACTTATCTTTGTGCATCATAATAGCATATGTAAACGATTTTCCTGTGACAGTAATTTCTTTATGCATTAAAACAGCTTAAATGTAACTCTTCACCCTTGCTTCACTTAGTATATGCAGAGCTGAATATGCAAATTAGTTCCCGCCTCGACTCTTTCGCACCACCTTGGAACATATATATATATATATATATATATATATATATATATATATATATATACATGTATGTATGTATGTATCAGTGATGCGCGGGTCAATGTATAAACAACCCGCACCCCACCGACGTTTTCAACTAACCCGCCCGCAAAAAAAATAAAAAATATTGTACCTGACCCGCTTCCTGGCCCGCATTTTTTAAAAGTAGTAAATGCCATCGTAGCATCATTGGGCCATAGACGTACAGTAGGAACTAGTTGCCATAGGGTGTTCTTTATATTATTGTAAACTATATAAATTACAAAGGTTTAATTGGCGCCTTTATTTCAAACGACCCGACCGACCGCAACCCGAATATCATTAAAAATATTTTTGGATGACTCGTAACCGCGGGTAACCGCCGGTGAACGCAGGCACCCACTTATTTTGGATCAACCCACGCATTACTGGTATGTATATTTGTAAATAGATACTACATTCGGTGGTTTCAGAAACATAAAGGCAAAGTCTGTTTTTGTTGAGACGGTCTCAAATTTAATGGAGAAATACTCAGCAATGATGTTTTTAACACCAATTAAAACTTGATTTTCACCACAGGGGTACTTCTTGCTTTAAAAGTGCTGTAAGCAATTTTGGCCATTTTGCTGACTTTCATTACTGTGCGTTCACACCAGACACGGAAGAGGCGTCAAAAACGCGCCATTCGCTTAATTCACGCGTGAAAGTCACACGTAAAATTCTAGTAATTCGAGACATTCACGTGTAAATTTGCACCATGGAAGGGGCTTATATATCTCAAAATGAGTAAACTTAACAAGGTTCTTCCAAACAAGATCCTTTTAATTCCTGTAAAAGTACAAAGATGTCTTGTATATTCCTCCATTGTTGTTTTGTTTTTCTGACTCCGCTCGCTTCCTGTAATCACGACACTGCTATAACAAGCTCCTGATTGGTTAACGCAATGTCAAAATCTGGCAAATTTCAGATTTTTCAACTAGCGCGGATCACACGTCAACACTCAATTTGTGTGGAACACAACATCCGCGTCACCCCATTCGCGCTTACCGCTCAGCAGGATTTAAAAATATGGCATTGCAAGTTGTTTTCAGTTTGGACAGCTCTTACATTTATTTTAGTCTAGGACTAGTCTAATCCCTTTCCGGGAAACTGGCCCATAAACTTTATTTTACTTTACAATCATATAAATCTTTATTTAATACAAGAGTGAGTGCAGGTGCAAAAGGGGAGCTTGGCTCTTTTCTAAAGCCCCCCAACCGAAAATCATGCGAGCCTACTCAATAAACTTTTAGTTTACATATAAATCACTCACGCTTGCCGCCTCTTCGCATCTGGTGAAATAAATTACCTTATTTCTATTTTGCTGTCTAGAAGAACTTTATAAAAACATTAAAAACATTTAAGATATTAAACTAATATCAATAATATAAGTGTTCTACATAGATCTCTTACTTTTTGTAATTGTTCGCCATTTAGTGAAAGTACTTTGAAACGTCCAATTCAGATTGTGATCATTGGTATTTTTCGTAAGGTGTGTGATCTGTGATATCATGATCTGTGCTGATTCGCTGACAAAACTAACCTGTGTATCCTGGTTCACAGGCGCACTCGTACCCGTTGATCTTGTCAATGCACCTTCCATAATCACAAGGGTTGCTCTTGCAGTCATCTACATTAACCTCACAGTTAACACCTGTCGACACAAAACAAAGGCGATATAAATGTCCAGAAAATCTTTAGACTTTAAAATGTTTATTTGAAATGTTACACACATAGTGTTACCTTCAGTTCCTTTGGGACAAACGCAAAAGTAGGCATTCTCCCGGTCTTGACAGGTCCCTCCGTTTTGGCAGGGCTGACTGAGGCATTCATTAATGTTGGTCTCGCATATTCGGCCGGTGTAGCCCGCACGGCAGAAACAAGTAAAGGATGCCAGGCCGTCTTTACAGGTGCCATAATGACATGGGTTTGAGAGACACTCGTCTATGTCTGTTTCACAATGCTGTCCGGTGTAACCTAGAAATGAAAGATTTATTGACTATATTTATTATGACACCGTTTGACCAATATTTTTTTTTAGAAATGACTCTTCCAGTTGTTTATTACCACCATTGCATTAGCAAAAATAGATTTTTTTAGCTATTTGAAGTGTTATGCGGTGTACACACAAGAAGCAAATGTATTTATTTGCACGAGTATATTACATACAAAGTCAATGCAAAGACGCAAATGACCGCGAATTTGCGCAATGCAAGTTACGCAAACACACGCTATTTGCATCAAACACGTCTTCCGCGCAATTTAAAACAAGTAACTCTAGCAAAAAATAAATAAATAAATTAATAAATAAATAAATACTTATTCATCAAATTAATTAATAAAGAGTAATACTGAGCAAAAAAACGCAATGCAAATTACAAACTTCGCGTTTGGTTTGTATGCCTCATTGTGCTGTGTACAAACCACAAGCGAATCTAATTATGTGTGCAAGTAAATTACATAAACACGCGCTATTCGCCTCAAACACGTCTTCTGCGCAAATTAAAAATCTTCAACTCAAGCGAAAAAATTTACTTGACGCAAAGTTAAATCCCACGAGTAATCTAGAGCAAGGAAAGTAATGCTTTGCTTTTGGTGTGTACACAGCATTATACTTTAAAAAATGCTAGGTTGTTTTAACCCATGGTTGGGTCAAGTATGGACGTTTTCTAAGTTAAAGGCGGGGTGCATGATCTCCGAAAGCCAATGTTGACATTTGAAATCACCTAAACAAACACGCCCCTACCCCAATAGAATCTGGACCTTCTGTTGATAGACCCGCCCCACACATAGAGACAGAGCGCATAGAGACTTTGTATTGCGAGAGGCGGCCTCCTTGTCATTTTAGCTTATAACAAAAAACAGAATAATGCCTAAAAGCTGCTGCGTGACAATATGTACAGCTAACAAGCCAAAAAACACAGGAATTAGTTTTTATAAGCTGCCGACCTCAAAAAACGAGCGTTTAAAGACACAAAAGTGGAAAACAGGCAACTTTTCATAGTACTCATATTAGTAGAACTGCGTCCACTAGGGGGAAACGTAGTCGGCGATCCACTTTTTTCTCCTTAAAGGCTGGGTGTTACGGCTCGACAGCTTATAAAAACTTATTTCTGGGTTCTTTGGCTTGTTAGCTGTACATATTGTCACACAGCAGCTTTTAGGCATTATTCTGTTTTTGCTATAAGCCAGAAATGACAAGGAGGCGGCCTCTCGCCATACAAAGTCAATGGAGACGGTTGGATTGTGTTCCCCCCGGTAGGCGTGTTTTTCAAAATTGCATAACTGCGCTCTGTCTCTTTATGCAACCCATGCAACAATGTCGGTTAGTAGACACGCCCCTTACTGCTGATTGGCTACAAGTGTGTTTTGGTACTCGACCCGACTCCTTTTTCCAAAGTGTTTTTCAAAAATCATGCACCTCACCTTTAATTTAAACCATCAGCTTGTCCATATTTTACCTAGCTATGAGTTAAAACAACCCAGTGTTTCCATGACTTTTTTATGATTCCCCCAAGCCTAAATATTACATAAAAATGTATCTGATTTTTCCAAATTTCATTTCATGACTGTAGAAATAATAAATAAATATTCTACCTCTCTTAACCAGGACAATTTTTTTGTTCTTACTAAAATTATATTTACTGCATAACACATAATAATGACAACATGTATGAAAATACACTAAACATTACATAACTTTTAAGGTATATGTGATGCAATTATTTCTGTATATAAGCAACAAAACATGCATGCAGCATCTTTATACCTTCTGTGCACTGGCAGGTGTACGAGTTTGGCCCATCAATACATTTGGCCCCATTTTTACAGGGGGTGCTTGCACACTCGTCGATGTCGAACTGGCATTGGCTACCAGAAAATCCTGAGGGCAGAAACAGAGGGAGATAAAAGGCGGGCTATGGCGGGAAGGAGAGGGGTCAATGAAATGATTTCTCCCGCTCGCACCCGCTTCATTCCTCCACACTACCATCACTTAAAACCAACTTTCTTTTTCTCACTGCCATAGTAAAAGTGGGAGATGGGGTAAAGGAGGGGGGTCACGACCGAGAGTACCAGACAAAGAGGAACTGTCTATTCAATGGAACGCCGAGCCATGCCGGTTGCCTCTTTTGTCTCGTAGAGGTTTTCCATCACAATGTGCATTCTCCTACCCAGCCTGCGGCCCCCCTTTTTTTGAGTCTGCCTCACCGAAAAGCTCCTCGCAACCCCTGACCTCTTGCTATTCAGCTGCCCCGTCGCTCAGGAACCCCCAACATTCATGCCTTCTACCTCAGTTATTTTAATCCCTTGCTAAAGACGTCTGCTGTTCAAATATACAGTCTGAACACATTAAGGGCTACAAATCCATCAGTGCAACGACTTATGGGACGTTTATACCGGATTGAAGTTTTTTTTCCAACACAATAAATTAGGTTACAAAGAAATCACCAGGACATTGTTCAGATGATGGTTGCTAGGGTGTTGCTCAATGGTTTGCCTCGTGAAAGAGACACCCATCCCCAGGTCTGTACTATATTGTTGTTCCTAAAAATGCCTTGTGTCCCCCCTTCAAATTATATGTCTTTTAGGTTTGCATCACAGATGCCGTGGGACGAATTACATTCTGAAAGTATAATACATGGTTTTGCTTAAGCCTGTTATATTGATAATCTTGATAAATAATTCCCGCTCACGTCGTTCCCAGAAACTCTCTACTATCTGTAATCAAGTCGTATGCGTATTTTAGAAGACAGGAATTTTATAAGTCTCTTTGAAATGCCACGTTCAAAAAAGCGCCCATTGTGGTTGCCATAGGGGTTTAGTGTGTATACTGGTGAAAAGGAGCCCTCGCACGGCATGCTGAAGAGGGGCTCTGATTTCCATCTGAAACGGTGAAAGGGCCTGGCCTCCACTTTTCTAGCGTGTCGCCTCCCAAACTTCTGCGGCACTCTCCTCAACGAGCCTCATATTGCATCACCCCTACGCCCCTCCTCTTATTTATGCATGAATTCCTCTGCATCCTGAATGTGCTTTTGCTACATAAAGAGACCCGTTTTTGATCCTGTTAAGAGATGCATGCTACACTTTCACCAAAATTACTTTCACATCACTGGAGCTGTTCAAAAGCTGGGCTGGGGGGAATTATGGGTATAATAATAACAACAAAATGATATCCAATATTATACATCGTGCATACACAGTTTGCATTTGTGAAGCATATTTTACATTTGATTTAGATTCAGGATTCATATTGATAAAGATATGCATTTAGAATACAAAAAATGAGATGAACCAACACATATGTGACCACAAAACCAGTCATAAGTCACATGGGTATATTTAAAGCAAGAGCCAACAATGCATTGTACAGGTCAATTATCGATTTTGTATGCAAAAAATCATTAAAATAATTTGTAAAAATCATGTTTCATGAAGACTTCCTATCATAAATATATAAAAAATGTATTTATCATTAGTAATATGTGTTGCTTAGGACTACATTTGGACAACTTTAAAGGTGATTTTCTCAATATTTTTGCACCCTCAGATTCCAGACCATCAAATAGTTGTATCCAGGGTTCCCACACCTTAGTAAACTTCAAATTCAAGGACTTTTCAAGGACTTTCCAGGTCCAGTACCCTTAAATTTAATGACTAAATGTGGGGACACATTTCAAGTGAGAGCAAGGTTACATCGTGTTACCTTTTAAGATACATTGTTACAGTTCCCTTTTAAAGGAACTCGCGCTGCGTCACTGCGCTGACACTTTGGGGGCGCCTCCAGGGGTAAGTGCGTCTGAATGTGTATATCAAATTCAACCAATGGTGAGGCTTAACGACAAATACAGGGTGACACGGGTGCCAGGAAGTATATCGTTATCTGAAATATTGCCAAAGACGGCGTTACAGGGATGCAGGAAGTATGGCAAGGGAGACGCAGCGCCTCGTTCCCTTCTCAGGGAACAACAGTTAACCCGAGACGTTTTCATGTGTCAAATCAAACTATGCAAAAAAGCATTTTGGTATGAATTAACATTCGCATACAAAAGATATAAGCATTTAAAGCGAACAGTTTAGCACGTGTGCTTAGAAAGTCTAGAATTTTGTGATATTATCCTACACTACACAGGGTATAATATGGATTTTTTTTCAGTAAACTTCTTGCATAAAATAGATTCACGCACTTTCAATGACCTGTATCTATGTATGTAGATTTTCAAAAACTTCCCAAGCCCTTGAATTATTTCCCCCAGATTCACAAACCTTCAAGGATTTCAAGGACCCGTGGGAACCCTGTGTATCTCAACCAGAAAATTGGGTCATTTTTTGTGATCCATGGTCACATATTCAAAACTAACATTACGGTATACATGCATTAAAATACACACACCTCAAAACTTATTCAATCAAAAACTGTACTATTTAAACTTTCTAGAAGCTTCTCTATGGATTATTCTGTGCGTTTTAGCCCGGCCTGACTAAGCCTGCCTCAAGGCAGGGATTACTCTTCTCCTCTCTGTTCTGTCCTGGGAGGTGATTGACCCCTGCAGGCTCACCTGTCGGGCACTCGCATTGGTAGCTGTTGATCTTATCGACGCACTTCCCATTGTTGAGGCAGGGCATGTTGGCGCACTCATCGATATTGATCTGACAGAAGACTCCCTCGTACCCTGCCAATAAGCATAGGGAGGAAATAAGCAAGAGAATTCAAACAGCTTAGCGATGCTGTCAAGGTACAGTATTATATACAATATATGGGTGATTCTCACGAAACCATTGAAACACCACGGCACTAATGATTTTAGCTTTAAAATGTGTAATATAGTAACATTAAAAAGCATCAGAATTAACACAATACTGTGTTCTACCTTGCACAATGTGTGATTTCAACATAAGAATTTATAATTGTAAATTTTATCTCATTTTCTGCTGAAATTCTCATTACCGCAATGTGTCCGGCTGTGCTTGAACATGCGTTATGTTGTAATTTAATCAAATTAACAAAAATATTAAGAAAAAAAATAAATGGATGTTTTGCTAGACTACTTTAGATGACAGAAAAAATATTTACTGAATATTCATGTATAATAATAATGAAGAAAAATTAGGAAAATGATGTGTCCATGCCTGATGTTCTCATCCTCCGCAACACTTTTTGAGAACAGTTTAAGCACACATACAGAATTTTAATAAAGTTTGATTTTGAGTGACCAAGCACATGGACCAGTTACTTCAAGATGGCTACCAGGTAAGATCATTTTTTTACAGTTAATTTGAAATATTGTCTTGTCAGAATGCTTACACGACATTTTGATTATCATTACCGCAACAGATGCTTATTAAATGTTAATTTAATTAATAGAAGCATAATACTTTGATTTTAAATGCATGTGCAGAATCTCCAAATTATGTTCTTTCAGGTTTGTCATGTCATTTTGAAAATATGTCAGTGTTGATGTTTTCTGACTGTTGCGGTAATGAGATTTTTTAGGACAAATTTTTTAAATTATGTTACAAAAAGTGTTAAATGATAAGTAAAAGTTTTTAAATTAATGTTCCCATTTACTCCAGACTTTGTTTTTCAATGTCTGGTGGGAAAAAAAGTAAATTTAAGCAATTTTTACATTTTCATGCTTGACATTTTTAAAACCAAGTTTTCGTGAGAATCACCCATATGCAGTCACAATTTAATAGCGATACAATCCATTATATATATATATATATATATAGGCTGATTTGCTGCCCAGTGATGTTTGGTTACCTGGCATACAGATGCAATGAAAGCCTCCGATTTGATCCAAACAAGTAGCCTCGTTCTGGCAGGGGCTCGACATGCACTCGTTTATGTCGATTTCACATCGAGCTCCCACGTATCCCGACTGACATTTACACTGAAAAGAACCTTTCGTGTTGATACATTTTCCAGCGTGCTCACAAGGGTTTGCACCTGCTAGACAGACATATGCATTCTTAAAATAATACCATGCTATTATCGTTTCCAACATTTCGGTAACGGTACAGAGACAAATAAATGAATCAGTCCTCACCCAGCGAGCATTCATCAACGTCTTGGTCACAGGCTGGGCCGACATAACCAAGAGGACAGGTACAGATGGCCTTGCCATTGACTGGATTGGTATCACAATTGGAGCCTTTTTGACAGGGATTACTAATACAAGCATCATTCAAGTGACACAGCAAACCTACGACACAGAGACACAATGGGAATTAACATGTGCTGTAATATAATGCAGGAATTTATGAAATACATCACAGCAAATTCAAATCTATGACATCTACTGCCTGCTTAAAGTGATAGTTCACCCAAAAATAATAATTCTGTCATCATTTACTCGCACCCATTTTGTTAAAAACCTGCAGAAATGTCTTTGTTCTGATTAACACAAAGGAAGATATTTCGAGGAATGTTTGTAACCAAACTGATCCGAAGCCCCATTGACATCCATTGTAGGAAAAAAGAATACTATGGAAGTCAATGGGTATTCTGATCGCTTTGGTTTGAGTAAAAAAATTCACTAGGTCTTAAGTGGTTTTGAACTAAAAAAAAATTACACCCTTAAATCATTACTCATAAACGTAAGAGAATATAAGGATTGTGCACCTGTGCGCCCATGCGGGCATTCGCATAGGAAGGACGCCACCCGATCATGACACGTAGCTCCTGCATGGCACGCTGCGTCTGCGCAGTCGTCGATGTTTTCACTGCAGTCGTCTCCGGTCCAGCCATTCACACAGACACAGTTGTATCCACCCTGCGTGTTCAAACACGTCCCACCGTTCTGACAGGAATTGGGCATCAAGTCACACTCGTTGACATCTTCGGTACAGAACTGACCTGGGGAATTAGCATGATCGTACATTTCAAATATAACATATACGTAAATGTCCTGCAGCACAATTGGTATATCATTGTATTGTTAGCAGTGTAAACGTTGTGGGTTTGATCCCAGCAAACACACATACCAATAAAAATGTATAGATTGAATACACTGTAAGTCGCTTTGGATAAAAGTGTATGTAAATATCCCTCAAACACAGATCAAATGCCAATATAAATATAGTAAAATAAATCTTAAAGCTCTGTTATTTAAGCATTTAAAAGCACTAATGCAACATGCACATGAAAGCAGAAGAGAGTTGCACCTGTCCACTCTGGCTTGCACTGGCAGTTGTATGTGTTCACTCCATCCACACAGGTTCCTCCATTCAGACACTGGTGGTCCGGGCAGTCGTCTATATTCTCCTCACAGTTCTGACCGCTGAAACCTGGAAAGAAAAGATTTCGTAAAACTTTAGTGTTATTTTCTAAATGTCGACTAAAGACTATTGCGAAATGACTGTGTTTCCATTAACCAATGATATGTGATTGAAACATAGTATTTTCTTTCGCGATAAATCATTTCAAACGTTAAGTCGACTGATGTTGGTATGTTTACTAATATCACATCCACCGCACTAGGCATTATTTTTAACCGAAGAAGACGTAAGAGTATTATCCAAACATTAATGTGTATGGATAATACTGTATTTTAAATTCCGTCTTTGGGATGAGATGCTAAACCGAGGTCCTGACTCTCTGTGGTCATTAAAAATCCCAGGATGTCATTCGATAAAGAGTAGGGGTGTGCCCCGGCATCCTGGCCAAAGCTTGTAAACGTATAGGTGTTTCTTGGAGGTAATAGTATATTAATTTAAATCAAAAGAGATGTAGGAGTGTTATCCAAATATTATTGGCAAGGAAAGCTTGTATTGAGGTGTTTCTGGGAGGTTTTAGTTCATACCGCGTCATCGTCAACAATTATGTAACTTACTTGCATCAGGTTTAGATTGCGAAATATACCTTTTCAAAATTGCCTGAATAACTCATGCTAGGCTAAAAAAATTGCGGTATATGGGAGTTTTTGCGAAATTGACGCGTTTCCATTGGCTGTATTTTCAATTCGCAATGTCAATTTGGGTAAAGGAAACGCAGCTAATGTTAATTATAATGAAACAGCTGTAAACGATTTTACTGATTTCACTTTTCATCTCGAATCACTACGCTGATAAAAACATTTCAAACCAAATAAAAATCCAGACAATGCTTTTGAAGCTGATGTGCCATTTCAAATTGGACATCGAATATTAAACCAGGTTCATATCCAATTTATGTCCACATCAAGCAAATTAAATTAAAGTCAGAGGTCTGGCTGCATAACAATTAATCGCAACTAATCGTTTTCAGAATAAAGGTTTTTGTTTACGTCATATGCGTGTGTACTGTCTTTAATAATTATGCATATAAATACACACACATGCATGTATACATTTAGGAAATATTTACATGTGTATATGTGTTTTAATATTTATATATAATTTATATTATATATAAATATAAATACTTAATATAAAAAAAATTCTTAAAATTATACATGCATTAATTTATTTTGATGCACAGTACAAACATTCATGTATAATTTTAGGAATTTCTTTTTTTATATATTGAGTATTTATATTTATACATAATATCAGGGTTTCCCGCAGCACTTTGCAGTTTGGGCGGCCCGCCTAAGCAGGGAAACCCTACCGGCTTAACTAGGTCGTCCAAAAAGAAAAATTTGCTGCAAAAAAGGCCATCAAGTGCATTTCGGAGAATAGCGCAGACGCGCTTCACACCGCGAGCGGGCATGTGCGCCACAAGGCTGAAATGAGATAAAGACGTGGTCCGTCATGTCTGGAGGATAGCCAGTTGATAAAACACATGTCTGTTAGAACTGTAAGTGGAATTATGTTTTGGGTTTATTTAAGGCTGTTATTCTTTTAGTCTATAGTTCTTGCAAATTAAAATTAAGTTAGCTGGTGATTTTGTTGTTTGAGCAACCTGCTAGCTAGGTTTCACGTGCCTGTTGATTCGATATAATTGTTGAGCGCTCTTGCTCATGTTATTTATTAGGGCTGTGTATCGCCAACAATTTCCCGATACGATACGTATCCCGATACAAGGGCCTCGATACGATGCGCATCACGATACAAGACTATTTTGAATTACATTTTTGTTTTGAATTTAGTAACATTATTATTATTATTATTATTATTATCATCTGGTTATTGTCAATTGAATAAGCAGTGTTGTAACAGTTGTGTTTTTGCCATTAATTTATTAGCTTCTGGGGTAACTCATAGAAATACTTAAAATCCCAGAGTTAGTACTTATGTTTTTTTTAAAGCAGTTTTACAAAGATGGTGCCTTACTCTAGGCATTATATTTGTCTCTCATTATTCTATATCTATGAATATATGTATAAACATGCAGTCAGACTTAATACTATTTAATAAAAATCAGATTATTAATGTGACAGCTATAGGAAGGAGCTCTGTATCTCTTCTCTAGATGTACACTTTTCACATGCAAATCTTTGTCGTGTTTCTTCTCAAATGCGTTAGTACTGTTTTATAAGAGAGTGGCTAATAAAGCCCTTTGCAGTAGTATAGGCTAAGATATCTGTGCTTTCGTACTGAATGCGCGCGCGCTCGAGAGAGAGAGAGAGAGCGCGCAAGTACGCGGCTCGCTATACAGGCACGTGCGCCAGCAAGACAGACACGCAAAGTGAAAGTATACCTCGCTACATTTAACTCTACGTTGCCTACTATGCGGGACACATGCGTCCTTTCCATATGGATCACGGATCAACAGTGATTCGTCACGTTACTTTTAAAAGTGCATCCGAATCGATACAGAAGGTGCTGTATCGATGCACGCATCGTCCGGCGTCCATGACGATGTATCGTCGTATCGATATTTTGAACACAGCACTATTATTTATGTGTATTATTTACATGCTACAAGATAATGTAATTAATAGTGGGAAATAATCAGTTTTTACAATTTTTGTGCTATCTATCATCGTTCGCCAGACGTTCTACAACATCTGCTATTAACCCTTTAGTTTCACTTCATCACGCAGCTATTACCGTTAGACTTAGAGGCAAAAACAATTAATTAATAATCTAGTATGTGTTCATTTTCTGTCATAGTTTCTTCAAAATTAAGTTTTATTTGAGTGTTTTAAATAAAAATATTAAAATTTTCATCATGATGCGTACGCTCCGCCCCTTTGATTGCCACGCCCCCGCCCAACCCTACCACCTTAAACCAACACATTTTCTGTGGGAAACCCTGTATTATACATTATATATAAATATAAAAATGCATATACACATGTAAATATTTCCAAAACATATACATGCATGTGTGTGTGTGTGTTTATATATGCATAATTATTATAGACAGTACACACACATATGATGTAAACAAAACCCTTTATTCTGCAAACGATTAGTTGCGATTAATTTTAGTGTCGCCCAAATGAGGTAATATTTGATCTAGGCTAAAAATGTTAAGTGACCATTATCAATAAACTATTGTGAATTTAAAATGAATCACTAAGTATGTGACGTATAATCTCAAACCTACCGACATGGATAACAAATATTCGAGGAACAATTCACATTGTCTCACAAAGCATTAATATTTATATCAAACTGCATAACACAAATCCTTAAAGATGCAACAGGCAAATTCAATTGTTTCCCACTGTAAACAAAAAAAATAGTGTCTGTGAAAGTCAATCACATTCGAAAGCAGACGTTACTGTTATTGCGGTCAACGACCTTTCATTTCTAAGAAGATTGGCAGTACCAGGTCTCAGGTAGAGGCACCAACAAACTGACTTTAACCACAGTTTCCTACGATTTCACTTCAGAACGTTCAGTTATGTTCAGGATGGCATCAATTTAAATCTGTTAAATGTATTCTTCCTTTAAAGCCCATAAAGGAAACCGAGGAAGAGGGTTCAGGTTCTGTCTGACATAATATGATGAGTCCCAATGTGGTGGCGTGTATGTGTTCAAGTGTGTATTCGCACACACATCCTTATGTTCTCATTCTCCCAACACTGACTCTAACCCAGGGACACCAGCATAAGGATGTTGTCGTTCAGACATTTCCTCATGATAAGCACAAATATTTTTCCTGCTGGTCTGT
This sequence comes from Misgurnus anguillicaudatus, assembly GCF_027580225.2. Lineage (NCBI taxonomy): Eukaryota > Metazoa > Chordata > Actinopteri > Cypriniformes > Cobitidae > Misgurnus > Misgurnus anguillicaudatus. The sequence continues at coordinate 9,008,530 of NC_073358.2, forward strand.
TCATACACACACACACCAAGCAGAAGCTCAGTAGTTGAGTGCAGATACTACAGACAGGATTGGTAAAGAGAGGAGCATGTTGGGAGAGGTGCTCTATCTAGGGTCCCAAAGTTGTGGGAAACACTGATAGCACATTGTTATTGCAAACCCACTGAGCTCATCTAAATCTCTACCTCCAGTGTTGACCCGGATATAAGGCCGGTATCATTTGTCTTGCTTCTGGAACATGTGTCGTCAGCAGGGCACTTGTGAGTCAAAATAAGAAGAGTAAGAATTTCCTCTGGTTGTCATCTAATGACCTCATCTGTTATGTAAGTGACGTCAGTCCTCATCAAACCAATTAAAAAGCCAAAGAAACTGACAGATTGCTAGTATATGAATGAATGCAAATGCTAAAGGAAGCATTTGAGTACCTGGCAAACAGGAACACTCATGGCTGGTTTCGCCCTTCTGTACGCAGGTGCCCCCGTGGAGGCACGGTGAGGGGTTGCAGGGCTGATAGAGGGTCTCGCAATGTCTCCCCGTGTACTCGGCCGGGCAGCCGCAGCGGTACGTCCCCACTTCGTTTTCACAAGTTCCACCGTTTTTGCAGGGCGACGGATTCTGGGCGCACTCGTTGACGTCTTGCTTGCACGTTTGGCCCGAGAAGAAGGGCGTGCAGTGACAGATGTAGTCGGAGTCGAAGGTACTGCACTGACCGCCGTTGGCACATGGGTTTGAGGCACAAGGATCTGCTTGATGGCAGTTTTTACCTACGGATGAAGCCAGATCGTGTTACTTTGTGTGTTGTTCTTTCAAACGTCTCATGATTCAGTCTCTGTAAAATCCTTTCTTACCTGACCAGCCCGGTGGGCATTTACACTTGTAATTATGGAGGCTGGTGAGTTCGCAGGTGCCTCCGTTTCGGCACGGCGAGTTAAGGCACACGTTTTCGGTGGGGGTGAGGCACAGTCGGTCTCTGTAGCCCAACGGACAGTTGCAGACGAAGTCCACCTTGTTACCCTGAGTAAGCAGACGGCACGTGGCGCCGTGTCTGCATGGCGATTGAAAGCAGGGGTTGCGAAATTGGCACGCTGACCCGGCATACTGATCGGGACACCTGCGGAGTGGACACAGAAACATTAGTGTATACATAAATATGGGAGATTTAGTCTTTATAGTAATTTAAGGCCATTTTGCAGATGCCTTTATCCAAAATTATAAACAATGTTATTGAATTAGGATTCATGAGCTACAAGAACACATTTTATTTTTATTGGCTTAGGCCTAGTACAAATGAAGTCGTACCGTGGCGTAAATACCTATTTTTAGACTCTGCTTTCATTAAGATGTATTTCTTTAAGTGCTGGGCAAAGATTAATCGTGATTAATCGCATAAAAAATAAAAGTGATTATTGGTATAATATATGAGTGTGTGCTGTGTCTAATTATTATGTATAAATATATACACACACATTCATGTATGTATTTAAGAAACATTTACATGTTTATATATATATATATATATTTATATTTATATTTTTATATAATCTATTTTAAATATAAATTTTAAAAAATGATATATAAATAAAACAATTCTGAAATGAATATATGAATGTGTGTGTGGTTAAATATACATAATAATTAGACACAGTAAACGCACATATATTATGCAAAAAATCACTTTTATTTTGTATGCAATTAATCGCGATTAATCTTTGCCCAGCACTAATTTCTTAATAAGGAAAAGTTTAAAGAGCATCTAACAAATGTAGAAGACTGATGTTGAACAGTTACCACTGGGTCTCAAACATTTCAGTATGTGGTAATGTTTACCACCCAAAGCTACTCAAATATAACCAGGTAGGTGATAATGTACAGCCAGCTGTTCATAATGGCAAAATAAACCTCAGCAGGGCGATCAGGACCCCCAAAATTACTATTTTTCTCGTGATTAATCGCATACAAAATAAAAGTTGCTTTTTGCATAATAAATGTGTGTGCACTGTGTGTAATTATTTTGCATATATAAATTAGGGCTGTCAAAAGATTAATCGCGATTAATCATGTACAAAATAAAAGTTTATGTTTGCATAATATATGTGTGTGTACTGTGTGTATATATTATGTATATATAAATACACACATACATGTATGAATTTAAAAAAATGTTATTTAGGTATATTTTTATTTATATAAAGCTATATAGACTATATATAGACTATATAGACTTCAAAGCTATCTTCCCTATAATAAAATATGTCAAAATATATATAATTATATGTAAATGTTCCTTAAATACAAACATTAATGTATTTCAAATAATATATATAAATATTGTCAAAAGATTAATCGCATAAAAAATAAATTGTTTGTTTTGTTTTCCTAATTTATTATATATACAAAATTTTTCATATATGTTCCTATTGATACATACACAATAATTACACACAATAAACACACAAATATATGAAGAGTTTGGTTCCAAAACGCAATAAATCCATTTTGACAAATTTCGGTAAAAACTTGTTTTCTATACCAAGAAAGTGACAAGATGAAAACCACTATTTTCTGTTACAAACTTTCACATAGCATCTTTAGGTTATAAAAACATAAAAAATTCAAATCCATAACTTGATTTTCAAAGATTTATTATAATAACTAATTATTTTTTCCACAAAATGCAATAAATCCATGACAGTTTTTTATTTCAAAATGCTATAAATCTATTAAATCAATGTATAAATGTGCATTCATCTTTACCATTTTATATTTATTTAGTTGATTAGTGGTAAACAATGATTAAAAAATAAACATTAAATGGCATTAACCAAAACACTTACTTTGTTATATTAAGAACACAATGTTTTAGCATGAGAAGCTTGACGCTGTCTGGAGAACAAGCAACCGAGTGTCTCTCGCGGAAATTATTAGCTGTTGATGGCTTACGTTTCTTTCCCGTCACAGAAAACCATCACAGGTTTGGCAATGCTATTAAAGTATTATTTTGTTTTGTTTGTTGATCACGAAGTACAAAGTAGATGAGGAAAATTAGGATTCCGTGTACTCAGCGCGCCGCCATGTTTGTTTACATTGCGTGAATGGTCCGCTGTAATATCAGAAATGGATTTATTGCGTTCTGTAAAAAAGGAGGACTGGCGTTTGTCGCATTTTGGGAAAAAAGGGAGAAAAGATGACAGAATATCACGGCGGATATTGGATTTTGCGTAAAATTAATTATTTACTTTTAACTACTGACCTGATATAATACTGATTTTGGCAGTAACTCATTTTTTTCAAAAATGGCGTTTGTCGCGTTTTGGAACCAAACTCTTCATATGATGTAAACAAAAACTTTTATTTTGCATGCGATTACTCTTTTGACATTCCTAATAAAAAATAAACACAATTTTCCTAAATTGTTAAATAATTACACTTTTGGGATTCTCTTGACGATGACCACTATTTTAAAATAATTACCAATATAAATGATGAACTTTAAACTGGTCTGCCATGTTATCATAACATGAACCCAATAAAGCATGAAACTTTATCTGGGACATTATTGTGACTGGAATCTTTATTACATTTAAAATATCATTAAAACTACAAGCAAAACGTATATGCTTTCATGAACATTTAAGGTAGAGATACTGTGGAAAACTGTGACTCACAAGTCTAATCCTGCTCCAGAGCCATAAAAAGCAGTCATCCATCAACAACTCTCAGGATAAAATTCGAGCACCTCAGCCTTTCTGAATGAATCTGAATTCATTCACTCAAAATACAAGGCAGCGTCTGTACAAGGGTCTTTGAACCGAGGTCTGACATTATCAGGACTTCAAAGCTATCTTCCCTAGACTCAATGCCTGCTATTCTTCTAGAGTAGAGACTCTCAGTCAGGAGGCATCGCGGCAGCAAAAACTTTGCAAGAGACCCATGAAAGACTTCATAACAGGTTCTCCCTTGAAAGTAATCTTTCGCCGATTTTACTCAGCAACACAAAAGCATCACTTTTTGCAAAAAGAGCTAAAGTTGTCGCTATAATTCCTATAAGCCATAATACCCAAGCCATATTTTTGGTCTCGGGTGGCAGCTCAACACATTCCCAATGCATTTGTTCCTGATCCAAACAGGGCCTCCCTATGTGGGATGGATGTTTTTACTGCGTCTCTCCCAGGATTAGGATGGCCAGTAACTTCAACCGGGAAAAGAAAACACGGGGGATCGAGAACCAGGCACGACAAAACCATTAAGTCCCCTGTGGGAACTCCACTGCTGCCCACAATGCTACTTTTCCTCTCATTGTACGGTGACACATTTGTTGACGGCCACTTCAGGTTTGCAATATTGCACAAACAATGCAAACCTATTACACATCACCACCACCACAACAACAAAGGATTCACAAAAAGTGTTATGAATCTTGACATCCTGTGACCTCCTTTGAAAGGTATAGCTTCAATAGCCGTGTTTCCATTACTCTTTGCGATTTAAAAATGCAGACAATTGAAAACACGACAATTGCTTAAACTCCCATACATCGCAAAAAAGTTTTAACGGTCGCTCACATGAGGTGGTTTTTCAGGTAATTCGAAAAAAGTTTATTTTCTTCGCAAAACTGCAATGGAAACCTGGTCACCTACGCAAATACGTCACATAATAATTATTCGAAGATGACGCTGTATGTGCTAAAACCTGCCAGAAACACCTCAATACGTGCCTGCTCGTAAAAGAGGTTTTCCTTGCCAATAATGTTTGGATAACACTTCTACATCTCTTTTGATTTAAAATAATGTACAATTACCTCCAAAAAACACCTATACGTTGTCGCTCCTAAGTAGGGCTGGGCGATTAATTGAAAAATAACCGAAACCGAAATTCAGAACCTCTAACCGACATTATTTTATCATGTCGGTTATTTCGGTTTTTAATCCTGTTAATACTTTCCCTTTAAAAACAAACTGCTGCGTGTGATGTTGCGTAACTCCGCCCCGTCCTGTCAGTGGCACAGCAAAACATGGAGGAGAACTCAAACACTGTTTAACTGAGCAGCAGGATCATCTAGTGCCCAAAAGAAGCACAGTACTTTTTTTTAAGAAGTACTCGCGAATGTGCAGGCACCTGTGACAAAAATACGGAATGCGCGATCGGGTTTTTACCGCACACGCGCTCGGTTTAATCTACCGATGGGTCTCTAAGCAGCCCGAGTAATGTCATTACATCTCACTCACTCAAAAGCGCGAAAAGACGCGCCCGCGTGAGTTTAATTAGACACTTCAGAGATGACGGAGAGAGAGAACGGGAGAACTTCTAGTCTACATTAACACCAAAAGCATTACAGATGAGAATAAATGGCTTAGACATCAGTGCCCAGTTAAGAAAAAATGGATTGAATACAAGAAACGTGTAAAGGATACAGTCCAAGTATGTATTTTGCCCTACTCATCTCATTACAATATGCTATCTGGATACAACTTATTATGTATGTATCTTATGTCTATAATTAGTCATGGGGGTTGTATGATTCTTTGGTTCATAACTTCCCATTCTGAAAGTTTCATCAATTGTACATAATGACATGCAACATCTGCATAGAGTTAAGTCTATTTAATATTTTTTAGTAATGCAGTTATTTTGGGAAAAATGTGAATAATTGCATTGCAGGCTGATTTAAGGTGTGCCCTAAACTTTCCAACCTTGTCAGGGAACTATGAGGCAAAAAAATAATCGTTTATAAATCGTAACCGATGTCAAATGTTAGATTAACCGAGGTTTTGATTTTAGGTCAAATCGCCCAGCCCTACTCCTAAGTATAAGGGGCTTACCTTGGCATTAATGTTTAGATAATACTCTTACGTCTCTTTCGGTTAAAAATAATGTCTAGTGTGGTGGATGTGATATTAGTAAACCTACCAACATCAGTCGACATGATGTTTGGAATGACTGAAACTACGTTTTAGTTGCATATCATCGATTAATAGAAATGTCATCATTTCGCAATAGTCTTTTGTCGACATTTAGAAAATAACGCTGAAGTTTTGTGCAAATCTGCCGTGGAAAAACAGCTTCTGTAACATGGATGAAACAAACAGGAACTACTGTCCAATTATATTGTGCATTCAAGCTACATTTTATCACTATGTGCATCAAACCCATAACCTTTTGGACTGCTAATGCTAATGAGAAAGTGGTTTATTCTAATAAAGGGGCGGTCACACTACACTTTTTTCATTCAATTGACTTCCATCTAGTGTTGGGCGATATGTCCCATTTTGAGATCGTCATATCGTCAGCCTGTGAGATCGCCGATACGGGGAAGTAGTTTACTCATTTATTTATTTGTTCAATTTTTACTCATTTAAGTCACTTGATTGATGGACAATAAAGAAGCAAGGGCAACATGTCATGACCGCAACCTTCTTAAAACGTATGGCCATTATCAGAGCGCGGAAAAGCCCAGGTGCTCTACAATTTTCTTCGTGCCAGGGAGCAGGCACAACACACTCGCTGGTTTTAACCCTCTGTGGGCTAACTCTTTCCCCGCCAGCGTTTTTAAAAAAGGTTGCCAGCCAGCGCCAGCACTTTTTATGATTTTCACCAAAGTTTAATGCCTTCCAGAAAATGTTCCTCTTTAAATATATAAACAAACGATATATCAAATAAAAACCAGACCCTCTGCTTTCAAACAAAAAAACCCTGTTTCATCCTACCTTCATTAGTTCTCTTGTAATCACCTCTCAAACATGGGTTGGTTTCTTTAAAAACACCCAATTTTGAGCAAAAAGCTGATATAATTCCATTTTTGCGAAGGACTTTTGATAGAGATCAGATGCAGAGCGATCTTTAAAACATACACGGAGTTCTTTCTCTTTCATGCGAGGCGCTACTTCCGGGTTGTATAAGTTGCAGAAATGCCCCACCTGGTGGATAATAGCGGTATTGCGGAAAGACGGAAAATCTCGTCATTGGCGGGGAAGCGTTTTCTCTTAATTGATGAGATATCTCGTCAATGGCGGCAAAAGAGTTAACAACCTCTCTAGTACTTGGAAATGTCTGAGTCGCGCGTATTACAAGTTCATGTGCGAAAAAGAGTCCAAATCATGCGCATTATAGGAGGAGTCCATGCTGCACGTATGTAGGTCCGAGCAAGAGTCCAAGACGCACGCATTAAGTGTAGGTGCGTGCGAAAAGGAATCCGCGCTCGTTACAAGCACTCTTGCGCAAAGTGAAACCCACAAACCCTCTCATGCAAGGAAAAGCATGCAATGCGCATGTTAATGTGAAACTATGATAATAATAATAATAATAACCATCGTCAACTATCGTCAGGAAAGCCTGCTATTGGCGATATGTCTGACGATCGACGATACACTACTGTCTGTACTATTGTCTATCGGCACAACCCTACTTCTATCATACGCATGCATCAGACTGGACACGCAAGCTTTTGCGAAGATGTTTCGCATTTTGCTGCGTACCAAAGTTCAAGTCTGGTGAACTCTGACCTGTGAATTCGTATTAAGTGTAGACACGTGAATTTTCTCTCTACTGAAAAGCAAAGATGGACGAAGCGCTCCTCGCCCCTATTCGTAGTAACGTCTCAAAAATATTTGCATGCTCAAAGTTTAGTGTTACCGCCCCTTTAAGACACCACCTGCAAGTTTGTTGTCGTGTGCAATATGGTTTTTAACTGTTGAACTTTTTACTAACAGCCTCATTGCAAAGTCTGTATCAAACTATGACAGCTTTTTAAAACAATCAGACAACTTTGGCAACATTTTCTAACTTTGGCAATGTTCAGAAAATGGGTGGTGGAAACAGGGTAATATTTACAGAACCACATTTTAATCTTATCATAAACTCTTCTGGTGTTTTAAAACAATAGTATCTATGCTACCTCCCCCATTACCTCAGTGCATCTGTGTGAGCAAGGTTTCAGATAGGCATGTGTTAATCTGTCTGACGTCAGAAAGCTGTTAAAAGTTTAAAACAAGTTTGGGTCTCCGTTTAAAAGGGTTTAACGTTTTCATTACAGTACGTTTTTGTAGTCCATCAAGCTCTCTTATCTCAAAAGATCCAGAAATATTTGATTCCTCATAACCAGACTCATTTAGTACATAAGCATGATTTGATCTAATTCAGACCTGGTCTGGTTTGAACTGTGCATAACTGTGCTCAGTTATGAGCAGGAAAGAGAGCCTGTGTCGGCCTTCCGAAAAAGCCCCGGGGAGCAGGTGCGAATGCTAATAAGGGGCCGGCAGCTGCTGTTTACAGCGCGCCCGTCTCCCTGCTCATAAACTCCCCCTGACACTTTCCCAAAGTGAATAAGAGGGCAGCAGGCAGTTGAATGGCCTGCCCACCACCGAGCATAGCGGACAGGCTCCATGAGAGGATCCATTGTTCCTGGAGCCATTGCGAACCCGTCTTCATTCAGCTCTTAAACCTCATCTTCTCTCGTGGGTCTCACCATGGCCTTCTCTTTTTAATCTTCTGTCTCCTCATCACTTCCTTCCTTCTCGGCTGGTGTGGAGCCCTCCCTGGACTCCTCCACGTACGCCTTTCACTACCTCCTATCTTCGGCCTCCTCCCACCTTCACTGGTTTTTGGTTTTCGGTAAGATGGGGTCAGATCTGAGTCACATACTTCTGCACTGACTGTCCGCTGTTTTTTAAGAAAACCATTTTTTCTTTATTGTTTCTAAGGGTTGTGAAAATTTATGGTAAATCATATAAAATCACTCGTAGTATTTGACTGATATTTGCTTTTCAGTTAACTGTTTCTGATTTCCACACTGTCATCAATGGCCAATGTAATGTCTACATGTAGTTCAATTTAGTGGCGGCAAAACTGCTGAAATCTGGATTACCTATTATTTTACAATAAATTAATTAATTAATTAATTAATTAATAATGAAAATTGCATGCAAACAGCAGTAAAGAGGTTTAATGGAGTCATACTGCGATTAAAGGGGTAGTTCAAACTTGACTTCCATAGTAGGAAAAAATATCATCGAAGTCAATGGTGCTCCAAAACTGTCTGGCTGCAAACAGAATTGCTATATTAGAAATGTTTGGACTGTGGCCAAAAGTTTTGGATGTTTTTTTTTTTTTGCTTAACTTCCAAAGAAACAAGTCTAGCGATATTTCATAATGCAAGTATGTTTGACTCATACACTACATTTTCTGTAAAAAAAATTATATAAACCAAGTTTAGGGGATTTTTGCAGTCTGTGGCTTACGTAAACGTTTGCATTTATATATATATTTTTTAAAAATCACCCCGTTATGAGTCCCGACTTCTAACAGTACTCCTCGATGGAGACTCCTGGCAGACGCACTTAACGGCACCCGGTGAAAAATCACAAGTCTACTAGGCTCGCCCATTCTGGCAAACCGCTCCAGTTTTGGAAAAGGTAAATACATAGGGCACTCAGGCAGCCCTGGCTCCTGTTAGTAAAGCACACATTAGGGAATTAGGGTAAGTACACTGAGAACTTCAGAGGGAAACCCTGCCAGTTTGCTCTTTAACTTGGCAAATGCTTGTCACATTAGCTATCTCCAGCTATTTTGAATGACTTAATGCTTTTAAAAGCCACAAAAAAAAGAATACTAAGATAAAATACGTTACAGAAAAAACATGCAGTTGAAATTGAATTAATGAGAGATGATTTAAAGAGGAATTTTACCATGATTACCATGCCTACTGTATAAAACTCATACTCAATCTATGATGCAAAAGAGTAATAATCATTAAAAATGTTTTCAAGACCCGCTAAAGTGCAACATTGTTTGATGCGTTGACGCAATTTCCAATGAAACAGGAAGTTAGGGCAGGGCTTATTAAGTGACTCATCCCCCTTTTAAAATAGCCAGTTTAGTGTACCCCACAACCGGGAATCTGATTAGAAGTGCAGAAGGATGTCATAAAAGTCGTCGATCTGTATTGCCGCAAGTGAGAAACTGAAGGATCTTTAAAGAAGTTCCTTGTTGCACTTGAATTTTTACATTAAGGGGTGGTTTTCCCAGACAGGGATTAGCTTAAGCCAGGACTAGGCCTTAGGCTGTTTTCACATATGTTGGTGCGCACCGCACATTGTATCATTTTTCAGTTAGTGCGGTCCGTGTTCACATATATATTTTTTTGCTGTACTCGAAATGCCGCACCGTACACCATGTGACAACGGTCAGCGCTGTCATTGGTCTTTGACAGCTCTTACCGTCTCATGACCACCCCCACATTTCCACGACAACCAGCCTGACAGAGAGAGCACAGCTATCAAGATGTGGAGATAAACGATGCACGTCTTTGCGAAGTTTCTTTGCTTTAATGCGAAATTGCGTAGCTGTTCTATTAAAGCCTTTCTCACGGAGCCGTTTGCTAAAAAGCCCCTAATGTCACTATTTGTGTGTGGAGGACAGCTATGCATTTATAAAATCATCAGCTCAAACGTAAAGGAGACAGAGAATCTCTATGCAACGGACCAGGATTGGCTTGTTTTTTGTTAACCCACAATATAACACCCGGCTCACGTCACAACGGAAGCCCAGTGGCTCAAACATGTGGAGAACTTCCTGTATTTGGTTCGGCCCGAGGTCCGGCAGTGTTCACACCACAGGTGGGTCGCCCCAGAGTTCGGCAACAGCCGCTCCGAGACCACCTGTTTAGAGCGGTCTCGGAGCGGCCGTTTAGTGCGCACCCGAGTGCGGCTGTTGTGTTCACACTGACCCAAACGCACCGTACTCGGAGCGACACGTCATTTGGGCCGACCTAAACAGTGTATATGTGAAAACACCCTTAGTTTAATTAGGAAATAGAACTAGTTTTAACAAACATGCCTTACTAAAAACCAAGGCTTTGAACCGGTTCACGAAATGAAAACCAGAAACTTTTGATGTTTTGCAAGGAACAGAAACGAAACTAGAAACTTTTAAAAAATATATGTTCCGCAACAGAATCGTTCATTTAAAATAATGGTAACTGGTTAATATACCGTTATTTTTTTTCATTCTTTGACAAGATTTCTGTGCAGTATGACTTGCTGAAGTTTACTTCCGGACGTCGTTGACTCATCAGAGAAATGAGAAGCTCGCCACCAGCAAGTACTCAAGCCCAAGTCTCTAATGCTCAATCATAAGAGGTAAATATTGTAGGCTACCAACTTAGTATCTTAAGATGTTTGTTTTTTTAATACTTTTTAGTGGTATAATTAGAGCTCGACAGATATGCATTTTTTGGGGCCGATACAGATATTTATGTAGTGTAGTTTAAACTTTAAACTTTTATAAAACTAAGCGTCTGTTCTCCGTCTCTTTTTTTAGCGAGGGTGTAAAGTTGTGCAAGCTTATTAAATCAATTGCTTTGAAATGAGCATGTTCAGTAACAACACAAGCAGCTACTGCGCATCAGTTTAAACGCGTCCGTTCTCCGCCTCGCTTCATTTCTTCCGCTTGCGTTAACAACTCGCAAGTGGACAAAAGAAACGGATTAAAAACACCAAATGTAAACGGGAATGCGTCTCTCTTGTCCACTTATAATGCAATCGAACAAAGCACGTCTTAATACCAGGTGTTAAAATGTTGTGAAGAAGACACACTGCCACCACCTGACCTGAAAGACTGACTGAAGTGAAGGCGGTATGGGATTGGCTGGTGTCACTACAGTGAGTGACCTGGGTCGCCATTAGCAACCAATAGGGCGCACTCTGCTGGACAAACAAGTACTTACATCTTTCAAAAGCATTTAATGTGTTCTGTAAGAGAACGTTCATATCGGCTGCATATCTGCGGCTTATACGCCGATACAGATATATCTGCTACAGGCTCATATCGGCCGATAAAATCGGCAAAGCGATAAATCAGTCGGCTCTGTAATGGATCGCAGTTGATCCTTGCGCCGTTCAGATCACGATCCACGGTTCGACTCGTATGCAATTTGCGGATTAATACGCAAATTTAAATAGGGTGAAAGTTGATCATTTGCACGTGTTTCAAAAGCTTGCAAATGTTAACACTTAAGTGATTTTAAACAATTTAACCCAAAAAGACGCTAAAGTGAGCAATTTTCTGTCCGCACAGACACGCATCAGGGCTCCAGACTAACTTTTTTCACTAGGAGCACAGTGGCCCCCAACTGAAAATTTTAGGGGCGCAACCAAAAAATTTAGAGGCACACACCGTAAATCAACATGCTATCCAAATATTCACATTTCTACTAATTTCCACTATATTACTTATAAATACTTTAATGATAGATGCAGAAGGTACAATGTGCTGTTTTCCAATTTAGTGTCACATCACAAAAAAATTTGCTGGTCACACATGTGCAACTGGATGAAAAATTCAGTGGCACACTCTCAAATTTTGGTGGCAAAATGCCCCCATTTGGTGGCAGTCTGGAGCCCTGCACATGTGGTTGAATGTGTCCGGTCCAACTCCAATCAAACATGATTATCCCTATGCCCTTCAAAGATCAGAACTCTTGATGTATAAACTTGAGAGAGAGTTGCGCTACTGTGTCTCATACTGAATAAAGGCGAATAAAGCACTAAAAAAACAATGTAATTTTTACTTAATGTGGAGCGACTGTTTATGTTGCATCTTCTTCCCGAAGCACCGTTTGGAATTCGTCCTCCAACTGTGTGTGCGCGTGTTTAAGTGCATTTAAAAGTGTATAAATGAAAAGACACGTTTCAAAAGCAACAATCTTTCTGTTCTTGACAGGACTATACAAACAAAATGATCTCGAAATACCACAGTATTCTTTTTCTAATAAAAACATTTGTCATTATATCTTAATTCATGTATAATGCTGAAACAAATGTAGGCATGTCAGAATTACAGTTATGCCGCTTACATAATGTAGCTTTTTTTAATGTTTGATGAAAATATAGACTTAAGGAAAATTATGTAGACTAATAATTTAAGTTTAATTTTTTAATAATCAGCCTACTTATTTGTATGTCCCAGAGCTGACATGGAACGTTATTAACTGGTTCGGGAACTTAATTTTTTGTTCTAACCGGTTCAGGAACGTTTTACGGTTGAACCGGAAACTGCAAACGTTAAGATTATTGTTCGGAACGAAACAATTGGGGGAAAATCTGGTTCAAAGCCCTGCTAAAAACATTACCTGTTTGTTTTGAGGCAAAACAAAGGGCACTGATGTATTTTAAGATATCTCAGTGCAAGTTGTTTTCATTTGGACAGCTCTTACATTTATTTTAGTCTAGGAGTAGTCTAATCCCTGTCCGGGAAACCCCCCTAAATCAACTTAATTTTATAATTAATTTCACATTTCTTGACAATAAATATATAAAAAATAAAGTTGAAGTTTAATAAGTTAGGTAAACTTTATTTTAATTATAACAACTTCTAAATAGTCAAGAAAGTTGAAATTAATTGTAAATTCAAATGGATTAAATGGATTTTAGGGCAACAATGAATTTTTACAGTGTGATTTCTAAATGCGAATTTTGTCAACATTTCAGAGGCCACAAGTGTATAGATATTCTTAAGGCTCACATATTCCTACTGAAAGAACTTTTAAAAAGACCAAAAAACTTTCATTTTGATTTCATGGGGACTTTTAACAACTTTTAACAAATTCTTGTTCCATATCATTTGTTTTAATTTCTTATTATTCTCTTCATTGACTCTTCTTACACAAACAATATTCCCATAAATTCCCCACAAATACAAAATAGCATGCAAAAAAAGCAGGAAATACAGCTTTGAGAAGAACAGTCCTCTTACGTCCTATAAGAACACAAACGTTTTTTTCCCTTTTGGTCACGCAAACAAAGATGTGAAAACATCTTTCACATCATTCACACATAAGCGTCCATAAAAATAAATCTAATGGTCTGTAAACAAGCCCTAGTTTATTTCTGATGCTGTGACCAGAGAATGACCCTCCTGTCCAGCCGATACCCATAATTTACCTACACTATCTTTTCAGAAATACCTTTGTTCACTGGACAGTGATGGGAC